>NC_141696.1:440763999-442033573 GCF_964263255.1 Lissotriton vulgaris | reverse complement strand
TTCGTCAGCCAACACCCCACCCAGAAAGTTTGGTGGTGCAGGCCTCTACTTCCCAGGGCACATTCCCTTCTGCACCTCCGGATAGGTAATTCAAGAGACTGGACTCATTTGGGAAGAAGTTATTTTCTTCCTCCAGTCTGGGATAGCGGTTGGTGAATACTGCATGCCTTTTGGGCCATTTCTCCCACTCTCTTTGGGAGACAGTTGTGCAGGTGCTGCCACAAGACCTGGAGGAGGCCCAGGCTGTGCTCTCCCAAGCTTTCAAGACGGGAGGGATGCAGCAAAATTCGCCA
The DNA here is from genome assembly GCF_964263255.1 of Lissotriton vulgaris. Taxonomy (NCBI): domain Eukaryota; kingdom Metazoa; phylum Chordata; class Amphibia; order Caudata; family Salamandridae; genus Lissotriton; species Lissotriton vulgaris. The sequence goes on along the minus strand of NC_141696.1, from coordinate 442,033,280 downwards.
TACGGAGTGAATTAGATAAAACCGATTTGCTGGGCAGGTCGATTTCAACGACGGTGGCCTTGAGGCGCCACGCCTGGCTTTGTACAACTGGCTTGTCAGGGGATTTCCAAGCCAATTTGATGGACATGTCCTTTGATGGAACTCGCCTTTTTGGGGAAAAGGCAGACTCGGCCCTGGTCAGGTTCAAGGACTCTCAAGCTAAGGCCAGATCCTTGGGCTGGCGGATGATCATTTCAAGCTGCTCCAAGAGGAAGTTACAGCTCTTTTGGCCACAGGACCTATAGAAAGGGACCCACTTTCAGAAGTAGGCAGTTGTTGTTATTCCCGCTACTTTCTGATTCCGAAGATGGACATGGGGCTAAGACCCATTTTGGATCTTAGGACCATAAATCTCTTCCTCAAAAAGAAGAAATTCAAAATGCTTACTTCGGCTCAGGTCTTGTCTGCCCTAAACCAAGAGGACTGTATGGTAGCCTTGGACCTGCAGGACGCGTATTTTCATATTCCCATCCTGCTGGGTCACATGCGTTACCTGCGGTTCAAGGTGGGTTGCGAGCACTTTCAGTTTACAGTGCTGCCTTTCAGCCTTACCAGTACCCCTCAGGTGTTCACCAAGGTGATGGCGGTGGCTGCAGCTTAACTGCGCAGGTTAGGGGTGTCAGTCTTCCCCTACCTTGACGACAAGCTGTTGAAGGCAGCCTCACCCCAGATAGTCGTCTCCCACCTTCAGACTATAGCAAACCTCCTGCATTCACTGGGGTTCTCTATAAACGTACTGAAGTCACACCTGACTCCTTCTCAGACGCTCCCTTTCATCGGTGCTGTTATGGACACAGCGCAGTTTCGGGCTTATCTTCCAGAGCAGCGAGCCCAGTATATTCAGGCTATGATTCCGATATTTCAGCCTCTATCCTGGATTTTGGTGAGACTGTCTCTGAGGCTGTTGGGCCTCATGGCCTCCTGCCTGCTGTTGGTAAGACGTGCAAGATGGCATATGCAGGCTCTGCAGTGGGACTTGAAGTTCCAATAGGCACAGCATCAGGGAAATCTCACTGATGTGGTTCAAATCTCGGAAAGAACTGAAAAAGTTCTGCAGTGGTGGCTAACGAACCGAGATTGGGTCAACGGCAGACCTCTCTCCCTTCCCCTACCAGATTTCACAATTGTGATGGATGCATCACTTCTGGGATGGGGCAGCCACTTGGGAGAGATGGATATCAGGGGTCTCAGGCAGAGACCGGGCTACCCATAAACTTGCTGGAGCTCCGAGCGATTCGCTTGGCATTGAGAGCTTTTCTTACCTCTGTCAAAGGGGAGGCTAGTGCAGGTGTTCACGAACAACACAACTCCCATGTGGTACTGCAACGAGCAAGGCGGGGTGGGGTCATGGACCCTTTGTCGAGAGGCCCTACATCTCTGGACATGGCTGGAACAGCAGGGCATATCCCTGGTGGTTCAACATCTGGCAGGTTCTCTGAACTCCAGGGCAGACAATCTCAGCCGCTGATGCCTGCTGGATCACGAATGGTGTCTCCAGTCGAAGGTGGTACAATGTCTCTTTCAGCAGTGGGGAGAACCTTGGTTTGATTTATTCACCTCCAAAGAGAACGCGCAATGTCAGCAGTACTGTGTGCTGGAGTTTCCAAGGTGGCTATCGCTCGGTGAAGTGTTTCATCCCGAGTGGAGCTCAGGCGTGTTGTACGCCTTTCTGCCCATAGCACTCCTGCCCAGCGTTCTTAAGAAGATCAAGAGTGACCGGGCCCAAGTCATTCTTGTGGCTCCAGACTGGGCAAGGAGAGTCTGGTATTCAGAGCTTCTGAGAATGAACATTGATCCTCTGATCAGACTGCCCCTTTGGGAGGATCTCCTGTCGCAGCAGCAGGGGAGGGTTCTCCACCCGAACCTGTCAACTCTGTGCTTCAGTGCATGGAGATTGAGCGGCGACAGTTGATGGCTTTTGATCTTCCTCCCGAAGTCTGTAATGTTATTCTTGCGGCCAGGCGGCCCTCCACTAACTCACCTACCCTTGGCAGAATTTTTTTAATACTGTACAGAAAGGTCAATTGACCCTCTTTCTGCTTCTCTTTCCACTGTCCTTTTATTCATTCTAACCCTTGCTCAGCAGAGCTCTGCTTTGGGGACTCTCAAGGGTTACCTCTCTGCTCTGTCTGCTTTTTTGCGGCAGCCAAACCAGCCTTCTCTCTTTAAATCTCCTGTTGTAAATAGATTTCTTAAAGGGCTGGCTCACTTGTTTCCACCAAAGCCCTTTGTTATGCCACAATGGGACCTTAATTTGGTCCTCACTTACCTGATGTGCACTCCTTTTTTATCCTTTGCAAAATTGACCCCTCCTGCGGTTCACCATCAAAACAGCCTTCTTTATTGCGATTACATTGGCCCGGAGGGTGAGTGAATTGCAGGCGTTATCCAGCTTGCCTCCTTATCTTATGTCCTTTCCGGACAAAGTGGTTCTACGTACCAGGGCAGAATTGTTATCAACGGTTGTCACCCCATTTCATCTGGGCCAATCCATTGCTTAGTCCACCTTCTTTGCTCCCCAACATCCCTCTAAGAAAGAGGAGCGTCTTCACGTCTGGCCCCAAAAAGAGCGTTGCCGTTCTACCTTGACCACACAGAAGAGTTCTGGGTGGATGGCTAACTCTTTGTGGGGTATGTGGAAGCAAAGAAGGCAAAGCCAGTGCAGAAAAAAAACATCTCTTGCTGGGTTGTTCTCTGCATTAAATTATGTTACGCCTTGGTGAAGAAGCAGCCCCCTGAGGGATTAAGAGCCCACTCCACCAGGGGAAAGGCTGCAACTACGGACTTGGCTCAGGGTGACCCAGTCCAAGACATCTGTAAAGCAGTGACGTGGGCATCATTGCACATGTTCACAAAGCATTATTGCATTGATGGTTACGTGCAGAGGGATGGGTACTTTGCCCATTAAGTCTTGAAAGACTTTTTAGTCTAGGTCATGAGTCTGCAACCCCCCGCCAGGTGGGTATGGCATGTGTTAGAAATTAGATTTCTGGTTGGCTAAGGCTTGTGCCAAAGACAGTCAGAAACCACCCCTCTAGTCAGTGCAAGGGAGTTACATGTCAAAGATAACCTCTGCTCACCCCCTTGGTAGCTTGGCACGAGTAGCCAGGCTTATCCCGGTGGCCATGTGTAAAACATTTGCACAGGCACACAGCAACAACATCCCAGGCACACTACTAAAGGAACTCCACACAGGGTTATATCAAAAATAGCCTTTGTATTCTCATAACACATTAGAATAATAATCACACTGAACACGGAACAACACTGTATGGAGGAACACAACCCCTATACTGAATGGTGGGTCACTGATCCCTCCCCTCCTTCCCTTCAGGACGAACAGGAATCATGTCAACTGTTGCCAGGGTGCGAAGAAGACAAAAACTGCGCCTTTAATTGGGCGTACACCAAAGACGAAGAAATGCCCCTGTCTGACGTCGGCTTCTCAGCATTGGTAAAAACACAGGAAGAACAGGAGACGGCGTGTGACGACACCGTGGAGGAAGACGGGACGAGGAGACGAGCGGACAGAGAGAAGAGTGGAGAATGAAACAGCCGAGAAAGAGAAACAGACGAGCCCGGAGGCCAATGACCCCGCGATTCGCCTTGCCACACTCCCAAGGGAGGAGTGTGGCTCAGACAGGTACAGCAGAGGATTTGAGTTGGGCGGGGAAGCGGGGTGTTTCACCACCTTAGATCAAGGGAACACTCCCTCCCTACTGTACATAGCTGTACTTTGTTTTAAATACTCCCAACACCCTCTATCCTCGTCTCCCTCCTGCGCCCTACACCTCCTTCCCTCACTACGTAACTCACCCTACCTAAAGTATATAGCACGAGTCACCGGTGACCCCCCCACTCCTCAGGTATCCCCCCGGGTGTATATAAACCGAGGCCGTGAGACTTAACGGTCCTTCTGTTTCTGTCCCCATCACGCTGCAAACCAACGGAAGGTACCAGCCACCCAAGACCGTATCCGGAAGAGGCCCAAGACACCGGGAGGACGAGACGGAGTCCAGAGTCACCATGGATCCATCCGAGTTTGCACAAGAGAGACTGACATTCCGCCACAGAAACCCTTTGTGGAAAATAAAGCCCTCTTTACCTAAACTTCGCCTCAGGCCTCTCACTGCACCCACATCACACACACAATATACACTGTGCCAACTGGCACTGGGCAATATTTACAAGGGGTTATATACACATGACAGGGCCACATGGACCACTGTCAAAACTATCACAAAGCGAACTTAGTAAAAGTAAAACAGATCATAAAGGTACATCCAGTAAACACTGGTAATCACTGTACTTAGCATCAGCCTGTAACATAAACTACATTATGCACAATATCACACCAGGCACAAATTACATTCTGCGCCAAGCTCACCAGCATAAACACATTATGCAATCCTCTCATAAGTCTAAACACATTAGACCCTAACCTCCTTATCATAACTAACATTAGGGGCATAAATCACACAGTGAAACATAATCTCACTAGCATAAACCATGATATGCAAAACAACCTCATAATCATAAACCACAGTTAGAGGTATAACACAGGGGGCGTAATCATACTACATACATTACATTTCCTAGCGCCACATCACATTAGGGCCTGACGCCCTACAATCCCAACAGCCCCCCTGGCCAACTGGCCATCTCAAACAGGGGCTCAAATGCCCTATGTCCCAAAAGGCAGGGTGCGCTTCCAAAGCAGCGAAAGTCAAGGGTGTGCAATCTGCGCAGACCAAAACGTTGCAGCTGCCCACTACTTGCTGGGCAGCAGGGAATGTCAGGGGCAAAGAAGTGCATCTCACTCCTAACTCAAAACATGCCCCCAAAGAACTCTGCACCCAAAGGTGCAGCTTCCCACTACTTGCTGGGCAGCTGTGAATCTTTAAATGAGGCCTGGCACCACTGTACCCTTTGATTCACTCTGCCAACATTGGAGCCACCTAGGCTCTAAACACAATAATGCCCGTGTGGGAGACCTGGTGAGAATAAACATGCCCACCATGCTGGAGCCACACGGGGCTCTAAACAAACAATGCCAGCAACATTGGAGCGGCCCGCTCTCCTGGCGGGACTGCCCAGATTCTGCCCATCACTGGGAAAATCACGGGCTCCTCTGGCCCTTTTAAGGACACATCACACCAGAAATGCCTCCCAGCCCCACCGGGGCCTATAACACAATAATCACTGCCCCTCTCGTTGGAGCGGCCCGAAACGCCGGGTCCGCTCAGAAAGCAAACAAAAGGGAACACCCTCGAGCCCCCTCTTACCGGCTCTCGGCCGGTGTCTTTTTCCAGGCAGCGGCTCCATCTCATGGACGTCCTCTGGTTGGCACCGCAGGGCTCTCCTAAGCTCACGGGAGCCCTGCCTAGGTGCACACAGCCTCTCCCCTGCTGTCTGCTTCATTAGGGCTGCGGGGGCAGGCTCGGCAGCATTTGGGGAGCTCCCCTTCACTCCTGCGGTACTCGCCCTCATTTCTCTTCCCAGTTTTAAGAAGCTTCAAAAAGCTTCTTAAAACTCACCTCTTCAATCAAGCTTACTAAAATAATGCTCTGCTTTTCTTCGGTGACTTCTCTGTGGTTATGCTTCGCACCAGGATACTCAAGAGTAGTCGTGCGCATAATAAATACCCATATATAACATAACTTCTCCTAAGGGCTTGAGGAGGCGGGGTAGGCTCCCGTCCTCCTTTAGAGACACAGCCCTCCTTCCGGACGCATTTCTTTCCTGCTTCCGTCCCGCCGGCCCCGCCCACAACCAGGCGGGCAGCGGATCGCGTCGGGTTGGTTTCCTTCCTCGTTGCGGCACAAGAGGGGTAGGCTTCCTCCTAATTCCAAATCGACAGCGGGGTAGGCACCCGCCATTAAGCTATGTTAAACAGGGTGGACACCCAATTAAAATCATAGAAATAAGCGGGTGGGCCCCAGAAAGACAAGGCAAATGCGGGGGAATCCCTAAACTGGAGATTCCCTCTGAGGCGAAGTGCAGCCCAGTGCTGTGACGATCCAGCGCTTCTCTCCCTGGGGACAATTACAGCTCTTTGCTGTAATGGAAATAAAGCTCTTCCCAGGGCGCTAGGACAGAAAACAAAATGGTCATGTAGAAAGAAGAACAAAGTCCCAAAAGTCCTTTACCCCTTCGATGCTCATGACAAGCTCAGCTCATCATGCAGTACAATGGTTGTGTACTCATGACGAGCTGAGCTCGTCATGAACAATGGTAATCAAAGGTTCTCAGCACAGGAGGGGAATTGCTGCAGCAGTGATGGTGTTAAGGCATCCATGGGGCAAGTCAAGGCCCAGGGAGGCAAGCCCTCATGAAAGCCCCCCCTGGGCCCCAGAAGCAGCCCGCCCCAGCAGGTACAGCAACCAAGAAGTGAACATTTTCATGGGGTCACAGCCCCTATATTTATACTAGTAAAACCCTTTGTGTCACAGCACAGGGCTGAGGGGATACCAGTCAGAACTGGTATAGGGGAGCTTTGGAGCACTTTGTTTTGCTCAGTTCCTCTCTCCTTTGTCAGGTGGGGGCTCAGGGATTAGATGCACCACAGGGGTCGGAGCCGGCATTGTGGAGGGAAGGCACAGTCCTATTCAGGTCCCAGGTGCAACTCCTCCCTCTCATCTGCATGCAGATCTCTCTATTCACCACTGGGCAGACTCCCCCTGTCTCCTGGAGCCACCCACACCCCTCAGCTCCTGTCACTCACAAGCCAGACATGCAATTCACATCAGGCTGGCAGACACACAGCACACAGAAATACCAACTTCTAAAAGTGGCATTTCTCCACCAGTCACCATAAATCTGCGCACACCATTGTGCAGCATTCATCCTCACAAGTTCATACATACCAAACTCGCCCCTGCACTTTTCTCATACCAGGAATTACATGGACACACATATCCCCCATGCATTCTCATGAGAGGGCATGCCAGTCTCACCACACATACCCAGAGAGCGCACGCACTTTACACTGGACCACAGTGCTAAAGTGCTCAGAGGCCTAAAATCACCAACACCAGGTTACAGAAAAAGGCTAGGAGAACGCAAAAAGTTTCTGGGTGAACATGCAAAAAGGGCCAATTCCAACAGCTTGGGTATCTGATTCTAAGTTAAGGAATCTGCAGCTAGAAGTCTCTATCAGATGAACAAGTTACTTACCTTCGGTAATCTAGGAACATGGTTGATCTCTTTCAGGGCTCTAATTTTTCATACTAGTGGTCAGTGTTCTTCATGGCTCCACGCTTACTGTGTGGAAAGCCATCAAAGGAAACTGATATCAGCTTGCCTGTGTTGCACCTATATAGGTGCTGTGAACCTCACTTCTGGTGTGGCCAAGGGCGCAAACTGCGCCTATCGATGCTACCTGTGCAGAGGTACTGCTCACTAAATATTTCCCAGATCCAGTCTGACTCCTGGAGAAATTCAAAGGTAAGAAATCTGCGGCTAGCTATAGTCGCTACCAGATAAGGCGTTACGAAGGTAAGTTATTTGTTCTTTGCGCAAGCGTGCATCACTTTTGTGACGCCAACCTAGCACACACATTTAGGTAATCTGGGCCTCACTGTTTTTTTATTTAATGAAGATAGCCTTGATTGAGAAATTGTTTTACAGGTGAATAACTTTATCTTCCAAAAGCCAGTTTCTTGAATAACTTATGAGGAGTGCTTTACCATCACCAAATTCAGTACAGTGAATGTTCTTTGAGCAAAGATTCACTTTCTGGTAAAGTGCACATGACAGCATGTTTAGGTTACAATGTGCAGTAATATTTTTCATATGCACATTGGATTAGTAGTAAGTGCAGTCTTGAACTGCTATTTTGCGGTTTGTTGATACCAAGTGCAATATTATCAATCATATACACCTAAAAAACTGTTGATTATTATGCTGTGGAATGAGACTGGGGCACACTTTTCATTAGTGCACTAACCTTTCATGTGTTACTGTTCTCTAAAGTTTTTGCAGATCAGAAATCTGAGGAATCAGAAAATGTAAAGAAAGAGGCACATCAATCCAGGTTGACAAAAGGACATAATCCAGTTTTAGGTAAGGACATCGGTAGCTCAGGAAACTCACCAGCTTCTGCTTGGTATTTAAAGTAAAGCAAAAATGGTTCCTTTGGGCTTTGCTTGTATTCCCCACTTACCCTAAAGATGGATATCAAGGGCCAGATTTACTAATATTTGGTGAAACACAATGCAGCAAGACAACTTGCTACGCTAGTTACGCTGCACCAAATGAGAGGGCAGGAATGTGTCATATTTATTTATATATGTAGAAAAAACTAAGAGAAATAAACATATTTATCCTCGTTATGCCTTACTTGGGAAGGCACACATTTTAGCATATTCCCAGGTTTACCAGTATTTGGAAACCAAGAATGTGGCAAAAAAGCATGGATGGATGCATAAGAACACCTATGCTCCACCCTTGGAATGCCTTCTCAGCACTTAGTAATGCAAGGCAGCAACTTCTGCTGCCTTACCTTACTTCAGATTTACTATGCCATGCAGAGCCATGCAAAGTGATGCAATGGCAACGCAAGCCCTTAGTAAATTTGGGCACAACTCTCCTGAGATGTTCTAATTATTGTAAGATAGCATTGCAACAGTGTTGTGTCACTCCCTCATGCTTATCAGTGTCACAGAGACTAGAAAGTAAGACTGGGCGGTGAACTCCACTCCGCTCGCAGAGTTTTCAGTTTTCCACACTTCGCATTATGCGGAGCTCGCGGAATTCCGAAAAGCTCCACTTCGAGGAAGCAGAGTTTTTTTCCTCGCTCACGTTAATCAACGTCAAGTTGCCGAGCCCGAAAGGGGAAAATCCACCTCCCGGCTAGATTTGTCCTAATTCGCGAGCGTCAACATCAAGTTGGCAATCGCAAGCGTGGAAAATCAATCTACCATTGAGATTTCTCAACTCGGGAGGTCAGATTTGTCATTGTGAGTGGTTGCGCATGCTCGCGACCGCTGGCGTTGAGAAACTGTTGGTTTGAGTTGAGAAAGCTGCCGCTTGAGTAAAAATCTACTAGAGCGGCAGAAAGGAAGCAGCACACGCTTGCGCTGTGCATGGTGCCGTTTGTGATGATTGCACAGTGTGAACAAGCATCTGGCACTGAAAATCATCGCACACAGTATTTATCTAACGCACTCCACCGCTTGTGTAGCGCGGCAGAGGTTTTTCTTTACTTCGCAGAGTTCTGCTTAGCGGAGCTCCGTGAACTCCGCCCGGCTTACTAGAAAGTAAACCACCCATGGGTTGGGAGGTTGTTGGGTGTCAAACCTATAGGTTTAAGAATGCACTTTGATCATCCTCTCGCCTATGGGCAGGAGACAGAGTTGGCAACGCTGTCCCGTGTTGAGGCTGCAGTGGTTCTGACATTCAGCTAGGGCAAGTGTTTTGGCAAAGGGCTGTCACCCAGGACATAAGTTCTGAATATCATTCAAACTGCAACCTCTCATTATCTGAAAGAAACAGGTTAGTATTAGATTCCTTACCTTAGAATATCCCCAGGCGTCAGACTGGATCTGGAAACTTGCACGACGGTAGGTGTCGTCTGCGGCTCTGCGTCCGTCGTCGGCGCCGGGATGACGTCGCCGGAGTACTTAGGCGCCGCCCTCGCGCGCTGACGTCAGTTCTTCTTTTTTCCGCGCCAGCAATCGCCAATCCGGAAAAAGTTGTACCCTTAGTTAATTTTGTGACTAACTTTTTCGATCCTTTTTGTTCATCTTTCGAAGTCTCTTGACTCCGACAGTGCCGGTAGGGATGCCCGGGTTCAAACCCTGCGACAATTGTAGCCGACTGATGTCGGTTACCGAGTCCCATCGCCGGTGCCTTCACTGTCTGGGCCCCGACCACAACGACAAGTCCTGCTCCGACTGCCGGGCCCTGACGTCCAAAGCTAGATGGGAGCGGTCTGGCAAGCGACTCGAGCGCCCGCAGTCATCGCCGTGCCGCTCGAGGTCCCGGTCTGGAAGGAGGTCGAGGGACCGGTCGCGGGGCCAGAGTCACCACAGTTCCGGGAAGTCTTCAGGTAAGAGGCACAAGACGTCGAAAAGGCGACATCGCTCTTCTGACTCCCCCCGATGCTCGCGCGACACGGCCGGGGGATCGGGCGACACCGCCCCAGCGGCTCCGCCGGAGCTGCAGACGTCGCGGCCTGCTCCATACCTGCCGGTCCCTGGGCAGAACGCGATGCTGGTGGAGATCGAGGCTGTCTTCGTGGCCATGAGGTCGCTCACTCCTCCGTCGGGTTCCGCGGCGCCTTCGGGCCAAGCGGCCCCGACTGGGTCCCCAAGCGGGCCGGGTGCTTCGGCCCCGGTGTCGTCAGCGACTTCAGTCCCGATGCCGCAGGGCCCCGCCGGATCCGGCTCCGGATCCGGGTCGTCGCCAGTCGACCTCACGACCTCGCCGGCGCCGGCCCCAGGGTGTCGCCCCCAGCGCCATCTCAGGACGATGCCGTCCCCGGTCCTATATCGATTCGGGTCCGACATCGGAGCGGTGCCGCTCGGCGACATATTCGACGCCGCTAGGAGATTTCTACTTCTACGACCCGGCCCCATCCTTTGAACCAGAGTATCAGGAGATGGGTGGCGAGGAGGATTGGGTGGGGTCCGGGGACCCTCTGCCACATAATTGCAGTCTTCTATTTACTGGGCAGGTGAGCTAGGGGAGGCCAGTGGTCTGGACACTTCGCCAGACACTGGTTTTGTATCCCCTCCTACCGTGGCTACGGAATAGGGGGCTGCCTATAGTGTGGTGCTGATGCGGGCTGCCAAGGCCTTGGGCCTTGAGCTCCCCGTCGCGTCCATGAGGACTTACCTCCTCACTGAGGTCCTTAAACCGCAGGCAAGCTCGGCTGAGCCTCTGCTGCCGTTTAATGAGGCCTTGTCAGGTGTTCTCCTGGGCACTTGGTCCAAGCCCGGTACAGGTCCGCCTGTAGATAGGAACGTGGCCAGGCGCCACCACCCGGCTCCGGTCGACCCTTGCTTCCTGTCCACCCACCCCACCCCGAGAGCCTGGTCATCCAGGCCTCTAACTCCCAGAGCGCATTCCCGACAGCTCCCCCCGATCGGGAATCCAAGAGCTATGAGCAATACGGGAAAAAGGTATTCTCCTCCCTGAGTTTGGGGTTGCGGTCAGTCAACACCGCATGCCTCTTGGGCTGTTACACCCACTCTCTGTGGGACACGGTCGTGGACGTGCTGCCACAATGTCCGGAGGGGGTCCGGACTAAACTCACCCAAGCCCTTGTGAAGGGTCGAGATGCAGCACGGTATTCCATCCTGTGTGGGCTGGATACCAAGGACTCGCTGAGCAGGGCGATGGCAACGACGGTGGCGATTCATCGCTACGCCTGGCTGAGGTCCGCCAACTTTTCGGCTGATGTCCAAAACACACTTATGGACATGCCATTTGATGGCCGTCGCCTCTTTGGCAACAATGCACACAGTGCGCTTGAGCGCTTTAAGTACTCCAGGGCTAAGGCCAAGTCCTTGGGCCTCTCGCCCCCGCAGACAGTTGCCTTTCGCTCCTTTCGTGGCCAAGAAACGTGTGCCCCCACACGTCCTGCCAGCCACGGCCCGCAGACTACATCCAGCATGGTGACGGACGTGGTAACCGCCGTGGCAGCGGTCGGGGACAACAGCGAGGTCAGTCCTCACCTATCCCTGCAGCATCCGCCTCAAAACCCTCCTAGTCCGAGCTTTCAGGCCCATGTGACGACAGTGGGGGGCAGGGTTCGCCATCACCTCCTCCACTGGCGCACTGTCACATCGGACAGGTGGGTGATGCACAACGTCCGAAGGGGCTACTCCCTCCCCTTCGAGGCGACCCCTCCAGCCATGCCACCGCAGTACCACCGCGTGCCGGGGGATCACTTGAGTCTTCTGCAAGAGGAAGTTACGGCCCTCTTGGCCAAGGGGGCATTCGAGCGCGATCCTGGGTCAGAAGTAGGGTGTGGTTGTTACTCCCACTACTTTCTGGTTCCCAAGAAGAGCAAAGGGGGCCTACGCCCTATCTTGGACCTGCGGAATGTAAACGGCTTCCTCCGGAAGGAGAAGTTCAAGATGCTGACTTTGGCTCAGGTCTTAGCTGCCCTGGACCTGGGAAACTGGATAGTAGCATTGGACTTGCAGGACGCTAATTTTCACATCCCTGTTCTGCTGGCCCACCGGTGTTACCTGCGGTTCATGGTAGGCCAAGAGCACTTTCAGTTTACTGTGCTCTCCTTCGGCCTTACCAGCACCCCACAAGTGTTCACGAAAGTGATGGCGGTGGTCGGAGCTCATCTGCGAAGGTTAGGGGTTTCAGTCTTCCCCTACCTCAACGACTGGTTGTTGAAGGCGGGCTCGCCCCAGACAGTCGTCAGCCACCTCCAGACTATGGCCGACCTCCTGCACCTGCCGGGGTTCTCCATCAATGTGCCGAAGTCCCACCTGTGCCCCTCTCAGAAGCTCCTCTTCATCGGGGCGGTTCTAGACTCTGCGCAGTTTCGGGGTTATCCTCCCGAACAGCGGGTTCAGAATATTCAGTGTGAGAAGTTGGCCTGAAATATGATGTTCATTTACCACATATAACCCCTTGAATACCAAATGAAAGGACACCACACAGGTAGTTATGAAAATAAACAAGATATTTATTAACTAACATACACCTCTGAACTCTTTATGAGATCAGAGGGCTAAGCACATGACAAGACTTTTAAAAAAAACGCGTTAAGTTGCACGAGTTACAATGTTGCCCTAGGGGCGCAACAAATCATATACTAAACAAGTGGTATAAGGAAGTCGATAGAAGGAATGGAGCTGTCCAGAGGCTGTAGGAAGGAAGGAAGGAATGAAATATTTATATTGCGCAAAGTGAACTTAGCCCCCAAGGGCATCAAGGCACTATCAGATGGAAACAACAGAGACATAACCTGAGGCAGAACATAAGTGAGTAGAAGACACTGAGAGAATCAGAATTAATAGGCTAGGGAGAACAGCCACGTTTTTTTGAGTTTACTGAAGTTTGTCAGGGACGGCTGTCTAGCAATTTCGAGTGGGAGTGAATTCCATAGTTTCGGAGCCAACAAGGAAAAAGCTCTACCGCCCCATCTTGCCTTGTTAACCCTTGGAACTGTGAGTAGATTTTTCGAGGCGGATCAAAGGCATCTGCTGGGAGTGTAGGGTGTCAGTAGGGATTTAACCCCTTCTGGACCTGATCCAAAGAACACACTGTGGGCAAAACAGAGAATCTTAAATGATATTCTCTCCTGGATGGGAAGCCAGTGCAGTTCTCTTCTTGCCGCCGTCGCTGACGATCGCCTAGGCAGATTCAAAACTAGCCTGGCGGCCGCATTCTGCATTACCTGTAATTTTTGGATCTCTTTCTTGTTTATACCGCCGTAAAGAGTGTCAATAGTCGATCCTGGATAATACCAGGGCGACCGTAGATTGTTTACGCGCCTCAGCAGATAGAAAGGGGGCTATCTTCTTTAGGGTCCGAATGATGGTGCAGCAGGTGCCGACCATTTTATTGACCTGTAGGTCAAATGACAGGGTAGGATCCATGATTACACCTAAATTCTTAACGAATTTGGCCGGGCGGGGGCATTCGCCCAGGGAGGTAGGCCACCACTCCTCACTCCACAGATCTTAATTCCTGCCAAATACCAGCCTCGGTCTTCTCACCATTGAGCTTAAGAAAGTTCCTTATCATCCATGATGATACTGTAAGTAAGTAATATATTTATTTGTATATGATTAATTAAAATCTTTACAAAAATATAAAACGCCATATAGCAGTACAAATTATTTAAAATGCCATATAACAGTACAAATTATTTAAAATACAGCAGTTACTATTGTCAATTCACGGTTGTTATTAAGTCCCAATGAGTCTTTCAAGTGTGCTTGAATCTTTCCTGCAATAAATCAAAGAACTTCACAACCTGACAATTCAGTTTAATATCGCTGGAGGAAAAACAAAGCTTAACTGCCTGCCTACAGGTCCGAACGGCATGTGATCTAAAAAACGGTAGCAACAGCTTGAGCCTCAGGTCCATTAGTCTCGGGCAAATACATCCATGATGATACTGATTCCATGCAGGTCTTAAATTTTGCAGCACAGTCTTGCCCGACTGAGTTGTCGAAACAATGATCTGTGTGTCATCAGCGTAGGATAGCACCTGATATCCAAATGCTCTTATTATTTTGGCAAGGGGGGTCACGTATATGTTGAACAGAACCGGGCTAAGCGCCAAACCCTGCGGGACTCAACATTGCACCGCCTGGGTGGGGGACATAAAATCGCCAAGTTTCACTTTTTGCTGTCTCTGGTGCAAAAAAGAGGACAAGAGATTTAGGGCACTACCCTCGAACCCTATCCCTCTCAGTCTATCCACCAGGATAGAGGGGGACAGGGTATCGAAGGCTGCTGTTAGATCCAGCAAGACCAACAAAGTGGTCTGGCCCTTGTCCACCTCAGATCTAATATTATTTACCACCACCGTAAGGGCAGTCTCTGTGCTAAGGGACACGCGAAATCCATGCTGAGAGGAATGCAAGCGATTCTCCCTTTCCAGAAATGCTGTCAGATGCCGATTTAAATGGGCTTCAAGAATTTTTGCCGATGCTGGTAACAGTGAAATCGGCCGGACGTTTTTCAGCACATCAGGGTTCAGAGAGGCCTTCTTAAGAAGGGGTTTAACCACAGTGAGTTTCCACACTTGAGGGAAGATTCCCTCCGTGATAGCGCTGTTTAAAATCTCAAGAAGGGACGGTAATAGGATACCTCTACAGGCCTTTAGGATTTTCAGAGGACAGGGGTCCAAAGGAGAGCAGGATTTGGTGGCATCTAAGATGCAGTTTAGCTCCTCCCAGGACAGCTCAGGGAATTTCAAAAAGAGGGGAGTAGGGCTGGATCCCCCATCTATATTTGTGTCATCCGAATGCACTGTAGGGGCATGGGAGTCAGCTTCACTATGCAGTTTTTGGTTAAGGATTTCCAATGAAGAGTGAATATCAGCTATTTTGGTTAGGAAAAAGTCAGCATTGTTGTTACATAACATCTGTGACTCAGTCACAGAGTTAGCTGACTTAGGGATAGAAAGGTTTATGTTTTTAGGATCGCAGGGACTACACTATCCTAACTTTAGGTAAGTAATAGGAGGCCCACGGAACGCGTGTGCAGAGTGGGAACTCACACGTGAGATGCGTAACAACGTCTATGGACAGTACAGTTCAAGAAAAAGGTGAGTACGGACAATCCTGACTAGTTAGGACTAAAACGACTGTGAACCTGGACACTAGGAGAGTCAATCTACCCTTGAGCACCGAAATGCTCTTGTTACCAAACCCACAGGCTGCGGGTGCATAGGTGCGAAGTCGTGTCGGGTTTCTGCGTTGAAGTCTATGGAGCCTGGAAGAAAAGATGCTGCAGGCGACCAGGAGGAAGATGTCCGGTGTGATCCAAGGATGGATCAAGGAAGCTGAAGACCTGAAAGCAGAGGTGACAATGTTCAAAGTCACTAGCCAGTGACCGGAGTGGAACCAGGAAGGAACCAGAGGCTGTCGTCGCGATCAGGTGAAGAGTGGACACTTGACTCTGCAGCCACGTGGACCAGGTGGTGTCTTTGACGACCAGGATGGAGGCACAAGCTGTAATAACGCAGGCTCTCCCTGTCGGCGGTGTTGGATCCGGATTCGGGATCAACAGGCCTTGGCAAAGGCAACCCACGCGGTGAGTGGAATCGGCGTCTGGTGCGGACCAGGAGGGTCCGGGGTGCTTCTCCTTTGCAGGGAAGCAAGGGCTAGTCTGGAGCAACCAGACCAGCAGTGAAGTTTTCAAGGATCGTCGTCTAGGAGGCCACTAGCCAGCCGGCAAGTGACCAGACAACGCGTCAAGCAGCAATCAGCCAAAAGGGCCCCATGCAGATCTCGTGGATGCTGGAGGGCTGATCTTCTGTGTTGGAGCTGCTCGGGGATAGGGATTCTCAATCCCCAAAGCACTTCATCGAGGATACCTCAGAAGTCGTGCTGAAAGTGAAGTGCAGTTTCTTCAAGATGGCCGGTCCCACGTGTCTCGTCGCACCCACGGATCTCAGCTGTGCTGCAGATGTAGGTAGAGGTCGACGAGATCTGGGAATCCGGGTCTCGTTGGGCTCTGAAGTCTGGATCCTCGAGGGAAGACGACAAAGTGAAGCCGCTGGACGCTTGATGGTGCCTGCTTGTGCAGGATGTACACTCCTTGCCCACAAAGGAGATTTCTTCAGTCTTCTGTGGAGCAGAACGTCGAAGTCCAGAGTGTCTTCTTGTAAAGTTTCAATTCAGGATAATCTGATTTGGAATGGGACCAGCTCCTACCTTTATCCTGCTAAAGGGGGCTGTACTATCACTAGGTCCCTCCTATGGGTGGGACCAGGAAGGGGGGTGGTTACACCCCCTATCCTTTGTCCGGTTTTGCGCCAGAACTGGGGCTGGAGTGCCCCAGCAACTGGTTTGAACCGGTGTATGCAAAGAGGCACCTTGTGTGCCCCAGGTATATCTCATTCCTTTCAGGCCTGTCCCACCTAATACACAAAATCAAGTCTGGGGTGGTGCTAGCACCTCCCAAGGCAGGAAACGTTTTGTCCAGGCCTCCCTCGCTGGAAGGACTCCCAGCAGCAGGAGGTCAGACTTGTGTCTGGTGGCAGCATCCATTTTGTGATGCTGAGGCTCGAGTTTAACTTTAACCGGGGTTCACAGTTAGTTACATGTCGTGTCCCTCTAGAAGGGTGGAATGCTACCCCGTCACCAGAATTGGTGAGGGGGTAGTATTCCAATTCGTATGACACCTTAATCGACATGTTTTGATAATGCTATGCCAAAGTTAGCAATAACCGCGAGGATTATAATGCACTTAAGAGTATATGGTATAGCATTATCATAGAAACAGCGAAAGGACTTAGTTCCGAAAGCTGCAGACAGGCTCAGCTCATGCTAGAGCACCATCTCACATAATTCCAAACACTCTGCCTCCAGGATTGTTAAGGCCTGCCACAGGAGTGACTTATAGGAGGATATGTATCCATTTTAGGTTTAGATATAGGTATTATATATCTAAAGCAAAGGGTGATTACACCACCTTGCCCCAGGTGATTGATCAGCCAGTTGTGTCAGATTTGGATGGCCAGCCAGGGGTGGCATAACGCATGCTGCAGCCCCTGGTAGGCCTTGGGTTCACGTATACCCTGGGTACCTATGGTACACTGTACAAGGACTTACAAGAGTGACCCAATACCAATTGGTAAATGCACCTAAAGTACATGGATGTCAATTTAGAGAGAGAACAGCTAGGCTGTGGGTCTGATTAGCAGGCCCACAGCCAGGGAAAGTCGTAAACCAGTGAAGCAAAAAGCAAAAATCTGGGGTGACCATAGGATTGCAGACCCTACTCTCCTACATAACCCCCCACCCCCAAACTTAGGGACATTAAACTAACATTGACCAGGTGAGTCTTCCTGTTCTAAGTGGAAATACCTGGAGATACCATCTGCATTGCCAAGGTCAGTCCCTGCTCTGTGCTCCACTGTAAAGTCCATCCCCTGTAGGGAAATGGACCACCTAAGAAGTTTGGGGTTTTCACCCTTCATCTGATTTAGCCACAAGAGGGGCTTATGGTCTGTCTGAATCTTGAAGTGAGTTCCAAACAAGTATGGCCTCAACTTCTTCAGGGCCCAAACCACAGCAAAGGCCTCCCTCTCAATAGCTGACCAACGTTTCTCTGTAGGGGTCAGCCTTCTACTTATGAAAGCAATGGGCTGGTCAAGACCATCAATATTCAGTTGAGATAAAACAGCTCCCACACCCAACTCAGAAGCATCTGTTTGTCAATGAAAGGTTTCGAGTAGTTTGGACTCTTGAGAATAGGTGCAGTGCACATGGCCTGCTTTAGGTCATCAAATGCCTTTTGACAGCTAACTGTCCACTGAACTTTCTTTAGCATTTTCTTACTTGTCAGGTCATTAAGAGGGGTCACAATTGTCCCATAATTTCTGACAAATTTCCTGTAGTAACCAGACAGGCCCAAGAAAGCTCTGACCTGTGTCTGGGTGGTTGGAGGAGCCCAGTCCTTTATGGCTTGTATCTTGCTCTCCAATGGTTGAACCTGGCCTCCACCTACAAGGTGGCCCAGGTACACAACCTGACTCTGCCCTATCTGGCACTTAGTAGCCTTGATAGTGAGGCCTGCCTTTTGCAGGGCCACTAAAACTTTCCTCAGGTGGATCAGGTGATCCTCCCAGGTGGAGCTAAAGACAGCAACATCATCTGGATATGCTGCACAAAAGTCATCCAACCCAGGGAGAACTTGGTTCACCAACCTTTGAAAAGTGACAGGTGCATTTTTCAAACCAAAGGGCATCACCACAAATTGGTAATGACCTCCTGGGGTAGAAAATGCTTTTTTGGCCTTGGCATCCTCAGCTAACCTGATTTGCCAATAACCTGAGGTCAGGTCAAATGTACTCAAGAATTTGGCAGAAGCCAATTTATCTATGAGTTCATCAGCTCTTGGTATTGGATGGGTGTAGGAAGGTGGATATCTGACTATGGTTGCCCCCAACTTTTTTGCCTGGTGTTTTGCTGGTTTTTCGACTTAGTTGACCTGGGGCCCTGCAATTCCAGACCCCAGGCCCACTGCTCTCTCTGTAAAATGGATTCCATGCACCTTAGGTACATATCTAATTGGATACTGAGTCACCTTATCAGCCCCTGTACAGTGTACCTTAGGTACCCAGGGCATAGGTGTACCCAGGGCCTACCAGGGGCTGCAGCATGTATTATGCCACCCCTGGCTGGCCACCCAAATCTGACACAACTGGCTGCACGACAGCTGGGGCAAGGTGGTGTAATCACCCTTTGCTTTAGATATAGTATTCCTATATCTAACCCTAAAATGGACACATGTATTCCTATCAGTCACTCCTATGGCGGGCCTTATCAATCCTGAAGGCAGAGTGCTTGGAATTATGTGAGATGGTGCTCTCGCATGAGCTGAGCCCGTTTGCAGCTTGCGGAACCAAGTCCTAATAGCTGTTCCATGATAACGCGTACCATATACTCTTAAGTGCATTATAATCCTTGCGGTTATTTGCCAACTTTGGTATCGCTTTATCAAAACATGTCGAGTAAGGTGTCATGCGAATTGGAATACTAACCCCTCGCCAATTCTGGCGACGGGGTTGGCATTCCACCCTTCTAGAGGGACACGACATGTATGTAACTTTGAAGCCCGGTTAAAGTTAACTCGAGCCTCAGCATCACAAAATGGATGCTGCCACCACAGACACAAGTCTGACCTCCTGCTGCTGGGAGTCCTTCCAGCGAGGAGAGCTCGGACAAAGGGTTTCCTGTCAGGGGCGGTACTAGCACCATCCCAGACAGGGTTTTGTGTATCCCAGGTAGGCAGAGCTGAGAGGAAGGTAACTGCAAGTGGCACCCCGGTGCTCACTGTGCATATGCCAGCTCAAACCAGTTCCAGGGGCACACCAGCCCCTGAGTTGGGAAAAGTCCGGACAAGGGAGAGGGGTGTAACCACCCCCCTCCTGGTCCCACCCATGGGCAGGACCTAGTCGCGTGCCAGCCCCATTTCTTAGGATAAAGGTAGGAGCGGGCCCCCTTCCCAAATCAGATAATCTTGAATCTTGAACTACTTTCCACGAAAGGAACTCTTGACATTCTCTGAAGACTCTCCCTTGTGGCTAAGGAGTAGCCACCCTGCACCCGCAGGCACCACCTAAGTATTGCGGTTTGCTGTACGTCCATCCTCCGGATCAAGACTGACCAGCTCGACCAGACCCGGATTCCCTGGCATCACTGACATCTACCTGCATCATCAGCCCAGCTGAGATTCGTGGGTGTGACAAGACCCGAGGGACCAGCCATCTCCAAAACCTGCACGACGCTTAACCAGCACGACCGCCGAGGGATCCTCGAGTGAGTGCACTGGGGTTTGAGAAGCCCCAACCCAGAGCAGCTCCAGCACCAAAATCCAGCCCCCCAGCATCCACGAGATCTGTGTGGGGCCCTTCTGCTCTCTGCTGCTTGCCACGTTGTCCGGTCACTTGCCTGTTGGCTAGTGGCCCTCCTGACGACGTACCACGACGTTTTCACCGCTGGTCTGGTTGCTCCAGACTGGCCCTTGCTCCCTTCCAAAAGAGGAGCACCCCGCACCCTCCTGGTCCACTCCAGACGCCTTTCTGACTCCACCGCGTGGGCTTGCCTTTGCCAAGGCTTGTTTCTCCAATCCTGGTTCCAGCATCGCCGACAGCAGACACCATCGTGGGACAGCTCGCACCTCCAGCCTGGTCGCCGACAACGCCTCCTGGCCCGTGTGACTGCAGAGTCCAGCGTCGCCAACTCACCTGATCGCGGTGACCTCATCCGGTGCCATCCTGGTGCCCACACAATCACTGGCTAGTGATTAAGAACTGAGTCCCCTCTGCTTTCAGGTCGTCTCCATCACCTATCCAGGCTTGGATCACACCGAACATCTTCACTGGTCGCCTGCCAGCAACTTCTTCTTTCAGGCTCCATAGACTACAACGAGGATTCCCGACGTCTTTTGAACCCTATGCAGCCGCAGCCCCTGGGCTAGGTAAACCGAGCATTTCGGTGCTCCAACGCAGGTTCACTATCCAAGTGTCCAGATCCTTTTTCGTTTTAAGTCTACCTAGTCGGATTCGTCCGGAAACAGTAACTTTAGAAATACTAGCCTCCATAGACTTTGTCCCGCAACCCGCGTGAGAGTGCACACTCTGCACCCGATCTCCCTAGGCCTCCTGCTCCTAACCTTAGAGTTCAGTAGTGTAGTCCTAGCGATCCTGAAGCCTCTGGATCGTGTTACTCACCTGCTAGTATTTCGCATTCCACTTTTAGTGTATATGGTTTTTCGTGCCCCTCGGGCATTTGTGTAAATTGTGCAACTTGAAGTATTTTCGTAAGAGTTTTGTATTGTGCTTAGCTCCCTGACTCATAAAGAGTTCAGGGTAGACTTGTTATTAATAAATATCCTTTATTTTTATAACAACTTGTGTGGTGTCCTTTCACTTGGTGTTCAAGGGGTATAAGTGATGGTAAAACAGCTGGCTTAACACGCCCTCTAGAGTTTAGCCTAAAGACTGCTTTTGTCCACGCTACTAGGATAGCTGGTCTATAAGGTTGACTTACAACCGATCATCAATAAGGGTCGCTTGGTATGATACACAGTGATCACTAGAATAGTGAGCACTATATATCAGGCCAACTTCTCACAATGGGCATCTGTCTTAGTGACAGAATTGAGACCCCTGTAGTCTACACAAAACCTCATCTCTCTCTCTTACCATCCTGGTTGTGAGGTTTAGGCACTAGAACTACAGGACTAGCCCAAGGGCTCTCTGAGGGTTCAATGACTCCCAATTCCACTTCTTGTTTTATGCAGTCCCTGACGTGGTCAGGTTGCCTCTAGATTTTACTCTTTATAGGCAGACTGTCACCAGTGTCCACCTCATGGGTGCACCAGTTTGTCTGACTGGGTGTCAGAGAGAACATTTGTCTAAAGGATTGAAGAACCTGTTTGCAATCCTTTTGCTGATGTTCAGAGAGGCTGTCAGAAAAGACTACACCATCTACTGACCCATCATCAGGGTTCTGAGTGAGCAGGTCGGGGAGAGGGTCAAACTCTTCCTCCTGTCCCTCATCAGTGGCCATGAGCAAGCCCATGTCCTCCCTTTCAACAAATGCTTTGAGCCTGTTCACATGAAGTACTCTGTGAGGGCTCCTGGGAGTTCCAAGTTCTACCGGGTAAGTGACCTCTCCCTTTTGTTCAATGATAGTATGGGGTCCAGGCCATTTGTCTTGGAGAGCTGCTGGGGCCACTGGCTCCAAAACCCACACCTTCTGTCCAGGCTGGTAAACAGTAAGGACAGCCTTTTGGTCATGCCAAGCTTTCTGAAGTTCTTGGCTGGCCTCAAGTTTTTTAGATGCCTTCTCCATGTACTCTGCCATCCTGGAGCGGAGACCAAGCACATAGTCCACTATGTCAAACTTAGGCTTTTTGAGAGGTAACTCCCATAATTCCTTTACAAGACATAGGGGTCCTCTTACAGGATGCCCAAATAGAAGCTCAAAAGAGCTGTAGCCAACCCCCTTCTGTGGGACCTCTCTGTAAGCAAACAGAAGGCAGTGTAAAAGGATGTCCCATCTTCGCCTAAGCTTTTCTGGTAACCCTTTTATCATCCCTTTTAGGGTCTTGTTGAATCCCTCCACAATCCCATTGCACTGTGGGTGATAGGGGGTGGTGAATTTGTAATTTACACCACACTCCTTCCACATTGCAATCAAGTATCCTGACATAAGGTTTGCACCTCTGTCAGAGACAACCTCCTTAGGAAACCCCACTCTGGAGAAAACTCCAAGTAGGGCCCTGGCCACAACAGGAGCTGTAGTGGTCGTAAGGGGATTAGCTTTTGGATTCCTAGTGGCATGATCCACTACCACTAGTATAAATCTGTGCCCAGATGCTGTTGGGGGGTCCATTGGTCCAACAATGTCAATCCCCACTCTTTCAAAGGGTACCCCCACCACAGGTAGTGGTATGAGGGGGGAGGCTCTTGTTGTGCCACCTGACTTGCCACTGGCTTGGCAAGTGACACAAGAGCGACAAAACTCTTTAGTGTCTTCAGACATATGAGGCCAGTGAAAGTGTGGGACAAGTCTTTCCCAAGTCTTGTTCTGGCCTAAGTGACCTGCAAGGGGAATCTCATGGGCTAAGGTAAGAAGGAAACCTCTCAGAGACAAGGGGATAACCAGCCTCCTGGTAGGACCAGGCTTGGGGTCTTTTGCCTCAGAGTATAGGAGTCCATCATCCCAGTACACCTTGTGGGTACCTGTAGCAATCCCTGTAGCCTCAGCAGCAGCCTGCTGTCTGAGGGGTTCAAGAGAGGAACAGTCTAACTGTGCCTGCCTCAAGTCTGCCATGGAAGTTCCCCCTGACCCAAGAAACTCAACCTGATCAGGTTCAAGCTCCTCTGGGACAGTTCCTTCTAGGGTCTTTGGGTCAGCCTCCTGAGAGGGCTGATCCTCACCTTGAGGTAGGGGGGAAGGCACTGCCTTAACCCTACTGCTCTTTCTCTTGGGAAGTGTCTGGTCCATTATTCCAGGATCCAGCACTTGTTCAGCTGGGCATTTCTTGGCCTGTGCCCTGGTTACAGCAAGGACATGTGCTGACAAACCTAACATTTCCACATGAGTCCTATACTCCACATCTGACCATATGGAGGATTCCAAATCATTGCCCAAAAGACAGTCCACTGGGAGGTCCGAACTAACTACAACCCTTTTGACGCCAGTTACCCCTCCCCAGGAGAAGTTAACAACTGCCATACTGTGATTGGTAGTGACATTGCTAGCATTGGTCACTAGGTAGTCTGAACCTAGTATTACCTGATCAGGGTCCACAAAGTTTGGTGTCACCATAGTGACACTGGCACAAGTGTCCCTGTAGGCCTGAGCCATTTTTCCATTAATTAAAGGCGTTTGTCTGTATTTGCCCAGAGTGCTGGGACTTACAGTAGGGGTCAAATCCATGTCCCCAGTACAAACAAGAACAGCCTGAGTAGGTGTCCTGACTAAGTCAGAACTCACCTCAGTTCCCAGGGTTAACCCAACTATAGGCTTGGGGGGTGCACTACCACTACTAACTGTACTAGGGGGTTAAGGTACCTTATGGGCAGTAGTGGTAGGAGCTGTGCCTTTCTTGGTGCACTCACTAAACCAATGAGTCTTACTTTTACAGTATTGGCACCATGGTTTTCTTTGACCATCATTCTTCTTCTTTTGGGAATTCTGGGACCCACCCTCCTTAGATTGTGTCAGTTTGCTTATTCTCATTATTACCCTTCTGGTCTGCTTTCTTCTGGCCACCACCCTGGTTCTGGTTCTGCTGCTTGACCTTTGTCCTGACCCATCTGTCTGCCTTCTTTCCCAATTCTTGGGGAGAGGTCAGATCTGAGTCAATCAAGTGCTGATGCAACAACTGGTTCTGACACTTATTTAAGATTTGCTCTCTCATAATTAGATTATACAATCCTGTGTAATCAGTAACTTTACTTCCCAGTAACCAGCCTTCCAAAGCCTTAGTGGCACAATCAACAAAGTCAGTCCAATCCTGAGCTTGAGTTTTCTGGGTATCTCTGAACATCAACCTGTACTGTTCAGTTGTTAAGCCAAACCCATCAATCAAGGCACTTTTCAGGACTTGGTAATCATTAGCATCCTCATCTCTAACAGTGAGGAGCTTGTCTCTTCCTTTACCTTCAAAGGAGAGCCACAGTATAGCTGCCCACTGACTCTGGGGTACCTTCTGTACTTTGCAGGCCCTTTCCAGAGCAAGAGCAGTCATCCATTTGTGGATGTCATCTCCTACCTTAAAGGAGGGCACTATTTTACTCAGGTGTCTATTTTCAAAATTCCTGTCTTCATCTCTAGGGATAATGCTGCCACCAGTGGGTTCTAACCCACTCAATGTCTGCTCTCTGGCAAAGGCAAGCTTCTCTTTGGCAAGGGCAAGTTCTTCCCTCTCAATCCTGAGATTCACTTCCTTCATTTTTGCTTCATGTTCTCTTCTCTGAGGGGAAGTCATTCCTCTCTGAGAAGATGCCTGAGAGACATGGGTGTGAATAGATCTGTTAGAGCCTCTGGATTGAGACCTAACTCATCTATTCCCAAGGTTAGGCCTGCTTGAGGATGGGCCTGGGGCTCCCCGTTCCATTCTCATGTAGGCTTAAGTTGGCCCTGGTAAGTCTGCTGACTATAACCTGACCATTGTCTACCTCTCCCACAGATGATTCCCCATCTTCCTCACCATCTACCTCTTCGGTTTCAAGGGGGTTAGATTCAGGGTCACCTTCTAAGGGGGCATGCTTCCATCTGTAGGATCGGAGGGGCCTGGATTAGAAGCCCTTCTAGCATAATATGTCTCTAAGAGACCTATCAGAAAAGGAAGTGTAGGGTTAGAACCCTGTTTCAGTTTCCTGGAGGTACACAATTGCCTCATCTCCTGGAAGCTGAGGGCTGCATATCTTGAAATGACCTGTGGACGGTCAATAGCCACAAGGGGAGCCACTGTGTTCTCTCCTGTGACAGACATGCTTTCTAGTGAGGTGTAAGTGGTGCACTTACCTACACTATGGGTCCGATTCACAGAACTAACTTAAGACAAAATCCTAAACTTACTACTTTTGGTATTCACAGAAGTTAGGATTTTGTCTTAAGTTTGTCTTAAGACAGACTTAAGACAAAATCCTAACTTAAGTCTGTCTTAAGTCTGTCTTAAGACAAACTTAAGACAAACTTAAGACAAAATCCTATCTTCTGTGAATACCAAAAATAGTAAGTTTAGAATGTTGTCTTAAGTTAGTTCTGTGAATCGGCCCCTATGTGTTTACCTACTGATCCCTTGCTAAGATCTGTAGTCAGGGTGTGCTACTCCCTTTCTAATACAACAGCTGGTTCAGTAGAACTCAGAGTATTTCTAAGCTTGTTATATGTACCTATGGTACCTTATGTGATCTTTCAAATGATATCTCAAGATTATATTTGGTAAAAACAACAGCAAGCTCAAATCCCAACCGCTGCACACCAATGTGAGAAGTTGGCCTGATATATGATGTTCACTAGTTCTAGTGATCACCTTGTATCAGTCCAAACAACCCTTATGGTGATTGGTTGTAAGTCAACCTTATAGACCAGCTATCCTAATGGTAGCATGGACAAAGCAGTCTTAGGCTAAACTCTTTTGGCATGTGAAGCCAGCTGTTTTACCACATATAACCCCTTGAATACCAAATGAAAGGACACCGCACAGGTAGCTATGAAAATAAACAAGATATTTATTAACTAACATACATCTCTGAACTCTTAATGAGATCAGAGGGCTAAGCACATGACAAGACTTTTAAGAAAAATATGTTAAGTTGCACGAGTTACAATGTTGCCCCAGGGGCGCAACAAACCAAATACTAAACAAGTGGTATAAGGAAGTCGATAGAAGGAATGGAGCTGTCCAGAGGCTGTAGGATCGCTGGGACTACTCTATCCTAACTTTAGGTAAGTAATAGGAGGCCCACGTAACACGTGTGCAGAGTGTGAACTCACACGCGAGATGCGTAACAACGTCTATGGACAGTACAATTTAAGAAAAAGGTGAGTACGGACAATCCTGACTAGTTAGGACTAAAACGACTGTGAATCTGGACACTAGGAGAGTTAATCTACCCTTGAGCACCGAAATGCTCTTGTTACCTCACCCACAGGCTGTGGGTGTATAGGTGCGAAGTTGTGTCGGGTTTCTGCGTTGAAGTCTATGGAGCCTGGAAGAAAAGATGCTGCAGGCGACCAGGAGGAAGATTTCCGGTGTGATCCAAGGATGGATCAAGGAAGCTGAAGACCTGAAAGCAGAGGTGACAATGTTCAAAGTCACTAGCCAGTGACCGGAGTGGAACCAGGAAGGAACCAGAGGCTGTCGTCGCGATCAGGTGAAGAGTTGACACTTGACTCTGCAGCCATGTGGACCAGGTGGTGTCTTCGACGACCAGGATGGAGGCACGAGCTGTAATCACGCAGGCTCTCGCTGTCAGCGGTGTTGGATCTGGATTCGGCATCAACAGGCCTTGGCAAAGGCAACCCACGCGGTGAGTGGAATTGGCGTCTGGTGCGGACCAGGAGGGTCCGGGGTGCTTCTCCTTTGCAGGGAAGCAAGGGCCAGTCTGGAGCAACCAGACCAGCAGTGAAGTTTTCAAGGATCGTCGTCTAGGAGGCCACTAGCCAGCCGGCAAGTGACCAGACAACGCGTCGAGCAGCAATCAGCCAAAAGGGCCCCACGCAGATCTCGTGGATGCTGGAGGGCCGATATTCTGTGTTGAAGCTGCTCGGGGATAGGGATTCTCAATCCCCAAAGCACTTGGTCGAGGATACCTCAGAAGTCGTGCTGAAAGTGAAGTGCAGTTTCTTCAAGATGGCCGGTCCCACGTGTCTCGTCGCACCCACGGATCTCAGCTGTGCTGCAGATGTAGGTAGAGGTCGGCGAGGTCTGGGAATCCGGGTCTGGTCGGGCTCTGAAGTCTGGATCCTCGAGGGAATACGACAAAGTGAAGCCACTGGACTCTTGATGGTGCCTGCTTGTGCAGGATGTACACTCCTTGCCCACAAAGGAGATTTCTTCAGTCTTCTGTGGAGCAGAACGTCGAAGTCCAGAGTGTCTTCTTGTAAAGTTTCAATTCAGGATAATCTGATTTGGAATGGGACCAGCTCCTACCTTTATCCTGCTAAAGGGGGCTGTACTATCACTAGGTCCCTCCTATGGGTGGGACCAGGAAGGGGGGTGGTTACACCCCCTATCCTTTGTCCGGTTTCGCACCAGAACTGGGGCTGGAGTTCCCCAGCAACTGGTTTGAACCGGTGTTTGCACAGAGGCACCTTGTGTGCCCCAGGCATATCTCATTCCTTTCAGGCCTGTCCCACCTAAGACACAAAATCAAGTCTGGGGTGGTGCTAGCACCTCCCAAGGCAGGAAACCCTTTGTCCAGGCCTCCCTCGCTGGAAGGACTCCCAGCAGCAGGAGGTCAGACTTGTGTCTGGTGGCAGCATCCATTTTGTGATGCTGAGGTTCGAGTTTAACTTTAACCGGGGTTCACAGTTAGTTACATGTCGTGTCCCTCTAGAAGGGTGGAATGCTACCCCCGTCACCAGAATTGGTGAGGGGGTAGTATTCCAATTCGTATGACACCTTACTCGACATGTTTTGATAATGCTATGCCAAAGTTAGCAATAACCGCGAGGATTATAATGCACTTAAGAGTATATGGTATAGCATTATCATAGAAACAGCGAAAGGACTTGGTTCCGAAAGCTGCAGACAGGCTCAGCTCATGCTAGATCACCATCTCACATAATTCCAAACACTCTGCCTCCAGGATTGTTACAGCCTGCCATAGGAGTGACTTATAGGAGGATGTTGATTGATTCTGGAAGCCTCTATACTCTTTTGTCGAAAGAAATGTACCTTAAAACGTGGGGGAGTCAAGTAGTGAAAAAGATTGGGATCCTCCAGATATTAAAGCTGTAGGTTATAGTGGTAAAATTATAGATATTTTGGGGTTGAAATGGATGGTGATTGAATTCGGATCTAAAAAGGTTTATGGACGTGTTTATTTGACTAAGCAAGGGTCAAATTTATTAGGATGGAGACATCAAAAAGATTTAGGGATTGCTTTGATGTCTCCATCCTAATAAATGTGCAGAAATATCCACAATCATCCCATCCTCGTCGCCATTGTAAAGATGTAATGAAGAAAATCACAGGTTTGTAGGATTGTAGATATAAGACTTTAATTGAAGATAAGATACAGGAAACTCCAGCTCCTTCATCCACCAGCTTCACTCTGTACTGACATCAGTCCTTCCACTGATAACATTCTATGTTACCTAGTTACATATGAACATTCTAACAGAGACATATCTACACATATGTGTCCATTTTAGGTTTAGATATAGGTATACTATATCTAAAGCAAAGGGTGATTACACCACCTTGCCCCAGCTGATTGATCAGACAGTTGTGTCAGATTTGGATGGCCAGCCAGGTGTGGCATAATGCATGCTGCAGCCCCTGGTAGGCCTTGGGTTCACTTATGCCCTGGGTACCTATGGTACACTGTACAAGGACTTACAAGAGTGACCCAATACCAATAGGTAAATGCACCTAAAGTACATAGATGTCAATTTATAGAGAGAACAGCTAGGCTGTGGGTCTGATTAGCAGGCCCACAGCCAGGGAAAGTCGTAAACTAGTGAAGCAAAAAGCAAAAATCTGGGGTGACCATAGGATTGCAGACCCTACTCTCCTACATTCAGGCTTTGATTCCGATCTTTCAGCCATTATCCAGAGCCTCGGACAGGTTGACGCTGCAGCTTCTGGGGCTGATGGCCTCCTGCATCCTTCTGGTGCATCACGCCCGGTGGCGGATGCGGGCTCTAATAATAATATGAAATTTATAATGCGCTCAGCTTACCCGGGGGCAACCCGGCGCAACAGACCAGAAGGAGAGACTAAGCTGATCACTACTATGGAAACAAGTGGGTCTTAAGAAGTTTCCTGAATGGTAGGATCTTGGGCTCTGAGCGAATCTTGAGGGGCAGAGAGTTCCAAAGAGAGGCCACTTGTACAGAGAAACGCCTGCCCCCAGAACGAGCTCTTCTTACTCTCGCTAACTGCAAAAGGTGTTTTTGGTCCGAGCGCAGCAGACGTGGGGGTTTGTAAGGACGGGCCATGTTAGCAAGGATGGGGGGGCCTTTGCCATGTAAAATTTTGTGGGCTGTACATAGCGCTTTAAATTTCACCCGCTCCTTCACGGGGAGCCAGTGAAGCGCTTTGAGGGCCGGAGCAGCAGACTGCCTTCTGGGAACATCCATAAGGACTCTCGCAGCTGCGTTTTGCACCTGTTGGAGGGTTTTGAAGGTCGTTTCGGGAGCACCGAGAAACAGCGCGTTCCCATAATCGAGCCTCGATAGAATCAGGCCACGTATCAACAGCTTCCTTGCTAGATCAGGAAGCAAAGGTAGCACCTTTCGAGCTGATCTCAGTAAACCAAAGCAAACCCCTGCGGTCTTCCTGGCATGAGTCCTGAAGGACAGGTCTTCTTCCAACCATACTCCCAAGGACTTGATCTCCTTCTTGGGGGATGGTGGGTCACCAAGAGACCGGGGCCAGCAGCTCGCAATAATGGAGGGGCTGGAATTGCCCAGGAGCATCAGCTCGGTTTTACCTCCATTAAGCTTTAAAGCGGAGATAGACATCCAACGATAAACATTGGCAAGGCAGTCGTGTAACACCTCAGGTTGTTCCGCCAGCTGAGTGAGGCCCACCACCAGCTGAGTATCATCAGCATAACTGATGATCTTCACCCCCGAAGGGGCGACCACTCTTTCAAGTGGAGTCATATATATATTAAATAGGGTAGGGCTCAGTGATGAGCCCTGCGGGACTCCACATTGAAGGGGGATTAGGGCAGATTGCTCTGACCCTTCCCAGACTTGGTAGAAACGGTCAGAGAGAAAAGATCCCAACCATTTCAGGGCCGTCCCTGAGACACCTACCTCTGACAGACGTTGGAGGAGCACCTGATGACTCACGGTGTCAAAGGCAGCACTCAAGTCCAGGAGGATCACTGCCACTGACCCTCCTGTATCTAGAGTGCTCCTTGCCTCCTCCACTACTGCCAGCAAGGCAGTGTCTGTTCCATGGCCGGGGCGGAAACCAGTCTGGGAATCTCCTAGCAGGTGGTTAGACTCAAGATGGTGAGAGAGCTGACGGTTGACCAACTTCTCTGCAATTTTTGAAAATCCAGGCAGAAGTGAAATTGGCCTGAAGTTGGTCAAATTGGATGAATCCAGTCCTGGTTTTTTCAATAGGGCTTTCACCACAGCCTTTTTCCATGTCTGGGGCACTGTGCCCTGAGCAAGTGAAAGATTCAAGAGATCAGTCAGAGGAGTTGACAAGGTGCTAGCAACGAGCTTAAGATGTTTTATGGGAACTGGGTCACTCGGGGAGCCACTCTTCATCTCCAACAGGACTTTTATCACCTCCTCTTCCGAGAAGGGGCCAAAAGATGCTAGCTCAATCGAGCGACTTGTGAGGCTAGTAACCGGTTCATGGCTTTGAGGAATAGTGGGTAAGGAGGATAAGATTTTCTCTATTTTTGAATGGAAGAAGCTGGCCAGTTCTTCACATTTTTCTTTGGGATTATCATGCAACACTGGAGGGACCGGGGCATTCAGAAGTTCCTTGAAGATTTTAAACGATTCTCCAGAAGAATTGCTTGCTCTCTCAATCCTGTCGCTAAAGAAAATCTTTTTAGCGTCCTTCAGTGCGCTTTTATATTTCCTCAACTCCCTTTTGTAATTGGCCCGGCTTTCTTCCGTCTGCTCTCTCCTCCAAGCACGTTCAAGCCTCTGCAGTTGGACTTGATGTTTCAGTGGGCACAGCATCAGGGCAACTTGCTCATCCATGTCTTGATCTCGGAGGGCCCTGCAAGATAGTTGCAGTGGTGGCTCACGGACCGCGATTGGGTCAGTGTCAGATCCCTCTCCCTACCCCAACCGGAGCACGTAGTTGTGACGGACGTGTCCCTCCAGGGCTGGGGGGGCCACATGGGAGAGGCGGAGATCAGAGGCCTCTGGTCTCTGGCGGAGTCCCGGCTCCACATAAACCTTCTGAAGCTGCGGGCGATCCGGCTTGCAGTGAAGGCATTCCTCCCCTCTGTCTGGGGGAGTGTAGTGCAGGTGTTCACGGACAACACCACCGCCATGTGGTACTCCAATAAACAGGGTGGGGTGGGGTCGTGGACCCTATGCCAGGAGGCTCTGCGCCTCTGGCAGTGGCTGGAACATCAGGGCGTGACCCTGGTGGTTTAACACCTGGCAGGTTCCCTGAACGCCAGGGCGGACAAACTCAGCCATCGGTGCCTGATGGATCACGAATGGCCTCTGAACTCGGACGTGGCGCAAGGCCTCTTTCAGCAGTGGGGAGAGCCTTGGTTATTTCTATTCGCCACAGAAGAGAACGCGCAATGTCATCAGTTCTGCACGTTGGAATTTCAAAGGCGGCACTCGCTCAGAGACACTTTTCGTTGCGAGTGGAGCTGCGGTCTGTTGTACGCCTTTCCGCCTATACCACTACTGCCCAGAGTGCTGAAGAAGATCAGATGTGACCGGGCCCAAGTTATACTTGTGGCTCCAGACTGGGCACGAAGATACTGGTATCCCGAGCTACTCAGCATGTCTGTCGATCCCCTGATTCGTCTGCCTCTTCAGGAGGACCTTCTGTCGCAGCAGCAGGGGACGGTCCTCCACCCGAAGCTGTCCAGTCTCCACTTACAAGCGTGGAGATTGAGCAGCGGCAGTTGTGGCCATTTGACTTGCCTCCTGAAGTTTGTAATGTGATTCTGGCAGCCAGGCGTCCCTCCACAAAATCAGTAGACGCCTGCAGGTGAGACAAATTTGTGGCATGGTGCACAGCAAAGGCTGTGGATCCCCTTTCTGCCCCTCTTTCAGAGGTTCTCCTCTTTCTTCTCTCTCTTGCCCAGCAGGGCTCTGCTCTGGACACTATCAAGGGCTACCTCTCTGCCATTTCCGCCTTCTTAAGGCTACCTGATCAGCCCTCTTTGTTCAAGTCCCCAGTTGTAAATAGGTTTTTGAAGGGCATCACTCATATGTTTCCTCCTGTTCCTTTCGTGATGCCTCAGTGGGACTCAAACCTTGTTCTGACATATTTGATGTGCGCTCCCTTCGAGCCACTTCATAACTGTCCTCTTCGTCTCCTTACTCTGAAAACGGCATTCCTGGTTGCTATCACCTCTGCCAGGAGAGTGAGTGAGCTCCAGGCTCTTTCTTCTAAACCTCCTTTCCTTTCTGCCCATCCGGACAAAGTTGTGTTGCGGACAAGACCCTCTTTCCTGCCCAAGGTAGTCACAGCCTTCCACATCGGGCAGTCCATCACCTTGCCCACCTTCTTTCTGCCTCCGCATCCCTCGAAAGAGGAAGAGAGGCTCCACCGTCTGGACCCAAAACGTGCGCTCTCCTTCTATCTGGATCGCACACGCCAGTTCCAGGTGGATGACCAACTCTTTGTTGGTTACGTGGGCGCTAAGAAAGGTTGGGCGGTGCACAAGCGGACCATCTCTCGGTGCGTCGTGTTGTGCATCAAGGTATGCTACTCTTTGGCTAAAAAGGAGCCTCCTGTTGGGCTGAGGGCCCCTTCCACTCGGGCCACGGCAGCTACTACTGCCCTGCGTTGGGGAGTCCCCTTGCAGGACATCTGTCAGGCAGCTACGTGGGCCTCGCTGCACATGTTCGCAAGACACTACTGCCTGGACAGCCAAGTCCGGAGAGATGGCTTTTTCGGCCGTTCCGTTCTCCAAGAGTTTCTGGTGTGATCATTAGTTCGCAGACCCACCACCGGGGTTGGTATTGCTGGGATATCTATTCTAAGGTAAGGAATCTAATACTAACCTGATTCTTTCAGATGCACGAGTTACATACCTTCGGTAATGATATATCTGTAAGAAACAGTAGTTAGTATTAGATTCCTTACCCTCCCACCCATCCTCCCCGTTCTGCGAACCAATATCTAGGGTTACGGTCATCCCCTTTCAGGGCCCTAGTTTCATGGCACCCGTGTTGGTTTTTATCATGGCTCTGCATTTCTGGCATGGAAAAGCAATGTATAAGAACTGACGTCAGCGCGCAATGGCGGCGTCTAAGTACTCCGGCGACGTCATCCTGGTGCCAACGACGCCGACGACGGACGCGGAGCCGTAGACGACGCCTTCCGACGCGCAAGGGTACTGCTACGCAAAAGTTTCGGGATCCAGTCTGACGCCTGGGGATATTCTAAGGTAAGGAATCTAATACTAACTACTGTTTCTTACAGATATATCGTTACCGAAGGTAAGTAACTTGTGCGTTACTGACATCAAAGTGTATCATGATCACCTTGAACTGAGATCGTAGTACGGATACTCGAACGCATGCTCAAGAATTACAGAGTCCTCATGCCAAGTAAACTGATTGATGATGCTGACTGACAAATTCAATACATCAATCTGAGGATCAGGAATGGGAACCCATGATGCTAATTTTCAACAGTCTCTCTTCGACTTGCAGCCTGAGGCTGCCCAGTTCTGATTACATGAGCCTACCAGAAGCGACCTGCATTTCCCGTGAGCCAGCACCATCTTTGTGGATTGTCACATTTCTTTCTCCAATCTCTGGCCACATTTACAGTTGCGCACTCATATGAAGGATTTTTTTCGATAGGCCCAGGGTTCTACCACCATTGCAGCATTTCTAGTTGATGGCATTGTGACTGCCAGTGTTTAAATGTTCATTCTTTCTGAAGAGGGATTTCATGTGCCACACCACTGACTAAGAAGGTTAACGTTTCAAAATTTGAATTTTTGGTATGTTGCACACACCAGAGATGATAGCTTGCTGTCACTGGGTAAATAAAAGCGACATTCCACTGCTCAAATGGGAAGTTCAAATGAGAAAGGCAATGAGTGTGCCTGGTCTTTCTGATGGATACATCTGCCTGTGGATTCCTCACCTTTTGAATATCCCCTGCGCCAGCATTCTGCGGAAACTTTTTCCTAGCTCTCCACGCCGACGTGGTCGTCACAATACCATGGCTCCGCTCGTGACTCCGTATGATGTCACTGGAGCCATAAGACAGCCTCGTCGGCGTGATGATGTCAGTTCCCTTTTTTCCACGCATAATGGTTTTCGTGAATCTCCATACTGTGTCAAGTTACTTTGTTGTTTCTCCAGTTTTAACTGTTGCTTTGCGATGGTGACTTTGAGGAAGTCAGGATTTAAGCCATGTAGAGAGTGTGGGGGTCATATATTCATCACTGACCCCCATGAGGACTGTCTGTGGTGTTTGTCATCGGATCACGAGGTGGAGTGCTGTTCCTGCAATTGTAAAATAAACCCAAAGGCTCTGAAAGAACATGAGACCAAGCTTTGTATGTCAAAAGTAAGAAAGGAGAATAGAGGGGCAAAAAAGATCAAAATCGAAGTCGAAGTCATCGACTTCGCATGCTTCGAAGTCAAGGACAAAATCTCATTGTCCCTAGAGGAAACATTTCAAATAATTTACACTTTATATCAATGTCACATTCATTTTTTTTTTTTTTTTAAGACCAACGGTCCCAAACTTTATTTAGTTTCACAGATAAGCCAGTAGTTATTCATACAATGTCATAACAATAAAGTATTGTCACAAACGGTACTTAGCAAATAGCACATGTTGACATGTCAGTTATAGATGAGTGAAAATAAACAGTAGCTGATGGAAGTGCATTAGTCCATAAGTGACGGTGCCAGGAAATGTCTCATGTTGCAGTGCTCGCAGGTCGTAGCGGGGGGCGGGGTGGTGGGGCGGGGGGGGGGGGGGAGGGGGGAGCGGCGGAGCTTGTGCCAGGTATGGGCAGCAAGCAATTGGGCCCCCTCTATTCCGTGTCGGGACGGTACTCTATGCCGGCTTGGGCGCACGCTCGGTGATATGCGATCATGGTAGCATCCCAGTCCTGGGCGATCGGGTATTTCCGTAGGCCAGCGGTTTCCTCCCTGTGTAGAGACACACTCTCCGCACAAGCCCAGTTGCCAAGAGAGCGACGCCAGTCCACAGGGCGCGGCGGGGCAGCGCTTTTCCATCGTCTTGTGATAAGACGTTTGGCCGTAATGAGGCCTAAGTCCCAAAAACGCGCCCGTAGTTTGGTCTGCTTGGTTCTCTTGTAGAGTCCCAATAGGCACACTTCCCACGTCTTGGGGAGGGTATCGCCTGTGGCCGCCGTCAACATGTCCGTGACCGCCGACCAGTACGGGGTGAGATGAGCGCAACTCCAGAGTGCATGCAGGAAGTCCGAGTCCAGGAGGCCGCATCTGGGACACGCCGACGAAGCGAGGCCAAAGTAGCGATTCAGTTTGTCCGGAGATAGATATGCGCGGTGAATGATGTAATATTGGATGATTTTGAATCGCGCGTTGCAGGGAATAACTCTGGCGCCCGCTAATATAGCGGCCCACTGTTTGTCCGTCCAGTCTGTGCCTCGGTCGGTCGCCCATTTTTCCCTCAGTCTCTGAGAGGAAAATTGCGTATGACTGTGTAGGGCTTGTGCAAGCCAATGCACAATGTGGGACCCATCGCCCATCACATGTAGGTACTGGATGAGCAGATGAGCGGACGGCTCATGGCTGAGGTCACCCCATGCCTTTGTCAGCTCATGTAGGAGTCTGGTGTGCGCCAGGAATTGACCCACTGGTAGCTCTGTGTCCGCGGCCAAGGCCTCGAATGGCAACAGCTCTCCGTCGCTATACAGGCCGCCCAGGTCGTCCAAGCCTGCCGCAGTCCAGCTGCGCAGCTCGGTCGAGGACAATGTGTCAGCGCCCAAGGGAGTCCCCAGTAGAGGTAGGTTCGGAGCATAGGGCACCGTATGTTTGGTGAGCTTGAGGCTCCGTACGAAGCACCGTTTTGCTACCGCCACATGGACCTGCGTGGGGGGCCGGCCCTGCGTTAGGGGGTGGAAGAGCGTTATCACCTGTACGGGAGATAGGGTGGTATCGGCGGTGGCCGTGTCCATCAGGTTCTTACCGCTCAGCCAGTAGGTGACCCATTGCAGCTGTGCTGCTAAGTAATAGAGCTCCTGATTGGGAACCGCTAAGCCTCCAGCGTCTGTGGCTGCGTACAGGGTCTTCAGTGCTACTCGGGGTCTCCCCTTATTCCAGATGAGGCGTCTGGTGAGGGTTTCCAATCCCTTAAATATGCGCGCCGGCACATACACTGGCAGGTTAGTATAATAATAGAGGAGCCGGGGAAGCATTATCATCTTGGTTAGTGCCACTCTGGCCGGCACATTCAGTGTGAGGGAGTTCCAGAACGTGACCTGGGCTGTGAGCGAGGATATGGCTCTCACTAGGTTTCCCTCCAGGAGATCCACGGGGTCTCGATAGATTAAGATCCCTAGGTACCTGAATACCGTCGGGTGCCATCGGAGCGTCTCCCCCATCATGCGCACATCGCACTGTGGCAGCTCGCCATCGAATTCATAGGCTCCCGACTTGGCCCAGTTAACGTGGAGTCCCAACATGTCTCCAAATGTCCGAAAGATGTCTGTGATCGCCGCTGGTATGCGTGTGAGGTCTCTAACATATAACAATAAATCGTCGGCATACAGAGACACCGAGTGTATGCCATCCGCTAGTGGGATGCCCCAGGTGTTTCCGGAGACGCGGAGCATTTCCGCCAACGGCTCCATCGCCAAGGCGAATAATATAGGGGAGAGGGGGCAGCCCTGTCTGGTACCTCTCCCGATGCGGATCCTGTCGGAGAACAACCGTCCAGTCCGGACCCGGACCTCGGGCGCTCGATAGAGGAGTCCCACCATCTGGACGTAGGCATCGCCCAGCTCGTACTTCTCGAGGACTCGGAGGAGATATGGCCATTCCACCGAGTTGAACGCTTTTTCCAGATCAAGCACGATGCACCCCGAGCGTGGCCAGGTCGGGGTTGCATATCGTTGGATCCTGAAAAAGCGGCGTAGATTGTAGGACGTGCTCCGGGTGGGTACGAAGCCATTCTGATCAGAGTGTACCAGAGTGGGGACCAGTGGTGCAAGCCTCCGGGCCAGCGCCGCTGCAAATATTTTGTAATCGGTGTTGAGGAGCGCTAACGGCCTGTATGAGCCGAGTTCGTTCGCTTCTCTACCCGGTTTCAGCAGGGAGACCACGTTAGCTTCATTCAGGGACGCCGGGAGTTCAGCGTCTTCCGACGCCGCCTTATACACTTTCAGCAGTTCTGGTATTAACCCCAGTGAGTAGGCTTTATAGAACTCTGCCGTGAGTCCGTCAGGGCCCGGTGCCTTGCAATTGGAGAGGGAGAAAATCACCTCCCGCAGTTCCTCACTGGTGAGCGTAGCACCCAGCTCCGCTTGTTGGGCAGCAGTGGCTGTCGGGAGCTGCAGTGTCGCCAGATAGTCCGTGATTTCCACCACTGTGGCCCGCAGCCGTGAGCTGTACAGGGACTTGTAATGCGATGTGAACGCTTCATGGATCTGCTTCTGGGTGTAGACCTCAACGCCCTGGGCTGTAAGGATTGACAGGACCGATGCGGATTGTGTGTCTTGTCGTACCAACCACGACAGTAACCTGCCGGGCTTGTCACCTGCGTTGTGGGTGCGCGCGGAGTGTGCTGCGAAGTTAATGTTCTTTAGGCGCTCCATCAAAACAGCGTGGTCCGCCCTGGCCGAGATCAGTTGGGAATCATCGCCCCCCGTTGCCTCCCGTTCTTTATCCAGTAGTGCCTCCTCCGCCCGTGTCAAATCTCTCTCCACTTGTCTACATAGGCCCGCTTGTACACAGAGGCAGCTTCCCCGGGTCACCGCCTTGAAGGCGTCCCACTCGGTTCTCGGGGAGGAGGTCGAGTCAGTATTGTCCTCGAAATACTGTAAGATCTTCCCGGATATCTCCTCTCGGAATGGGGTGTCAAGTAGGAGATCCGGTTGCAAGCGCCATGTAGGTACGGGTGGATGTGGGCGCTTCCATCCATCGACCAGCGTGTGCGGGTTATGGTCCGAGTGCGTCCGTCCTAGGTAGTCAGCGTCTGTCACGGAGGGAATCAGGTCACGGGACATCATGTATCTGTCCAACCTGACATGTAGTGAGTGGGCTCCCGAGTAGTAGGAATACACCCGGGCGGTGGGGTTTCTGACGCGCCAGGCATCTTGTAAGTTCCACTGTGTTGCCCAGTCATGTAGGGCCCTGGAGGTTGCCTGCACCGGGGTGAGTGCCGCTGGGGGGGATGAGCGGTCAAGGGAGGCATCTAACACGCAGTTGTAATCCCCGCCCATCATCAGGGGTATGTCTGGCCAGGGCGCAATTACTGCCGATAATCGCGTGAAGAATTTCCCCTGTTCTACATTAGGTGCGTATATGGAAGCTATGACAATCTGCTGCCCGTCTAGTCTGCCCTGTATGAAGACATAGCGTCCCTCAGTGTCAATATTGCTGTGTGTCAGTGCAAATGGAACCCCGGGCCGAACCCAGATCAGGGTCCCTCGCGCAAATGCTGAAAAGGTTGTGGCAAATATCTGACCCCTCCACCTACGGCGAAGTGTGGCCACCTCAGCGGCGACTAGGTGTGTCTCCTGCAGTAGTGCAATCTGGATCTGATGTCTTTTAAGATAGGAGTACACCTGGTATCTACGTGAGGGTGTGTGCATGCCCCTGACATTCCAGGTACAAAATTTAATCGTAGCCATCACAGTATTCATTGCGCCCAAGTACCGCCCCCCCCCACCCCACCCCGACCCCCAACCCGCCCCGCCCACACCCGCACAGCAGCAGCGAACAATGAACATTTTATCCCCCAGCCCTCTCCCACAGACCCAAGGATGCACGCTGTAGCATTTCAGTGCCAACAATAGTCTCAAAATGAAGAACTTGAACATAAACACAATACCAAAAGGGCAGCAACAAAACGAGTCGCCGCCCAAACGCTCTATCGAGCTCAATCAATCCGTAAGTTCAATGGGGGGATGACTAAGTACAGCACTTGGATAAAACAAGGTAGTTCGTTACGCCAAAAGAGCCGTGGTGGCTCCCCTCCACGGGCAGTGGGACAAAAGGGCACCAGGAGTCAGTGGTAGCGTCCGCAGACAGGTCGGAGTTACCAATGTCACTGGACTCGGATAGTCGGTCCCATGGTGGGATCACATCCTTTATTCCTCCGGGGGGGCACTCACCTCCAGGGGTCCGTCCACCCCTCCAAAGGTATGGTCCCGGTGGCACTCCAGTGGAACAGCTCCGGCCCTCCTCCCGGTGCCACGGCGACTCCGTGGCAATCCGGTAGATGGGGGGGTTAGGGAGTAGAGCACAGACCCCGGGGATGGGGGCGTTCATGACTGCCGGGGTCTCCAGGAGCGCCGGAGCGGACCCCCGATCGGGCCATCTTCGGAAGCGAACTGACTATTCCACTATGTTAGTTGCAGTGGTATAGCCAGAGCTAGGCTGGGGAGGATTGCTCATGCTATCAGATCTGATGTTTGGGGCGTGACATCTGGCAGGCCCTCTGGGTTCGAGTCATCTGGTAGTCCGTACATGTAGTCGTTGTCCTCGCTCCCGCGTGATCGTGGGCTGGCGTTGGAAATCAGGATAGGCGATTGTGACCCGCTGATCTCAGCTGTTATGCGGACGGCCTCCAGTTGTTCATTCTGTATTTGCTCCGGGGTGGGGCCGATTTCTGCTTCCCCGGCTGGTGACCCGGCCCTCGAGGCGCGCCGTTGTCTCCGCCTGCGCGTACCTCGGTTTCGGCGCTGCTTCATTGATGCGGGTCCGGGGTTCGTATCCACTCCCGAATCCAGCCAGGCCATTGCCGCCTCTGGGGTGTCGAAGAAGTGGGTCTTGTCTAGTGCCAACACTCTGAGGCGTGCCGGGGATAGCAATGAGTACTTGAGAGCCAGGTGCCTGAGCCGTTGCTTCACCGCGAGGAAGGATTGACGTCGCCGTTGAACTTGTATGGTGTAATCAGGGAAGAACATCACCTTGGCGTTGTCTACCTGTATATTCGACAGTTTCCGCGTTTCGCGGAGGATGGCGTCCCGGTCGCGGTAGTTCAACACCCGCATGAGCATT
This sequence comes from Lissotriton vulgaris, assembly GCF_964263255.1. NCBI lineage: Eukaryota > Metazoa > Chordata > Amphibia > Caudata > Salamandridae > Lissotriton > Lissotriton vulgaris. The sequence goes on along the minus strand of NC_141696.1, from coordinate 441,992,973 downwards.
GGTCTCGGGTTGGAGCCCTCCGGGGGTGGACGGGATGGTACTCTGTGTGCCCTTTCCACTACAAAGTGTGGCGACAGCGTGCCCTCCGGTAGTAGCTCTCTGAGCCAGGTCTCCATGTGTTCCGCCGTCTCTCTCCGTTCCCATCGTTCCGGCAGGCCTACTATGCGCACGTTGTTCCTTCTGGCCCGTCCCTCCGCGTCCTCCGCTCTATCCTCAAGGAACTCCACCCGGTTGAGCAGGTCTCGGACGTGCTTGTCCGTCTGTGCCAGCTTGGGTGTGGTCTCCGCCATCGTATGTTCTAGAGTCGTGGTGCGGTCGGACAGTTTCTTGTGGTCCGCCCGGAGGAGTGTCAGGTCTACAGCCACCTTATCAATCCTGTTCTCCAGTGACGTACGGGTCAGCTGCATGGATTCTTCCAGGCGCTCCATGGCCGCCAGCATAGTGTCCAGTTTGGAGGCAGTTTGGTCAGCCTCTGTGGTCTTCACCATTTTTCCTTTGCCTAGTGTCCCTCCAGTGCCAGTCTTCGCCCTGGTCCCCCCTGACATGTGGGTGGTCTTTGCAGCTGGGCAGCCGAATGGGTATGCTCTCGCAATGCGCAGTGTTGGGACCCGCGTGTGTGAGTCTCCTGGTCAGGCTCTCCGTGTCACCCGTGGTGGATGGTGTGTGGTCTGCGGGTGGGGGGGGAGGACTGCTTTACCGCAGGGCTTCAGGATTCTGCGCTATGTTACCGTCTGGGGAGGACGAGGTGGTCGTGCAGTGGCTGGTATGAGATCCCCCAGGTGTGTCAGTCTATGCCGTGAATGCCTTTATTGCAAATCGCCTCTCGGCTGCGCTATGTGGTGGCCCGCCAGGCCGGGTCGCTAGGTCTCTTTGACTGTGTCCGTCCACAGGGCCTGGGAAGACTCACCTCGCCGGGTGATGCTAGACGCCACCAAGCGCCGCGTGGGGATCTGCGTAGTCCGGCAGTAGTCTGGTAGAGGTGGGGTGTGCGGGCCGTTCAGTGTCCGCACCTGCGCCGGCTCGGGAGATTCCCTTAGTGTTGGGCCGACCGTCAGGGGGGGCGGTGCAACGCGGTTTCAGTTTGCGTGTGGCGCGGCCTGGGCCCCTCGGTGCCAGACGGGTCCGGCGTTGATCTGCGATGGCGTCCAGGTGGTGGACGGGTACAGAGGCCCAGGGGATAGGGCCGTGCGGCCTCCGGTGGTGGTCGGCTGGACCCAGGGGTGACGGCGCCTGTGTGGACCCCGCAACAGCCGAGCCCGGTGATCCTCTGGTGTCCGCCAAGCCTGGTTGGGCGGCTCCAATGTCGGTAGGCGAGGCGGGCTGGCGTCACAGCCCGCCACGGGCCGGTGTGACTTGGTTACTTGCAGCTCCCGGGGCCCACGAGTGGTTGGGTCGCCGGGGGTGTTGGGTGTCGTGGCTCGGATTCCTTCCCTTGGCCGGGCCTATGTCAGGGCGACGGGTGGGCATGGGGGCCCAGGGGACTGGGCTGGTCAGCGTCCGTTTTAGGCGCGCTTGGCCACGCCCCCATCAATGTCACATTCATGATCATTAATCAAATGGTGCAATGGAAAAATATGCATATATACCAGAGTCAATCAAACAGGTATAATTTATTCAACTGGACTTATTTCTTCGTATCACTTAATTCCTGGTAACGGACAGACTACTGATGTTCTTCAGTTAGTTAACATTAGTGTAAACACACCTTTTGCTTAGACTTATGGATAATCCAAACACCGTATTCATGAAAATTAAACACAGTATTTCATCAAATTTGTAATCAGCGAAAATCAACACATAAGCAAAACAATGTTGGCCGTCGACGTTTCGGTCCCCTGTTGGTCTAAAAGATCCTCGGGACCATCTTCCGGACGGAAAAGTTGCGGATTTGCATCTATTACAATGTAAAAATATATATATATGTGTCATCCCTGCATCTATAAGAGGTATTGTCTGCTTCACACACAAAGACAACAACACTGGTGATGTACACCCTAAGTGTCAACCCAACCACCATGTATTAAAAATACATACAAATGTGCAGCCTCAATGTGGCACCTAAACAAAAACCAATGTGATCCATAAACAAAGATAATGCACACTAATCAAGTACAAAAAATCTAAACAATCTACTCACTTTTTAGAATACTTCCAGAAGAGGTAACAAGGAAAACTTGTCCTCTAGTTAGTTTTAAAAAGTCTAGTAAAGAAACATACATACAAGTACATATGTCATTATTTTGAGACTAGATAAAAGTTCACCATAGATAAGACCCCATCGGTCAATGACTGTACTCACATGTCTTGTAACTCAATTTGATATCTTACCACCTACATGTTTAGTAAACCAAAGGCATAGTATTAGCTCCTCGTTTAAACCGAACAACCAATGGCCCCCATTATAACATCACAAAATGTCTGGGTAACAGAGATTACTCACGTAATTCTTGGCAATAACCAGCATATATTTGCCTGGAATAAAACATAAAATCTTGCAATGAGCGTCTTACAAAATCAACTGAATCAGTTGACCAGCAGTCCATTTCTAACACATAGATAATCATGCGTGAGCCATCACCACATTACCCTACAGTTTCAGCCGGCTAACAATAGCTCAAGGTCCCCAAACAAACACCACAAAAGTGTTAGAATAACACAGCTTACTCGCGTAAATACTGCCACCGCTTTTACTCGCCTGCAGTGAAACATGGACACGTGTAATAAATACACGATCTTAGAACATCTAACGCAGTAATTCATTACAAATATTAAATGATCTACTCGCCGTATAAAGGACGCACTTAATTTCTACAGGAACCAGCTTGACTTGGTCCGTAAACGTCCGACTCAAGCGAACGAGTATGGTGTGGAGCAGGCAGCGATTAAAGACAGCACAAATTCCGGATGGGTGATAACGCCACAACGCATTCTACTGCAGCAGCCATCTTAGAGTAGCCCAAATGAAATTTATAATCCTATAACTCTACAGGAAAATCTTGATGAAATTAGGACAAAAATTGCCACTTAGTTGCTGACTCTATACAAAAGTAGCTAGATATAAAAAATCCCAAATCTGCATCAATCGAAATTCAAAACTTTATAAATCAACACTGTCCGGGATCAGATATACAAATAACCAGGCAATGTAGCTCGTGCAAAAGACGAATAAATGGATGATGGTTGAGGAATAAGCCATGTACAACCTAATCTGCACAAGGACTTCACAAAAACTTCTCGCCGGATTCAGGCGAATGAGTACGGCGTGGAGCAGGCAACGATTAAAGACAACAGGAGCGCCGAATGCGTGATAACGTCATAATGCATTCTACTATAGCGGTCATCTAAGAGTGGCCAAAATGGAACTCATACTAATGTACCTATGCTGGGAAATCTGGTGTGATTAATACAAAAGGGGGACATCAGTTGCTGACTCTATACAAGAGTATAGTATATTGACATAAAGTTAAATATGCATCCAAAAGTCCAAAATCAAAAACTTTAAAAGTCAGCTGTGTCATAGATCAATTACAAGAATAACCAGGCAATGTAGCTCGTACAAAAGAGCATGTACTAAGACTTCTCAGCTCTCACTCTGTACAATCCAAGCAACACTTATACCTCTACACTCTCACTATGGTATACTACCCACCAGTGGAGTGCATGCAAAACTAAAAAGGTGGGGTTAGTGGACCCAATCCAAGTCTGGACACCCTATCTACACAGCTAACCGCTATTGACATGCGGCAAGAACGCAAACAATGTATAAGTAGTGATCCTTGAAGAATCCATTACAGTGTCGCCAAGACGTGCCACTCAATTAAAGAATTCAGTCCTTTTTCAACTGTATTACATGACCAGATCCATTTGTTTTCTTTCTGTGTGAGCAGCCGATCGACATTCTGTCGCCTCTTCGTATTTTTTAGACCTTCAAGTACAAACCATTTCATTTCTGATGGCATATGTGATTTTTGTTGATAGTGGTCAACAAGCAGAGCTGTAGTAACATTACAACGTATACGTGACTGATGTTGTAAAATACCTTTTTTGATTTCTTGTGTAGTTTTTCCAGTGTATGTTAAAAAGCACGGGCACTGTATACAGTATATAACGTTTTTAGTTAGACAATTTGAATGTTGACGCAGTATCAGCTCTCTACCATTCACATTACAACTTTTCATGGTAGTTGTACAAGCTGCGCATCTACCACAGGGGAAATGTCCTGTCACTGGTAACAAGCCCCACATATTTTGTATTGTAGTTGATGGTGGTTCATTGTAAGCCCTCACTAAATGGTCACGTAGGTTCCTTGCCCTCTTGAAGGTGAAGCGTGGTACTTCCAACTGTATTTCAACCTTCCTAATGAGGTGCCAGTTCTGTCTGAATATTCTCTTTATATGATTTGACTCGGTCCCAAAGGTCATTACACAAGTTATAGGTTTTGCTTTGTTTTCGGTCTCTTGTTGCTGTCCATCTTTATGTAACAGTGCCTGCCGATCGTAATACCAAGCCCGTTTCATGGCGTGTTTCACAAGTCTGTATGGATATGTTCTCATAACTAATTTGGACTGTAGGATTTTGGCTTCCCTAAAATAATCCTCCCTTCTGAAACAGTTACGCCTGATACGTAAGAACTCCCCAAAAGGGAGATCATCACGTAAGTTACGTGGGTGATGGCTGTTGTATTTTAACAAAGTGTTCCTGGCCGTCGGCTTAGTATATAAACCCATAGACAGAACACCCTCGTCATTCTGATTGTCAAGTCCAGAAAGCTTATAGAGTATTGATCGCTTTCCAATGTGAATTTCAAATTCTGGTCCTGTTGGTTCAACCATTGATGGAAATGTATTAGTTGTTCCTGCACCCCCTCCCACACGATACACACATCATCGATGTATCTTAAGTATTTATTTAGGTAGGAGCTGAAGGGATTGTTATTGTAAATCACTCTGTCCTCGAAATCGGCCAAAAACAGATTTGCAATATCTGGCGCAAAAATTGCGCCCATGGCCATGCCTTTCACCTGACCATAGAACTCGTCATTGAATAGAAAATAGTTTTCTTTTAACGCAATACTTGCACAGTCCACAATAAGCTTGGTGGGAACCTCGTGTGGGCGTATACGATCTTCCAAAACATCACCAATCACTTTGAGAGCCTAACCCTGAGGGATGCTTGTATATAAGCTCACTATGTATATAGTAACCAGAATATTGTGCAATGGATCATATGGTTCTACTTCTAGTTTTGTAAAGACAGCTCTACTGTCTTGTGTGAAGGATTGGGTTTTGGAAACAAATGGTTTAAGAAAGTAGTCAACATACTCGGCCAGCGGTTGTAACACCGACTGGCAGCCAGCAACAATCGGTCTTCCAGGGGGATTTTGAATATTTATATGAATTTTAGGTAGCGTATAAAACGCTGGGAAGTTATAATCCTTCTTGTTCGGATATTCAAACTCTTTCTTGCTTAACCATAATCCTTTTAGTCCTTGAGTAGTCAAACTTAAAATCTCTTTACGAATTCTGGCCGTGGGATCACCAGGAAGTTTTTTGTAGTTTGTTGGATTGCTCAATTGTCTCAAAGCTTCATGATCATAAATAATCAGTCTTATCCTGCAGGATTATCCCTCACCCTTTATCCGCCGGTTTCACAATAAGATCATCACATCTGGATAGGGACCTAAGGATGTCTAGCTCTTCTTTAGAAAAATTTAATTTTACAAATTTTCTGTCCTCAAACATCTGTTCTATTTCAGTTAGTACCACGTTCTCAAATGTAATGAGTTCCTTTGGCATTAAGTTAGTGGCTGGAAAAAAGTAGATGGACATTTTAAGCCACTAATATTATGGGAAGTACTCAGTGGTGTATTAGAAAAGAAATGTTTTAGACGTAATGTTCTAAAAAATTTGTACATTTCAACAAGTGTCAAAAAGGCATCATTTCTATTTGTAGAGACAAAAGATAATCCATTACTAAGAACTTCAATTTCTTTGGAGCTAAGTTCTTAAGAATACAATCTCTTAGGGTTAGGCTAAAGATAGCTCTAAAACACAAACAATCAAAACTCTCTGATATCCAAAGTTTTTATGTATATTAAAAACAAAGACCAATGAAACAGTAAAATTGAATTACTTCATTCCACTACAATACTGACAAATATAAGTGAAGTGACTCTAGTGATTTCAGTGACAATTGTGAAACATATGATGACACTTATATACAAGAACGTTAAATCAATACACTTTGCAACAAAGGGAAGGGAGAGGGTAGGACGATACGTTGTTTTATCGTTCAGTGGCCAGTTTCATCAAAGTAAAAGTTCCAAGGAAAGCAAGGAATTATTGTCCATATTCCTGGAATTATCTTGGCCAAAAGGAAGAGCGTCGACGTTTCGACCCAAGTTGCGCCCCAATTGGTGGTCGCGGCGGGTCTTTATCAAGACAAAGGGGGCTGGAAAAAAGGGAAACCTGTATCAGAGAGATGCATTGTGCAAACCGTCCTGAATGACGAGAGTAGCTTATGGTTACTTACATGGGGAATGATCAAATGTTAATGCGTTCCAGAGGGTAGCCCGTTGGTCAACCTGGAACAAAGTATTTAAATAGGAATATTTAGTGGCGTGGGATACATTTACACCCATCATTTTAAGTGCCTAGGTGACAGTGGAAGTTAGTCTGCCCTGGACTGTGCACGAGTGAATTAGCCTATTTAATTTAGCCTTTCTAGAAAGCTTGTATAAATGCTACCAGGCTGGTAGCATGGGAGCCAATCTTGTTTGTCCATGGGCATCCGTGATTAAGTGAGGGCAACTGACTGCGCCGGCAAAAGCCTACCGAGCGCGTTACATACCAGGGTGACTCAGCCGAAGTGCCTGTGTTCTATTTAAAAATTACTTGGGAAATGCGCCGGAAAAAACATACCGAGCGCATTACATGCCCGGATGACTCAACCGAAGTGCCTGCGTGGTATTTTAAAATTGCAAGTCTATTTAGGCTAGATGGGGCAGTCAGAAAGCGGTGTCCGGACTTACCCTCAATATGCACGAAGCAGCGTTAATGTCTCCGCGAAGTGGGAACAGCGATCCGAGTGCAACCGCCTGAACCGCGCTCTCTGATTACAAGCGCTCGTAGTAAGGGCTCATCTCTTCGCGGTAACTATACTCGTTTCCCGGCAACGTGAGGCCGGAACGAGACTGGCCAATCAAATGCTCAGCGTCAGCGAGGAAGGCGGAATGCCTTTCTCCTCGAGGACGCAGCGGACGTCCGTTGTTAAGCAACCATTGGACGCTTGGTAGTGCATGCGCGAGTTCCACAATTGGCAATGGAGAGAGAGGGGCATGTAAACAACCTTTCACATTCCCAGACATATTAAATAAACAGAAAATAAAGTAAGCATACAAAGTCTTTCAATGATTAAGAAGATCATAAGCGTCACACAAATTGATGGGTTCTTAACACAGAAAGGCAATATTACGATAAATTGAAGCAGTTACATGTAACATCATGTGCATATTTGTAATCCAAGTATATCCTGGGGTATGACATCCAGAATATTTCTAGGTTATCTCATATATATCAGTAATTAAAGCCCAGTGTTTACAGTAGCGCCATCTGTTTACTAATCTCCTCATGTTCATTCAATCCCTGGCTTACAGAGTTCAAGATATGGATCCATTTGCATTCTTTTCTGTTCAGTGTGGTGGACAGTGAACCACCTCATGGATTCATATTGATTTTCTCCAGGATGCGCCAGCGCATGCTTGTTGGGTCCTGGTTATTGCTCAGAAAGTGTTCCACCATAGGTGCACCTTGTACTTTGCAGCGAATCCGGCTCATATGCTGCAATATGCGTGTTTTTACTTTTTGCGTCGTCTGTCCAACATATGGTTTATTGCATGGACATAAAATGATGTAAATGACGTTGGTAGTGTTGCAGTTGGTCAGGGTGGGCAGGCTATGGGTCTTGTTGTTGTAGATGAAGGATGGGCCATCCATGCACATGGGACACGCTTTGCAGGTACCACACCTGACATGTCCTCTTATAGGTGGTAAACCTAGCTGGTCTCTGAGAGTCACTGGTTTGGGTGGTTCTAAAAAGGCTTTCACAACATTGTCCTTTATATTTCTCCCTCTCTTAAAGGCAAAAAGTGGAGTTGCTTCAGTATTCAGTTCCGTGGCAACCAGATTCCAGTATTTCTTTATTGTCTTTTTTACCATGTTACTTTTAGAATGGAAAGTGGTGACACAAACCAAACCAACCGAGTCCGAACCTTTATCTCTCGGAGTCAGGAGTTCCTCTCTCGGACAGTACCACGCTCTTTTTTTGGCCCGTTTCAGGAGACCTACCGGGTAGCCACGTTCCCGTAGGCGTTCAGTTAGAGTCTCGCATTCCTTAAAGAAGTCCGTTTTCTTGGTGCAGTTGCGTCTAATGCGTAGATACTGACCAAAAGGCAGGTTATCTCGTAGATTGCGTGGGTGGTGTGAGTCATACTTCAATAGAGTGTTTTTTTCCATAGGTTTCCTGTATAGGTCACAAATCAGTACACCATCTTCTGATTTAAAGACAAGATCCAAGAAAGCAATGTTCTTTTTGTCATAATTCATTGTGAATTGTATATCTTTACTTCTTGTATTCAGCCAAAGAAAGAAATCCTTGAGGTAAGCTTCAGATCCAGTCCAGATCATTATCACATCATCGATATAACGTTTCCATATCGAGATGGAGTCAATGAATGGGTTATCTTCTGTGTATAGATGGCATTCTTCGTACTGGTCCATATAGAGATTCGCCAGGCTTGGGGCATATGTAGCTCCCATTGCTACCCCTTTGCATTGGAGGTAGAACTGCTGCTGGAATACAAAGTAGTTCCGCTTCATTGCGATTTCCAGCAGGTCAATTAGGAAGGAGGTGGGTATCCAGTGGGGTGCTGGCCGTTTTTCTAATATCTCCTGGATGCCCTTGATTGCACTGTCTTGCGGTATCGAGGTATATAGAGACGAGACATCGAGTGTGACCATATACTGTTTCGCCTCGTCATATGGTTGTCCTTCCAGGAGTTGAATTATGTGCATAGAGTCCCGCACATAGGATTTGGTTTCAGGTACCAGCGGTTGCAGAAAATAATCAATGAATTGATTTATTGGTTCTAGTACAGAACCGCAGCCTGAAATTATTGGTCTTCCGGGCGGATTGTCCAACCTCTTGTGTACCTTCGGTAAGGTATAGATTGTAGGGATACGGGGCTCCTTTTTAATCAAGAAGTCTCTTTCCGACGTACTTAGGAAACCTTTGTTGACACCATCCTCTGTCAGAATTTTGATCAGTGCCTGTATGCTGGTGGTCGGGTCCCTAGGTATTGGTTGGTAGCTCTCCTTCACACCTAGTTGGCTCTTGATTTCGGCCACGTAGTCTTCTTTGTTTTGTAGGACAATTGCACCGCCCTTGTCAGCTGGTTTGACAATAATATCAGGGTTATTGCTGAGTTCTTTGAGTGCAAGGGTCTCTTCCTTCGTAAGGTTGTATCGTATGTATTGTCTCTCTTCAATATTCGTCATTACAATTTGCTCAAATGCCAAAATCCGTTGGCTCATACAGTATGAACCCGGAGTGAAGGTTGACGGTGGTTTGAATGGTGTCGCTGCCATTCTTGGTGTATAGATATTCCTTCCAAAGTGGTATTGAAGTCTCACTTTTCGGAAGAACTTCTGCAGTTCCAATTTTGTGGTGAAGGCATCAGGTCGATTACTCGGCACAAACGTGAGGCCTTTGTTCAGAACACTTCTTTCTGCAGGGGACATCTGATGGGTGGAGAGATTTATAATGCAGTCATCTAGTGGGCGGGCATCCGCTTGTTGCTCACGGTTATTCTGCAACCCCTCATACCCTGTAGGCTCAGCTCCAGCTATTTGTATCGATGGTTCAAAGACTGTGATGGCTTGGTCCAAGCGGGGATTGTTGGCATCCACCCGCTGTGTGTTCCCTCTTAGTTCTGTTCTTCTTTCTTCGCTTTCGGTTACCATCTGTACGTTTGCTTGCAAGTTGAGATTTCCCCATGTACCTCCGGTTGATAGAATCTCACTCTGGTGTTCCCTCTCGGGGCTCCTCTCGACTTGTTCCATGTTCTTCTTGGTGTCCAACCTCGCTGGGCAGTTCCGCCTCGGTTGGATTGACGGTAGCCTTGTTCTAAAAAAGGTTGTTGTTGGGCATCCAATGCTTGCCTGCTGGTTGATGCTCCTTCTTGTTCACAGTCAGATCCGCTACCTACAGAGGAATCCGAGAAAGTTGCAAACCTCCTAGGTGCTTGTCTGCCTCTGTTGGTATAGAAGCCTTGGTCGTCTTGTTCGTAATATTCATCCGCCAAGTATGGATAAGTGACTTTCTTATCGTATGCACGGATATCCTTGCTGAGTTTGTTTAATTTCCTATTGAGGGTCACTGTGTTGAACTCGGCTAGTGTTTTTTCAGCTTTTTCCAGTGCCTCTTTGGCATTTGCAAGGGCGCCGTTCTCTAGTATTTCTTTTTTCAAATCAGCAATCTCTTGTGTAAGTTTCTTGACGTATTCTATGGCCGTTTCCACCCCTAGCACCATTCAGTGCCTAGAGCAGTTGTTGGCCACGAAGCTGAAGCCTTCCCTAAATTTAGGTACATCAATGAAAATACCCGGCTCGTTTTTTACTTGTAATCCCTTTGGAATTATATTTGAGGCCAGATATTTTGTGAGCACATGACCATGGAGTCTGGAACGAATCAATTTCTTCTCCAAACGCTCTAATTTCATCAATTTTTCATTTAGCGTTACATCAGACGTTGTTCTCTCAGAGCCCAGGAGGAAACTGGAAGAGTTTTGATCTTCTATTAGTTTCGCGATGTACTCTTCTGTATAAGACAAAGTTTCCTTATCTGACATGTCTTGGTATTAATAGATGTGCATTTGGAAACAAAGAACTTTCCACATGGGAAGATTTAACCATGAACCTTAGTATCCGAAAGGAACCCTCGCAAGTGGAACTTGCAAAAGAATATTTTTACAAAATGGGGTAACCCTGTGTCCCTCAGAACCTGGGTAAACGTGTTTGACAAAAAAGTGGTTCTGTCGGGTAATATACAATCTCTTAGGGTTAGGCTAAAGATAGCTCTAAAACACAAACAATCAAAACTCTCTGATATCCAAAGTTTTTATGTATATTAAAAACAAAGACCAATGAAACAGTAAAATGGAATTACTTCATTCCACTACAATACTGACAAATATAAGTGAAGTGACTCTAGTGATTTCAGTGACAATTGTGAAACATATGGTGACACTTATATACAAGAACGTTAAATCAATACACTTTGCAACAAAGGGAAGGGAGAGGGTAGGACGATACGTTGTTTTATCGTTCAGTGGCCAGTTTCATCAAAGTAAAAGTTCCAAGGAAAGCAAGGAATTATTGTCCATATTCCTGGAATTATCTTGGCCAAAAGGATGAGCGTCGACGTTTCGACCCAAGTTGCGCCCCAATTGGTGGTCGCGGCGGGTCTTTATCAAGACAAAGGGGGCTGGAAAAAAGGGAAACCTGTATCAGAGAGATGCATTGTGCAAACCGTCCTGAATGACGAGAGTAGCTTATGGTTACTTACATGGGGAATGATCAAATTTTAATGCGTTCCAGAGGGTAGCCCGTTGGTCAACCTGGAACAAAGTATTTAAATAGGAATATTTAGTGGCGTGGGATACATTTACACCCATCATTTTAAGTGCCTAGGTGACAGTGGAAGTTAGTCTGCCCTGGACTGTGCACGAGTGAATTAGCCTATTTAATTTAGCCTTTCTAGAAAGCTTGTATAAATGCTACCAGGCTGGTAGCATGGGAGCCAATCTTGTTTGTCCATGGGCATCCGTGATTAAGTGAGGGCAACTGACTGCGCCGGCAAAAGCCTACCGAGCGCGTTACATACCAGGGTGACTCAGCCGAAGTGCCTGTGTTCTATTTAAAAATTACTTGGGAAATGCGCCGGAAAAAACATACCGAGCGCATTACATGCCCGGATGACTCAACCGAAGTGCCTGCGTGGTATTTAAAAATTGCAAGTCTATTTAGGCTAGATGGGGCAGTCAGAAAGCGGTGTCCGGACTTACCCTCAATATGCACGAAGCAGCGTTAATGTCTCCGCGAAGTGGGAACAGCGATCCGAGTGCAACCGCCTGAACCGCGCTCTCTGATTACAAGCGCTCGTAGTAAGGGGCTCGTCTCTTCGCGGTAACTATACTCGTTTCCCGGCAACGTGAGGCCGGAACGAGACTGGCCAATCAAATGCTCAGCGTCAGCGAGGAAGGCGGAATGCCTTTCTCCTCGAGGACGCAGCGGACGTCCGTTGTTAAGCAACCATTGGACGCTTGGTAGTGCATGCGCGAGTTCCACAATTGGCAATGGAGAGAGAGGGGCATGTAAACAACCTTTCACATTCCCAGACATATTAAATAAACAGAAAATAAAGTAAGCATACAAAGTCTTTCAATGATTAAGAAGATCATAAGCGTCACACAAATTGATGGGTTCTCAACACAGAAAGGCAATATTACGATAAATTGAAGCAGTTACATGTAACATCATGTGCATATTTGTAATCCAAGTATATCCTGGGGTATGACATCCAGAATATTTCTAGGTTATCTCATATATATCAGTAATTAAAGCCCAGTGTTTACAGTAGCGCCATCTGTTTACTAATCTCCTCATGTTCATTCAATCCCTGGCTTACAGAGTTCAAGATATGGATCCATTTGCATTCTTTTCTGTTCAGTGTGGTGGACAGTGAACCACCTCTTGGATTCATATTGATTTTCTCCAGGATGCGCCAGCGCATGCTTGTTGGGTCATGGTTATTGCTCAGAAAGTGTTCCACCATAGGTGCACCTTGTACTTTGCAGCGAATCCGGCTCATATGCTGCAATATGCGTGTTTTTACTTTTTGCGTCGTCTGTCCAACATATGGTTTATTGCATGGACATAAAATGATGTAAATGACGTTGGTAGTGTTGCAGTTGGTCAGGGTGGGCAGGCTATGGGTCTTGTTGTTGTAGATGAAGGATGGGCCATCCATGCACATGGGACACGCTTTGCAGGTACCACACCTGACATGTCCTCTTATAGGTGGTAAACCTAGCTGGTCTCTGAGAGTCACTGGTTTGGGTGGTTCTAAAAAGGCTTTCACAACATTGCCCTTTATATTTCTCCCTCTCTTAAAGGCAAAAAGTGGAGTTGCTTCAGTATTCAGTTCCGTGGCAACCAGATTCCAGTATTTCTTTATTGTCTTTTTTACCACGTTACTTTTAGAATGGAAAGTGGTGACACAAACCAAACCAACCGAGTCCGAACCTTTATCTCTCGGAGTCAGGAGTTCCTCTCTCGGACAGTACCACGCTCTTTTTTTGGCCCGTTTCAGGAGACCTACCGGGTAGCCACGTTCCCGTAGGCGTTCAGTTAGAGTCTCGCATTCCTTAAAGAAGTCCGTTTTCTTGGTGCAGTGGCGTCTAATGCGTAGATACTGACCAAAAGGCAGGTTATCTCGTAGATTGCGTGGGTGGTGTGAGTCATACTTCAATAGAGTGTTTTTTTCCATAGGTTTCCTGCATAGGTCACAAATCAGTACACCATCTTCTGATTTAAAGACAAGATCCAAGAAAGCAATGTTCTTTTTGTCATAATTCATTGTGAATTGTATATCTTTACTTCTTGTATTCAGCCAAAGAAAGAAATCCTTGAGGTAAGCTTCAGATCCAGTCCAGATCATTATCACATCATCGATATAACGTTTCCATATCGAGATGGAGTCAATGAATGGGTTATCTTCTGTGTATAGATGGCATTCTTCGTACTGGTCCATATAGAGATTCGCCAGGCTTGGGGCATATGTAGCTCCCATTGCTACCCCTTTGCATTGGAGGTAGAACTGCTGCTGGAATACAAAGTAGTTCCGCTTCATTGCGATTTCCAGCAGGTCAATTAGGAAGGAGGTGGGTATCCAGTGGGGTGCTGGCCGTTTTTCTAATATCTCCTGGATGCCCTTGATTGCACTGTCTTGCGGTATCGAGGTATATAGAGACGAGACATCGAGTGTGACCATATACTGTTTCGCCTCGTCATATGGTTGTCCTTCCAGGAGTTGAATTATGTGCATAGAGTCCCGCACATAGGATTTGGTTTCAGGTACCAGCGGTTGCAGAAAATAATCAATGAATTGATTTATTGGTTCTAGTACAGAACCGCAGCCTGAAATTATTGGTCTTCCGGGCGGATTGTCCAACCTCTTGTGTACCTTCGGTAAGGTATAGATTGTAGGGATACGGGGCTCCTTTTTTTTTCACAACCAAGTTTATTGAGCAAAAGAATGACAAGCATGAGGTACCTTCCCACACCAAGGTCACCACATCAAGATCATTGTATTGATCACATACATAAGAAATACTAAGCAAGTATCGATGAAGCTCAGCTTTAAAATCCCAACTACCCATCCCAACCCCAACTACACCCCCACCCGTACCCACTATCCCCCCCCCCTTCCACACATGTACAAAGGCAATACAAAGATGGTTCACATAAGAAAAGCAGGCATGAAGCAACCTGGGATGTGCTTTGAGGCCAGAGACAGCGCTGCGATCAAATGTCCTCCTCCGGTTCCGCCGGGGGTTCCAAGGATAGGCCACGGTAGTCAGCCCACCGCTTCCAGATCTTGAAGTGCTTGCGTGGGCAGCCCCGCGCCTCAAAAATCGGTTTCTCAAGACCCATAAAATAGTCCAATCCCGCCTTCCATGCCGACAGGGGGGGGGGCCCTCACAGATTTCCAGGCCCGAGCCAAGTCACGCTTAGCCACCACCAGGCCCAGAAGCAATAGATGACGTTTATAGATGTTGCCCCCAACCCCTTCCATGACGTGCAGCAGGCCCAGCCGGTGGGTACGGGGAAGATCCCAGCCCAGGACCTCAGCCAGGCAATTCCATACACCCCTCCAGAAGCCAGCCAGGCGACCACATGACCATACTGTGTGCAACAGGGTGCCAGGCACTTCCCCACATCGCAGGCACTCCGATGACTCAATCAAACCAGCCCTCCACGGTCGTTCACGCGTGTAATAGGCACGATGCAGATACTTGAATTGTATGAGACGGAGCCGAACCGCGATAGCGGTGCCACGAGGGGACTCCAGGGCCTCTCTCCAGTCGTCCTCGTCCAGGGTGCCCACGTCCACCTCCCAGGCTTCCCGGAGGGAGCTGAGAGTAGACGAGCAGTGAATAACCAGAGTCTGGTAGATCCTGGAAACCTTCTTGTCTCCCAGGTCGCCCATGAAGACTTTCGCCTCAATTGGGCTAAACTCTGGAAGGGAGTCAAGGCCGGCGATGCTTGGGGCGAGGGCATGTCGCAGCTGTAAGTAACGGAAAAACTGGGACTGAGGCATTTGGAATTCCACTCGGAGGTCTGCAAAGGACTTGAGGGTTGCGCCGGACACGACGTGACCTAGTTGAGTAATCCCAATAGTCTCCCAACCCTCGAACCCAGCCAGAGTCGCCAGCTCTGGAAGCAGACCGTTGTGCCACAGCGGCGTTTCCGCTGTCAACTTGCCCCACCACCCCATGCGGCGCAAGGACTGCCGCCACACTGCAAAGACCACCCTTGTCACCGATGGCAATCCACGGCGTATACGCGCCGAGTATAGAACGGTGTGGAGCGTATGGTCACCCATAAGATGCCTTTCCAGGGCATATGCCGGATCACTCCTATCCCCGTACCACCAATCGTTAAGAACAAGTAGGTGCGATGCTTGGTAGTAGGAGAGGAGATCGGACGTGGCCAAGCCACCACAGTAGGTGGATAGAAAACATGTCTTTAGGGCCACCCTGGCTGCTCCGCCCTCCCACAGGAAGCGGCCCAGCACAGAGTTCACTTGGCGAAACCACTCCATGCCGATAGGGTGTGGGAAATGTTGGAGTTGGTACAGCAGTCTCGGCAACGCCACCATCTTAAAGATGGCCGACCTTCCAAAGATCGTGAGCGGCATCCTGGACCACGTTTTAACATCTGCCTGGACCCGTTCCCACACCGGTAGGACACTACGCGTCCATGCCACGGCCCGCGAAGTCGAGAGGAAAACACCCAAGTATTTCAGGCCGTCCGTCGCTACCCGTAGATCAGCAGCCCAATCGTCGGCAACCACTCCGCCATGCAAAACCCACAGGGTCGACTTAGATAGGTTAAGGGTAAGCCCGGAGACTGCACCAAACCCCCGCATGATCTCTAGGATTCGAGGGCCAGAGCGCCGCAGATCCGTAAGGAACAGGAGGACATCGTCCGCGTAGAGTGCAATTCTATCAGTAAGGGTATCGTTCCAGACAAAGCCACGCAGCTGGGCATCTAGCCGCACCCGCGCCGCGAGGGGCTCCATGGCCAGGGCAAATAGGTATGGGGACAACAGGCAACCCTGGCGCGTACCGCGGCCGATTGGGAAGCGTCCGGAGACCGCGCCTGCCACCCGGACCGACGCCGTAACATTAGTATACAGGAGGCGGATATAGGACAAAAAGACCGGCCCGAGGTTGAGGCGGGCCAATAAGGTGAAGAGATACGCCCAGCTCACCGAGTCAAAGGCCCGGTCCATGTCCGCAAGGAGAAGTGCGGCCTGTTCATCCCTAGCACTCATGGCGTCGATCGCTGCCTGCGCCCGCCGGATATTGTGTCGGGTGGCCCTGCGCGGCATGAACCCGGCCTGGTCGGGGTGGACCAGGTCGGCTATGAGGGGCAGAAGGCGGTTCGCCAGGGCTTTCGCCAAGATCTTGGCCTCGATGTTGAGGAGGGAGATAGGCCTGTAGGAATCATGACGGTCAGGCGCCCTACCAGGCTTCAAAAAGACCACAATCTCAGCATGACGCCAGTCAGGTGGCAGCTCGCCCCTAGACCGCGCTGCCTCAAGCGCATTGCGAAAGTGGGGTCCCAGCTGGACGTGGAATTTTTTATAAAATTCGGCAGGGTAGCCACTAGGGCCGGGCGCCTTCCCAGTGTTCAGTTGGCCAAGGGCCTCCCCTAGCTCCTCGGACGTAAGCGGGACCTCTAGGGCCGTTCTAGTCTCCTCCGGGACTGCCTGCGGGAGTAAAGCATCCAAGTACGGGGCAATCCCGCTCTCCCTCAGCGGATCGCGAGGGGCATATTGTGCCTCATAGTAGCGGGCAAAGCTGGCCGCCAATTGGTCCGGGTCGGTTATGACTGAGCCATCTCCCGCCGTGAGACCGGGTAGCTCCAGGGGCTGGAAGGTCGCCTGGCAAAGTCTATGTAGCATGGTGCAGGACTTATCGCCCCACTGATACACCCTACTGCGCGTGGCGAGCCATGCCTGCCGGGCCTCCTCATGTAGGACCGAGGAGTAAGTCTGCTGGGCTTGCAGGAGCTGGCGCACCACGCCCTCCTCACCCCCAAGTCGACCACGCTGCTCCAACTCCTCCACGCGGGCCGCGGCAGCCACAATGGCCTCCCGGTGCTTCCGCCGAGCGGCCGCACACCAAGTTATGTCGATGCCCCGGATCGTGGGCTTCAGCGCCTCCCACACCACAACAGCATCGGCTCCCCCCACCAAGTTCTCGCGCCAGAAGTGGTCGATTGCCTCCCGTAGGTGCGCCACATAGTCCGGCCGCTGCAACTGCCAGGCGGACATACGCCAGCGAAAGGGTTGCCGTTTAACGGGGAGGGTCAGAGTGGCCAGGACAGGGGAATGATCCGAAAGGCCCCTGGGGAGTATCGAGGCGTCCCTAACACGGCTCAGGCAGGCCCCGGGTACAAACAAGTAATCGAGCCTCGAGAATGACCCATGCACCGCCGATACATACGTGAAGGCCTGTACTGCGGGATGAAAATGCCGCCACACATCGACCCAGCCCATACTGCGCGCCGTTGCACTCAACCGGGTGGGGGCAGCCGCGGGGGGGGGGTCAGACACCACACACGCTCGCCGCTGGCGGTCCAGGCCCACATCCATGACTTCATTCCAATCACCCCCCACCACAGTCAGGACCTCAGGGATCTCGTCCCACAACGCAAACAGCCGTTCAGACAGTGCCCATTGCAGGGGGGGAGGGGCATAGACACTTCCAAAAACCACCGGCTCGGAACCCAGCAGGCCTTTAACAAAAACAAATCTGCCCTGGGGGTCAATCCATTGCTTCTCGTGGACATAGGCCACCCTACGATGAATCAGTATGGCCACCCCCCGCGAGCCCCTCGTAAAGCCAGCATGATAGACCTGGTGGTAGCCGAACCTCTGGAGGCTAAGGGCTTTGGATCCCAGCATGTGCGTTTCCTGAAGCAAAAGAACATCCACCATCTCCCTTTTCCCCCACCGCAGCACAGCCCCCCGCTTAATCTTATCCAGGACACCCCGCACATTCCACGTCACCACCCGCAGGGTCTTCGAAGGAGTCACATTCGCAGCATTAGCCATTATCGACATACAGTTCAAAATCTGGCCCACCCTCCCACCCAGGTGCTACCCGCAAAACGACAAAAAGCACAGCCCCCGACATGTGTGAACCCACCCCCCCAGCCCGCAAACACAACTCCCCCGTTCCAACCCAGAGCCCCCCCAACAACAAGCGCAACACCAAAACACCCCCCCACACCCCACCCCCACCACCCCAATACCTCAGAAAACAGTGAAGTACCTGTCGCGGCATGGAGAGACCCGAGCCCAAAACAGAGGACTCAGGGCCCGCCATACCAATGGATCCCCAAAACCCCACCAAGACGCACACTCACCACCCCCCCAACAACACTCACATCCGTGAGGGTCTGAGGCCCGTATAAGGTACCCTCCGAGCCACACAGTGTCCCCGTGTCTATAGCTGAAGTCTCCACAGGGGAGCCGGCTGGCACATCAAGGACAAAATAAAACAGTCTCACCAGCCAAAGCATATGCAGCAGATAGAATGTGTGGAGGCCCAACAGTGTTCAGCTGCCCGCATCGGAGTGTTCAGAGTCCCTGGTGCCACCCGATTGCGACGCACAGGCGGAAGCCGATCTTTTCTTGGAGCGAGACCTCCGATGTCGGCCCTTCTTGGGCTGGCGTTGTGTCCGCTCCGGCGACGAACCTGGAGACCTGCCCGGGTCCAGTCCCGGTTGGGCGTGGGGACGTAGTCGCACCGCCTCATCCGTCCAGCGAAACACCTCCTCCGGCGAGTCAAAGAAGTGGGTACGAGATTGGTATATGACCCGCAGGCGAGCTGGATACAGGAGCGAGTACTGGAGCTTGAGGCCCCGGAGCTTGGCCTTAGCGTCCATGAAGGAGTGCCGCTGTTGTTGCACCATTTTTGTGTAGTCCGGGAAAATCATAATGGTATGATTCTCAAAGGCGAGGGAGCCCTTGTTCCTCGCCTCCCGCAGGATAACATCACGGTCATGATAGTTCAGCAGGCGGGCTATAACCGGCCGCGGGCGCTCACCCTCCGGCGGCCGCTGGGTCAGGGCCCTGTGGGCCCTCTCGATCACGAAACACCTAGATAACGCCCCTTCAGGGAGCCAGCTCTCCAGCCACCCGGTCAGGAACCTCTCCATGCTGTCCTTCTCGCACCGCTCCGGAAAGCCAATGAAGCGGAGGTTGTTGCGCCGCGCGCGCCCTTCCGCATCCTCCACGCGGGCCGCCAGTGTCCTCTGGACGCTTTCCACCTCCGCAAGGCGCTTCTTTAGGCCACTAATGTCCGCCTCAGTTTCCGTGACACGGGTTTCGACCCCAGCAATCCGCTCCACTGCATTGCGAAGGTCCTGGCGTAAGAGCGTGACATCCGCCCCGACCGCGCCTATCTTGGCATCGAGCATGTCCCGAGACTGGGTTATGGCCGCTAGGATAGCTGCGTTGTCTGGCCCGGGGCCGCCGCTGCCACCGGTCGCCCCAGCGCCACCACTCGGCCCTGTGAATTTATCTATGGGTCCATGCTTGGGCGGGCCACCTCCTCTGTCCCTGGTCATGGCAAGCGCCGGGCAGGGCCAATACCACTCTCGGGCACTGTCGCAAGAACTGGAACGGGGCGGCCCAGATGAGGCCCCAGGGAGGGACACTGCGATCGGATGTCGCGAAAATCGAGGCCCCGGCGTCACCCCAGCAGGACAGGCCGCACCCACAATCGTCCTCACAGGCAGCCGTCCAGGATATAACAGGAAGAATCAGCGGGTCCGCGGTCCATGGGTCGCCGTATCCAGCGGGCCTAGCCAGGGGAGGCGGATCAGGGGGGCCAGCCGGCCACTAGTCCAGCCCCGGTCGCCCCGGGGCACTAGGAGTCCCGCCACCAGACTGTCGCAGGGCCCGGCCACGCCGCCACCACTCGCCGGTCGTGCAGGGGAAGAGCCGATGGGTAGGAGTCGCTGGTTCCGCCTCGAACTCCAGGCGATCGCGGGCGGAGAGATGAGCCCAGGACGGCGTAGCGGATGCCACCCGCACCCGCCAGGTCACAGCTGCCACCAGGCGTCGCGAAACTCGAGGACCCCGGTTTCCGGCCGGCCACCAGGCCGCACTCTGCCGCCGACTCCCCTCGATCACAGGAAGGGAGGAATCACAGGATCCACACACCAATGTAGACTGGAGACTTCACTAGATCGAGTACAGGCACTGGGCACCAACAGTGGGCTCGGGGGTCAGGATAAATGATCGGATTTAGTCCGGGCCGGCGGGAGCTCTACAAGGCTGCGACCGCCATCTTCGCCCGCCAAGCCACGCCCCACGGGGCTCCTTTTTAATCAAGAAGTCTCTTTCCGACGTACTTAGGAAACCTTTGTTGACACCATCCTCTGTCAGAATTTTGATCAGTGCCTGTATGCTGGTGGTCGGGTCCCTAGGTATTGGTTGGTAGCTCTCCTTCACACCTAGTTGGCTCTTGATTTCGGCCACGTAGTCTTCTTTGTTTTGTAGGACAATTGCACCGCCCTTGTCAGCTGGTTTGACAATAATATCAGGGTTATTGCTGAGTTCTTTGAGTGCAAGGGTCTCTTCCTTCGTAAGGTTGTATCGTATGTATTGTCTCTCTTCAATATTCGTCATTACCTCTTGCATTACAATTTGCTCAAATGCCAAAATCCGTTGGCTCATACAGTATGAACCCGGAGTGAAGGTTGACGGTGGTTTGAATGGTGTCGCTGCCATTCTTGGTGTATAGATATTCCTTCCAAAGTGGTATTGAAGTCTCACTTTTCGGAAGAACTTCTGCAGTTCCAATTTTGTGGTGAAGGCATCAGGTCGATTACTCGGCACAAACGTGAGGCCTTTGTTCAGAGCACTTCTTTCTGCAGGGGACATCTGATGGGTGGAGAGATTTATAATGCAGTCATCTGGTGGGCGGGCATCCGCTTGTTGCTCACAGTTATTCTGCAACCCCTCATACCCCGTAGGCTCAGCTCCAGCTATTTGTATCGATGGTTCAAAGACTGTGATGGCTTGGTCCAAGCGGGGATTGTTGGCATCCACCCGCTGTGTGTTCCCTCTTAGTTCTGTTCTTCTTTCTTCGCTTTCGGTTACCATCTGTACGTTTGCTTGCGAGTTGAAATTTCCCCATGTACCTCCGGTTGATAGAATCTCACTCTGGTGTTCCCTCTCGGGGCTCCTCTCGACTTGTTCCATGTTCTTCTTGGTGTCCAACCTCGCTGGGCAGTTCCGCCTCGGTTGGATTGACGGTAGCCTTGTTCTAAAAAAGGTTGTTGTTGGGCATCCAATGCTTGCCTGCTGGTTGATGCTCCTTCTTGTTCACAGTCAGATCCGCTACCTACAGAGGAATCCTAAATTTAGGGAAGGCTTCAGCTTCGTGGCCAACAACTGCTCTAGGCACTGGATGGTGCTAGGGGTGGAAACGGCCATAGAATACGTCAAGAAACTTACACAAGAGATTGCTGATTTGAAAAAAGAAATACTAGAGGACGGCGCCCTTGCAAATGCCAAAGAGGCACTGGAAAAAGCTGAAAAAACACTAGCCGAGTTCAACACAGTGACCCTCAATAGGAAATTAAACAAACTCAGCAAGGATATCCGTGCATACGATAAGAAAGTCACTTATCCATACTTGGCGGATGAATATTACGAACAAGACGACCAAGGCTTCTATACCAACAGAGGCAGACAAGCACCTAGGAGGTTTGCAACTTTCTCGGATTCCTCTGTAGGTAGCGGATCTGACTGTGAACAAGAAGGAGCATCAACCAGCAGGCAAGCATTGGATGCCCAACAACAACCTTTTTTAGAACAAGGCTACCGTCAATCCAACCGAGGCGGAACTGCCCAGCGAGGTTGGACACCAAGAAGAACATGGAACAAGTCGAGAGGAGCCCCGAGAGGGAACACCAGAGTGAGATTCTATCAACCGGAGGTACATGGGGAAATCTCAACTCGCAAGCAAACGTACAGATGGTAACCGAAAGCGAAGAAAGAAGAACAGAACTAAGAGGGAACACACAGCGGGTGGATGCCAACAATCCCCGCTTGGACCAAGCCATCACAGTCTTTGAACCATCGATACAAATAGCTGGAGCTGAGCCTACAGGGTATGAGGGGTTGCAGAATAACCGTGAGCAACAAGCGGATGCCCGCCCACCAGATGACTGCATTATAAATCTCTCCACCCATCAGATGTCCCCTGCAGAAAGAAGTGTTCTGAACAAAGGCCTCACGTTTGTGCCGAGTAATCGACCTGATGCCTTCACCACAAAATTGGAACTGCAGAAGTTCTTCCGAAAAGTGAGACTTCAATACCACTTTGGAAGGAATATCTATACACCAAGAATGGCAGCGACACCATTCAAACCACCGTCAACCTTCACTCCGGGTTCATACTGTATGAGCCAACGGATTTTGGCATTTGAGCAAATTGTAATGCAAGAGGTAATGACGAATATTGAAGAGAGACAATACATACGATAAAACCTTACGAAGGAAGAGACCCTTGCACTCAAAGAACTCAGCAATAACCCTGATATTATTGTCAAACCAGCTGACAAGGGCGGTGCAATTGTCCTACAAAACAAAGAAGACTACGTGGCCGAAATCAAGAGCCAACTAGGTGTGAAGGAGAGCTACCAACCAATACCTAGGGACCCGACCACCAGCATACAGGCACTGATCAAAATTCTGACAGAGGATGGTGTCAACAAAGGTTTCCTAAGTACGTCGGAAAGAGACTTCTTGATTAAAAAGGAGCCCCGTATCCCTACAATCTATACCTTACCGAAGGTACACAAGAGGTTGGACAATCCGCCCGGAAGACCAATAATTTCAGGCTGCGGTTCTGTACTAGAACCAATAAATCAATTCATTGATTATTTTCTGCAACCGCTGGTACCTGAAACCAAATCCTATGTGCGGGACTCTATGCACATAATTTAACTCCTGGAAGGACAACCATATGACGAGGCGAAACAGTATATGGTCACACTCGATGTCTCGTCTCTATATACCTCGATACCGCAAGACAGTGCAATCAAGGGCATCCAGGAGATATTAGAAAAACGGCCAGCACCCCACTGGATACCCACCTCCTTCCTAATTGACCTGCTGGAAATCGCAATGAAGCGGAACTACTTTGTATTCCAGCAGCAGTTATACCTCCAATGCAAAGGGGTAGCAATGGGAGCTACATATGCCCCAAGCCTGGCGAATCTCTATATGGACCAGTACGAAGAATGCCATCTATACACAGAAGATAACCCATTCATTGACTCCATCTCGATATGGAAACGTTATATCGATGATGTGATAATGATCTGGACTGGATCTGAAGCTTACCTCAAGGATTTCTTTCTTTGGCTGAATACAAGAAGTAAAGATATACAATTCACAATGAATTATGACAAAAAGAACATTGCTTTCTTGGATCTTGTCTTTAAATCAGAAGATGGTGTACTGATTTGTGACCTATACAGGAAACCTATGGAAAAAAACACTCTATTGAAGTATGACTCACACCACCCACGCAATCTACGAGATAACCTGCCTTTTGGTCAGTATCTACGCATTAGACGCAACTGCACCAAGAAAACGGACTTCTTTAAGGAATGCGAGACTCTAACTGAACGCCTACGGGAACGTGGCTACCCGGTAGGTCTCCTGAAACGGGCCAAAAAAAGAGCGTGGTACTGTCCGAGAGAGGAACTCCTGACTCCGAGAGATAAAGGTTCGGACTCGGTTGGTTTGGTTTGTGTCACCACTTTCCATTCTAAAAGTAACGTGGTAAAAAAGACAATAAAGAAATACTGGAATCTGGTTGCCACGGAACTGAATACTGAAGCAACTCCACTTTTTGCCTTTAAGAGAGGGAGAAATATAAAGGACAATGTTGTGAAAGCCTTTTTAGAACCACCCAAACCAGTGACTCTCAGAGACCAGCTAGGTTTACCACCTATAAGAGGACATGTCAGGTGTGGTACCTGCAAAGCGTGTCCCATGTGCATGGATGGCCCATCCTTCATCTACAACAACAAGACCCATAGCCTGCCCACCCTGACCAACTGCAACACTACCAACGTCATTTACATCATTTTATGTCCATGCAATAAACCATATGTTGGACAGACGACGCAAAAAGTAAAAACACGCATATTGCAGCATATGAGCCGGATTCGCTGCAAAGTACAAGGTGCACCTATGGTGGAACACTTTCTGAGCAATAACCATGACCCAACAAGCATGCGCTGGCGCATCCTGGAGAAAATCAATATGAATCTAAGAGGTGGTTCACTGTCCACCACACTGAACAGAAAAGAATGCAAATGGATCCATATCTTGAACTCTGTGAGCAAGGGATTGAATGAACATGAGGAGATTAGTAAACAGATGGCGCTACTGTAAACACTGGGCTTTAATTACTGATATATATGAGATAACCTAGAAATATTCTGGATGTCATACCCCAGGATATACTTGGATTACAAATATGCACATGATGTTACATGTAACTGCTTCAATTTATCGTAATATTGCCTTTCTGTGTTAAGAACCCATCAATTTGTGTGACGCTTATGATCTTCTTAATCATTGAAAGACTTTGTATGCTTACTTTATTTTCTGTTTATTTAATATGTCTGGGAATGTGAAAGGTTGTTTACATGCCCCTCTCTCTCCATTGCCAATTGTGGAACTCGCGCATGCACTACCAAGCGTCCAATGGTTGCTTAACAACGGACGTCCGCTGCGTCCTCGAGGAGAAAGGCATTCCGCCTTCCTCGCTGACGCTGAGCATTTGATTGGCCAGTCTCGTTCCGGCCTCACGTTGCCGGGAAACGAGTATAGTTACCGCGAAGAGATGAGCCCCTTACTACGAGCGCTTGTAATCAGAGAGCGCGGTTCAGGCGGTTGCACTCGGATCGCTGTTCCCACTTCGCGGAGACATTAACGCTGCTTTGTGCATATTGAGGGTAAGTCCGGACACCGCTTTCTGACTGCCCCATCTAGCCTAAATAGACTTGCAATTTTTAAATACCACGCAGGCACTTTGGTTGAGTCATCCGGGCATGTAATGCGCTCGGTATGTTTTTTCCGGCGCATTTCCCAAGTAATTTTTAAATAGAACACAGGCACTTCGGCTGAGTCACCCTGGTATGTAACGCGCTCGGTAGGCTTTTGCCGGCGCAGTCAGTTGCCCTCACTTAATCACAGATGCCCATGGACAAACAAGATTGGCTCCCATGCTACCAGCCTGGTAGCATTTATACAAGCTTTCTAGAAAGGCTAAATTAAATAGGCTAATTCACTCGTGCACAGTCCAGGGCAGACTAACTTCCACTGTCACCTAGGCACTTAAAATGATGGGTGTAAATGTATCCCACGCCACTAAATATTCCTATTTAAATACTTTGTTCCAGGTTGACCAACGGGCTACCCTCTGGAACGCATTAACATTTGATCATTCCCCATGTAAGTAACCATAAGCTACTCTCGTCATTCAGGACGGTTTGCTCAATGCATCTCTCTGATACAGGTTTCCCTTTTTTCCAGCCCCCTTTGTCTTGATAAAGACCCGCCGCGACCACCAATTGGGGCGCAACTTGGGTCGAAACGTCGACGCTCTTCCTTTTGGCCAAGATAAATCCAGGAATATGGACAATAATTCCTTGCTTTCCTTGGAACTTTTACTTTGATGAAACTGGCCACTGAACGATAAAACAACGTATCGTCCTACCCTCTCCCTTCCCTTTGTTGCAAAGTGTATTGATTTAACGTTCTTGTATATAAGTGTCACCATATGTTTCACAATTGTCACTGAAATCACTAGAGTCACTTCACTTATATTTGTCAGTATTGTAGTGGAATGAAGTAATTCCATTTTACTGTTTCATTGGTCTTTGTTTTTAATATACATAAAAACTTTGGATATCAGAGAGTTTTGATTGTTTGTGTTTTAGAGCTATCTTTAGCCTAACCCTAAGAGATTGTATATTACCCGACAGAACCACTTTTTTGTCAAACACGTTTACCCAGGTTCTGAGGGACACAGGGTTACCCCATTTTGTAAAAATAAGTTCTTAAGAAGACAGATTAAAAATCTGAACAATTTCCATGTTCAAATTATTATTTTTTGTCAAGGTAACAGGAAGATTTGCCAAATCTGATTTTACCACTCGTAGTAGTTGTTGCAAGTCTGTCGGTACCCAGAGGTATACTGATTTCTGTACGAGCCCCTCCTGGTGTTTCGGGAACACCCCCTCTGTGGAGGTTGGCCTCTTGTTAAAAAAGAGGGCGAATTAAGTACTCTTGTGGACCTGAAATTAGGATTACCTTCACGGGTATTGATCTCTTCCGAACTCGAAGAGGCTGAGTCTGAGAATATTGTGTGTTTCGGGGCCCAATTCAACTGATTACCTGTCTGTTGAAAAAAATCTTTTTTCAAAAACGGATAGGCACGTTTCCTGCTATAGTTCTTTATATCTTTTTGCAACTTCTCTGTTTTCTTCAAAATATTATTCCTTTGGAATTCAGATGTTGTTAAATCCAATTTTGTTAGGAACTCATTAGCGTCAGTGGCTGCTGGATCTTCACGGATTTGCCCGAACTGCCAAGCCATGTCTTCCCTGGTCCGGAAACAAGCTTCCGAGGACCGGTTTCTGGCATTCCAGCCGTCTTCAGCCCGGCTTGCTTGAATCCAGTGGCAAAGTGAGCAAGGGACTCACGTCTGAGCATACCCTGCCACACTTATGGCGGCCAAAAGCGGTACAAAAGGGGGTGGTGATGGGCGGAGAATCTGAATCAATCAAACACTCACACCCAGTCAAAAGATCTGGGTTTAATCCATCACCGTTCTTTAGCCCACTCTGCCACCCCAGTTCAGACATGGCTATATGCAAATCAGTCTGACCCTGTGCCTCATGGGAACAGTCCAGCCCGAACTGCCAAGCCATGTCTTTCCTGGACCGGAAACAAGCTTCCGAGGACCGGTTTCTGGCATTCCAGCCGTTTTCAGCCCGGCTTGCTTGAATCCAGTGCCAAAGTGAGCAAGGGACTCACGTCTGAGCATGCCCTGCCACACTTATGGCAGCCAAAAGCGGTACAAAAGGGGGTGGTGATGGACGGAGCATCTGAATCAATCAAACACTCACACCCAGTCAAAAGATGTGGGTTTAATCCATCACCGTTCTTTAGTCCACTCTGCCACTCTAGTTCAGACATGGCTATATGCAAATCAGTCTGACACTATGCCTCATGGGAACAGTCCAGCCCGAACTGCCAAGCCGTGTCTTCCATGGACCGGAAACAAGCTTCCGAGGACCGCTTTCTGGCATTCCAGCCGTCTTCAGCCCGGCTTGCTTTAATCCAGTGGCAAAGTGAGCAAGGGACTCACGTCTGAGCATACCCTGCCACACTTATGGCGGCCAAAAGCGGTACAAAAGGGGGTGGTGATGGACGGAGCATCTGAATCAATCAAACACTCACACCCAGTCAAAAGATCTGGGTTTAATCCATCACCGTTCTTTAGCCCACTCTGCCACCCCAGTTCAGACATGGCTATATGCAAATCAGTCTGACCCTGTGCCTCATGGGAACAGTCCAGCCCGAACTGCCAAGCCATGTCTTCCCTGGACCAGAAACAAGCTTCCAAGGACCGGTTTCTGGCATTCCAGCCGTCTTCAGCCCGGCTTGCTTGAATCCAGTGGCAAAGTGAGCAAGGGACTCACGTCTGAGCATACCCTGCCACACTTATGGCGGCCAAAAGCGGTACAAATGGGGGTGGTGATGGACGGAGCATCTGAATCAATCAAACACTCACACCCAGTCAAAAGATCTGGGTTTAATCCATCACCGTTCTTTAGCCCACTCTGCCAATCCAGTTCAGACATGGCTATATGCAAATCAGTCTGACCCTGTGCCTCATGGGAACAGTCCAGCCCGAACTGCCAAGCCATGTCTTCCCTGGACCGGAAACAAGCTTCCGAGGACCAGTTTCTGGCATTCCAGCCGTCTTCAGCCCGGCTTGCTTGAATCCAGTGGCAAAGTGAGCAAGGGACTCACGTCTGAGCATACCCTACCACACTTATGGCGGCCAAAAGCGGTACAAAAGGGGGTGGTGATGGACGGAGCATCTGAATCAATCAAACACTCACACCCAGTCAAAAGATCTGGGTTTAATCCATCACCGTTCTTTAGCCCACTCTGCCACCCCAGTTCAGACATGGCTATATCCAAATCAGTCTGACCCTGTGCCTCATGGGAACAGTCCAGCCCGAACTGCCAAGCCATGTCTTCCCTGGACCGGAAACAAGCTTCCGAGGACCGGTTTCTGGCATTCCAGCCGTCTTCAGCCCGGCTTGCTTGAATCCAGTGGCAAAGTGAGCAAGGGACTCACGTCTGAGCATACCCTGCCACACTTATGGCGGCCAAAAAGCGGTACAAAAGGGGGTGGTGATGGGCGGAGAATCTGAATCAATCAAACACTCACACCCAGTCAAAAGATCTGGGTTTAATCATCACCGTTCTTTAGCCCACTCTGCCACCCCAGTTCAAACATGGCTATATGCAAATCAGTCTGACCCTGTGCCTCATGGGAACACTCCAGCCCGAACTGCCAAGCCATGTCTTCCCTCGACCGGAAACAAGCTTCTGAGGACCGGTTTCTGGCATTCCAGCCGTCTTCAGCCCGGCTTGCTTGAATCCAGTGGCAAAGTGAGCAAGGGACTCGCGTCTGAGCATACCCTGCCACACTTATGGCAGCCAAAAGCGGTACAAAAGGGGGTGGTGATGGATGGACCATCTGAATCAATCAAACACTCACACCCACTCAAAAGATCTGGGTTTAATCCATCACCGTTCTTTAACCCACTCTGCCACCCGAGTTCAGACATGGCTATATGCAAATCAGTCTGACCCTGTGCCTCATGGGAACAGTCCAGCCCGAACTGCCAAACCATGCCTTCCCGGGACCGGAAACAAGCTTCCGAGGACCGTTTTCTGGCATTCCAGCCGTCTTCAGCCCGGCTTGCTTGAATCCAGTGGCAAAGTGAGTAAGGGGCTCACGTCTGAGCATACCCTGCCACACTTATGGTGGCCAAAAGCGGTACAAAAGGGGGTGGTGATGGACGGAGCATCTGAATCAATGAGACATTGTTCTGCATTCTGTCCATCAACTATGGCTTTTGCATTTGTCACCCCAAGTGGGATGGGTATGCTCAGACGTGAGTCCCACAGTGACAAAAGCAACCTAGGCGGTAACAGTGGATTGCCCACACAATGGTGATAGGACAGAAACTAGGACTGAACAGCTTCCAATTAAAAACTTATTTTTATTAAACAATTTATTTTATAGTTCATATAAACATTGACATGTACATCACTAGAAAGACAGACAAGAAATTTAATAAAAAACCATTTATAAAATTATAAAACCATTTCTAATAAACTTAGGAATTGCAAAGTAATCATGGGTTTAATAGAACAACACTTGTGAATTCTTTGACAATGAAATATAAGTTGTTTGTCGACGCGCGTTTCGGCGACCAGCGCCTTTGTCAAGACAGAATTAAATTTTCTGTAAATTAAGAGTACAAATTAGTATTAAAGTTAAAAAAATCCTATTCCTTCAATAGGTCAAGAATTAAGCATTAAACATAATTATTAAAAAACAAACAACAAGCATAGATTATACAAGAAATGCATCATTATTTTTCTTAAAAAGTATGAAAAGGAAGCTGTACAGAGTAGCTGAGTCCTATATTTAATGCAATCAGGAGCCCAATTTGATGGGGGGTAGGATGGAGGCCTCTACTTTAAGCCCAAAGATTGGCTTAAATTGACTTGGAAAGGATGATATAGTTGTGGTAAGTTATCAAATAGAGGGTAGGTAACCACACAGTTATTAGTAACTTTTCCTTAAACTGAAAATAGAGGATAAGGGGCAAATAGACCAAGTGACACAGAATTCATAAAGATGGAAATGCAAAGCCCTAGTAAACTATAGGTAAACTATAAAAGATTAGACAATGAGGCAATGCTAGGAATGACAACATAAGAAAAAAATGTTATAGATGGACTTTACCATTTTAAACATTTAAAGTTATTTTCCTGTATTAGCTACACTGGGCTATCGTCCCTAGCGTTCTCTATAGTTCTTCGACGTTACTTTAGTTGAAATGATTTGCAAATAAGAAATATAGGCTTTTCATCAAGATGTTCATAGCTAGTTATAAATAATGATGAATGTTTTAAAAGACAATTAATTTGTAACTCAGGGGGAGAAAAGGAGAGATACCATATCGTCTACCAGGTGTTATGTTAGCTCTTTTTATCATGCTTACCCGTAGCTGGGTCACTACGATTTCGATGGGCGTTGCCAAAGGGGTTGTGTCTCTGCCAAACACTTGAAGATAAAGATTGGCGTTTTAAGTTGATTCTGCAATAAATTGTAAGGTCAAGAAATGAAACGCTGCAGCTTAACACGTTAACTGATAATATCCAGATTTAAAGGAGGGCATACCTAAGGGACAGCGACTGCTTGTCAGGTTCGTGCTTCTTATTTTAAGTTGTATTTGATAGTTATCGTAAAAGATGGAAAACGATAATGATGTTGAATAACCTACAAAAGGTATGTAGCACGGTATTTATTTGGCTCATACATAAACTGGGTTGAGATTAAAGATTCCAAATTTACTAAGTATGTCGAGAATATACGGAAATCTATTTACCTGATTAAAAAAACCTGTAATGCTGTCGCCTCCACGGAGTATTTTTAGCTGTGTTTATTGTTTTCGTGTTGGAATCAACATTAAGCTGTAAACAGATGAAGGCGTAATCTTAGCACGTCATGTTTAAACCAAGACACAGGTTATACATAACTAGCTGGTGAAAATTCTTACCGAAAAACAATAAGTGTTTTCCAATTGGAACGTTTAATAACGATTCGATTCGGATAGCTTTAATGATCAAGGGCTGTGGATGAAGCCATAATAAGGTTTCAATGAAAACGGGCCGGTCTCTGTGTAGTGTCTGATTTATCAAAGCGATCCTGAAACCAAAAAGATATATATTGCTGCGTTATTATATTTTACCAAAACAGCAGCATAAATACAGGTGGCTTGCTTTACGAGATTATATTCTCGTTTACATACCTTATAACAAAGCCGTGATAAGGCTTCAACAGAGACTGGCCAGACTCTACGGAGTGTCGAGGGTTTTAACACCGAGTCAGAACCTGAAATTGATAAATTATGCAACGCTTCGTTAGCGCTTGACATGAAAAAGACTATCTTGCTTTGTTGCACTCTAATCTAATCTAATCTACGTACCTTTGATGCTATTGGTTCCAGCGCGTGGAGGCAAGCGGATGTCTTGAGCGAATTCCCGTTATGTAGTTAAAAAGTTTGCATTACGGACGTCCTTTTATCTC
Organism: Lissotriton vulgaris; assembly: GCF_964263255.1. NCBI lineage: Eukaryota > Metazoa > Chordata > Amphibia > Caudata > Salamandridae > Lissotriton > Lissotriton vulgaris. The sequence continues at coordinate 441,961,112 of NC_141696.1, read as the reverse complement.
GACATGTGAGAGTAATTAACGTGGTCACATGATCACAATTACAGAATAGAACGTGAAGAAAGACTATGGATTTACAGACAACCTGTAGCGATGCAATCTCAAAGAGAACTACATGTTCCAAGCGCTACATGGTTTAATTTAAATGGCAGCACATTTTCAAAAAGGTGAATGTAATCAAATAGACCTTCCTATTTGTGTGATTCTAAAAATAAAAATAAAAATAACACGGAGCAGACCCGGATATCCTCTTTGGAAGGAGGAAAGCAGAATATATAGTGATTCGTTTCTGCTCTTTCAACACATTCTTTTTAAAGCATATATCTTTCTATACATATCCATATGTGTATACTCCAATTAATTGGACACTCATGGAGTAATGTTGATGAAAAATAATTAAAATATAAAAGCACTTAAATTAAAAATTACTAGAAATCTTACAGAAAAACGCCCTTATATAATCGCGTTTTCCCACGGGATTTCGCTGTTTAATCCCTCACGAAATGTATTTAAAGAAAAAATCAAAAAAACTTCACGTTTTTTCGAATCGCTTCACCTCCTTTTTCGTCTGGCACGTTGATTTTTTCAAGTATGCGCCATTTGAAATCGTCCGGGCCATGTCCATGGTCCAGAATGTGTTTTACTATTGGTGCAGTTGTCTTCCTAGTCCTGATGGCTGAACGGTGTTCAGTCAATCGTGTCTGAATTGTACGAGCTGTCTCACCTACATAGCCCATTGAGCAAGGGCACTGTAAAAAATATACAACATTTGAGGTTTTACAGTTGTACATATTTTTGGCATCAGCTGTATATCCATTGTGGGTAAAAGAGACTCCTTCGCTGATATTAGCGCACGATTTACAGCTTGAGCATGGAAATGTACCTTTAAGAGGTTGATTGCCTGTTATGGATTTTTGCACAAACCTTGTAGGGTCTGTAGGGCCTTTTAACCTAGAGCGAACAATGTAGTCTTTAATATTCTTGTTACGCCTGTGGGCAAAAAGGGGTTTCTCCAATTTGCAGGTACCATTACTGTTCAGGATGTGCCAAGAGGAGTTGATGACTTGTTTTACTTTTGCATCTACAGTTGAGTGCCGAGTAACACAAACCAATTTTTTTGTATCTTCTTTTGGTTTGTTTCTTAACAAACAATCTCTGTCATAATAGCGTGCTCTTTTATATGATTCTCTCACTAATCTGTGTGGGTATCCCCTGTTTAAAAATTTCATTTTCATCTCCACTGCTTGTTTATCGAAGTCCCGGAGATTCGAGCAGTTCCGCCTAACTCTCAAAAATTGAGAAAAGGGGATGCTCTGTCTCTGGCTTCGAGGATGAAAACTCTGGAAGTGAAGGAGGGTATTTCTAGCTGTGGGTTTCACGAAGAGATCTACTTTGAGTTGGCCTTCCTCATGGAAAATCCAGATGTCTAGGAATTCTAGTTTGTTCGAGCTTATATGTGAGGTAAATTTAAGATTTGAATCACATGCATTAAGCCAGGACAAGAACTCGTCCAGAGTCTGTCTCCCATCAGTCCAGACGAAGAAGATGTTGTCAATATATCTGGACCAGTGGGAGACAGACTCGAAGAAGGGTGCTATTTCATTGTAAATGCACCGGGCTTCAAAGGCGGCCATGTAGATGTTTGCCACCGAGGGCGCTACTGAGGCCCCCATGCTTACTCCCTTGATTTGTCGGAATAGTTTCTGTCCGAATTCAAAAATGTTCTCAGTGAGGACCATTTTGAGACATTGTAACAAAAAGATCTTGGGGCATGGTATAGAGTAGAGGTCAATGAACCAGTCTACTGTCTGTATTGCTTCAGTCAAGGGAATATTACTATAAAGAGACTCGACGTCTAAAGTTACAAGGAGATCTCTAGAAGGATTAAATCTAATATTCTCTACCTTATAGATAATGGCTCAAGTATCTTTTATATAGGACGAGATGTTAGGTATGAAGGGACAGAGAAAAGAGTCGACATATTTAGATAGAGCTTCAGTCGGTGTTCCTATTGTGGATACAATAGGCCTGTAAGGAGGGTTTGTAGTGTCCTTGTGAATTTTTGGTAGGCCGTATATACAGGCAGTTTTGCCTGTGTTAGTATTCAAGTAGTCAAACTCTTTCTTATTAATGTAACCTTTTTCTAAAGCCATGGTTGTTAAAGAATAGATGTCCTTAATTACTTTGTTTATGGGATTTTGTTTCTCAGTACAGTAAAAGGTACGATCCTCCAGCATTTTTAACATATTTTGTTCATAGGTATGTGAATCAATTACCGCTATTCCACCTCCTTTATCACAACTCCTAATTGTGATGGATGTATTGGAGGCCAGTTCATTGAGGGCATCATGTTCAAATTTATTGATGTTGTAAACTGGTTTTGGAATGAACTGGATAATTTTTTCTAATTTCTTTAATACGACCAACTCAAAAGCAGCTATCTCAGGACCGACCTGGTCCAAAGAGGGGCTGAAGGTGGAAGGTTATCTAAGAGTGGTCGGTTCTAAAGGTGTCAAATTTGATGACTCATTTTGGAAATATTTTTTGAGTCGAATTTTTCGAAAAAAAGAGATAATATCGCTATGTAATTCGAAAACATTTACACCACAGTGAGGTGCAAATGAGAGACCTTTAGATAAAAGGCTAATGCTGGGATCATTCAACTCGGTTTTAGACAAGTTGAAAATAGGGATTACATTCCCGCCTTCCAATATTGTCTGTTTCTGGTTTCCTTGACAAACTGCGGCTCTTCCTGATAGAGATGTTGGGGATCTTGCTGGTAGTGGTGTTGGGGTTTGTAACCTCCTCTGTTTTGAGGTTGAAATGTCACCCTGGGGCGACCGCGGTACCCCCCGCGGTTGCCTAAAAAAGGGGTCTGAGGTTGATTGCGTTTAGCTTGGGCAGAGTTGTAATTACCGTCTGACTCATAGAATGCCTCATCTCCCTCTCCACCTGATTCGGAAGATGCCGAAAAATTATTAACTCTTTGTTGCTGGTTCCTATTAGTATCCATATAATGATTTTGCTTGTAAACATCAGGTCTCAGGTATGGATAAGCTAAATCTAGTGAGTAGAATCTTTTCTCCTTAGCAAGCTTATCGTTCTTGCGTTTCTCTAAGTAGCTCGCAAAGGATTCTACTTCTTTATTTACATCATCTAATTTTTTAAGAGTCTCCTCTAAACTGCCTGCTTGTTTAATTGCTTCTTCTAAGGCTTCTATCTCTTTTTTGATTTCTACCGCAAGTTCTTTTGCGGACTGATTTGCATATGGCCATGTTTGAACTGGGGTGGTGTGAGTATAAAAAAAAAACGATGAATTTAGGCCCAGATCTCTGTACTGGGGTGAATGTATGACATTGTTCTGCATTCTGCCCATCAACTGTGGTTTTTGCATTTGTCACCACAAGTGGGATGGGTATGCCCAGACGTGAGTCTCATGCAATCCACACCACTGGATTCAAGCAAGCCGGGCTGAAGACGGCTGTAATGCCAGAAACCGGTCCTCGGAAGCTTATTTCCGGTCCAGGGAAGGCATGGCTTGGCAGTTAGGGCTGGACTGTTCCCATGAGGCACAGGGTCAGACTGATTTGCATATGGCCACGTTTGAACTGGGGTGGTGTGGAGTGCAAAAAAACGATGGATTTAGGCCCAGATCTCTGTACTGGGGTGAATGTATGACATTGTTCTGCATTCTGTCCATCAACTGTGGTTTTTGCATTTGTCACCCCAAGTGGGATGGGTATGCTCAGACGTGAGTCCCATGCACTCCACACCACTGGATTCAAGCAAGCCGGGCTGAAGGTGGCTGGAATGCCAGAAACCGGTCCTCAGAAGCTTGTTTCCGGTCCAGGGAAGGCATGGCTTGGCAGTTCGGGCTGGACTGTTCCCATGAGGCACAGGGTCAGACTGATTTGCATATGGCCATGTTTGAACTGGGATGGTGTGGAGTGCGAAAAAACAATGGATTTAGGCCCAGATCTCTGTACTGGGGTGAATGTATGACACTGTTCTGCATTCTGTCCATCAACTGTGGTTTTTGCATTTGTCACCCCAAGTGGGATGGGTATGCTCAGACGTGAGTCCCATGCACTCCATGTAGGAGAGTAGGGTCTGCAATCCTATGATCACCCAGATTTTTTTGCTTTTGTTTCACTGGTTTACGACTTTCTCTGGCTGTGGGCCTGCTAATCAGACCCACAGCCTAGCTGTTCTCTCACTAAATTCCAACGTGTACCTTAGGTGCATTTACCAATTGGTACTGGGTCACCTTATCAGACCCTGTAACTCAGGGCATAGGTGTACCCAGGGCCTACCAGGGGCTGAAGCATGTATTATGCCACCCCTGGATGGCCATCTAAATCTGACACAACTGGCTGCACGACAGCTGGGGCAAGGTGGTGTAATCACCCTTTGCTTTAGATATAGTATACCTATATCTAACCCTAAAAATGGACACACAGATTCCTATCAGTCACTCCTATGGCAGGCCTTGACAATCCTGAAGGCAGAGTGCTTGGAATCGTGTGAGATGGTGCTCTGGCATGAGCTGAGCCCGTTTGCAGCTTGCGGAACCAAGTCCTAATAGCTGTTCCATGATAACGCATACCATATACCCTTAAGTGCATTATAATCCTCACGGTTAAATGCTATCTTTGGTATCGCTTTATCAAAACATGTCGAGTAAGGTGTCATACGAATTGGAATACTAACCCCTCGCCAATTCTGGCGACGGGGTTAGCATTCCACCCTTCTAGAGGGACACGACATGTATGTAACTGTGAACCCCGGTTAAAGTTAACTCGAGCCTCTGCATCACAAAATGGATGCTGCCACCACAGACATAAGTCTGACCCCCTGCAGCTGGGAGTCCTTCCAGCGAGGGGAGCTTGGACAAAGGGTTTCCTGTCAGGGGCGGTGCTAGCACCATCCCAGACAGGGTTTTGTGTATCCTGGGTAGGCAGGGCTTTACAGGAAGGTGACTGCAAGTGGCACCCGGGTGCTCACTACGCATCTGCCGGCTAGAACCAGTTCCAGGGGCACACCAGCCCCTGGCCTGGGGAAGGGCAAACTCCTGCCACTGCAGCCCCTAAGGCAACTGCACCCCCTAGTACAGTCAGCAGTGGTAGTGCACCTCCCAAGGGATTAGTTGGGTTAACCTTGGGTTCTGAGGGGTATGACAACTTAGTTGGCACACTCACTCAGGCTGTCCTTGTCTGTACAGGGGATGTGGATATATCCCCTGATGTCAGTCCCAATACTTTGGGCAAATACAGGCAGACACCTTTGATAAATGGCAAAATGGCTCAGGCCTATAGGGACACTTGTGCCAGTGTCACCATGGTGACACCTAACTTTGTGGACCCTGGACAGATCATGCCAGGTACAGATTTCCTGGTGACCAATGCCAGCAACGTCACTACAAGTCATAGTATGGCGATTGTTGCTTTCTCCTGGGGAGGGGTAAATGGCCAAAAGAAGGTTGTAGTTAGTTCAGACCTCCCAGTGGATTGTTTGTTGGGCAATGATTTGGAGTCATCACAATGGTCAGAAGTGGAGCAGAGGACTCACATGGAGATGTTAGGCTTGCTAGCACATGTGCTTGCTGTGACTAGGTCACAGGCCAGAAGATGCCCCACTGAACAGGTGCTGGATCCTGGAACAATGGACCAGACACCTTCCAAGAAGAAGAGCAGGAGGGTTAAGGTATTGCCTTCCCCCTTGCCCCAGGTTGAGGATCAAGTCTCAGAGGAGGCTGACCTCACAGAGCTGAGGGAAACTGAGCCTAAAGAACTTGAACCTGATCTGGTTGAGTTTCTGGGTTCAGGGGGACCCTCCAGAGAAGACCTGGTGAAGGAACAGTTAGCCTGCCCTTCTCTTGAACCCCTCAGACAGCAGGCTGCTGCTGAGGCTGCAGGGAACGCCAACTGCCCACAAGGTATACTGGGAAGATGGACTCCTGTACTCTGAGTCAAGAGACCCCAAGCCCGGTGCAACCAGGAGGCTGGTCATCCCCTTGTCTCTGAGAGGTTTCCTTCTCACCTTGGCCCATGAGATTCCCCTTGCAGGTCACTTAGGCCAGAACAAGACTTGGGACAGAATTGTCTCACACTTTCACTGGCCTCATATGAATGAAGATACCAAGGAGTTGTGTCGCTCCTGTGTCACTTGCCAAGCCAGTGGTAAGTCAGGTGGCACAACAAAGGCCCCCCTTATACGAATGCCTGTGGTGGGGGTACCCTTTGAAAGAGTGGGGATTGACATTGTTGGACCAATGGAACCCCAGACAGCATCAGGGCACAAGTTTATACTGGTGGTGGTGAACCATGCCACAAGGTATCCTGAAGCTATTCCCCTTAGGACCACTACAGCACCTGTTGTGGCAAGAGCCCTAGTTGGAGTGTTCTCCAGAGTGGGCTTCCCTAAGGAGGTTGTCTCTGACAGAGGTGCAAACTTCATGTCAAGATACTTAACTGCTATGTGGAAGGAATGTGGTGTCAACTACAAGTTCACTACACCCTATCATCCACAATGCAATGGGCTTGTTGAAAGGTTCAACAGGACCCTAAAAGGGATGATTCATGGACTACCTGAAAAGCTCAGGCGTAGATGGGATGTCCTGATACCCTGCCTTTTATTCGCTTATAGAGAAGTCCCACAGGAGGGGGTTGGCTACAGCCCTTTTGAACTTTTGTATGGACATCCTGTTAGAGGACCTCTGTGTTTGGTGAAGGAAGGATGGGAGAGACCTCTCAAAAAGCCTGCAACCAGCATAGTGGACTATGCACTTGGTCTCCGCTCCAGGATGGCTGAGTATATGGAAAAGGAAACTGAAAACCTTAAGGCCAGCGAAGAACTCCAAAAAGCTTGGCATGACCAAAAGGCTGTCCTGACTGTCTATCAGCCTGGAGAGAAGGTGTGGGTGTTGAAGCCAGTGGCCCCAGCAGCACTCAAAGACAAATGGTCTGGGCCCCACACAATTCTTGAGCAAAAGGGAGAGGTCACCTACCTGGTGGACCTTGGAACTCCCAGGAGCCCCCACAGGGTGCTCCATGTGAACAGGCTCAAAGCATATGTCGACAGGAAGGACATGAGCTTGCTCATGGCCATAGATGAGGGACAGGAGGAAGAGAGTGGCCCTCTCCCAGACCTGCTCACTCAGAATCCTGATGATGGATCAGTAGATGGTGTTGTCTTTTGTGGCAGCCTCTCTGAGCATCAACAGAAGGATTGCAAACAAGTTCTTCAATCCTTCAGGCATATGTTCTCTCTAACCCCCAGTCAAACCAATTGGTGTACCCATGAGGTTGACACTGGTGACAGCTTGCCAGTTAAGAGTAAAATCTACAGGCAGCATGATCATGTTAGAGACTGCATCAAAACAGAAGTGCAGAAAATGTTGGAGTTGGGAGTCATTGAACCCTCAGATAGCCCTTGGGCTAGTCCAGTAGTTCTAGTGCCAAAGCCTCACACCCAGGGTGGTAAGAAAGAGATGAGGTTTTGCGTTGACTACAGAGGTCTCAATGCAGTCACTAAGACTGATGCCCACCCAATACCAAGGGCAGATGAACTTATAGATAGATTGGCTTCTGCCAACTACTTAATTACATTTGACCTGACAGCTGGGTATTGGCAAATCAGGTTAGCTGAGGATGCCAAGCCCAAGACAGCATTTTCTACCCCTGGTGGGCATTATCAATTTGTGGTAATGCACCTGCCACCTTCCAAAGGCTGATGAATCATGTTCTCACAGGGCTGGATGACTTCTGTGCAGCATATCTTGATGATATAGCTGTCTTTAGCTCCACCTGGGAGGATCACCTGGTCCACCTGAGGAAAGTGTTAGAGGCACTGCAAGCAGCAGGTCTCACTATCAAGGCCACCAAGTGCCAGATAGGGCAGACACAGGTTGTATACTTGGACCACCTTGTAGGTGGAGGCCAAGTTCAGCCACTGGAGAGCAAGATACAGTCAATCAGGGACTGGGCTCCTCCAACCACCCAGACTCAGGTTCAAGCTTTCTTGGGCCTGACTGGTTACTATAGAAAGTTTGTCAGAAATTATGGATCAATTGTGACTCCACTTAATGAACTGACAAGTAAGAAAATGCCAAAGAAAGTTCAGTGGACAGCAAGCTGTCAAAAAGCATTTGATGACCTAAAACAGGCCATGTGCACGGCACCTATCCTCAAGAGTCCAGACTACTCCAAACCATTCATTGTCCAAACAGATGCTTCTGAGTTGGGTGTGTGAGCTGTTCTATCTCAACTGAATTTTGATGGTAATGACCAGCCCATTGCTTTTATAAGCAGAATGCTGACCCCCAGAGAGAAAAATTGGTCAGCTATTGAGAGGGAGGCCTTTGCTGTGGTTTGGGCCCTGAAGAAACTGAGGCCATACTTGTTTGGCACTCATTTCAAGATTCAGACTGACCATAAGCCCCTCTTGTGGCTAAATCAAATGAAGGGTGAAAACTCCAAACTGCTTAGGTGGTCCATTTTCCTACAGGGGATGGATTTTACAGTGGAGCATAGACCTGGCACTGATCATGGCAATGCAGATGGGCTCTCCAGGTATTCCCACTTAGAGCAAGAAGACTCACCTGGTCAAGGTTAGTTTATTGTCCCAAAGTTTGGGGGGGGGGGGTCATGTAGGAGAGTAGGGTCTGCAATCCTATGATCACCCAGATTTTTTTGCTTTTGTTTCACTGGTTTACGACTTTCTCTGGCTGTGGGCCTGCTAATCAGACCCACAGCCTAGCTGTTCTCTCACTAAATTCCAACGTGTACCTTAGGCGCATTTACCAATTGGTACTGGGCCACCTTATCAGACCCTGTAACTCAGGGCATAGGTGTACCCAGGGCCTACCAGGGGCTGAAGCATGTATTATGCCACCCCTGGATGGCCATCTAAATCTGACACAACTGGCTGCACGACAGCTGGGGCAAGGTGGTGTAATCACCCTTTGCTTTAGCTATAGTATACCTATATCTAACCCTAAAAATGGACACACAGATTCCTATCAGTCACTCCTATGGCAGGCCTTGACAATCCTGAAGGCAGAGTGCTTGGAATCGTGTGAGATGGTGCTCTGGCATGAGCTGAGCCCGTTTGCAGCTTGCAGAATCAAGTCCTAATAGCTGTTCCATGATAACGCATACCATATACTCTTAAGTGCATTATAATCCTCGCGGTTAAATGCTATCTTTGGTATCGCTTTATCAAAACATGTCGAGTAAGGTGTCATACGAATTGGAATACTAACCCCTCGCCAATTCTGGCGACGGGGTTAGCATTCCACCCTTCTAGAGGGACACGACATGTATGTAACTGTGAACCCCGGTTAAAGTTAACTCGAGCCTCAGCATCACAAAATGGATGCTGCCACCACAGACACAAGTCTGACCCCCTGCAGCTGGGAGTCCTTCCAGCGAGGGGAGCTTGGACAAAGGGTTTCCTGTCAGGGGCGGGTATAGCACCATCCCAGACAGGGTTTTGTGTATCCTGGGTAGGCAGGGCTTTACAGGAAGGTGACTGCAAGTGGCACCCCGGTGCTCACTACGCATCTGCCGGCTAGAACCAGTTCCAGGGGCACACCAGCCCCTGGCCTGGGGAAAGTCCGGCATGGGAGAGGGGTGTAACCACCCCCCTTCCTGGTCCCACCCCTAGGGCAGGACCTAGTCACGTACCCACCCCTTTCTTTAGGATAAAGGCAGGAGCGGGGCCCCTTCCAAATCAGATCATCTTTGAATCAAGAAACTACTTTCTACGAAAGGAACTCTCGACTTCTTCTCAAGATTTCTCCCTTGTGGCTAAGGAGTAGTCACCCTGCACCCGCAGGCACCATCAAGAACTCTGCGGTTTGCTGCACGTCCTTCCTCCGGAATCCGACTGACCAGCTCGACAAGACCCGGCTTCCCTGGCACCTCTGACCTCTACCTACCTCTACAGCTAAGCTGAGAACCGTAGGTGCGACGAGACCTCAAGGGACCGGCCATCATCAGAACTGCACGACTTCTATCCAGCACGACCGCCGAGGGATCCTCTGGTGAGTGCTTTGGGGTCCGAGAAGCCCCGACCCTGAGCAGCTCCAGCACCGAAGACCAGCCCCCAGCATCCACGAGATCTGCGTGGGGCCCTTCTGCTTTTTGGCTGCTCACCGCGTTGTCTGGCTACTAGCCCGCTGGCTTGTGGCCTTCCCGATGACAACCGACGAAATCACCACTGCTGGTCTGGTTGCTCCAGACTGGCCCTTGCTCCCTTCCAAAAGAGGAGCACCCCGGACCCTCCTGGGCCACTCCAGACGCCATTTTAGGTCCACCACGTGGGCTTGAATTTGCCAAGACTTGTTGCCCCAATCCTGGGTCCAGCGACGTCGACAGCATCAACCATCGTGGGACAGCTCGCACCTCCATCCTGGTCGCCGACAACGCCTCCTGGTCCGTGAGACTGCAGAGCCCAGCGTCACCCACTCACCTGGTCGAGGTGACTACCATCCGGTGCCATCCTGGTGCCCATCTGATCACTGGCTAGTTATTAAGAACTTGGTCCCCTCTGCTTTCAGGTGTCATCCATCTTCGATCCAGGCTTGGATCACTTCGAACAATCTTCACTGGTCGCCTGCCAGCAACTCCTTCTTTCAGGCTCCTGGTTCGTCAACGAAGGTTCCCGACGTCTTTTCAGACCTATGCAGCCGCAGCCCCTGGGCTAGGTAACTTCGGCATTTCGGTGCCCCAGCATAGCCTCACTATCCAAGGGTCCAGATCCACTTTCGTTTTCAACCTACCTTATTGGGTTCGCCCGAGAACACTAACTTTGCTTTTACTAGCTCCCATTGACTTTGTCCCGCATCCTGCATGAGAGTGCACACTCTGCACCCGAGTCCCCTAGGCCTCCTACTAGTAATCTGAAGGTTCAGTAACGTAGTCCTAGCGATTCCAAAGCCTATTAGTCCAGTACTTACCTGCTAGTAATTTCGCATTCCACTTCCATAGTATATGGTTTTCCGTGCCCCTCGGGCATTTGTGTAAATTGTGCAACTTAAAGTATTTTCGTAAGAGTTTTGTTGTGTGCTTAGTACCCTGTCCTCATAAAGAGTACAGGGCTGTTGTGATCTAAATAAATACACTGTTTATTTTCATAACACTTGTGTGGTGTCCTTTCACTTGGTGTTCAAGGGGTATATGTGATGGTATAACAGCTGGCTTAACACGCCCTCTAGAGTTTAGCCCGAAGACTGCTCTTGTCCATGCTACTAGGATAGCTGGTCTATCGGTTGACTTACAACCAATCACCATAAGGGTTGTTTGGACTGATACATAGTGATCACTAGAATAGTGAGCACTGAATATCAGGCCAACTTCTCACACTCCATACCACTGGATTCAAGCAAGCCGGGCTGAAGACGGCTGGAGTGCCAGAAACCGGTCCTCGGAAGCTTGTTTCCGGTCCAGGGAAGGCATGGCTTGGCAGTTCGGGCTGGACTGTTCCAATGAGGCACAGGGTCAGACTGATTTGCATATGGCCATGTTTGAACTGGGGTGGTGTAAAGTGCAAAAAAACAATGGATTTAGGCCCAGATCTCTGTACATGGGGTGAATGTATGACATTGTTCTGCACTCTGTCCATCAACTGTGGTTTTTGCATTTGTCACCCCAAGTGGGATGGGTATGCTCAGACATGAGCCCCATGCACTCCACACCACTGGATTCAAGCAATCCGGGCTGAAGACGGCTGGAATGCCAGAAACCGGTCCTCGGAAGCTTATTTCCGGTCCAGGGAAGGCATGGCTTGGCAGTTCGGGCTGGACTGTTTCCATGAGGCACAGGGTCAGACTGATTTGCATATGGCCATGTTTGAACTGGGGTGGTGTGGAGTGCAAAAAACAATGGATTTAGGCCCAGATCTCTGTACTGGGGTGAATGTATGACATTGTTCTGCATTCTGTCCATCAACTGTGGGTTTTGTATATGGAGTCCCCGGCGAAGTCTGGTGGGCCTTCCTCTCTGCCTTGTACAGCGCTAATTCCACCTTCAGATCCTCCTTCAATGCCGGCTCCAGAGCTGTGGGTGCTTCGTGTGGTGCCCTTGCTCAGGTTCTTCTGGTGCTACAGAAAGAGTACTGGATGGTGTCGATCGATTTATAGGAAGCATATTTTCACATCCCCATCCTGAAGTTGCACAGGAAGTATCTCCGGTTTACAGTAGGGTCGCAGCACTACCAGTTTGCGGTCCTACACTTTAGTCTTACTACTGCACCTCAATTCTTCACAAAGGGGATGGCAGTGATGGCAGATCATCTCAGGAGGTCAGGAATCCCGGTTTTACCTTACCTGGACGACTGGCTGATCAAGGCGGAGTCGGCGGAGATGGTGCTTCATCATCTGCAAGTGACAGCTCAACTGTTGTTCAACTTGGGTTTTTCAATAAATGTGCCCAAATCTCACCTGGTGCATTCTCAGCGCAACCTGTTCATAGGGGCGGTACTGGATACTACTGTGTGTCAAGATTTTCCACCTCCTCAGAGAATAATCGACATTCAGAAAATTATTCCTTTGTTTCACAATGGGGCGGTTGGTCCAGTCTTGAAGGTCCTTCGACTGCTCGGTCTGTTCACTTCCTGCATTCTGTTGGTCAACCATGCACGCTGAAGCACATGAGGGCACTCCAGTGGTGCCACCACAAGCAGTGGTATCAACACAACAGAGATCTCAGGGAGTCAGTCAGAATCTCCAGAGACGCTGCAGCGGAGCTGAATTGGTGGAGTGTGCAGGGCAACCTGTCTCAAGGAAAACCCTTTCTGCCTACTCCACCGGAGGCCACAGTGATCACAGACGCCTACACTTTAGGGTGGGGTGCTCATCTGGGGAATATGGAGGTCAAGGGTCTTTGGTCTCCAGAGGAAAGGTTGCTTCACATCAACCTTCTCAGGATCTCAGATCAAAGCCCCCATTTTTGACCATACATGCTGAAAGGATGGTCCTCAGGACCGGGGCTGCTTTTCTGCCTAAGGTGGTTACTCCTTTCCGTCTAGGACAGTTCATTACTCTTCCTGTGTTTTATCCTCCCCCTCACCCTTCCAAGGAGAAGGAGAGACTTCACCGCCAGGATCCAAAAAGAGCGGTGGGCTTTTATTTGGATAGGACTAAAGACTTGCGATTGGACAATCAGCTTTTTGTGGGCTACGTTGGACGCATGAAGGGCAAGGCTTTGCACAAACAAACTCTTTCCAGGGGATCATCTTGTGCATCAAGATCTGCTATGCCCTGGCTGGTACGGAGCCTCCTGAAGGTATTAGAGCTCATTCTACCAGAGCCAAGTCATCAACTTCTGCTTTGGCCAGAGGTGTCCCAGTAGTGGACATTTGTAAGGCAGCGACTTGGGCATCCCTCCACACTTTCGCAAAGCATTATTCCTTGGACTCCTAAATGAGGAGGGAGGGACATTTTGCATGCTCTGTCCTCCAGGATTTTTTGGTAAAGAAGGGTGGACACCCTCCTCCGGGAGTGGGACAGCTGTGGGTTTCTATTCAAAAGATGAGGAATCCGCAGGCAGATGTATCCATCAGAGGAACAAGTTACTTACCTTTGATAACGCTTTTTCTGGTGGATATAGTATCTGCCTGTGGATTCCTCACTGACCCACCCTCCTCCCTGATGTCCACCCTTGTATACCTTAAAGGTGGCTTTGTTTAACATGTTTGTTTTGCCTTGTCTCTTCTATTTATCTTGGTGTATTTATAGGAAATGCTTTTAATCTTTAGATTTCCTCTCGATTTTACGCTGTGTGCATTGGTATGAATTTTGTGTACTGTGTATACTTGCAATCTGTTTTCAGTCCACCTGTTTGCCTCAGAGGCACGGAAAAAATGGGTGGAACTGATGTTATCACGCCGACAAGGCTCTCTTATGGCTCCAGTGATGTCATACGGAGTCGAGAGCGGAGCTATTGTATTGTGATGACCCCGTCGGTGTGGAGAGCTAGGAAAAAGTTTCAGCAGAATGCTGGCGCAGGGGATATTCAAAAGGCGAGGAATCCACAGGCAGATACTGTATTCACCAGAAAAAGTGTTACCGAAGGTAAGTGCCTTGTTCTTCTTGATGAGCCACATTTTGGTTTTCTGACAGTTCCATTCAGTGGTGTGGGAATTCCTAGAACACATAATCTCAATAAAAAGATACTTATAAGGAAACATATTTTGAAATTAAAAATACACACATAGAATGTGCTTAATGTCCTGGTTACCTATTACATTTTTAGAACATATAGTTGTTGCTTGTGTGATTTGTTCATGAAGTCATACAATTGCAGGAGCTGAATTCAGGTATCTGATAGAGACTTCTAGCTGCAGATTCCTTACCTTTGAATTTCCCAGGTGTCAGGCTGGACCCGGAAACTTTTGCTGAGCAATACCCCATGTGCGCGATGTCAGGTGGCTCCATTTGGCTACACGTGACATCGTCAGCGTTGGTAGCGTCGGTTATGACGTTGAGGTGCCTATATAGGCGCCACCCAGGCCCGCGGACTTCAGTTCTTTTCTTTCCACGCCAGTTAAGAAATAATCCGGGAAGAGCTACCCATCTGCCGCTTTTTGGCAGACTTTTTCTCGACTTGTGTCGAATGTTTTGGATTGGAGTTCGTGTGCGAGGGATGTCTTTGAGAAAGACAGGTTCCAAACCATGCAGGACTTGTTCCCGCATGATGTCGGTCACCGATCCTCACCGCGTATGTCTGTGGTGTCTTGAAAACTATCATGATACGAGGTCATGTTCAGACTGTCGGGCCATGGCCCCGAAGACTTTGAGAGAGATAGCCATGAAGTTGCGTGCGGCCCGGCAGTCCACACCATCAAGAGAGACTCCGAGGAGGTTATGGTCCTGTTCGAAGAAGAGGAGGTCACAGGACCACTAACGGAGTCCTAAGTCCTCTTCCTCCCATTCGAGGTCCTCTGGAAACTCAGTAAGAGGCACAGGAAGAAGAAGAAGACCAAGCAGACTTCAACTTCACCTCAACTGGCGTCAGTCGTTGAGAAAGGTAAGGAACACCGACGCTCTAGGCGTGATTCTGCAGAGCCGGAACCAGAGTTGACTTTGTGACTCCCACTCAAATTAAAGAGTTTTACGTGGCCATGCGCTGCGTATTTGGGTGGAACGACCCCGTTGGGGAATCCTCAGGCCTGCAGGGTCGGATGGGGCCCCATCGCTTCCAACGCTGCTGGCTCCGGCCACAGAGCTGGTGAGGCCTCAGGGATCCGATCCCCGATCCGGGTCGATGTCGGTCGTGCGAACGCGGCCTTCCCAGGCATCGAATCTGAAGTCAGTACCTACGACATCACCGATTCCAGTCGGTGCCGCAAACCCCATCCTCATCCATAACGACACGTCATCTGAGAGAAACAGGTTAGTATTAGATTCCTTACCTTACAATATCCCCAGGCGTCAGACTGGATCCGGAAACCTTTGCGTAGCAGTACCCTTGCGAGTCGGTAGGCGTTGTCTGTGGCTCCGCATCCGTCGTCGGCGTCGTTGGCACCGGGATGATGTCACCGGAGTACTTAGACGCCGCCCTCGCACGCTGACGTCAGTTCTTCTTTTCTCCGCACCAGCAAGCGCCGATCCGGAAAAAGTTGTACCCCAGTCAATTTTTTACTAACTTTTTCGATCCTTTTTGATCATATTTCGAAGTCTCATTGACTCCGACGGTGCCGGTAGGGATGCCCGGGTTCAAACCCTGAGTCGACTGCAACTGACTGATGTCGGTTACCGACCCCCATCGCCGGTGTCTTCACTGTCTGGGCCCCGACCATGACAACAAGTCCTGCTCCGACTGCCGGTTCCTGACGTCCAAAGCTAGACGGGAGCCGTCCCGCAAGCGACTCGAGCTCCGGCAGTCAGCCCCGCACCGTTCGAGGTCCCGGTCCGCAAGGAGGTAGAGGGACTGGTCGAGGGGCCGGAGTCACCATAGTTCCGGGAGTCGTCATCAGTCTTCGGGATCGAAGTCCTCAGGTAAGAGGCACAAGAAGTCGAAGAAGTGACATCGCTCTTCTGACTCCCCCCGATGCTAATGCGATGCGGCCGGGGGTTCGGGCGACACCGCCCCGTGGCTCCACTGTAGCCGCAGGCGTCGTGGCCTGCTCCACACCCGCCGGTCCCTGGGCAGAACGCGACACGCTGGAGGAGATCGAGGCCTTCCTCGTGGCCATGAGGTCGGTCGCTCGCTCCTCCATTGGGTTCCGCAGCGCCTTCGGGCCAAGCGGTCCCAACTGGGTCCCCACGTGGGCTGGGTGCTTCGGCCCCAGCGCCGTCGGATGCTTCGGCCCCGGCGCCGTCAGTGACTTCGGTCCCAACGCCGCAGGGCCCCGGCAGATCTGGCTCCGGATCAGGGTCGTCGCCGGTCCACCTTACGACCTCGCCGGCGCCGGCCCCCAGGGTGTCGCCCCCGGCGCCGCCGTCCCCAGTCCTACCCTCGATTCGGGTCCGTGTCGGAGCAGCACCGCTCGCCGCCATATTCAGCGCCACTAGGAGATTTCTACTTCTACGACCCGGGCCCCATCCTTTGAACCTGAGTACCAGGTGATGGGTGACATGGGGGATTGGGAGGGGTCTGAGGACCCTCTGGCACGTGAGTGCCAGTCTTTTCAGGACTGGGCAGGTGAGCTTGGGGACTCCAGTGGTCTGGACACTTTGCCTGACAGTGGTTTTGTCTCCCCTCCTACCGTGGCTACGGAGGAGGGGGCTGCCTATAGTGTGGTGCTGACGCGGGCTGCCAAGGTCTTCGGCCTTGAGCTCCCCGTCGCTGCGGTGAGGACTAACCTCCTCACTGAGGTCCTTAAACCGCAGGCAAGCTCGGCTAAGCCTCTGCTGCCATTTAATGAGGCCTTGTCAGACGTTCTTCTGGGCACTTGGTCCAAGCCCGCTACAGGTCCGCCTGTAGATAGGAACGTGGCCAGGCGCCACCGCCTGGCTCCGGGCGACCCTTCCTTCCTGTCCACCCACCCCACCCCCGAGAGCCTGGTCATCCAGGCCTCTAACTCCCAGACCGCATTCCCGATGGCTCACCCGATCGGGAATCCAAGAGGTATGAGCAATACGGGAAAAAGGTATTCTCATCCCTGAGTTTGGGGTTGCGGTCAGTCAACACCGCATGCCTCTTGGGTCGTTACACCCACTCTCTGTGGGACACGGTCGCGGACATTCTGCAACAATGTCCGGATGGGCTTCGGACTAAACTCGCCCAAGCCCTTGCGGAGGGTCGAGATGCTGCACGGTATTCCATCCGGTGTGGGCTGGATACCACGGACTCACTGGGCAGAACGATGGCAACCACGGTAGCAATTTGTCGCCACGCGTGGTTGAGGTCCACCAACTTTTCGGCTGATGTCCAAAACACCCTTATGGACAATCCATTTGATGGCCGTCGCCTCTTTGGCGACAAGTCAGACCATGCGCTTGAGCACTTTAAGGACTCCAGGGCTACAGCAAAGTCCTTGGGCCACTCGGCCCCGTGCCAGCAAACGGCTGCCTTTCGCTCCTTTCGTGGCAAAGGAAGGGGCGCCCCCACACGTCCTGCCAGCCACGGGCCGCAGACTACCATCCAGGGCAGTGGCGGACGTGGAAACTGCCGTGACGGCGGTAGGGGACAACGGCGAGGCCACACCTACCCCTGCAGCATCCACCTCAAAACCCTCATAGTCCGAGCTTTCAGGCCCATGTGACGCCAGTTGGGGGCAGGGTTCGCCATCACCACCTCCACTGGCGCACTGTCACATCGGACAGGTGGGTGCTACAAATCGTCCGAAGGGGCTACTCCCTCCCCTTCAAGGCGACTGTGAGAAGGTGGCCTGATATGCAGTGCTCACTATTCTAGTGAACACTATGTATCAGTCCAGCAACCCTTATTGATGATTGGTTGTAAGTCAACCTTATAGACCAGCTATCCTAGTAGCGTGGATACGAGCAGTCTAAGGCTAAAGACTCGAGAGGGCGTGTTAAGCCAGCTGTTTACCACACATATACCCCTTGAATACCCAGTGAAAGGACACCACACAAGTGTTATGAAAATAAACAAGATATTTATTAAGAATCACAACAGCCCTGTACTCTTTATGAGGACAGGGTACTAAGCACAAAACAAAACTCTTACGAAAATACTTAAGTTAGCACAGTATATACAAATGCCCGAGGGGCACGGAAAACCATATACTCTGAAAGTGGAATGCGAAATTACTAGCAGGTAAGTACAGTACTAATAGGCTTTGGAATCGCTAGATCCTGACTATAGAATCTTCAGATTACTTCTAGGAGACCCAGGGGACTCGGGTGCAGAGTGTGCACTCTCACGCGTGATGCGGGACAAAGTCTATGGTAGCTAGTAATGACAAAGTTAGTGTTCTCGGGCGAACCCGACCTGGTAGGAGGAAAACGAAAGTGGATTCTGACCCTTGGATAGTGAGGCTATGCTGGGGCACCGAAATGCCGAAGTTACCTAGCCCAGGGGCTGCAGCTGCATAGGTCTGAAAAGACGTCGGGAATCCTCGTAGACGGACCAGGAGCCTGGAAGAAAGAAGTTGCTGGCAGGCGACCAGTGAAGAAAGTTCGATGGATCCAAGCCTGGATCGAAGGAAGATGACACCTGAAAGCAGAGGGGACCAAGTTCGAGACTACTAGCCAGTAGTCAGGTGGCACCAGGAGTGCACCGGATGGTAGTCACCTCGACTAGGTGAGTGGGTGACGCTGTGCTCGCAGATCTCACGGACCAGGAGGCGTTGTCGGCAACCAGGATGGAGGAGCGAGCTGTCCCACGATGGATGAAGCTGTCGGCGTCGCTGGACCCAGGATTGGGCAACAAAGCCTTGGCAAATTCAAGCCCACGCGGTGGACTCAAAATGGCGTCTGGAGTGGACCAGGAGGGTCCGGGGTGCCTCTCTTGAAGAAGGAAGCAAGGGCCAGTCTGGAGCAACCAGACCAGCAGCAGTGATGTCGTCGGGCGTCGTGAAGAAGGCCACAAGCCAGCCGGCTAGTAGCCACACAGCGCGGTGAGCAGGCAAAAGCAGAAGGGCCCCACGCAGATCATGGAGATGCTGGAGGGCTGATCTTCGGTGCTGGAGCTGCTCAGGGTTGGGGCTTCTCGGACCCCAAAGCACTCACCAGTGGAGCACACGGTGGGCTTGTTGCAAAGAAGTTGTGCAGTCTTGGCGATCGTCGGTCCCTCGAGGTCTCGTCGCACTCACAGTTCTCAGCTTTGCTGTAGAGGTGAGTAGAGGTCAGAGGTGCCAGGGAAGCCGGGTCTCGTCGAGCTGGGTCGTCGGATTCGTGAAGAAGGACTTGCAGCAGACCGCAGTGTTCTTAGGATGGTGCCCGCTTGATGCAGGGTGACTACTCCCTAGCCACAAGGGAGAATCTTGAAGAAGGAAATCTTGATGTCTTTCGCAGAAAGTCGTGTCTTGATTCCAAAGATGATCTAATCTGAACAGGGGGCCCGCTCCTATCTTTATACTAAAAAAGGGGGCTGACCCGGTGACTAGGTCCTGCCTATGGGTGGGACTAGGAGGGGGGTGGTTACACCCCTCTGCCATGCCGGACTTTCCCCAGGCCAGGGGCTGGTGTGCCCCTGGAACTGGTTCTGACCGGCCTATGCGTAGTGAGCACCGGGGTGCCACTCAGCAGTCACCTTCCTGTAAAGCCCTGCCTACCCAGGATACACAAAACCCTGTCTGGGACGGTGCTAGCACCGCCCTCGACAGGAAACCCTTTGTCCAGGCTCCCCTCGCTGGAAGGACTCCCAGCTGCAGGGGGTCAGACTCGTGTCTGTGGTGGCAGCATCCATTTTGTGGAGCTGAGGCTTCGTTTAACTTTAACCGGGGTTCACAGTTACATACATGTCGTGTCCCTCTAGAAGGGTGGAATGCTAACCCCGTCGCCAGAATTGGCGAGGGGTTAGTATTCCAATTCGTATGACACCTTACTCGACATGTTTTGATAAAGCAATACCAAAGATAGCATTTAACCGCGAGGATTATAATGCACTTAAGAGTATATGGTATGCGTTATCATGGAACAGCTATTTGGACTTAGTTCCGCAAGCTGCAGACAGGCTCAGCTCATGCCAGAGCACCATCTCACACGATTCCAAGCACTCTGCCTTCAGGATTGTCAAGGCCTGCCATAGGAGTGACTGATAGGAATCTGTGTGTCCATTTTAGGGTTAGGTATAGGTATACTATACCTACAGCAAAGGGTGATTACACGACTTTGCCCCAGCTGTCATGCAGCCAGTTGTGTCAAATTTAGGAGGCCAGCCAGGGGTGGCATAATACATGCTTCAGCCCCTGGTAGGCCCTGGGTACACCTATGCCCTGAGTTACAGGGTCTGATAAGGTGGCCCAGTACCAATTGGAAATGTACCTAGGGTACATGGAATCCATTTTACAGAGAGAGCAGTAGGCCTGGGGTCCTGATTGGCAGGGTCCCAGGTCGACTATGTCAAAAACCAGCTAAAACACAGGGCAAAAAAGTTGGGGGCAACCATAGTCAGGAGGTACCTTCCTACAGCGACCCCTTCCCGCCATGCCACCTCAGTACCACCGCGTGTCGGGGATCACTTGACACATTTCTACAAGAGGAAGTTACAGCCCTCTTGGCCAAGGGGGCCATCCAGCACGTTCCTGGGCCAGAAGTAGGGTGTGGTTGTTACTCCCACTACTTTCTGGTACCCAAGAAGGGCAAAGGGGGCCTACGCCCTATCTTGGACCTGCGGAACGTCAACGGCTTCCTCCGGAAGGAAAAGTTCAAGATGCTGACTTTGGCTCAGGTCTTAGCTGCCCTGGACCCGGGAGACTGTATGGTAGTGTTGGACTTGCAGGACGCTTATTTTCACATCCCCGACCTGCCAGCCCACCGACGTTACCTGCGGTTCACGGTAGGCCACGAGCACTTTCAGTTTACCGTGCTCCCCTTTGGCCTTACCAGCGCCCCGCGGGTGTTCACGAAAGTGATGCCGGTGGTCACAGCTCATCTGTGCAGGTTAGGGATTTCAGTCTTCCCCTACCTCGACGACTGGTTGTTGAAGGCGGGCTCGCCCCAGACAGTCGTCAGTCAACTCCAGACTACGGCTGACCTCCTGCACCTGCGGGGGTTCTCCATCAATGTGCCGAAGTCACACCTGTGTCCCTCTCAGAAGCTCCTCTTCATTGGAGCGGTTCTAGACTCAGCGCAGTTTGGGGTTTATCCTCCCGAACAGTAGGTTCGGGATATTCAGGCTCTGATTCCGATCTTTCAGCCGTTATCCCGAGTCTCGGTCAGGTTGACGCTGCAGCTTCTGGGGCTGATGGCCTCCTGCATCCTTCTGGTGCATCACGCCAGGAGGCGGATGCGGGCTCTGCAGTGGGATCTGAAGTTTCAGTGGGCCCAGCATCAGGGCAATTTTTCTGACCATGTCCTGATCTCGGAGGGCACTGCAAGACAGTTGCAGTGGTGGCTCACGGACAGCGATTGGGTCAGAGGCAGATCCCTCTCCCTACCCCAACAGGAGCATGTAGTTGTGATGGACGCGTCACTCCAAGGCTTGGGGGGCCACATGGTAGAGGCGGAGATCAGAGGCCTCTGGTCTCCGGCGGAGTCCCGGCTCCACATCAACCTTCTGGAGCTGCGGGCGATCCGGCTTGTACTGAAGGCATTCCTCCCCTCTGTCCGGGGGAGTGTAGTGCAGGTGTTCACGGACAACACCACCGCCATGTGGTACTGCAACAAACAGGGTGAGGTGGAGTCGTGGACCCTATACCAGGAGGCTCTGCGTCTCTGGCAGTGGCTGGAACATCAGGGCATGACCCTGGTGGTTAAACACCTGGCAGGTTCCCTGAACGCCAGGACGGACGAACTCAGCCGTCGGTGCATGATGGATCATGAATGGGGTCTGAACTCGGACGTGGCGCAAGGCCTCTTTCAACAGTGGGGAGAGCCTTGGTTAGATCTATTCGCAACTGACCAGAACGCGCAATGTCATCAGTTCTGCGCTTGGAATTTCCAAGGTGGCACTCGCTTGGAGACGCTTTTCGTCGCGAGTGGAGCTGCGGTCTGTTGTACATCTTTCCGCCTATACCACTTCTGCCCAGAGCGCTGAAGAAGATCAGACGTGACATGGCCCAAGTTATCCTTGTGGCTCCGGACTGGGCATGAAGATACTGGTATACCGAGCTACTCAGCATGTCTGTCGATCCCCTGATTCATCTGCCTCTTCAGGAGGACCTTCTGTCGCAGCAGCAGGGGACTGTCTTCCACCCGAACATGTCCAATCTCCACCTCCATGCTTGGAGATTGAGTGGCAACAGTTGAGGCCATTTGACTTGCCTCCTGAAGTTTGTAATGTGATTCTGGCAGCCAGGCGCCCCTCCACAAAGTCGGTATACGCCTGCAGGTGGAACAGATTTGTGGCATGGTGCCCAGCAAAGGCTGTGGATCCACTCTCTGCCCCCCTTTCTGAGGTTCTCCTCTTCCTTCTTTCTCTTGCCCATCAGGGCTCTGCTCTGGGCACTATCAAGGGCTACCTTTCTGCCCTTTCCGCCTTCTTAAGGCTACCTGATCAGCCTTCGCTGTTGCCTGAAATTCCCGTCACCTCAGTGAAGCTCACGGAATGGCAACTGTTTGATGATGCCTCCTTCCTTTTATGCTTGAATAGTGTGAAATCAGGGTCTCCCGGGATCCTTTACCTGCCAAAATCCTGAAGATGTTAGATCCTAACTTGTATCAGGTATTTACAAAATTGTTAAATGCCTCTTTAAAGGAATCTCATGTACCCCAGGCATGGAAACATGCAATGGTGGTGCCCCTTCTAAAAAAAAGGCTGGTGCAGATGTTTCTAATCCTTCTAACTTCAGGCCCATATCCCTGTTGCCCATCTTTTCGAAAATCCTGGAAAGGCACGTCAACACTCAACTGAACCATCTAGTGGAGAGTTCTGTTTTTTTACACTCATCCCAGTCCGTCTTCCGAGCTCACCACTCCACAGAGACAGCACTTCTCGGAGTTACGGAGAGTCTACGACACGGTATCGATCAAGGTGAAACATCTGCACTCATCCTGTTGGATTTGAGTGCCGCGTTCGATACCGTGTCCCATTCCATCCTTTTGAAATCTCTCCGCTCCCTGGGAGTGGCAGGCCCAGCTTTAGCCTCGATTGCCTCCTTTCTTAGTGGGCGTACCTTCCAGGTTTTCTCTGCAAAGCTACATCTACAATCTGCTCATTGGCTTATGGTGTTCCCTAGGGGTCTATACTCAGCCCCTTACTGTTTAATATCTATGTAAGACCCCTGGCCACCATTGCGGAGGAAGCGGGGCTGACGCTACTCTCCTAAGCCGATGACACCCAAATTGTCTTCTCTCTGTCAGGCAGAGATGAGAACAGCCCCTCTGCTCTAAAGCTCGGCCTGGTACGCGTGGCCGAGTGGATGCAGAGGAACTGTCTGAAATTAAACGGGGAGAAGACAGAGGTGGTGAAATTGGGCAAGAATAAAAATCTATGGGGCCCCCAACATTGGCCTAGTGATATGGGACCACTTCCACAACCAGCCACAGTGGTTCGCAACCTTGGTTTCCTTGTTGACGACAAGTTATCTATGAGGCAGCAGGCTACAAAGGTTGCTGCGATCTGCTTTTCCACCTTAATATGGCTCCAAAAATGTTTATGGATGCTGCCCCTATCCACTCAGAGAACTGTTGTCCAGGCGTTGGTTGTTTCCCGCCTGGACTACGGTAATGTTCTCTATTTGGGACCTGATGTTGCAATCATTAAGATTCTTCAGGTAGTCCATAATGCGGCTGCCCGCCTGCTTCGGAAGGTCCCTAGGAGAACTTCAGCATCTTCTGCTCTGCGTGACTTACACTGGCTTAAAATCTCAAGCCGGATTACATTTAAAGCCTTATGTTATCTGTTCAAGATTAGGCAGGGCACAGCCCCCAAATACCTACAGAACTTAGTTCAACCATATAGGACTCATCAAACCCTTAGATCTTCTGGGAATGGAGACTTCATTATCCAAAGTTTCAAACTTGCTAGAATGGGTGGGCGGTCTTTCGCTCATCTAGGTCCCAAGCTCTGGAACGCTTTACCAGTTGCTCTAAAATTGGAGAATATCTTGCTGCGGTTCCGGAAGGGACTTAAGACCTTGCTTTTTGAGTGATCTGCCCGTTGTTCTGGTCTGCTTGTTATTGCCTGATATTTCTTTCCTCTTAAGTCTATGCCTAGCGCCGGGAAACCCACTGCGGGTAGCTGTTGCGCGTTACAAGTTAAATAAATAAATAAAATAAATAAATAGGTTCTTGAAAGGCATCACTCATATGTTCCCCCTGTTCCTTTCGTGATGCCCCAGTGGGACTGGAATCTGGTTCTGACTTACCTGATGTGCGCTCCTTTTGAGCCGCTTCATAACTGTCCTCTCAGTCTTCTTACCCATAAGACTGCTTTCCTGGTTGCCATCACCTCTGCCAGGAGAGTGAGTGAGCTCCAGGCTCTTTCCTCCAAGCCTCCTTCCCTTTCTGTCCATCCAGACAAGGTTGTGTTGCGAACAAGACCCTCTTTCCTGCCCAAGGTAGTCACAGCCTTCCACATCGGGCAGTCCATCACTTTGCCCACCTTCTTTGCGCCTCCGCATCCCTCTAAAGAGGAAGAGCAGCTCCACTGTCTGGACCCAAAACGTGCGCTCTCATACTATCTGGATCGCACACGCCAGTTCTGGGTGGATGACTAACTCTTTGTTGGTTACGTGGGCGATAAGAAGGGACGGGCGGTGCACAAACGGACCATCTCTCGGTGGGTCGTGTTGTGCATCAAGACATGCTACTTTTTGGCTAAGAAGGAGCCTCCTGTTGGGCTGAGGGCCCATTCCACTCGGGCCACGGCGGCTACTACTGCCCTGGGCCGTGGAGTCCCCTTGCAGGACATCTGTCTGGCAGCTACGTGGGCCTCGCTGCACACGTTCGCAAGACACTACTGCCTGGACAGCCAAGTCCGGAGAGATGGCTTTTTCGGCCGTTCTGTCCTGCAGGACTTTCTGGTGTGATTATTGGTTCGCATACCCACCACCGGGGTTGGTATTGCTGGGGTATCTATTCTAAGGTAAGGAATCTAATACTAACCTGTTTCTTTCAGATGCACATGCACAAGTTACTTACCTTCGGTAATGATATATCTGTAAGAAACAGTAGTTAGTATTCGATTCCTTACCACCCCACCCATCCTCCCCGTTCTGCGAACCGATATCTAGGGATAAGGTCATCCCTTTTCAGGGCCCTAGTTTCATGGCACCAGTGTTGGTTTTTATCATGCCTCTGCGTTTCTGGCGCGGAAAAGCTTTGTATAAGAACTGACGTCATCCCGGCGCAGATGACGCTGACGACGGACGCGGAGCCACAGACGACGCCTACCGATGCGCATGGGTACTGCTACGCAAAAGTTTCTGGATCCAGTCTGACGCCTGGGGATATTCTGAGGTAAGGAATCTAATACTAACTACTGTTTCTTACAGATATATTGTTACCGAAGGTAAGTAACTTGTGCGACAGGACCAGAATGTGCTGGGCTCAGGAGAGGAATGGGAGGAGTCTTGAGACCCTCTTGAGAACCAGGATGTCTCTGAGGAGACAATGGACTGGTATGGGGAACTTGTGGAAACCAGTGGGCAGGATACTTCCCCAGACACTGGCATGCTCTCTCAACCTACAGTGTGTACGGAGGAGGGGGCATCCTATGCCATGGTGGTTGAGAGGGCAGCTGAGGTCCCTGGAATGGAGCTGCCCTCAGTGCAGGTCAGGACTAATCTCCTAACCGAAGTGCTTTAGCCTCGGGCTTCCACTTCTGAACCCGTATTGCCCTTTAATGAGTCACTTACGGACGTCCTTCTAGGAGCATGGTCCAAGCCTAGCACAGGGGCTCCTGTAAATGAGATGATTGCACGCAGCCATCGCCCAGCTCTGGGCGACCCAAAGTTCCTCAGCTAACATCCCACCCCAGAAGGTTTGGTGGAGCAGGTCTCTATGTCCAAAGCCACATTTCCATCCACCCCTCCAGATAGGGAATCCAAGAGACTGGACTCATCTGGGAAGAAGATGTTTTCTTCCTCCAGTCTGGCATTGCGGTCGGTGAATACCACGTGCATATTGGGCCGTTTCTTCCACTCCCCTTGGGAGACGGTTGCACAGGTGCTGCCACAATTTCTGGAGGAGGCCCGGGCTGTGCTCTCGCAAGCTGTCACAGATGGGAGAGTTGCAGCAAAATTCACTATACTGTGTGGTTTGATACAACCGATTCGCTGGGTAGATCTATGGTGGCCTTGAGACGCCAAGCCTGGCTTCATACAACTGGCTTCTCGGGGGATGTCCAAGCCAATTTGATGGACATGCCCTTTGATGGAACCCTCCTTTTTGGGGAAAAGGCAGACTCTGCCCTGGTCAGGTTCAAGGACTCTAATGCTACGACCAGATCCTTGGGCCTCTCCTCCACTCCTTGTGGCAAGTCTTCCTTTCGCCCCTTTCATGGCAATCGAAGTGGTTTCCAGCCACGGCAGCCCTATTCTAGCCACCGTCCCGCTCAGACTATCCAAACCGTGCATGGACGCAGACATGGTACATTCCGTCCTCAGAATGGAGGCCAGAAGTCATCTACCACACTGCCCCCAGCAGCTGCAGCCTCCAAGCACTCCTAGGCTGATTCTGCAGGGCCACACTACTCCAGTAGGTGGGGGAATTCATCATGATATCCCACGCTGGAGATCTATAACAATAGACAAGTGGGTCTTGCAAATCATCCATGAGGGCTATTCTCTTCCTTTCCTTTCTTTTCCTCCTACTATTCTGCCAAGTTAGGAGCGGCTTGTGGAGGATCATTTAAAGTTGCTCCAATTAGGAAGATACAGCTCTTTTGGCCAAAGGAGCTATAGAAAGGGTCCCAGTTTCAGAGGTAGGCAGTGGCTGTTATTCCTGCAACTTTCTGATTCAGAAGAACAAGGGGCTACGGCCAATTTAGGATCTTCAGACCATCAATCTCTTTCTCAAAAAGGAGAAATTCAAAATGCTCACTTTGGCTTAGGTCTTGTCTGCCCTGGTCCAAGGAGGCTGGATGGTAGCGTTGGACCTGCAGGATGCGTATTTTCCCATTCCCATCCTGCCGGGCCACAGACGTTACCTGCGGTTCAGGGTAGGCCACAAGCACTTTCAGTTTACTGTTCTCCCCTTCGGTCTTACCAGTGCCCCCCGGGTGTCCACCAAGGTGATGGCGGTGGTTGCAGCTCATCTGCGCAGGTTAGGTGTGTTAGTCTTTCCCTACCTCGATGACTGGCTGTTGAAGGTGTCCTCACCCCAGGCAGTCGTCTCCCACCTTCAAACTATGGCGAACCTCCTGCATTCGCTGGGATTCTCTATGAACGTGCCGCAGTCACAACTGACTCATTCTTAGACGCTCCCTTTCATCAGAGCTGTTCTGGACACAGTGCAGTTTCGGTCTTATCCTCCCAAATAGAGAGTCCAGGATATTCATGTTATGATTCTGATATTTCAGCCTCTATCCTGGATTTCGGTGAGGTTGACTCTGAGGCTGTTGGGTTTCATGGCCTCCTGCATCCTGTTGGTAAGACACGCCAGGTGGTGATGCGGATTCTACAGTGGGACTTAAAGTTCCAATGGGCACAGGATTGGGGGAATCTCACTGAGGTGGTTCAGATCTCAGAAGGAACTGTGAAGGATCTGCAGTGGTGGTTGACGAACCCAATTGGGTCTGCAGCAGACCTCTCTCCCTCCCCAACCAGATTTCACAGTTGTAACGGATGTATCACTTCTAGGATGGGGCGGCCACATGGGAGAGGTGGAGATCAGGGGACACTGGTCTCTGGCGGAGATGGGACTCCATATAAACTTGGTGGAGCTCCCAGCTATTCGGTTGTCATTGAAAGCATTTCTTCCCTCTGTCAAGGGAAAGCTGGAGCAGTTGCTAACTGACAACACCACTGCCATGTGGTACTGCAACAAGCAGGGTGGGGTGGGGTCATGGACCCTTTGTCGAGAGACCCTGCGTCTCTGGACTTGGCTGGAACAGCAGGGCATAACCCTGGTGGTTCAACACCTGGTAGGTTCTCTGAACGCTATGGAGGAAAATCTTAGCCATCGATGCCTTCAGGATCACGAATGGTGTCTCCAGTCGGAGGTGGCGCAAGGCTCTTTCAGCAATGGGGAGAAACTTGGTTAGATTTGTTCTCCTCCGAAGAGAACGTGCAATATCAGCAGTGCTGAACGCTGGAGTTTCCAAGGATGCGATTGCTCAGTCCTGTTGTATGCCTTTCCACCGATACCGCTCCTGCCCAGGTTTCTGAAGAAGATCAGAAGCGACCGGGCCCAAGTCATTCACCGGACTGAACAAGGAGAGTCTGGTATCCAGAGCTTCTGAGCATGAGTGTGGATCCTCCAATCCTTCAGGAGGATCTTCTGTCGCAGCACCAGGGGATGGTTCTCTACCCGAACCTGTCAACTCTATGCCTCCATGGGTGGAGATTGAGCGGTGACAGTTGATAGCTTTTGACCTTCCTCCCGAAGTTTGTAATGTTATTCTGGCGGCCCTCCATTAAAACAGTATACGCCTGCCCTTGGCAGAAATTTGTTTTATACTGTACAGAAAGGTCTGTTGATCCTCTTTCTGCTTCTCTTTCTACTACTGTCCTTTTATTCATTCTAACCCTTGCCCAGCAAGGCTCTGCCTTGGGAGCTCTCAAGGATTAACTTTCTGCTATGTCTGCTTTTTGCGGCTGCCAGACCAGCCCTCTCTCTTCAAGTGTCCTATTGCAAATCGATTTCTAAAAGTGCTGGCTCACTTGTTTCCACCCACACCCTTTGTTATGGCACACTGAGACCTTAATTTGGTCCTGACTTACCTGATGTGTGCTCCCTTTGAGCCTTTGCACAATTGTCCCATCCGGCTGTTGACCATCAAAACAGTCTTCTTAGTAGTGATTACATCGGCCCGGAGGGTGAGTGAACTGCAGGCATTATCCAGCTTGCCTCCTTATCTTATGTGCTTTCCGGACAAGGTGGTACTTCGCACCAGGGCATCTTTTTACAAAAGGTTGTGTGACCCCATTCCATCTGGGTGAGTCCATCCCTTTGCCCACCTTCCTCGCTCCCCCACAGCCCTCTAAGGAAGAAGAGCATCTCCACCAACTGGACCCACAAAGAGAGTTCTCAAACTTGCTGAGAAGACGGAGCAGGCCTCAAGGGAGTTCTAGAACCATTACCTGTGTTTCTGTGCCTTTCAAAGTCAGTGAGACATCAGGAGCAGCAGACCGACCAGCTTCATTGTGGTGCCTACAGATGCAGGGGAGTGACTCCTTCACTCCAATGGAGATTATTTCTTTGTCCTTGATGCCCAGATGCCTGGAGAAAACCTGGATGAAGCACAGGCACAGACGACGTAGAAGACTGGCAGGACAATGAGACCAGAAGCAGCAAGAGTCTTCCATGGTGCAGTCTCGGTTCCAGACAAAGTCCAAGTTGCCCAGACGGTAGAAGTTGAAGTGGTTTCGAATCTAAATCTTGTCCCACGATAAATCTGATGAGGCACCCACAGGTAAGCCTTAAGAACCCTAGGAAAAACGTTGGGACAATTCAGGGATCCCTCCCAGAGGAGGGGCTGGACACATGGGGAGGATACTCACATGTCCTTTGTCCAGTTTCATGCCAGAGCAGGAACCAACGGCTCCCTGAACTGGTTCCAACTGGAGTATGTAAGGACGGCACCAAAGTAGTGTGGTGGCGCTGGCAAGCGCCCTCACCCCAGCCCAAAACACTGATGGGCATATTTACAATCCTCTATCACCACCACAGCGTCACTTTTCAGGACATTTTAGTGGCGATAGGGGCTTTACCTTATATAAAAAGGCAGCATTAAGCCACTTAACATGGCTTAGCACTGCCTTGTAAATAAGGCACACTTTTGCGCTACACTTAGCGTGAAAGGGGAGGGCAATTGGTGTTGCTGTGAGCATTCCACCTCATCATCCATTGACTTTGAAGCTGCCCCATATTTACAAGGGCTGCGTACATATGCGGCAGCACCAAAATTAAGACCAGGAAAAACCTGGTGTTACCTTGGCGATATGAGGAGAATTTATTTTTCTCTTTGTTTTTGCTGTTTCCATGTGTGCTGCCTTCAGCAGCACACATGGAAACAGCAAAATGTCAATTATTGTTTATGTGGAGGAAGGTGTCTCTTACTGCACACAAACTATCATTTAAAAAAATGAAGTTTTTTCAACTTCTATGTGCGCTGCATTAAGCAGCACACATAGAAGATAGAAAACTGTATTTTAAGATTGTTCATGTGGAGTGGTGTGGCTCACTGGTTAGAGGCGGCAGGCCCGGAAGCAGAGGATGGCCCGGGACCAGGGTTCAATTCCCGACGTGGCAGGGTTGTGAACCAGGGTCAGCGGACTCGATAATTCTCGCCTCGGTGCCTACTCTAACCAGGGATTACACTCGGCAACTCTGGGCATTAGCTTGCCTCATCTCCACAACGGCCCCCCACAAATGCCGGGGATGCCTGGTTTCACCTTGGGGATACCCCGGAGGGAACATCTCACAGGGAAAGCCAGGACGGGTTCCCCAGCGGTCTATAGCGCCAGGACGCCTCCGGGTAGCAGTGCACTTTACAAGACACACACATTTACATTTACATTCATGTGCCGGAAGGGACACCTTCCTGCACAGGAATGGACACCTTCCAGCAAATAAAAAAATCTTCCCCTGCAACACAGGCACCTTGGTACAAGGTTGCCTGCGTTGGCCATAGGCAGTTAAATTTAGCACCAGCGCAGGGGGAAACGCAGAGCTGCATCATATTCTTGTAAATATGGTGCAGCCCTGCATTTCTTAAGTGATGGAGTGTGTTGTATTGTTTACTGGAATACAGGGATGCTCCCTAGGGGAGCCCCCCCAGTACATGGGATCCTACATCCAACACTGTAACCAGGTTTGGGGGAGGACTCCAACATGTTTGATATCAAACATGACAGGTTTTGGTGGAGCCAATATATAGTTAGAGATCTTGTAATTGATTTGATGTCCACTTTATATATTAAATGGCTGACCGCACTTACAAATCCTGGAGAATTGACTCCGGGGTTTGTAGGGAATGTCCTGCTCATGCAGGGCACCCTCACACTTATAATCTAGCCCACTGTCGTCAGGATTGAAAGGCTTTAGGGGTGAGTTATAGGTTTTAAGTGCAGTGACCTCAGATATAAGGAAACCTATATCTGTATTGAGTGGTGCTAGCACCAGCTCACACAGGGTGCAATGACAAGCCTGTAGTCACCGTTTGAGTAGTCTCTCATGGGTGGCTTTGTACATGCTGTAGCCCATGGGAGACACCTGGTGTACCTATGCCTGGGTACCTTAGTACCATGTACTAGGGACTTAGAAGGGTACACCAGTAGCCAATTGGGAAGGTACCAAAGTACTTACCATGTCAAATTCAGGGAGAGAGCACAGTGACTGGGGTTGTGATTAACAGGATCCCAGTCAGACTAGTCAAAAACAGTATAACACCAGCAAAAAGTGGGGATAACCATGAAAGCAGATCCTATTTCCTACAAACCCTCTTTACACCCTCCTGGATAAGCCTTAGCTGCACTCCACAGCTACCCATTGAGAGCTTTGCTTATCAGGAACCTATTACACTATGACTAAGGGTTGTCTGTACTTGGTGCAAAATGTATCACCAATAGGTGGACACCATATACTGAGCCAGCCTCCTACAGTAGCTACTCCACCGCCTGGACCCCAAAAAGCACTATTGTTCTACCTTAAGTGCACAAGCCACTTCCGGGTGGACAAGCAACTCTTTGTGGGATATGTTGGAGCTAAAAAGGTCAGGCAGTTCAGAACAATTTCTCGTTGGGTTGTTCTTTGTATTAAGATCTGCTACGCCCTGGCTAATAAGCAGTCTCCTGAGGGCTATAAGCCCCCTTCCACCATGGGGAAAGCTGCGACCACAGCGTTTGCTTGTGTTGTTCCAATCCTGTATATATCTGCCAGGACGCAACAACGGCATCTCTGCACACATTTGGCAAGTACTACTGCCTGTATGATCAGGTCCTTAGGGATGGGCATTTCACCCGTTCGGTCCTGCTGGACTTTTAGTCTAGTAATTTTTCCGCAGCCCACTGCCAAGATGGTATGCCTTGGGTACCTGTTCAAAGGTAAGGACTCTGCAGCTAGACGTTTCTATCAGATGAACAAGTTACTTACCTTCAGTAACGCATTATCTAGTAGAGACAACATCTAGCTGCAGATTCCCTACAGACCCACCCATGCCTCCCCACTCTGCAGACATATTTATGGGGCTACAGATTCCCTCATTTCAGGGCCCTAGTATGGACACACAGTAGTCGGTTCACTTCATGTCTCAGCGCTTTTGGCATGGATAGTCTTGAAAAGTAAATGATATCCTGCACCTGGGTGATGCCTATGCAGGTTCCCGTGACGTCGCATCCAGCACCAATGACGCCACCCAAAGCCGAACAGAGTCACCCAATGGCGCGCAGGGGTACTGCTCATGCAAAGGTTTCTGGATCCAGTCTTGACGCCTGGGTAATTCCAAAGTAATGAATCTGAAGCTAGATATCGTCTCTACCAAATAATGTGTTACCAAAGGTAAGAAATGTATTTGTCTCCACCGGCATCAATATGAAGCATGTGCCACCTACTGTCATCTAAGAGTTTTGGAGTTTCTGATAGATACATCTGCCGTGTGGATTCCTCACCTTGTGAATATCCCCCTTGCGTCAGCAACGTTCGGAAATTTTCTTCGTAGCACGCCGACGTGGACGACGTCACCGGAGCACGGCATCGCGCGTGACTCCGTCTGACGTCACCGACCCCATATCACGCCGGCGTGATGACGTCAGTTCCCTTTTTTCCGCGTCTCCGACGCTAACGGTTTTCGGGATCTTCAGCGATACCTAGTATCTTTCTGTTTGATATTTGTCACTGTTTCTCTCTTACGACCTTGTTCTTCTCCGGAGATGTCGTCGAGGAAAACAGGCTTTAAACCATGTAGGTCTTGTGCCCGCATGATGTCTATCACTGACCCACATAAGGATTGTTTGTGGTGTCTTGGTTCAAGTCACGATGTGAAGAACTGCGAGTCCTGTTTTAAGATGAATCCAAAGGCGCTTCGGGAGCGTGAAGCAAAGTTGCTTTTGGCGAAGGTGAAGAAAGACTCTGGGCGACTTTCGAGATCTACGTCACGGAGATCGAAGTCGAAGCAAAGGTCTCGGTCGAGGTCGATATCGGCGTCGAGGTCCAGAGCGGGCTCGAGGTCTGGAGAGGACTCGAGGTCTAAAGCGAAGTCGAAGTCCAGAGATAGATCTAGGTCTAGATCTAAGTCGGCTTCCGGACATGCTTCGAGCTCTTCGAGGAGAAAGCATAAGAGGAGGAAGCACAGTTCGAGACATCATTCGGGGAAGGATTCCTCTGACTCGAAGAGAAGGTCTCACAAACATCGTAAGGACTTTGTCTCTCCTTCACCTGCTTTGTAAAAAGAAGGATCTCCGGCGCCGGAGCCGGAGCCGGACCCGGAGCCGGTTTCCTCGGAGCATGAAGAAGAGGAGGTGATTCAAGAACCGGCTTCGACGGAGACTCCTGTGAATCCGGAAGGTCAGGGTGAGGATGTGTCGGGTCGGCCTCCATTGCAACATCCGGTAGGTCCGTACCCTTCCTTTCCTGGTCCTGGGCAGGATCCCTCGCATTTTCTCAATGCGATGTATGGAGTTTATTCGAGGGCAATGTACCCCACTGGAGCACCTGGTGGCCCCATGGGTCCATTATCATACAATCTGGGTATTCCTCAGTCGTATGCCCCTGCTCCATTTATGCCTTTCATGCCGGCGCCTCTTTCACCTTGGCTCGGTACGGCTCCACCGAGGTCTTCGACTCCGCATGCGGCTTCGCCGACTCCGGATCGACCTCGTCGTGATCGAGGTACTACGCCTGTTCATGACTCTCGTCCTCCTGCTCCGGTTCCTCGATCGACGTCGGAACCGGCTCCGTCGGAGTCGTTGCCGGATCCATCGACTTCGATTCGAATGGAGTGGTCGAGGCGGAGAGCTCAGCGTCTTCTCGAGCAAAAGGATGATGAGAGTTCAGATGTGGAAGAAGGCGAGCTTCCTGATCATGATGATGACTTCGATGAGCTTCGGGATGCTAGTGGTCTGGAACTCTCTCCCGAGTGGGGTCTGCCTTCGACTTCTGATGCACCATCAAGGGACGTCGCTCCTTATCACGTGGTTATTAGGAAGGCTGCTGACCTTCTTAGCTTAAAGCTGCCCACAGTGGAGTACAAGCCCAACATTCTCACAGAAGTCCTGCATTCTCCTTCTTCGATTGTGGAGCCAACTCTGCCGTTTACTAATGCCTTGTCAGATCCAATTAAGGAGGTTTGGAAGAGGCCGTTGTCTGCTCCTGCAGTTTCAAGGGTTATTGCAAGGCGCTATAGGGTGGCTCCTGATGACCCTGCCTTTCTATCTACACATCCATCTCCGGAAAGTCTTGTGGTTCAGGCGGCTTGCTCTAATAGGGCTGCAGGCTCTTTCCCTCAAGTGCCAGCTGATAAAGAGTCTAAGAAATTGGATCAGGCTGCGAAGAAGACTTTCTCTTCTGGGAGCATGGCTCTGAAGTCATCAAACGCTACTTGCCTTTTAGGTAGATATGTGCACGCGCTGATGGACTCAGTGAAGCAATTGTCTACAAAACTTACTAGGGGGATAAGAAAAACTTTAATGAAGTGATCTCTGACACTCAAGCAGCGGCCCGCATGGTCATTCAAAGCGGCATGGACACTGTGGATTCTGTTGCCAGAATTATGGGCTCATCCATTGCAACCAGGAGAGCCGCATGGTTAAAGTCTTCTGATTTCTCAGCGGATGTACAATCTACTTTGCTGGACTTACCCTTTGATGGGACTGGCCTTTTTGGTAAAAAGGCTGATGTGGCCTTGGAAAGGTTTAAAGACAGCCGTGCCACTGTGAGATCCTTGGGTCTGCAGATGAGAGGGTCGACGGCTAGAAAATTCAAGGGATTTAAATCTTCTTTTCGTCCCTTCAAGCAGGGCCAACAGCAACAGCAGCAGCAGCAAAACCCTCTATATAGGTCCTATAGAGGTAGACAGAGGGGTCGTGGACGTGGACGTCAAGTCTCCTCTTCCTCCACTTCCTCCAATAATGCCCAACCCCCACCCGCATCAGCAAAGCAGCCCTAGATCCACCATTCTGGATCATGTAGGGCCAGTAGGGGGTCGGCTTACTCACTTTCTACGAGATTGGGAATCGGTTACATCAGATCTTTGGGTTCTCAATCTCGTAGAGAATGGGTATGCACTTCCTTTTCAGGAGTTCCCTCCCAATTACCCTCCTTGCCAAGGTTATTGCTCGGAGGACCACCTGCTTCTCCTGCAGGAGGAAGTCCTGGCACTGTTTCGAAAGGGTGCAATAGAGGTGGTTCCAGAGCAGGAGAGGGGTCAAGGGTGCTACTCCCGGTATTTCTTGATTCCCAAGAAGGATGGCAGGCTTCGGCCTATCCTGGATCTCAGGATTTTGAACCTCTATCTCAAACAGGAGAAGTTCAAAATGCTCACCCTTGCTCAGGTTCTTCTGGCGCTGATGGAAGAAGACTGGATGGTGTCGATCGACTTGCAGGATGCGTATTTCCACATCCCAATCCTGAAGTCGCACAGGAAGTATCTCCGTTTTACGGTGGGTTCGCAGCACTACCAGTTTGCGGTCCTCCCGTTTGGACTTACTACTGCGCCTCGAGTTTTCACCAAGGTGATGGCTGTGGTGGCTGCACATCTCAGAAGGTCGGGGATTCCAGTTTTCCCGTACCTGGACGATTGGCTGATCAAAGCAGAGTCGCCGGAGATGGTGCTCCATCATCTGCAGGAGACAACTCAGTTGTTACACAGGTTGGGTTTTTCGATAAACGTACCCAAATCTCACCTGGTGCCCTCCCAGCGCAACCTGTTCATAGGTGCGGTACTGGACACTTCTGTATGTCGTGCATTCCCTCCACCTCAAAGGATTCGCGACATTCAGGAAATGGTTCCTTTATTCTTCAATGGGGCGGTTGTTCCAGTCCTGAAGGTCCTTCGCCTGCTCGGTCTGATGGCTTCTTGCATTCTGTTGGTCAGTCATGCACGCTGGCACATGAGGGCGCTCCAGTGGTGCCTCCGCAGGCAGTGGTATCAGCACAACGGAGATCTCAGGGAGTCAGTGAGGATCTCCAGGGAAGCTGCAGCGGATCTGTCTTGGTGGGGCGTGGAAGGCAATCTGTCACAAGGAAAGCCTTTTCAGCTGCCTCCATCGGTGGCCACAGTGATATCGGATGCATCCACTCTAGGGTGGGGTGCTCATCTGGGAGACCTGGAGGTCAAGGGTCTTTGGTCTCCGGAAGAAAGGTTGTTTCACATCAACCTTCTGGAATTGAGGGCGATACGTTTGGCGCTCAAGGCCTTCCTCCCTTCCCTTCGCGGTCGTTCGGTTCAGGTTCTAAAGGACAACACGACCGCGATGTGGTACATCAACAAGCAGGGAGGAGTAGGGTCGCAGTGTCTCTGCAGAGAGGCTCTGCGTCTCTGGTCCTGGGTTCAGGACCATCAGATTTGTCTGGTGGCAAATCATCTGGCCGGGGTTCTGAACGTGCGTGCAGACAGTCTCAGTCGGCAGTTCTCTGCCGACCACGAGTGGAGGCTTCACCCGGAGGTTGTTCACGACATCTTTCGGATGTGGGGGACTCCTCGGGTGGATCTATTTGCCACTCGCGAGAATGCTCACTGCCCTTCATTCTGCAGTCTCCAGTATCCGATGCAAGGAGCATTGGGGGACGCGTTTCAGTTGAGTTGGGGAGATCGACTCCTTTACGCGTTTCCCCCATACCTTTGATTCCTCGGGTTCTGAGGAAGATTTGTCAAGACCGGGCCCAAGTCATATTGGTTGCTCCGGATTGGCCAAGAAGGTTGTGTGGTATTCGGACCTACTCCACCTATCCTCTCACCCGCCGCTCCGTCTCCCTCACAGGGCAGACCTCCTCTCTCAGTTGGAGGGGCAGGTTCTACACCCCCACCTCCAGACATTACACCTTCATGCCTGGAGATTGAACGGGGCAACTTGAGTTCATTTTCTCTCCCTCACGAGGTCGTGGATGTTATTCTCTCTGCCAGGCGTGACACCACTAAGTCCATATACTCCTATAGGTGGACTAAATTTGTTTCTTGGTGCAGGGAGAGGGATGTTGACCCTTTGAAGGCTCATTTGTCTAATATTTTACAATTTGCCCTTTATCTGGCACAGCAAGGTTTGGCTGTGTCCACGGTCAAGGGTTATCTTTCGGCCTTATCGGCGTTTTTATGTTTGCCGGATCAGCCTTCTCTCTTTAAATCTCCGGTGGTTTTGAGATTCTTGAGGGGTCTTTTGAATATGTTTCCTCCTACTCCTTTTATTGTTCCTCATTGGGATTTGAATCTTGTGCTGACCTTTTTAATGGGTTCTCCCTTCGAACCCTTGCACAAGTGTCCATTGAGGCTTCTCTCTTTTAAAACAATTTTCCTCGTTGCAATCACCTCGGCAAGGAGGGTAAGTGAGCTTCAAGCTCTAAGTTCCAAACCCCCATTCCTGACCATTCATGCAGAAAGGATGGTTCTTAGGACCAGGGCTGCTTTTCTGCCTAAGGTGGTGACTCCTTTCCATCTTGGGCAGTCCATTACCCTTCCTACCTTCTATCCTCCCCCTCACCCGTCTAAGGAGGAAGAGAGGCTGCATCGCCTGGACCCTAAGAGGGCGGTGTCTTTCTATCTGGACCGGACTAAGGACTTCCGGGTGGACGACCAGCTGTTTGTTGGCTTTGCTGGCTGCAAGAAGGGCAGAGCGGTGCACAAGCGCACTCTTTCCAGGTGGATAATCCTGTGCATCAAGATCTGCTACTCCCTTGCGGGTAAGGACCCTCCTGAGGGTATTAGAGCTCATTCAACTAGAGCAAAGTCTGCAACATCTGCTTTGTCTAGGGGTGTACCTGTTGAGGATATTTGCAGGGCCGCGACTTGGGCCTCCCTCCACACTTTCGCGAAGCATTACTGCTTGGATACCGAGGTGAGGAGGGATGGCCACTTCGCGCGTTCTGTCCTCCAAGACTTCCTGGTGTAGCAGAGTGGACACCCTCCTCCGGGAGTGGGGACTGCTGTGGGAATCTATTCACAAGGTGAGGAATCCACACGGCAGATGTATCTATCAGAAGAACAAGTTACTTACCTTCGGTAACGCTTTTTCTGGTAGATACTATATCTGCCTGTGGATTCCTCACTGACCCACCCGCCTCCCCGTTGTCTACTCTGCTATACCTGGTCTTTCTGTATATATGATTGTAATACTGTTGTATTGATTTGGTTCTATTTGTACTGTGTACATTGTATATTTGCATATTTGCTATCGTTGGTCCGTCCGTGTGCCTCGAAGGCACGGAAAAAAGGGCGGAACTGACGTCATCACGCCGGCGTGGGCCTGATATGGGGTCGGTGACGTCAGACGGAGTCACGCGCGATGCCGTGCTCCGGTGACGTCGTCCACGTCGGCGTGCTACGAAGAAAATTTCCAAACGTTGCTGACGCAAGGGGGATATTCACAAGGTGAGGAATCCACAGGCAGATATAGTATCTACCAGAAAAAGCGTTACCGAAGGTAAGTAACTTGTTCTTCTGGATCCAGTCTGATGCCTGGGACTAGTCAACAGGTAAAGAATCTGCAGGTAGATAGATTATCCACCAGAAAGATTGTTACCAAAGATATGTAAGATTTTATTTCTCATCGATACTTCTGCCTGTGGATTCCTCACCTTTTGAATTACCCCTTGTGCCAGCATTCCACAGAAACTTTTTCTTAGCTCTCCCAAGTCGAGGAGGAGGTCACAATGGCATGGCTCCGGTCGCAACTCCGTATGACGCCGAAGACCTTGTCAGCATGCTGACGTCAGTTCTCTTTTTTCTGCGCCATTGACGCATGAATATTTTTTTCTGGGACTCTCCATTTTCTTCATATTACTTTATTTCTGCTTTCTTCCTTGGTGTAGCAGTGTGATGGCTACATTGAAGAAGTCATATTTCAAGCCTTGCAGGAAATGTGGGGGCCATATGTCCATCACAGACCCCCACGATGATTGTCTCTGGTGCCTGTCGTCGGATCACAATGTCAAAGGATGTTCATCCTGTTGGAGGATGAATCTGAAGGTGACGATTAGCATGAGGCAAAGCTTTTCATGTCCCAGGTTAAAAAGGAGAAGAGAGGCCACAAGAGGTCCAAGTCGAATTCGTCGGCTTCACACACCTTGAAGTCCAGAAAGCATAAGAAGAAGCACCGACATGGGTCTCGCCATCAGTCTTCGAAGGGAAAGGCTTCAGGGTCGGCTTTTCCTGTTCAGCTGTGTCATGCTAAGGATGTCATCTTTTCGTCGCCCTCACCTTCTCCCCAGCTGACTCCAACCCACTGCCCGAAACCGAGGGATTCGCTGGCACTCAAGGATTAGCCAGCTCCCATGGAGTCTTCTCCTGTGGCTTCACCTGCACTGGCTCAGGTGTACCCTGCGCCGCAGCCACAGCCTGCCACATGGCTTCGGTTTGGTCCAGACCCGGCTGTTCTGGATCCTTATCCAACCTTTCCGGGTCCAGTATCGGATTCGTTGCATTTCCTGAATGTAATGTTTGCCATGTTTGTCAAGGCAACTGACCCTACCGGTACGTTGTCTGGTCCTGTGGGTCCCCTTGCTTATAGTTTGGGCATCCCCAGCAATATGCACAGGCACCTTTCATGCCCTTCATGCTGACTGCTCCGTCATGGCAGTTCCCGGAGCAGAGATGTTCGACGCCGATACCACAGTCTCTGGTGCCGTCTGGTGTTGGGCCGACGAACAGCGCCGCTGCTCGTTTCTGAGGGTCCTCCTTTGGCGGTGATGTCTCTGGCGCCGCTCCTGGCACCGCCGACCCGAAGTTGCGCTCCAGAAGGGAGGCCCAGAGGCTACTGGAGGAAGAGTACAGGCAGGATCAGGCTGAAGAGGAGGAGATCCTCAACTTTGTGGATGACTTTGAGGGCCTTCAAGAGGCCAGTGGCTTGGAAACTTCCCCAGAGTGGGAACTTTCTTCTCCAAAAGCCTTGACTTCACAGGACGTTGCTCCATACCATTCTGTTATCAGGAAGGCTACTGATCTTTTGGATCTAAATTTGTCCACAGCTGAGGTCAAGACAAATTTCCTGAGTGATGTGTTACAGCCCCCTTCTTCTGTTGTTGAATCTTTGCTGCCTTTCAATAAGGCTTCGACAGAGCCAATTTTGGAGGTGTGGCAGAAGCCCTTGTCTGCCCCTGCTGTATCAAGGACAGTGGCGAGAAGATATAAGCCTGATCTGGGTGATCCAGCTTTCCCTACTGTCCATCCTTCACCGGAGAGCTTGGTGGTTCAGGCTTCTTGTTCTACTAAGCAGTCCACTGGATTCTTCCCCACCACTCCGGAGGATAGGGCCTCAAAGAAACTGGAGCAGTCTGCCAAGAAGGTTTTCTCCTCAGTCAGCATGGCCTTAAAGTCGACTAATACCATATGCTTATTGGGGAGGTATATCCATGCCTTGATGGACTCTGCTAAAGAGGTGACTTCTAAGCTGCCTGAAGATGACTATGGCCACTTTTCGGAAGTGTTAGCAGATACACGGGTAGCTGCCCATCAGGTGATTCAGTCAGGGCTGGATATGGTGGACTCTGTAGCCAGGGTGATGGGTTCCTCTTTGGCTACCAGGAGTCATGCCTGAATCAGGTCTTCGGGGTTCCCTCCGGATGTGCAAGCTACTATGCTTGATCTGCCTTTTGATGGTTCCAGGCTTTTGGGTACAAAGGTGGATTCTGCTCTGCAACGCTTCAAGGACAGTAGACCTACTGCTAGATCTTTGGGCCTGAAGCCCCAGCATAAGGGCTATGGATTCAGGAGGTTTCGAGGTCTTGGGAAAGCGGCTTCCTTACGAGGCCATCTGCAGCCGCAGCAGCAGCAGAACCCTCTGTATAGGTTGTACAGAGGAAAGGGTGGAGGCCGTCTGCGGGGGGCCTTCCAGCAACAATGCTCGTCCTCCTTTTCCTCCCTTGTCCCCACCACAGGTATCAGAGGGAAGCAGCTCTAGATCCATCATCTTGGATCATGTTGGACCCGTAGGGGGCTGGGTGACTACAAAATTGGAAATCTGTTACTTCAGATGTTTTGGTTTTGAATCTTGTAAACAATGGGTACGCCCTGCCTTTCCAAGAGTTTTTACCTCCTTACCCTCCTCGCCAGGGCTGGTGTTCGGAGGACCAACTGCTGCTCTTGCAGCTGGAGGTTTTTGCCTTACTACAAAAAGGTGCGATAGAGGTGGTTCCAGAGCAGGAACGGGGTCAGGGGTGCTACTCCCGGTATTTTTTTATCCCCAAGAAGGACGGTCAGTTGAGGCCAATCTAAGACCTCAGGATCTTGAACTCTTACCTCAGACAGGTACTTCTGGCGCTGCAGCAGGAAGACTGGATGGAGTCGAGCGATTTACAGGATGCGTATTTTCATCTTCCCCTAAGGTCACATCGGAAGTATCTCTGTTTTACGGTGGGATCTCAACACTACCAGTTTGCAGTACTTCCGTTTGGATTTACAGTTGCATCACTTGTGTTCATGAAGGTGATGGCGGTGGTAGCAGCACATCTCAGAAGGTCGGGGGTCTCTGCTTTTCCCTATCTGGATGACTGGCTGCTCAAAGCGAGGTCGCCAGAGATGGTGCTGTATAATTTGCAAGTAACAACGCAGCTGTTGTTTGACTTGCGTTTCTCGATAAATGTACCCAAATCTCACCTGGTGCCCTCTCAGCGCAACCTGCTCATAGGGGCGGTACTGGACACTACTGTGTGTTGACTCAAGCTTTCCCACCTCCGCAAATGATTCTCAACATTCAGGAATTGAATCCTTTGTTTCACGATGGAGCGTTGGTTTCAGTCCTGAAGGTCTTACACC
The DNA here is from genome assembly GCF_964263255.1 of Lissotriton vulgaris. NCBI lineage: Eukaryota > Metazoa > Chordata > Amphibia > Caudata > Salamandridae > Lissotriton > Lissotriton vulgaris. The sequence goes on along the minus strand of NC_141696.1, from coordinate 441,919,035 downwards.
TGCTCGGTCCGTTCGCTTTCTGCATACTGTTGGTCAACCATGCACGCTGGCACATGAAGGCACTCCAGTGGTGTCTCCGCAGACAGGGGTATCAGCACAATGGAGATCTCAGGGAGATGGTCAGAATCTCCAGGGACACTTGAGTGGAGCTGTCTTGGTGGAGTGTTTCGGACAACCTGTCTCAAGGGAGGCCTTTTGAACATCCTCCACCAGTGGCCACAGTGATCACAGATGTTTCCACTGTAGGGTGGAGAGCACATCTGGGGGATCTGGAGGTCAGAGGTCTTTGGTGTACAGAGGAAAGGTTGCTTTACATCAAACTTCTGGAATTGCAGGCAATACATTTGGCTCTCAAGGCCTTCCTTTCCTCCCTTTGTGGTCAGTCAGTTCAAGTCCTGACGGACAACACTGCTGTGATGTGGTACATTAACAAGCATGGAGGAGCAGGGTCATTGACTCTGCAGAGAGGCTCTGCAGCTCTGGTCCTGGGTTCAGGGACACCAGATTTGCGTAATTGCAAATCACCTCACCGGGGTGTTGAACGTGCGTGCTACAGTCTCAGTTGGCAGTACTCAACCGGCCATGAGTGGTGAATCAAAAGAGATGATTCGCCGCATCATCAGGTTGTGGGGGTCTCCTCAGGTGGACCTATTTGCCGCTCACAAGAACGCGCACTGTCTGTCGTTCTATAATCTCCAGTATCCGATTCAGGGAGCATCGGGGGAGACGTTTCAACTTTATTGGCGCTTTCGGCCTCTTTGCGTGTTTCCTCCCACACCCTTGATTCCTCTGGTTTTGAGGAAGATTTGTCAAGACAAGGCCCAAATTATATTGATTGCCCTGGATTAGCCAAGAAGGGAGTGGTACGCAGATCTTTTTATAAATAATAATTTGATTTTGTGAATGCACAGCCTTAGTTTTTAATGAACTTTGAAAAAGCTTGGGTGCTTCGAAGGGTGGCGACCAACGTCCCTGGGTGCCTATGATATATACTGGAACTGTGTCACTAATGAACCATTAGGGACATCCCCTTAGAGCACACCTTTTCTCCTCCCTTGGAATTAGAGGATTCCACACATTTTTTTATCCATTCTGGAAAAAGTTTATTCTCTTTATCTTTGTGTTTACTTGTAGGGTTTATATTTGTTGTTTAAATCATTCACAACATTTTAGAAGCGTATATTTACATCAGTGACATAGATTATTTTGTTATCCAATGCATTTTGGGCGTACCGAAGCGCCCTTCATCAGGGAATACATACTCTAAAACAAAAAAACATATAATATCAAAATTAGAATGTATAACGTGTGATTTTTAAATCTGTTCAAACCATTGACATACTTTTCAAAACACTAACACATTGTTTAACACCCGTCGGTGTATGTTCTAAATATGCTGGTAGGTTCACTCACGTGTCACTGTATTCTCTATTGAGTTCAGAATCTGTAAAAATAAAGATAGATGCAAGCGCTCGGGTAAATACTCTATTCACGTGTATTTAACTCTATATTTAAACTGCAGTATGGTTTAGAGCTTCCAGATAACTGACCTAGTCTCAAATGGTTCGGCGTCTCGATCGGCGTTCTCAGCCCTTCCGAAAGACGGATGGTAGTCATGGTGACTAACAACATCTATTCCTATAAGCTCTCGTTCCGCTCACGTGATCGTGAGGCGGGAGAAAGATGCGGCGATCGGTAACCGCCGGGATATCTGATGTTAACACTGCTATCCGGTGTAAAAAATATCCACACTAATTATAGGTGACCAGAATAGTGGAACATAATAATTCTAAAAATTAAAACTAAAGGATGTATATGCCGATGATGTGGGGGATCGAACCCTGGTACGCAGCTGCAACCAAGGGCTAAAACTTAACTGCTAGTGCTATGCATTCACTTAGTGTGTCGTGAGTGAGAATTACATGTGTTAGGCTGAACATTGTTAAAAATTACATTCAAATGTAAGACAACACCAAAAAAAATGTATGGTATATCGCAGGTCATTCAGTCCAGTGTAAGGGGGACCAGCGGTACCCTTTACTAATATACATTACCATTTGCTATTCAGAGATAGCACGATAGTTCGCTCCTTTCGTTCAGTCCATTGGGACTGTGGGTAGACAATTTGTGAATCCAAAAGTTTTCACGTTGTAACATGTGTTTGGTATTGTCTCTTCCTTCTGCTTTCTCTACTACTTCGAGGATGATATACTGTAGTTGAGAGATGTTGTGTTTTGCCTCTATAAAGTGCGTGGCTACTGTTGATTTTAAGTTCTTCAGTCTGATGTTGGATTTGTGTTCGGTCAGCCTTACCTTGATGCTTCTCTCCGTTTTCCCAATGTACAATTTGCCGCATGGGCATTTCAGTGCGTAAATTACATTCTTGGAGTTGCATGTAGCGTTGACTCTGATCTTTATTTTATTGCCTTTCATTGGGTGATTAATGGAATTTCCTTTGATGATGTTGTTACAACAACCACAGTTTAAACATGGTTTGGTTCCTTTGAATGTTCCAGTTAGTGGTTTCCGTTGTTTGAGGATTTCTCCTAAGTTCTGTGCCCTGGTATGTGCAAATATTGGATTCTGTGCAAATGTATTAAGAAAATCAGGTTCAGATTTTAACATGCTCCAATGTTTTATGATGATTCTTTTGAAGTTGTTGCTTTGTGTCGAGTATTTGGATACCGCAACTATCCGTGTTTCTTCACGTTTTTGGGCTGTTTTTAGAAGATTTCTCCTATCCATATTATCCACTTTTTCTCTGGCTTTGTTAATCACCTCTTTGGGATAGCCTCTGTTTATGAATCTTAAGCCCATCTCATCCAAGGTTTGTTTTACATTTTCGTTCTCTGAAGTTATCCTTTTCACCCTTGCCATTTGGGAATATGGTAGATGTAGTTTCATACTTGGCTGATGAAAACTAGTGTAGTGTAACAGATTGTTCTTGTCAGTCTCTTTGCGATATACATTAGTTTCAAAGCCTTTTTCAGTGTGGGTGATTCTGACATCAAGAAAGGTTACCGTGGATTCTGATATGTCCCACGTTATTTGAATTCGCTATCCTGTCTGTTAAATTCTTCTAGCGCAGTTTCTAGCAAAGCTTTGGAGGATTTCCACATGATAAAAATGTCGTCTATGTAACGAACTATGAATTTCAGGTTTTCTTTCCAGATGGGTTTCGACAGCATGTTGGATTCTTCAAAGTCTTCCATGAAGATATTCGCGTATACCGGGGCCGCTGAATTTCCCATGGCGGTTCCTGTAAGTTGTTGATACCACTTATTGTCATATTTAAAGTAACTTTGGTACAAAGTGAAAGTCATTAGTTCCATGAGAAATACCTGAAAATCCAAACTCATGTCTGTGTTCAGCAGGGCTTTTTCAATAGCCTCCATTCCCAACTGGTGTGGTATCACTGTGTACAAAGATTTTACATCTGCCGTGCACATGATGACAGATTCATTTGGCTCCAATTGTATTTCCTCTAGTTTCAGTAAAAAGTCAGTCGTGTCTTTTACATAGGTTCTCATTTTTCTGACTGTAGGCTGGAGATATTTGTCAATTAGTTGACCTATAGGCTCATGTAGACTTCCTCTGGTTGATACTATTGGTCGTAGTGGTGGGTCCATTAGATCTTTGTGGACTTTTGGTACCATATAAAATACCGGACTTTTTGGATTTGTCTTGATCAAAAAGTTCTTCGTTTTAATGGTAATAGTTCCCATCTCATATGCCTTACTGACAATGTTGGTCAATATCTTGATAAATTCATTGGTGGGATTCCCATCAAGTGGTAAGTAAGTTGTGGTGTCTGAGATATGTTCCTGGACTTTCTTTTCATACATATCATTGTTCATAATGACTAATGCACCCCCTTTATCGGCTTTGGTGAATCTGATGTACGAGTTCGTTGCTAATTTCCTTAGGGTACCCAAGTCTTTCTGTGTCATATTTCTTTTTGTCCTTTTATCCCATTTCAATTGAGCCAGTTCCTGTTTCACCATTTTCTCAAACAAGTCCAGTGTTTTGTGGCTTATAGGAGCTTGGAACGTGCTGGTTGTACGTAATCCACGTAATTGATCTTCAGTTTCTTTGTCAGAATGTGGAAGCACATGGTCAAAAAAATGCCTCAGTCTAAGTTTTCGCATGAGTTTAAAGAAACTCACCTCTGTTTCCAGTGCATTGGTGTTTGTTGTGGGAACGAATGACGTGCCTCTTTGTAGCAATTTTAATTCGTAATCACTCGGTTGATAGTCACTTATATTGATAACTAGTTGGTTCAGTTCTGTGTTTTTTTCTTGTCTTTGTCTTTTTTTGGAATCGTGGTACTCCTCGTCTGTGGGTGTTCTTTCTCTTTCTCCTTTTCTCTTCTTTCCTCTCCGGGGTCGCCCTTTTGTGCTTGACCTTGCTCTAAAAAAGGACTTGCAGTGTTTGGCATGCTTGTGGTTGGTTGTTCTACTAATGAGTTCTCTTGTGTTCTCCTTTCTGTTTGTGCTCTAGAATCAGGTGGGACTTGTTCATGTTGTTTCGGTTGTTGTCTTTGCGTTCTCTGTGAACTGTCACTACCAGTGGAGGATGTATCCGTATTGGGTGAGTATGGTCTGTTTCTCCTCTTCTGGGCATAGATGTCTGCCCATGTATATACCTCTCCCAATTTATAATCCAAGGTGTCCCTTTTGAACTTCCTGATTTTTCTATCGTTGATGTCCTTAGTGTGTTTTTCAATCTGTTCTTTGATATCTTCGAGTGTTTTTGATAATTCCTCTTCAGTTAGTAGTTTCGATAGTTCTTCTGATACTTCAGTTATTTCTTTGGCCAATTCCTCTAATATACCAGAAAGTTCCTCTATTATTAGCAGAATGAGGTCCAACGAACATTTATTCAAGATTGCAAACCATTTATCCTGAAATTGTTTGGAGTTTTTGCAGAGCGAAGGTTTTAAGGAAATTCTGAGGCCTCTTGGTATACGTTGCGCGCGGTGATATTTGATTAATGTGCTCGCATGGAGCTTTTGATTGATTTGTCTTTTGGTTAGGTAAATTAATTGTTGGATGTTTTGTTCCTTACCCCGGGTAGAGGTTTCCTGCGATATTTCTTCCCTTATCAAGGCATATATACGATCTGCTTCTGTTTCTTTAAAGGCAAAAGTGTCTGCCCTTGCTCTGGAAACAGAGGTGAGTTTCTTTAAACTCATGCGAAAACTTAGACTGAGGCATTTTTTTGACCATGTGCTTCCACATTCTGACAAAGAAACTGAAGATCAATTACGTGGATTACGTACAACCAGCACGTTCCAAGCTCCTATAAGCCACAAAACACTGGACTTGTTTGAGAAAATGGTGAAACAGGAACTGGCTCAATTGAAATGGGATAAAAGAACAAAAAGAAATATGACACAGAAAGACTTGGGTACCCTAAGGAAATTAGCAACGAACTCGTACATCAGATTCACCAAAGCCGATAAAGGGGGTGCATTAGTCATTATGAACAATGATATGTATGAAAAGAAAGTCCAGGAACATATCTCAGACACCACAACTTACTTACCACTTGATGGGAATCCCACCAATGAATTTATCAAGATATTGACCAACATTGTCAGTAAGGCATATGAGATGGGAACTATTAACATTAAAACCAAGAACTTTTTGATCAAGACAAATCCAAAAAGTCCGGTATTTTATATGGTACCAAAAGTCCACAAAGATCTAATGGACCCACCACTACGACCAATAGTATCAACAAGAGGAAGTCTACATGAGCCTATAGGTCAACTAATTGACAAATATCTCCAGCCTACAGTCAGAAAAATGAGAACCTATGTAAAAGACACGACTGACTTTTTACTGAAACTAGAGGAAATACAATTGGAGCCAAATGAATCTGTCATCATGTACACGGCAGATGTAAAATCTTTGTACACAGTGATACCACACCAGTTGGGAATGGAGGCTATTGAAAAAGCCCTGCTGAACACAGACATGAGTTTGGATTTTCAGGTATTTCTCATGGAACTAATGACTTTCACTTTGTACCAAAGTTACTTTAAATATGACAATAAGTGGTATCAACAACTTACAGGAACCGCCATGGGAAATTCAGCGGCCCCGGTATACGCGAATATCTTCATGGAAGACTTTGAAGAATCCAACATGCTGTCGAAACCCATCTGGAAAGAAAACCTGAAATTCATAGTTCGTTACATAGACGACATTTTTATCATGTGGAAATCCTCCAAAGCTTTGCTAGAAACTGCGCTAGAAGAATTTAACAGACAGGATAGCCGAATTCAAATAACGTGGGACATATCAGAATCCACGGTGACCTTTCTTGATGTCAGAATCACCCACACTGAAAAAGGCTTTGAAACTAATGTATATCGCAAAGAGACTGACAAGAACAATCTGTTACACTACACTAGTTTTCATCAGCCAAGTATGAAACTACATCTACCCTATTCCCAAATGGCAAGGGTCAAAAGGATAACTTCAGAGAACGAAAATGTAAAACAAACCTTGGATGAGATGGGCTTAAGATTCATAAACAGAGGCTATCCCAAAGAGGTGATTAACAAAGCCAGAGAAAAAGTGGATAATATGGATAGGAGAAATCTTCTAAAAACAGCCCAAAAACGTGAAGAAGTTGCGGTATCCAAATACTCGACACAAAGCAACAACTTCAAAAGGATCATCATAAAACATTGGAGCATGTTAAAATCTGAACCTGATTTTCTTAATACATTTGCACAGAATCCAATATTTGCACATACCAGGGCGCAGAACTTAGGAGAAATCCTCAAACAACGGAAACCACTAACTGGAACATTCAAAGGAACCAAACCATGTTTAAACTGTGGTTGTTGTAACAACATCATCAAAGGAAATTCCATTAATCACCCAATGAAAGGCAATAAAATAAAGATCAGAGTCAACGCTACATGCAACTCCAAGAATGTAATTTACGCACTGAAATGCCCATGCGGCAAATTGTACATTGGGAAAACGGAGAGAAGCATCAAGGTAAGGCTGACCGAACACAAATCCAACATCAGACTGAAGAACTTAAAATCAACAGTAGCCACGCACTTTATAGAGGCAAAACACAACATCTCTCAACTACAGTATATCATCCTCGAAGTAGTAGAGAAAGCAGAAGGAAGAGACAATACCAAACACATGTTACAACGTGAAAACTTTTGGATTCACAAATTGTCTACCCACAGTCCCAATGGACTGAACGAAAGGAGCGAACTATCGTGCTATCTCTGAATAGCAAATGGTAATGTATATTAGTAAAGGGTACCGCTGGTCCCCCTTACACTGGACTGAATGACCTGCGATATAACATACATTTTTTTTGGTGTTGTCTTACATTTGAATGTAATTTTTAACAATGTTCAGCCTAACACATGTAATTCTCACTCACGACACACTAAGTGAATGCATAGCACTAGCAGTTAAGTTTTAGCCCTTGGTTGCAGCTGCGTACCAGGGTTCGATCCCCCACATCATCGGCATATACATCCTTTAGTTTTAATTTTTAGAATTATTATGTTCCACTATTCTGGTCACCTATAATTAGTGTGGATATTTTTTACACCGGATAGCAGTGTTAACATAAGATATCCCGGCAGTTACCGATCGCCGCATCTTTCTCCCGCCTCACGATCACGTGAGCGGAACGAGAGCTTATAGGAATAGATGTTGTTAGTCACCATGACTACCATCCGTCTTTCGGAAGGGCTGAGAACGCCGATCGAGACGCCGAAGCATTTGAGACTAGGTCAGTTACCTGGAAGCTCTAAACCATACTGCAGTTTAAATACAGAGTTAAATACACGTGAATAGAGTATTTACCCGAGCGCTTGCATCTATCTTTATTTTTACAGATTCTGAATTCAATAGAGAATACAGTGACACGTGAGTGAACCTACCAGCATATTTAGAACATACACCGACGGGTGTTAAACAATGTGTTAGTGTTTTGAAAAGTATGTCAATGGTTTGAACAGATTTAAAAATCACACGTTATACATTCTAATTTTGATATTATATGTTTTTTTGTTTTAGAGTATGTATTCCCTGATGAAGGGCGCTTCGGTACGCCCGAAATGCATTGGATAACAAAATAATCTATGTCACTGATGTAAATATACGCTTCTAAAATGTTGTGAATGATTTAAACAACAAATATAAACCCTACAAGTAAACACAAAGATAAAGAGAATAAACTTTTTCCAGAATGGATAAAAAAATGTGTGGAATCCTCTAATTCCAAGGGAGGAGAAAAGGTGTGCTCTAAGGGGATGTCCCTAATGGTTCATTAGTGACACAGTTCCAGTATATATCATAGGCACCCAGGGACGTTGGTCGCCACCCTTCGAAGCACCCAAGCTTTTTCAAAGTTCATTAAAAACTAAGGCTGTGCATTCACAAAATCAAATTAATATTTATAAAAAGAGTCCCTCTGAGTGAGTAGCACGCAGAGAACGGAAACATGAGTAACTATGATGAAATAACAAAGAGCACTGAAGCAAGGGCAGACACTTTTGCCTTTAAAGAAAAAGAAGCAGATCGTATATATGCCTTGATAAGGGAAGAAATATCGCAGGAAACCTCTACCCGGGGTAAGGAACAAAACATCAAACAATTAATTTACCTAACCAAAAGACAAATCAATCAAAAGCTCCATGCGAGAACATTAATCAAGTATCACCGCGCGCAACGTATACCAAGAGGCCTCAGAATTTCCTTAAAACCTTCGCTCTGCAAAAACTCCAAACAGTTTCAGGATAAATGGTTTGCAATCTTGAATAAATGTTCGTTGGACCTCATTCTGCTAATAATAGAGGAACTTTCTGGTATATTAGAGGAATTGGCCAAAGAAATAACTGAAGTATCAGAAGAACTATCGAAACTACTAACTGAAGAGGAATTATCAAAAACACTCGAAGATATTAAAGAACAGATTGAAAAACACACTAAGGACATCAACGATAGAAAAATCAGGAAGTTCAAAAGGGACACCTTGGATTATAAATTGGGAGAGGTATATACATGGGCAGACATCTATGCCCAGAAGAGGAGAAACAGACCATACTCACCCAATACGGATACGTCCTCCACTGGTAGTGACAGTTCACAGAGAACGCAAAGACAACAACCGAAACAACATGAACAAGTCCCACCTGATTCTAGAGCACAAACAGAAAGGAGAACACAAGAGAACTCATTAGTAGAACAACCAACCACAAGCATGCCAAACACTGCAAGTCCTTTTTTAGAGCAAGGTCAAGCACAAAAGGGCGACCCCGGAGAGGAAAGAAGAGAAAAGGAGAAAGAGAAAGAACACCCACAGACGAGGAGTACTACGATTCCAAAAAAAGACAAAGACAAGAAAAAAACACAGAACTGAACCAACTAGTTATCAATATAAGTGACTATCAACCGAGTGATTACGAATTAAAATTGCTACAAAGAGGCACGTCATTCGTTCCCACAACAAACACCAATGCACTGGAAACAGAGGTGAGTTTCTTTAAACTCATGCGAAAACTTAGACTGAGGCATTTTTTTGACCATGTGCTTCCACATTCTGACAAAGAAACTGAAGATCAATTACGTGGATTACGTACAACCAGCACGTTCCAAGCTCCTATAAGCCACAAAACACTGGACTTGTTTGAGAAAATGGTGAAACAGGAACTGGCTCAATTGAAATGGGATAAAAGGACAAAAAGAAATATGACACAGAAAGACTTGGGTACCCTAAGGAAATTAGCAACGAACTCGTACATCAGATTCACCAAAGCCGATAAAGGGGGTGCATTAGTCATTATGAACAATGATATGTATGAAAAGAAAGTCCAGGAACATATCTCAGACACCACAACTTACTTACCACTTGATGGGAATCCCACCAATGAATTTATCAAGATATTGACCAACATTGTCAGTAAGGCATATGAGATGGGAACTATTAACATTAAAACCAAGAACTTTTTGAACAAGACAAATCCAAAAAGTCCGGTATTTTATATGGTACCAAAAGTCCACAAAGATCTAATGGACCCACCACTATGACCAATAGTATCAACCAGAGGAAGTCTACATGAGCCTATAGGTCAACTAATTGACAAATATCTCCAGCCTACAGTCAGAAAAATGAGAACCTATGTAAAAGACACGACTGACTTTTTACTGAAACTAGAGGAAATACAATTGGAGCCAAATGAATCTGTCATCATGTGCACGGCAGATGTAAAATCTTTGTACACAGTGATACCACACCAGTTGGGAATGGAGGCTATTGAAAAAGCCCTGCTGAACACAGACATGAGTTTGGATTTTCAGGTATTTCTCATGGAACTAATGACTTTCACTTTGTACCAAAGTTACTTTAAATATGACAATAAGTGGTATCAACAACTTACAGGAACCGCCATGGGAAATTCAGCGGCCCCGGTATACGCGAATATCTTCATGGAAGACTTTGAAGAATCCAACATGCTGTCGAAACCCATCTGGAAAGAAAACCTGAAATTCATAGTTCGTTACATAGACGACATTTTTATCATGTGGAAATCCTCCAAAGCTTTGCTAGAAACTGCGCTAGAAGAATTTAACAGACAGGATAGCCGAATTCAAATAACGTGGGACATATCAGAATCCACGGTAACCTTTCTTGATGTCAGAATCACCCACACTGAAAAAGGCTTTGAAACTAATGTATATCGCAAAGAGACTGACAAGAACAATCTGTTACACTACACTAGTTTTCATCAGCCAAGTATGAAACTACATCTACCCTATTCCCAAATGGCAAGGGTCAAAAGGATAACTTCAGAGAACGAAAATGTAAAACAAACCTTGGATGAGATGGGCTTAAGATTCATAAACAGAGGCTATCCCAAAGAGGTGATTAACAAAGCCAGAGAAAAAGTGGATAATATGGATAGGAGAAATCTTCTAAAAACAGCCCAAAAACGTGAAGAAACACGGATAGTTGCGGTATCCAAATACTCGACACAAAGCAACAACTTCAAAAGGATCATCATAAAACATTGGAGCATGTTAAAATCTGAACCTGATTTTCTTAATACATTTGCACAGAATCCAATATTTGCACGTACCAGGGCACAGAACTTAGGAGAAATCCTCAAACAACGGAAACCACTAACTGGAACATTCAAAGGAACCAAACCATGTTTAAACTGTGGTTGTTGTAACAACATCATCAAAGGAAATTCCATTAATCACCCAATGAAAGGCAATAAAATAAAGATCAGAGTCAACGCTACATGCAACTCCAAGAATGTAATTTACGCACTGAAATGCCCATGCGGCAAATTGTACATTGGGAAAACGGAGAGAAGCATCAAGGTAAGGCTGACCGAACACAAATCCAACATCAGACTGAAGAACTTAAAATCAACAGTAGCCACGCACTTTATAGAGGCAAAAAACAACATCTCTCAACTACAGTATATCATCCTCGAAGTAGTAGAGAAAGCAGAAGGAAGAGACAATACCAAACACATGTTACAACGTGAAAACTTTTGGATTCACAAATTGTCTACCCACAGTCCCAATGGACTGAACGAAAGGAGCGAACTATCGTGCTATCTCTGAATAGCAAATGGTAATGTATATTAGTAAAGGGTACCGCTGGTCCCCCTTACACTGGACTGAATGACCTGCGATATAACATACATTTTTTTGGGTGTTGTCTTACATTTGAATGTAATTTTTAACAATGTTCAGCCTAACACATGTAATTCTCACTCACGACACACTAAATGAATGCATAGCACTAGCAGTTAAGTTTTAGCCCTTGGTTGCAGCTGCGTACCAGGGTTCGATCCCCCACATCATCGGCATATACATCCTTTAGTTTTAATTTTTAGAATTATTATGTTCCACTATTCTGGTCACCTATAATTAGTGTGGATATTTTTTACACCGGATAGCAGTGTTAACATAAGATATCCCGGCGGTTACCGATCGCCGCATCTTTCTCCCGCCTCACGATCACGTGAGCGGAACGAGAGCTTATAGGAATAGATGTTGTTAGTCACCATGACTACCATCCGTCTTTCGGAAGGGCTGAGAACGCCGATCGAGACGCCGAACCATTTGAGACTAGGTCAGTTACCTGGAAGCTCTAAACCATACTGCAGTTTAAATATAGAGTTAAATACACGTGAATAGAGTATTTACCCGAGCGCTTGCATCTATCTTTATTTTTACAGATTCTGAATTCAATAGAGAATACAGTGACACGTGAGTGAACCTACCAGCATATTTAGAACATACACCGACGGGTGTTAAACAATGTGTTAGTGTTTTGAAAAGTATGTCAATAGTTTGAACAGATTTAAAAATCACACGTTATACATTCTAATTTTGATATTATATGTTTTTTTGTTTTAGAGTATGTATTCCCTGATGAAGGGCGCTTCGGTACGCCCGAAATGCATTGGATAACAAAATAATCTATGTCACTGATGTAAATATACGCTTCTAAAATGTTGTGAATGATTTAAACAACAAATATAAACCCTACAAGTAAACACAAAGATAAAGAGAATAAACTTTTTCCAGAATGGATAAAAAAATGTGTGGAATCCTCTAATTCCAAGGGAGGAGAAAAGGTGTGCTCTAAGGGGATGTCCCTAATGGTTCATTAGTGACACAGTTCCAGTACGCAGATCTTTGTCATCTCTCATCGCACCCTCCACTCTGTCTCCCTCTCAGGGCATACCTCCTCTCACAGTCGCTGGGGCAGGTTCTACACCCCATCTTCAGAGCCTGCATCTTCATGCCTGTAGATTGGATGCGGCAACCTGAGCTCTTTCTCTCTCCCACCAGATGTGGTGAATGTTATTTTCGTAAGTTGCAGACCTACTGCTCGTAAGTCTGTCACCCTAGGCACTGGGTTGATGCTGATCTTTATTCAGCCTGCAATTCATTCATACTTCAATTCAATTCGCTTATTCTCCTTAGTTTCATCAATGTTCAGTTTATTCTTCAATCATGATTTTCTGATTATAAACATGTTTCATTCACATGATTTCATCTTGCTGTTCCAAATATATATATACATATTCCAATGCATTTCGGTGCACTCTGCACCTTCATCAGGGAACAATCTGCAATTAATAAACAATCATAAACACCCATAGTATTTCAACTTGACCATTTCATATGTACTGCTTATGCTCTTGACAATGATACCTTTAAACTATGTTACACGCTCGCCTATGTGAGTTTTTAATCCTGCGCGCCTTGCATTTTCTGTTTGAAAAAAATACTCCTGATGTCTGTAAGTATATCCCTCAGTTTCTTAGTCTGTTTGATAGTTGCTACCAACGTTATTACATTATCAATCCGCTAAATTCAAGGGTAAATGCTGTCTTTATATCACTGCGCCATTATCTGCTTGTGGTTCGGTGACTTAAAAAGTTCCACGTTTATGCCTCTGTTCGTGAAAAAAAACCTCAATTGTGTCTGCTTCGTTCCACCTTGCTTTTTAGGCTTTTTTAGTTCGTTAATGGGTAGGTGTTAACACTATTCAATTGCGCCGCTGTATGCTTGCACTCACTTCATTGCATATGAGTAAACGCCCAGTCTATTTGCCGCGTTTCATTAACAAACGCCGAATGTGTTTATGGCATTTCGACTAGTTTCATGATCTTTTGCTGTTTAAATGTACGTTCTCTCTGCTCAACTACGCTATTATTTGCTCGCGTCCTCGTGTAAGTTGGAACTCTGCTCTGCAGTTGTGTGGCGTTCCGTAAGGGAAATGCCGAGTTTTTCTGTCTCAGCTCACCTTGTTAGTTTAAACGTGTCCGCTCAGCTCCGCCGATGCCGGCGATTCTCCCAGGATGTTTCCGTGACGTCTTAGTCACGTGATATTTACCCTTAATGACCTTTCGCGCATGCGTACTGTGGGATACTCGCGCTTTGCTATTATTTGTAAAAAACTTTATTGAGGCTTGCAATTCTAACTTGTTCTAAATGGACTATCTATATATTGTCAAAAAGCGTGCTATATAGCCCGTAACCATGACCCGCCTATGGCGTTTTGAATGATTCAACCAATGTTCATAACGACCATTATTATCACAATATGGTTATGCATGAATACCAAGTTCGTAAATAACACGTAAATTCAGTCCTGTCATTAAGCCCATATGGCTTTAAACTGTTCGGATAATATATCCAATGGTTCTCTCTTTTCAGCAAATTTTTCTTGTTCAGTGGACCTTCTTTTTTAGGGTTGATTTCCAATACACAAGCTCTTAACTGACTGATGTGATGGTTTTTTTCATGAAAATGTACCGCTACCGATGACTTGTGTGAATTAGTGCGAATATTACTTTTGTGCTCATTGAGACGGGTTTTCAATTTTCTTTCCGTGTGCCCGACATACACCGAACCACACGGACATTTCAGCATGTACACTATATTCTTGGTGTCACACGTCGCATTTACTTTCAAGGGAATCTTATATCCCTTCATTGGATGGGAGATGAAGCTCCCCTTCATCACGTTGTGACAATTGGTGCAGTTTAAACAGGGGATCATCCCCCGGAATGAGATCATAGGAGGTTGTTCTCTAGGATTTTTCAGCAATTCCCCTAAATTCTTCGCCCTAGTATATGCGAATAGAGGTTCTTTAGCGAAAATTCCTTTGAAGTCTGGTTCCAAAGTTAAAATCCGCCAGTGTTTTTTTATTATGGCTTTGTATTGAAAGGTCACGTTTGAAAATTTGCTAACACATGTAATCCGTTGTTCTGAAGACCGTGTCTTGCTTGTCAGAAGTTCACGTCTGGATTTAGTTTTTGTTCTTGTCAGGGCTTCCTATATTATTTCTTCTAGGTATCCCCTTTCCTGGAATCTTTTCACCATATTGTCTAATTGCCATTCACATTGTGTATCCTCAGAGACCACTCTCTTAACCCTAAGAAACTGGGAATAGGGTAAATGTTTTTTGAGTGCATGGGGGTGATGACTCTCATATTTCAGGACATTATTTCTGTCCGTTTTCTTCCGATATAGATTGGTGCTAAATTTGTTCGCTTCCCTAGTGATCTCTACATCTAAAAACTGAATGCGTCTGTCACTTATTTGCCATGTAAATCCTATGCGATCATCTTTGGTGTCTAAGATCTCCAATTGTCTCTGAAATGACTCCGTGGTACCTTTCCAAATAATAAATATGTCGTCTATAAAGCGGACAAACATCAGTAATTGTTGTTTCCATTCCTCGTTTTCATAAATATGTTGTTCCGCAAATGATGTCATAAACAAGTTTGCGTAAGCTGGGGCGGTACAATTACCCATCGATGTTCCACTATGCTGGATAAACCATCTGTTTTCATAGGTAAAGTAACTATGCATAAGGGTGAATTCCATCAGTTCCATTAAGAACACCTGTAGTTCATGTGGATATGTACTATTAAGTAAGGCTTTTTCAACTGCCTCCAGGCCTTGTTTATGAGGTATGCAAGTATACAATGCCTTGGCATCCACTGTAGCCATGATTATTGTTTCCTGTGTGGTGAGAGTTTCCAGTTTCACCAAAAAATCAGTAGTGTCCTTTATGTATGATCTGGTTTTGTGAACTAATGTTTGCATGTATCTGTCCAAACATTTCCCTACGGGTTCATGTAGACTCATTTTAGCAGAAACGATGGGGCGACATGGTGGTTTTGTCAGATCTTTATGTACTTTAGGTACCATGTAGAGGCTCTGACTGATGGGGTTGTCCTGTGTCAAGTACTTCTTGGTTTGGTCATTAATAATGCCTCTGTCATGTGCCTTTTGGAGAATAAGTTGCAAAGTTTTTCGTATCTCTTCAGTAGGATCAAAATCTATTTCCATATACGTGTGCTCATCATTGAGATGTTCTGTGACAACTCCTTGGTAATATGATTTGTTTAAAATGACCATCGCTCCCCCTTTATCTGCTTTTTGGCAGATTATGTTTTTATTTTTGGCCATTGCACTCACTATTCCGAATTCTTTATTGGTCATGTTTGTCCGTTTTTTTTTTTGTGGTATTGATTGTGAGAAGTTGGCCTGATATATGATACTCACTAGTTCTAGTGATCACCTTGTATCAGTCCAAACAACCCTTATGGTGATTGGTTGTAAGTCAACCTTATAGAACAGCTATCCTAATGGTAGCATGGACAAAGCAGTCTTAGGCTAAACTCTTTTGGCATGTGAAGCCAGCTGTTTTACCACATATAACCCCTTGAATACCAAATGAAAGGGCAACACACAGCTAGTTATGAAAATAAACTAGATATTTATTAACTAACATACACCTCTGAACTCTTTATGAGATCAGAGGGCTAAGCACATGACGAAACTCTTAAGAAAAATACGTTAAGTTGCACAAGTTACAATGTTGCCCTAGGGGCGCAACAAATCAGATACTAAACAAGTCGATAGAAGGAATGGAGCTGTCCAGAGGCTGTAGGATCGCTGGGACTACACTATCCTAACTTTAGGTAAGTAATAGGAGGCCCACAGAACGCGTGTGCAGAGTGTGAACTCACACGTGAGATGCGTAACAACGTCTATGGACAGTACAGTTCAAGAAAAAGGTGAGTACGGACAATCCTGACTAGTTAGGACTAAAACGACTGTGAATCTGGACACTAGGAGAGTCAATCTATCCTTGAGCACCGAAATGCTCTTGTTACCTCACCCACGGGCTGCGGGTGTATAGGTGCGAAGTCGTGTCGGGTTTCTGCGTTGAAGTCTATGGAGCCTGAAAGAAAAGATGCTGCAGGCGACCAGGAGGAAGATGTCCGGTGTGATCCAAAGGTGGATCAAGGAAGCTGAAGACCTGAAAGCAGAAGGGACAATGTTCAAAGTCACAAGCCAGGGACTGAAGTGGAACCAGGAAGGAACCAGAGGCTGTCGTCGCGATCAGGTGAAGAGTGGACGCTTGACTCTGCAGCCACGTGGACCAGGTGGTGTCTTCAATGACCAGGATGGAAGCAGGAGCTGTCCCACGCAGGCTCTCACTGTCGGCGGTGTTGGATCCGGATTCTGCATCAACAGGCCTTGGCAAAGGCAACCCACGCGGTGAGGGGAATCAGCGTCTGGTGCAGACCAGGAGGGTCCGGGGTGCTTCTCCTTTGCAGGGAAGCAGGGGCCAGTCTGGAGCAACCAGACCAGCAGTGTGGATTTCAAGGATCGTCGTCTAGGAGGCCACTAGCCAGCCAGCAAGTGACCAGACATTACGTCAAGCAGCAATCAAGCAAAAGGACCCCACACAGATCTCGTGGATGCTGGAGGGCTGATCTTCTGTGCAGGAGCTGCTCGGGGCTGGGGCTTCTCAATCCCCAAAGCACTTCGTCGAGTATACCTCAGAAGTCGTGCTGGAAGCGAAGTGCAGTTTCTTCAAGATGGCCGGTCTCACGTGTCTCGTCACACCCACGGATCTCAGCTGTGCTGCAGATGTAGGTAGAGGTCAGAGAGGTCTGGGAATCCGGGTCTCGTCAGACTCTGAAGTCTGGATCCTCGAGGGAAGACGACAAAGTGAAGCCGCTGGACGCTTGATGGTGCCTGCTTGTGCAATCTATCACTTTACCCACTTTCTATCCTCCCCCTCAACCTTCCAAGGAGGAGAAATTTCACCGCCTGGACCCTCGGAAGGTGGTCAGCTTCTACCTGGACAGGACCAGGGACTCGAGGTTGAACAACCAGCTCTTTGTTGGCTATGTGGGAGAAGATCATGGGCAAAGCCATCTGCAAGACAACGCTGTACAGATGGATGATCTTGTGCATCAAGATATGCTATGCCCTGGTCAAGAAGGAGCCACCTGAAAGTTTCAGAGCTCATTTTACTAGAGGAAAGTCTTCTACATCTGCTTTGGCTAGCGGAGTCCCTCTAGTGGACATTTGTAAGGCTGCATCATTGGCCTCCCTCCACACTTTTGCAAAGCATTATTGCTTGGATTCTGAGGTGAGATGGGTTGGCCATTTTACATGATCTGTGCTGCAGGACTTTTTTGGTATGAGTGGGTGGACACCCACCTGGAGCAGTACTGTTGTGGGATTCAATTTAAAAGGTGAGAAATCCACAGGCAGATGTATCCATCAGAAGAACAAGTTACTTACCTTCGGTAACACTTTTTGTGGTGGATACAGTATTTGTCTGTGGATTCCTCACTGACTCACCCTCCTCCCCATTGTCTACCCATATATATGTACCGAAAAGGTTTTTATTGTAGGACATTGTGTTTCATATGTCATTTGCTTGCTATTCTGTTTGTTGTTAGGAAATGCTTTGGTTTTAGCTTTTCCTCCTTGCCTATATACTGTGTGTATTTGTGATTATATTGTATACTGTGTATACTTGCATAATGTTGTTGTTGTCAGTCCAGCCGTTCTGTGCCTCGAGGGCACAGAACAAATGGGTGGCACTGATGTCAGCATGCCAACAAGGTCTTCATATGGCTCTGATGACGTCATACGGAGTGGCGAGTGGAGTCGTGCCATTGTGACGTTTTCATTGACGTGGGAGAGCTAGGGAAAAGTTTCCTTGGAATGCTAGTGTAAAGGGTAACTCAAAAGATCCACAGGCAAATACTGTATCCACCAGAAAAGCTATTACCAAAGGTAAGTAACTTGTTCTTTATGTCCTTATACTATCGAGTGTGTGGAAATGTATAGAGTAAATGTCATCAGTGCCACTTTCTCTGGCATTTGGCATGTAGTTTCAGTTGGAGTCATGACACGCTGATAACTATGCGATGCAGAATCCGGTACAGTAAGAAAAGATTTGATGCAATAGTGTTAAAACATTTTTGGTTCCAGTCTGGCACCTGGGAAAGGGTTCAAGTGAGAAATCTGCTTAAATAATCATTGTCGGACTTTAAAGGATACCAGGCAATTTTCTGCAGGAGTGAAAATAAATCCCCTTAACCTCCAAAAAACAGTACCAGGAATGCAAGGTTGCACACACTCCTGATGACTGTTTTCTAAAGGTATGGGGGAAAATTCCAAGGAGTGTCCACCACTCTCCCCATACATAGGGTGGAACAACAGGAAGGAAACTGGTCTGTCGGGCGGAGTAAATGCTGTAGCGAAAACAGTGCAAGTAGTATCTTATGCACGATTCACTAACAACCAATAAGTCTACATTGACATGTGATCAGAACCGAGGTTCACTTACACAAGCCACATCCAAGTGCGTCCTTGAAGGAGGTTGTCCTCGTAGGAAAGAATAGCCCTGTAATTATAATGCCAGGCCAAGTAGTTGAGGACTCAAGAAAAAGACGCATCCATACACCATTCACACCAACTAAATAATGGGGGGGGGGAATGGAACTGAGGAGTAATGGCCGGCTCTCCAAGGGGAAGAAGAGCAGAGCATCAACACGCTCAAGAAAGGCGAAGCACGGCCCGGCAAACTATTACCAAGCGGAGCGACACTCTCTCGATAGGGGAAAAAGGAAAACAAAGTGCTGTGCAGAAATGCTCGAAAGTTCCAGCCAAGCCTCAAAGGCAGGGAACAAGGAAGATCCTGCAAAAGGGCCAAGGAATAAAGTCTCCGAAGGAGGCCGGTAGAACAGAATGTTAGCGAGAACGGAGAGATTAGGGAGACCTCCGCTAATACTTTTGATGAGCTTCAGAAGAAAAAGGAGAATCACAGGAGACTCTCTAGTATGAGGGAAGGCGGGAGTCCAGGGATTCCTCCGGGCTCTGCTGCACGACGTCAGAGCGTGAGCAAGGACTCGTAATGCCACAAAAATCCCCCAAAAGAATTTTACTAAGGAGGAAAGGAATCGAGAGCGTAGCAGAGACACAGAGGGAATGGCGTTTCTCGCAACCAGGAAGCAAGGAGGGAGCGTGGTAATGGATAGTAAGCCAAGCATTGGCTTACGGTCAGATGTGTCTCTTTACGTCTGTTAGGGATCGTCTCCAAAGAACTCGCCTTGCACAGAAAGTCTAGGGAATGGGTGTACACGGACACTGGGGAACCAGGCTTAACCACATGTCAATGTCTTTGGCACGGCACACGCCGCAATGACCTAACAATCATATCATAAAGAACATTACCAAAGGGAAGTAATTTATCTGAAAGAAACAGGCTAGTATTAGATTCCTTACCTTAGAATATCCCCAGGCGTCAGACTGGATCCGGAAACTTTTGCGTAGAGGTACCCTTGCGCGTCGGTAGGCATTGTCTGCGGCTCCGCGTCCGTCGTCGGCGTCGTTGGCGCCGGGATGATGTCGCCGGAGTACATAGACGCCGCCCTCACGCGCTGACGTCAGTTCTTCTTTTTTCGGCACCAGCAATCACCGATCCGGAAAAAGTGTTACCCTTAGTCAATTTTTGACTAAACTTTTTCAATCATTTTTGATCTTTCTTTGAAGTCGAACGACTCCGACGGTGCCGGTAGGAATGCCCGGGTTCAAGCCCTGCGTCGACTGCAGCCGACTGATGTCGGTTACCAACCCTCATCGCCGGTGTCTACTTTGCCTGGGGCCCGACCACGATGACAAGTCATGCCCCGACTGCCGGGCCTTGACGTCGAAGGCTAGGCGCAGCAGTCCCGCAAGCACCCTGAGCTCCGGCAGTCAGCCCCGCGCCGTTCGAGGTCCCGGTCCGGCAGGAGGTCGAGGGACTGGTCGCGGGGCCGAAGTCATCACAGCTCGGAGAGTCGACACCACTCCTCGGGCTCCAAGTCCTCAGGTAAGAGGCACAAGAAGTCGAAGAAGCGACATCGCTCTTCTGACTCTCCCAGACACTCACGCGACGGGCCGGGGGTTCGGGTGGCTCTGCTGGAGCCGCAGGCTGTGCGGCCTGTTCCCTACCCGCCGGTCCCTGGGCAGAACGCGACGCCGGAGGAGATCGATGCCTTCCTCACCGCCATGAGGTCGCTCACTCCTCAGTTGGGTTCCGCGGCATCTTCGGGCCCCGTGGTCCCGACTGGGAGCCCAGCGGGCCGGGTGCTTCGGCCCGGGCGCCGTCGGGTGCTTCAGCTCGGCGACTTTGGTCCCAACGCCGCAGGGCCCCGCTGGATACGGTTCCGGATCCGGGTCGTCGCGGTCGACCTTACGACCCCGCCAGCGCCGGCCCCTAGGGTGCCACCCCCGACACCGTCACTGGACGACGTCGTCCCCGGTCCCCCCTCGACCCAGTTCCAACGCCAGAGCGGCGCCGCTCGACGCCGCATTCGACGTCGAGAGAAGAATTTTTCTTCTATGACCCAGCCCCATCATTTGACCCTGAGTACCAGGAGATGGGTGGCGAGGCGGATTGGGAGGGGTCTGAGGACCCTCTGGCATGTGAGTGCCAGTCTTATCAGGACTGCGCAGGTGAGCTAGGCGATGCCAGTGGTTTGGACACTTCGCCAGACACTGGTTTTGTCTCCCCTCCTACCGTGGCTACGGACGAGGGGGCTGCCTATAGTCCTGAGGTCCTTAAACCGCAAGCAAGCTCTTCGGAGCCTCTGTTGCTTTTTAATGAGGCCTTGTCTGACGTTCTTCTGGTCACTTGGTCCAGGCCCCCTACAGGTCCCCCTGTAGATAGGAACATGGCCATACGCCACCGCCCGGCTTCCTGCCCACCCACCCCACTCTCGAGAGCCTGGTCATACAGGCCTCTAACTCCCAGACCGCATTCCCGATGGCTCCCCCTGATCGGGAATCCAAGAGGTACGAACAGTATGGTAAGAATATGTTCTCCTCACATAGGGGTCAATTAGGATCGCGGACGGACTTGCGTCCGTCCGCGACCCCAGAGCAGGAGAGAACCTCCGCATGGCATGCGGAGTTCCCTCCTGTGCAATTAGGATGTGAACGCAAGGGTTGCGGTCACATCCTCTATTTTTAACATTGCGGCGGGTGGAGCTTCAAGCTGCACCCGCAGCAATGTTAAAAATGCACGCATTGCATTTGCATGCAGTAAGAGGCAGGCACCGCGCGGTGCCTGCCGCTTTCTTCATGCAAATGCAGGGGGGTACCATAGGTACCCCCCATGTGCACCCCCCATCCCCCTTCGCAGTGAAGTTCCGTATGCTTTTCCACGGCGGAAAACCCGCCGCGGAAAAGCATAATGCAAAGGCCATCCTAATATGGTGGACGGTGTCTGGAAGACACCGTCACCATATTAGTGCTTTTCCGCCGCGGTTGTAAACCGACCGCGGCGGAAAAGCTGCGGACGAAAACCAGGACCCACCAGCCATCCTAATGTGGCGGTGGGTCTTTGGTCAGTCCGCTGCGGTTTTTCCGCATCCTCGGGGCCGGCGGTGGCTTCCGCCGGCCCCGAGGATGCGGAAAAACCGCAATCATAATGACCCCCATAGTTTGGGGTTAACACTGCGAGCCTCTTGGGCCATTATTCCCACTCTCTGTGGGACACAGTCCCGGACGTGCTGCCACAATGTCCGGAGGAGGCCTGGACTAAACTCGCCCAAGACCCTGCAGAGGGTCGAGATGCGGCACGGTATTCCATCCGGTGTGGACTGGATACAACGGAATCGCTAGGCGGAGCGATGGCAACAACGGTGGTGATTCGTCGCAATGCCTGGCTGAGGTCCGCCAACTTTTCGGCTGATGTCCAAAACACCCTTATGGACATGCCGTTTGATGGCTGCCACCTCTTTGGCGAAAAGGCAGACAGTGCACTTGAGCGCTTTAAGGACTCCAGGGCTACGGCCAAGTCTTTGGGCCTGTCGGCCCGCGGCAGCAAACTTCTGCCTTCTGCTCCTTTCATGGCCAAGGAAGGGGCGCCACCTCACCTCCTGCCAGCCACAGGCCGCAGATTAACATCCAGCGCGTGGCGGACGTGGTATCCGCCGTGGTGGTGCCGGGAACAATGGCGAGGCCAGTCTACATCCACCCCTGCAGCATCCGCCTCAAAGCCCTCCTAGTCTAAGCTTTCAGGCCGACGGTACGCCAGTGGGGGGCAGGGTTCGCCATCACCTCCTCCACTAGTGCACTGTCACGTCAGACAGGTGGGTGTTGCAGATGGTCCGAAGGGCCTACTCCCTCCCCTTCGAGGGACAACTTGAATCTTCTGTGAGAGGAAGTTACGGCCCTCTTGGCCAAGGGGGCCATCGAGCGCGTTCCTGGGCCAGAAGTAGGTTGTGGTTGCTACTCCCACTACTTTCTAGTCCCCAAGAAGGGCAAAGGGGGCCTGCGCCCTATCTTGGGCCTGCGGAATGTCAACGGCTTCCTCTGGAATGAGAAGTTCAAGATGCTGACACTGGCTCAGGTCTTAGCTGCGCTGGACCCGGGAGACTGGCTGGTAGCGTTGGACTTGAAGGACGCTTACTTTCACATCCCTGTCCTGCCGGCCCACCGGCGTTACCTGCGGTTCACGGTGGCCACAAGCATTTTCAGTTTACCGTGCTCCCCTTCGGCCTTACCAGCGCCCCACTGGTGTTCACGAAAGTGATGGCGGTGGTCGCAGCTCATCTGCGCAGGTTAGGGGTTTCAGTCTTCCCCTACCTCGCCCCAAATAGTCGTCAGCCACCTCCAGACTACGGCCGACCCCCTGCACCTGCTGGAGTTCTCCATCAATGTGCCGAAGTCACACCTGTGTCCCTCTCAGAAGCTCCTCTTCATTGGAGCGGTTCTAGACTCGGCGCAGTTTTGGGTTTATCCTCCCGAACAGCGGGTTCGGGATATTCAGGCTCTGATTCCGATCTTTCAGCCGGTATCCCGAATCTCAGTCAGGTTGACGCTGCGTCTTCTTGGGCTGATGGCCTCCTGCATCCTTCTGGTGCATCACGCCAGGTGGCGGATGCGGGCTCTGCAGTGGGACCTGAAGTTTCAGTGAGCCCAGCATCAGGGCAACTTGTCCGACCATCTAAATAGAAAATCAAAAAATACCCTGCCAGAGTTAGATTATGGGTCCCAACAGGGGATCCTAGTGATAAAGGGAGCGGTGACACAATTCTACGTATCAGAGCCAACAGTACATCACACAAGTTCAATACACCTTTTTATGAAAATAAAGATGATTTAATAATTGAATTATAGTTCATATATGAATCCATGTAGAGACTTTAAGACAACGGTACAAAGGTTGATTTAGCATTTGGTATAATGTATGTCATGATTAAAGTTCAAGAAGAAAAATGCATTTATTCACGTCCCGCACACTTCCGCAGTCATTCACTAAGCATACACTCACTCTCAATCTCACTCACTATAATAATAATAATACAATCACACACATAACATCGTGGAGGTACACTTGGGCCTGCAGATAACAGATTTTAGAGCTGCTAGGACTAAAATAACAACATGGAGGCAAGGCAATGTGGTCAAGGTAATTTAGCAAAGACTACACTTGAGGCCATCCATGTGGATCACGCCAACGGGCGTTTCGATGCAGGGCCTATATGGGCTGCACCTTCATCAGGGCGAAGAAGACCAGGATGTGGGGACATGCACACTGTGAATAAAAGAAGTATTTGTTATATTCAGGTCATATGAGGTAATACATGTCTGGTATATACATTCAGAAATTCTAGAAGACATTTAACATGATTAATATTGCTCCAAGATACAGATGCATATATATATAAGGGGGTTTCAAAAACGTTCATATAATGGGCTAACTCAAGGTGTGTGTCTTGGCTCTGAAAACGAAGTCACTCAAAACATTTGGGTTCTTCCTCAATGGGAGGAACACATAGGGCAAAACAGGAATAAGCCTAAAGCAATATATACTGACCAGGCAGAGAACCAGTGTATTTGCAAACATGCATTCAGTTAGACATCAGAGTATCTACAACTTATGAACAAAGGGCAGCATCAAGACAGTTCGATTTTTTGGGGGAGAAAGTTTTTTCTCTTTTTTCCTTTCTTTTTTCTTACTGCTCTCTAAGGAACATAGGTGGGTACATAGAACAGTATGGTAGCCAAAGAAAAAACCAGAGTGTTGGTAGACTTTCATCCAAAAATACAGCTAAGGATCTAAAGGTTATCGACAGTAAGCAGTTTAAGAGCAATTTTGGATAGGGGGAAAGACCTTTTCACCAATAGAGTGCCTCGAGGGATACATAGTGAGGCGTAGTGCATAGGAGGGGGTCTGCTGATATAATAATAAGTGGAAAAGAGAGACTTACCACTTTTCACACTATAGATGTCTAGCGTCTTAGGGACTTCATCAGCATAGGAAAGGGTTCCTGCGTCAAAGATCAGCGATTCTCTGGAGGCGAGGATCTGGGTTTTAGCGGTCCAGTAGGTTGGTTTTTAGGAAGTTTTAGGGTTCAAAACAATCAAAAGTGCCCCGGGTATTCCTATGGATAGAGGCACAGTTTGGGTCAGCGACTGTTTATAAGAGCTCACTGGGAGTCAGCAGCGTTTAGGCCTCCTAAGCGTCAAATGCCCCAGATTCTGGGGGTTCTAATTTTACTCAGGACCTAGGTGAAGAAGTGGTTCAGGGCACATAAGGGATGGGAAAGAAATTACCTGGTGGGGCATAGGATATCACAGAGGTGTCCTTCTTCCGTATTAAATATTCGTCCAATCAGGCAGGGTCTTATGGGAGTAGGGAGCAATGTCCTGCAGGTGAGATGATAAAGCATATAGAATGAATTGTAAAGAAATAATCAGTCCGGTTCAAGGTTAGGGCTAGGTGGCTAGTAGACAATTCATGATGCTAGAAGAGGTAATAGAGGGATCTGAAAGAGACACGTTAGTGATAGATTCCTTACCTTAGAATATCCCCAGGCGTCAGACTGGATCCGGAAAATTTTGCGTAGCAGTACCCTTGCGCGTCGGTAGGCGAGACAGGGGCCATAAATCCCAACGAGGCAGGTCTGTAATCCCAGATGTAGCGAGGCAATAGTGTCTCAAATGGATCATTTATTTAAAAGCTGGATGGGTTTCCCGTCAGTATCAAGTCAAGTATAAGATCGCAGGGAACCAGGGGGGACCCTGTCGGAATTAAATAGGTAAGTTATCAACAAAGGAGCAGACACCGATAAGAGGGCAGGATACAAGATCATTGCAGAATAAGCTCTTACCCCAGGAAGACGGGGATAGGGGCACCTCTGGCAGATCAAAATATTTTAGTCATCCAACATCAGAGTGGGTTCCCGTTGAGGGGAGGGTGCATACAGGATCACAGGACGGGAGGGGAGACGATCTGTGAGAAATAAATAGATTTTAGGGTGCAGCCGGCAAAACCGACGTCAAGGGAACCGAAGCGCTGCTGCAATACAGAAAGGGGGGTGCGTTACCTGGATCATCAGAATCGGCGGCATCCTCTCTCGAAGGGAGGAGGGCAGAGAAGTGCCAGGTGGTGAGACAGCCTTTTGAAGTCTGTTCAGAGAAACAGGATCAGGTGTGTAAGAGAGGCGCGAAGCGCAAAATCAATCATGCGGCGTCTGGGAGCCATTTCCACAGGGTAGGGTGAACAACACAGAGGGCGGACAAGGGAATAAGGCAAGATCAAGGCGGCGGCCATCTTGGAACAGGTAGGGAATCAGATATGGGAGTCAAAAAATAGAACCCCTTTAGGGATTAACACCATGGGACACGTGTTAAAATCGGATGTATGACGTTACAACGCATGCTTTTACCATGCTTGCCTTTACAACACAGTTTTTACATCGCAAACCTTTACAACGCATAGCGCTTAGAGGTGCTGGATAGTGAAAAGTTTAATTTTCTATTCCAACTCCAGTCCCCTTGGACACTAGGGAAGGTGTTGGATAGAAATTTAAACTTATTCCCTATCCTAGAGCGCCCCCCAACGCAATGCGTTGTAATGGTTTGCGTTGTAATGACTGCGTTGTAATGATATTGCGTTGTAAAAGTTTTGTTGTAAAGGTCGTTCACCGTTAAAATCTGAGTAGTGGTGTCGGCCCCCTGGAGACGAGTAAGGAATCAGTTCGGAGTAGGGTAGTAGCAAATAGAGGCTCTTACAAGATCCCACAGGGCACATGTTAGGGTAAGAATCATAGCGGCGGCCATCTTGGAACGGGTGAGAACTTAAATAGAGGTTGTTGTATCTCACAGTAATCAGAAAATCTGAGCTCTTTTAGGGCAGATAGCCCAACAGAGTATATGTAGGGAAAGGTCAAATGGTAAATAACTCACTAGGGAGAAAGATAGCGAGAATGGTAGCGGGAATCAAACCTTTCAGCTATACTGCTTTCAAGGGGGCAATGATCCTAGAGAATAGGGTTCAGAAAATGGCATTGGACAATGGACATTCTTCATTGTGGCCTTTTAATACTGAGTTGAACATAAAAATCCAGAAAACCTCTCTTTTCCTGCGGAGGTTGACGGGATCAACTCCTTCTGGTGCATCACGCCAGGTGGCGGATGCGGGCTCTGCAATGGGACCTGAAGTTTCAGTGACCCAACATCAGGGCAACTTGCCCGACCATGTCTTGATCTTGGAGGGTACTGCAAGACAGTTGCAGTGGTGGCTCACGGACCACAATTGGGTCAGCGGCAGATCCCTCTCCCTACCCCAACCGGAGCACGTAGTTGTGACGGACGCGTCCCTCCAACGCTGGGGGGGACACATGGAAGAGGAGATCAGAGGCCTCTGGTCTCCGGCAGAGTCCCGGCTCCACATCAACCTTCTGGAGCTGTGGGCGATCCGTTTTGCACTGAAGGCAAGGGGAGTGTAGTGCAGGTGTTTACCGACAACACCACCGCCATGTGGTACTGCAACAAACAGGGTGGGTGGGGTCGTGGACCCTATGCCAGGAGGCTCTGCGCCTCTGGCAGTGACTGGAAGATCAGGGCGTGACCCTGGTGGTTCAACACCTGGCAGGTTCTCTGAATGCCAGGGCAGACAAACTCAGCCGTTGGTGCATGATGGATCACGAATGGCGTCTGAACTCAGACGTGTCGCAAGGCCTCTTTCAGCAGTGGGGAGAGCCTTGGTTAGATCTATTCGCCACAGAAGAGAACGCGCAATATCATCAGTTCTGCACGGTGGAACTTCCAGGCGGCACTCGCTTGGAGACGCTTTTCGTCGCAAGTGGCGATGCGGTCTGTTGTACGCCTTTCCGCCTATACCACTTCTGCCCAGAGTGCTGAAGAAGATCAGGCGCGACCGGGCCCAAGTCATCCTTGTGGCTCTGGACTCGGCACGAAGATACTGGTATCCCGAGCTACTCAGCATGTCTGTCGATCCCCCGATTCGTCTGCCTCTTCAGGAGAACCTTCTGTCACAGCAGCGGGGGACGGTCCTCCACCCAAACGTGTCCAGTCTCCACTTACATGCGTGGAGATTGAGCGGCGGCAGTTGAGGCCATTTGACTAACCTCCTGAAGTCTGTAATGTGATTCTGGCAGCCTGGTGTCCCTCCACAAAATCGGTATATGCTTGCAGGTGGAACAAATTTGTGGCATGGCGCACAGCAAAGGCTGTGGATCCCCTTTCTGCCCCTCTTTCAGAGGTTCTCCTCTTTCTTCTTTCTCTTGCCCAGCAGGGCTCTTCTCTGGGCACTTTGAAGGGCTAACTCTCTGCCATTTCCGCCTTCTTAAGGCTCCCTGATCAGCCCTCTTTGTTCCAGTCACCAGTTGTAAATAGGTTTTTGAAGGGCATCACTCATATGTTCCCTCCTGTTCCAATCGTGATGTCTCAGTGGGACTTGAACCTTGTTCTGCCTTATCTGATGTGCGCTCCCTTCGAGCCACTTCATAACTGTCCTTTTCATCTCCTTACTCTTAAGACTTCATTTCTGGTTGCCATCACCTCTGCCAGGAGAGTGAGTGAGCTCCAGGCTCTTTCTTCTCAACTTCCGTTCCTTTCTGTCCATCCGGACAAAGTTGTGTTGCGGACGCGACCCTCTTTCCTGCCCAAGGTAGTCCCAGCTTTCCACATCGGGCAGCCCATCACCTTGCCCACCTTCTTTCTGCCTCAGCATCCCTCGAAAGAGGAAGAGAGGCTCCTCCGTCTGGACCCAAAACGTGCGCTCTCATTCTATCTGGATCGCACACGCCAGTTCCGGGTGGATGATCAACTCTTTGTTGGTTACGTGGGCGCTAAGAAGGGTCGGGCGGTGCACAAGCGGACCATGTCTCGATAGGTCATCTTGTGCATCAAGGCTTGTTACTCTCTGGCTAGAAAGGAGGCTACGTGCCCATTTCACTCGGGCCACGGCGGCTACTACTGCCCTGGGTCGGGGAGTCCCCTTGCAGGACATCTGTCAAACAGCTACGTGGGCCTCGCTGCACACGTTCGCAAGACACTGCTGCCTGGACAGCCAAGTCCGGAGAGATGGCTTTTTCGGCCGTTCCATTCTCCAGGACTTTCTTGTGTTATCATTGGTTCGCAGACCCATCACAAGGTTGGTATTGCTGGGGTATCTATTCTAAGGTAAGGAATCTAATACTAACCTGTTTCTTTCAGATGCACAAGTTACTTACCTTCCGTAATGATATATCTGCATGAAACAGTGGTTAGTATTAGATTCCTTACTGCCCCACCCATCCTCCCCGTTCTGCGAACCGATATCTAGGGTTAAGGTCATCTCCTTTCAGGGCCCTAGTTTCATGGCACCAGGGTTGGTTTTTATCATGGCTCTGTGTTTCTGGCGCAGAAAAGCTGTGTATAAGAACTGACGTCAGCGCGTGAGGGCGGCGTCTAAGTACTCCGGCGACGTCATCCCGGCGCCAACAACGCCAGACGCGGAGCCGCAGACAACGCCTACCGACGCGCAAGGGTACTGCTACGCAAAGGTTTTCGGATCCAGTCTGACGCCTGGGGATATTCTAAGGTAAGGAATCTAATACTAACTACTGTTTCTAACAGATATATTGTTACCGAAGGTAAGTAACTTGTGCGTTCTAATCCAAGCTACCTTAACAATTTCATTTGTTGTTACATATTTGCAATAATGTAGTTGACATATGGTTCTTTTTGGTACATGCATTTACTTTAATGATAAATTAATAATTTATCGTAAAATATTCTGTTCTTTTTGTCTTCTCAGATAGTGGCATCTTTTCAACTTATATACCTCGACAGAAACGTACACTGTGTGGAAAATTATCTTCAGCTTTCACACGAGCATTTACAAAAAAGTAATCTAATAAGAGACATAATTAAAACATAAAAACAGTTTAAGAAACTATTCAGTCAATGTTACCATCTGAATAATGTATTTTGTGTTCAAAGTAATATTGTTGCATATTTCAACATAAATAAAACTTTAAAAATAAATCTTACAGAGATGTGAGTCAATACTGGAAAATGCCAAATTTTTGCAATAAATCTCTAAGAACTCGATTAGTGTCGGCTTGGATATTTATCTTACCCACTATATTCTGATACCGCTAGAATCTGAATATATCGCGAGCGATGAATAGCAATAAGTTACAATTACTGCCGTAGAAATGAAGCATAACATGGATGTTGGTGTCAGCTCACCGAAATCCCCAGGTCCTGCTTTTCAAGCGACATTTTTGCACCTGTAAGTTTTGGTTGATTTTACCTTCCAAAATATATGCGTGGAGTATGAAGCTTATTGTACAACTCATAATTGTGAAATGGGCGGTAACAAGAGTTATGGTTCATATCGCAATTTATCGAGCCAACCATTTTTGAGGCCTAAGAATTCTTTTTGCATTTGTTGAAATTCTTAATATTAATTAATTGCTGTCCGAATATTATATGGTGCTTTATGAAATTTACCAATATTTTCACTCTCTGCCCAAAAATCACACACATAAATATATATATATATATATATATATATATATATATATATATATATATTATATATACCCTTTGTCATACATTATACGGATATTGCAAGTCACAGAGGACTTCCATGTCCACATTGACGAAAAGTCAAAGGCCAAGTTCCTTTATAAGGTTATGGAACTGTGAAGTGACTTGACATATCCTTATCACGTATGGCAGGAAGCACTTTATTCCTTATAATTCCATCATCTTTACACAAACCACTTAGGGGCATATTATCTAGGAAGTGGCGGTGAGAGGTGTTAGCCATTTTGGCTTAACACTTCTCATCGCCACTTCGGAAGCGCAAGGCTGCACCATATTACCAAGGATATGGTGCGACCTGGCGTTTCCCCCTGCAATGGCACTAAGGTGCTGATTTTTTTTAAAGAGAAGTGCAAGTATTTATATCCATTTATCTTTCAACAGTTTAGCGTGGAAAGTGTAAGGTTATTTATGAACCTATTTTGAAGGTTGCAATCTGATAGAGACTACTAGCCGCAGATTCCTTCACATAGAATTATCCCCAGCCGTGAGACTAGATCCGGAAACTTTCCTGCCACAGCATCCCTGTGCTCCGGTGGCGGGGCGACATCACGTGACTCCGCCCAGGCGTCGTCCCCGTACGTGACATCAGCGAGGTCAAATAAGACCCGCCCCAGCGCGCCTATGCCAATTTTTTTCCTTTTCCGCATGTAACGCAAATCCGGTCTTGATACAGGCCTTATTAAGGCCCCTTTTTCTTTCATTTCTTTTGGTGGAACAGTGTGAGAATGCCTTTGGGCTTCAAAACTTGCACGTTTTGCGGGCGTCTTATGTCGGAGACGGACCCTCACCTCATTTGTATGTGGTGTTTGGGGGCGGATCACGGCACCACAGACTGTGCGGCGTGCCAACAGTTGAAACCGAAGTCCCGGCGGGAGCGCCGGATGAAACTTCTCTCGGCGCATCTCTCCAGGTCGACGTCCTCCCCTCGGTCTGCTTCAGCGGACTGCTTCAGATACAGCTGTGGTCGTCGTCCTCGCCCTTCTCCGATGTCACATGAGCGTCCCTCACTGGTGGGTATGTGTCGCAGTTTGTCCCTGGGGGAAGGTTTCCGGCCTGCTGGGAGAGTGGACTCTCCGTGGGTGATGCGGCCTGCAGGTCGTCCTATCCACCCAAGACTCCAAATAGAGACATAAGCGGCGGCTTTGCAGGCCTGGCTGGTGTCTCCTCCTCCTTCCCCTCCTGGGATGTTGGTGGACACCTCGCCTCACGCAGGGCCCTCCGCGGCGCCGCCAGCGGTCCGGCCCCGGCATGACTGGTTCGGATCCAGGTTTGTATGATGTGGTGCTGTTGGGGTGCGGCTCCTCTGGGGCACCTCCTTTAGGCCACAGCATCTCTACCTCGCCGCCATCTCCCACAGGAGTCCCTGTGGCATCGCAGAATGTCGCCGGGGCTCGGGTCGCATCCTGAGCCCCTCTTGGTCCCTTGGCAGGGTGGTCCTGTCTAAGGCCGAGGTGATGTCGCTACGGCCCCGGCAGCAGCTGGACCATGCGGAGCCACAGGGGTCGGTGGACCCTCCTTGACCCGCTCCGGGTCAAGGCTGGGTGAGGACCCCTCGTCCCTCTCCGGCCCCTTCTCGTCCCTCCCCAATGTTGGTTGCCTCGTCGGAAGGCGCGTCTGAGGTTGAATCGTCCCTGGCACTGCCACATGGGTTGCCGAGCAATCTCCACCTCATTCTGGGCCGCGCCTGGCAGAGGGCTTTGTGTCACTCCCCAGGCCCATCTCGTTCCCCCACGCAAGTGACTGCCTCGGTAGGAGTTGGATCAGCGCCGCCGGTTTGGCCCCAGCCCCACTCCGGTCTCCACTCTGGTCTCCGGTGCAGGGTGACCTGGAGGAGCCCTGTCCAGTGACGCCGGATGGTGCCGATGTCCTGCCTCAGGCAGCGGACTCTAAGGCTCCGCGCAGGAGTCGTACCGCAGATTCGTCTTTGGACGCTCCTTCTTCTCCGGAGGCAGGCTGTATATTGGTATTGTCCTCCCCAGAGACTGGTCGCCGTGTGGTGTCTTATTCACCGGCATCCAAGGGCGGCTCCCTGCCCTTCCTGAAGCAGAGGTGTTCTTCAGAAGAGCGGCAGGTCCCTCATTCTTCGGCTCCTTCTGACTTCCAGGTCTGGCCCTTGCCTGTCCCGCTTGGCCTCAGGACGGCCGCCTTAGTTTGCAACCGTCGCCCACGGAGGAGCTGTTTTTTCATCCGCTGGGCCCTAGGGAGGCGGGTGCGGCCTTCGCTCACACGGTGTCCACGGCTGTGGGCATCCTGGGCATGGGTGACCCGGTGGCTCCCTTTCCGGCGGATCATCTATTGGAGGTTCTCCACCAGTGCTCTGGTGGGAGGGAGATTTTACAGTGTCTCTTTCCCTTCACCCCTCTGCCGCCAGTCCACTTTTGCAGACTGCTTTTCTCTCCCTGCCGCCACTGTTGACTCCGCCGTCCCGGGAGGCTCGCTGGCTGGACTCTTGGGGGGGCAACATGTTTGCCTCGACCAGCGCTGCCCTGAGGGCCCTTACCACCTTGTGTGATCTGGCTAGAGCCTCCTCCTGTTTGTGGGACTCGGCTGAGTCTCTGGGATCCGCTGCGTCCCAGGAGACTAGTCAGATGGACTTGCGACATCATGCATTGGATATCCGGGAGCTTGCGGCGTTTATTCTCCGCTCCGCTCTGGACATCTCAGAGGTGCTGGGCCGGGCCATGGCTTCCTATATCACTTTCCGTTGCCATGCTTGGCTTGGGGATGGAGTATTCCCTGAGAATATTCGGGAGCGACTCATCGACCTTCCGTTTGATGGCAGCCTGTTTTTCCATGCTCCGGCCGACTCCGCCATCCAAAGGCTCTTGGCAGGACTCTGTCCTCCTCCACCTCCTCTGCCTTATCCTCCTCCGTCCCCTCCTCAGTGACTCCTGAGTTGGGCTGATTCTGGGCCTTCTTAGGCTGGTTGTTCTGGCTGTGGAGTGTGTTTCTGGCCATTTGCAACCTTCCTTGGGACTTTGGCATTGTTGGCTGCTGGATGGCCCTTTGTTGATTATGTGTGTGTATTCTGCCGGAGTTGTGGGCAGACTCGGCCCTGAGATTAGGCCTTCTGCTTTGCTTGGGCTGCTTGTCAAGCCTTCCACTGGGGTGTTTTTTTCCCCGTAGCTCTTTGTTTTTTCCTCTGCTGCAGAAGTTCTTCCAAAGAGGGTTCCCATGGTTGGGACTTAACGTACTCAATGTGGGGTAGTGGTAGCTGTCATATGGCTTACACTCTGCTAGGAGGTTCTGGTGCCTTCGGGTGCCGGCTCTCCATGGCGTTTATGTAGGTTGTTTTTGCTTCTTGAGGTCGTGTTCGTAGTCACTCGTGGTGGTGTGCCCGGACATCTCCTCTTCTCCCTGCTCCTGTCCTGAGGTCTGGGATGATTCTATGTTCTCCCTTTCCAGGCGTCACCTACTCGGCCTTCCTGGGGCCTCGGACTGTTTTTCTTGCTCCTGGCGGCTTTTGACTGCCGGCACTGTTCTGGCTGGCAGGTTGCTCTCCATCTGGAGTGGGGTTCGCCTTTTTTTCCCTCTTTTCCTTGGGTCCTCTCGGCTTCTTCTTCCTCGCTTCCTGTTTTGGCATTGGGCGGAAGCTATGTTGCCTTGTGGGGGAGTGGGGGTGCTTCGACCTCTCCGACCTTACCCTTGTCTCCTCCGCTGTGAGTGTACGGGCCTCTTCAGTCTTCTTTCCCTCCTATTACTCTTGAATTCAGTGGGGTTCTGCTTGGGGGAGTTCCCATTGCCTGGCAGGGACGAGGTTCTACCTGGTCCACAGATATGGTCCCCTGTGGGGCCCTCTGTTCTGTATTGGCTGGTGGGATCCTTTCGCAGACTCTCCTCCCAGGAGATATTACTAGGGTATCTATTTTAGGTGAAGGAATCTGCGGCTAGTAGTCTCTATCAGCTGTATGAGTTACTTACCTTCGGTAATGATGTATTTGGTAGAGACGATTCTAGCCGCAGATTCCTTCATGGCCCGCCCTTCCTTCCCTATTCTGCGAGGACCCTTGGGTTGGTCTCTGGCACTCGCCTCCCGTTGGGGGGCTGTGTCTCCTGTGAGTTCCTTCCTTGTTCTTGATGGGTGGCTCCGTCTGGGGGCAGTTCATTCCTCCTTTGGTTCTTTGGAGGATGGGGTTCCGGTGTTCCTGTGCCCTGCTGCTCTGGCTACTCCAGGTTTGGGGGGATTCCTTTCTACCCTTGTCCTCCTGATTAAGGGTCATCTGGCCATGTCTTGCCCTTGTCTCTTGTGGATGGTTGCCCTCTATGTTTGGGTATCTTGGAGGTTTGTTGTCCCTGTCTGTCTTGGGACTGGTCCCCTTCCTTGCTCTGGATGGGGGTGGTAGGTTTACTACGTGTACCATGACTTTACGCATGTTCCTTGCCTCTGGGGCACAGGAGAGGGAGGCTGTTGATATGCTGACAGGGTGGCTGTGCAGGGCTCTGCTTGCTCTTTCTTATTCCCTGTCTTTGGGTTCTGTGGTATTGCCACTCTTCTGTGTGGTGTTGTTAGTCACCGCTTCTTTCCAATCTTTCAGCTCTTCACACACTGCTTCCATGCTTCCACAGTTTTTTATCTGGTGGTTCCGCGTTGTGGTGCGGAAAAGTTCTCCGAAGAAAACTGGCGTAGGCGCTCCGGGGCGGGTCTTATGTGACCGACGCCTGGGCGGAGTCGCGTGATGTCGCCACGCCCCCAGCACCAGGGATGCTGTGGCAGAAAAGTTTTCCAGATCCAGTCTCACACCTGGGGATAATTCTAAGTGAAGGAATCTGCAGCAAGAATCATCTCTACCAGATACATCGTTACCGAAGGTAAGTAACTCGTACATTAAGTCCTCGGTATGTA
The DNA here is from genome assembly GCF_964263255.1 of Lissotriton vulgaris. Classification (NCBI taxonomy): domain Eukaryota; kingdom Metazoa; phylum Chordata; class Amphibia; order Caudata; family Salamandridae; genus Lissotriton; species Lissotriton vulgaris. The sequence continues at coordinate 441,883,440 of NC_141696.1, read as the reverse complement.
GTTGGTGTGTTGTCGCTATTTTAGAAGAGCTTGCCTAGCAACCATTAGAAATTGTCATAAATGTGTTGAAGGTCTATTTTTGGAGAGTCGGATTTGTGGAGTTAAAAGCAAAGCATGTCAGGGTGTTTGCATTTTTTTTGCTGAAAGATCATCTGGCCTGTGAACTTTGCTGGCAATAAATCATTCTTAATTTAACTGCTGCTGGAAAACCCAGTTCTGGAAGATAACAGAGAAATGTTTCTGTTCAGAAGATTGTTTAGCAGGGCAGTTTTTGGAATAAAGGCTACTCGGCTGAAGATAATCTATTTGCAATCATGGCTAATGCAAATCTATTCAGAAAAAGAAAGGCCACATTTTCTGAACAATCTTTGGAACTGCTTGTTGACAATGTCCTGGAAAACTCTGATGTTTTATTTGGTACAATCAATCAATCAATCAATCAATCAATCAATCAGTACCATTTGTAGAGCGCACTACATACCCGCTAGGGTTCCAAGGCGCTTGGGGGGGGGGGGGAGCTGTTGCTACTGGTCGAACAGCCAGATCTTGAGTTGCCTCCTGAAGGTTAGAAGGTCTTTGGTTTGTTGTAGGATGAGGGGAGGGTATTCCAGGCTGTGGAGGTGCGGTGGGAGAAGAATCTGCCTCCGGCTGTGGCTCTACAGTGGCCAGGGAGAGGTCTGCAGAGCGGGTTTCCTGTTGGGTGCGCAGAAGGAGAGTCGACTGTTGAGGTAGGCTGGGCCGGTCTTGTGAAGTGCCTTGTGTGCGTAGATCAGGAGCTTGAAGGAGATTCTTTTGTCGACAGGGAGCCAGTGCAGATTCCTGAGGTGGGGGGTGATGTGGTTGTGGCGCGGGACGTCGAGGATCAGGCATGCAGAGGCATTCTGGATTCTTTGCAGTCTGTTTATGAGCTTGGTCGGTGCTCCGGCGTAGACGGCGTTTCCGTAGTTCAGTCTGCTGCTGACTAGGGCCTGGGTGACGGTTTTTCTTGTGTCAGTCGAGATCCATCTGTAGATCTTGCGGAGCATACGGAGGGTGTTGAAGCAGGTGGAGGAGACAGCGTTGACCTGTTTGGTCATGGTGAGTTTTGAGTCGAGGATGACTCCAAGGTTGCGTGCATGGTTGGTGGGTGCGGAGGTGTCCCCAGTGAGGCGGGCCACCAGGAGTCGTCTCATGCTGAGGGGTTGGGTCCAAGGATGAGGATCTCCGTCTTGTCTGTGTTCAGCTTAAGGTGACTGTCCTCCATCCATTCGGCGACGGCCTTCATTCCCTGGTGGCGGTTGTATTTGGTGGTGAGGGGGTCCTTGGTGAGGGAGAGGATCAGTTGTGTTGTGTATTATGTTGAGGTCGTGGTGTCGGGTGATGCGTACGAGGTGCGCCATGTCGTTGTTGAACAGCGTTGGGCTGAGGGAGGAGCCCTGCGGGAATGCGCAGATGATCTCATAGGCTTAGGATCGGACTCTCTGGGTTCTGCTGGAGAGGAAGGAGGAGGTCCAGTCCAGGCCCTTGTCACGGATCCCTGCGTCGTGGAGTTGAGTGCGTAGTGTGCGGTGGCAGACAGTGTTGAAGGCGGCGGAGAGGTCCAGAAGGATGAGTGCCGCTATCTTGCCGTTGTCCAGTAAGATCCTGATGTCGTCTGTGGCGGCGATGAGGGCGGTCTCGGTGCTGTTGTTGATGCGAAATCCTGACTGGGAGGGGTCTAGGATGTTGTTGTCTTCAAGGTAGCAGGTGAGCTGGATGTTGACTATCTTCTTGATTACCTTAGCTGGGAACGGAAGCAGGTAGATGGGCCGGAGGATTTTGAGTTCGCTTGGGTCCGCCTTGGGTTTCTTCAGTAGGGCGTTGATCTTAGCGTGTTTTCAGTTATCAGGGAAGGTTGCGGTCTCGAAGGAGAGGTTGCTGATGTTGCGCAGGGGGGGGTGCGATGGAGCTGCCAGCTTTGTTGAAGATGTGGTGTGGGAAAGGGTCTGCCGGCGATCTGGAGTCGATTGTGCCCATGGTCTTGATTGTGTCTTCAATGCTCATGTAGGCCCAGGTTGTCAGGGGGTCGTGGTCGGTGGGGTAAGCTGAGTCCGGCGTGTTGGGGCCTGTTTGGGTCGTCCAGGGGTTGAGGCTGTCGTGGATGTCCCATTGTACATCTATGCACATTAAAACTGGAACCTGGGATAGTATTCTGCAAAAGATAAATGCCATCTCCACTACAAAAGGCCTTGTAATTGATATTAGAAAAAGGTGGTATGACCTGCGCAAGAAAGTGCCTGAAGATTATAGCAAGGCAAAGCTGCACGCTAAAGGGACAGGTGGTGGGTGTCCCTTATGGTGAACTAAAAGTGTTGGAGATTATGAATCCTGCTAGTTTGGAAAGACTAGATGGAATTGATACCACCCTGGAATGCACAGAAAATGAACAGCCACGTAAACTTTTCCCCTTCTCCTTTTGTTAAAATAAATGTAGGCCCTAATGAAATGTCCATTATGAGAACAAAACCTTGAATAATTTTGGTAATTTTCACGTTTCGCTTTTTAGGCAGCATTTCTTAAATTGATATATTATCCCATGTTGCATAATTAAGCATCATAAGCAGCAAATATGTAGCAGAGAACAATGCGAATGACCAGAACTCTAATGCATGCTGTTTACAGTGCATCTGTTTTTTGCATATGTATATAGCGAGCAATGCATCCTTTTAACAAAAAATTAGGCAAGCACGCAATTTGCGCTATAATCAGGGCCAGTGGAATTATGCGAGAATGCAGCTGTGTAGATTTTAGCGTAATTGTAGATTTGCCGCATTTGCCACATAATCAGTCATCTGCTGCATAATCTGCGGATTTGAACAAAAAAAATAATTGTTTCTAGCTCAAATGGTTCAAAAGTTATTGAAAATATTATACGTGTTGCTTTGCAATGGAAGGCCCTTTGCAAAACTGGACTGGTCACCATTCTGTTGCCTATGGATGTTAAACTGGTATTATTGAGGTGCAACCATGGCCTAGAGAGTTTTACCAAGTTTAACAAACATTTGCAATGCAAGAGATCTTGCATTTACGCTTTTGGCATTGTAAATGACAATGCCTTTAATTTATGTTTTGGTTTCTAAAACATAAATAAAAGGCATTATCATTTACAATGCCAATAGCTTAATCTCGCGTAAACGCAGACCTATTGCAGTGCAAATGCTTGTTGTTTCTAGCAGGCGGGTCAATGTTATTTTTGGAACCCAGCTCTGGCTTTCCAAACCAGAGCTGCCCATAAAAGTAGTGGCGTGTTTAACGAGTTATTGCAATGCATGCCTCTGGCTAAATGTTACTGAAGCCTCATAAAGGTTGCATGTGTGTTGCAGAGTTTAAAAAAAACATCTTTCTTCGATCAAGACCAGCCGAGATATGAGCCACGGAGTCCCTTCCTGTACGAGTGAGCTAAAATGGCGCCCACAGCACTATGAGACCGCACTTGGAGGAAAGGGGCCGGGTACCGCGATGCCGCTAGTCATCCTAAACACTCCGTAGCGGCCCTGCCCTCCCCCAAAGCGCAGTCCGGTCGGCTGGACCCCAGGAGAGCAGACTGGCTCGACGAATAAACTTCACTATTGGTAAGGTACAAATGTGGCCGATGGGGGAGGGGTCCGCGAGTTAGAATAGTGGCCTTCCCTGCTGCCGAGCTCTTTCTGGAGGTCTTGCTCTCGGCTGAGGGATTAGCGGACACTGCCGCTTGCTGTGCACCACTGTACAGTGTGAAAATCACCCCTCCATATCTGTGGCGATCCTGTTTTAAATGTTGATCAGGGAGCTTCTGCCTGTGCCGTCTTTGATGACTTTTCCCTATAGCCCTGAACATTCTGTGGCACTGGAACAGGGGGCCTCTGTCTCATTGGAACCAGGGGCCTCTGGTGCAGGGCTGCTCCAGCATCCCTATGGACGACACAGTAAATGGGCTGAACAAAGAGCAGAGGCAGCTCAGACTAACAATATTACAGTTCTATCAAGAGCACCTATACCCAAAAACACAAGAGATTGACCAAAAGAATGAGTTGAAGGAACTGAGGGAATTTTGGAAGAAGCTTGGCGATTTGGAGGTTCTCGGAATAACTCCTCCCGTTGAGTATGGAGGAGCCAGCATGGGATACTTGGAGCACTGTATAGTAGTGGAGGAAATGTCTTGCGCCTCCGCAACTATTGCCCTCAGCTATGGCGCTCACTCAAACCATTATATCAACCAGTTAGTTCTTGATGGTCATGAAGCCCGTAAAGAAAAATACTTGCGCAAGCTGATCAATGGAGAACATGTTGGTGCTCTTGCAATGAGCAAAGCAAATGCTGGCTCAAAGTTAATATTATGTTTCAAATGGCAACAAATTCTGGATTACCAATGGGCTTGGATTACCAATGGGCCGGAAGCCTATGTTCTGACTGTTTATGCCAAAACAGACAATAATCCTGAACAGCCAGCTCGTGGAATTTCTACATTCATTGTTGAAAAGTCGGTCCTTTATAATTGACTCTTTTAAAATACCCCTTTGAATCACCCTAAGGGAGGCCCGTCTTTGGAGACCTAGCTTCTGATAGATACATCTGCCAGTAGATTCCTCACCTTGTGAATATCCCCTTGTGTCAGCAGCATTCAGAAATTATTTTTGTAGCTTTGCGCCGACGTGGGCGACGTCACAGAGGCTCGACACCGTGCGCGACTCCGCTGACGTCACCGACTCCATAATAGGCCCACGCCGGCGTGATGACGTCAGTTTGCTTTTTTCTGCGTCGTCGACGCTAACGGTTTCTTGGGATCCTCTGTAGCTATTGGTAACTTTGTTACTGTTTGTTTCATTTCGGTGTCCTGTTTGCTTCTTTGTGTCAAGATGTCTACAAAGAAGACCAAATTCAAGCCCTGTGGGGGGTGCGGCAAGATGATGTCCATTACAGATCCACATGAGTGCTGCGTTTGGTGTTTAAGTTCAGACCACGACGTTGAGGATTGTTCATCTTGTAAGAAAATGAATCCTAAGGCTCTTCGAGAGAGGGAGGCGAAACTCCTTGTTGCAAAACTGAAAAGCAGGAAAGATAAAAAAGGTCGAGGTCACGGACTCTTCGTTCGAGTTCGAGGTCTCGCTCGAGGTCGTGCTCGAGGTCGCGCTCTTCAGTGCATGCTTCGAAGTAATCGAGGAATAGGTCTATGAGTCTAGACATCACTCTGGGAAGGACTCGGGCTCGAAGCCAAAGTCGCAGGTGAAGTTGATTCGAAAGGACGTGGAGGCTCCGGCTACGGAGGTTCAGGTGTCCGAAGGTGAGGCGTCACCTGTGAATTCGCCCGATCAGTCACCAAAGCCGTTGTCGAATCCTTCTCTGGCTCCTGTTCATTCATCTGACCATGAGGGTGAGAGAGATGAAGAAGATGGAGTAGAAGTGGAGGCTATGTTGCCTGCGGGTTCGTCGACCCCGGTGCACCAGCCTGAGGTGGAAGTTGAAGCTGAGAAGACTCCGATTCCTCAAGAGCAGCCTGTTGGCTCATACCCACCTTTTCCTACTCTAGGTCAGGACCCTAGTCAGTTCCTGAATGCTATGTATGGTATGTATTCAAGAGCTATGTTCCCCTCTGGTGCACCGGTTGGTCCCACGGGTCCATTAGCATTTAATCTTGGTATTCCCCAGTCTTATGCTCCTGCGCCTTTCATAAAAAAGGGAAATGCATTTGTTCGTATTATTTTCTCATATTCCTTTACACATTTAGCGTGTATGTTTTTTATACACTTGACACGTTTTTGTAAGCTGAGAGTATTTTTAACATTTGGTGTTTAATGCTTATTCAGTTATTGTAACGGAGATTCTGGGATTGAGTCATTTTCATTCCAATTCACAGGTTTCAATCACTGTTGAAATGGGTTATGGGAGTGTTCGTTTTCGCTCGACTGAGCATTGTGAACGCAAGAGGCCACGGGGTGCGGAGCTAATTAATGATGATTTAGCACACATGTGCGCGTGGGACTTAAAGGAGAGCATGATGGGCGGTGGGTTTAATCACTTTTGCTTCACATGCAAGAAGACATGTATATCTGAAGCCACTGGGTTTGGCAGCAAGGTAAAGGGAATTTCATCGTATTTTAAAAATGTTAGAACAACATGGGCCAAGGGGAGAGCATTTGGATGATATTGTGTCTATTATTTCTGTAACAGTTTCTGGGTGAACTAACAGGATGTATTAGCGGGAAAAGCTTTGGATTTTATGTTTTTAGAGCATTAGGGTTAAAATGTGGATTTCACAGCATTTTGTTGAATCACATATGGGCATTGATGAGAGGAATGCAGTAGAGGGTGGGTTAGGTTAATTAGTGTTTCATGATGAGGTTTTGTCCATACTGTTATATTTTCAGTTAGATTATAATTTGCGCTTCAGTCTGATTGTTTATACAGCTCTTTTTGATCAATTACAGTGATCAATGACAGTGCCCCTGAGGAAGAACTTAGAAGAGTTCGAAATGCATTGGGCTTTTACTGTGCTGGCTCGAAGGAATGTTAAAGCACGCATCATTGTTTAAGCAAGTTTGGCGACATATGATATTTGAAAATGCAGATTAAACATTCTAGCACCATCTGGCTGTCTCCGGAGTGACTTGATAAACTGGGATTATTTGGATTACTATACTGGTGTACTATGGATTAATATTGATTATTGGAAGAAACATGGTTCATGCTGGAAAAAGTTTCCTCATTGTCGCTGTGCAGCAGCAGGGGCACGGATGTTGCCCCTTTGGAAGTACCCGCGCCTTTCATGCCATTTATGCCGGCTCCGACGCCGCTTTGGCTTTTCTCAGCGACGCCGAAGCCTTCGACGCCGAAGCCTTCGATGCCAAGGACTTCGACTCCGGCACCCTCGACGCCGATGCCGAATCCGAACCGACCTCGTGTTCAGCGGTCTGGTCCACCGGCCTCGGGATCGACGTCAGTTCCGGCTCCAACGGAGTCAATTCCGGATCTGTCGACTTCATTCATGAAGGAGAGGTCGAGACGTGAGGCCCAGAGGCTTCTGGAAGAGCGGAGGTATCGTGAGGCAGAAATGGAGGGTGAGCTGCCGGATTCAGAAGATCTTTTCGATGATCTGGCAGAGGCTAGTGGTCTTGAACTGTCCCCTGATTGGGATTTGGCCTCTGTTTCTGGCGCCCCTTCTAAGGATGTTACACCTTATCATGTGGTTATAAGGAAGGCTGCAGACTTGTTAAACTTAACACTACCTACTGCAGAGTATAAGGCTAATATACTGACTGAAGTCTTACATTCGCCTACCTCTGTGGTCGAGCCTATGCTCCCATTTAATGATGCTTTGGCGGAGCCTATATCAGAAGTTTGGAAAAGACCTCTTACAGCCCGACTGTTTCAAAGGCAGTTGCAAGGAGATACAGGGTGGCGCCTGGTAACCCAGACTTTTTATCTACACATCCCTTGCCAGAGAGCTTGGTTGTGCAAGCGGCCTGCTCAAAGAAATCTGTGGGCGCTTTTCCTCAGGTTCCTGGGGATAAGGAATCAAAAAAGCAGGACCAAGCAGCTAAAAAAGACTTCTCCTCAGCTAGCATGGTGCTCAAATTGACTAATGCTACTTGTCTTATGGTACAAAAGGGGTGGTGATGGACGGAGCATCTGAATCAATCAAACACTCACACCCAGTCAAATGATTTGGGTTTAATCCATCACCGTTCTTTAGCCCACTCTGCCACCCCAGTTCAGACATGGCCATATGCAAATCAGTCTGACCCGGTACCTCATGGGAACAGTCCAGCCCGAACTGCCAAGCCATGTCTTCCCTGGAACAGAAACAAGCTTCCGAGGACCGGTTTCTGGCATTCCAGCCGTCTTCAGCCCGGCTTGCTTGAATCCAGTGGCAAAGTGAGCAAGGGACTCACATCTGAGCATACCCTGCCACAGTAATGGCGGCCAAAAGCGGTACAAAAGGGGGTGGTGATGGACGGAGCATCTGAATCAATCAAACACTCACACCCAGTCAAAAGATCTGGGTTTAATCCATCACCGTTCTTTAGCCCACTCTGCCACCCCAGTTCACCACTTGTCTTATGGGACGCTATATCCATGCGTTGATGGATTCAGTTAAACAGTTGGTTCCGAAACTTCCTGAGGGTGATAGGAAGGATTTTCAAGAGGTAAACACGGATACACAGGCTGCCGCAAGACAGGTCATTCAGAGTGGTCTAAACACTGCTGACTCGGTGTCTAGAGTGATGGGTTTTTCAGCGGCCACGAGGAGAGCGGCATGGCTTAAATCCTCTGAATTCTCTGTGGATGTCCAAGCAGCTTTGATGGATTTGCCCTTTGATGGGTCTGGATTGTTTGGTAAGAAGGCTGATGCTGCTTTAGGAAGATTCAAGGACAGCAGAGCGACAGCGAGATCTTTGGGCCTTCAGTCCAGAGGTTCTACAGTGAAGAGGTTCAGAGGTTTTGGCAGGTCTTCCTTTCGAAGTTACAGACAGCTACAACAACAGCAGCAGCAAAATACGCTGTACAAGTCGTATAGAGGCAGGCAAAAGGCTCGTCCTAGGGGTTGTCAGGCCTCCTCCTCCTCCTCTACCTCTTCCCAACCCCCTGCCACAACAGCAAAGCAGCCCTAGATCCACCATTCCGGATCAAGTGGGCCCAGTGGGGGGCCGGCTTACCCATTTTCTACGTGATTGGGAATTCATAACATCAGCTCTTTGGGTTCTCAATCTCGTGGAGAATGGGTATGCTCTTCCCTTTCGGGATTTTCCCCCCAATTACCCTCCTTGCCAAGGTTTTTGTGAGGAGGACCACCTGCTACTCTTGCAGGATGAAGTCCTGGCTTTGTTCGGAAAAGGTGCAATAGAGGTGGTTCCAGAGCAGGAGAGGGGTCAGGGGTGCTACTCCCAGTATTTTCTGATCCCCATAAAGGATGGCAGACTTCGTCCAATTCTGGATCTCAGGATCTTGAACCTTTACCTGAAGCAGGAGAAGTTCAAGATGCTCACCCTTTGTTAGGGTTTGTGCACAGCAAAGAGCATGTCTCCTCTCATTGCACTAGTGGTCTCTGTAATAGCTCTCTTTAAACATACTAATGAAAGCCTTTCTTGTTATCTCAGCCCCTCCCTAAGACTTCTGTGTATGTTGCTCAATGTATTCACAAGTTTGGACATTGCTGTCTTGTTTGCACATTGGACCTTGCTTTTACCAAGGCTTATTTAGAAAACATTGGACCTTGCTTTTACCAAGGCTTATTTAGAACACACCTCCCTAGGCCATGTGTTACTTCAACTCATTAGCATAATAACTGAAGCTCTGCACACCTGCTTGTGAGCACCACACCCAGTTCTTCGAACCACACCCAGTTCTTCGAACCACACCCAGCCCTGTCTATAAAAGGCAGCCCATGAGCCTCACCCAGTGCTTGTGCTCGTCTACCTCCCACTTACCTGAGAACAGATCCTTCGGTGCTGGCACTCCTGCTCTCTCCAGACCTTCATTGACTTCAACGGGCACGGCTTCTGGCTCTTCCTTCTTCTGGTTTCCGGCTACTTCTTGCCTCAGCCCCTCTTCTGCACACTGCAATCGACCTGCAAAAGAGAAAGAGGTCAAGGTCAGACTGATCAGTATCCCTTTTCAGCAACAAGTAAGTGCAAAACCTTTTATTACCTGAAAGAACTTTATCTGCGATTTCTGGATTCATGTAAAGACAATTTGGAACAAGATATCTCCCACGAACTTTGTGGTTCAAACCCTTTGTTACAAGAATACTTTGTGGAACTATGTGAAATAAACATTGTTTTACATGGAACTTTTTTAAGAATCGAACAGAGGAAACCATTGACAGCAAGGCAAACAGTAAATCAAGGACTTGCACAAATTACCTACTGTATTTTTATTTAAAAGTACAGTATTTGTTTTATAAAAAGTCTGGAAATGTGTGAAAAGTGAGTTTGTTATTAAGAAATTAGGCTTTAGTTATATTAAGGTGAATGTTAGACATTGGTAATTCTGATAATGATAATCATTTGATTTTACAGAAGTTTTACAGTAATAGAAAGCACATCCCAGAACAGTAACACATTCCAAACCTGGAAGCTTGAGACCAGGATCCAAGAGGTACTTTTAGAAGAGAATTTCTAATAAGAATAAGGTTTAGTCAGGAACACATTTAGGGATAGGTTGCACTTATCTGTTCTTTGTTTATGTTTCATTATGCACCAGTTTCTACAGAAGTCAGAGAGGGTCGCAGATTTTAGCAGCTCTTCTACAGTGGAAACGAAAGAACGGTGTTGTCTCTCTTTTTTTATTGTATCCACTTCCCCCCTTCCCTTGAGTTTCTGGTTCTTAGTGCACTGTTTTAAAACTAGTGTGCTGGAACAAGCAGTTTCAGGGTGGGGTCGGACTGTCTTCAACCTCCATCAGAACTGAACAGAAACCCAGGTGAGCTGGGCTTTGACAAAAGCACGAGCCTTTAAAATATTCAGTTCTGTTGGACGATGAATGCCGGGGAAGAAACAGAGGGCATTGATGCCACGGATATGGCGCAGGCCCTAAACGAGGACTTGGCCCCTAATGAATCAGTGTCTGGCATCTTGTAACATATGCAAGAGGAAATAGAGAAATTAAAGTTGGAAAACACCTTTTTAAAACAGGATTTAAGCAGGTATAAACCTAGGGAATCTCAGTGGAACACAGCTATCTGAAAGAGACACGTTAGTGATAGATTTCTTACCTTAGAATATTCCCAGGCGTCAGACTGGATCCGGAAATTTTTGCATAGCAATACCCCTGCGCGTCGGTAGGCGTCGTCTGCGGCTTCGCGTCCGTCGTCGGCGTCGTTAGCGCCGGAATAACGTTGTCGGAGTACTTAGACGCCGCCCATGCGCGCTGACGTCAGTTCTTTTTTCCGCGCCAGCTAGTGCAGATCCGGAGAAGCTCTACCCCCAGTAATTTTTTGACTGAACTTTTGATCTTTTTGATCATTCTCTTTCTTCGAGTCTTCGACTCTATCGGTGCCGGTAGGGATGCCCGGGTTCAAACCCTGCTCGAAGTGCGACCGACTGATGTCGGTCACAGACCCCCATCGCCGGTGCCTGAAGTGCCTAGGCCTCGATCACGGCGACCGCACCTGCTCCGACTGCCTGGCCCTGACGTCGAAGGCTAGGCGGGAGCGGTCCCGCAAGCGGCTCGAGCTCCGGCAGTCGGCCTCGCGCCACTCCAGGTCCCGGTGTCCCGGTCCCACGGGAGGTCAAGGGACAGGTCGCGAGGTCAGAGTCATCGCAGCTCCGGGAGTGGACACCGGTCGTCAGGCTCCAAGTCCTCAGGTAAGAGGCATGAAAAGTCGGAGAGACGTCATCGTTATTCCGACCCACCCCGACGCTCGCACGATGCGGCCAGGGGATCGGGCGACACCGCCCACGCGGCTCCGCGGGAGTCGCAACCGTCACCGCCTGCCCCACACCTTTGGGTCTCTGGGCACGGCGCAACGCCGGAGGAGATCGAGCGGTACCTCATGGCCATGAGGTCCCTCCCTCCTCAGTCGGGTTCCGTGGCGCCTTTGGGCCCAACGGTCCCGACTGGAGGCCCTAGCGGGTCGACCTCACGACCTCACCGGCACCTGCCCCACGGGTGTCGCCCCCGGCGCCCACTGTGGACGCCGTCCCCAATAATCCCTACGTCCGACTCTGGCGCCAGAACGGCGCCGCTGGGTTTGCTTCCGACGGCGTTTGGAGATTTTTATTTCCATGAGGAGGCCCCGTCTACTAAACCTTTTTTACAGGTAACGGGTGACGAGGAGGATTGGGAGGGGTCTGAGGACCCTCTGGCACTGGAGTTTCAGTCTCAACAGGACTGGACATATGGGCTTGGGGAGGACAGTGGTCTTAACACATCGCCAGACACTGGATTTGCCTCCCCTCCGACTGTGGCTTTGGAGGAGGGGTCTACATATAGTGTAGTGTTGACGAAGGCAGCCAAGGGCTTACACCTTGAGCTCCCCGTCGCGGCTGTGAGGATTAACCTCCTCACTGAGGTCCTCAAACCGCAGTCAAGCTCCAGCGAGCCTCTGCTGCCGTTCAATGAGGCCTTATGTGACGTTCTTGTGGGCACTTGGTTCAAACCCGCCACAGGCCCGCCTGTGGATGGGAACGTGGCCAGACGCTACCGCCCGCTACCGCCCGGCCCCGGGCGACCCTTGCTTTTTGTCCACCCATCCCACCCCGAGAGCCTGGTCATCCAGGCCTCCAATTCCCAGACCGCATTCCCGTCGGACCCGCCCGAACGGGAATCCAAGAGATACGAACAGTTTGGGAAGAAGGTGTTCTCGTCTGTAAGCTTAGGGCTGCGGTCTGTCAATACCGCCTGTCTCTTGAGCCGCTACACCCACACTCTGTGGGACGCGGCTGCGGACGTGCTGCCACAATGTCCAGAGGAGGTCCGGGCTAAACTCGCCCAAACCCTTGCGGAGGGCCGAGATGCAGCGCGTTATTCCATCCGGTGTGGGCTGGATACAACGGACTCACTGGGCAGGGCAATGGCAACGACGGTGGCGGTTCAACGCCACGCCTGGTTGAGGTCCGCCAGCTTCTCGGCCGATGTCCAGGCCACACTTCTGGACATGCCGTTCGATGGCCGTCGCCTCTTCGGCGACAAGGCAGACCATGCGCTGAAAAGTTTTAAGGACTCCAGGGCTACGGCCAAGTCCTTGGGCCTCTCGGCCCCACGCCCAAAAACGGGTGCCTTTCGCTCCTTTCGTAGCCAAGGAAGGGGCGCCCCCACACATGCTGCCAGCCACGGGCCGCAAAATGTTCAACAGCGCGGTGGCAGCCGTGGAAACCGCCGTGGCGGCGGTAGGGGACAACGGCGAGGCCAGTCCACACCTCCCTCCACAGCACCCGCCTCAAAACCTTCCTAGTCCGAGTTTTCAGGCCCATGTGACGCCTGTGGGAGGCAGGGTTCGCCATCACCTCTCCCACTGGCGCACTATCACATCGTACAGGTGGGTGCTGCAGATCGTCCGAAGGGGCTTCTCCCTCCCCTTCGAGGCGACCCCTCCATCCATGCCACCGCAATGCCACCACGTGTCGGGGGATCACTTGCAACTTCTGCAAGAGGAAGTATCGGCCCTCTTGGCTAAGGGGGCCATCGAGCGCGTTCCTGGGCCAGAAGTAGGGTGTGGATGTTACTCCCACTACTTTCTGGTACCCAAGAAGGGCAAAGGGGGCCTACGCCCTATCTTGGACCTGCGGAACGTCGACGACTTCCTCCGGAAGGAGAAGTTCAAGATGCTGACTTTGGCTCAGGTCCTAGCTGCCCTGGACCCGGAAGACTGGCTGGTAGCGTTGGACTTGCAGGACGCTTATTTGCACATCCCCGTCCTGCCGGCCCACAGGCGTTACCTGCGGTTCACGGTAGGCCAAGAGCACTTTCAGTTTACCGTGCTCCCCTTTGGCCTTACCAGCGCCCCACGGGTGTTCACGAAGGTGATGGCGGTGGTCGCAGCTCATCTGCGCAGGTTAAGGGTGTCAGTCTTCCCCTACCTAGACGACTGGTTGTTGAAGGCGGGCTCGCCCCAGACAGTCATCAGCCACCTCCAGACTACGGCCGACCTCCTGCATTTGCTGGGGTTCTCCATCAATGTGCCGAAGTCGCACCTGTGTCCCTCTCAGAAGCTCCTCTTCATCGGAGCGGTTCTCGAGTCGGCGCAGTTTCGGGTTTACCCTCCCGAACAGCGGGTTCAGGATATACAGGCTCTGATTCCCATCTTTCAGCCGTTATCCCGAGTCTCGGTCAGGTTGACGCTGTGGCTTTTGGGGCTGATGGCCTCCTGCATCCTTCTGGTGCATCACGCCAGGTGGCGGATGCGGGCTATTCAGTGGGACCTGAAGTTTCAGTGGGACCTGTCCTGTTCAGCATCAGGGCAACCTGTCTGATCATGTCTTGATCTCGGAGGGCACTGCGAGACAACTGCAGTGGTGGCTCACGGATCGCGACTGGGTCAGTGGCAGATCCCTCTCTCTACCCTACCCGGAGCACATGGTTGTGACGGATGCGCGTCCCTCCAGGGCTGGGGAGGCCACATGGAAGAGGCGGAGATCAGAGGCCTCTGGTCTCCGGCGGAGCCCCGGCTCCATATCAACCTTCTGGAGCTGCGGGCGATTCGTCTAGCACTGAAGGCATTCCTCCCCTCTGTCCGGGGGAGTGTAGTGCAGGTGTTCACGGACAACACCACCGCCATGTGGTACTGCAACAAACAAGGCGGGGTGGGGTGTGGACCCTATGCCAGGAGGCTCTGAGCCTCTGGCAGTGGCTGGAACATCAGGTAGTGACCCTGGTGGTTCAACACCTGCCAGGCTCTCTGAATGCCAGGGCGGACAAACTCAGCCGTCGGTGCATGATGGATCACGAATGGCGTCTGAACTCGGACGTGGCGCAAGGCCTCTTTCAGCAATGGGGAGAGCCTTAGTTAGATCTATTCGCCACAGAAGAGAATGCGCAATGTCATCAGTTCTGCGCGTTGGAATTTCCAAGGCGGCACTCGCTCGGAGACGCTTTTCGTCGCGAGTGGAGTTGCGGTCTTTTGTACGCCTTTCCGCCTACACCACTTCTGCCCAGACTGCTGAAGAAGATCAGGCGAGACCGGGCCCAGGTTATCCTTGTGGCTCCTGACTGGGCACGAAGATACTGGTATCCCGAGCTACTCAGCATGTCAGTCGATCCCCCGATTCGTCTGCCTCTCCGGGAGGACCTTCTGTCGCAGCAGCAGGGGACGGTCCTGCACCCGAACCTGTCCAGTCTTCACCTACAAGCTTGGAGATTGGGCGGCGGCAGTTGAGGCCATTTGACTTGCCTCCCGAAGTATGTGATATCATTCTGGCAGCCAGGCGTCCCTCCACAAAGTAGGTATACGCCTGCAGGAGGAACAGATTTGTGGCATGGTGCACAGCAAAGGCTGTGGACCCTCTCTCCGCACCCCTTTCTGAAGTTCTACTCTTCCTTCTTTCCCTTGCCCAGCAGGGCTCTGCTCTGGGCACTCTTAAGGGGTACCTTTCTGCTCATTCCGCCTTCTTACGGCTACCTGATCAGCCTTCCTTATTCAAGTCCCCCATTGTAAATAGATTTCTGAAGGGCATCACACACATGTTCTCTCCTGTTCCCATCGTGATGCCCCAGTGGGACTTGAATCTTGTACTCACTTATCTAATGTGTGCTCCCTTTGAGCCGCTCCATAACTGTCTTCTCCGTCTTCTTACCCTGAAGACTGCTTTCCTGGTTGCCATCACCTTTGCCAGGAGAGTGAGTGAGCTCCAGGCTCTTTCTTCTACTCCACCTTTCCTCTCTGTTCATCGGACAAGGTAGTGTTGTGTACAAGACCTTCCTTTCTGCCCGAGGTTGTCACAGCCTTCCACATCGGGCAGTCCATTACCTTGCCCATCTTCTTTCTGCCTCCGTATCCCTCGAAAGAGGAAGAGAGGCTCCACCGTCTGGACCCAAAACGTGTGCTCTCTTATTACCTAGATCGCACACGCCAGTTTCGGGTGGATGACCACCTCTTTGTTGGTTACGTGGGCGCGAAGAAGGGAAAGGCGGTACACAAGAGGACCATTTCGCAGTGGATCATCTTGTGTATTCAGGCATGTTACTCCATGGCCAAAAAGGAGCCCCCTGCTGGATTGCGGGCTCATTCCACTCGAGCCACGACAACAACAACTGCCTTGGGCCGAAGAGTCCCCTTACAGGACATTTGCCAGGCAGCTACGTGGGCCTCGCTGCACACGTTCGCAAGACACTACTGCCTGGACAGTCAAGTCCGGAGGGATGGCTTCTTTGGCCGTTCCGTCCTCCAGGACTTTCTTGTGTGATATTGGTTCGCAGACCCACCACCGGGGTTGGTATTGCTGGGGTATCTATTCTAAGGTAAGGAATCTATCACTAACGTGTCTCTTTCAGATGCACAAGTTACTACTTGTGTAACGATATATCTGTAAGAGACATTAGTTAGTGATAGATTCCTTACCGACCCACCCATCCTCCCCGTTCTGCGAACCGATATCTAGGGTTAAGGTCATCCCCTTTCAGGGCCCTAGTTTCATGGCACCAGTGTTGGTTCTATCATGGCTCTGCGTATCTGGCGCGGAAAAGCTGTGTATCAGAACTGACGTCAGCGCGCATGGGCGGTGTCTAAGTACTCCGACGACGTCATTCCGGCGCTAACGACGCCGACGACGGACGCGGAGCCGCAGACGACGCCTACCGACGCGCAGGAGTATTGCTACGCAAAATTTGCGGATCCAAACTGACGCCTGGGGATATTCTAAGGTAAGGAATCTATCACTAACTAATGTCTCTTACAGATATATCATTACACAAGTAGTAACTTGTGCTTTACGCCTTTGTTTAAAACCTCCTCAGAGACAGGGGCGCGAGCAAAACATGCAACTTCCCCCCCCCCCCACCCAGTTGAGGTTACTGTTAATGTCCCTAATGCTGTGCCTTTAGCAGCACCTGAACGTTTTCATGGAGATAGTAACAAATTCCATGTTTTTATCAATCAATATCAATTACACTTCGTTTGTAAACCACAACAGTTCCCTACTGATGCTACGAAAGTGGGATTCGTCTTGTCTTATTTGGGAGGTACAGCAGCCAATTGGTCAATTCCCTTCGTGGATAGAGATGATCCCATCCTCCATAATTGGAATCAATTTAAACGTACTATGACCAGCCTTTTTGCAAAACACACTTTTATGCAGGCAAGCGATAATGAGCTTTTAAATCTTAAACAAGGTAACAAGGATTTATTGACCTATCTCACTAGTTTTAATCGTTTACTCACCGAGACACGTTGGCCAGAAGAAAAACGTGTCTCCCTTTTTTATAGAGGTTTGAGAGACGAGTTAAAAGACCCGCTGGCTCATATCGTTGATTTGCCAGAAGACTATTCTGAATTTGTAGATTTAGTCGTGAAATTGGAACACAGACAAGGAGAAAGAAAGGGAGATAAATCCAAACTGGAATCGCGGTTAACTTTTATTAGACATGAGAAGAAAGACACAGATAATAAACTCCCTGAACCTAAGCCTATGCAAATAGGGACACTCAGAGGTCCACTCACGTCAGAGGAAAAAGAAAGAAGGAGAAAACTTCAATTATGTTTATATTGTGGCAAGGCAGGACATTTTGTCAGAGAATGTCCCGTAAAACCTAAAACTTCACGAAAGGGTACTGTTTCCTATATCTCCACAACTGAGTCGGGAAACTATTAAGCTCGACAAGGGGGGAGGCTACTTGTTCGAGAAAACATCCTAATCAAACCTCTAATTCTGCAGCCTTCATGGTACCGCACATACCTAGACATTTCATAATTCAGATCTTTTTAATTGTTACTACCCAAGTTAGACATTCTCTCCCTGTCCTACTGGACTCAGGAGCAACAGGGCATTTTGTGGATAATAAGTTAGCTAACACATTAGCTCTTCCTATTTGCCTAAAGCCTTGTCCAGAAACAGTATGTGCAGTGGATGGGTCAGAATTGACCTCTAGATTAATCGCAAAACAAACAAGTCCCCTTGTCATGGTCTGTCAAAACGGGCACACAGAGATGATTAGCTTTGATCTGATAGATACCCCTAATTTTGGCTTGATTCTCGGGGTACCCTGGTTAACAACTCATAACCCAAAAATTGATCGGGTGAACAGAACAGTTACTTTGGATTCCTCTTTCTGTAGAACCAATTGCTATCAAGAAGCAGGTACAGAACAGAGCTCAGTAATACACTGTGCTAGTGTTACATAAGACGAACCAAGTCTCCCTCCTGAATATTCTGACTTTAAAGACGTTTTTGATCCAGTGAAGGCTAGTGTGTTACCCCCACATCGGTCATATGACTGCCGTATGGATCTCATCCCAGGGGCCCCTTTAACTAATAACAGAGTATATGCTTTGACTGACGAAGAGACCAACTATTTAAGAACCTACCTAGACGACCTACTACAGTCTGGGTTCATCCGACATTCCACATCTCCGGTGTCATCTCCACTTTTTTTTATCCCCAAGCCGGATAAATCTCTGCGCGTGTGTATCGACTATAGAGGACTAAATAAGGCTACGATAAAAAATAAATATCCTCTTCCTCCAATACCTGTGTTGTTGGATCAATTAAGACATTCTACTGTATACACTAAACTAGTTCTGCGGGGAGCTTACCGCCTGGTCCAAATAAAAGAGGGGGATGAGTGGAAGACAGCTTTCAAGACAAAGTTTGGTCTATTTGAGTACACAGTAATGCCCTTTGGGTTGTGTAATGCCCCTGTGGCCGTTCAATTCTTTAGAAATGAGGTCCTACACGAATTCCTGGATGTTTGTGTCATAGTATACATAGACGACATCCTCATTTACTCTAAGAACCCGGAAGAACATACCCAACATGTTCGTGCAGTATTATCAAAGTTAAAAGAAAATCATCTCTTTGCTAAATTAGAAAAATGTACTTTTAATGTCAGCAAAGTGGACTTTTCAGAATACTGCCTGTCACCTCAAGGAATAATTATGGATGAAAAGAAAATTAGTGCTATTACTGATTGGCCAGAACCATCATCTATGAAGGATGTTCAGAAATTTCTTGGTTTCACCAATTTTTATAGGAGGTTCATTTCTCATTTTGCAGACATTGCGGCCCCAATAACCACCTTGTTGCGGAAAGGGCAACAATTTCTTTGGTCTGATGAGGCGGCTCACGCCTTTCAACTCCTGAAACAAAAGTTCAGTTCAGCCCCAATTCTGAAACATCCTGATCCTGACTTGTCATTTTTTGTCGAAGCGGATGCTTCACAAGTAGCTTTAGGAGAAGTTCTCTCTCAACGAGATGCAGTAGATGGCCAATTACATCCGATAGCCTTCTATTCCAAAAAGTTATTACCAGCTGAACAAAATTACACTGTGGCTGAAAGAGAACTAATAGCTATCAAAGTAGCCTTTTCTGAATGGAAGCACCATTTAATGGGAGCCAAGTACCCTGTTACCATCTTTTCTGACCATAAGAACCTACAGTTCTTTGGATCACTAAAAGCATTAACTCCACGTCAGATGCGTTGGTTAATTTTTTTTAGTACATTTGACTTCGTTATAACCTATAGACCAGGTGCACAACAAATTCAATCTGATGTGTTATCTAGATACGGACATACCTCAAACATTGGAGTTCTGGACTTTTTGGTTCCGTCCAGAGGTGTCAGGGAACAACACCCAAAGACCCCGGAGTTCCACCTGCCTTGGTGCACAAATGAACAGAAACACGGGCTTCTCGATGGTGGCGTCAAAGACCAAAGGTTTATTACTGCAGGGACACAGAAGTCACAGATACTACACACGGGCAGAATCTAGGAGCCTGTTCAAATTGTACAAAGCGGGTTGCTCCTTATATACTAGTTTTTGGCCTTCAGGCGAATTCTTCACATGTTGGTACATTCCCAAAACCTTTGTGTCATAAACAATAAATATTTGGCGTGCACAGGAATCGTTGATAAAATCTGATACGAAACATCTACGAAGAGGGGTTCCCACTAGTTCATCACAATTCCCTGTCAATATTGCATTCAGGACCCGGACCGCCTCATCGTAAAGTTCGTTACCTCCCCCTAATAAAGTTTCAGAAAGAAAGGAACGGAGCCAGGTGTGGAAGATAGGAAAGCGGGATAAGAGATGCTTGTGGGTTGTAAATGGGCAAGGCTACCGGCTTCGGCCGTCTAATCATGATCAGGACAATGGACACGAAGACCAGTTTGGCAGGACTGGCCTCGGGCAGAGGAGGCAGTCTTTGTCGAGTCATGCAGCTACAGCGTGATCTGGTTTAAGGTGCACGTATCATGAAAGAGGTGAATCTCCGGCTAAGGCTACGTGTCCTTAATCGAAATGAAGTGATCAGAGGTTATTGCGTATGTGAGGGCAAGAAACACAAAATGGCTGCCATGATCTAAGATGGATGCCGTGGGTAGATTAGAAATGTGTTGATAAAAGGAGTGCTCTTGCTTGTAGCGTAGCGAAAACACCAGGGTATGCTAAATGGATCATTTGCGGTTCACTGATACCAATATTATGTATTTCTGACAAACTTGAAAACACGGGTTCAAATCGTCACGGAACCTCAGACCCTCCTTTTGCCCTTACATAGGCAATTACTCAGTCTATGTCAGAATCTAGTTCTATGCTCATCAGGTCAGTGACATGCTGTTGTATCCTCATCCTCTCTCGCGCCTTTTCTCCAAACGCAGGTGGTTTTCTGAAACAGGTTGCAGCACAAAGACTACACAGAGCTGGACCACACTGGATAATCAGGCAGCATGAAAATAGGAATACTAAGATGACACCAATGACCATTAGAACCTTCCATCCCCACGCTGATATCAGAGTCCAAAACCACTCCATGAAGGACCAGTTTCCCTTGTCTACATGTATGGAGTCGGAAATCTTGTGTAGCTTAGAGATCGCCTCATAGACTGTTGGAGCATTATTAGGAATAAAGACACAGCAGCTCGATTGGATCATTCTGCATACCCCACCTCGATCTGCAAGTATAACGTCTAGAACCATACGGTTCTGCAACGTCATGAGTCTATCCGCCTGAAGCTCAGCTGTCAAGTTGCTAAGGGCACCAGCAGTTTCGGTAATAGTAGATTCAACTACCCGTGTTAGCTGACGTATGTTTCTACTATTGGCCATAGGCCCCCAGAACGGAAGGAAGCCTTTGAAGAAGTCTCCAGCTTCCTGACCAGCGGTATCTTCCTTGCTGAAGACACCTCTCGCTACTCTGGTTCTGTGGTAATCAGATGAAGCAGTGTATGTTGGAGGCAACAATCGAGCAATATAACATGATCCTGAAAAGTCGGCAGGCAACCATGTATAAGCTCTGTCTCGACAAATGAAGTAGGTACCCCTAGCAGTGAGAAAGGCAGGGGAAGAGTTAGCCGGAAACACATAAGTCTCTACGCACTCACTCCTCCCTAGCTGAGCTCTCGGATTTCTCCCATTACCTTGCAAACAGACCTGACCTCGGTGAGGTACGACCCAGATTGGAGTTGAGCTTTTACGCTTGCTTTCTCCTAAACTAAGGCGATACTCTGAAGTATTCCAACTTAAATATACTCGCAATTCGTCTCTAGGGTAAGATGGAGTATTATTGACGTCCTTGACCATGTCAATAATTCCCTGGACTAAGGCTTTGTTGGCAGAGTTATATTTAGTGGAACGCGGTGGACGTGGAGGATAGGTTTCAAGGGCATAAGCAAAGATGGTTTGGAGGGCCTGAAATGATCCATTGTAGCTGTAAGGCAAAACCAGATAGGGAATACCTTTATCCATAGTGTGGGGTATCAAGCCACACACCCAGCAGTCTGTAGTGTTAACTACCAGTTGGTGTTGGTGCAAGAGCTGTACAAAAGTGTTGTTGGTGAATTCTGAGCGTCGGGCTTGCTCATGTTCCGGAAACGAGTGAAAAGAGTGTATAGAAGAAACAGTAGAAATGGCAGGATCAAGGGGAGGTACTGTAGTAACTGGCACAAAAATCAGATTTATACTAAAGACGATTCCACCCACCAATGTTGCTAAAATAATCAAGAATGTAATGGCACATTGCATCAAAAAGCATTTGCTATGAAGAATTCTATGAAGTCTGTTTCTGCGAACATAAATCACATTTTCTCGTTGCAGCGCAGGAAGCTCCATCTTCTACAATCCGCTCGCGACCACTGATGATGTGTACGTAGATGAAAATGCCTCTATCAGCCCTGGGAGTTCCCAGAACCAACAGAAAGATCGACCTTGTGTCAGACCCCTGCAGATTCAACTAGGCACACAGCCACGACCCTACGGCTACCCAGACGGCAAGGCAATTTTAAAAACAATAAACAATAGCAAACTTCCTGGCTGAAGGCAAAAGTTCAATATATCAAAATCACAATATGCAGTTGCCTGCTTTATTTGTCCATTTTACGGCTTCTTAAGTTATATCTCTGTTTCGCTGGTACTGTCTGATCGGCAAATAGTGTATCACTAGCAGCTGTTGCAGTGTTTAAGTTCGCAGATGGCAAAGTTTCTTCTGATGCTGGAGACAAATGTTCAGTGTTCAAAGGAGTCTTTTCAGGAGGAGAGTCTGGTTTTAGAGTGTCAGTAATCAATTCGGCATCGCTGAAAGAGATGAACTTCGGTGTGCTTTCAGATTCGGAGGCACCAATTCCCTTCTTCACCCAGTCGTCGTAAGGGAGCGGCAAAGGGACACGCTTAACATGGGATGCGTGTACCCAGTGCTTGCGGCCAGCTACACGAACTGCTGTCCTCGTTGCAAGTAGGATTTGGAAGGGCCCCACAAATCTCGGCTGAAGGTTCTTCGTCCTCGCGAAGTTTTTGATGACGACGAAGTCTCCCGGTTTCAGCTGATGCCCTGGACTCTCCGGAGGTTTTGGCAAAGCATCGAAAACCTGTTGATGAATAAGACTCAATTTAGCAGTCAAGTCGTAAAGGTAGTCTATCAACATAGGATATTCTATGGAACAAAATTCTTTAGGCCTTGGCACACCCCAGATATTTGCCGGGCGACCAAAGACTATTTCATAAGGGCTAAGCCCTATTCTAGAATGTACCGTTGCTCTCGTTGATAACAAGGCCAAAGGAAGTGCGTCTGGCCAGGCTAAACCTGTGGATGCTTGTATTTTAGCTATTTTCAGCTTGAGGGTGCCATTGTAACCCTCCACTAAACCAGCAGACTGGGGATGGTTTGCACTGTGGAATTTCTGTTTCAGCCCTAGGCCGGCACACACACTCTGCATAACTTTCCCTATAAACTCACTTCCGTTATCTGACCATACAATCCGTGGCATTCCAAATCTAGGGAAATATTCTTTGAGAAGAATTTTGGCAGTTGATAGGGCAGTGTTGTCCTTTAGTGGGTATGCTTCTATCCACCTGGAAAAAGCACAGACCACCACTAGGACATATTTTAAATTATTACAGCGGTCCATGTGAATAAAATCTAACTGAATCACTTCAAAAGGGCAGGAAGGAGGAGCGAAATGACCAGCTGGAGTTGGAGTTCCCTTACCAGGATTATGCATCAAGCACACCATGCAATTTTTCACCACTCTCTCTGCACACTTACTGATTCCCTCATTCTTCCAGACCGGAGCCAACATCTTACAGATCCCTTTAGAACTTATATGCGCTACTCCATGCGCCATCGTCACTACTGCAAGCACATACGCATCGGGCAACATCCAACGCTGCTGTTCTGTCAAATCAATCCAACATCCATTCGAGTCCAACTTGCCCGTACCTTCTCTCCATACACGTTTCTCTTCCTCAGTTGCTTCTTTCTGAATCTCTTTCACACTTTCCATAGTATCCTCGCACATTCCAGACTCAGCAATCCATCTTGCAGACGTAGCAACATACACTCTGCTCATCGTGTCTCTAGCTGTCTGTTTAGCAATTTCATCAGCAAAAGCATTCCCACGACCAACATCATCCGTGATTGCTTTATGAGCACTGCACTTCACAATCGCAACTTCAGTCGGCAAGGTTAGAGATTCCAACAAGTCATTAACTAGCTGACCATGTTGGATCTTAGTCCCATGGGACGTAATGAAACCTCTTTCTCTCCACAACCGGCCAAAACTATGGGCCACGCCAAATGCGTACTGACTATCTGTAAACACATTCACTCTCTTTCCCTCAGCTAAAACACACGCTCTCGTTAGAGCTATTAATTCTGCAGCTTGGGCAGAATTCTGACTCACTCTTGCAGTCTCCACAATCGTCTTCAAAGTCGTTACTGCGTAAGCAGCAGTCACATCACCATTCTCCAATTTAAAACATGACCCGTCCACATACAGCGTACCATCCGGATCGGATAACGGAGTATCCTTCAAATCAATGCGTCCTTTTGTCTCTTCCTCCGTTTTAAAACAGCAATCATGTGGCTCGGAATCACTCGACTCTTGATCAGTCGGCAACAGTGTTGCTGGATTCAATACATTACATCTTTTGATCTGAATATGACTCGCTAGTAATGTCAGCTCGTAACCAGATAATCTCGCACTAGTAAGGTGTTGTGTCTTCGTTCGGTTCATGAGTGTATCCACTGCATGAGGAACCATGACCACTAGCATGTTGTTCATCACCAAACCAGCAGATTGTCGAATGGAAGCCGCAGCTGCCGCTGTAGCTCTCAAACAACTAGGTAACGCTCTGGCTACCGGATCTAATGTTGATGAGAAATACGCACAAGGGCGTTGTTTATCACCAAACTTCTGTGTCAGAACACTCAACGCGCAACCTTCTCTCTCGTGAACGTAGAGCGTGAACGGCTTACTGTAATCAGGTGTACCCAATACAGGAGCTGAACACAATGCTTTTCGTAATTCAGTAAAACTCTCTTGACATTCATCAGACCATGGCACTGGACTCGGAACATTTTTCCCAGTCAAGGCTACCAATGGTTTCGCTAAAAGAGAAAAATTTGGGATCCACTGCCTACAGTAAGAGGTAATACCTAGAAAGGCACGTACTTCTCTCTGTGTGCGTGGAACACTCATCTGTGTGATTGCTTTTATTCTTTCTGGGGTCAACTTCCTTCCCTCCTTTGACAAGAGATGACCTAGGTAGGTCACTTCTTGGCAGCAGTATTGCATTTTGGAAGGAGACACCTTGTGATTCAAATTAGACAAATGATGCAATAAGGAAATTGTAGCTGCTTTGCAAGTTTCCTTGTCATCGGCAGCCACTAGAAGATCGTCTACGTACTGTACTAGAGCAGAACCTGGAGGAAGGACAAAAGAATCTAACTGGCTTTTTAATGCTTGACTATAAATAGATGGACTTTCACAATAGCCTTGTGGAGCTCGTTTAAATCTGAAGCTTCGTCCTCCTAAACAGAAGCCGAAAATATCTCTACTTTCTTCGGCTATCGGAATGCTGAAAAAGGCATTCTTTAAGTCAATAACTGAGAACCATGTGGCTGTAGCAGGAATCAATGTTAGCAAGGCAGTAATATCCGGAACCACAGGAAACTGCGGAACCACAATCTTATTAACTTCTCTAAGGTCTATGACAAACCTGTACACTGGAGGTTTTGTAGGATCAGTTCGTTTCAAAATCGGTAGTACAGGGCTATTACAGACATTTCCCCTAGTTTCTTCAATCACATCTTTCTTAATTAAATCTTGCACAATCAATAAAAGTGCACGCTCTCCTTCACTAGATATTTTATATTGGGGAATTCTTGGAAATTTTACATTTGTTTTCAAGGTTACCACATACGGTGGAATTTCTAAGAGACCTACATCATTAGGACCAGTCGCCCAAAGAGAATCAGGGAGTGAGCGTAGCTCTGGCGGGAGTGCGTCCATTGACAAGTACCTCGGAGAGGTGATATTTTTACCTAACGTGAGTTGTACTCCTTCCGGAGAACAGTACAATGTCGCATATAGTCGTTTTAACAAATCTAAACCAAGCAGATTTTCATTACAACCTGTCGTCAAAATCAGGGGTGCTTTCAATTGGCACGGTCCAACAGAAATAGACAAAGGACCAGATATCGGGTTGTAAACAGGGGCGCCTGAAAAACCTACGGAAACATTTGTTGAGCCGGACAGAGGTGCGCCAGGGAGTTTCGCATGAATGATAGAACTTTTTGCGGCACCAGTATCCAACAGAAACGGTTCGACTACTCCTGATGTTGCTACTGCGACATAAGGCCCACTCTGATCCACTGGAACTGATACTACTCCCTCTCTCTGTCCATGGCTGTCCTAGTACCCATTTTGCTGAAAACCCTCATCTACTTCACAATAGTCCTCAACAAGATATTGTTGAGATCTATTTTGCTGAGTAGATTGTCCATTTCGTTGATCAAAGTGATTGGAAGGACGATCATTCGTTTGTGGAGGCATAGCACCTCGTCCTCGACCTCTAGAATTCTGCACAAAACCACCACGACCTCTCTGAGCTGCTGCTGCATTATTTTGCGCTAAGATCGGACATTCATTTTTATAGTGACCCTCTTTCTTACAGTACGCACACTGATTCCACTGATATTGAGGTCTTGATGAACTATAATCTGTCCTTTGGTACGAACCTTGCTGCGTATTAGATTGATTCATGCGAGGCGGATACGCCTGCTGCAAAAGAACTTTAGTTTTTAAATCTTTCGTTTTCTTTTCTGATTTCTCCTTTTCCTCTTTATCCCTATTTTCGTAGTACTGTGCAGTCGCAAGTATTTGCGCTGTTGTGGATACAGCCCACGCACTTTCTGAGTCTTTTAATTTATTGCATAATTCAGGTAACAAATTATGCACAAATTTATCGACAAACAGTCTTTGTCCTCCTTCTGTACTCATGTCCTGACCACTATGATCTACAAAAGTCTCTTCAAACCTTGTGAAGAAGTCGGAGACACTTTCGTCTTTCTTCTGCCTGCATGCTGACAGCTTGTCCCAATTTACACGCAATGCTGGCATCAGAGTCTTCATTAGATCAATTATTCTACCTGGTAGATTAGCAATTAAGGGTTCGGGTTTCGCACCACCTATTTGCTGACCATCTGCTGCAGTGATAGCTGCCCAATCACCACCTAAGGCAGCTTGATGATCCTCTCTACGAATTTTAGCCCATACTGGTTGCGGAACTACATTGCCAAATAACATATCGATGTCTGCTAAGTTCATTATACAAGCCTCAACTGTCTGTGTTAATTCCTTGTAATATCCGGCAGGATTCTTACGTGGATCTGGCAAGGCCTGCTTTACCGCTAGCACTTCAGCTCGCTTCCATGGAATGTGTATCCACACTCTTTGGAACTGCGCTGGAGCAGCTGCAATACCAGCATTATCATCACGTGCCACCGCTTCGCGCCAGATTGGAGGAACTTCCCTCATAGGATATTGGCGACTTAGCTTCATTTTTCCTCTTTCTAAATCTCTCGGCGAACGAAGAGATGGATCATTCCTAAAACTTAAAATAAGTTCCATCGCTTCTTTTATATTATCACCCACTATCATTCCAGCAGCAAACTCTTTCTGAACTTTAATTAATTCTTCCAAATCTGATTCAACATCATCTTCTTCTATTTCTTCACGTAACAACGAGCACATCTCATCAAAGACATACCGTTGTGTTGGTTCCCTCCACTGCATAAATGTGTCTAGCACATCTCTCGTACTATATCTTCTACTCTTCGAAATCCATCTGAGAGCCGTGGAATCTAAAATTCCCCGTTCCTCAGTACTTGGAAGCTGACTACGTCTCTGAACTGAGTCAGGAGTAGGAGTCTTAATTAAAGTTTTATATAAAGGAGACAGCATATTAGTAACAGAATCAGTGATTCTTCGACGAACAGAAAGTGGAGTTAGCACACTCGCAGACGTAGAGAACGCAGTAGAGGTAGGAATAGATAACGGAACAATAGGAGTATCGAGAAAAATAGTTTGTGGAATAGTAGGTACAGAAGCTGACAGTTCAGGAAGAGAAGGAGCTGTAGGAACATTCACATTCATCACAGGAGGTACGGGAACTTGATTCTGAGGGACAGGAGCAGGAACACCAGGTTGTCCAGCAACCGGCAATTGAACATTCGGGACAAGTGGAGCCGTAGCACCTTGTGCATACGGTGGAGGTGACCGTAACAGATAAGATAACAGAGGATCGTTTTCGGAATCCTCCAGTATCTTAGCCATTTTCGATGGCAAGGCAGGATAGCACTTGTCAATCGCTAAGTTATGCTCTCTAATGGCTACATCTATGGCCTTCTCACACTCGTTAGCCTGCAACTGCTTAGCCGCTTGCTCTAGAGTCAACTCTTCTTGTTCTTTCTGTTCTTTCTTCAACCTTTTCATTTCTCTCTGTTTGGATTCTTTTCGCCAATAACGGAAAGAATCAAACATTGCCGGCCGGGCTTTCTTCCTAAACAATTTCGCTTCTAAGTTGTCGAGAATCTCGGGTTCAAAACTACCATGCAGTGGCCAACTAAGGACACCATCCTTCGCAGTGTAACGGACCCATACCTCATTATAAGATATAGGACCCACACCATGTTTACAATATAAATCATATAGGGGAGTCCCAATCGGAGGAACCAGACAAGAGTCCTCCAATCGTGAGTCACGGTTGCAACCAAAGCAAGACAACATTTTCCGACTTACCATTTTTCAGTCCGGAACACAAAACAAACAAAACACAAAACAGATATGTGCACTTGAACCAAGAATTTAGGCCTACCAAAACGAACTGTTGTATCGATACCCAAAACTAAACCAAATAGATTATCTTAACCAGAACAACCTGTGATAATCCTACCAAGAACCAAGAACCAAACCAAACCAAGAACCAATCAAGGATTTTAACAATCCTCACAAAGTAACCAGCTAGCTATCACTAAATACTTAACTGAGTCACTGAAGACGTCACCAAGGAGAAACCCGTCACGTTTTGCCGTACTAAGGACTGCACCTCGGGGACAGGGCGACGGTCAAGGCAACGGCCCACTGCAGCCGTCCAGAACGGGAAACCCTCGTGGAAGAGAACTTCGGGCCACTTTTGCGATATGCCGGGATCGATGAAGTGGGGCGCCTCCCTCAGGAATCTTCACACGAAGCCTCTCGAACTCTTCAGGCTTTTGGACCGGTACCGAATGACGTCGCCCCACATTGGGCGCCAATTGGAGTTCTGGACTTTTTGGTTCCGTCCAGAGGTGTCAGGGAACAACACCCAAAGACCCCGGAGTTCCACCTGCCTTAGTGCACAAATGAACAGAAACACGGGCTTCTCGATGGTGGCGTCAAAGACCAAAGGTTTATTACTGCAGGTACACAGAAGTCACAGATACTACACACGGGCAGAATCTAGGAGCCTGTTCAAATTGTACAAAGCGGGTTGCTCCTTATATACTAGTTTTTGGCCTTCAGGCGAATTCTTCACATGTTGGTACATTCCCAAAACCTTTGTGTCATAAACAATAAATATTTGGCGTGCACAGGAATCGTTGATAAAATCTGATACGAAACATCTACGAAGAGGGGTTCCCACTAGTTCATCACAATTCCCTGTCAATATTGCATTCAGGACCCGGACCGCCTCATCGTAAAGTTCGTTACCTCCCCCTAATAAAGTTTCAGAAAGAAAGGAACGGAGCCAGGTGTGGAAGATAGGAAAGCGGGATAAGAGATGCTTGTGGGTTGTAAATGGGCAAGGCTACCGGCTTCGGCCGCCTAATCATGATCAGGACAATGGACACGAAGACCAGTTTGGCAGGACTGGCCTCGGGCAGAGGAGGCAGTCTTTGTCGAGTCATGCAGCTACAGCGTGATCTGGTTTAAGGTGCACGTATCATGAAAGAGGTGAATCTCCGGCTAAGGCTACGTGTCCTTAATCGAAATGAAGTGATCAGAGGTTATTGCGTATGTGAGGGCAAGAAACACAAAATGGCTGCCATGATCTAAGATGGATGCCGTGGGTAGATTAGAAATGTGTTGATAAAAGGAGTGCTCTTGCTTGTAGCGTAGCGAAAACACCAGGGTATGCTAAATGGATCATTTGCGGTTCACTGATACCAATATTATGTATTTCTGACAAACTTGAAAACACGGGTTCAAATCGTCACGGAACCTCAACATGAAACAAGACAAAATTGGAGCCCCCATTATTCCTCCCCCAAATTTTTTTTGCACCAGTACAACAGAAGGATTTCATCACAGATCTATATAATGCACACATGCAAATGGCACCTCAAGATTGGTTAAAGGATTCCCATAACTCAATACAACGAGGTTTATTGTATCACGACAACATGCTGTTAGTGCCCACCACAGAATTACAAACACAGGTGATAATTTGGCATCACGCCTCACCATTGGCAGGTCATCCTGGCTGGGTAAAAACCCTGGAAAATGTGCGAAAACACTTTTGGTGGGATAATATGAGTAAGGACATTAAGAAATTTGTCACTACCTGTCTAGTTTATGCAAGACATAAATCTTCTCATAAGGCCCCTGACGGTTTGTTAATACCAATGCCATCACCCAAACAAACTTGGCACACTGTGAGTGTAGACTTTATTGTAGGTTTACCACCAGTAAAATCCTTCACAACAGTATTAGTGATAGTGGATTTTTTGTCTAAAATGGCACATTTTGTACCATTACGGAAATTGCCAACTGCGGCAGAATTTGCCGATATTTTTATAAGAGAAATTGTGCGTCTACATGGTTTGCCAAGTAAAGTGGTGTCAGACCGAGGTAGCCAGTTCAACTCTAGATTTTGGAAAAAAGTATGCGAAAAACTGAAAATAGATGTGGCATTATCCACTGCTTTCCATCCAGAAACAGATGGACAAACTGAACGACTGAACCAAACCTTACTTCAAACGCTATGTTGTTTATTGGCTGATTATTCTAGTGAATGGTTGGAAGCTCTCCCTGTAGCGGAGTTTGTTTATAATAATACTGAGCATGCAGCTCTACTTTGCTCACCATTCTATTTCATGCAGGGGTATCATCCGAGAGCTATACCCATTTTATTAGAAGATTCCCTGTTGCCTACAGTAACAGATAGACTAACGAGATTAGGTGACATACAAGACAAGGCCAGGAAACATTTGTTAAAGTACAAAGAAAGCATGAAAAGACAAGCAGACAAACACAGATCTGAGCCCCCAATGTATAAAATTGGTGACAAAGTATGGCTCTCCACAAAGAACCTAAATATAGAGGGATCCCGAAAGCTGCAACCACGTTTCATTGGACCCTTTAGTATAACTGCCATAGTAAACCCGGTAACAGTAAAATTGGACTTACCTAAAGAATACCCAGTACATGCTACATTCCATGTGTCCTTGCTTAAGCCGTACAACCCAAATACCCGACCTGAACCACCACCTCCACCCATACCAATTAAGAGAAATCTAGAATATGAAGTGAAAAGCATAAAAGACGCAAAAAGAATTCATGGACGTCTGTTTTATTTAGTAGAATAGAAAGGATATGATGAAACTGAGAATTCAAGGGAACCAGCGTCCTATGTACATGCCCCACGGTTGATTAGACAGTTTTATCTAAAAAATCCAGGGAAACCCCGTCCAGTAGGAGGGCCTTTGAGGGGGGCGACTGTTAGGGTTTGTGCACAGCAAAGAGCATGTCCCCTCTCATTGCACTATTAGTCTCTGTAATATCTCTCTTTAAACATACTGCTGAAAGCCTTTCTTGTTATCTCAGCCCCTCCCTAAGACTTCTGTGTATGTTGCTCAATGTATTCACAAGTTTGGACATTGCTATCTTGTTTGCACAATGGACCTTGCTTTTACCAAGGCTTATTAAGAAAACATTGGACCTTGCTTTTACCAAGGCTTATTTAGAATACTCCTCCCTAGGCCATGTGTTACTTCAACTCATTATCATAATGATTGAAGCTCTGCACACCTGCTTGTGAGAACCACACCCAGTTCTTCGAACCACACCCAGCTCTTCGAACCACACCCAACCCTGTCTATGAAAGGCAGCCCCTGAGCCTCACCCAGGGCTTGTGCTCGTCTACCTCCCACTTACCTGAGAGCAGATCCTTCGGCGCTGGCACTCCTGCTCTCTCCAGACCTTCATTGACTTCAACGGGCGCGGCTTCTGGCTCTTCCTTCTTCTGGTTTCCGTCTACTTCTTGCCTCAGCCCCTCTTCTGTCCACTGCAATTGACCTGCAAAAGAGAAAGAGGTCAAGGTTAGACTGATCAGTATCCCTTTTCAGCAACAAGTAAGTGCAAAACCTTTTATTACCTGAAAGAACTTTATCGTCGATTTCTGGATTCTCCCACAAACTTTGTGGTTTAAACCCTTTGTTACAAGAATACTTTGTGGAACTTTGTGAAATAAACATTGTTTTACATGGAACTTTTTTAAGAATCGAACAGAGGAAACCATTGACAGCAAGGCAAACAGTAAATCAAGGACTTGCACAAATTACCTGCTGTATTTTGATGTAAAAGTACAGTATTTGTTTTATAAAAAGTCTGGAAATGTGTGAAAAGTGAGTTTGCTATTAAGAATTTAGGCTTTAGTTATTTTATGGTGAATGTTAGACGTTGGTAATTCTGATAATGATATTCGTTTGATTTTACAGAAGTTTTACAGTAATAGAAAGCACATCCCAGAACAGTAACACATTCCAAACCTGGAAGCTTGAGACCAGGATCCAAGAGGTACTTTTAGAAGAGAATTTCTAATAAGATTAAGGTTTAGTCAGGAACACATTTAGGAATAGGTTGCACTTATCTGTTCTTTGTTTATGTTTCATTAGGCACCAGTTTCTACAGAAGTCAGAGAGGGCCGCAGATTTTAGCAGCTTTTCTACAGTGGAAACGCAAGAACGGTGTTGTCTCTCTTTTTTTATTTTATCCACTTCCCCCCTTCCCTTGAGCTTCTGGTTCTTAGTGCACTGTTTTAAAACTAGTGTGCTGGAACAAGCAGTTTCAGAATGGGGTCGGACTGTCTTCAACCTCCATCAGAACTGAACAGAAACTCAGGTGAGCTGGGCTTTGCCACCCTTGCGCAGGTTCTTCAAGCGCTGTTGGAAGAAGACTTCACACCTATCAATCAATCAATCAATCAATCAATCAATCACGGCATTTGTATAGCGTGCTACTCACCCGGGAGGGTCTCAAGGCGCTGGCGGAGAGGGGTACGTCACTGCTCGAACAGCCAGGTCTTGAGCTGCTTCCTGAAGGAGAGATGGTCTTGGGTCAGCCAAAGGTGGATGGGGAGGGAGTTCCAAGTCTTGGCTGCCAGGTAGGAGAAGGATCTTCTTCCGGCGGTGGCTCTGTGGATGCGTGGTACGGCGGCGAGGGCATGGCTGGTCGATCGTAGCTGGCGGGTGGGCGTGTAGAAGGTCAGGCTGTCGTTGAGGTACTTGGGGCCCAGGTCGTGGAGAGCCTTGGGTGCGTGGGTGAGGAGCCTGAACGTGATTCTCTTGCTGATGGGGAGCCAGTGCCGGTCTCTCAGGTGGCCGGTGATGTGGCTGTGTCAGGGGATGTCCAGGATGAGTTGTGCGGAGGCGGTCTGGATGCGTTGGAGTCTTTTTTGAAGTTTGGCTGTGGTTCCGGCGTAGAGGGTTTTCCCGTAGTCCAGTCGGCTGGTGACGAGTGCCTGGGTGACGGTCTTTCTGGTTTCGGTGGGGATCCATCTGAAGATCTTGCGGAGCATGCGCAGGGTGTTGAAGCATGATGAGGAGACGGCGTTGACTTGTCTGGTCATAGAGAGGGAGGATTCCAGGATGAAGCCCAGGTTACGTGCGTGGTCCGTTGGTTAGGGAGTGGTGCCCACGGCAAGGGGCCACCAGGAATCGTCCCAGGCGGATGGCGATGATCCCAGGATGAGGACTTCCGTCTTGTCTGAGTTCAGTTTCAGGCGGCTGTTCTTCATCCACTCGGCGACGTATTTCATCCCTTCGTGTAGGCTGGCTCTGGCGGTGGCGGGGTCGTTGGTGAGGGAGAGGATCAGCTGGGTGTCGTCGGCGTAGGAGATTATGTTGAGGTTGTGTTGGCGTGCGATGGCTGCAAGGGGGCTCATGTAGACGTTGAAGAGGGTTGGGCTGAGTGATGATCCTTGTGGTACGCCGCAGATGACTTCGGTGGCCTCGGATCTGAACGGGGGGAGGCGGACTCTCTGGGTTCTTCCGGCGAGGAACGAGATGATCCACTCCAGTGCCTTCTCTTGGATTCTGATGTTGCTGAGGCACTGCACTAGGGTGCGGTGGCAGACAGTGTCGAACGCAGCAGAGAGGTCCAGGAGGATGAGGGCCGCTGTTTCCCCGTTTTCAAGCAGGGATCTGATGTCGTCGGTGGCTGAGATCAGGGCGGTCTCGGTGCTGTGGTTGGACCAAAACCCGGACTGTGAAGGGTCGAGGGATCCGTTCGTCTCGAAGAAGGCGGCGAGCTATCTGTTGACGGTCTTCTTGATGACTTTGGCAGGAAAAGGGAGGAGCGAGATGGGGCGGAAGTTCTTGAGGTCGGTGGGGTCCGCTGTTGGTTTCTTCAGGAGGGCGCTGAGCTCGGCGTGCTTCCAGCTCTCCGGGAAGGTGGCGGTGTGGAAGGAGGTGTT
Source organism: Lissotriton vulgaris (assembly GCF_964263255.1). NCBI lineage: Eukaryota > Metazoa > Chordata > Amphibia > Caudata > Salamandridae > Lissotriton > Lissotriton vulgaris. The sequence continues at coordinate 441,849,344 of NC_141696.1, read as the reverse complement.
GATGATGTCCCGGAGATGGGGTGCGATGATGGCATCGGCCTTGTTGAAGACGTGGTGGGGGCAGGGGTTGTTTGGGGATCCGGAGTGGATGGTGTTCATCGTGCGGGTGGTGTCTTCGGTGCTGACCGAGGTCCAGTTGCAGAGGGTGGTGGTGGTGGGCATTGGTTCGATGGTAGGGTGCGCGGTCTGTGCGTCGAAGCTGTTGTGTATGTCGGCGATCTTGCGGTGGAAGAACGAGGCGAGTGAGTCGCAAAGGTCTTGCGAGGGAATGATGTTGTTGTTTCCGGTGCTGGGGTTGGAGAACTCCTTGACAATGCTGAAGAGTTCCTTGCTGTCGTGGGCATTGTTGTCCAGTCGTTCTTTGAGTGCTGTTTTCTTGGTGGCGCGGATCAGCTGGTGGTGTTTCCGGGTGGCATGCTTGAGGATGGTCCTGTTGTCTGTGGTCTGGTCGTGCCGCCAGGCTTTCTCGAGGATGCAGCCGTTCTTCTTGGAGTCCTTGAGTTCGTCGGTGAACCAGGGGGGTTTCTTGCTGCCAGGTCTGCTGGGAGGGTTCTTTAGTGGAGCGAGGTCATCAGCGCAGGCGGTCAGCCACTGTGTGAGGTTGCTGGCTGCTTCGTTGGGGTCCGTTGTGCTGGTGGGAGGGTTCTGGCTGAGGGAGGCGGTGAGCTGCTCGGCGGTGATCTTGCTCCAGCTCCGGCGAGGAACCTGTTGCGGGTGGTGGTGGGTCGTGGTTCTTCTGAAGCTGAAGTGGATGCAGCTGTGGTCAGTCCAATGGAGTCCGGTGGAGTGGCTGAAGGAGATGTGCTTGCTGGATGAGAAGACGGGGTCAAGCGTGTGGCCGGCGTAGTGGGTGGGGGTGATCACCAGTTGCTTGAGTCCGAGGTTGGCGAGGTTGTTCAGCAGGGTGGTGGTGTTGCTGTCATTGTTGTTCTACAGGTGGAAGTTGAGGTCCCCTAGGAGGATGTAGTCAGCGGAGGGAAGGGCGTGCGGGCTGATGAAGTCTGCGATGTCTTCGCTGAATTGGGTGCGTGGTTCCCGGGGTCTATAGATGAGGGTGCCTCTGAGGGTCGTCTTGGGGTCGGTGTGAATCTGGAAGTGGATGTGTTCAGCAGCGGTGAAGGTTTCGTCGGAGTTGGTCGAGATGCATCCGACTTCCCTGGAGTAGGTATCCTGATTCCTAGGGTATCCAAGGGTGGGGTGGCTCTCCAACCTTCTGTCTTCCAGGGGATTTCTTCAGGGTCCACTGGGAAGGGTCATTCTTCTTTAAAATTGCAACCACGATTTACCCATTGAGTTGAATTGAGCGCGCTGTCATGTTCCCACTCTTCACACGTTCTCCCTGAGGTTCCTGGTTACTTACCTCAGGTGATCCTTCTGTCCCCAGCACTTCTACGTCTTCTGGGTATAGTCTTGACTTTAGTCATGGTTTGTATCCCACTATTTTAGTATGTGGTTTGGTTTCCCCCTGGCGACCACTGTGTATTCATGCTACTTAACTGTTTTATTTAGCAAAGTATTGTGTACATTGTATATACCTCCGGGTAGGAGATATTTGTATGTATTAGTGAGTGTCTTATAATACATACATATTTTTATAAATACACTGTGTGGCTCTTTTTCACTTAATCTATATCAATAAGATTAAGTTCTAGTAAAACAAGCTGCTGTACACTCCTTCTGGACTAAGCCTGAAGGCTGCTCTCCACAGCTACCACTTAGAGAGCTTTCTAAGGTTGTCTAAGACCACTAAAATCACCATAAGGGTTGTCTGGATTAGTGCAGGGTGCTACACCTACATAAGTGAGCACCATATACTAAGCCAGCCTCCTTCATCTAGTATATGGTACTAAGGTGCCCAGGGCATAGGTACACCGGAGGTCCCCCAAGGGCTGCACCATGTATTATGCCACCCATGAGAGACCACTCAAACTGTGACTACAGGCCTGACATTGCAGCCTATATGAGCTGGTACTAGTACCACTCACAACAGATATAAGTTTCACTATGTCTGAGATCACTGCACATAAAACCTATAATTCTGATAGATACATCTGGTTGAGGATTCTTCACCTTTTGAATTACCCCTTGCGCCAGCATTCCACGGAAACTTTTTCCTAGCTCTCCCATGTCAACGAAGACATCACAATGGCACGGTACCGCTTGCAACTCCGTATGACGTCATCGGAGCCATAAAAAGACCTCGTCGGCGTGCTGACATAAGTTCCTTTTTTTCCGCACCTTCGACGCATAACGTTTTTTTTTTAGACTCTCCATTTTCTTTGTTTCTACTTTCTCCCTAGGTGTAGCAGTGTGATGGCTACAATGAAGAAGTCAGGATTCAAGCCTTGCAGGGAGTGTGGGGGCCATATGTCCATCACGGACCCCCACAACGATTGTGTCTGGTGCCTGTCGTCGGATCACGGCGTAGAAGGATGTTCGCCCAGTCGGAGGATAAATCTGAAGACACTGAAGGAGCCTGAGGCAAAGCTTTTTATGGCCCAGGCGAAAAAAGGAGAAGAGAAGCGGCAAAAGGTCTCAGTCGAATTCATCAACCTCAGAAACCTTGAAGTCAAGAAAGCATAAGAAAGAGCGCCAACATTGATCTCTGCATTGATCTTCGAAGGGCAAGGCTTCGAGGTTGGCTGCTTCTGTTCAGCGGCGTCATGCTGAAGATGACATCTTGCTGTCACCCTCACTTTCTTCTCAGACGACTCCGGCCCACTCTCCGACGCTGATGGATACGCCAGTGCCCATGGAATCTTCTCCTTCTCCTGCGGCTTCGCCTGTACTGGCCCCGGTGCCCCCGGCACCGCAGCCTGCATACGGCCTCGGTCAGATCCAGACCCGGCAGTTCTGGATCCTTATCCAGCCTTTCTAGTACCGGGAGCGGATCTGTCACAGATAGCCTTACAATAGTGAAGAACGAAATTGGCAGTAGTTGACTATCAGGACCTGCCACACACATCAGGGCATGTACTACCTTTGACATACACTGCACCCTACCCACAGGGGTACCTTGGGCCTACCTTACGGGTAACTAACATGTAAGAAAAGGGAAAGGTTAGGGCCTGGCAAGTGAGTGCACTTACCAGGTCGACATGGCAGTTAACAAAATGCACAAAGGCACTGCAGTGGCAGGCCTGAGACATCCTTTCAGAGCTACTCATGTGGGTGGCACAAATAGTGCTGCAGGCCCACCAGTAGCATTTGATTTACAGGCCCTGGCACACTCTGCAATTGACAAGGGGTTCATCAGTAAATCAAATATGCCAATCTAAAATAACTTGAAAGAAACAGGTTAGTATTAGATTCCTTACCTTAGAATTCCCCAGGCATCAGACTGGATCTGGAAACTTTTGCATAGCAGTACCCCTGTGCATCGGTAGGCATCGTCTGCGGCTCCGCGTCCGTCGTCGGCGTCGTTGGCGCCGGGATGACGTCGCTGGACAACTTAGATGCCTCCATCGTGCTCTGACGTAAGTTCTTCTTTTTACCGCACCAGCAAGCGCTGATCCAGAAAAAGTGGTACTCATTTTTTGACTAAACTTTTCCGATCCTTTTTGATCTGTTTTTCGAGTCGAACGACTCCATCGGTGCCGGTAGGGATGCCCGGGTTCAAGCCCTGTGCCGACTGCAGCCAACTGATGCTGGTTACCGACCCCCATCGCCGGTGCCTTATTGCCTTATTGCTTAGGGGCCGGCCACGATGACAAGTCGTGCCCCGACTGCCGGGCCTTGACGTCGAAAGCTAGGCAGGAGCTGTTCCGTAAGTGCCTCGAGCTCCGGCAGTCGGCCCGTGCCGCTCGAGGTCCCGGTCCAGGAACAGGTCAAGGGACCGGTCGCAGGGCCAGAGTCATCACAGCTCGGCGAGTCGACACCACTCGTCCGGCTCCAAGTCCAAAGGTAAGAGGCACAAGAAGTCGAATAAACAACACCCCTCTTCTGACTCCCACTGACGCTCGCGCGATGCGGCCGGGCGTTCAGGTGACACCGCCCACGCGGCTCTGCCGGAGCCGCAGGCCTCGCAGCCTGCTCCATACCCGCCGGTCCCTGGGCAGAACACGACGCCGGAGGAGATCGATGCCTTCCTCATAGCCATGAGGTCGCTCACTCCTCCGTCGGGTTCCGTGGCGCCTTTGGGCCCCGTGGTCCCGATTGGGAGCCCAAGTGGGCCGGGTGCTTCGGCCCCGGCGCCGTCGGCGACTTTGGTCCCGACTCCGCAGGGCCACGCCGGATACAGCGGATCCGGGTCGCGGCTGGTCGATCTAACGACCCCTCCGCCGGCGTCGACTCCTAGGGTGTCGCCCCCGATGCCATCCCCGGACGACGTCGTCCCCGTTCCCCCCCTCGATCCCGTTCCGGCGTAGCATTTAACGTCAAGTCAAATGCAATACTTCTATGATCCGGCCCCATTTTTTGAACCTGAATACCAGGAGATGGAGGGCGAGGCAGATTGGGAGGGTCTGAGGACCCTCTGGCACGGGAGTGCCAGTCTTTTCAGGACTGGGCAGGTGAACTAGGAGAGGCCAGTGGTTTGGACAATTCGCCTGACACTGGATTTGTCTCCCCTCCTACTGTGGCTACTGAGGAGGGGGCTGCCTACAGTGTGGTGTTGACGAGGGCAGCCAAGGCCTTGTCTCTTGAGCTCCCCGTCGCAGCCGTGAGGACTAACCTCCTCACTGAGGTCCTCAAACCGCAGGCAAGCTCTTTCGGAGCCTCTACTGCAGTTCAATGAGGCCCTAACTGACGTTCTGTTGGGCACTTGGTGCAGGCCCGCTACAGGTCCCTCTGTAGATAGGAACGTGGCCAGACGCCACTGCCCGGCCCCGGGCGACCCTTGTTTCCTGTCCACCCATCCCACCCGAGAGCCTGGTTATCCAGGCCTCTAATTCCCAGACCGCATTCCCGACAGCTCCCCCTGATCGGGAATCCAAAAGGTATGAACAGTACCAAAAAAGATGTTCTCCTCACTTAGTTTGGGGTTGCGGTCGGTCAACACCGTTTGGCTTTTGGGCCGTAATACCCACTCTCTGTGGGACGCGGACGTGCTGCCACAATGCCCGGATGACTCCCGGGTTAAACTCGCCCAAGCCCTTGCGGAGGGGTGAGATGCGGCACGGTATTCCATTCGATGTGGGCTGGATACCACGGACTCACTAGGCAGGGCGATTGCAACAACGGTGGTGGTTCGCCGCCACACCTGGCTGAGGTCCGCCAATTTTTCGGCTGATGTCCATAACACCCTTATGGAAATGCCGTTTGATGGCCGTCGCCTCTTTGGCGACAAGGCAGACTGTGCGCTTGAATGCTTTAAGGACTCCAGGGCTACGGCCAAGTCCTTGGACCTGTCGGCCCATGCCAGCAGACTGCTGCCTTTCACTCCTTTCGTGGTCAAGGAAGGGGCACCCCCACACGTCCTGCCAGCCATGGGCAGAAGACTAACATCCAGCGCGGTGGTGGACGTGGTAACTGCTGTGGCGGTGCCAGGGGACAATGGCGAGGCCAGTCCACAAAGCCTTCCTAGTCCGAGCTTTCAGGCCCATTTAACGCCAGTGGGGGGGCAATGTTCGCCATCACCTCCTCCACTGCCGCGACATCACATCGGACAGGTGGGTGCTGCAAATTGTCCGAAGGGGCTACTCCCTCCTCTTCGAGGCGACCCCTCCTGCCATGCCACCGCAATACCACCGCGTGTCGGGGGATTACTTGCAATTTCTGCAAGAGGAAGTTACGGCCCTCTTGGCCAAGGGGGCCATCGAGCCCGTTCGTGGGCCAGAAGTAGGGTGTGGTTGTTACTCCCACTACTTTCTAGTTCCCAAGCAGGGCAAAGGGGGCCTACGCCCTATCTTGGACCTCCGGAACGTCAACGGCCTCCTCCAGAAGGAGAAGTTCAACAAGCTGACTCTGGCTCAGGTCTTGGCTGCCCTAGACCCAGGAGACTGGATGGTAGCGTTGGACTTGCAGGATGCTTATTTTCACATCCCCCGCCCTGCCGGCCCACCAGCGCTACCTGCGGTTCACGGTACGCCACAAGCACTTTCAGTTTACTGTGCTCCCCTTCGGCCTTACCAGCGCCCCTCAGGTGTTCACGAAAGTGATGGCGAAGGTCGCAGTTCATCTGCGCAGGTTAGGTGTGTCAGTCTTCCCCTATCTCGATGACTGGTTGTTGAAGGCGAGCTCGCACCAGACAGTCGTCAGCCACCTCTAGAATACAGTCGACCTCCTGCACCTGCTGGGGTTCTCCATCAATGTGCCAAAGTCCCACCTATGCCCCTCTCAGAAGCTCCTCTTCATCGGAGCGGTTCTAGACTCGGCGCAGTTTCGTGTTCATCCTCCCGAACAGTGGGTTCGGGATATTCAGGCTCTGATTCCGATCTCTCAGCCTTTATCCCGAGTCTCGGTCAGGTTGATGCTGTGGCTTCTGGGGCTGATGGCTTCCTGCATCCTTCGTGGCGCAAGGTCTCTTTCAGCAGTGGGGAGAGCCTTGGTTAGATCTATTCGCCACAGAAGAGAATGCGCAATGTCATCAGTTCTGCACGTTGGAATTTCCAAGGCGGCACTCGCTCGGAGACGCATTTCGTCGCGAGTGGAGTTGCGGTCTGTTGTACGCCTTTCTGCCTATACCACTTCTGCCCAGAGTGCTGAAGAAGATCAGGCGCGACCGGGCCCAAGTCATCCTTGTGGCTCCGGACTGGGCACGAAGATACTGGTATCCCGAGCTACTCAGCATTTCAGTCGATCCCCCGATTCGTCTGCCTCTTCAGGAGGACCTTCTGTCGCAGCAGCAGGGGACGATCCTCTTCCCAAAACTGTCCAGTCTCCACCTCCATGTGTGGAGACTGAGCGGCGACAGTTGAGGCCATTTGACTTGCCTCCTGAAGTCTGCAATGTAATTCTGGCAGCCAGGCGTCCCTCCACAAAATCAGTATACGCCTGCAGGTGGAACAAATTTGTGGAATGGTGCACAGCAAAGGCTGTGGATCCACTCTCTTCCCCCCCTTCTGAGGTTCTCCTCTTTCTTCTTTAAGGGCTACCTCTCTGCCATTTCCGCCTTCTTAAGGCTTCCTGATCAGCCCTCTTTGTTCAAGTCCCCGGTTGTAAATAGGTTCTTGAAGGGCATCACTCATATGTTTCTCCCTGTGTGAGAAGTTGGCCTGATATATAGTGCTCACTATTCTAGTGATCACTTTGTATCATTCCAAACGACCCTTATTGATGATTGGTTGTAAGTCAACCTTATAGACCAGCTATCCTAGTAGCATGGACAAGAGCAGTCTTTAGGCTAAACTCTAGAGGGCGTGTTAAGCCAGCTGTTATACCATCACATATACCCCTTGAACACCAAGTGAAAGGACACCACACAAGTTGTTATGAAAATAAAAGGATATTTATTTATAACAAGTCTACCCTGAACTCTTTATGAGTCAGGGAGCTAAGCACACAACAAAACTCTTAAGAAAATACTTTAAGTCGCACAATTTACACAAATGCCCGAGGGGCACGAAAAACCATATACTCTAAAAGTGGAATGCGAAATACTAGCAGGTAAGTAACAAGATCCAGAGGCTTCAGGATCGCTAGGACTCTCACGCGGGATGCGGGACATAGTCTATGGAGGCTAGTATTTGCAAAGTTACTGTTATCGGACGAATCCGACAAGATAGACTGAAAACGACAAAGGATCTGGACACTTGGATAGTGAACCAATGTTGGAGCACCGAAATGCTCAGGTTACCTAGTCCAGGGGCTGCGGCTGCATAGGGTTCAAAAGACGTCGGGAATCCTCGTTGAAGTCTATGGAGCCTGAAAGAAGAAGTTGCTGGCAGGCGACCAGTGAAGATATTCGGAGGGATCCAAGCCTGGATCGATGATGGAGACAACCTGAAAGCAGAGGGGACTCAGTTCTTAATCACTAGCCAGTGATTAGGTGGGCACCAGGATGGCACCGGATGAAGTCACCTCGACCAGGTGAGTGGGCGATGCTGGACTCTGCTGTCCCTCGGACCAGGAGGCGTTGTCGGCGACCAGGATGGAGGTACGAGCTGTCCCACGAAGGTGTCTGCTGTCGGGGATGCTGGACCCAGGATTGGTTTACAAAAGGGGGTGGTGATGAACAGAGTGTCTGAATTGAGCAGACCACTCTTACCCAGTCCAAAGATCAGGGCTTGATCCATCACCGTTATTTATCTCACTGCCCCATCCCAGCTCAGAACCTGGCTATATGCAAATCAGTCTGTCCCTGGACCAGTGCATCATGGGAACAGGGCTGACTAAACTACCAAGCCAATTCTTTACCAGAAAGGAGACAAGCTACCGGGGACCGGTTTCTGGCATTTCAGCCTCTTCGGCCCGGCTTGCTTGAATCCTGATGGAGCAGTGAGAAAGGGACTCATGTCTGAGTATACCCTGCCACACCTATAGTGGCCAAAATCGATTTACAAAAGGGGGTGGTGATGAACAGAGTGTCTGAATTGAGCAGACCACTCTTACCCAGTCCAAAGATCAGGGCTTGATCCATCACCGTTATTTATCTCACTGCCCCATCCCAGCTCAGAACCTGGCTATATGCAAATCAGTCTGTCCCTGGCCCAGTGCATCATGGGAACAGGGCAGACTAAACTACCAAGCCAATTCTTTACCAGAAAGGAGAAAAGCTACCGGGGACCGGTTTCTGGCATTTCAGCCTCTTCGGCCCGGCTTGCTTGAATCCTGATGGAGCAGTGAGAAAGGGACTCATGTCTGAGTATACCCTGCCACACCTATAGTGGCCAAAATCGATTTACAAAAGGGGGTGGTGATGAACAGAGTTTCTGAATTGAGCAGACCACTCTTACCCAGTCCAAAGATCAGGGCTTGATCCATCACCGTTATTTATCTCACTGCCCCATCCCAGCTCAGAACCTGGCTATATGCAAATCAGTCTGTCCCTGGCCCAGTGCATCATGGGAACAGGGCAGACTAAACTACCAAGCCAATTCTTTACCAGAAAGGAGACAAGCTACCGGGGACCGGTTTCTGGCATTTCAGCCACTTCGGCCCGGCTTGCTTGAATCCTGATGGAGCAGTGAGAAAGGGACTCATGTCTGAGTATACCCTGCCACACCTATAGTGGCCAAAATCGATTTACAAAAGGGGGTGGTGATGAACAGAGTGTCTGAATTGAGCAGACCACTCTTACCCAGTCCAAAGATCAGGGCTTGATCCATCACCGTTATTTATCTCACTGCCCCATCCCAGCTCAGAACCTGGCTATATGCAAATCAGTCTGTCCCTGGCCCAGTGCATCATGGGAACAGGGCAGACTAAACTACCAAGCCAATTCTTTACCAGAAAGGAGACAAGCTACCGGGGACCGGTTTCTGGCATTTCAGCCTCTTCGGCCCGGCTTGCTTGAATCCTGATGGAGCAGTGAGAAAGGGACTCATGTCTGAGTATACCCTGCCACACCTATAGTGGCCAAAATCGATTTACAAAAGGGGGTGGTGATGAACAGAGTGTCTGAATTGAGCAGACCACTCTTACCCAGTCCAAAGATCAGGGCTTGATCCATCACCGTTATTTATCTCACTGCCCCATCCCAGCTCAGAACCTGGCTATATGCAAATCAGTCTGTCCCTGGCCCAGTGCATCATGGGAACAGGGCAGACTAAACTACCAAGCCAATTCTTTACCAGAAAGGAGACAAGCTACCGGGGACCGGTTTCTGGCATTTCAGCCTCTTCGGCCCGGCTTGCTTGAATCCTGATGGAGCAGTGAGAAAGGGACTCATGTCTGAGTATACCCTGCCACACCTATAGTGGCCAAAATCGATTTACAAAAGGGGGTGGTGATGAACAGAGTGTCTGAATTGAGCAGACCACTCTTACCCAGTCCAAAGATCAGGGCTTGATCCATCACCGTTATTTATCTCACTGCCCCATCCCAGCTCAGAACCTGGCTATATGCAAATCAGTCTGTCCCTGGCCCAGTGCATCATGGGAACAGGGCAGACTAAACTACCAAGCCAATTCTTTACCAGAAAGGAGACAAGCTACCGGGGACCGGTTTCTGGCATTTCAGCCTCTTCGGCCCGGCTTGCTTGAATCCTGATGGAGCAGTGAGAAAGGGACTCATGTCTGAGTATACCCTGCCACACCTATAGTGGCCAAAATCGATTTACAAAAGGGGGTGGTGATGAACAGAGTGTCTGAATTGAGCAGACCACTCTTACCCAGTCCAAAGATCAGGGCTTGATCCATCACCGTTATTTATCTCACTGCCCCATCCCAGCTCAGAACCTGGCTATATGCAAATCAGTCTGTCCCTGGCCCAGTGCATCATGGGAACAGGGCAGACTAAACTACCAAGCCAATTCTTTACCAGAAAGGAGACAAGCTACCGGGGACCGGTTTCTGGCATTTCAGCCTCTTCGGCCCGGCTTGCTTGAATCCTGATGGAGCAGTGAGAAAGGGACTCATGTCTGAGTATACCCTGCCACACCTATAGTGGCCAAAATCGATTTACAAAAGGGGGTGGTGATGAACAGAGTGTCTGAATTGAGCAGACCACTCTTACCCAGTCCAAAGATCAGGGCTTGATCCATCACCGTTATTTATCTCACTGCCCCATCCCAGCTCAGAACCTGGCTATATGCAAATCAGTCTGTCCCTGGCCCAGTGCATCATGGGAACAGGGCAGACTAAACTACCAAGCCAATTCTTTACCAGAAAGGAGACAAGCTACCGGGGACCGGTTTCTGGCATTTCAGCCTCTTCGGCCCGGCTTGCTTGAATCCTGATGGAGCAGTGAGAAAGGGACTCATGTCTGAGTATACCCTGCCACACCTATAGTGGCCAAAATCGATTTACAAAAGGGGGTGGTGATGAACAGAGTGTCTGAATTGAGCAGACCACTCTTACCCAGTCCAAAGATCAGGGCTTGATCCATCACCGTTATTTATCTCACTGCCCCATCCCAGCTCAGAACCTGGCTATATGCAAATCAGTCTGTCCCTGGCCCAGTGCATCATGGGAACAGGGCAGACTAAACTACCAAGCCAATTCTTTACCAGAAAGGAGACAAGCTACCGGGGACCGGTTTCTGGCATTTCAGCCTCTTCGGCCCGGCTTGCTTGAATCCTGATGGAGCAGTGAGAAAGGGACTCATGTCTGAGTATACCCTGCCACACCTATAGTGGCCAAAATCGATTTACAAAAGGGGGTGGTGATGAACAGAGTGTCTGAATTGAGCAGACCACTCTTACCCAGTCCAAAGATCAGGGCTTGATCCATCACCGTTATTTATCTCACTGCCCCATCCCAGCTCAGAACCTGGCTATATGCAAATCAGTCTGTCCCTGGACCAGTGCATCATGGGAACAGGGCTGACTAAACTACCAAGCCAATTCTTTACCAGAAAGGAGACAAGCTACCGGGGACCGGTTTCTGGCATTTCAGCCTCTTCGGCCCGGCTTGCTTGAATCCTGATGGAGCAGTGAGAAAGGGACTCATGTCTGAGTATACCCTGCCACACCTATAGTGGCCAAAATCGATTTACAAAAGGGGGTGGTGATGAACAGAGTGTCTGAATTGAGCAGACCACTCTTACCCAGTCCAAAGATCAGGGCTTGATCCATCACCGTTATTTATCTCACTGCCCCATCCCAGCTCAGAACCTGGCTATATGCAAATCAGTCTGTCCCTGGCCCAGTGCATCATGGGAACAGGGCAGACTAAACTACCAAGCCAATTCTTTACCAGAAAGGAGACAAGCTACCGGGGACCGGTTTCTGGCATTTCAGCCTCTTCGGCCCGGCTTGCTTGAATCCCAGGATTGGGGCAACAAACCTTGGCAAAGTCAAGCCCACGCGGTGGAGTCAAGATGGCGTCTGGAGTGGACCAGGAGGGTCCGGGGTGCTCCTCTCTTGGAAGGGAGCAAGGGCCAGTCTGGAGCAACCAGACCAGTGGTGTAATCGTCTTGGTTCGTCGTCAGGAGGGCCACTAGCCAGCAGGCAAGTGACCGGACAACGCGGTGAGCAGCAAAGAGCAGAAGGGCCCCACGCAGATCTCGTGGATGCTGGGGGGCTGGACTTCGGTGCTGGAGCTGCTCAGGGTTAGGGCTTCTCAAACCCCAAAGCACTCACTCGAGGATCCCTCGGCGGTCGTGCTGGATAAGCGGCGTGCAGTTTTGAAGATGGCCGGTCCCTTCAGGTCTCGTCACACCCACGAATCTCAGCTGGGCTGATGATGCAGGTAGAGGTCAGAGATGCCAGGGAATCCGGGTCACGTCGAGCTGGGCAGTCTTGATCCGGAGGATGGACGTGCAGCAAACTGCAAGCGCTTACATGGTGCCCGCTGGTGCAGGGTGGCTACTCCTTAGCCACAAGGGAGAGTCTTCAGAAATGTTCAAGAGTTCTTTCGTGGAAAGTAGTCAAGATTCAGAATTATCTAATTTGGGTAGGGGGCCCGCTCCTACCTTTATTGTAAAAAAATGGGGTTGGGACGCGACTAGGTCCTGCCCATGTGTGGGACCAGGAGGGGGGTGGTTACACCCCTCTCCCTTGTCCGGACTTTCCCCAACTCAGGGGCTGGTGTGCCCCTGAAACTGGTTCAAGCCGGCATATGCACAGTGAGCACCGGGGTGCCACTTGCAGTCACCTTCCTCTCAGCCCTGCCTACCTGGGATACACAAAACCCTGTCTGGGATGGTGCTAGCACCGCCCCTGACAGGAAACCCTTTGTCCAAGCTCTCCTCGCTGGAAGGACTCCCAGCAGCAGGAGGTCAGACTTGTGTCTGTGGTGGCAGCATCCATTTTGTGATGCTGAGGCTCGAGTTAACTTTAACCGGGGTTCACAGTTACATACATGTCGTGTCCCTCTAGAAGGGTGGAATGCTAACCCCGTCGCCAGAATTGGCGAGGGGGTAGTATTCCAATTCGTATGACACCTTACTCGACATGTTTTGATAAAGCGATACCAAAGTTGGCAAATAACCGCGAGGATTATAAGGTACTTAAGAGTATATGGTACGCGTTATCATGGAACAGCTATTAGGACTTGGTTACGCAAGCTGCAAACGGGCTCAGCTCATGCCAGAGCACCATCTCACATAATTCCAAGCACTCTGCCTTCAGGATTGATAAGGCCTGCCATAGGAGTGACTGATAGGAATGCATGTGTCCATTTTAGGGTTAGATATAGGAATACTATATCTAAAGCAAAGGGTGATTACACCACCTTGCCCCAGCTGTCGTGCAGCCCGTTTTGTCAGATTTGGATGGCCAGCCAGGGGTGGCATAATACATGCTGCAGCCCCTGGTAGGCCCTGGGTACACCTATGCCCTGGATACCTAAGGTATGCTGTACAGGGACTGATAAGGTGGCCCAGTACCAATTGGTAAATGCACCTAAGGTACATGCTTGACAATTTAGAGAGAGAACAGCTAGGCTGTGGGTCTGATTAGCAGGCCCGCAGCCAGAGAAAGTCGTAAACCAGTGAAGCAAAAAGCAAAAATCTGGGGTGATCATAGGATTGCAGACCCTACTCTCCTACATGACCCCCCCCCAAACTTTGGGACAATAAACTAACCTTGACCAGGTGAGTCTTCTTGCTCTAAGTGGAAAAACCTGGAGAGCCCATCTGCATTGCCATGATCAGTGCCAGGTCTATGCTCCACTGTAAAATCCATCCCCTGTAGGGAAATGGACCACCTAAGTAGTTTGGGGTTTTCACCCTTCATCTGATTTAGCCACAAGAGGGGCTTATGGTCGGTCTGAATCTTGAAATGAGTACCAAACAAGTATGGCCTCAATTTCTTCAGGGCCCAAACCACAGCAAAGGCCTCCCTCTCAATAGCTGACCAATTCTTCTCTCTGGGGGTCAGCCTTCTGCTAATAAAAGCAATGGGCTGGTCATGACCATCAAAATTCAGCTGAGATAGAACAGCTCCCACACCCAACTCAGAAGCATCCGTTTGGACAATGAAAGTTTTGGAGTAGTCTGGACTCTTTAGGATAGGTGCTGTGCACATGGCCTGCTTTAGGTCATCGAATGCTTTTTGACAGCTTGCTGTCCACTGAACATTCTTTGGCATCTTTTTACTTGTCAGGTCATTAAGTGGAGTCACAATTGATCCATAATTTCTGACAAATTTCCTGTAATAACCAGTCAGGCCCAAGAAAGCTCGAACCTGAGTCTGGGTGGTTGGAGGAGCCCAGTCCTTGATGGCCTGTATCTTGCTCTCCAATGGCTGAACCTGGCCTCCACCTACAAGGTGGCCCAGGTATACAACCTGTGTCTGCCCTATCTGGCACTTAGTGGCCTTGATAGTGAGACCTGCTTTCTGCAGTGCCTCTAACACTTTCCTCAGGTGGACCAGGTGATCCTCCCAGGTGGAACTAAAGACAGCTATATCATCAAGATAGGCTGCACAGAAGTCATCCAGCCCAGTGAGAACTTGATTCACCAGCCTTTGGAAGGTGGCAGGTGCATTTTTCAAACCAAAGGGCATTACCACAAACTGATAATGCCCACCAGGGGTAGAAAATGCTGTTTTGGGCTTGGCTTCCTCAGCTAACCTTATTTGCCAATACCCAGCTGTCAGGTCAAATGTACTTAAGTAGTTGGCAGAAGCCAATCCATCTATAAGTTCATCTGCCCTTGGTATTGGGTGGGCATCAGTCTTAGTGACTGCATTGAGGCCTCTGTAGTCTACGCAAAACCTCATCTCTTTCTTACCACCCTGGGTGTGAGGCTTTGGCACTAGAACTACTGGACTAGCCCAAGGGCTATCTGAGGGTTCAATGACTCCTAGCTCCAACATTTTCTGCACTTCTGTCTTAATGCAGTCTCTGACATGATCAGGCTGTCTGTAGATTTTACTCTTGACTGGCAGACTGTCCCCAGTGTCAACCTCATGGGTACACCAATTGGTTTGACTGGGTGTCAGAGAGAACATATGTCTAAAGGATTGAAGAACTTGTTTGCAATCCTTTTGCTGATGTTCAGAGAGGCTGCAACAAAAGACAACACCATCTACTGACCCATTATCAGGGTTCTGAGTGAGCAGGTCTGGGAGAGGGTCACTCTCCTCCTCCTGTCCCTCATCTGTGGCCATGAGCAAGCTCATGTCCCTCCTGTCGACATATGCTTTGAGCCTGTTTACATGGAGCACCCTGAGGGGATTCCTGGGAGTTCCAAGGTCCACCAGGTAGGTGGCCTCTCCCTTTTGCTCAATGATTGTGTTGGGCCCAGACCATTTGTCTTTGAGTGCTGCTGGGGCCACTGGATCCAGCACCCACACCTTCTGTCCAGGCTTGTACACAGTCAGGACAGCCTTTTGGTCATGCCAAGCTTTTTGGAGTTCTTGGCTTGCCTCAAGGTTTTTAGATGCCTTTTCCATGTACTCAGCCATCCTGGAGCGGAGACCAAGTACATAGTCCACAATGTTGGTTGCAGGATTTTTGAGAGGTCTCTCCCATCCTTCCTTCACCAAACAAAGGGGTCCTCTTACAGGATGCCCATACAGAAGTTCAAAAGGGCTGTAGCCAACCCCTTCTGTGGGACCTCTCTGTAAGCAAACAAGAGGCAGGGTATCAGGACATCCCATCTTCGCCTGAGCTTTTCAGGTAGTCCATGAATCATCCCTTTGAGGGTCCTGTTGAACCTTTCAACAAGTCCATTGCACTGTGGATGATAGGGTGTGGTGAGCTTGTAGTTGACACCACATTCCTTCCACATTGCAGTCAGATATCCTGACATGAAGTTTGCACCTCTGTCAGAGACAACCTCTTTAGGGAAGCCCACTCTGGAGAACACTCCACCTAGGGCTCTTGCCACAACAGGTGCTGTAGTGGTCCTAAGGTGAATAGCTTCAGGATACCTGGTGGCATGGTCCACCACCACCAGTATAAACTTGTGCCCTGATGCTGTCTGGGGTTCCATTGGACCAACAAGATCAATCCCCACTCTTTCAAAGGGTACCCACACCACAGGTAGTGGTATAAGGGGGGCCTTTGTTGTGCCACCTGACTTACCACTGGCTTGGCAAGTGACACAGGAGCGACAAAACTCCTTGGTATCTTCATTCATGTGAGGCCAGTGAAAGTGTGAGACAAGTCTGTCCCAAGTCTTATTCCTGCCTAAGTGTCCTGCAAGGGGAATCTCGTGGGCCAAGGTAAGAAGGAAACCTCTCTGAGACAAGGGGATGACCAGCCTCCTGGTTGCACCAGGCTTGGGGTCTCTTGACTCAGAGTAGAGGAGTCCATCATCCCAGTATACCCGGTGGGCACCTGTGGCGTTCCCTGCAGCCTCAGCAGCAGCCTGCTGTCTGAGGGGTTCAAGTGAAGGGCAGTCTAACTGTGCCTTCCCCAGGTCTTCCCTGGAGGGTCCCCCTGAGCCCAGCAACTCAACCTGATCAGGTTCAAGTTCTTTAGGCTCAGTTTCCCTCAGTTCTTTGAGGTCAGCCTTGTCTGAGACTTGATCCACAACCTGGGGCAAGGGGGAAGGCAATGCCTTAACCCTACTGCTCCTTCTCTTGGAAGGTGTCTGGTCCATTGTTCCAGGATCCAGCACCTGTTCAGTGGGGCATATTTTGGCCTGTGACCTAGTCACAGCAAGGACATGTGCTGGCAAGCCTAACATTTCCATGTGAGTCCTCTGCTCCACTTCTGACCATAGTGATGTTTCCAAATTATTGCCCAACAAACATTCTACTGGTAGGTCTGAACTAACCACAACTTTCTTTTGGCCACTTACCCATCCCCAGGAGAAATCAACAATTGCCATACTATGGTGGGTAGTGACATTGCTGGCATTGGTCACTAGGTAATCTGTACCCAGCATGATCTGTCCAGGGTCCACAAAGTTAGGTGTCACCATTGTGACACTGGCACAAGGGTCCCTGTAGGCCTGAGCCATTTTTCCATTAATAAAAGGTGTCTGCCTGTATTTGCCCAAAGTATTGGGACTTGCATGAGGGGATATATCCACATCCCCTGTACAGACAGGGACAGCCTGAGTGAGTGTGCCAACTAGGTTGTCATACCCCTCAGATCCCAAGGTTAACCCAACTAATCCCTTGGGAGGTGCACTACCACTACTGACTGTACTAGGGGGTGCAGGTGCCTTAGGGGCTGTAGTGGTAGGAGTTTGCCCTCCTTTCTTGGTGCACTCACTAAACCAGTGAGTTTTACTTTTACAGTATTGGCACCACCTTTTTGACTGGCCTTCTTGGGTCTTCTTCTTCTGCTGTGAAGCCTGACCCCCACCCTCTTTGGTTTGTTGGGGACCTGTTGAAGACTTCTGGTCATTTTGTTCACTCTTGTTACTACCCTTTTGGTCTGCTTTCTTCTGACCACCCTGGTTCTGAGTCTGGTTCTGCTTGACCCTTGTTCTGACCCATCTGTCTGCCTTCTTTCCCAATTCTTGGGGAGAGGTCAGATCTGAGTCAACAAGGTGCTGATGCAACAACTGGTTCTGACAGTTATTTAAAATCTGTTCTCTCATGATCAGATTGTACAACCCTGTGTAATCAGTAACCTTACTACCCAGCAACCAGCCTTCCAAAGCCTTAGTGGCACAATCCACAAAGCCAGACCAATCCTGAGACTGAATTTTCTGGGTGTCTCTGAACAGCAACCTGTACTGCTCAGTTGTTAAGCCAAACCCATCAAATAGTGTATTCATCAGGACTTGGTAATTGTTAGCATCCTCAGCTCTGGTAGTGAGGAGCTTATCTCTACCTTTGCCTTCAAAGGAGAGCCACAAGATAGCTGCCCACTGACTCTGGGGGACGCACTGGACAGTGCAGGCCCTCTCCAAAGCAGTCATCCATTTGTGGATGTCATCCCCTTGTTTAAAGGGGGGCACTATCTTACTCAGGTGTCTAGTGTCTAAACTCCTTTCTTTTTCTCTTGGGAGAATGCTGCCACCAGTGGGGTCTGCCCCGCTCAATTTCTGCTCTCTAGCAAAGGCAAGTCTCTCTTTGGCCAGGGCAAGTTCTTCCCTTTCAATCCTCAGATTGACTTCCCTCATCTTGGCCTCGTGCTC
Organism: Lissotriton vulgaris; assembly: GCF_964263255.1. Lineage (NCBI taxonomy): Eukaryota > Metazoa > Chordata > Amphibia > Caudata > Salamandridae > Lissotriton > Lissotriton vulgaris. The sequence continues at coordinate 441,831,317 of NC_141696.1, read as the reverse complement.
TCTTCTCTGAGGGGATGTCATCCCTCTGTGAGAAGAGGTCTGAGAGCCATTGGTTCGAATGGATCTGTTAGAGCTTCTGGATAGAGACCTAACTCGTCCACTCCCAATGTTAAGCCTGCCTGAGAGTGGGCCTGGGGCTCCCCCAAGTCCATTTTCATGCCTGCTTAAGTTGGTCCTGGTGAGTCTACTGACTTCTACCTGACCCTTGTCTGCCTCATCCCCTGACAATTCCTGTTCCTCTTCCTCCTCTTTACTTCCTGTTCCATTGAGGTTGAGGTCAGGGTCCCCAAGGGTTCCCTCTAAGGGGGGCATGTTCCCCTCTGGATTAGAAGGGCCTGTGTTAGAAGCCCTCCTTGCATCATAAGTCTCTAAGAGACCTATCAGAAATGGGATGGTAGGGTTAGAACCCTGCTTTAGCTTCCTGGAGGTACACACTTGTCTCATCTCCTGGAAGCTAAGAGCTGCATATCTTGATATGACCTGTGGAGGGTCAACTGACACAAGGGGAGCCTCTGTGTTCTCTCCTTTGTCAGACATGTTTTTCTAGTGAGGTGTAAGTGGTGCACTTACCTACACTATTTGTTTGCCTACTGATCCCTTGCTAAGAGTTGTAGTCAGGGTGTGCTAAGTCCTGTTAACTACAACAGCTGGTTCAGTAGAACTCAGAGTATTCTAAGCTAAGTTATATGTACCTTGGTACTTATGTGATCTTTCAAATGATATTCTTATGATACGTGTGGTAAAACAACAGCAAGCTCAAATCCCAACCGCTGCTCACCAATGTGAGAAGTTGGCCTGATATATAGTGCTCACTATTCTAGTGATCACTTTGTATCATTCCAAACGACCCTTATTGATGATCGGTTGTAAGTCAACCTTACAGACCAGCTATCCTAGTAGCATGGACAAGAGCAGTCTTTAGGCTAAACTCTATAGGGCGTGTTAAGCCAGCTGTTATACCATCACATATACCCCTTGAACACCAAGTGAAAGGACACCACACAAGTTGTTATGAAAATAAAAGGATATTTATTTATAACAAGTCTACCCTGAACTCTTTATGAGTCAGGGAGCTAAGCACACAACAAAACTCTTAAGAAAATACTTTAAGTCGCACAATTTACACAAATGCCCGAGGGGCACGAAAAACCATATACTCTAAAAGTGGAATGCGAAATACTAGCAGGTAAGTAACAAGGTCCAGAGGCTTCAGGATGGCTAGGACTACACTATTGAACCTTAAGGTTAGGAGCAGGAGGCCTAGGGAGATCGGGTGCAGAGTGTGCACTCTCACGCGGGATGCTGGACAAAGTCTATGGAGGCTAGTATTTGCAAAGTTACTGTTATCGGACGAATCCGACTAGATCGACTGAAAACGACAAAGGATCTGGACACTTGGATAGTGAACCTATGTTGGAGCACCGAAATGCTCAGGTTACCTAGCCCAGGGGCTGCGGCTGCATAGGGTTCAAAAGACGTCGGGAATCCTCGTTGAAGTCTATGGAGCCTGAAAGAAGAAGTTGCTGGCAGGCGACCAGTGAAGATATTCGGAGGGATCCAAGCCTGGATCGATGATGGAGACGACCTGAAAGCAGAGGGGACTCAGTTCTTAATCACTAGCCAGTGATTAGGTGGGCACCAGGATGGCACCGGATGAAGTCACCTCGACCAGGTGAGTGGGCGACGCTGGACTCTGCTGTCCCTAGGACCAGGAGGCGTTGTCGGCGACCAGGATGGAGGTACGAGCTGTCCCACGAAGGTGTCTGCTGCCGGCGATGCTGGACCCAGGATTGGGGCAACACACCTTGGCAAAGTCAATCCCACGCGGTGGAGTCAAGATGGCGTCTGGAGTGGACCAGGAGGGTCTGGGGTGCTCCTCTCTTGGAAGGGAGCAAGGGCCAGTCTGGAGCAACCAGACCAGCGGTGTAATCGTCGTGGTTCGTCGTCAGGAGGGCCACTAGCCAGCAGGCAAGTGACCGGACAACGCGGTGAGCAGCAAAGAGCAGAAGGGCCCCACGCAGATCTCGTGGATGCTGGGGGGGTTGGACTTCAGTGCTGGCGCTGCTCAGGGTTAGGGCTTCTCAAACCCCAAAGCACTCACTCGAGGATCCCTCGGCGGTCGTGCTGGATAAGCGTCGTGCAGTTTTGAAGATGGCCGGTCCCTTCAGGTCTAGTCACACCCACGAATCTCAGCTGGGCTGATGATGCAGGTAGAGGTCAGAGATGCCAGGGAATCCGGGTCTCGTCGAGCTGGGCAGTCTTTATCCGGAGGATGGACGTGCAGCAAACCGCAAGCGCTTAGATGGTGCCCGCTGGTGCAGGGTGGCTACTCCTTAGCCACAAGGGAGAGTCTTCAGAAATGTTCAAGAGTTCTTTCGTGGAAAGTAGTCAAGATTCAGAATTATCTCATTTGGGAAGGGGGCCCGCTCCTACCTTTATTCTAAAAAAAGGGGCTGGCAGGCGACTAGGTCCTGCCCATGGGTGGGACCAGGATGGGGGTGGTTACACCCCTCTCCCTTGTCCGGACATTCCCCAGCTCAAGGGCTGGTGTGCCCCTGGAACTGGTTCAAGCCGGCATATGCACAGTGAGCACCGGGGTGCACTTGCAGTCACCTTCCTCTCAGCCCTGCCTACCTGGGATACACAAAACCCTGTCTGGGATGGTGCTAGCACCGCCCCTGACAGGAAACCCTTTGTCCAAGCTCTCCTCGCTGGAAGGACTCCCAGCAGCAGGAGGTCAGACTTGTGTCTGTGGTGGCAGCATCCATTTTGTGATGCTGAGGCTCGAGTTAACTTTAACCGGGGTTCACAGTTACATACATGTCGTGTCCCTCTAGAAGGGTGGAATGCTAACCCCGTCGCCAGAATTGGCGAGGGGGTAGTATTCCAATTCGTATGACACCTTACTCGACATGTTTTGATAAAGCGATACCAAAGTTGGCAAATAACCGCGAGGATTATAAGGTACTTAAGAGTATATGGTACGCGTTATCATGGAACAGCTATTAGGACTTGGTTACGCAAGCTGCAAACGGGCTCAGCTCATGCCAGAGCACCATCTCACATAATTCCAAGCACTCTGCCTTCAGGATTGATAAGGCCTGCCATAGGAGTGACTGATAGGAATACATGTGTCCATTTTAGGGTTAGATATAGGAATACTATATCTAAAGCAAAGGGTGATTACACCACCTTTCCCCAGCTGTCGTGCAGCCAGTTGTGTCAGATTTGGATGGCCAGCCAGGGGTGGCATAATACATGCTGCAGCCCCTCCCTGGTAGGCCCTGGGTACACCTATGCCCTGGATACCTAAGGTATGCTGTACAGGGACTGATAAGGTGGCCCAGTACCAATTGGTAAATGCACCTAAGGTACATGCTTGACAATTTAGAGAGAGAACAGCTAGGCTGTGGGTCTGATTAGCAGGCCCGCAGCCAGGGAAAGTCGTAAACCAGTGAAGCAAAAAGCAAAAACCTGGGGTGATCATAGGATTGCAGACCCTACTCTCCTACACCCTGTTCCTTTCGTGATGCCGCAGTGGGACTTGAACCTTGTTCTGACTTATCTGATGTGCGCTCCCTTCGAGCCACTTCATAACTGTCCTCTTTGTCTTCGTACTCTCAAGACTGCATTCCTGGTTGCCATCACCTCTGCCAGGAGAGTGAGTGAGCTCCAGGCCCTTTCTTCACAACTTCCTTTCCTTTCTGTCCATCCGGACAAAGTTGTGTTGCGGACGCGACCCTCTTTCCTGCCCAAGGTAGTCACAGCCTTCCACATCGAGCAGTCCATCACCTTGCCCACCATCTTTCCGCCTCCGCATCCCTTGAAATAGGAAGAGAGGCTCCACCGTCTGGACCCAAAACGTGCACTCTCATACTATCTGGATCGCACACGCCAGTTCCGGGTGGATGGCCAACTCTTTGTTGGTTACGTTGGTGCTAAGAAAGGTCGGGCGGTGCACAAACAAACCATTTCTCGATGAGTCGTCTTGTGCATCAAGGCTTGTTATTCTCTGGCTAAAAAGGAGCCTCCTGTGGGGCGGCGTGCCCACTCCACTCGGGCCACGGCGGCTACTACTGCCCTGGGTCGGGGAGTCCCCTTGCAGGAAATCTGTCAGGCAGCTACGTAGGCCTCGCTGCACACGTTTGCTAGACACTACTGCCTGGACAGCCAAGTCCGGAGAGATGGCTTTTTCGGCTGTTCCATTCTCCAGGACTTTCTGGTGTGATTATTGGTTCGCAGACCCACCACCGGGTTAGTATTGCTGGGGTATCTATTCTAAGGTAAGGAATCTAATACTAACCTGTTTCATTCAGATGCACAAGTTACTTACCTTCAGTAACAATATATCTGTAAGAAACAGTAGTTAGTATTAGATTCCTTACCGTCCTCCCCGTTCTGCGAACCGATATCGAGTAGAAGACATCCAGAGCCTCCGCAAAGTACCTATCGCAACACACAGGATAGCATACCACAAGAGTTCCAAAGGTCATGAACAGATGATATAGGGACCTCTGTCCCGGCCTCTCCTGGCATGTTCGCCAATCATGATGGGGGGGACACAGTCAGAGATTCCCCTCACTGCACAGGCAGTCTGCAGTGCTTACCCCCACCCTCCTCATGCTCATTCATTGATGTGCCGGAGACACTGGTGAAGCGGGGTGGGCTATATTAATACAAGACCTGTAGCTGCAACCCACACCAACATGCACACAGTACGTATCCATACAACAAAAGCAGTAAATCAGCAGACTGCAACTAGCTCATCATGGCTATGATGCATCCCATCCCTCTAAGAACCAAAACAGCCGTAATATACCTGTCAACAGCTAGCTGTATACGTTACGCTGCACAAAATGCCCACTTAGTTGACATAGTATCAGGAAATCCTAAGCGGGAATTGCATGCCATAGACATCCCATAATATGTAGTGAAGGGAAGTCGTAGTTAAATGCTCAGAAGTTATTGGTTTTTACGTTAAAACCTGTTGTAACAATCATCTGTTTGGAGAGTTTAATTAGAGCAAAGCCAAGCTGGCCTTAAATATGGACATTTGAAAACCTGCTGGAACAACACAATTCATGGACAGATGTGACAATGTGAAAACATCTATGTAACAAATAGTTAGAGCAAACTAATACTGTCTACCTCCTGTAAAGTTGAGGGAACGTTGTATACGTAAAATTTATGTAATCGCAACAAAATCCAAAACTCAATAAACAGATGTTTAAAAAAAAATAATAATGTGGAAAAAAAACAGTAGAAGGGTGAAAATCCCAAACTTTTGAGGAGGTCCATTTCCCTACAGGGGATGGACTATTCAGTGGCACATCGCCTGGGAGTAGCCATGCCAACGCAGATGGGCTCTCCAAATATTTCCACTTAGAAAATGAAGACTCACCTTGGCAAGGTTAGTCTCATCTTCTTTCCTTTTTTTGGGGGGGGGGCGGGTTGTGTAGGAAAGTAGGATCTGCTTTCACGATCATCCCCACTTTTTGCTGGTGTCATTCTGTTTTTCTGACTAGTCTGACTGGAATCCTGCTGATCCGAACCCCAGTCACTGCGCTTTCTCCCTAAATTGGACTGTGGTAAGTACTTTTGTACCTTCCTAATTTGCAATTGGTCTAACCTTTTAAGTCCCTAGTATATGGTCCTAAGGTACCCAGGGCATAGGTACACCAGGGGTCCCCCTTGGGGTGCAGTATGTATTATGCCACCCATTAGAGACAACTCAAACTGTGACTACAGGCCTGCCATTGCACCCTGGGTGATCTGGTACTAGTACCACTCACAACAGATATATGTTTCCTTATATCTGAGGTCACTGCACTTAAAACCAATAAGTCACCCCTAAGGTAGGCTTTTCAATCCTGAAAGCTGGTGCTTGGTTATAAGCATGAGGGTGCCCTGCATGAACAGGACACCCCCTACAAATCTAGGAGTCAATTCTCCCGGCTTTGTAAGTGCGGACAGGAAACATCCATTACTACAAAGGCTGAAGTACGAGAAGCCTTTACAATGAATCCAGAAGTATGAGGGAGTCATTACAACGCACGCTTTATCAACAAGACTGCTATTACAACTGTTAGAATAGAACCGAGATTGCTTATGCAGGGCCCTATATAACTTAGCATTCGTGGCACCATTTTCTGTTCAGAAGCCATTTTGAATGATAATTGAAACAAATCCTTTGCCATTTCCGAGAAAAAGCCTCTGTTAAGTTTTGTTTCTGAAATGTTGAGGTTTTGCCTCAGTAATGAATAGACTGTTCATATTAGCGCATACCTTTTTCACTAGATAGAGGCCCTCTCCCACTGTGGTGGACTCAGGGTGAAATTACCTTGGAGTGTGCTAGGTTGTGTGAGATACGAGAACTGAAACCTATTTTTTCTGTATTTCATTGCCCAGCTGCATCTGCCTTGAAAATTCCACTGTGGGCTTGTCTTTGATGGTTTGTAGCCGTGCTGCAGCTCTGGGGTGGGGCGGCGAGCACAGCTCAAGCTGTCCCTAGCCAGGTCTAAGATGTTGTTAATATCCACCCCCGCCTGAAAGAGTCACGACCGGCCCCATGTGTCAGCCATCTGCCAGAATTCTACAAAATAATCTGGGTCATCTACATTAGGGCCGTAGACCAATAGCAGTCTGAGAGTGTGACCTCCTAATAATTATGCTGCAAGCATTACATACCACCCCTTTGGGTCGCATAGGACCTTACACGTGTGCCATTGCAGACCTTTTCTTATGAGGATCGCCACTCCTCTAGCATAATTGGAGTAGCCTGCTATGTGTTTCCCCGATCCACCCTGCTCCCAAGCATGTGCTCCCGCTCTCGGTCAGGTGCAGCTCTTGTAAGAATCAGATGTATGCTCCCTGTCTATTCATTGAAGCTGCTACCAATCTCGCTTTCCTGCTGTCATTCAGACCCCGGATACTCCAGGTGATTGCTTTCAGAGCGGTCACATTCACCTCAGAAGCACCCATATCACTCATATCGGTCTAGCATGTACACAGCAAGCCTATCAATCAATGGCGCGGGACATAAGAAGGCCAGCCGGAGAAAGAGGGAAAGGGGGGAAAGGCTGAGAGAACAATTAAAATCATAAGAGAAATGCTGATTCACCAAATACCGCCTCCCTCCAACCACTACTGCCTGCCCCCCAATTGGGCTGGTATACAACCCACCCCCCACAACCAGGCCTCATAAGACCAACAAGGAGAAACAGTATAGGAATCATCCCTAAGGGGGAACCACTAGAGGCCGGGCTATGCCTAGCAGGTGAAAGCTGGGTGGCGGGACGTGGAAAAAAAGGCAGGGAGGATCTGAGCTTCTGGTACAGCAGACATTGCTAAACAATGCAGTACATGGCAGTCCAAACAAATCCAGTAGGGAGAACCAGGCTGCATTAATAGCAGAGTGAGGTCACCCCAGCACAGATCTCTAATAGATGTTCTCCAAAACAGCCAAGCGCAGCATGTCAATCATTTTCACTGAGGCAGTCCTCTTCTCTCGCCGCTTTATCTGGGCTTAGTGGGGTTTTGGCAGGGCGGAGACGGCGTACAAATTTGGCCACTGATTTAGGAACAGTGAAATATGAGTTTTTTCCTGCATGAAAGATGCATAGTTTTGCTGGGTAGAGAAGGGAGTACTTAATGTCCTGTTTCTGGAGCGTTCTTTTTATTGGTACAAGCTCCCTTCTTGCCACCTACACTGCTAGAGTAAAGTCTTGATAGAATGATATGGCGTTTCCTTGGAACGTGATTTCTTGTTGTTCTCTAGTGTTGGACTTGGCCCTTTTTGCAGGGTCATCCCTGAACTTTTTGCCTTCCTACTCTATTTTTTCTGACCTGTTGTTGGCTGTTTTATGACTCTGGGCACTTTACTACTGCTGATCAGTGCTAAAGTACATATGCTCTCCCTATTATGAATTGATGTATGGAATAGTGTTTCCATGATTGGCTGATTTGGTTTAGCTGTCAGACCCTAGTACCGTGCACCAGGAGTGCCCATGGCTTGTAAACCAAATGCTGCTAGTGGGCTTGCAGCACTGGTTGTGCCACCCACATAAGCAGCCAGCAAATGTGTGTCTCAGGTCTGCCATTGCAGAGCCTGTGTGCAGTCTGGTACTGCCATGCTGACTGGGCAAGTGCACCCACTTGCCAGTCCCTAAAACTTCCCTTTTCTTCATATCAGGCACCCCTATGGTAGGCCCCAAGGGCAGGGTGCATTGTAAGTATGAGGTAGGACAAGCCCTGATGTGTGTGGCATGTCCTAATAGGGAATTACAGCCATTTTCGTTTTTCACTATTGCAAGGCTACCTATTCCCCATAGGTCAGAATGGGCAGTTAGATTATTACATTTTATAATCCTAACTGACTCAGGGAACTAAGTAGAAATTCGAGTTTAGTATGCCTGAACTCAGAATGATAAAATACATCTTTTAGTGAAGTTGGTATTTTCTTGTCTAACTATCCAAGCTTGCCTCTGCTAGGTTGAGTATTCCTTGTCTGGAGTTTGATTGACAGGGGCTGGGGGATTCCAGGAGATAGGGTGAGTCAGCCCAATGGGGAATTGAGAGATCTGCCTCTAGATGGGAGGGAGGAGTTGCACCTGGGACCTGAATAGGACTGTGCCTTCCCTCCACAATGCCGTCTCCACCCCCTGTGGTGCGTCTGATGTCTCTGCCCTGCACTGTGAAAGGAAAGAAGGAGTCATGTAAACAGAGTGCTCCAGGACTGACCAGAACTGGTTTCGACTAGGCAGAGGCCTCTGCCTTCAGAGAACAAAGAGAAACTCTGTATAAATGAAGGGACCCAAACCCCAGAACTTTAGATCACTTTTGGACAACAAGAAGAAACATTTGCTGAAGAGTGGAACTAGAGAGACTGAGGAGAGACTATCCCTAAGCTGAAGTGCTGCTTGGGGGATTGGCCTGCAGTGGTTGCCTGACTGCCAAAGGAAGGAGAAAGGACTTTGTGTGCTTTATTCAACTTGTAAGGATCTCCAAGGACTTGAGAAAAGAGCTTGCCTCCTGCTGAAGTCTCAGAGACAACAGACTTCAACCACCAGCTCCCCAAGAGTTCTTTGAAAGTACCTGCTGCTGTTTTGGGCCTTCTGAGGGCCTGAATGTCGCAAGGAGCTAGAAGCGCGACTCAAGAGGTAGAAGCGTGTCGCCGTCGCTGCCGCTGCCATCGCATCACGGAGATGACGAGCTGTAGCTGTCGCATTGTACCGCATCACAAGAAACGTCTCTCAACCTCGAAGAAGCATGTCACCATCGCAGCTGCTGCCATCGCATCACAGAGATGACGCCGCTGTAGCTGTCGCATTGCACTGCATCACAAGAAGCACCTCTCATCCACGGAGAAGCGTGCCGCAATCACAACCGCTGTTGTCTCATCACGGAACAAAGAGGTCACCGCTGCAGTTGCAGCATCGAGCTGAAGCATCTTGCATCGTCAGGAGAAGAGTCTCGCCACCAAAGCCTTTGTTGTTGCATCACGGAACAAGGGAGTCGCCGCTGCAGCTGACGCATTGAGCCGAGACCTCTCGCAACCTCGGAGGAGCGTACTGCATCACGAAGAAAGCACCATCTTTTTTTCTTTGCACCAGTACATTGACTCAAAGTGTTGAATTTTAAGATCTAAAGAGAACTAAGCTAATTCTACCATTTTAAGTACAGTATTGTGGATTTTTGTCGTTTGTGGTCTTGTGTTAAATATATATAAAGAATACTTATTTTTAATATACAACTTGTGTGGTGTCCATCTGTAGTGTTGTCACTTGATTACTGTATGTGTTCACAAATCCTTTACACACTGTCTCTGAGATAAGCCTGTCTGCTCATGCCAAGCTACCAAGGGGGTGAGCAGGGGTTATTTTAGGAGTGTACCCCCTTACCCTGACTAGAGGCAAGGCTCCCTATTTGTCACAAGTAACTACCTGTGCCAACTAAAGATCCCCAAATCTATCATCTTGCTTTCCGCAGTACGGTGTCTCTGTCGCTATAATTAAGTATGTGAGCTGTAATCGGCCTGGTAGGGGCTCCCGGCAGAGGTTTCAGGCCGAGAGCCCTGTGAGCTCTTTCCACAATACAAACAGCTGACAGGGATTCTCCGGAAAAGTATCGCATCATTTCCTCAACATAGTCTTCAACACGAGACATTACAATGGATTCCAGAATGCCAACGGTAGGCAGGTTTTTGTTTTTAATTACTTCCAGCACCTTTTCCTTACTTAGCAGTTTTTCACACATTATCGCACCATGAACTCTAGTGCAGACGTTTGCTGCTCAACCTGTCCAATATGGTCGTCGTGGCAGTAGATTTTCTCTCTCAGTCTGTCCAGCCTGTCGGCCATGGTTTCTATCTTTTGGTCAATGGCCATCAGAGACTGCTTGAGCTCTCGAAATATTTCACGAATGTCCTGCTAAGACATGGTCAGTGCATTTCCACTTGGCTGTTCTTCCATTGGTGGGCCGGTGGTCATGGGGGGGGTGGCTTTGATCAAAGGACAGTTTGGTTTGGTGAGGGTCTGGCTTCCCCATGACCTCCCAGGGCCGCTTATTTGCACTTTAGTGAAGTGAGCCAGTGTTTCTCAGGTTCTCCTCACAGCTGCTACCGATTCCAGGGGTAGGCTTCCTTGCTAAGCCCACTACTGCTCCAAGAGGGGGACGGCAACCTCCCAGCCTCTCTCCAGGCCCAGTCGCACTGTGTGCAGTTAGACTACTGTGTAGCCAAAAAGTGCTGTGGCAAGTCTCTTTGCCGTTGCTCTTCCAGCCTCTCACGCTTGTCTCCAGATGCGCCCCAACAAATAACACCGCTACGGGGTCCGCAGACAGCAAAGAGCCAGTGTCAGCAGTCCACTTTGCCTCTCTCACAGTTCCACCCACAATTCAGTAGGTTGGAGGCCCCCCTCGTGCCCTCCAATGCAGGGCCTGGTCCTCGGGGTCAGACTTCCAGTTGTTCACTTCAGTAATTAGAGCCAATGCACCCTGTTCCAGTTCGGCCCGCAGGCCCAGGCCACGCAGCTAAATTGCTGGCTTCTTGTGTCACCAGGCGGGGAAGGGAATGATCACTCCTTGCGCCAGTGTGCCTAGCTGCCCCAGCCACGCTCTACATCCGCAGGGGTAGTAGCGCAGTGCACCCCTTCCAGCGCTTCTTATGCTGCTCCTCTCACCAGGTGTGTAGGGGGGTGCTCCCTGTAGACACCAAGCGGAGTCCTCCACAGCCCCCTACTTTGAAGTCCGTCTTGTGCGGGTCTCCGCAGACCAGTCAGCCACTCCACCAGTCCGCTGTATCAAAACAGCAATGCTCTGCCAGTCCAGGCGGTGCTCACAACACCCACTTTAGGGCCAAACAGTTTATCACAGGCTTCTATCGGGGCTGCGTGGCTTCCTGCTCGGTAGGGTCTCAGCACTGCTCCCAGCATGCCATGTCCAGTGTTCTTCTCCTGGGGCTCTTCACAGCGGTCTGTGCCCCTCTGCAGTACACCAGGGCTCGTTCAGTCAGTCACATCAATAGGGGAACCGCAGTCCAGGTTCCGCGTTTCCCTGGGCTGCCATCTTGACCTCAGCTCAGGTTTCATCTGCCATACTCCTTCCAGAGCTGTGTTACGCCTCCAGGGCATATGGATGCTGAGCATCGGTAAGAGTTGAGCTCTTATTTAGTCGTTTTAGGCGATAATGTCTGCTGTAGATGTCGAATTATGTTGGATTGTCTGACTGGCTTGCAGAGCATTATTAAGTGGCGCCCATCTTACAGCCAGGCTCACAGCGCCCTCCCCAAATTTGCCAGCGGCATCTTCCATGAAGTCCTCCGTTGTGGTCTATGGCGGTTTCAATGTCACTTTACACCTACCCATCCGGCTTCCCAGGTGTAAGTATCCTGGTTCCTGGGATATCCATGGGTGGGGTGACTCTCCAACCTTCCATCCTCCATGGGGTTTCTTCAGGGTCCTCTTGGAAGGGTCCTTCTTTGTGAAAACTGCAACCGCGACTTCCCCATTGACTTGTTTTTAGCACGCAGTCGTGTTTCTACTCTGCACACTGCCTCCTTGGGGTGCCTGGGTACTTACCGTGGGCAGTTCCTTGGGTCCCATGCTCTTCTAAGTCTTCTGTGTCCAGTCCCACCTTTGGTCATGATTCGCATTTTACTTTATTAGTATATGGTTTGGGCTCCCTTTGGTGACCACTGTGTATTTGTTTTACTTGCCTGTTCTACTGTTGAAGTATTGTGTGTATTTTGATTATAACTCCGGGTAGGAGATATTGCAATGTGTGTTCATAATATATATAATTTTTATAACTACACTGTGTGGTTCTTTTTCACTTAATCTACACTGTATGATTAGTACTGGTAAAACAAGCTGCTTTACACTCCTTCTAGACTAAGCTTGAAGACTGCTCTCCGCAGCTACCAGTTAGAGAGCTTTCTATGGTTGTCTAAGCCCACTAAAATCACCATAAGAGTTGTCTGGATTAGTGCAGGGTGCTTCACTTAAATAAGTGTGTACTATATACTAAGCCAGCTTCCTATATCCCGTATAGACAGAGTGGCAAAGTTGTTAATGGCCAGAGCAAGACATGAGAATCGGGGTCATCAAAAGTCTTGTCCCAGGTCAAAGTCACAGTCATCCCATTCATCAAAGTCAATGAGGAAGAAGCACAAGAAAAAGCAGTGTCATGCTATTCAACACCGTTCTTCTAAAGATGAGTCGCCAAGGTTGGTGTTTCCGCATCCAGCTTTAGAAGAGTGTTGATAGGGCGCCAGTCCGGTGCCGTCTCCTGTGCCTTTCCCGGCATCGCCTTTGGCTCCAGCGCTGTGGCCGACTTCTCCTGAGCGTCAATGTAGGAGAGTAGGGTCTGCAATCCTATGATCACCCCAGATTTTTGCTTTTTGCTTCACTGGTTTACGACTTCTCTGGCTGTGGGCCTGCTAATCAGACCCACAGCCTTGCTGTTCTCTCACTAAATTGACACGTGTACCTTAGGTGCATTTACTAATTGGTACTGGGCCACCTTATCAGACCCTGTAACTCAGGGCATAGGTGTACGCAGGGCCTACCAGGGGCTGCAGCATGTATTATGCCACCCCTGGATGGCCATCTAAATCTGACACAACTGGCTGCACGACAGCTGGGGCAAGGTGGTGTAATCACCCTTTGCTTTAGATATAGTATACCTATATCTAACCCTAAAATGGACACACAGATTCCTATCAGTCACTCCTATGGCAGGCCTTGACAATCCTGAAGGCAGAGTGCTTGGAATCGCGTGAGATGGTGCTCTGGCATGAGCTGAGCCCGTTTGCAGCTTGCGGAACCAAGTCCTAATAGCTGTTCCATGATAACGCATACCATATACTCTTAAGTGCATTATAATCCTCGCGGTTAAATGCTATCTTTGGTATCGCTTTATCAAAACATGTCGAGTAAGGTGTCAAACGAATTGGAATACTAACCCCTCGCCAATTCTGGCGACGGGGTTAGTATTCCACCCTTCTAGAGGGACACGACATGTATGTAACTGTGAACCCCGGTTAAAGTTAACTCAAGCCTCAGCATCACAAAATGGATGCTGCCACCACAGACACAAGTCTGACCCCCTGCAGCTGGGAGTCCTTCCAGCGAGGGGAGCTTGCACAAAGGGTTTCCTGTCAGGGGCGGTGCTAGCACCATCCCAGACAGGGTTTTGTGTATCCTGGGTAGGCAGGGCTTTAGAGGAAGGTGACTGCAAGTGGCACCCCAGTGCTCACTATGCATCTGCCAGCTAGAACCAGTTCCAGGGGCACACCAGCCCCTGAGCTGGGGAAAGTCCGGCATGGGAGAGGGGTGTAACCACCCCCCTTCCTGGTCCCACCCATGGGCAGGACCTAGTCGCGTGCCAGCCCCTTTTCCTAGTATAAAGATAGGAGCGGGCCCCCTTCCAAATTAGATCATCTTTGAATCCTGAAACTACTTTCTACGAAAGGAACACTCGACTTCTTCTCAAGATTTCTCCCTTGTGGCTAAGGAGTAGTCACCCTGCATCCGCAGGCACCATCCAAGCATCGCGGTCTGCTGTAAGTCTCTCCTCCGGATCAAGACTGCCCAGCTCAACGAGAACCGGCTTCCCTGGCACCTCTGACCTCTACCCACATCGTCAGCTCAGCTGAGATCCGTGGGTGTGACGAGACCTCGAGGGACCGGCCATCTTCAAGACTGAATGACTCTTGCCCAGCACGACCGCCGAGGGATCCTCGTGTGAGTGCTTTGGGGTCCGAGAAGCCCCAACCCTGAGCAGCTCCAGCACCGAAGTTCAGCCCTCCAGCATCCACCAGATCTGCGTGGGGCCCTTCTGCTCTTTGCTGCTTACCGCGTTGTCTGGCTACTAGCCCGCTGGCTTGTGGCCTTCCCGACGATGAACGACGACATCAACACCACTGGTCTGGTTGCTCCAGACTGGCCCTTGCTCCCCTCCAAAAGAGGAGCACCCCGGACCCTCCTGGTCTACTCCAGACGCCATTTTAAGTCCACCGCGTGGGCTTGCATTTGCCAATACTTGTTGCCCCAATCCTGGGTCCAGCAACGTCGACAGCAGATACCATTGTGGGACAGCTCGCACCTCCATCCTGGTCACCTACAACGCCTCCTGGTCCGTGAGACTGCAGAGCCCAGCGTCGCCCACTCACCTGGTCGAGGTGACTCCATCCGGTGCCATCCTGGTGCCCATCTAATCACTGGCTAGTGATTCAGAACTTGGTCCCCTCTGCTTACAGGTGTCTTCCATCTCCGATCCAGGCTTGGATCCATCCGAATCTCTTCACTGGTCGCCTTCCAGCAACATTTTCTTTCAGGCTCCATAGACTGCAACGAGGATTCCCGACTTCTTTCCAGACCTATGCAGCCGCAGCCCCTGGGCTAGGTAACTTCGGCATTTCGGTGCCCCAGCATAGCCTCACTATCCAAGGGTCCAGATCCTTTTTCGTTTCAGTTCTACCTAGTTGGATTCGTCCGATATCACTAACTTTGTAAATTCTAGCATCCATAGACTTTGTCCCGCATCCCGCGTGAGAGTGCACACTCTGCACCCGAGTCCCCTAGGTCTCCTGCTAGTAATCTGAAGGTTCAGTAGTCCAGTCCTAGCGATTCCAAACCCTATGAGATTAGTACTTACCTGCTAGTAATTTCGCATTCCACTTTTAGAGTATATGGTTTTTTGTGCCCCTCGGGCATTTGTGTAAATTGTGCAACTTAAAGTATTTTCGTAAGAGTTTTGTTGTGTGCTTAGTACCCTGTCCTCATAAAGAGTACAGGGCTGTTGTGATCTAAATAAATACACTGTTTATTTTCATAACACTTGTGTGGTGTCCTTTCACTTGGTGTTCAAGGGGTATATGTGATGGTATAACAGCTGGCTTAACACGCCCTCTAGAGTTTAGCCCGAAGACTGCTCGTATCCATGCTACTAGGATAGCTGGTCTATAAGGTTGACTTACAACCAATCATTATTAGGGTTGTTTGGACTGATACAAAGTGCTCACTAGAATAGTGAACATTATATATCAGGCCAACTTCTCACATTGGTGAGCAACGGTTGGGATTTGAGCTTGCTGTTGTTTTACCACACGTATCCTAAGAATATCATTGTGAAAGATCACATAAGTATTTAAGGTACATATAACTTAGCTTAGAATACTCCGAGTTCTACTGAACCAGCTGTTGTAGTTCAACAGGGCCTAGCACACCCTGACTACAACTCTTAGCAAGGGATCAGTAGGCAAACAAATAGTGTAGTTAGGTGCATCACTTACACCACACTAGAAAAGCATGTCAGACAAAGGAGGAAACTCTGAGTCTCCCCTTGTGTCAGTTGACCCTCCACAGGTCATGTCCAGATATGCAGCTCTTAGCTTCCAGGAGATGAGACAATTGTGTACCTCCAGGAAGCTAAAACAGGGTTCTAACCCTACCATTCCTTTTCTGATTGGTCTCTTAGAGACTTATGATGCCAGGAGAACTGCTAACCCAGATTCTTCTAATCCAGATGGGAATATGCCCCCCCCCCTAGAGGGAACCACTGGTGACCCTGACCGCCACCTCCAGGCAACAGATGATGCTGAGGAGGAGGAGGAAGAGGAGTTATCAGAGGATGAGGCAGACAAAGGTCAGGTAGAAGTCAGCAGACTCACTAGGACCAACTTAAGTAGGCATGAGAATGGATTTGGGGGGCCCCCAGGGCCACTCTCAGGCAGACTTAACATTGGGAATGGGCGAGATAGGTCTCTATCCAGAGGCTCTAACAGATCCATTCGAACCAATGGCTCTCAGACCTCTTCTCTTAGAGGGATGTCATCCCCTAAGAGAAGGGAGCATGAAGCAAAAATGAAGGAAGCCAATCTGAGGATTGAAGGGGAGGAACTTGCCCTGGCCAAAGAGAGGCTTGCCTTTGCTAGAGAGCAAAAGTTAAGTGGGTTAGATCTCACTGGTGGCAGCATTCTCCCAAGAGAAAAAGACAGAAGTTTAGACACTAGACACCTGAGGAAGATAGTGCCCCCCCCCCCTTTAAACAAGGGGATGATATCCACAAATGGATAACTGCTTTGGAGAGGGCCTGCACTGTCCAGTGTGTCCCCCAGAGTCTGTGGGCAGCTGTCTTGTGGCTCTCCTTTGAAGGTAAAGGTAGAGATAAGCTCCTCACTACTAGAGCTGAGGATGCTAACAATTACCAAGTCTTAAAAAGTACACTGATAGATGGGTTTGGCCTAACCACTGAGCAGTACAGGTTGCTGTTCAGGGATACCCAGAAAACTCAGTCTTAGAATAGGTCTGACTTTGTAGATTGTGCCACTAAGGCTTTGGAGGGCTGGTTGCTGGGCAGTAAGGTTACTGATTATACAGGATTGTACAATCTGATCATGAGGGAACAGATTTTAAACAATTGTCAGAACCAGTTGTTGCATCAGCACCTTGTTGACTCAGATCTGACCTCTCCCCAAGAATTGGGAAAGAAGGCAGACAGATGGGTCAGAACAAGTGTTAAGCAGAACCAGGGCCAGAACCAGGGTGGTCAGAAGAAAGCAGACCAGAAGGGTAATAATACCAAAGGTGAACAAAATGACCAGAAGTCTTCGACAGGTCCCCAACAAACCAAAGAGGGTGGGGGTCAGGCTTCCCAGAAGAAGAAGACTCAAGAAGGCCAGTCTAAAAGGTGGTGCCAATACTGTAAAAAGTAAAACTCACTGGTTTAGTGAGTGCACCAAGAAAGGAGGGCAAACTCCTGCCACTGCAGCCCCTAAGGCACCTGCACCCCCTAGTACAGTCAGCAGTGGTAGTGCACCTCCGAAGGGATTAGTTGGGTTAACCTTGGGTTCTGAGGGGTATGACAACTTAGTTGGCAAACTCACTCAGGCTGTCCTTGTCTGTACAGGGGATGTGGATATATCCCCTGATGCCAGTCCCAATACTTTGGGCAAATACAGACAGACACCTTTTATCAATGGCAAGATGGCTCAGGCCTACAGGGACACTTGTGCCAGTGTCACAATGGTGACACCTAACTTTGTGGACCCTGGACAGATCATGCTAGGTCCAGAGTACCTAGTGACCAATGCCAGTCAAGAGTAAAATCTACAGGCAGCCTGATCATGTTAGAGACTGCATCAAGACAGAAGTGCAGAAAATGTTGGAGCTGGGAGTCATTGAGCCCTCAGATAGCCCTTGGGCTAGTCCAGTAGTTCTAGTGCCAAAGCCTCACACCCAGGGTGGTAAGAAAGAGATGAGGTTTTGCGTAGACTACAGAGGCCTCAATGCAGTCACTAAGACTGATGCCCACCCAATACCAAGGGCAGATGAACTTATAGATAGATTGGCTTCTGCCAACTACTTAAGTACATTTGACCTGACAGCTGGGTATTGGCAAATCAGGTTAGCTGAGGATGCCAAGCCCAAGACAGCATTTTCAACCCCTGGTGGACATTAACAATTTGTGGTAATGCCCTTTGGTCTGAAAAATGCACCTGCCACCTTCCACAGGCTGGTGAATCAAGTTCTCACTGCTGATGGAAGCAGCAAAAGAAACTAAGTCATCTCTATTTTTTTCATTTATTGATTATACAGCTGCATTTGACCACGTGGACCGAAACAAACTTTGGATGAAATTGGACAAACTGGGAATACCTAAACACCTATTAGACGTCCTAATACTGCTCCACACAAACACCTGGATTAAAATTAAACTTGGGGCTGGAACGCATCTTTCAAAACCCATAACGACAACAAAAGGACTGAAACAGGGATGCCTACTTGCACCGATCCTATTCAATCTTTTTTTAGCCGACTTACCTGGGCAACTAGACAAATGTTCCAATCACGCACCAAAACTAGGGAAAATCATCCTCTCAAACCTGTTATATGCGGATGACCTGTTGCTGATAAGTCGGACTCCAATGGGCCTCCAACATCTTTTGAACATAACCAATGCCTTTTCAGAAAAAAATGCCCTACAAATAAACTTCAACAAATCAAAGGTGATGACTGTGAACTATAAGAAAAAAAAGAACCCTCGCTGGTACTTGAATGGCGAAATGCTTGAGCAGGTTACCACTTATAAGTACCTGGGAGTAATCCTGGACTCAAATAACACTTCGAGGGCGCAGTTTAAATCTTTGCGAGGGAAGGCTATAATGACTTATATGTCCCTAAAAACATTGAAGGGTAAATTACCCGATCTGACACTGAAACCTCTTCTCGATCTATTGAGTGCCAAATTAAAACCGACTCTCACATATGGGAGTGAATCACACCATGGTAAGGACGCGGAGTTACTGGACACTCTTATTGCCAATTCATACAGGGCTATTTTCAATCTTCCCACGTACGTTTCCCCGGCCCAGATTCGACTAGAATTCGGTATCTTGAAACAAACTCTAGAGAGGCGGAGCGTGTATGCAACAAACTGGCATAAAATTCGCAACGCAGATGCTGGATCTCTATGTGCAAACCTATGGGAAGAATTACTTCGGCACCGCAACCTCGCGCCGAGAGCCTACTTATATGAATCTCTCAAAGTTTTAGGCCTGACTGAAACCTGGGAAACATCAATGGATCTCTTGTCCTTTAAAAAAGTAGCTAAAAAATCAGCTAGCATCATCTCAGCGATAGAAGACAAGAAAGACCTAGCAAACCGAGCACATGGATGGCTAACGGTGGGAGCTTATGAAAAACTGCGGCCACAAGCGTACTTCAGTATTGGCATGAAAATAAATGTTAAAGAAAAATTCCTAAAATTACGACTTGGTGTAATTCCCATACTTCCACATCTTCCACCTTGGGAGAGAAATAACCCGTCACAACAGTGTCGCATGTGCAAAACCGGCAAGGAAGACATAATTCATGTGATTTGCATCTGCCCTAGCATAAAGGACCTGAGGTTCAATCTCTTACGTCCTTTTTTTAACTTTTATGCCGTCCGGACCTGCAGACAGGCAGCCATATTGTGCTTTTCTACTAGCGACACTAAATTGAACTGTCAAGTTGTGAAGTTCTTTGACCTAATAAGAAAGAGACTTAACCATGCCATATGAACTTTTAATCCTATGATGCTAACCATATAACTGTTAACATCACTGTAATTTTATGCACCTTATTTTTTGTTTTTGTTTGTACGTTAAAGCAAAAATTACTACGGATACTTTTCAATTTTGTAAAGATTTTAATTAATCATATACAAATAAATATTTTTACTTACTTTACTCACTGGGCTGGATGACTTCTGTGCAGCATATCTTGATGATATAGCTGTCTTTAGTTCCACCTGGGAGGATCACCTGGTCCACCTGAGGAAAGTGTTAGAGGCACTGCAAGCAGCAGGTCTCACTATCAAGGCCACAAAGTGCCAGATAGGGCAGACACAGGTTGTATACCTGGGCCACCTTGTAGGTGGAGGCCAGGTTCAGCCACTGGAGAGCAAGATACAATCCATCAAGGATTGGGCTCCTCCAACCACCCAGATTCAGGTTTGAGCTATCTTGGGCCTGACTGGTTACTACAGAAAGTTTGTCAGAAATTATGGATCAATTGTGACTCCACTTAATGAACTGACAAGTAAAAATATGCCAAAGAAAGTTCAGTGGACAGCAAGCTGTCAAAAAGCATTCGATGACCTAAAGCAGGCCATGTGCACAGCACCTATCCTAAAGAGTCCAGACTACTCCAAACCATTCATTGTCCAAACTGATGCTTCTGAGTTGGGTGTGGGAGCTGTTCTATCTCAACTGAATTTTGATGGTCATGACCAGCCCATTGCTTTTATAAGCAGAAGGCTGACCCCCAGAGAGAAAAATCGGTCAGCTATTGAGAGGGAGGCCTTTGCTGTGGTTTGGGCCCTGAAGAAACGGAGGCCATACTTGTTTGGCACTCATTTCAAGATTCAGACCGACCATAAGCCCCTCTTGTGGCTAAATCAGATGAAGGGTGAAAACCCCAAACTGCTTAGGTGGTCCATTTCCCTACAGGGGATGGATTTTACAGTGTAGCATAGACCTGGCACTGATCATGGCAATGCAGATGGGCTCTCCAGGTATTTCCACTTAGAGCAAGAAGACTCACCTGGTCAAGGTTAGTTTATTGTCCCAAAGTTTGGGGGGGGGGGGGTCATGTAGGAGAGTAGGGTCTGCAATCCTATGATCACCCCAGATTTTTGCTTCACTGGTTTACGACTTCTCTGGCTGTGGGCCTGCTAATCAGACCCACAGCCTTGCTGTTCTCTCACTAAATTGACACGTGTACCTTAGGTGCATTTACCAATTGGTACTGGGCCACCTTATCAGACCCTGTAACTCAGGGCATAGGTGTACCCAGTGTCTACCAGGGGCTGCAGCATGTATTATGCCACCCCTGGATGGCCATCTAAATCTGACACAACTGGCTGCACGACAGCTGGGGCAAGGTGGTGTAATCACCCTTTGCTTTAGATATAGTATACCTATATCTAACCCTAAAATGGACACACAGATTCCTATCAGTCACTCCTATGGCAGGCCTTGACAATCCTGAAGGCAGAGTGCTTGGAATCGTGTGAGATGATGCTCTGGCATGAGCTGAGCCCGTTTGCAGCTTGCGGAACCAAGTCCTAATAGCTGTTCCATGATAACACGTACCATTTACTCTTAAGTGCATTATAATCCTTGCGGTTATATGCTATCTTTGGTATCGCTTTATCAAAACATGTTGAGTAAGGTGTCATACGAATTGGAATACTAACCCCTCGCCAATTCTGGCGACGGGGTTAGCATTCCACCCTTCTAGAGGGACACGACATGTATGTAACTGTGAACCCCGGATAAAGTTAACTCAAGCCTCAGCATCACAAAATGGTGGGGAAAGTCCGGCATGGGAGAGGGGTGTAACCACCCCCCTTCCTGGTCCCATCCATGGGCAGGACCTAGCCGCGTGCCAGCCCCTTTTCCTAGTATAAAGATAGGAGCGGGCCCCCTTCCAAATTAGATCATCTTTGAATTCTGAAACTACTTTCTACGAAAGGAACTCTCGACTTCTTCTCAAGATTTCTCCCTTGTGGCTAAGGAGTAGTCACCCTGCATCCGCAGGCACCATCCAAGCATCGCGGTCTGCTGTAAGTCTCTCCTCCGGATCAAGACTGCCCAGCTCGACGAGAACCGGCTTCCCTGGCACCTCTGACCTCTACCCACATCGTCAGCTCAGCTGAGATCCGTGGGTGCTACGAGACCTTGAGGGACCGGCCATCTTCAAGACTGAACGACTCTTGCCCAGCACGACCGCTGAGGGATCCTCGTGTGAGTGCTTTGGGGTCCGAGAAGCCCCAACCCTGAGCACCTCCAGCACCGAAGTTCAGCCCTCCAGCATCCACCAGATCTGCGTGGGGCCCTTCTGCTCTTTGCTGCTCACCGCGTTGTCTGGCTACTAGCCCGCTGGCTTGTGGCCTTCCCGACGACGAACGACGACATCAACACCGCTGGTCTGGTTGCTCCAGACTGGCCCTTGCTCCCCTCCAAAAGAGGAGCACCCCGGACCCTCCTGGTACACTCCAGACGCCATTTTAAGTCCACCAAGAATTTGCCAAGACTTGTTGACCCAATCCTGGGTCCAGCGACGTCGATAGCAGGTTTTGTGTATGCTGGGTAGGCAGGGCTTTAGAGGAAGGTGACTGCAAGTGGCACCCCGGTGCTCACTATGCATCTGCCGGCTCGAACCAGTTCCAGGGGCGCACCAGCCCCTGAGCTGGGGAAAGTCCGGCATGGGAGAGGGGTGTAACCACCCCCCTTCCTGGTCCCATCCATGGGCAGGACCTAGCCGCGTGCCAGCCCCTTTTCCTAGTATAAAGATAGGAGCGGGCCCCCTTCCAAATTAGATCATCTTTGAATCCTGAAACTACTTTCTACGAAAGGAACTCTCGACTTCTTCTCAAGATTTCTCCCTTGTGGCTAAGGAGTAGTCACCCTGCATCCGCAGGCACCATCCAGGCATCGCGGTCTGCTGTAAGTCTCTCCTCCGGATCAAGACTGCCCAGCTCGACGAGAACCGGCTTCCCTGGCACCTCTGACCTCTACCCACATCGTCAGCTCAGCTGAGATCGGTGGGTGCTACGAGACCTTGATGGACCGGCCATCTTCAAGACTGAACGACTCTTGCCCAGCACGACCGCCGAGGGATCCTCGTGTGAGTGCTTTGGGGTCCGAGAAGCCCCAACCCTGAGCAGCTCCAGCACCGAAGTTCAGCCCTCCAGCATCCACCAGATCTGCGTGGGGCCCTTCTACTCTTTGCTGCTCACCGCGTTGTCTGGCTACTAGCCCGCTGGCTTGTGGCCTTCCCGACGACGAACGACGACATCAACACCGCTGGTCTGGTTGCTCCAGACTGGCCCTTGCTCCCCTCCAAAAGAGGAGCACCCCGGACCCTCCTGGTCCACTCCAGACGCTATTTTAAGTCCACCAAGAATTTGCCAAGACTTGTTGACCCAATCCTGGGTCCAGCGACGTCGATAGCAGATACCATCGTGGGACAGCTTGCACCTCCATCCTGGTCGCTGACAACGCCTCCTGGTCAGTGAGACTGCAGAGCCCAGCGTCGCCCACTCACCTGGTCGAGGTGACTCCATCCGGTGCCATCCTGGTGCCCATCTAATCACTGGCTAGTGATTCAGAACTTGGTCCCCTCTGCTTACAGGTGTCTTCCATCTCCGATCCAGGCTTGGATCCATCCGAATCTCTTCACTGGTCGCCTGCCAGCAACTTTTTCTTTCAGGCTCCATAGACTGCAACGAGGATTCCCGACGTCTTTCCAGACCTATGCAGCCGCAGCCCCTGGGCTAAGTAACTTCGGCATTTCGGTGCCCCAGCATAGCCTCACTATCCAAGGGTCCAGATCCTTTTTCGTTTCAGTTCTACCTAGTCGGATTCGTCCGATATCACTAACTTTGTAAATTCTAGCATCCATAGACTTTGTCCCGCATCCCGCGTGAGAATGCACACTCTGCACCCGAGTCCCCTAGGCCTCCTGCTAGTAATCTGAAGGTTCAGTAGTCCAGTCCTAGCGATTCCAAACCCTATGAGATTAGTACTTACCTGCTAGTAATTTTGCATTCCACTTTTAGAGTATATGGTTTTTCGTGCCCCTCGGGCATTTGTGTAAATTGTGCAACTTAAAGTATTTTCGTAAGAGTTTTGTTGTGTGCTTAGTACCCTGTCCTCATAAAGAGTACAGGGCTGTTGTAATCTAAATAAATACACTGTTTATTTTCATAACACTTGTGTGGTGTCCTTTCACTTGGTGTTCAAGGGGTATATGTGATGGTATAACAGCTGGCTTAACACGCCCTCTAGAGTTTAGCCCGAAGACTGCTCGTATCCATGCTACTAGGATAGCTGGTCTATAAGGTTGACTTACAACCAATCATCAATAAGGGTTTTTTGGACTGATACAAAGTGCTCACTAGAATAGTGAACATTATATATCAGGCCAACTTCTCACAGTCAAGATACAATGTCAGTCTGGGATCCAGCTCCTCAATCTCAGTAGGAGCAGATGTATCCAGCCTTCCCAGCTCCAGGTAGGGACCTTTCCAACTATTTGAATGCTAAGTTTATCTGAAAGAGACTATTAGTTATAGATTCCTTACCTTAGAATTACCCTCAGGCGTCAAAGTGGATCTGGAGAATTTTTCTTCAGGAGTATGCCTGTGCGTCAGTAGGTGGGGTCCGTTGGCTTCATGATCATCGGAATTACGTTGCGGTATCTACTTATGCGCCACCCCTGCGCGCTGACATCAGTTCCTTCTTTTTACAAGACAGCCAGTGCAGATCCAGAGAGAGCAGTACCCGTAGTCACTTTTTGACTCACGTCTTTTCGAGTCGTTTGACTCCTGGTGCATGTAAGGATATCCATTGACGTACCGGCTTCAAACCTTGTGACTCCTGTCTCAAATTGATGCCAGTCATGGACCTACACCTCATATGCCTCTGGTGCCTGGAGCAAGACCACGACCCAAATTCGTGCTCCGATTGTCAGGCCATGAACCCTAAGTCTTTGCGGGAGCAGCCCTGAAAAGCTTCTGGTGGCCCGGCAGTCAGCTCCGTGCCTCTTGAGGTCCCGGTCCAGAGGGGAGGTTGCGGGACAGGTCGCGGAGTCACCACCATCATTCATCTTTGAAGCCTTCGTCTTCAGGTAAGTCGAAGCACAAGTAAAAGTCAAAGAAGCACCGTCGCTCTTTGCTTTCTCCCCGTCCGTCGGGCGACGTGGGACGCAGTAGGTCGTCGTCCTTTGGCTCCGCCCGCAGAGCCTGCTGGGACGGCTCTGAGCTTCCCTCCCTTCCTGGGAGCCAGAGCATCCCCTGCCCAGCTTCATGCATTTTACGAAGCCCTTTACTCCATCTTTGGGCAGCCCGAATCCACGAACACGCCTTCGGCCCCATGGACTCGTTTGGGGTTCGAGGCCTTTGATGCCGGCAGCTCAGGCTCCTACACCACAGGGCCCCCAGGGATCCAGGCATCAGAGGCGGTGGGAGTGTCATCAGATGAATCGGCACCAGAGGAGGTGTTGTGAGGTCAATCACGGCTGATTCCTCTGATGACACCTCCGCTGCAAGTTGTGTCCCCATCCGGCGTAAAACCCATGCCTCCCCCTTGACTTGAACACAGAGCCGGACCGGCGATGGAGGGTCATTTTTTCCCGTTGTTCATCCCTGGCATTCCGTTTCATCCTGAATGGCAGCCAGAGGAGGGAGAGGAGGACTGGGAGGGGTCTGTGGACCCTCTGGCTGACCAGCTAGAAGAGCCAGATTGGAGAGAGGAATTAGGTTAGATTGGATGGTAGCATTGGACTTCCAGGACGCTTATTTTCACATCCCCATCCTGCCGTCCCACAGGCATTGTCTATGGTACATGGTAGGCTACGAGAACTTTCAGTTTACCATACTCCCCTTTGGCCTTACCAGTGATGTCGGTGGTCTCAGATCATCTGTGCAGATCAGGGGTTCCAGTATTCCCCTATCTCGACAACTGGCTGTTGAAGGCAAGTTCAGCCCATGCTGTTGCTTTCCACCTCCAGGCTATGGCGGACCTCCTGCACTCGCTGGGGTTCACTATCTACATGCCGAAGTTGCACCTGAACCCCTCTTAGAAGCTCCTTTTCATCAGAGCAGTTCTGGACACAGTGCAGGTTCGGGTCTATCCTCCCAAGCAGCGAGTCCGGGATATTCATGCTGTGATACCACTGTTTCAGAATCTATCCCGGATTTCTGTGAGAATTACCCTGAGGCTGCTGGCCTCATGGCCTCCTGCATCCTGCTGGTGGACCATGCCAGGTGGCATATGCAGTCTCTGCAGTGGTACCTGAAGTTCCAGTGGGCGCAGTATCAGGGAAACATTCCGATGTCGTCCAGATCTTGGATGGCACTGCACACCACTTGCAGTAGTGGCTAACGAACCAGGATTGGGTCAACAGTAGTTCCCTCTACCTTCCCCAAACAAACCTCACAGTGGTGACAGATGCATCACTTCTGGGATGGGGCGGCCACGTGGGAGAGGCGGTGATCAGAGACCTCTTTGCCTTCCTGATCAGCCTTCTCTTTTTAAGTCCCCTATTGTAAATAGATTTCTTAAAGGCATTACTCACCTCTATCTTGCTATTCCTTTCGAAATACCCAAGTGAGATTTGAATCTAGTCTTAACTTACCTTATGTGTGCTCCTTTAGAGCCACTACATAATTGTCCTCTCAGACTCTTGACCTTAAAGACTGCTTTTCTGTTTGCCACCACCTCTGCTCGCAGGGTGAGTGAGCTTCAGGCTCCTTCTTGGAAATCTCCTTTCTTTGCTGTTCATCTGCACAAGGTTGTAGTTTGAGCTAGACCTTCTTTTCTTCCCAAAGTGGTTACCTCTTTTCACATAGGTTAGGCCATCACTTTGCCCACCTTCTTCCCGCCCCTGCATCCTTCCAAGGAGGAGGAGAGGCTCCACTCTCTGGATCCAAAACGTGCACTATCATTTTATCTGGATCACAAAAAACAATTCCGGGTGGATGATCAATTCTTTGTTGGCTATGTGGGCACCAAAAAAGGTCGGGCCGTGCAAAAACGAACCATCTCTCCATGGGTCGTTCTTTTCATTAGAATCTGTTATTCCTTGATGAAAAAGGTGCCTCCAGTAGGGTTGCACGCCCATTCCACCAGGGCGACGGCAGCCATTACTGCTTTTGGACGTGCACGCCCATTCCCCCTCAGTGACATCTGCCAGGCAGCCATGTGGGCATCTCTGCACATGTTCACTAAGCATTATTGCCTGGATAATCTGATAGAGACTTCTAGCCGCACATTCCTTCACGTAGAAGTACTCCCAGGCGTGAGACTGGATCCGGAAACTTTTTTGCCACAACATCCCTGAGCACCGGGGGTGTGACGACATCACGCCACTCCACCCAGGCGTCGTCCACGCACATGATGTCAGCGAGGTCACATAAGACCCGCCCCGGCGTGCCTACATCCGTTTTTTCCTTTTACGCGTGCATTCGGATCCGGTCCTTGCTACAGGCCTGTTTTGGGCCATTTTTTTCACCTTTACGTTTGGTGGAACAGTGTGCGAATACCTTCGGGCTTCAACACTTAAACATTTTGTGGGCGTCTTAAGTCGGCGACGGACCCGCACCTCATTTGTTTGTGGTGTTTGGGAGAGGATCACGGCATCACTGACTGTGAGGACTGTCAACAGTTGAAGCCGAAGTCGTGGCGGGAGCGCCGCATGAAACTTCTCTAGGCGTGTCTCTCCAGGTCGACGTCCTCCGCTCGGTCTGCTTCGGCGGACGGCTTCAGGTACGGCCGTGGGTATCCTCCTCGCCCTTCTCTGATGTCATGTGAGCGTCGCTCCCCGGTGGGTAAGTGCTGCAATTTATCCCCGGGGGCTGGTTTCCAGCCTGCTGTGGACATGGACTCTCTGCTGGTGATGCGGCGCTGTGTGTCGTCCTATCCACCGTTTCCCGGTGTTGGGGCGTTGAAAGTCCAAATGGAGACATACGCAGAAGCTCTGCAGGCCTCGCTGGCGTCTCCCCCTCCTTCCCCTCCTGGGGTGTCAGCGGACCCCTCGCCTTGTGCAGGGCCCTCCTCAGTGCCGCCGGTGGCTCCGGCCCCTGGTGCTGACTGGTTCGGATCCAGGCTTTCAGGATGTGGTGCTGTTGGGGTTCGGCTCCTCTGGGGCACTTCCTTCAGGCCACGGCATCTCAGCCTCACTGCAAACTCCTGCGATAGTCCCTGTGGTGTCACGGGAGGTCGCCGGAACTCGGGTCGCATCCCTGAGCCCCTCTCAGTCCTTTGACAAGGTGATCTTGTCTAAGGCGAGGTGACACCGCTACGGCGCTGGCAGCAGCTGGACCGTGTAGAGCCACAGGGGTTGGTGAACCCTCCTCGTCCTGCTCCGGGTCGAGGCCGGGTGAGGACCCCTCATCCCTCTTCGGGCCCCTCTTGTCCCTCCCCACAGGCGGCTGCCTCGATGGAGGTCGAGTCAGAGGTTGGATCTTCCCTGGCACCGCCACGTGGGTTGCCGAGTGATCCCCGCCTCATTCTGGGCCACGGCTGGCGGAGGGCTTCGTGTCCCTCCCCAGGCCCGTCTCGTTCGCCCATGCAGGTGGCTACCTCGGCGGGGGTCAGGTCGGCCACGTCCCGGGCCGGGTTGACTCCAGCTCCGCTCCGGTCTCCGGCACGGGGTGACTTGGAGGACCCTTTTCCAGCGATGCCGGATGGTGCCAACAACCTGCCTCAGGCAGCGAACTCTACTGCTCCGCGCAGGAGTCATACCGCGGATTCGTCTTCCGAGGCAGGCTGTATATTGGTGTCATCCTCCCCGGAGACTGGTTGCCGTATGGTGTTTTTTTCACCGGCGTCTAAGGGCGGCTCTCCGCCCTTCCTGAGGCAGAGGTATTCATCGGAAGAGCAGCAGGTCCCTCATTCTTCGGCTCCTTCTGACTTCCAGGTCTGGCCCTTGCCCATCCCCCTTGGCCTCGGGGACGGCCGCCTCTTTTGCAGCCGTCACCTACGGAGGAGCTGCTTTCCCCACCGCTGGGCCCTACGGAGGTGGGTGCAGCCTTCGCTCACGCGGTGGCCACGGCTGTGGGTATCCTGCGTATGGGTGACCCGTGGCTCACTTTCCTGCGGACCATCTATATCAGGTCCTCAGCCAGGGCTCTGGTGGGAGGGAAATCTTACTTCCCTTTGAAGGTTCCCTCCTTTCTTCCTTGATGGGGGCTTGGAGGCGTTCTGCCTCAGGGGACCCGGTGCCTCAACATCTTCTGCACCGGCACCTCCTGGCACCGCATGACACGGCGTGCCTTTCCCTCCACCCCTCTACCTCCAGTCCTCTTTTGTGGACTGCTTTTCCCTCCCTGCAGCCACTGTTGACTCCTCCATCCCAAGAGGCCCGCTGGCTGGACTCTTGGGGGCACAACATGTCCGCCTCAACCAGCACCGCCCTGCGGGCCCTGAACACCTTGTGTGTGCTGGCTCGGGCCTCCTCCTGTTTGTGGGACTCGGCTTAGTCTCTGGGATCCGCAGCATCCCAGAAGGGTGGTCAGGTGGACTTAAGGCATCATGCGTTGGATGGCCGGGAGCTTGCGTTGTTTATTCTCCGCTCAGCTCTGGACATCTCAGAGGTCCGGGCCATGGCTTCCTCAGTCGCTCTCCGTCACCATGCTTGGCTTTAGGATGAAGTATTCCCTGGGAATATTCGGGAGCGACTCATTGACCTTCCTTTTGATAGCAGCCTGTTGTTCCATGCCCTGGCTGACTCTGTCATCCAGAGGCTCTTGGCAGGGCTCCGTCCTCCTACTCCTCCTCCTCCTCCGTCCCCTCTTCAGTGACTCCTGAGTCGTGTTGATTCTGGGCCTTCTTAGGCCGGTTCTTCTGGCTGTGGAGTGTGTTTTCTGGCTATTGCGTCCTTCCTTGGGACTTTGGCATTGTTGGCTGCTGAACGGCCCCTTTGTTGATTATGTGTGTTTGGAATTGTTGCGCATACTTGGTCCTGAGATTCGACCTTCTGCTTGCTTGGGCTGCTTGTCAAGCCTTTCGCGGGG
Organism: Lissotriton vulgaris; assembly: GCF_964263255.1. NCBI lineage: Eukaryota > Metazoa > Chordata > Amphibia > Caudata > Salamandridae > Lissotriton > Lissotriton vulgaris. Next base: position 441,801,752 of record NC_141696.1, on the reverse strand, counting down.
GTGTTTTGTTCCCCGTGGCTCTTTTGTTTTGCCTCTGCTGCAGAAGTTCTTCCAAAGAGGGTTCCCATATTTTGGGACTTATGGTACCCTGGGTGGGGTAGTGGTAGCTGTCCTATGGCTTACACTCTGCTGGAGTGTTCTGGTTGCCTCTGGGTGCCTGTTCTCCATGGCGTTTGTGTAGGTTGCTTTGTTCCTTGAGGTCATGTGCGCGGCCACTTGTAGTGGTGTGCCCGGGCGTCTCCTCCTCTCCCTGCTCCTGCCCTGAGGTCTGGGATGATCCTATGTTCTCCCTTGCCAGGCGCCGCCTACTCGGCCTTCCTGGGGCCTCGGGCTGTTCTTCTTGCTTCTGGCGGCTTTTGACTACTAGCGCTGTTCTGGTTCGCAGGTTGTTCTCCACCTGGAGTGGTTTCGCCTCTTTTTCCCTCGCTTCCTTGGGTCTTCTAGGCTTCTTCTTCTTCCCTTCCTGTCTTGGCATTGGGCGGAAGCTGTGTTGCCCTGTGGGGCAGTGGGGTGCTTCGGCCTCTCCGACCTTGCCCTTGGTTCCTCTTCAGCCTTCTTCTCCCTCCTACATCCTTTTGGGGTCAGTGGGGGCCTGTTTGGGGGTTCCCCTTGCCTGGCAGAGACGAGGTTCTACCTAGTCCATAGATCTGGTTCCCTGTGGGGCCCTCTGTTCTGTATTGGCTGGTGGGGTCCTTTCGCAGACCCTCCTTCCCAGGGGGTATTGCTAGGGTATCTATTCTGCGTGAAGGAATCTGTGGCCAGTAGTCTCTATCAGATGTACGAGTTACTTACCTTCAGTAACAATGCATCTGGTAGAGATGATTTTAGCAGCAGATTCCTTCACGGCTCGCCCTTCCTCCCCTATTCTGCGAGGACCCTTAGGTTGGTCTTGGGTACTCGCCTCCCGGTGGGGGGCTGTATGTCCTGTGAGTGCCTTCTTTGTTCTTGAAGGGTGGCTACGTCTGGGGGTGGTTCATTCCTCCTTTGGAGGATGGGGTCCCGGTGTTTCGGTGCCCTGCTGCTCTGGCTACTCCAGGTTTGGGGGGATTGCTTTCTATCTCTGTCCTCCCTCCCCTCCCTTCCTCCAATTGCTATCCTCTGATTAAGGGTCATCAGGCCATGTCTTGCCCTTGTCCCTTGTGGGCAGTTCCCCTTTATGTTGGGGTGGCTTGGAGGTTTGTTGTCCCTGTCTGTGTTGGGACTGGTCCCCTTCCTTGCTCAGGATGGGGGTGGTGGATTTCCTATATGTACTATGTCCTTACGCATGTTCCTTGCTTCCGGGGCACAAAGGTGGGAGGTTGTCTATGTGCTGGCAGGATGGTTGCGCAGGGCTCTGGTCACTTCTTCTTCTTTCCCTGCCTTGGGTTCTGCGGTGTGACACTACTGTGGGTGGTGTTGTTAGTCACCGTTTCTATCCACATTTTCTGCTTTTCGCACACTGTTCCATGCTTCCAGTTTTTTTATCTGGTGGTTCCGCGTTGTGGTGTGTAAAAGTTCTCTGAAGAAAACTGATGTAGGCGCGCCGGGGCGGATCTTATGTGACCTCGCTGATGTCACGTGCGTGGACAACGCCTGGGCGGAGTCGCATGATGTTGTTCCGCCCCTGGTGCGCAGGGATGCTGTGGCAAAAAAGTTTCTGGATCCAGTCCCATGCCTGGGAGAAATTCTATGTGAAGGAATCTGCGGCTAGACTCGTCCCTACCAGATACATCATTAGCGAAGGTAAGTAACTCGTACGTCAGTTACGGACAGACGGCTTCTTTGGTCGTTTAGTTCTCCAGGACTTTCTGGTGTGAACTTAGTTCACAGACCCACCTCCCAGATTTTTTTTTTTTTTTTAATTTTTGTAAACCTCTACCGTGCATTAAGAAAGAACAAATACGGGCCCACAACCATCAGGCCGGCCACGAAAACACAAGGAGCAACAGTGCGTGCAAGTCGGCGACATAGCAATACGTAGTACCATCGGCAAATATTTGAGAGTTACACTGTAAAACACCGCATCACCGTGTCCCAGGATAAATGAAGGTTAATTTAAAATTTTTCTTGCAACTATTGAATTCAATACGTACTGTTACTAAGTCATAAAAGAAATAATAAATCAAGAAGGCAGAGTCCGTGCAGGTGGGACCTGATTGAGACTACAATTCACCATACAATCTAATAACCCGATCAACAAGTCCCCACCCAGGCGGCGTGGCAGCATACAATGACTACAACGAGGTATCAGTCCTAGCGTCCCACCCAGCAACCGCCGCCACCCATCCCCTAGCATGCCTAGACACGGACCAAGACAGAGAAAGGAAAAACAAAAATGAAGAAGGAAAAAAATAAGGCACCATAGAACCGAAACCAACTAAAATACTAACCCCCCACCCTACACGCATGCAGAGGCTATGGCCTACCCCCCCCAGCAGTGTGTCTGTCGCCCCATAAACCCGAAATATAGCGAGAAGAAGAAAGAAGTAAGAAAGGAAAAGAATACCAAAAACTCCAAGATACAGAGAGTGAGAAAAGAGAATCCTAATCTTCAACTCTCAGAAAAAATTGGGAGGAGGTCACTGTCACATACTCCCGGTCACTAAACGTCCCCGCCCCAATTATCATAGGCACAACTGAACTAGCAAGCAGAACTGCATATGGGGAGGGTCGATTCCAGTTGCGCAAGCAAAGCAAACAATAAACAGTCCCAGCCTAGTCCCCGCCCGCCCATGCGCTCATACCACTAAATGAGACCTAGCCCTGGCCCGATCTGGGACGCCCCCCTGCGCCCGCCCCTCCTGAGAAGCCAGCAACTGCAAAGAGAAAGGGAGAGCCCGCCCCAACAAGAACAAAGAAACAAAATGGCCACACTCGGTAATGAGGAAGTGTCCGAGGACAGGATAGATGTCGCCAGTCCCAAACCGAGTCAATACATAAATGGAGCTGCGTGTCAAAAGCAATATCACCACACAGTGCGGGAGTTAGCGATGTACCCAATAAGTAGGCACAGTCAGACAGGATAGTCAGATAGTGCAGCGGCGGCTCCTTGAGCTCCGTGGGCGAGGTTGTGCTCCGCATTGGGGAAAGAGACATTGTAGCAGTACAAGGGCGGATAGAATGTACCCCCTTCTCCATGTCGTCGCGACGCTGTTGATCAATTGCACACTTCCCCGGCAACAATGTGTCACAGACAGGGAGCAGCGGAGACTGTTCAGTAGAGCAGGGAGAAAGGACGGGCAAGATATAATCCGATCCAGACAGGCAGCCATCCAGCTTCTCCTCCAGCAGTTGCGAGCTCGCACACCACTCACCCCTCAGTCGAATAAGAGCCAGGAAAACAGAGGCGAGGGTAAATGGTGATTGGTCCTCCATTGCCTCCGCAGTGCACGACGCTTCAGCCAGTTCTGCTCCCCAACCGGGTGCCAGCCGGATATATCGGTCAGGAGCCAGGGCGCCGTCCGCCATTACTATAGATGAGCCAGCCGTCGTGGTCCCGCCGTCAGAGCAAGCAGCGATTGCAGGCAGAGTCGGCGTCAGGAGGAGACGGGCAGCTCCGTCGGGACAGAGCAGGTCCTCCGTATCAGGCTGCATGCAGTGGGGGGGCTCCACTCCAATCGGCACAGGGGAGACGAGGCAATGAGGGAGTCCCGGCTGCCGGGGCACCTACGGTGTCGGAAATGCAATGAGCGGCTGTCCTTCAGCGTTCCGCAGTGGGAAGCGGCATTTCAGGCTCCAAATCGGCAGGCAGTCCCAATCACACAAGCGCCCGGCATAAAGGCCAGACATCCATTCGGCCAGCGCAGGATGGCAGCGCCGCTCCAAAGTGATCGGCCCCTGCAGCCGCGGCAGTCACAGGCGGCGCTTCGTATCACAGGTCCCGGGTCCGGGGCTAGAGTCGTCGCCTGCGTGCATCTCGACGATTTATCAGGTTGCCGGGCAGGTAGGAACACCGGAGGGACACCAGCGGAATCAGGAAACTTCCCCAAACATCCCGCCGATATACAGTGGCAGGATAGTAATCAGGATTGCTGTGCGGGGAACAAAGGCTTGAGGAGCCGGGAGGCTACACGTCCGTCTCCGCGGCCATCTTGGCTCCTCCCCCCCCCACCTCCCAGGTTAGTATTGCTGGGGTACATTTTTGACTTAGCTCTTCCTACTACAGAGCTTAAGTCACATTTACTGACTGATGTGTTTTATTCTTCATCACTGACATCTGTAACTTTGTTGCCTTCTAATGAGGGTCTTACCAAGGCAATTTTGGACATTGGCAGAAGCCTATGATAACCTCTGCTATTTCCTGGCCACTACTAAGGAGGTATAAGTCAGCTCCAGGGGATTCGCTCTTTTTGTCTTCTCATCCTTCACCTGAGAGTTTGGTTATTCAAGCTTCTTGTTCATCAAGGATGACTCCTGGATATTTTCCTTCTTCACCAGCAGTTAGGGAATTCAAAAAGATTGATCAGTGGGCAAAAAAGGTGTTCTCATCAGACAGTACAGCAATGTAATCTGCCTGTTGAGTCGCTATATACATACTTGTTAAATTCTGTCAAGTCTGTTGTTGCAAAACTGCCTGATGATGTTCAGGGACATTTTTCTGAATGGCCAAGGTACGGCCCACCAGGATATACAGTCAGGTCTGGATTCTGCCAATTGTGTGGCTTAAGCAAAGGGCACTTCGATTACTTCCAGAAGGCATATATGGTTGAGGGGTTCTATATTTTCTCAGGATGTACCCATTACTCTGATGGATTTGACCTTTGATGGGGCTTGACTGTTTGGTGTGAAAGCAGATTCTGCTCTGGAACGGTTTAAAGGGACAAGGTGACAGCTCATTCTTGGGTCTTCATTCTCGTGCCAAGGACTACAGACAGTTTAAGAGATTCCAGGGTTTTTCTAGAAGCTTTTCTTTTTGTGAATGGCCATAGCAGCAGCAGCCATCCAACCCCCTCTATAAAAGTTACTGGGAGAGTAGAAGTAGTGTATGAAGTTGGATTTTTATGTGGTAGTGCCAATGTAAGGGCACACCATGCAAAAATACAGACAACTCTAAACTGGTTTACAGGGCTTAAATTAATAATCCCAAGTACTCTATTTGCGGTAGTGTGGTTGAGCATTTTAGGCTTATCAGAGGGTAGTGTTAAGCATTTGTTATTTTCACAGTCAATAAATGAGAAACACACTCAAGAAGAAAATTGAGACCAATTTAGAAAACATAGCAGATGTTTAAATAACACCAAGATCGTCAGAATCAGCTAAGTACTTTCGGAGTAATAGATTTTTGTAGAAACTGAAAAATACAGCTGAATAACGGTTTTGAATTATAAGCCTCAAACAAGGTAATGTTATCCTAGGGGAGAAACATACAGTGCATATATATACTGTAGGAGACTGGCTCAGTATATAGTGTCTGCCTATGGTGAGGCACTGTGCACTGAGTCCAGGCAACCCTGAGTGATAGTGTTTAGGTCACTGAAAACCAAATCTCTCTAAGGGTAGCTGTGGAGAGCAGCTAAGGCTTATCCAGGAGGGGTGTGGTTGCACCGCGTCAGACGTCCATAGGACTGAGGGATAAAAAATAGATTTCCCATGTGTAAGGAGTATCTGACCTATATTATGTTAGCATGATGCATCTATACGTACCCTCTTTGCATAAAATTATATATATATGTCTGTATGCACTGGCAGGGGGGGAAATGTTTATTCGCTCCTTGCGTATCTATTGCTAACAGAGTAGGCCGAGAACCATACAGACAACATGTGGAAACCTATGTTATAACACGGGCTGTGATCATGTGTTAGTCTCTGGCAGTTGTCAAGCCCCAGTTCATCTGAATTACTGGGAGCAGCTGAACATAGGCTGTTTACTCGACTGTCCTGAGACTCAAGGTCGCATCTGGCTTTGGGTGCGATAAGCGCATTCCTGGAGGCGCTGTGCCTACACTCCGGGCACCAAGACGAAAGGGAGTCACCCCTCCTGACCGCCCCAGTAATAAATAGCTAAGCTTTGAACTAATCATGTGTGCCTTATATGGTCCTTCCCTGGAGCTCGAGGGCCAACTGGTGTTTTCCTTTACTGTGATTATATGTGTTGAACCGAAAAGTATATAACCTCATGTTTGAATATGAGCTAACAGTCTTCTCCGCGTTCCTGATGGGTGAGGGTTGGAGAAGCTCCTCTATAGAGTATTTTGCTTAATAAATGATTGAACTATTCTTCACTGCCAACTGACTGATTATTATGTAATGGGATTGGGGCTATTGGTAGGTATAGCCCTACGCTGGAGTCCTACGGGCGTAACCCAGGAGCTGACCGTGTTGGTCTTCAGGAGTTGGTAGTGGAGAATATGCAATTGTACCTGCGTGCACCAGGTGAGTGGATTGTTTTTGGTGTCTTTTGGAACGCGCTGTTGAACAGCGTTTTTTTAGCAGTTAACTGTGTAGGATTTGGTAGTCGGTGTACCATGGAGAATCTTGGGGGTCTGAAGGGGCAGCATTGTGGCTGCACGGGTAGATGCTCGGCGGACTTGTTTTGTGAACAATAAAGACGCCGATCGGATGCCCTGGTGTGACTGATGTGGTGAGCACCCGGCCGGACTGGTCTCGGAAAGGCCTGTGGTTGTACCTGGGTAGCCTTGGGGATATATCTGAAGCAATGCTAAGGAAGCGGGCTTAGTCAGAATAGTCCCACGGGTGAACCAGGAAGACTGCAGGATGGTCTGTAGGACAGTCTGTGGTTATACCTGTCCGGCGGTCTCTTGGTAGTCTTTGGACTGCTTGATTTTGGTATCTGTTGGTCTGGAATCTGAATTGATTTATTCTCCATGAACAAGAGTCGACGGGCTCTGTTCTTTGTTTGGAAAGACAGAAAAGAGACATGTTGTTTTGAATATTCTTGTATGTACATATATTGTTATTCTGTGTGTGTTCGAATAAGAGCGAGGTTGAATGTATTGTGAATGTTTGAACAATGCCATGTTTGAAAGTACGTTTTAATGATTGAATGAGGACTACGTTACAACAATCATCATGGAGGAGGAGCCACGCTAGCAACCAAGATGGCCCGTAGGCTCCCGGCTCCGCCGACCTCTGCCTCCCGCCGGAATATCCTGTCATTTATCCTGTTTTGCGCCCAGCCTCAATGTGTATGAACCTGCTGTGAGATTCATGGTGCTATCCCGAGATCTCTACTTGCTCGGCTGACGAAGATATGTCGAGTGGAAGTTTGCAGCCTAGATCTGCCCAGAAGCCGGGGTCTCGAGTGCTGGCCCATCCGGGTTTCAGTTGAACAACATCGGCTGTGGTGGTGTGATTGGGTCCGGTCTACCGGAGTGGAAAAAGGAAATTTCTCTTTCGCTTTTCGGATGCACGCGGATGACGGTTGGCTGCCTTGGTGAGGGCCGGAGGAGGGGTGACAGACCAACGTTTGCAGTTGTGGACGGGGGCCCTGCCTGGTGACCCGGTAACGGGCCTGCTGGTGTTCGCTGGGTTTGGTTCTCCAACTGCGGTGGCAGCCTCAGGATATCATCGAAACAATATATAAGTCTCCCTCTGCAGTCGACCGTTTCCTATTTGCCCGTTCCCCTCTGAGAGATCGAACCGCTGGGGAAGCGATCATAATCGTTACCGATCCAAGAGTAGTTGAACAGACTGTGAGTGAACCGTCGCTGTGAACTGTGTTGGCGGCCATTGGGTCACTTCATGTGTACATTGAAGACCGCATTCAGATGACGATGGAGCGCTTGGTTGAGATGTTACGAATCGGACTGGACCCTACTCCATTAAAAGAAACAGCGACAACAGAGACACCCAATATGGCCACTCTGATGAAGGAAGTAGACCCCCCATTGTGTGAGGTATCGGAGCCTTTGACCAGTGTTTTGAAAGATGAAAACAAGTTCAATGCCACCAATGGATTGTTAAGCATACGATTGTTGCTGACTATGGAAGGACTAATTGATGTTCCCGCCCCAGAAACTTTTGATGAGAATTGTTATTGGAATGACACTGCTTCACTTCCCTATGTACCGGAGCCGCTAAGAAGCCGGACTAATCAATGCTGGGAGTTCACAACGGGGAAGGGAGGCTCTGGACTTGATGACGTTCACGGCACTCTCTTTCTACTACTTTGTCTTGCATCGAGTTCTATTATATTTTCCTCGTACTCGGACTGCCTTGCGGAAGAGGTGGCTTATCAGGAGGGGACTCATGTGTTTGATCAGAAGGGGCAAAGATGAGATCGAAAGACTGGGTTTGACTCAAGTATCGATGGGCACAGGATTTGCTAAACTTATGCTATAGTAAGGCTGGGCGGTGTTTGAAGATCCCCTTGTCAAGACACATATTTGCTGTCCGATTGATTTTTGGATTTCAATTTGGGGGTCCTTGGTTCTGGCGAGGGGGGTGCGACCGGGAGCCTGTACGAATATGCCCTCCTCCACTTCTCTTCTCTACTTTGGTAGATTGCTTCTTTTAGAATTTAGTTAGTTGGGGCGACAGGCACACTGCTACTGGGGGTTAGGCGATAGCCGTTTGCAGGGGTGCAGGGTGGGGGGATGGGTTTATTGTTTTCTTTCTGTTATCGCCCATATGGTTTTTTTCTCTTTTTTTATTTTTTCTCAGTCTTTCCTTTACTCGTAATATTGGCGAAATATCCTGACGTTGATCCTTAACCTCTAGTATCTGGTTGCCATGATTCTCCTGCAGTTCTGATTCTATGGGTGGGAAGGTTTTGTGGGTCCGCAACTAAACGTTAACCGGTTATAAGGATGCAATTTTATTTTGTGTTTAATAGTGCGAGCCTCTCGAATATCCTTGCTGTTCCACGACTTTCCTGTTTTTATGTACCAATTCACCCTGTCATTATTGGATGTATGTATGGCACCAGATATGTCTGCTTATTTTTTGCTTGAAACAATAAAAAGATTTATAAAAAAACCAAAAAAAAACAATAATTATGCCGCATGGTAGCAAATTTATTTGTTTTGGATGTTGTTGCCACCCTAATGATACGCGATTGGCTGAAAGTCAACCTGCCCCGCCTGAGGGCAGCCCGAGTTATGATATGTATGTTATGCATGGTATTACACCTATCTTGTTTAACACACTATGGCATAAATATACTAAGGATAATGTAGAGTTGCAATGGCCTTTAACCGGGTCTTTTAATGAGAAAAAGATCAATTTCCTGCAGGATCGATTGTTTTCTAAACGTAGTCGACAGTCAATGTTTGATTCCTTAAAACTGTGGCAGAAGGAGGCAAAGCGTAGACGTATACGGGAGGAGAAAGTATGCCGAATGAAGGGAGGTCAGATGATTACGCAGAAAGCCATTGCTTATGATAAAGCTAAAACCGAACAGGGAATTGATTGTGCAGATAGGCAATTCAGATTGCAAGTGGATAAGACCTATGTGGCTAGGACTGAAGCGGAGGATGAGATGGAGGATTTATTGGATACTCTTCCCCCTCCACCTTATGCCCCACAACGTATATATCCTGTTGTTCCCCCAACTCCAGTACGGGTCCCTTTAGCCTCTGCCCCTGTTTCCTCTTCCCCTGTCTCTCTCCGGGAACGTCCTCTGTTTTATTTCCCTCTGTGTCTGAGACGGCTATCTTATGATCTGCTACATTGCCATCTTCGGTTATGTCCACAGCTGATCTGTCTCCTCCTATCCTTGCGTGGGCTTCCCATTCCGCGAGCACGCCTCCATCCATAGCCGTTTCAATTCCAGCTCGTGTTACGGGGGATTTCGCCACACGAAAGTTGTTTACTCATTTGACTGCAGGATTAAACGAGAAACAGATGATTGAAAATCAGTCATCCCAGTGGATGCAACAGCCTATTTATACTATAACTGATATATGGAGCACGCTTCGAGACTTTGAGCCTGTTATGCAGCAACATGCCCTGAAACACATGGCCACATGCCTTCTTACTTTATGGGAGCAGTGTTTTGCAGGAGGGAGGGCCCCCCAAGTGATGTATGATATTCGGGACAGGGCTCATAAGTCTGAACTTAGACCAGAGGAAGTGTACAAAAATGTCGAGGTTCTATTAAGTTATCGAGGGCGGATGCACCAAAAATGTTTCTCATGGGACTCTCAGCACCCTAAGCGAGAAGTCCATCCTATCTTTCACCCTGAAATACCGGAATAAAAAAATTATCAGGATACCCCAACTGTAACACTGACAGAGGCGGAGATACGGGACTTCCTGAGACAAATTGAGATGCCAACTCTGACACCGGAGACGTCCTGGAGTTAGAGGCAGAATTAACTCTTGAAGAATTACAAACTGCAATGAATGCGGTGCAATCAGGAAAAGCTCTGGGACCCAATGGGATACCTATAGAATGGTTTAAGCAAGTGCCGGAAACAATAGGCCCGCCCCTATTGGCGATGTACAATGAAAGTTTGGAGAAGGCCGAACTTCCAGTGGACCAGCGTATCGTGACGATAGTGGTGATCCCAAAACCCGGGAAACCACAGACGGAGTATGCGTCTTACCGCCCGATATCATTACTAAATGCAGAAGCCAAAATTTTAGCAAAACTATTAGCAAACAGATTGATGATACATCTCCCGCAATTGATACACCCAAACCAGTCTGTTTTTCTACCTCACAGGAACACAGCACTTAATCTCAGACGCGTGCAAGGGGTGTTAGCAAAAGCCTCATTGCTAACAGAACCGGCGGTGATGTTGTCATTGGATGCGAGAATGGCATTCGATATGGTGGGATGGCAATATTTATTTGGAGTGTTAACATGTATGGGTTTTGGTCCTAAATTCTGTGCATGGATACGACTCCTGTATACCAAACCCGTGGCCCGAGTGACTGCTAATGGCCACATATCAGACGAGATACCACTGGCACGGGGACCACGCCAGGGATGTCCCCTGTCGCCGCTGTTATTTGCACTAGTACTTGAACCCCTTGCAACACTGATAAGGGCGACCCCATTGCTGAAGGGAATTAGCTGGCGGGAGAGATGGGAAGACTCTCTCTCACTTTATGCGGATGACATGCCAGTATATCTTACAGACTCAGAGAGCGGCATACCAGAACTTCTTAATGTTTGTAACACCCACGGTAGACTGTCAGGATACACAATAAACTGGTCTAAATCGGTCATCTTCATTTTAAAGGGGCCGATACCAGCACTTTCCACGGAGTGCCCATTAATGATTGCAGAGGACTCATTTAAATATTTAGGGCTACACATCACTAGAAACATAACAGATTTCCTCACTAAGAATTTGACACCGCCACTGGAAAGACTAAAACGCGATGTGAACCACTGGGCATCGCTGCCCCTCACACTGCCCGGGAGAGCTGCATTGTACAAAATGAAAGCCCTCCCTATATTCCTCTATATCCTGGAGAATACGCCTGATCCGATCCCACCCCGCTATTTTAAACAAGTAGCGGCACAAGTATCGATCCTTCTTTGGGGTAACCACCCAGCCCGTATCGCTCAAGCGAAGCTACATAAAAGCTGGTACGATGGGGGGATTGCGCTTCCGAATCTCCAAATGTACTATTGGGCGGCACAACTCAAAGTCATAAACCACTGGATCCATGTGCCCCATGACGACCCAGCATACAGGGCAGATAGGGCACAACTGGGAACGAATAACATGTTAGCAGTGCTTTATAACAAAGGATCAGACTCGAAATTAGAAGGACCTACTAAACACACTGCCCGTGTTTGGCACGCGGCGCAGGCTCGGCTGGGCTGGAGAGGGGTGATAACTAAGCTGACCCCACTGTGGGATGTCAAGGTGTTAGTACACTTACAACGAAGTAAGGGCTTCACACAATGGGACAACATAGGCATCTCCACAGTGGGAGATATATGGGATAAGGGAACAGTGATACCATTTACCCAGCTCCAACACCAATATAATCTGGGCCCAAATGAGAAATTTAGGTACATGCAAATACGACACGCATTAATAACAGCGATCCCGCTGGACACCGAGATCCCGGAGACATCCCCGCTGGAAGACCGGTTGCTTGCAGATCACATGGAAAAAAGTGCCACATCATTTACATACAGGAAACTACTTAATAACCTACCAGACCCCACAGGTATATTGAGAGAAAAATAGGTGACAGAGATAGGAGAAATGGACAATCAGGAATGGCAAGAGGCCCTAGCTTCACCCAAAGAGGTGGGAATATCTGCCAGGCTTAGATTAGTGCAACTTAAAATTCTACACCGCATATATTACACTAGGACCACCTTACACAAATGGCAGAGAACACCACACCTATTCTGCCTAAGGGACTGTGGAGAGGAAGGAACCTTTTTCCACACCTTATGGGACGGCCTAGTATTAATAAGTTATTGGCGGCAGGTGCTGCGCACCATATCTCAGAAAACAAAGGTGTCACTCTTGCCAGAACCGAGAAGATGTCTACTAAACGTGTGGGAACCTAACAACCTCTCACGTCACAGGCAAATCTGGGCTACACTGGGTCTTTTAATTGCCAAAAGAGACATTGCGCAGATGTGGGAGGCAGCAGAGGTACCGACGCTATCAACAATTTGCAGAAACATGGACCTGACAATGGTCACTGAACGCGCAGTGTATGCAGCCAGGGGGTGCCCGAGGAAATGGAATAAAATATGGGTAGCGTGAAATATTTTCCGAGGGGATATCTGTGAACCATTGTCGGAATTTGATGCAGATAGTTCAGATGAAGAAGGAGAGGGAGGGTAGGGAAAGAGTTGGGATTGAAGTGCGGCAGGAATCAATAAGAGTAATAATGTCTGTATTATGTTTAGCACAGTATGGTCTACAAGGTGAACCACGACCTACACGAGCTGGTAGCACATCTGATATATATCAGAATGTAGTGACTAGACCTCAAGTAGAGGCATGAGTGCAGGAACAATGGGTCTACACCCCCTGGAAGAGGAGTGAAGTCCTCTCGCTAAAATCACAACTACCTGACCCCCATAAGAATCCCACGGTTTATTATAAAGAACTCACAGAAGGAGCTTCCTCAGCCGTTATTACCCTAGCTGACATAGAGCTATTTTTTGCATTGCTAGTCCCTGTTGATGTATGGCGTCAGGTGCATGATCAGGACCATGTTCCGGAGTTAGGTGGAACTTGGGAACAGATAAAAGATTGGGATAAGGAACGTAAGCCTGGTGATCAACCAACACCCGTGTCGTAATTTGACATGGCCGCGTTAGCGCTTAGCTGAACTACACGTTTTCCTGCTTAACTTGGCTATACACGAAAACGCCATTTTGAATGTTACGGCGGCCATCTTAGATCATAAGCGGCCTCGTGGCTAGCGTGCCCTTTAGTCCGTTGTCCGTACCACTGACCACTTGAGTTTGCCCAGCAACAGGCAATTTTTAGTACTGGTCAAGCCTGTACATGCGCAGTCCCCACTGACCAGTCACCCCTCAGGAATGTGCCGCCAAACTGACCAGCGGAGTTGTACCCCCTCCAATGAGCTGGCTGTGTTCCAAAACATGACCAAATATGTACATAACGCCTTGTAACTTTGTGCCGCCTATCTTTTTATTACCTGTAAATTGTATGAAAGACCGAGTCACACCGATGTTCGGTGTGATACTTCTTGCATTACCGAAGGGTGCTGTAGGAGTGTACCACCACCCCATGGGGTCTTAATAAACTTGTTCTTTGAATTTTACAGTTTCCGTGCCAACAGTTCTTGAATGTAAGTGGGTTATCTACGGAGCATGTAGGCCTTGGGAACCCTGATTACTACAAATTGGCGACCACGAAGGGACTCATCGGCGACTCGGATGCCCGAAGGAGAGGTCGTGACGAAGGTTTGGAAACTCGCCATGGACGCGTACGCTGCCACCGAGTGACCCGAGTCTTGGCACCCGCGGTGTTTCTTCCTTTCCTTCCGATCTGACCTTCCAGGTGGCGCCGGTCTCCGACTGAGTTTTCGATCGTCTGCGTTGCTGGGAAAGTGCCGTTTGGCTGATTCGATTACAAGACCTTGGCAGTTGGAATCTGGACATTTGAGATTTTGGGTAAGATTTGTGATCGGTAAGGTAGTCTGTGGACGCTTACTGAAGTCCTATGATTTGTGATCGGTAAGGTAGTCTTCGGACGCTTGCCGGAGTCCTATGACCTATGATTTTGACTTGAGTTAGCTAACGTTTGTGAATTTGTGACCTTTGAATTTATATGTGCAGTGCACTTCACATAGGCAGGCATGTAGAGATGTTTCTCTAATTTTGTTTCTTTCCTTTGAGCGGCACATTTGTGTGAAGTACTGTAAGTGCCATTTTATACGGTGTCACGCTTTCGTGATACTTTTTGAACATGCCTGTTTTAAGCACACTCTGAGGGATGTGCTGTCTTGGAAATGGTACCACAATTAGGTTAGCGGAAGCACAGCCGGCTCCCCCAGAAGGAACACCAAACCGTGATATGTACATAAAATTTGGCCTTCCCCCTATAATGTATAGCAAATTATGGCATAAGTATACAACGTCCGATCCTGAATTGCAATGGCCTCTACATGGGTCGTTCGATTTACGAAAAGTACAGTTTGTGGAACAATGTTTGTTTCAACGCAGGTCTAGACAAAACATGTTTGATTGTGTGCGAATGTGGGAGAAAGCGGTGCGCGAGCGAATGAAACGTGAAGTTGCCTTGGCGGACAAAGAACAGCGCAAGGCTGCTCGGGATAAGGCTTTACAGCTTGAGGAAAAAGAGGCTCAGGAGAAGAAAGAGAGGGAGGAACGGGAACGTAAATTGCAAACGACTGGTCAATTCCCTATTCGTCGACCCCTTTATCCGGTCCTTAATAATGAAATTGATGATTTTTCATTGCTAGATCGATCACCGCCTCCGTACGTTTCGCCAACGGCTCCAGTTGCAGAATCGGACGATGAAGGACAGGATAAGCCGGGAAAGAAGGGGGTATCTGGTCTCAGGTTTTCTGCGGGGAGATCCGCACATTTACGTAGTTGGGCTCGTAGAGTGAATCCGAATTTTGTTTCTCAGTCTGACGTTATTAAGGAAAGGGGTACATGGACAGACCAAGAATTACTGTATTTTCTGGCTACATTGGCAGATGAAGTTGTTACCGCATATCGTCACTTTTCAGATACGTTAGAATCTAAGGCTGTGTCAGTTCATCGTGAGAATTTGGATAAAGGTTTATTTGATCTTGCAGATGTTGATGACCTTTTCAAGCAACTGATCGAGCTGCGAGATGAAACCACCAGATTGCGGGAGGAGCGGAAAAAGAAAAAGGAGTCCGGGCCGGAGTCTAACGGGCAGTCTAAGGAGTGTTCTCTCCGGGGTTCAGATAAGAGTTCTGCACTGCATGTTATGCCTATGCGTGAAGCCGCACCTTTGTATGTTCCACCAAAAGGGGAAGGTACAGATGATGATAAATTGTCAAAGGATGCGAAGGGATATTTTGTATATAACTGGGTGTACACGCCTTGGAATAGAGCAGATGTTATGGCATTGAAAAATTCTTTACCTGACCTTCGGAAAAATCCGGCAGCGTTTTATGAAGGGGTGGAAGGGGCTATTTCGTCTTGTGTGATGACTCTTGTCGATATAGATTTGTTTTTTGGGTTAATTCTTCCGCCTGATATGTGGAGACAAATTCGTAAAAATAATGATGAAACAATACTTGGGGGGACATGGAAAGAAATAAATGCTGCCGATTTAGACAGGGAACCGGCATGTAAGCCTTGCCAGTTGATATTAGACCTCCCGGCGGCTATCTTGAATAAATTAAAAACGCTCGTACCTTCTAAAAAGATCGATTGGACCATGTTAGCTTCGTGCAAACAAAAGCCAGATGAAACGGTTTCGGATTTCTTTACACGCTTCGAAGAGGCGTTCCATGATTACAGTGGTCAATCTTTTACAGACGATACGGGTCGGCATCTGTTTGTAGACAAGTATGTGACTAATCTCCTGCCGGAGATTGCAAAACGATTGAAATCGAGTGAAAGTTCCTGGGCCACGGCGACCCCTGCGTCTTTGTTAACTATGGCTCAGTATTATGAGCGGCAGGAGTTGGAGGCTAAAGAAAGTGTTGATAAAAAGGCGAAGGAATTGAAAACGAAGGTGATGTTGGCGCAGGTTCGGGAAACACAGGGTAGAGGGAACGATAGAGGTAGGCGAGGTGGAGGAAATACGTCGTATGGTCGTACGGATATAGCGGAGGATCAATGTGCCTATTGTAAAGAGTTTGGGCATTGGGCTGAAGATTGTCCGGTACTTCGCGAGCAGCGTAGCCAGCGTGGTCGAGGAGGCGGTAGGTCGAGAGGCAGTTATACGGGGACGAGAGGTGGCGGAGGTGATCGTGGAAGGGTTGAGGCAAGGGGCCGTGGCCAGGACGAACGAAATATTTTTGATAGACGAAATCAATACCAGATATCGGAGGGTGAGAATGTGGAGCACCAGGATTATGTGCATGAATAGGACTGCGTAGGATGGGGTACGGAATCAATTGAAGTGCCGGTAGATCAGAAGGGTCCATATGTAACAGCGGGTATTCTGGGTTCTACTGATCAATTTCTAGTCGACACAGGGGCTACTCGTAGCGCTTTGTCAAAAAACTTGGTTCCGAGGGCTCCCCTGTCTGGCGAAATGATAACATGTATAGGGTTTGATGGCACACCCTCTCCTAGCCCATTGTCAAAACCCCTTGCACTTTGTCTTGACAAATTTTTTAGTTTTGGTCAATTTTTGCTGTCGCCCCATACACCAGATAATATCCTGGGTATTGACTTGCTTAAGTATTTCCGAGCAACGATATGGTGCGCTCCAGAGGGAGTGCGGGTTATCCTCAACGATAATTACCCTGACTCGGATAGATTTTGTACCATACTAGACATTCCAGCTTTGGTATCTCTACCGCACACGTTATGGGCGACCTCAGACACGGATGTGGGAGAGATGCGTATTCCACCTATTCACATTACTGTTAAAGAGGGGGCCTCTCTACCATGGGTGCCACAGTATAAGATTTCGAGGGAAGGTGAAATTGCCTTGACACACATTGTTCAAGATTTGATAACTGCAGGGGTGGTGGAGGAGGTTCCTTACAATGTTTGTAACAGCCCTATTCTCCCGATTCTTAAAAGAGATACTGACGACAAAGTCTATCGGTTTATTATTGACTTGAGAGAGATTAACAAAATTGTCATACCCCAATACCCGGTGGTGTCCGATATTACGACCTTTCTTACATTGGTGCCACCAACGGCCACGACCTTTAGTGTAATTGACTTGAAAAATGCATTCTTTTCCATCCCTGTCCATCCTGATAGCAGATATTTGTTTGGTTTCACGTTAAATAATAAATCGTTTAGATTTTGTCGTGTTCCCCAAGGTTACACTGAGAGCCCGAGTATCTACAGCCAGGCTCTGAAAAGACAGCTTGATTCCTTTGAGTTAGAGTCTGGGGTTGTCCTTATCCAGTATGTGGATGACCTTCTGCTTGCTGCAGACTCTTATGCACAATGTGAGGAGAGTACGATTGCTTTGCTTTCCTTCCTGGCACTGAATAATCACAAGGTTTGTAAGAAAAAGCTTCAATACTGTAGACCCAAGGTGACCTACCTCGGTCATCTTTTGTCTAAGGAGGGGCGTGCATTAACATCAGATCGAATTCAGGCGATTTTAGACACACCAGTCCCCCGCACACAGAGAGATGTACGTGCCTTCATAGGTTTAACGTCCTTTTGTAGGCAGTGGATCATGGGGTTCTCGCACATTATAAAACCTTTACTAGCGTTACTGTCCAAAGCCACACCAATGCCCCTTGAATGGACAGATGAATGTCAGAATGCTTTTGAACAATTGAGACAGGCCCTTTGCTCTGCACCCGTGTTAGGTACACCAGACTACACAAAGATCTTCACATTGTACGTGCACGAGAAAGATGGGTGCGCGTTGTCAGTGTTAGTGCAAGCACACGGGGATAAGCAGAGGCCATGGCGTATTTTTCTGCCATTCTTGATCCTGTAGCACGAGGGTTACCTGGGTGTTTCCGAGCAGTCGCAGCGACAGCAGTAGCTATACGGCAGAGTGAGGGAATAGTGTTGTCACACAAATTGTTGGTGCTAGTTCCCCACGCAGTAGATGCCCTGTAAAAAATCAAACAAAGACCCAATATCTTACGAGTGCACGGTTAACAGGATATGAGCTTACACTTTTGGCGCCACATATCACACTGAAAAGATGCGCTACCCTGAACCCTGCCACTTTATTGCCCTATCCGGTCGAGGAGGGTCAGGAAGAAAAACATCATGACTGTGTTTTCCTGACCGAGGAACAGACAAAGGGTCGTGTCGACTTACAGGATATGCCACTTGCAGATGTGGATGGGGAACTGTGGGTTGATGGATCGTGTTTGAGGCTGCCAGATGGTACGACTTCCGCAGCCTATGCGATCACGACACTTAAGACGGTGGTAGAAACAGCACGGATACCCCAGAAATCGGCTCAGGCAGCAGAGCTGATAGCTTTAACAAGAGCCTGCGAATTGAGTGCTGGCCTATGTGTGAACATATACACAGACAGCCGGTACGCCTTCGGAGTAGCACATGACTTCGGGCTACTCTGGAGAGAGCGTGGGTTTTTGACTTCTCACGGAGTACACATTATGCACGGAGAACTAGTGCGTGATCTCTTAAATGTGTTGCTTCTTCCACAGAAAGTAGCGATAATAAAATGTAGCGCCCATAAAAAGATCACTGATAAAGTGGGTCAGGGAAATGCCTTTGCAGACAGCATAGCGAGACAAACGGCTATGTCTCGGACTGACTCCCCCATGTATGTGACACAATCACAGGCTGAGCGATGGAGCGATGCTAGAGCAGAAATATTAGATATTCAGAAATCAGCTACTGAATCAGAACTTGCGGCATGGGCAGCAGATGGGGTGCTAGATGATGAAGGTTGTTGGAGAAGCAAGGACATGGAGAAATGGAAATTGCCTGCAGCTTACTTGCAAGCGATGGTCCAGATGACACATGGGTTGGCACATGGGGGAGCTCTTGCAATCACTCGACTGCTAACACGAGTCTGGGAACATCCCGAGATTGCTAATACTGCCAAGAGAGTAGTGCAGACCTGCCTGGTATGTTTGCAACACAATCCTGGAAAGGGGACCCATACTCCGAAAGGAGGGTTCGTTCCACCTTCTGCACCATTCGAGGTACTCCAAATGGATTATATCCAGCTTGAGCGTTGCAACAATCTGAAGTACGTCCTAGTGGTGGTATGTGCTTTTAGCAAATGGGTTGAGGCCTTCCCCACGAAAGACAATACAGCTCTAACAACGGCTAAGGTGTTGCTTAAGGAGTTCTTTCCTCGCTTTGGAGTTTGCAAATTTTTGTGGAGCGATAATGGGCCTCATTTTGTTGGGAAGATTGTGGAGTGTGTACTGAAGGGGTTAGGGATTCAGCAGAAGTTTCATGCTGTGTTCCACCCTCAGTCGGCAGGTCTGGTTGAGCGGTACAATGCTACGTTGAAACTCAAACTGGCTAAGATTGTGGCATCCACGTCGTTGAAGTGGCCGGATGCTTTGCCGCTAGCATTACTCTCTCTCAGATCAGTGCCCCACTCGCGAACTGGCCTCACACCATATGAGGTGGTGTTTGGTCGCCCTATGAATATCTGGGGGTGCCCAAGCCGCGGTTAATATATGATGCGCCTTGTATAATGATGAACGATTATTTGGCACGATTAACAAATGATTTGCTTTCTATTCATCAACAGGTTCGAGAAGCGCTCCCTGACAACTCTACTGGAGAGGGCCATGATCTTCGCCCTGGCGACCATGTCATGATCCGGTCGTTTGAGAGGGCGAGCAGTTTGGAGCCGAGGTGGAAGGGCCCTGAGCAGGTCCTCTTGGCAACCCGGACAGCTGTACGAGTGACCAATAGGAAGCGGTGGGTGCACTCGACACACTGCCGTTGTGTCTCTCCTGATCTGGTGAATCCTGCTGTGTTGACTGACTACAAAGAGATTTTGGAAAAAGAAAAGAGCCCAGCTGTGACGTCGGCCGAAGTTGAGGGAGCCTTCCCGGACCACACTGTTGCTGGACGAGAGCGTTATAATCTGCGGCCACGATAAGAAGATTTTTTGGTTTTCGAGACTGGTTGGTTACCGCTCTGGGGTTTGTGAAACGGAGACCGGGAATCTCAAGGGGGGGGGATCAGTTCTGCCAAGAGTAGCGACACCCGTCTTGACCCCGGAGAAGAAAACAACGGCTACCTCGGAGCTCAGCACCGTATTTTTCTTTTTTAGGTATACAAACATGTGTATTTGAGACTTTGTGAACAATTTGAACTATTTGAGACATTGAGAACTTTCTGAACTATGGCGTCTTCCGCATCACGAGACAAACGAATATTAGGTGCCATCCTTTTTGTCTTGACCATTGTGGTAATAGCTGTAATAGCCTGGGTAGTTGAACTTGTGGTACCTGCACGTGAACATTTGCTGCCGACTACCCCGGCTCCATCTGAACATTTTCACTTTACCTTACCCTACCATGAAGAACGGCATCGACAAACTTACTTGAACAATAGCTTTATCCAGATTCTCCATCACACGCATAATATGACAAATACGTCCAATTGCTGGGTGTGTGGGATGTTGCTGGGGCATCAGAAGAAAGGGGGCACCCCACTCATTCCACTCCCGTTTTCGCATAATGGATCCTGTAATGCCTGGTACACTCTCCTCTTTACTCTGAGATGGCCAATGAAAGGGGGGGTGCTTTTTCGTTTGAATAAAATATGTTACAACGACAAGGATGGGTTTCCACGGGCTGAAGGTACTCGATTTGAATGGGAGGAGTACCGGCCCGATAATATATCTGCCCCGCGAGTGTACAGCAATCAACGAAATATCAATGTATCCAGCTCACATGTCATTAATGTTATTGCTACTAAAGCTGATTTGTGTATAAGAAATAAAGGTTCGATTTCGGTGGGGAAAAGTGAATGCAACACCACACTTACCTTTGATAGCCCGAATGGCATATCGTTTGTAGCGTCTCGCAATACGTATTTCATTTGTGGAACGAAAGGTTATCATCAACTTCCGTTGGGATGGTTAGGCACGTGCTATGTATCTTTTGTACTACCTCCTGTATTCATTGCCCCACCAATGTATCATAATGATTATGTTTTGTACCATGACTTTGTTCTGAATCGAGTCAAACGGGCTGTTGTTCTGGATGATATCGACCAGACCGATACTGCCTTACAGCAATTGGGACTGTTTGGGTCCCAATTGCTGTAATGTGGACTTCAATTTGGGACTGTTTTCTTTTGTGGGGGCCGCGTTGAACAGTCGGAAAATAAGACGATTGACACGTGTTGTTGAGGCTGTAGCAAATGATAATGCCATTGCACTTGGGAATATTACTGAAGAACTCCAGATTTCTAGGATCGTCACGCTCCAAAATAGGATGGTGTTAGACGTAGTTTTAGCTGACCGTGGGGGGGCATGCAGAATTATCGGAAGTAGCTGCTGTGTTTATATACCTGACAATTCGCCATCTGTTTATGATGCCATTTCAAAGCTGCATAAGATAGCAGCTGAAATACACCCGGACAATGGAACTTGGACACTTTCAGGATGGTTCTGGTCAATACTTACTGCTTGGGGTTGGAAACTGCTAATGATTCTATGTATCATTGTAGGGATGCTGTTCTTCGTATGCTTATGTATTCAATGTGGCCCAGCTTTATGTTCTATGTGCTTATCAGCTTGTGTACCATCAGGACGAGCTCTTGCTCATGACAAAATGATGCTTCATAAAGAAGTAACTCAAATAATGCTAATAGATATTGAGGTCGAACATCCTGATTATGTTCACTATGAGGTAGCTTCAGCTAAATGCTAAAAGGGTCGTCTGTCGTAATTTGACATGGCCGCGTTAGCGCTTAGCTGAACTACACGTTTTCCTGCTTAACTTGGCTATACACGAAAACGCCATTTTGAATGTTACGGCGGCCATCTTAGATCATAAGCGGCCTCGTGGCTAGCGTGCCCTTTAGTCCGTTGTCCGTACCACTGACCACTTGAGTTTGCCCAGCAACAGGCAATTTTTAGTACTGGTCAAGCCTGTACATGCGCAGTCCCCACTGACCAGTCACCCCTCAGGAATGTGCCGCCAAACTGACCAGCGGAGTTGTACCCCCTCCAATGAGCTGGCTGTGTTCCAAAACATGACCAAATATGTACATAACGCCTTGTAACTTTGTGCCGCCTATCTTTTTATTACCTGTAAATTGTATGAAAGACCGAGTCACACCGATGTTCGGTGTGATACTTCTTGCATTACCGAAGGGTGCTGTAGGAGTGTACCACCACCCCATGGGGTCTTAATAAACTTGTTCTTTGAATTTTACAGTTTCCGTGCCAACAGTTCTTGAATGTAAGTGGGTTATCTACGGAGCATGTAGGCCTTGGGAACCCTGATTACTACACCCGAACTATTGGCGTTACCTAGCCTCATTATTACTTACATGCATTCCTTAATTCAGCCTCGTAAGGTGGATTGGGATAAATTGATAGCATGTAAGCAGAAGAAAGACGAAAGTGTTTCTGATTTCTTCACTAGATTTGAAGGCATATTCATTGATTTCAGTGGACAGGATTTATCATTGGAAGGCGGTATACGATTATTTGTTAATCGTTTTGTGATCAATTTGTTACCGGAAGTTTCTGCGCGGCTACAAGCCGCTGAAAGTACCTGGACCACATCTACGCCCTCGGTCATATTGAGTATGGCCCAATATTACGAACATAGATTGATTGATGAGAGTAAGAATAAGACGGAAAAGAAAACAAAAGATCTTAAGACACGGGTGTTGTTACAAGTTGTTCGAGAATGAGGCAGAGAGAGAGGGGGTAGAGGGTTCATCCCGAGGGGGGCGGGAACCGGACGAGGCGGAGGGCCTGCTGTTGTTTTGGGAATAAACCAGTGTGATTACTGTAAGGAGGAAGGGCGTTGGCGATTTCAGTGTCCATTGTTACTGGCTCAGAATGGGGCCATGAGAGGAGGAGGAAGAGGTCGAGTTGGTGTGGATCGCAGTGATATGCGGCAAGAGGAGGCGACGCATGTCGGATCAGAAAATATTTATTTTGATAATCCGAGAGGTAGGCAGTATTATAATGAGGACTGTGCGAGAAGTGTGGCTCACTGGTTAGAGGAGGCAGACCTGGAAGCAGAGGTCAGCCCGGGACCAGGGTTCAATTCCCGGCTCGGCGGGGTCTTGAGTCCTAAAATGTCCATGGACACGACAATTCTCGCTCCGGTGCCTACTCGATTCACGGGTTCACACTCTGCGACTCTGGGCAATAGCTTGCTTAATCTCCACAACGGCCCCTCGCGGCGGGATGCCTGGCTTTCACCTTGCAGATACCCTGCCGGGGATATCTCACAGGGGAATACCAGGACGGGTTCCCTAAGCAAGCGCTTAGAAACCGCTCGGTGATTTGCGCTATATAAATTCCTGTACATTTACATTTACATGTGCGATGGATGCAACCGAAGGGTATGCCTATACATAGGACAGCCAAGGAGTCAGGTGGCCAGGTGTCAGTACCCGTTGATCAGTAAGGTGCCGCTCGAGGCTACTGACTTTGCATGTTCATTTCTGGCTGATTCCCTAACTCACAGGATCTGCCCAGTGAAACCGCACGGACCTTTGTTGCTCACACTCTTCGCCCTTGCTTGCTGATCCAGGGACGATTAATCGGGGCTCTAACCGGGCGTGTAGTGGGACTGCGAGGACCAGGGGGCCAAGCAACACCTTCACCGGCCGCACCTGGGTCCTCTTCCCACTCAGCCCCGCCCCATGGCTTTAACAGCGCCTCGCGACTCCCGCTACGCGGGTGCCGCTCGAGGCTACGGACTTTGCATTTTCATTTCTGGCTGATTCCCTACCTCACAGGATCTGCCCAGTGAAACCGCACAGACCTTTGCTGCTCACACTCTTCACCCTTGCTTGCTGATCCAGGAACGATTAATCGGGGCTCTAACCGGGCCTGTAATGGGACTACGAGGACCAGGGGGCCAAGCAACACCTTCACCGGCCGCACCTGGGTCGTCTTCCAGCCCCGCCTCCAAACGGCCACGCCTACCACCTGAAAAGTATAATATCAGTCTTCCATCTCCGCATCGCGGGCCGGGCGCCGGGCGAAGCCCAGGCCAAGGGCGGGCCCGTTCAAGCCCGGTAAAGACCGGGTAAGACCGGACCGGGCCCCCTCTCTTTCGCTCGCTATAAGGTGTTTTTCTGTGAACACTACCAGCTTATAGTTTGCTTGGCGGCGTTTTGTCTTTATTTTAAACTTTAAACTGTAAACAATAGCTGAACTGAGGCCGCATACTGAACTTGTAAAGCAGACATGACCACTTGAGGCAGCAGGAGTAAAACCGCAGTAAAACTGAGTAAAACCGCAGCAGGGGGGGCAAATTAACAGGTACCTTGGATGATTTTATCATTCGTACAAACTCAGTGATTGACCAAGGGATACGCCTAATGGAACGCAGGGTCTCTCAAGACCTAGCGTTTGCGAAAACATCATCCATGGGACACCTAGCGTCAGCCCGCACACCCATACCTGAACCTGCTAAGGAAACTGAACCGTTACAGGTCCATGTGGATGTGCACTGTATACCAGCTTCCTATCAGACTCACTGATAAGTTCTGACCTAGAAAAAACCCTGCAGCTAATTCCAGATAGCTCCCAGGTCGTAAGGAGCTTCAGCTTATCCAGGGAGAGGAGGGAGGGCGCTACACCTAAAAAGAAAGTCACCAACACGATTACTCCAGGGCCAAAAAATCCTAAGACAGCGAAACCTAATAAAGCTCGTGTTTCATCCAAAAATCAGAGGGTGGGACAAGAGCAGCGTAAAAAGAAAAATGACCGGCCACCCACAAACATTGCCCTGTACCTATCGGACGTTGAGGTCCCGCCTACTATCAACATAGATCATCAGGAGGATGACTTTGATGGCCAACTCCTAGAAAAAATGGGGAATTTGTTTAAAACCCTCCTGACTCCACTAGAAACTAGACTAGTGCACATTGAAAACCAGCTCAAGGAACTGCATAACCTTACTAAGAATCCACCACATCCAGGGGTAAAATCGATAGCGAATGGCCAACCTATAAAATGTGGCCAAACAACTTTAAAAACTAAATAACCTCCACCACCCGTACCAAAGGTAATTATTAATCCCTCAATTCCAACAGAGAAAAAACTGCCGCTAAACACTCTGGCCAGACCACTCAAACCGGGAGGGAGGAGATTCTATCAAATACCCCTGTCGTCCCTAATAAAAACAAACAATGGGAAAGGGTGGCCACAAAGGGCAGACCTGCTGTAAACCTCCCCCCAGAGGCGAGCCCTTATGTAGTCGTCATGACGGGAGTTCCTGAATTGGAAGAATTTGCAGAGGAGCCAATCTGGTCCTTAAAAAATAAAGTTGCCTACTGGCTTAACATTAACCCTCCCCTTCCCCCGCATCTGTCCAGCAAGATTATAATGGTACGTAGGGTACCAGGGTTGGGCACGACAGGAAGACCATAAAAGGTGACTGTGACTTGGTCAACTTTGGGGATCAGCACACTGTCGACTATATCTGCTCATGGAGAACACAAATGAGCAGTGCAGGGATAGAAATTAGACGGCTATCATATTCTTATCAACCTAGGAGTCACCAAGGTCCAGAGTACGGGGGGAATTGGGGAAATGGAGGTTTTCAGGAATGGGGTAGTTATCCAACCAGGAACCAACTGTACATGGGAAATTGGGAGGGAATTCCTACTGCCAATAGATACAGCTGCCTCGAGATGGTGGACTGACTGGCAAGGTCACCCAAAAAATCAGAGGAGACCAGAAGCAGGGTAACCACGCCAAATATGCACAGGAGCAAAATAGATCGCTCCAGCATCAATCTACCGTCCAAGCAAAGGTTAGATGAGGGCGCACTTAACTCTGTCATAGGAGCGCCACCTATAAAGGGCAAGATTCATAACAATAGCTCAGAAATCACCCAATCCCAGGGTCACCCATGCTGTAAAGTACAAAATGGTATAGCTGCAAGTGACCAACAAGGGCCTCAAGAAGGACCATTGGATTCTATTCAGCAAAAAAAATGTTACCCCTACACTGGTTGGCACACGAGGAATTTTAACTCTTCTGTCATGGATTGTAGCAGGTTTATCTAGCAAAGTTAAGGACCCCATTTTTGTAACATTTGTAGACAAATTTATTATAATCTGCTTACAAGAATGCTGGGATCAGAGGGAAATACATCTAAGTGGATTTCGTACATTTTCTCTGCAGCTAAACAGCCAGACCCCCCAGGATGTAGCGGCATGGATTAGCAAATTTAGCGGCACAAAAATGGAAATTTTGCGGCACAAATATGGAAATTTAGCGGCAATTTTGCGGCATTTTATGTGGCCATTTTTCCTACAACAAACACAGATATCTTAGTTGTTTTTGTTATTTAACAACATGAAGCTATGTATATTTGGTTTCTCTACAATGTAGACACTTTGGGGCAGATTTACAAGCCCCTTGCGCTGCTTTTACGCCGCCGTTGCGTCACTTTTGTGACGCAGCGGCGGCGCAAAAGATGCACCATGGTGCGGGGTATTTACAACGTGACGCATCTCCCAGAAGCGTCACGTTGCAAAGCCCTGCGCCAGAAGAGGCGTACCATTGCAGGTCAGTTTGTGTCTTGCAATAGCCTTAGAGCTTGGTGCCACTGTACCTGCTGCACTAATGATGGCTATACCTATCGCCCCTTTACAGTGTATTTTGAACACGACCTGATATCCCACCGGATGCCCGTTCGACAGATCTAAACACTAGAGAAAGAGCAGTCAAAACCGCCAAGTGGTCACTTGTTAAACAGTAGCGAACTGCATGTTGGTACTTGTAGTTTTGTTGCAAAATGTCAGCCTGCAAATCGTCTCCGATTTAAAAGCGGGGACTGGTTGAAGTTGACACCCATGACATGGGGCCACTTGACGCCCGTGTTAAATTTCTCGCCTCTAGGATTTTTCCCATGGCTCACTCCCAGGGGGAAATGGTCTGCAATAGGTGAGCTCAACCCTCTGACTTCATCCCTTGTCCAGCGCGCCTCTGCAGATACCCCGTCCCGTGTGCGCCTCAGCTCTCTCGGCTGAGTGGTTCTGTCTGTTTATCTTGAGGGACTGACATCTCTGCACGGCGCTCCGTCTCCAAGCCCGCGAATAGGGTGACCAACTGGCATTGGTGCAAATTCAGGACGGTGAGTGTACAAATTCAGGACAAAGGGTCAAAATTCAGGACACAAATTCAGGACAGGAGGTCAAAATTCAGGACAAAACTTCAGGACAATAGGTACGTTTTAACACATCAGAGGTCGCGCAATAGTATATAAGTAAGCCCAGTCATTTCCAAACATATTCAACCGTTTGCAAACCTATCCATCATGTATCCTTCCATCTATCATTTCACTCATCCATCCCTTCATCCATCCCCTCATCCATCCTTTCACTCATCTCCATTATCCATCCACCCTTTTACCCTATCCATCTGTACACTTATCCATCCACTCCTCATCCCATCCATCCATTCACTCATACATTCAGCCATTTACCCTTTCACCAATCCAGCCATCCTTTCACTTACTAATCCTTCCACCCATCCACTATTTTAGTCATCCATCCATCCTCCCTTTCTCTCTCCATCGACCCTTTCACTTAGACATCCTTCCTTCCATCCATCCTTTCACCCACCCATCATCCATCCATCCATCTGTCCTTCCCCTCATCATCTATCCTTCCCCTTATCACCCATCCATCCTTTTCCCTCATCATCCATCCATCCTTTTCCCTCATCATCCATCCATCCTTCTACCCACCCACTCTTCATCCATCCATCCTTCCCCTCATCATCCATCCATCCTTCCCCTCATCATTCATCGATCCATCCATCCTTTCACCCACCCCCTCATCATCCATCCATTCCCTCATCATCCATCCATCCATCCTTTCACCCACCCCCTCATCATCCATCCATCCACCCTTCCCCTCTTCATCCATCCACCCTTCCCCTCATCATCCATCCTTTCACCCACCCCCTCATCAACCATCCATCCGTCCCCTCTCATCAATCCATCCATCCTCTCTCATTATCCATTTATTCAATCTTTCATTCATCCATTCACCCTTTCACTAATTCATCCAGCCATTCACCCATCCCTTCACTTACTTACTCACCGACCTTTCCATATTAATCTTGAGCTGAGCCCTTTTGAGAAGAGGCCCATCAAGAACTTCACCCTCGCTGCAAGGGCCGTTCCAGGACTGGGACAGAAGCCACCCAGGGCGGAGACAGGATCCACCACAGGGGGGGACAAGAGCCATCACAGGTGTCGGTGGACTGGAACCACAACATGGGGGGACAGGAGCCATCACAGGCGGGGGATGGACTGGAGCCACCACATGGGGGGACAGGAGCCATCACTGAGGGCAGGGCAGGAGCCATCACAGGAGAGGGAACAGGATCCACCAGGGTGGGCACAGGGGTGGGCATGCAGTATTCTAGTATCATCTTGGGCTCCTCGCCTCCTCCTGCACAAGACAACGAGAAGACATCAGTAGAAATCCTAATACTCTCCAGGATATCCCCCCCATCGATCCACCCAAATTACTGGAACTGATGAACCGAGTAAAATCGGGCTCACCTAACGATCCCTGCCACCCGCATATACTGAAAGAAGTTTATGCTGCACTCCCTCAGGGCATACTTCCCATCTTGAACACCTCCCTATCACGAGGAATAGTACCCGATTCCTTTAAAAATGCCACCCTGGTCCCTCTAATTAAGAAACCAGGTGCCGATCCCTCCAACCTTTCTAATTACCGCCCCATTTCCCTTCTCCCTTACGGCGCCAAGCTGCTTGAAGCCCATGTAACCAGCTGCATATCCAACTTCATTGAAACATCAGACTACCTGGAACCCAACCAAGCGGGATTCCGCCAGGCACACTCTACCGAGGCGGTGATCCTCGCCGTGCAGAATACTCTAAGGACCAATGCCGACAATGGAATTCACCAAGCCCTCGTACTTCTTGACCTGTCGGCCGCGTTCGACACGGTGGATCACACTATTCTATTACACCGTGTCGAACAAGCCGGCCTCAGCGGCGCGGCTCTCGCTTGGATTAAGTCCTTCCTGACGGATAGATCCCAGGCTGTAAAGCTGGAGAACTTTACCGCACCTATACTCTCCACCACCTGCGGTGTCCCACAGGGCTCCTCATTGTCTCCCCTTCTTTTTAATTTATATCTTAAACCCCTACTGTACTCCTTGAAAAACAGAAAAGTCACTATTTACAACTATGCAGATGATTTGCAGCTGGTATTCCCCCTCAACTCTCCGGATTCCATCGAGGAATTTCAAAAGACCATGCTGCACATTGAGAGCTGGATGGATCAGAACCATCTTAAGCTCAATCCAGGAAAGACTGAGCTTGTACTCCCTAGTAACAGCACACTCAGTTGGGGCCCCCACTTCTGGCCATCCTCAATGGGCACTCCCCCATCCCCCTCCCAGTCAGTAAAAAGCCTTGGGGTCACTCTTTGCGCCGACCTCTCACTGAAAACCCAGGCCGGAACAGTGATCTCCTCCTGTTTCTTTCAGCTAAGAAAGATTAAGAAAATCGCCCTTCTACTGACCCATTCCGCTCTCATCCAGGTAGTACTCGCATTGGTTCTCTCACGATTAGATTTTTCCAACTCCATCTACCTGGGCCTTCCCCTCGTCATCGCCAAACGCCTGCAGATTGTTCAAAATCAAGCGGCCAGATTAATATTCAAGAGCAATCGCAGGAAGTCAGCCAAACCTTTGTTGGCCTCCCTTCACTGGCTCCCCATAGCCCATCGGATTACCTTTAAGATAGGCTGCATAATTTTCAAGGCCCTCCACGGAAAAAGCCCCAGGTTCGTCAATCAACTCATAAACAAACACGAATCGACCCGAGACCTTCGCTCTGCCCATCTGTCCCTCCTCACGGTGCAGACATTTAAAAAGAAACGACTTGGCGGATCCTGTTTCGCATACCTCGCCCCAAAAACCTGGAACTCATTGCCCTTGTCTATTCGGAACTGTACCAAGCTGACAGAGTTTAGGGGAGCTCTGAAGACCTGGTTATTCAAACAAGCGCACGGTTAGAGCACTGTTCCATCTGTCTCTTCACTTACCATCTACCATCTGTTTCTTTCAGCGCCATGAAACCCCTGGGTGACCGTGCGCTTAACAAGTTCCGTATAACATAACATAACATATAACAAGACAGGCTCTCTGTCCAAAATGCCATCCCCCACTGTGATGTACCGTACTTACAGGAGATACTCTAAAAGAACTGATTGAACTGATTGTCCACCATACTTTGTTAATCAGTGTGGGTGCGATTGTGCCATTTCTTTATTTTCTTACATTATAGACTGCATGTTGAAGAACCGAGGTTTACTTACAATTTAGTGACAGTAATTACGCTCTGTGAAGAGAACCACGTGCTGCCTCGGTGTAATCAGGGGTGTAATCTGGCCGAGTCTCGGATGTTTGGGGCTCTGGGTAGAAATGGAATGTGCGAGCCCCCTCCAAATAGCAGAGACATGATGCATTCAGGGCTGTTTGCATGTGAATAGATGTCGCTGCTCCTGAGCCTGCAGCCCCTCCCTCTCAGTCACATTCGCAGCGCCTCTTAACAGGTCAGCAAGGGCTGGAGGTGTCAGGGCTGCCCCCCCCCCCTCCTCTCAGTCACCTTCGAAGCACCTCTTAACAGGTCATCAAGGGCTGGAGGTGTGAGGGTTGCCACCCCGCTGTGCCTCTCCAATGCTGCTGAGTATATTGGCTGCTAGCCCAATTCACAGGCGATAGCCACATAAAGCAGACCCCCCAGGATATAGCGAAAAATGCCGCGATTTCTACAAAAAATGCCGATTTCGCTGGCATTTTTGTAAAAATCGCGCCATTTTTTAAAAAGTGCCGATTTCGCGGCAAATCGCGAAATCGCGATTTCCTGGAGGGTCTGACTAGGGGCAGAAGCTCAGGAGGTTTGACGACATTTATATCAAATATGTTACATATAGAGGTAAAGATATTAAGTATAGGAGGGGATCACTTTCAAGAACTGTTATTGAAGTTGGGAGGAAAACAACAGGTCATCCTGATTAATCTCTACAATAACATCCCTAAGGAAGATGCAGACAAAGTAATAGCGGATTTAAGTAACATCTTACACACGCAACAGGACTCCGCCCAAACAGAGAAGTGTGTCATTTTGACGGGCGACTTAAACTGCCACATATGCCCTCAAAGTGATCTTGACACCTGTGGGGTGGTTAACCTGAAGGGAGACCCGTGTACCCACTTCGAGCATTCCAAGTTTGGTAACCTACTTAACAACTTGGTATGTGAATGGGACCTAGGCTTTGCCAATGAACTCTGTAGTCCTCAGGCGGCCTTTCAACCTACCTACGGTCAGTGATCGACTTTACGCTACTTACAGCTAGCTACCATCGCTGTGTCCTGAGTTTTAAAACAGAGTGCATCTCAATGAGCGATCACTTCCCGATACACTCGTCATTCAGCTTTGGGTCGGGCAATCCTCAGAGCACCGTAGTGGCCGAAAACATCTACCGCCACAGGATTGCACTTTCCAGAGTGAATGGATATACCATAAAATGGAGTAAGATAAATCCAGCTACTTTTCTCCACACCCTAATATCAGACCAATTAAAAGATTTTATGATCTGTCTTGCGGAAGACCCCAGCCCAACAGAGGTCATTTCTGCCTTCCAAAAAATAATAGGTCAAATGTGTAATCAACTTACTCGTAAGAGTAGGCTGGGTGAAGGAATCATGATAGAGGGCTGGTTCGACTCTGAGTGCAGTAAAGCGCACGCGCGGTTGAAGCTAGCTCTTAAAAAGGTACCTAGAAACACAACAGATATAAGGATAGCCAGATCACTATATAAAGCTGCAATAAAAAAGAGGAAGTTTGATCTAAAAGAGGAAGCCTGGGCAGCCCTACATAAGGCATGTGTACTGAAAGATAACACTGCTTTCTGGAGAGCCGTAAATGCCCCCTTCTTTATAGAAAGGAAAACGGACACAATCGTGATAGCCATAGAGGAGGTGTATGGATAAATCATTTTTCTGAGCTATACAAAAAAGATGAGCTGGTTAGCTCGGCACGCCTCAGTTACCAGCCAGCTGAGGTGTCTGATACCCAGGGTTTCTTCCCCCTAGAAATAATCTTCTCCTTAGCGGAAGTTGAACTAGCTATTACAGAGAGTTCTCTGAATAAAGCCCCAGGACCAGATGGAGTCCCAATTGACACCTACAAAGCTGATATCTCTCTCTGGGCCCCTCTTCTGACCAATGTTTTAAACAGCTACACAAAAAAGGGATTTCCATCTACCTGGCAGGAGGCGATTGTAGTCCCAATTTTTAAAAAGGGCGATCGTAGCGATCCAAAGTGCTACAGGCCAATTTCACTTTTGGATTCGCTAATGAAAGTGGCGGGCAGAATTATACTGAACAGACTACATACATGGGCCAAGGAGGTTAATGCCCTGTCTAAGTTCCAGTACGGCTTCACATCTGGCGTAGGTACAGTTGAACAAGGACTTAACCTAACCATAATCATGGCCAAGTACACAGTGGCAAAGAAGGAAAACCTATTCATGACCTTCGTCAACCTTAGTTCAGCGTTTGATTGCCTAAGTCACGAAGTGTTGTGGGACACCCTAAAAGATCTAGGTATTGACCCCAATATACTTAATTTTATTAAAGAACTGTACAGACGGGCAGGGGCAAAGGTCCGCTTTGGTAAAAACGGAGAACGCACTAACAAATTCCCAATTATGAAAGGCGTGCGCCAGGGCTGCATCCTGGCACCCTTTCTATTCAATCTATACATTATTAGTGTGGCAGTCTTTTTAATTGACAAGGATTTGGATTACCCTAAAATAGATGGTATAGCAGTGCCAATACTATTATATGCGGATGACACAGTCCTAATGGCAAGGACCCAAGTAAGCCTCCAAAAGGCGCTGAATAGCTTTGCAGGATACATGGATGAAAGAGGCTTAAAAATAAATGTAGGGAAAACCCTGACCATGTGCTGCTCCTCAAAAAAGAATGTATCGTGCAACACCTCTTTAAATCAGTCAAGGATAGTACTCACTAATACCTTTTCCTATTTAGGGATAGTTTTTAACAAAAAAGGTTCTTGGTCCACAGCGGTAGTAGCAAGAAAGCTATCTTTTACTCGCACTATAGGGGCTCTGAAACATTTTGCAAATAGACTGGGGGCAGGCCGATACGCGTACTATTGGACATTTATAAGGCTAAGTGCGTATCGATGGCTATTTACGGGGGAGGTATCTGGGGGGTTGCAGATTCCTCCGAAATTCAAACGTGTGAAAATGCCTTTCTGAGATATCTGCTGGCTGTCCCTAAATCCAATTCTAGCTATGTTTGTCATACAGAGCTTGCCCTAGTCTATCTAACAGATTTAATCAAGGTTTCCCCAGTCCTGCTATGGTATAAAGTATGGACAACACCCAAAACTGAGTTCAACCGGGCAATCATTCAGGATTGTGTCAAACAGCAGGGGTCAAAACATATCCTTTGGCTTTGCTATATAAAAGACTTTTTAACAGACATAGGCCACCCTGAGTTTTACAGTGCCCCCTCCACTCTATCTCTAAAAAAACTCTCAAGGGTGTTTGTCTCGAGCATTTGGAATAACAACGCGGGCAGATAGAGACGAAGAAGGTGACTGTCATCCAACATCAATAAATATTATATGGCCCGGGTATGCAGCTATTCTTGTCATCAAATTACTCTAGCTATAGTAGAATGCTGCTAGCCCGCATGAGAACAGGGACCTTTTTTAGAATGGTCACCTTTCCAATCATTAATGATTGGGCAAAACATTTAATACTATGTCCTTGTGATGATTCTTCTTTGCAATCATCTATACACTGTATTTTATTCTGTAAATATTACTCACATAGTAGGAAAAGATTTTTATTACCTCTGTTAAAAGTCTGGGGACTGAGACCATGTAGGCCCGCTTTTATCAAGATACAAATGTTACAAGATGAAATGACTATCCATGCAGTCTCCCTGTTTTTAAAGAGTATCATTAGGTGCAGATCCTCTGTGTTATAATACTTTCTTAAAAATACTGAAAATGAAAATTAATCTGAATTGCATGGAGGACTGTTTTTAGCTGCTGTGAATTTATGAACTGCTTTTATCTGCTGTGAAATTATGAACTGCTTTTCATTGTTTTCATCTATTGTAATGTGCTTTTATGATTTTAAACAAAAATAGAATAGAGCTATCTTTGACTTGACTTGACTTGACAGTAAGGTCCTTATGTAAAGGCGCATTTGAAGGGGACATCTGAAAAGTTTTTAGTTGATACGGGTGTGATGAATATTTTTATTTCTCGTTCTCTGGTCCCAGGGGCTGCTCTGTCCGGGCAAAATAATGCTTCGGTGGGATTCTCGGGAATTCCAGTGGTGAGTCCCATTTCCATACCTCTTCCGTTTACAATTGGTCCAGTTACAGTAGACTTCCCGTTTCTTTTGACTTCCCATTGTGGTGAACATTTATTGGGTTTGGATTTGTTGAAATAATTACATGCAAAAAAGTATTGTTCACCTGATGGTGTTTATTTGACTATCGATCCCCTTGGCAAGTATACTTTGCAGTGTTTCACCAAAAATGAACCCCTCCCTCCCGAGTTTGCTGCTATCCCAGCGACGCTGTGGGCCACAGGAGACACAGATGTAGGATTATTCAGAATTCCACCCGTTTCTATTACTTTGAAGCAAAATGCTCTGCTTCCATGTATACCTCAGTACAAAATTTCCCCGGCAGGCGAGAAAGCTTTGCTCTGCATCATACAAGATTTGATCAAAAAGGGTGGAGGAGACAGCTGCTAATGTATGCAACAGCTCCATTTTACCAATCTTAAAAAAGGCCCCTGTTGGAAGTGATCCTGACTATGTTGATACTTATGGTTTTGTGATTGATTCGCGTGAAATTAATGAAATAGTGGTGCCCCAATACCCTGTGGTTTCTGACATCACTACTATTCTCACTATGATTCCTCCCACTGCTAAATATTTCTCTGTGATTGATTTAAAGAATGCTTTCTTTAGCATTCCGATACATCCTGTTAGCTGTCATATTTTCGGCTTCTCATTATCTGGTCGCAGCTTCCGGTTTTGTCGCGCTCCCCAGGGGTACACAGAGAGTCCTAGTATTTATAGTCAAGCTTTGAAGACATTGTTGGATGATTTGGTCCTACCCCCGGTAATGTGCTTTTGCAATATGTCGATGATCTGTTAGTGGCCTCTGATACTGAGGAAGGTTGTAAGGAAGCCACTGTACAATTATTGTCTCATTTGGCGGCTAATGACAATAAAGTATCTCTTTCTAAATTCCATAATTGTCGACTGGAGGTGACCTATCTAGGTCATCTGCTGTCGAAAGAGGGAAGGAGACTAACCCCTGATCGTGTGACTACCATTTTTAATATGTCTGTACCTCGTACTCAGCGTGATGTTCGTGCATTTCTTGGCATAACTTCTTACTGTCGCCAATGGATCCCTAATTTTTTCCCTTCTCACTAAACCTCTTCTGTATTGAACCACTAAAGATGTGCATGAACCTTTACCCTGGACTGATAATTGCCAAAATGCTTTTGACTCTTTGAAATCTGCGCTTTTCTCTGCACCTGTTCTTGGTACCCCTGACTACTAAAAACCTTTTGTGCTTTATGTACACGAGGTAGACGGTTGCTCACTTTCTGTGTTAACACAAGGATTTGGTGGTAAGCAGAGACCTTGTGCCTATTTCTCGGCGGTGTTGGATAACGTTGCCAGAGCACACCCTCGCTGTTTGAGGGCTACTGCTGCGGTCACAGTGGCTTTTCGACAGTCGGAAGGGCTCGATCTGAACACGGATCTCACAGTGATGGTACCGCACGCTGTGGATACATTATTGAACAAAACGAAGACCCAGCACCTTACGAGTACGCGCCTTACAGGTTACGAATTGACTTTGTTTGCTCCCCATATTACGATTAAACGATGTGCCAGTCTGAACCCTGCCATGTTACTACCCCTCCCTTCGAACAAAAAGAACAATGATGTTCATGATTGTATATTTCGGACGGAGGAAGAGACAAAGGGATGGGTAGACCTGACAGACAATCCTCTAACTGACTCTCAACGGGAGTTGTATGTTGATGGCTCTTGTTTCAAATTACCAGATGGCACGACAACTGCTGCATATGCGATAACTACTCTTCACACTGTAGTTGAGCCTTCTCGAGCAACCTATCAATCAGCTCAGGCAGCTGAGTTAGTGCCGTTACCAGAGATGGTGGCTGTAGTTAAATGCAGTGCACACAAGGCAGTGGTTGATGCAGTGGGTGACGGTAATGCCTTTGCTGATCAAGTAGCTAAGGAAACTGCAAAATTCAAACTGACCTCAATGTTTGTGACTAGCTCTGCTAGGTGGGTGGCTAAAACAGAGATGTTTAATAACACCATGGAGAGTGTCCGAGAAATACAGAAGGAAGCTGCCCCTATTGAGCTGGCTCACTGGAAAGATAACATGGAGAAATTAGATGCAGACGATTGTTGGATTTATTTGACAGAAAAACAGCGGTGGTTGTTGCCTAATGCATTAATGAATGTGGTGGTGACAATGGCACATGTTTCTGAAAGAAACAGGTTAGTATTAGATTCCTTACCTTAGATTATCCCCAGGCGTCAGACTGGATCCAGAAACTTTTGCGTAGCAGTACCCTTGCGTGTCGGTAGGCGTCGTCTGCGGCTCCGCGTCCATCGTCGGCGTAGTTGGCGCCGGGATGACGTTGCCGGGGTACTTAAACGCCACCCTCACGTGCTGACGTCAGTTCTTCTTTTTTCCGCACCAGCAAGCGCCGAGCCTGAAAAAGTAGTACCCATAGTCAATTTTTGTCTAACTTTTTAGATCCTTTTTGATCATCTTTCGAAGTTGTTCGCCTCCGGCGGTGCCGGTAGGGATGCCCGGGTTCAAACCCTGCGTCGATTGTAGCCGACTGATGTTGGTTACCGACCCCCATCGCCGGTGCCTTCACTGTCTGGGCCCCGACCACAACGACAAGTCCTGCTCCGACTGCCGAGCCCTGACGTCCAAAGCTAGAAGAGAGCTGTCCAACAAGCGGCTCGAGCACCGGCATTCAGCCCTGCGCCGCTCGAGGTCCAGGTCTGGAAGGAGGTCGAGGGACCGGTCTCGGGGCCAGAGTCACCACAGTTCCGGGAGTCGTCATCAGTCTTCGGGCTTGAAGTCCTCAGGTAAGAGGAACAAGAAGTCGAAGAAGCGACATCGCTCTTCTGACTCCCCCTGACGCTCGCGCAACGTGGCTGGTGGTTCGGGCGACACTGCCCACGCGACTCAGTAGGAGCCGCAGGCGTCGTGGCCTGCTCCATACCCGCCGGTCCCTGGGCAGAACACGACGCCGGAGGAGATCGAGGCCTTCCTCGGGTGCTTCGGCCCCGGCACCGTCGGCGACTTCGGTCTCGACGCCGCAGGGTCCCGTTGGATCGGGTTCCGGATCCGGGTCGTCGCCGGTTGACCTTATGACCTCGCCGACACCGGCCCCCAGGGTGTTGCCTCCAGCACCGTCCCAGGACGACGTCGACCTCGTTCCTACCCTTGATTCAGGTCCGGCGCCGGAGCTGTGCCGCTCGGCGTCATATTTGACTCCGCTAGGAGAATTTTACTTCTACGACCCAGCCCAATCTTTTGGTCCTGAGTTTCATGAGATGGGTGACGAGGAGGATTGGGAGGGGTCCGAGGACCCTCTGGCACATGAGTGCCAGTCTTCTTAGGACTGGGCAGGTGAACTAGGGGAGGCCAGTGGTCTGGACACCTCACCAGACACTGGTTTTGTCTCCCCTCCTACCGTGGCTACGGAGGAGGGGGCTGCCAATAGTGTGGTGCTGACGCGGGCTGCCAAGGCCTTGGGCCTTGTTGGTAAAACAATGGTAAGCTGGAATCCCACACGCTGCACACCAATGTGGGAAGTTGACCTGGCATATGTTGTCCACTATTCTAGTGGGCACCTTGCACGAGTCCAAACGACCCCTTATTGATGGTAGGTTAAAGACAACCTTATAGAAAGCTTCCTAGTGGTAGCTGTGGAGAGTAGCCTTTAGGCTAAGCCTTGAAGGAATGTAAAGCATCTTGTTTTACCAGTCTATAATCTCGTGAATGACCAAATGAATGGAGAATAACACCAGGTATATATATAAAATATATGTATTTATTCTAAAAACACTCCTCTAGTCTCTCTAGAGGCTAGAGGCAAAAGTACACAAAATAAACTTAAGTAGCACACAGTAAATTAGCACAGTATACGTTTTGCCCTAGGGGCCTCACAAACCATATACTAAGAAAGTGGTATAAATACTGCTGTGAATATAGAGACAAGGCCTAGGGCCTGTTGAACCGCTGGGACAACCAGCAACCACCCAAGGTAGGGATGCAGGACACCCATGGGGGACGCGTGCAGTGTCTAAACACAACCGAGAATCACCATTGACTTCTATGGAGAAAGTTGCAATTAGATTTTTAAATAAGGACACTTAGGAGTGGACTAGGAACAAACCCCTTCAGTACTGGACAGTTCAGGAGTCAAGACCCATGGGAGCACCAAAGTACTCGTGTTACCTCACCCAGGGAAGCTGGGTGCATAGGTGTCTTTTCGTAACTGGTTTTGTCGTCGTTTCCTATGGAGAGCTGCGAAGAAGTGCTACAGGCGACCAGAGGAAAAGTGTCCAGGTGGATTCAAGGGTGGATCAAAGATCTGAAGAAACTGAAAGCAGAGGGGACAGAGTCTGGGTCACTTGCCAGTGACCAGGGAGGCAACAAGAAGATGCCAGCCGATGTCGGGTGATTTCAGGTGCAGGAGGTGAAGCTTGGATCTTCATCCACAAGAACCAGGAGCTGGATTCGAGCTGTCCCACGTTGGATGCCGAGTGCTGCAGCATCGGTATCTGGATTGGACCCAGCCAGCCTTGGCAACAGCAACCCACGCAGAATGCAAAGATATGCTTTGATGCAGACCAGCAAGGTCTGAGGGACTCGCCCTGTGGAGGGGAGGCAGGGCACGTCTGAAGCAACCAGGGAAGCCCAAGAAACAAATGAGTTAGTTTTGTGGGGACCCACCAGTGGACAGACCAGGGATCGCGGAGGGGACTAGAGCAGAAATGCTAGAAGCGGGCCCATGGAACACTCGTGGAGTGTAGGCCCACAATCTTCGGTGCAAATGTTGCTCAGAACTTGGACTACAAGTAGCCCAATTCACAACTTCGGGAAAGCTCGGGAAGTAGGTGCACTTGCAAATATGCACGGTGTACAGGAGTTCCGGTCCCACGTCTCTCGTATCGGCTGCGGGTCTCAGCTTTGCTGGGATCTCGTGTCGGCCTCAGAGATGTCTGGAAGTCCTTGTCCTTTGCCGCAGATCCTTCAGGTTCCGTGGGAGCCTTGAAAATGCAGACCGGCAAGATGCTTCTTTGGTGCCTGTTTGAGCAGGGGAGTCACTCCTTGACCCCAAGAGAGATTCTTCCATCTTCTGGTGGAAATAAAATGTCTAAGTTCAAGTATATATGTTGCAGAGTTTCATCCAGGGTAATCTAAAGTCCTAGGGACTGGGTTCCTATACTTACACTAGGTTTAGGGCAGAGTTCTTCAATCTGTGGGGAGCGCCCCCCTGGGGGGGCGCAACACCATCTCAGGGGGGGGCGCGCACTCCACTGTAATCCCTTGGAGAGCTCCGGTATGGCTGGAGGGAGAAGGGAGGGGAAATTGACAGGGCACGAAGTGCCAGTGCTTTTGCTATGTTAACCCTCCCAGGAGGGCGTTAATTCACAAGCTGACAGCTTCAGCTGCAGTGGGAGGCAGGATGATCCCTCTGCTAAAACCGAAAGCAAACCAACAGACACGCTTTCGGTTTTAGCAGAGGAGACCCCTGCCTCCCACTGCAGCTGAAGCATTTCAGCTCTTATGAATTAACCCCTTCCTGGAAGAATTAGCTCTTCCCAGAGAGGAGACACATTTTCCAGGGACGTTTCAAGG
This sequence comes from Lissotriton vulgaris, assembly GCF_964263255.1. Taxonomy (NCBI): domain Eukaryota; kingdom Metazoa; phylum Chordata; class Amphibia; order Caudata; family Salamandridae; genus Lissotriton; species Lissotriton vulgaris. Next base: position 441,761,538 of record NC_141696.1, on the reverse strand, counting down.
CATGGGCGAAATGGGCTCTGGGCAAGGTGGACTCTGGCTCAGGGCCCCAGCCTTTCAAAGGGGGAGGGGTGGGTTTGGGGGTCGACTGAAAGAGCCAGCTCTGTTCTACAGTCTTGTCCTCATGGCCTTGACATTTTTTTAAATCCAATGTTGTAAATAGTGTTTTTCTATCATTAATTTTTGATGTGTAGGAGTCTATTACAGACACTTTGCAGACAAAATGTGTTTATGGGTCATGCAACATCCATATAAAAAAATAATTTTAGATCAATACAGGACCTCACATATGAGAAATGAAGGGTGTGACAGAGATTATTTGCAGTAATATTAGTGAAATGCTATTGTGGTATATACTGAAAACACACATCACTTTCCCTGAATATCAGATGTACACACATTTAGTATTTGACCAAAGAAGGCATGAAAGAGCTGAGACTGGATCATAAAATCAAAGTTGATCCGAACTGGGGCCTCCCAAATACATTTGGCCCAGTGCCCCCAAAATCCTTAAAACATCCCTGAGAGTTTCTTTTAAAATTACTGCCTGTCTTGACACTAAATAGTATGTATTCATGGCTGGCTTTAGCGCTGGTGGCGCCTGGTGCGAGAATCGTTTTTGTTGCCCCCACACCCCATGACTGCCTCCTCGGATTCTCTCACTACCACCAGGCATATGTGCCATTCATAAGTTATTGCTAAACACAGCACCTCCCCATGAGGTCGGCCCCCCTCCATAGGTCAGCGCCCAGTGCGGCCGCACCTGTTGCACTGCCCTAAAGCCGGCCCTGTACGTATTAATTTGTAATGTGACTTTTCTGTCTTTGTTCCCTTTTATTATCAGACATGGATTATTCAGGCAGCTCTAGAAAACAATTAAAAGTTATTTCTATTTATATTTGCTGTTCAAAGTATGCACAGACAAGTGCTGAAAATTCAGCTTTAGGTGACTGCTTATATTTATATAATCTGTGACATCAAAATAATGTAGTATTCTGGGTTTAGTATTTATGTTACTGCACTTCTCTTCTTCTAGCTACTCAGCCAGTGTGAGTGTTCCAGTTTAGAATGTGAGTGTGATTGACATGAATGGAATGCTTGTGTGACTGGTATGAGGGTTGGCAGTTGGAGTATGGGCTGAGTAGACAAGAGGCTGCTCCTGGTGGGGCTGCTTGTTCCTGAGTTATACTTCTTGTTAACCTAACTATGGCTGAATAAACCTACTTTACAACTCATCTACATCTGCCTCGGCTACATCATTGCATGTATGTATGGACCAACATACTACATTATTCTTGGCGACGAACTGGAGACTTTCCTGCGCAGAGCATGCCATTTAAAAGAGTTGGGAGTATCCTGTAACAAAAGAGGAACAAGCATCTATCATCACAAAGTAAGGAACCTCTACAAGCACGTAAAGTAGCCCCACCAGTGCCGAACACACCAGGCAGCCCTGGCAAAAGCGTGCTGACAAGTCATCTTTAACAAGGTTTCTGGGTAGAAAATCTTCACTCAAGCTACCTAAGTGACGCAGATGAAACAACGTCTAACATAGTGCCTTGTAAGCAACAATCTATGTCTACTGAAGCAAGCAGTTTCAGCAAAGAACTTGTCCTTGAAACCAAGGTAATTGGTTATTTTCTGATTTAAGAGACTAGTGCTTTCAAAAGACTTTCTTTTTACTCCAAAAGACTTTCATTTACCTCAAGATGTTGGGTGTGTTACCATCTTCGTGTGCGAGTTCTTGTCTGTACTAGCGCTGACTGTCGCAGCAATTTGAACTGTGTGCCAGCACCCCTGCCGTTTCAAGAAATAAGCTATTTCTTGTGGAAAATGACTGTCTCTTTCAGTGGCCGTATTTGTTTGCTCAGCGGTAGAAAAGCGTAATATATTTTCAAGAGTGACGCTTTAAATATCGTGTATTGAGCTTGTACATGTTTCAGTCAGGCGGCTAACTGTTTTCTTTGAGCCGGTATTTCCGTTGCTGAGGAGCTCCTTTCTTCTCCTCTGACAGCTCGTAATGGTGACGCAATCGAACCTTGCAGGAGGGTTCAGTGAAGGGGATGCGTCATGTTTTCACGTCAGCACAGCAGCATGTTTCCACCGTGAGCCACTCGGAGCTACGTGATGAGCGTGCCGCCATCTTTACATTGGCAACGTAGTCTGTACTTTGAAATCGTCTCGGCACTGAGTGGAAGAGGCTGTTCTCACCGATCTTGCACGAGCGGGCTCACAACGTGTGGTGTTTTTGGTAATCGCTTTTCATTTTGGTGACAAGCTCTTCATTCTGCAGCTCTGGATTCTCCGCTTATTTCTGATGCGGTATTGACGGTCACGAATGGGAGCTTATGTCAAGTGTTTTCCTCACGATTTCAACTGCAGCGTTAGTAGGTCATCCCATGATGACCAGATGGATTATCTTGCTGAGGTTAGTGTTTGCTACCATCCGATGTCATATTGTACTTTTGGACATAATGAAGGAGTTTATGGAAGGTATTTATCGTTTGACAAAATACATTTTTGACGTTGTGAAGCTTTTTGGAGCCGATGTCATTTTTACATGTACTAAATTTCATTATTTCGATGCTCTTCACAATGGTTAAGTTGCCATCTAGTGTCCAAAGTTGGAATTTTTCTTTTGATTTTGTGATAATTTATCTTCTGTAGCTTTATTTCATCAGAGTTTCTCTCCTGCACTTCTTCAAGAAATGTTTCAAGCCACGCCTGTCTATCATCGCGGTGACAGGCACACCTATGACTGTGGTTAATTGACAAGCATATTTTTAACTTACAGTAAGTTCATTTTAGTAATGTGTAAGAAATGTGTCACTTTTCTTATGTTATGTTCTCTCACCCTCATGTCTACACTACAGATAACGCTGGTGTCACTTTTCTTATGTTGGGTTCTCTCACCCTCATGTCTGCACTACGGTTCATTTCTGTGCTTAAGTTTGGTACATGAGTTCTTATACTCATGTTTGTGCAACATGTTTTGTTTAAGGGTTCTCTCACCCTCATTTGTATCCCTGTTTATGGGATGGGTTTGGGTTGTAGTCCCATTTCCTCTTATGGTCTTTACCATTAGTTAACCCTCATGTTTGGGTTATAGGGTTAAAGTCTTTGTTTAGGACTTTATACCCTCTCTACCTGTGTTGGGCACCTTGTTGTACGTTGATTGCGTGCATGTCGCGCTGTGCGAATTTCTCTTTTGTGTCCAGTGTGTAAGACGCCCTGTGCATCACATTTTTCTCTATGTCTTGTGTAAGCTGGTTGTGCTTCACTTTTTACCTATGTGTTGGTTTGACACATTGTGCTGCACCTGTCCGTGCCGCGTGTGCGCTTGGGTCCTGTCCCTTGTTACACCTTCTTCTTTTTGGTTATGGGTAACCCCATATTTTCTCAGTTCTTTTCATGAGGAGTGGAAATTTTGCCACATTGTGTTGCACCTTCTTGTGCCGCGAGTGTTCTCAGGTCTGTCCTTTGTAACACCTTCGTCTATGGGTAGCCCCATATCTTCAGTGTTCCTCACATGAGGAGTGGAATTTTTGCCACATTGTGCTGCACTATCTTGTGCTGCGTGTGTTCTTAGGTATTTCCTCTGTTACACCTTCATTCATGGGTAGCGCCATATTTTCAGTGTTCCTCACTTGAGGAGTGGAATTGTTTTGCCACATTGTGCTGCACCTTCCCGTGCTGCGTGTGTTTTCTTGGGTTTGTCCCTCGTTACACCTTTGCTTATGGGTTAGTCCCATGTCTTCTTAGTTCCTCTCTTGAGGAGTGGCTTTTGGTTGCCACAGTCTACCTTCGTGAAGACGTTTTCTTCACGTTAGGTTTTGCTCACTTGTTGTTTGTGAGTTCGTCTTTTATTTCATTTTTCTTTTTCTTCAGTATTAAAGGAGGAGGATGGTGTCAGTGTTAGTGTTTACTGTCTCTTTCTTCCTTCTTTCTTGGCTTTTGTCTGTTTACCCTCTCGTGGTGTGTAGTCCTTCTCATCCCTGGGTTTACGGATAAATATTACGTTTGTATATTTTGATTGTGGATATTTTTCTTCTTCGCTCTCTGTTTCTCTTTTGTTTTCCAATTCGAGAGGGAGAGGATGTGTAGTATTCTGAGTTTAGTATTTATGTTACTGCACTTCTCTTCTTCTAGCTACTCAGCCCGTGTGAGTGTTCCAGTTTAGAATGTGAGTGTGATTGACATGAATGGAATGCTTGTGTGACTGGTATGAGGGTTGGCAGTTGGAGTATGGGCTGAGTAGCCAAGAGGCTGCTCCTGGTGGGGCTGCTTGTTCCTGAGTTATACTTCTTGTTAACCTAACTATGGCTGAATAAACCTACTTTACAACTCATCTACATCTGCCTCGGCTACATCATTGCATGTATGTATGGACCAACATACTACATTATTCTTGGCGACGAACTGGAGACTTTCCTGCGCAGAGCATGCCATTTAAAAGAGTTGGGAGTATCCTGTAACAAAAGAGGAACAAGCATCTATCATCACAAAGTAAGGAACCTCTACAAGCACGTAAAGTAGCCCCACCAGTGCCGAACACACCAGGCAGCCCTGGCAAAAGCGTGCTGTCAAGTCATCTTTAACAAGGTTTCTGGGTAGAAAATCTTCACTCAAGCTACCTAAGTGACGCAGATGAAACAACGTCTAACATAGTGCCTTGTAAGCAACAATCTATGTCTACTGAAGCAAGCAGTTTCAGCAAAGAACTTGTCCTTGAAACCAAGGTAATTGGTTATTTTCTGATTTAAGAGACTAGTGCTTTCAAAAGACTTTCTTTTTACTCCAAAAGACTTTCATTTACCTCAAGATGTTGGATGTGTTACCATCTTCGTGTGCGAGTTCTTGTCTGTACTAGCGCTGACTGTCGCAGAAATTTGAACTGTGTGCCAGCACCCCTGCCGTTTCAAGAAATAAGCTATTTCTTGTGGAAAATGACTGTCTCTTTCAGTGGCCGTATTTGTTTACTCAGCGGTAGAAAAGCGTAATATATTTTCAAGAGTGACGCTTTAAATATCGTGTACACAAGTATGGGAATGTCCTGCCCCATCAAGGTTTTTGTCCTTAATTTGTAATGTGACTTTTCTGTCTTTGTTCCCTTTTATTATCAGACATGGATTATTCAGGCAGCTCTAGAAAACAATTAAAAGTTATTTCTATTTCTATTTGCTGTTCAAAGTATGCACAGACAAGTGCTGAAAATTCAGCTTTAGGTGACTGCTTATATTTATATAATCTGTGACATCAAAATAATGTAGTATTCTGGGTTTAGTATTTATGTTACTGCACTTCTCTTCTTCTAGCTACTCAGCCAGTGTGAGTGTTCCAGTTTAGAATGTGAGTGTGATTGACATGAATGGAATGCTTGTGTGACTGGTATGAGGGTTGGCAGTTGGAGTATGGGCTGAGTAGACAAGAGGCTGCTCCTGGTGGGGCTGCTTGTTCCTGAGTTATACTTCTTGTTAACCTAACTATGGCTGAATAAACCTACTTTACAACTCATCTACATCTGCCTCGGCTACATCATTGCATGTATGTATGGACCAACATACTACATTATTCTTGGCGACGAACTGGAGACTTTCCTGCGCAGAGCATGCCATTTAAAAGAGTTGGGAGTATCCTGTAACAAAAGAGGAACAAGCATCTATCATCACAAAGTAAGGAACCTCTACAAGCACGTAAAGTAGCCCCACCAGTGCCGAACACACCAGGCAGCCCTGGCAAAAGCGTGCTGTCAAGTCATCTTTAACAAGGTTTCTGGGTAGAAAATCTTCACTCAAGCTACCTAAGTGACGCAGATGAAACAACGTCTAACATAGTGCCTTGTAAGCAACAATCTATGTCTACTGAAGCAAGCAGTTTCAGCAAAGAACTTGTCCTTGAAACCAAGGTAATTGGTTATTTTCTGATTTAAGAGACTAGTGCTTTCAAAAGACTTTCTTTTTACTCCAATAGACTTTCATTTACCTCAAGATGTTGGATGTGTTACTATCTTCGTGTGCGAGTTCTTGTCTGTACTAGCGCTGACTGTCGCAGAAATTTGAACTGTGTGCCAGCACCCCTGCCGTTTCAAGAAATAAGCTATTTCTTGTGGAAAATGACTGTCTCTTTCAGTGGCCGTATTTGTTTGCTCAGCGGTAGAAAAGCGTAATATATTTTCAAGAGTGACGCTTTAAATATCGTGTACACAAGTATGGGAATGTCCTGCCCCATCAAGGTTTTTGTCCTAAATTGCAAAAGGAGATATCTAAATGCAATTCAATCCAGCCTTCCAGGGGCCTCTTGATAGAGACAGTTCTGTTTTTGCCCTGATGGCCTGGAATAATTCCTAAACAGATTCTTGCAAATACTGTTTTGTTTAATTTTTTTTAATGTGATTGATGTGAGGGAGTCTAATACTATTTGCAGAGAAATGTGTTTGTTTCATGCAACAACCATAAAAAAGTTAACTATAAGAAAGTTAGATCCAAGCGGGTCCTCACATATGAGAATTTGGAGGATATAACAGATATTATTCTTTGTAAAATTAGTGGGCTGCTGCTTTGTTACAACAGTGAAAACACATCACTATCTCTGAATAATAGATGTAAGCGCTTTTAGAATTTCGACTACAGCGCCTGTGCACTGTTAGTAGCATGGCTAAATAGGGTATGGCAAAGCTGAAAGTAAATTATTTAAACTCAAATCTGTACTGAACAGGGGCCCCCAACATAGTTTTTGCCAAGGGCACCCAAAATCCCTAACAGACCAATGTTGTCTGTCAGACAACATTGGTCTGAAGTAAAATAGACAACATCATTAATTTATTATGTTTTATTTTTTTTAAACATAAGCCTGACATGTCCTAAACCCCCATTGCTTCAGGCAAGCAACTTACCATGAAGGAATTCTCAATTAGGTGTTCGTTCAGCGCCCTCTCTGCTGACTTTCAACTGTCTAGTGAAAACAATGTGGGCACAATTTATCTTGGAAAGTGGTGTGTTGAGCTGTGTAATAAGCCTCGGTCATTTCACCACACCCACTCACAAACCTGCAGTTTACTAAACACTCTCATTGTATTGAACACTATTTGCTGGATATGCCCGGAATATGCACGTGGGAGTAGATTCCAGACATTTCCGTCAGGTGGTGGGGGGCCCAACAGCTAAAAAAAATTCAGCTGGGGGGCTCAGCCTACAAAAGTTTGAAGACCTCTGGTTTAGGGGATGGACTAACTCTAAGGTCCCACCTATGGGAGGATCGGGGGAGGGGGTGGCTACACCCCTTACTCTTAGTCCAGTTTCATGCCAGAGCTGGGGCTGAGTGCCCCAGCAACCGGGTTGAACTGGGAAATGCACAGAGACACCTTGTGTGCCCCAGGCACTGTCTGAAAAGCATTCACTGAATGCACGCACCTTTCCCTAATAAACTAAAGCCCATCTGGGGAGGTGGCTACACCTCCCTGGACAGGAAACCTATTGTCCAGGCCTCCCCTACCAGAGTTTGGTCCAGCAGCAGGAGGTCAGACTCATGTCTGTGGTAGCAGCATCCATTTTGTGATGCTGGGGCTCTTTAAAACTATTAACGGGTAAGTAAAGTTGTACATGTCTTCTACCTCTAGAAGGGTGGAATTCTACCCCCGCTGCCAGGACGGGCTTGCGGGGTAGGATTCCAAAGTGTTTAACACTAAACACTACATGTTTTGATGCAGCCATTCCAAAGTTAGCATTTACAGCGAGGTCATAATGCACTTAAGTGTATATGGTATGGCTGTATCGCAGAACCACTATAAGGAAAGGATTCTGAAAGCTGCAGAGGGGCTCAGCTCATGCTTGGGCACCCTCTCACACAAAACCAAGCACTCTGCCTTCAGAACTGTGAAGGCCTGCCATAGGAGTGACTTAAAGGTTTATATGTGTCTGTATATATAGGTAGATAAAGGTATACTATATCTTTGTAAGGGGTGCTTACACCACCTTACCCAGGCTGCAGGAGCAGACCTGTGGTGCCATTTGTAAGGCTTCCCAGGGGTGGCATAATACATGCTTCAGCCTCTGGTAGGCCTCTGGGATACCTATGCTTTGGTACCCAAGGCACCATATACTAGGGACTCACAAGGGTAACCCAGTAACCAATTTGGAGTGTACCTAATGTACATGCAAGCAGGTTAGAGAGGAAGCAGCTAGGCTGGGGTCCTGGTTAGCAGGGACCCAGACAGACTGTTAGATTTGGGGGTCTAGTTGGCACAGGTAGGTACTTGTGACAAATAGGGACCCTTGCCTCTAGTCAGGGTAAGGGGGTACACTCCTAAAATAACCCCTGCTCTGCCCCTTGGTAGCTTGGCACGAGCAGACAGGCTTATCTCAGAGGCATTTGTGACCACATACAGTAACCAAGTGACAACACTACAGATGGACACCACACAGTTGTATATTAAAAATAAGTATTCTTTATATAGATTCACCACAAGACCATAAACGACAAAAATATACAATACTATACTTAAGATGGTAGTTTTAGCTTAGTTCTGTTCAGTTCTTAAGATGCAACACTTGGCGTCAATGTACCTTACGATGCGTTGCGCTTCCACAACAAGCAATGTTGCAGCGATGGAAATGCGGCAAAGTTCTGGTGCAAAGAAATAAAGACGTGAAGATCTTCCAGATGGGGCATGCTTCTCCGATGATGCAAGAAGCCTTGATTCGATGCATCAGCTGCAGCGGCGACACCCTTGTTCCGCGATGCGACGGCAATAGCTTCAGCTGTGACACTCTTCTCCGACGTTTATGAGAAGCTTCTGCATGATGGGACAACTACAGCGGCGACATCCAAGATGCGACGGCAGCAGCTCTGACGGCGGCGCGCTTCTCCGGGGGATGCGAGGCGCTTTCCTCGATGCGGTGCAATACGACATCTACAGTGTCGACATTCACGATGTGACGGCAGCAACAGCTACTATGGGCCTAAAACCTACCTTCCCGGTGTGAAGGAAACCCAAATGATGAACAGGGCGCCCAGGATCGACAACTGATGGGTATTTTTCCACACAGGAAAGATGCTCAACTTTTTGATTTAGTTCAAGCCTACCTTTGCAGACACATACTTGAGCCAACTGTTCAATAGACCCACTACTATTTTCTGTTGTAATAAGTTTGTACTAAGGGGTTATAGTAGTGTGGGGTCTTTAAACATCCCCTTGGGCCCTCCCCTCTCTCTCTTGTGTGTAACGGCAGCAACAGCGACACGCTTCTTCCTCGTTGCAAGACACTTCTCTTGACTACAGCTACAGCGGCGACACCCTCCCTTGGAGTTGTGACGGCAGCAGCAGCGACGGCGACACGCTTCCTCTTCGTTGTGAGACGCTTCTCTCGATGCGGTGCAATACGACAGCTACAGCGCCGATATTCACGATGCGACGGCAGCAGCAGCGACAGCGACACGCTTCTTCCTCGTTGAGTCGCGCTTCCAGCTCCTTGCGACACGCAGTCCCTCAGAAGGCTCAAAACAGCAGCAAGCACTTCCAAAGACCTCTGGGGAGCTGGGGGGTGAAGTCTGTTGACCCTGAGACTTCAGCAGGAGGCAAGCTCTTGGAGATGCTTCACAAGTTGAAAGCAAAGTACACAAAGTTCCTTTCTCCTTCCTTTGGCAGTCAGGCAACCACTGCAGGCCAATCCACCAAGCAGCACTTCAGCTTAGGGATAGTCTCTCCTCAGTTTCTTCAGGTTCCTCTCCTCAGCAAATGTTTCTTCTTGTTTGTCCAAAAAAGATCTAATTTCTTGGGATCAGGGTCCCAATATTTATACCCCAAAATCCTTTGTCCTCTGAGGGCAGGGGGGCCTTTGCCAAGTCCAAACCAGTTCTGGAGCACTCCGTTTACAGGACTCCCTCATTCCTTTCACAGTGCAGGGCCGAAACATCAGAAGCCCCACACGAGGTGGAGCCTGCATTGTGGAGGGAAAGCATAGCCTTGGAGCACTTTGTTGACAAGATTTTCTTCTCTTCATCCACTGTGCAGGGCAGAGACATCAGCCGCACCCCAGGAGGTAAAACCAGCATTGTGGAAGGCAGGCACAGCCCTATTCAGGTCCCAGGTGCAACCCCTCCCACCCATATAGTTTCAGATCTCTCTGCTGACCTTTTCTGTCTCTTGGAACCCCCCAGCCCTGTCACTCAAAAACACCAGACAAGGAATACACAACCTAGCAGAGGCAGGCTTTGGATAGTTAGACAAGAAAATACCTACTTTCTAAAAGTGGTATTTTCAAACACAGAATGTTAAAATCAACTTCACTAAAAGATGCATTTTATTATTCTGAGTCCAGGCATACTAAACTCGAATGTTCTCTGAGACAGTTAGTATTATATGATGTAATATTCTAACTGCCCATTCTGGCCTATGGAGAACAGGTAGCCTTACAATTGTGAAAAACGAAAATGGCTGTAATTCACTATTAGGACATTACACATACACCAGGGCATGTCCTACCTTATACTTACAATGCACCCTGCCCTTGGGCCTACCATAGTGGTGTCTGAAATGAAGAAAAGGGAAGGTGTAGGGACTGGCAAGTGGGTCCACTTGCCCAGTCAGTATGACAGTACCAGACTGCACGCAGGCTCTGCAATGGCAGGCCTTAGACACATTTTACAAGGCTGCTTCTGTGGGTGGCACAACCAGTGCTGCAGGGCCACCAGCAGCATTTGGATTTACATGGCCCGGGCACACTCAGTGGACTGTACTAGGGTCTGACAAGTAAACCAAAAAAGCCAATCATGGAATCACTAATCCATACATCAAGTTACAATAGGGAGCACTCGCACTGTGGCACTGGACAGCAGTGGCACAGTGCCCAAAGCATCTAACACCAGCGAAAACACATGAGGCAACAGCAAAAATGGAAGGGAGACCCACGCCAATGGTGCCAGGTCTAACACAGACTAAAGTCAATAAATCAGTGAAACACAGCAAAACGTGGGGGTAACCATAGTAAGCAGATCCTACTCTCCTACAAATTGTACTAATGTTAATTTTTGGATTCTTGTTGTGTGAACAGAAGTTACTAACAGATGTTGATGATCCAACAAATGCAAAGTCGGAGGAGGAGATTCGCGCGCATCCAAGATGGCTGCGTGAGCACAGGGCTCCCGAGACCCTCGTAGCCCCCCGAATAAATCCTGCCACTTATCCTGTCTGCCGTTGAATTCTCAGTGTAGCTCAACCACGGGAGAATCGAACGCTGTAACCCGTGTCCCGAACGGACCCCGGATGCCAGAGTTGTGAAGTTAGAGAGTTTGCGGCCTCTACCTCCCGGATGCCCGGCACTTGGGTTGGCAGAGTGCCCGAGGTGTAGTTCAACAACAACGGCACGGTTTACCGGAAGTGGCCGGTCTGGCTCTACTTTCGCTTTCGATTTCATTAATCGACATCGACTTTGGACCTGGGTGCATTTCACTAGCACGGACGACCCTATCGCTGTTAAAAGAGCTGGTTGACTGCACAGTCCGATGAGGGACAAATTCTTGCCTTGAGAGCTGGGTGTCTGGCCGACCATCGCTGGTGCTTTGCCTCGAGGCCTTCCTGTACCTTGCCTCTGTGGGAGCGGTGTGATCACGTTTCGCAGATCAGAAACTGAGGGATCGATCCTATCGGCTGGCGGGCATTCAGAAGTCTTAACCCCCCCCCCCCCTGAACTGTACGACAAGTTGGGGATTGTACCGAAATGGCGATCAAGCCGGAGGGGGATAAGCAGAAATTGAAGACCACTAGACGAGGTGGATACACCCAATCGAATGTTATGTACCGCTATGCCCAAGTTAAGGGATCGCCTAGTGGACCGGGTAGGTCACAGGATGAGGCGAGAGATTCCTCTGGTCTGGCAACTGAACCAACTTTACAAGATGTAATGGCCGCCATTGATGGGATCAAATACTCCCTTGGGAAGCAAATGGAGACCCTTGCTCATAAGCTGGACACAGTATCCATTGAGGTGAATTTGAGTCGCACAGGCCTCACGAAAACTAGCGAAAAGGTCAAGTCGTTGGACATTAAAACATCAAGTCTCACGGATGATGTCACATAATTGCAGACCGAGGTTCGGAATCTGAGGGCCTTGAATGACCTCGTCGTCCGTCGCCTGGAGGATATCGAATGGAGGGCCCGGAGGAACAACGTGCGCATCATCGGAGTGCCGGAAAAGGCGGAAGACCAGGCAGCAGACCTCTTTGTCGAGGATCTCATTGTCCAACATCTTGCACCCAAAGGCCTGAGCCAGTTCTTCACTGTCGAGCGGGCACCCAGGGTCCCTGGCGGGAGGCTGCGAGTGGGCGCCCCGCCTAGGCCTATGATAGCTCGGATATTTAATATTAGAGACAGAGATGCCAACCTCCAGGCCTCCCGAGCGGGTGAGCCCTTGAAGTATGAGAACTCGTCCATCAGTTTCTACCCGGATTTCACACAGACTGTTCAAAAACAGAGACTCAGTTTTCTGGGAGTGAAGAGAAGACTTCGGGACATGGGACTCAAATATGCGATGCTTTTCCCGGCTAGGCTGCGGATCGAACACAGTGAGCGGGCCTACTTCTTTGACAAGCCCGAGATCACGACTGACTGGTTGGACACTTTATCGGCCCAGCAAGAACCGGAGGGACAGAGTGGTGGTGCGGAGGGGGGGATCACAAGAGCAGCAATGAGCACTGTTGTTCTGGTATCTGGGGACACCTAGGGTGCTGATTATTGTGGTGGTTCTGATCTCATTATATTGATGCATACAGTAAGGTGGGGGTTAACGGGCAATCGGGGGGTCTCTCTCCTCCTCAGATCTACTTCTTGTAGTTTAGTTTAGATGTGGGGGCGACAGGCACGCTGCGAGTTGGGGTGGCTTTATAGTCAGAAGCAGGGGTGCAGGGAGGGGGTATTGTAACAGGAGGTTTGGGGGGTTGGGGGGGCATTGGTTCTTTGTTTTGTTCATGTTCCTGCAAGGCACCATATCGCAAGACTTTTTCATTGTTGTGCTGGACTCAGGGGAGGGTTGGGTCTTCTTTCTCTTTCATGATGGGGGTAGGGGGTTGAGGGTGATGAGCTGGAACGTAAATGGGTTGGGGGATAAGATTAAACGCAGTATAGTATTTCAACTACTTAAAAGACATTCTCCTGATGTGGTGCTGCTTCAAGAAACCCACTTGATAGGGAATACGTGCAAAGCGATGAATAGGAAGGGGTATCGCCTAGTGGCTCATGCTGGGTTTACGTCTGGATCCCGAGGAGTTGGCATCCTTCTTAAGAATTCTCTTCCATTAGAGGTGGAATCTATTGTTTTGGATGATAGGGGGCGCTATGTTGCTGTATAGGGACGCTGGGAGGGCTGTACGCTTTCTCTGGTGTCTATTTATGTTCCTCCTGGTTTGCAGTCTGTGACCTTTGCTGACCTGGGACGGGTTATACTGGATCCTCCAGGTTGTTTCTTGATCCTGGGTGGTGATTTTAATGCAGTGGTTTCCGGTGTGTTAGATAGATATCCACCTAGGGATGTCAGAAGGGCCCATGGATGGTTGCCTGACTTCATTGAGACAATGGGCCTGATGGTTGCTGGAGGTTGCTTCACTCCAATCAGCAGCAATATATATTCCTCTGGGGCGCCCATGGTAGTCTTTCGAGGATAGACTATGTTTTGGTACCTGCGGCCCAGGCGTCGTATGTCGCTGAGGTCAGGCATATGGCTAGAGGTGTCTCGGATCATTCCACGCTTTGGCTTATATTTGAACTGGCTCCTGGCTCAGGGGGGAGGATAGCCCCCATTAACCCTTGGTATCTGCGCAATCCTAAGGCTCAGAATGATTTGGTAAAAGTGTTGGAGCATTATTTCCAGGATAATGAAGGTTCAGTCTCCTCCTCGGTCTCGCTATGGGAGGCTTTTAAGACGGTGCTTAGGGGTCAGGCTTTGTCCCTTATTACAGGTGTCAAAAGGCAGAAGGAGGAAGTTGTGGTTAGGGTTGAGGCCGAAATCATCGACTTAGAATTGGAGCTTGAGCAAGAGGTGACCCATGCTAGACTACATGTCCTGCAGTTGAAGCAACTAGAATACAGAACGTTGTTTAAGAACGGGGCGAAGGCCCTTAGTCGAGAACAGCAAGGGCGTCTTTATGACGTTGGGGACAAGGCTGGTAAATTAATTGCCTGGCTGGACAAGAAAGATAGAGCTAGTCGCGTAGTTCCTGAGGTTGAGACGTGTGGTATTTGTATAACTGATCCGCAGGGGATAGTGGACTGCTCCGCCGATCACTTTTGTTCTATTTACTCTTCTGTATCTGATAGACCGGAGGAGGATTCTCGCTTATTGTTACGGGACATAGCGCTTCCGTGCCTATCTGTGGAGGATCGTGACCTCATGGACGGTAGGTTTACCGCGGATGAAGTGGCCTTAGCGGTACGCTCCCTGAACTCGGGTAAGGCGATGGGCCCCAACGGTCTCCCGATTGAACTTTACAAGCTTAGGCCAGACAAGATTGCTCCCTATCTGAGAGACATGTTCCTAGAATCTCAGGAGTGTGGTCTTCTCCCTAGAGATCAGAGACTGGCGTCGATAGTTGTGATTCATAAGGAATGAAGCCTAGGAATAGATGTGCTTCATATCGGCCGACCTCGTTGTTGGACGCGGAACCCAAGATTTTGGCTAAATTGTTAGCTACTAGATTGCTTAAGGTCATTAGTGAGCTTGTCCATCCAGATCAATCTGGCTTTATCCCGCACAGGAATACTGCATTGAATCTTAGGCGTCTGCATGTGGTTCTTGCGAGGGCCTCTACATTACGGGAGCCGGCCGTATTGGCGTCGTTAAACGCCACAATGGCTTTTGATACAGTTGAATGGCCGTATCTATGGGCAGTATTGGCTAAATTTGGTTTCGGCCTGGACTTCATCAGCTGGGTGCGTCTTCTCTATACAGCACCCCTCGCTCAAGTGGTGGTTAACGGTCGTGTTTCGGTGCCATTTTGTCTTGGGAGAGGCACCCGACAGGGCTGCCCACTTTCTCCTCTTTTGTTTTCTTTGGCCCATGAACTTTTCGCAGATTGGCTTCGCTGGGAGCCTTCGATCAAGGATATTTGATGGTCTCCGCAGTTCGAAGATCGCATTTCATTATATGCGGATGATATTTTATTGTATCTGACCTCTCCCAGGAAATCTTTGAATGTTCTCTGCGATGTGCTGGCTTCCTATGGTAGAAATTTGGGATTGATTATAAATTGGGCGAAATCTTATGTGTATGTCCTGTGTGGTGATGCACCTGTGTTGCCTCGTAATTGTCCGATTCAAATTACAAAGGACGGGTTCAAATATCTCGGGATATATGTCTCCATGGATCCCTTCGTAAGATACGAAAAGAACCTTCTCCCTCCGGTGATTCGGCTGAAGCGTGATGTTGCGTGCTGGCAGAAGATTCCGCTATCTATGTTGGGTCGGGCTGCCCTCTTTAAAATGATGTTGCTTCCTCGTTTTCTCTATGCCCTTCAAAATACTCTTGATATTGTTCCAGCTAGGTATTTTTGCGAATTGGAAGGTTTGTAACGGAAGTTGTTGTGGGATGGTAGACCGCGTATAGCGTTGGCTAAATTGACGCTCCCGTGGTATGATGGGGGGATTGCTCTCCCTGATATTAAAAGATATTATTGGGCATCGCAGTTGGGGGTTATTAATCATGGTACGCACAGGCCTGTGTCTGATCCCGGCTATGCCATGGATAGATGGATACTTCCTGGAGGCAATTGTAACAGAGCGTTGTATACTAGGTCTGTGGAGAAGAGTTTGACTGGGCCGACTAGGGCGGCAGTGCTGATATGGCATGACGCTACTAGCTCGCTTGGATGGAAAGACCGTTTGACTTTAGCGACCCCGCTTTTCGGCTCTGAAAGGTTCGGCAGACTGTGGAATACTAAGGGTTTTGACAAATGCCATCTCATTGGCATTTCCACAGTGGGCGACCTCTGCGTGAAGGGAAAGGTTAAATCATTTGTAGCCTTAGAGACTGAATACGAATTGGGAGAGACGGAATACTTTCGATATGCGCAGGTTCGTCATGCACTGACATCGGTTTTCCCGGAGGGGGTGGAGATACCGGAGCCAACCCCATTGGAGGACCGTATATTGGACGGTTATCTGCCTGACAGTACCATTTCCCTTGTCTATAAGAAGCTGATCAATTATAGAGCGAACGTTTTGACACAACTACGGGATAAGTGGACCCGAGACGGCCTAGAACTTGATGATGAGGACTGGCAATCGGCGATCTCCTCACCAAAGGAGGTCGCGATTCCTGCGCGATTGAGATTGATTCAGCTTAAAATACTACACAGTCTATGTCACGGGTCCCCGTTTGGTCCGAATGGGTTTCACGACGGAAGGTCTGTGTCCGCAGGGATGTGGTCACTTGGAGACGTTTCTGCATATCATATGGAAATTTCGATATGTGGTTGAATATTGGGGTAGGGTCCACGAGGTGATGCAGGAAGTGACAGGGGTGGCTCTCTTGCCAGAAGCTAGGCGATGTTTGTTGAATGTCTGGGAGCCGACTGATATCAATACGGCACAGACTCAATGGGTGACTTTGGGGGCCATGAATGCTAAACGAAACATAGCACAGCAGTGTGGGTCCCAGAGGACACCCGCTATTGAGGTGTGGATAGAAACATTTATTTATTTATTTTTTACATTTGTAAGGCGCACAGATACCCACAAAGGGTTTCCCGGCGCCGAGACTGTGATACTGAGCTGCACCTTTGAAGAGTGGAGGACAAACTGACAGTTATTTGTCAAAAAGCCAGGTCTTAATGCTTTTCCTGAAGCTGGAGAAATTTTCTTCCTTGCGGGTATGGGGGGGAAGAGAATTCCAAAGGGTAGGCCCCAAATAAGAAAAGGATCTTCCTCCAATTCTAGCCAATTTGAACCTGGGCACTGCAAAGTTCGCTGCAGTTAAAGATCGCAGGCTGCGTTTAGGAAGGTAGGGACTGGCAAGATCTTGTAAATATTTGGGAGCAGTGCCGGCTTTAATTTTAAACATGTAGCTCAGGGCTTTGACCCTAACTCGGTTCTCCACCCTGAGCCAATGCAGGTCCCTGAGGTGCTTTGAGATCCTTGCTGTTCTGGGGATTTTGCACAGCAACCTAGCAGCGGAATTTCAGACGAGTTGGAGTCGTCTTAACACTGCTTGGTTTGAGCCCAGGTAGAGGATGTTACCGTAGTCAAGCCAAGATGTAATAAGAGCATTGACTACGGTCTTCTCGGTGGCAGGAGGCAGCATCCATAAGATTTTACGCAACCATTTAAGAATGGTAAAACAAATGCCCGCCACTTTATTGGCCTGCTGCTTCATGGATAGTGAGTTGTCAATGGAGACCCCAAGGTTTCTGACCTGGGTAGCTGGTGTAGGAAGAGTGCCCAAAGACGGTGGCCAGTGGAGGGCACTCCAGAGGTCCTTATTCTTTCCTAGTAGGAGGATCTCCGTTTTCTCCCCATTAAGCTTCAGCTGGTTGTTTGACATCCAGCTGAAGATTTCCTGAAGACCTTGATTGAGCACAGATGGAGCTAGAGGGTCAGACTTTGAAAGTGAAAAAATAATCTGTGAATCATCTGCGTAGGTCATTAAGGCAAGACCGGATCTCTCCGCTAGATCGGCAAGTGGACGGAGATAAAGATTAAAAAACAGCGGACTCAAAATTGAGCCCTGTGGCACACCATGGGGGGAGTTAAATGTGTCAGAACAGGCCTGGGAGGAAGAAATCTGGAAGGTGTGATGGGACAGATATGACCTTATCCATTCCAGCGCTGCGCCACCGATACCATTTTCCCCCAGCCTGGCTAGCAGTCTGGAGTGAGAAATGGTATCGAAGGCCGCACTTAAGTCCAGCAAGATAAGTGCAACAGTTTGGCCATCGTCTAAGAGTTCCCCGATCTTCTCTGTTACTCCAAGAAGGGCAGTTTCTGTGGAGTACCCTGCCCTAAATCCGGACTGAGAGGAGTGGAGTAAACAGTTATTTTCTGTGAATGTTGTGAGAGCACCATGAATGTGTTTCTCGAGGATTTTAGAGAAAGCGGGAAGCAGGGAAATCGGGCGATAATTGGCCAAGACCTCCTTGTCGGCAGTGGGCTTTTTTAACAATGGACTCACAATGGCATGTTTCCATGCCGCTGGGACTGTAGCAAGTTGAATGGATGCATTGAGTGTCTCCGTGATGATTGATAAAGAAAAATCATCCATCTGATTTATGACACTCATTGGAATTGGGTCACGTGGGGAGCCTGATTTGATGGATTTCAGTAGTGGTTTCAGAGTGTCCAAGGTGATGAGGGGCCAAGATTCTAAACAATGTCCTCCTGTATTAGCTAGAGTAGTGCCTTCCTGACCATCCATAACTGTATTGTTTTTATTGATATTGGAGATAATAATTTCAATCTTATTAACAAAAAAAGAGGCCAAATCTTGGCATTTTTGAGTACTAAGAGGACAGGCCGCTGCCATAGATTTTTCCCGGCCAATTCCTTCACAGTATCAAAAAGCGCACGAGCTCTATTGGTGGCCGCATTGATGGTATCTGCAACATGGCAGGCTTTGGCTTTCATACAGGCCGAATGATAGATGTTCCTAGCCTTACGATAGGCCTCCTTTTTGCTCGGGTCATACTTTTTGCGCCATTGCCTTTCAAGTGCTTTGCATTTTGATTTTTCTAACTTCAAAGACTCGGAGTACCAAGGGGCAGGAGGGCGATGTGCCTTCCCTCTACAGCGGGATGTGGGAAGGCAAGCGTCAACTGCATCCTCAAGCCACTTATGTGTAGCGAGTGCAGTGCTTTCCATGTCTTGGTCTTGGACAGGGGGATTTTTCCTCAGTGCAGTATGCAGCTCGGTCATGTTTAATGTTTTCCAGTTCCTCATGAGGATCCCTGGGCGAACCGAGGAAGGGCGTGTGGGCTCCTTTAATGTAATACTGAAGAGTGTAAGATAATGGTCGGACCAAAAAATAGGGTCAGTCGTTAGCCATTTCAGTTCCTGCATATTAGAGATAATAGGGTCTAATAGGTGACCAGCTTTGTGTGTGGGGCCCTTATTAAGCAAAGTCATATTTGATGCTGCAAAATCCTCTAAAAGATACGTACAGGCAGTATTGGTTACATCCTCCAAATGGAGGTTGAGGTCCCCCAATACAGTAAGGTTTTGAGCATTAAGGTGGTAAGGTGAGATATGGTTAGCAAGATTTTCGGCTCATGAGGTACCAGTCCCAGGTGGCTGATAAATCAACACGCCGGAAAACGTGAAGTTGGGACTAAGAGCAATTTTGAAGAATGCCGCTTCGCAGTCGGGTATATCGACTGTTTCAATGTTGCACGTAAGCTCTCTACTATAGATAATTGCGATGCCCCCTCCCACTTGTCCCACTCGATCCCTTCTGACGATGGCATAATTCGGGGGAAAGGAGGTAGCCACATCAGGTCCTGCACTGTCATGTAGCCAAGTCTCTGTCAGGAATACAGCACTCGGCTTTTCATCTAATAAGAGGTGAAAGATATCAAGTTTGTGCTGCGGTAATGATCCGCAATTGACGGTGTAGAACCTAAATTCCTTTGGGTTCTTCTCAGGGGGGTGGGCTGTCTTACTGATACTATGCCTAACCCCAGGGTATGGCTGTAGATTGGTCAGAGTAAAAGCGCAGTGAGGGCAAGATAGCAGATCTGGGTGGGATGGGCTTAAAATAGAGCAGTTCCTATGTCTGCTGGGGCACAGAGCCCTTAGCTGGTCAGCAGATATCATACCTGCAGTGTCTTGGACTGAAATGAGCAGAGGTCCTTGCCTCGAGACCCGGCCTGGCCCGGACGGGCTGGTCTTAGGCTCGTCTTCGGCGCAGGATTGGCGGCACCCTGCGTGCCAACGCTGCGCGCTGGGGCCGACGAGGGGCTAAATAGCCCTGCAGCAGCGGAGGTCTAGAGCGCTAACCGCTCGACTCTCCGTGTGGCACCGCCTCTGCCCCGCCCTCCACACACAGTGATTGGCTGCAGTGCCGGTTTGAGTCAGGAAACAGAGAACAGCCCAGTAAAGTCTAGGATCCCTTAATGAGTGCAGGTAAGTGGTTATAATTGAACAGCGTGCATCTAAAAACACAGTTTAAAGCACAGAAGCCATATTAAAAATGGAACTACGAAATTAGTGACACAGTGAAAATATTTTTAAAACAAAACTCAAGATGCCTCGAGGAGAATCTGAATTAGCCCAGCGAGGCTGTTCAAGAGTGCAAGCTCAGCGCCAAGCGGGGAGTAGCTGCCACCAACTCTTACCAAGAGAACGCCAGCCTCCTCGCCGCCTAAATAGCCCTGCAGAAGCGGAGGTCTAGATTGCTAACCGCTCGACTCTCTGTGTGGCACCGCCTCTGCCCCGCACTCCACACACCGCGATTGGCTGCAGTGCCGGTTTGAGTCAGGAAACAGAGAACAGCCCAGTAAAGTCTAGGATCCCTTAATGAGTGCAGGTAAGTGGTTATAATTGAACACCGTGCATCTAAAAACACAGTTTAAAGCACAGAAGCAATATTAAAAACGGAACTACGAAATTAGTGACACTGTGAAAATATTTTTAAAACAAAATTCGAGATGCCTCGAGGAGAATCTGAATTAGCCCAGCGTGGCTGTTCAAGAGTGCAAGCTCAGCGCCAAGCGGGGAGTAGCTGCCACCAACTCTTATCGCAAGAACGCCAGCCTCCTCGCCGCCTAAATAGCCCTGCAGAAGCGGAGGTCTAGAGCGCTATATGGTACTAAGGTACCCAGGGCAAAGGTATACCAGAGGACTCCCATGACTGCAGCTTGTATTATGCCAGCCATGAGAGACCACTCAAACTGTGACTACATGCCTGCCATTGCAGCCAGTGTAAGCTGGTGCTAGCAACTCTTACGAAAGATATACGTTTCCTAATATCTCTGGTCACTACACTTAAAACATATAAGTCACCCCCTAGCACAGGCCTTTCAATCCTGAAGGCAAGGTGCTGGGTTATAAGTGTGAGGGCACCCTGCATGAGCAGGACACCCCGTATAAACCCTGGAGTCGATTTTCCAAGCTTTGTAAGTGCGGTCAGCCATTTTGATACATATAGTGGCCATGCATCACTACGCGATGGCTAACTATATATTAGCTGTGCTGAACCTGGGCAGGTCAAACATGTTGGAATCATACCCCAACACTATTACCGGTGTTGGAGGTATAATTCCATGCACTGTTGGGGGGGCTCCTCTGGGAAGTCCCCAGTACTCCAAATAACAGCCTTCCAGGGTCTGCCAGCAAGCTAAGGCTGCTGCCGACCCCAGGCATGAGTCTGTCTTCCCGCTGCCGAGCTGAGCTCGAGCAGGGGAGGGTAGAACATTAGGTTTCCTGGCATAGGGGGGTATGACCACCTCCCAGACAGGACTTTGTGTATTGAGGTGGGGTGGGGGCGCTTGCCAGCACCACCAGACTACTTTGAAGGGCACATTTGGTGCCTACTTACAAACTCCGGTTTTAGCCAGTTTAGGGAGCCCTTGGCTCCAGCTCTGGCATGAAACTGGATAAAGGACATGGGAGTATCTTCCCCTATGTGCTGCCCCTCCTCTGAGATGGACCCCTGAGCCATCCTAACCCCTTTCTTAGAGTACAAAAGGGCTTACCTATGGGTGGGTCCTCAGATTCGATGAAGGACAAGACTCAAGCCTGAAATGAAAGTCATTCTTCGACCATCTGGACAGTTGGACATCACTGGACTTCGCCCAGGACCGAGACTATATCAAGGAATACTCTTGCTGCTCCTGGTCTCGCTTCTCTGCAAGTCTTCGTCAACGTCTGTGTTTCATCCAGGATCTTCAACAGACCTGTGGGCATCAAGGATGCCCGAAGTAATCTCCCTTGGAGTGAAGGAGCCTCCCCTGTATCTGCAGGTACCATAAGAGGCTGACCGGTCAGCTGCTCCGGGCGTCCAAGAGGCTTGACCTGTCCTCTCTGCAATTTTGAGGCCAGTATCCTTCGTCGGAACCACTGGAACTGAACCCCTGTGCACTGCGTTGATTTGCTGTTGCCAAGGCTTGTTGACTCTGCACTCCAGAGATCTTCGGGCTACAATAAGCTTCGGCCTCCAGCATCTCTTTCTGCCAAGTTCTTCATCCTCAGCACCGTGGGCCTTCATCTTTGGTTAGCTGCTCAAGGTCCTCTTGCGACTCCTGTGCCTTTAGCCAGTGGGTCCTCTTGACTGTCTATTCTTGCTTAAGTGGGCTCCCCGGCTTGCTCTGACTCTCCCACATTTGGTGAGTCCCTTGGATCTTACTGGTCCTAATGTTGCTACTTTATCGTTTTCCACGTCTGTTCCTAAGGCATGTTGGTGCTCCCGCTGGACCTCGACCCCTTGGTTCTAAACTTTGGACGTAGGACAGCTCGTGAACAGCTCCTGGTCTTCCACAGGGTCCCCAGGTCCTCACCGCTGCAGTGTCAAAGTCACTGTCATCACTCCTGCATCTTCGTTCATCGGAGTTCATTGCTCTCCCACGCCTTCTGGTCACCTCCGAGCGGCATCTGTCCCCACTGCTTGTAGGTTCTTCTCTTCAAGAACCCACCCTAGGGGGGAGGAGCTTCGCGGGCAAGCAAGATGGCCGCGTAAGCTCGGAGCTCCGGAGACCCTCTGATCCTCCTCATAAATCCTGATGAGAATCCTGATCCACGATAGTGGAATGTTGTGGGTGAACGGTTGCTGAGGCGGGACTCGTTGTCCGATTAAAATCCGACACTCCTAGGTGGAGTTACACCGTGTAGAAGATTTGTGCCAGGGACGTGCTACTGCCCGTGCGGTGGTTGACGACGGCAACATTGTCGCACGGAAGCGGTGTGGTGTGTGAGTGACTACTCCGCTGGCCCAACGAAGCACGCGGAGTTGCGGAGTGGGACGGTGCTGATCAGCAACGGTGTTCGCGGCGCCCGATAGTCCCATCGAAGAGCCGGTGTGGCCCCGGTGTGTGATCCATTGTGCTTGTCCCCAAAACCATCATGGCGGGCAGAAGCGAGTCAGACAAGGCGAGGGTCCGTGGGAGTAGGAAAACTATGTATTCCCAATTGAACAATATGGATCGCTATGCCCAGCAGAAGAGCTCGCTGGGTGCAGCTGCCCGGCCTAAGGACTCAAATCGGGACGAGTCGCCAGACACGTCGGACCCGACACTCCGGGATGTCATGGGAGCCATTGCGGGCATCAAAACGGAGATGCATAAACAACATGAGGTCCTGATGCATAAAGTCGACACCCTGGCGATTGAGGTCAACTTGATTAGAGCCGATCTGGGCAAGACCAACGATAGGGTCAAATCGTTGGACATTAAAACCGCGAGCCTCACAACTGATGTATCGGACCTACAACAGAGGTCCAAGACTTGAGATCGGCCAACGATCTTTTCGCGAGACGGCTGGATGATTTTGAAGGACGTGCCAGGCGACAGAATGTCCGAATCATCGGCGTACCAGAAGGGGCAGAGGACTCAGCCACCGATCTTTTCGTGGAAGACCTGATACAAACTCATCTGGCCCCTGCGGGCCTCAGCCGTTTCTTCTCAGTGGAACGAGCTCATAGACTGCCAGGGGGATGCCCGAAAGTGGGTGCCCCGCCGAGGCCCATTATAGCACAGCTGTTTAACTTCAGGGATCGGGATGCTATCCTGCAGGCTTCAAGAAGAGACGGGCCGCTCAAGTTCCAAAATGCGGACATAAACTTCTATCCGGACTTTACTCCGTCGGTACAGCGGCGGCGACAAAGCTTCACGGGGGTTAAGAGGCGACTCGGAGAACTGGGAATGAAGTACTCGATGATGTTTCCCCGCGAAACTGCGCATTGAACATGATGGCCGTGCCATATTCTTTGATTTGCCTGAAGTGGTGAGCGAGTGGTTGGACACTTTGCCGCAGAGACATGATGAACGCGAGGAACAATCGGAGGGCGCCTCGGGAGGCCCTGAGCAACAGGAGTAGAGTCTATCTTCGGAACATTGTCGGACAATGGGACTGCTGGTGACAACCGGTATCACATTCTTGCACTTTATAATGAATATCCTTCACTTGGTTATGGAGGGTGGCGGGGGGCCTGTGTGATCTCCATTCTCCTCTAGGGTCTTTCTGTAGCGTAGTTTTCTGGGGCGACAGGCACACTGCTAGTTGGGGGGCTACTTAGTCTGATGCAGGGGTGCAGGGTGGGGGGTGGTTTGGTTGTTGGTTATATGTTTTCTCCTTTTTTCCCTTTCTCTTCTCCAAGGCAATGTAAAAACTGTAATTCTTCTGGTTCTGTAACTATGATGCCTGCCGGGACTAGCGAAGGCTCGCAATTCGACGAAAAGTATTGTGTTGGAATGTCAATGGGCTGGGGGATCGCATAAAGAGAGGTGTGGTTTTGCAACTGTTTAAAAGATGTATGCCCGACGTTATTTTGCTACAAGAGACACACTTGGTGGGGAACACGTGCCAAGCGCTTAACAGGAAGGGTTTCAAGATAGTGGCGCACTCAGGGTTCTCTTCGGGATCCCGGGGGGCGGGGATCATGGTGCGCGCGTCTCTCCCATTTGAGATTGACTCTAGTGTTGCCGATGAGAGGGGGCGGTACGTCGCCGTCTCGGGGAGATGGGAGGGACGGTCCCTGGTTCTGGTTTCGGTTTATGTTCCCCCTGGGTTGCAAAACAACACGTTTCAGGACATTGGGGGCGCCATTTTAGGTCTCCCTGAGGGTCTGCTTATTATAGGAGGGGATTTCAACGCAGTTTGTTCGGGGACCTGAGACAGACAGCCATCCAGAGAGCTCCGAGGTTCGCAATCCTGGCTTCCCGACTTCCTGGACACTATGAGACTTATTGACTGCTGGCGGCTCACGCACCCTACCCAGAGTCAATACTCATTCCACTCAGGGGCACAGGAAGCCTCTCCAGAATCGATTATGTTCTGGCTCTAGTGGCCCACGCGTCGGCAGTCTCTGAGGCCCGACTACTGGCGAGGGGCATCTCAGACCATTTTCCGGTCTGGGTGTCCTTTGACTTCGACATCGTGGCGACCGAGAGGGTGGTATCAGTTAATCTGTGGTACTTCCGCAACCCCAAGACTCGTGGACTCATGGCTAAGGCTATTGAGCTTTATTTCTCTGAAAACTCGGGGTCAGTTACATTGGCTATCTCCCTATGGGAGGCCTTTTAGACGGTCTTGAGGGGTGAGGCGTTCTCCCTTATAGCTGAGGTTCGGAGACGCAGGGATGCGGATGTGGTGCGGATTGAATCTGAAATTGAAGATCTGGACTCTCAATTGGAAGTCGACCCGACACCGGACTTACTCCATGTTCTCTCACTTAAACAGTCAGAGTATCGAGCTACTGTTACCGATGCTGCCAAGGTCATGGGTAGAGAGCAACAGGGTAGGATATATGATGTCGGGGACAAGGCGGGCAAACTCATTGCTTGGCTGGATAAAAAAGAGAGAGCCAGCCGTGTGGTCCCGGAGGTGCTGGGGGAGGACGGCGTGACTGTCACCGACCCGAGTGCCATAGTCATGGCATTTGCAGACTATTTCGAGACCGTTTACACCTCGGTCTCCGAAATTTCCGAGACTGACTCTGGGGAGCTCTTGGCTGAAGCGGAGCTCCCACCCCTGTCGGAAGCGGAGCGGGATGACATGGATAGGGATATTACCGCCGATGAGATTGCCCTCGCAATACGTTCCCTGAGATCTGGCAAAGCGCCCGGCCCCAATGGTATACCAGTGGAGTTTTACAAGATTAAGCCTAATGCCATCTCCCCGCCCCTGAGAAACATGTTCCTGGAGGCGCGGGAGACGGGCATGCTTCCCTTGGACCAGAGACTGGCCACCATTGTGGTCATTCATAAGGAAGGGAATCCCAGAGACATGTGTCGATCGTATCGTCCCATCTCTCTTTTGAATGCTGAACCCAAGATTTTGGCTAAACTGCTTGCCAACCGTTTGGTTGGAGCGATTAGCGACTTGGTTCACCCAGACCAGTCGGGCTTTATTCCACACCGCAACACTGCCCTTAACCTCAGGAGACTACATGGGGCCCTCGCGAGGGTCCACACGCTCAGGGAGCCTGCCGTCTTGGCGCCTTTGCATGCTACAATGGTGTTTGACTCCCTCGAGTGGAATTATCTGTGGGCAGTGTTGGCGAAGTTCGGATTTGGTCCGGAATTCATAGGATGGGTCAAGCTCCTGTACGCTAGCCCGCTTGCCAACGTAACGGTTAATGGTCGTGTATCTGCGTCCTTTGCTCTCCGCAGAGGCACCAGGCAGGGTTGCCCCCTGTCGCCCCTGTTGTTTGCATTGGCGCTTGAACCGCTGGCGGCGTGGCTGCGACTCCACCCGGATATAAACGGAATACGCTGGTCCCCTGGATTCGAGGACCGTGTGTCGCTGTATGCAGACGACATCTTGCTATATCTCACCTCTCCTTGTAAGTCACTCATCATGGTGTGTGATGTGCTACGTCTTTTTGGTCGGTACTCTGGCCTGGTTATTAATTGGTCGAAGTCACACCTATACGTGCTGAGAGGTGGGACACCTCGGCTTCCAAGGGAATGCAACATACAGGTCGCGCGGCAGGGATTCAAATAATTGGGGATCTATATCACAACGGATCCCAAGGTACGCTACATGAATAACTTGCTCCCCCCTCTCGCACGTCTCCGACGTGACGTAGAGGGATGGCGGAAGCTCCCGCTTTCCCTGCCCGGGCGTGCGGCACTGTTTAAAATGATGTCCCTGCCCAGATTCCTGTATGCTCTTCAAAATACCCAGGATCCGGTCCCATCCAGTTACTTTAGGGAGGTCGAGGGTTTGCAGCGGGCTCTTCTCCGGGATGGCAGGCCACGCATCGCTATTACGGAGCTTACGCTCCCATGGTATGACGGAGGCATAGCGTTGCCTGACATCCGGAGATATTATTGGGTTTCTCAGCTAGCGGCCCTTAATCACGGCCTCTACTGTCCAGCAGTAAGCCCAGGTTATGCCATGGATCGGTGGCTTCTGGACGATGGTAAGTATCATAGAGCGCTATACTCGAGATCTCTGGATGGTAGGATGTCGGGGCCGACGAAGACAGCTGTACATATATGGCGGGCAATCACAAAGGCACAGGGGTGGAAGGGTAGGCTTACAATGGCAACTCCTCTCTTTGAATCTGAAATACTGGGCAAATTATGGCACACGAAGGGATTCGACAGGTGGGACATGATAGGCATATCCAAGATGGAAGATATGATTGTGAAAGGGCAGATAAAGTCCTTTACTCTTTTACAGACAGAGTTCCAGTTGGGTGAAACGGAATATTTCCGGTACGCCCAACTGCGTCATGCCATTCTGGCAGTGATGCCGGAGGGCGAGAAGATCCCTGAGTCTTCCCCGTTGGAGGACAGGGTGCTGGACGGTCATATGCCGGACAGTGCCATTTCCTTAATATACAAAAAACTCATCAATGTCCGTACGGACCTCCTCCTTGGGGTGAGAGACAAGTGGGTGCGTGATGGGATTGAGCTGGATGATGAAGACTGGCAATATGCAGTGTCCTCTCCCAAGGAGGTGGCGATCCCGGCCAGGTTGCGGCTGGTTCAATTAAAGATTCTCCATAGAGTGTACGTGACGGGTCCCAGGCTGATATACATGGGTCATTCAGTGGACGGCCTCTGCAGGCATGGCTGTGGTGCATTGGCCACCTTCATGCATATTATCTGGGAGTGCCAGGTGGTCGCCTCCTACTGGAGGCGTGTACATATGATCATGAGCGAGGTGACTGGGGTAGGCGTGATGGCAGAGGCCCGGCGCTGCCTCCTGAATGTGTGGGGTCCTACTGATTATAATAGTGCACAAACACAATGGGTCACCTTGGGGAACATGGTCACGAAACGGGATATTGCTCAGATGTGGGGTGCTGTTACAGCCCCAAAGGTGGTACAGTGGAAGGCCAACATGGATTGGTGCATGTTCCGAGAAAAGACGGTGTACATGGCCAGGGTTAAACCCAAAAAGTGGCAAAAGATATGGGGGGCCTGGAACGAGTATAGGGGTGATATTTGCCTGCCGCCTGACACCGCCCCCCTGGAAGAACGAATGTCCCCGTAGCCTATGGCTCCAACATACGTCCTATTAGCTGATGTCTCCTGTATCCTCCCCCCCTCCATGGTCTTGCAATTGGTGCTGTTCACATTGTTTTTATGTTTTTGGGCCTAGCTTTTCCTATGATCGGGCTCTGTTACACAAATGTTTAATTGCCTTGTTTCCTAGCACTAGTTTGGTGCTTTTCCCTTTTTCATCTTAGTTATTTTTCAAAAAAGTTTTTAAAAAACCTTTGTACGATTTGGTAATATGCTCATTGTACACCAGCCGATTGACCGATAATATGCTGCCTAGCCTCCGGGATGTAAGGCTAAATAGCTGTGTGCACTGATTTGAAAATAAAGGTTTTCCCAAAAAAAAAAAAAAAAAAAGAACCCACCCTAGGATTCCACTGGACTCTTGCACAGTCTTCGTCAGCTGAAACTTCTGATTGTCCTCCATTGAGGTCCATAATGGTTTCCGCCTTCACTTCACACATATGCACCCGACTTCCCAGGTGTAGGTAACCTGGTTCCTGGGGTGTCCACGGGCGGGGCAACTCTCCAATATCCTGTCTTCCATGGGGTTTCTTTAAGGTCCACTGGGAAGGGTCCTTCATCTTTAAAACTGGAACCGCGACTTACCCGTTTAATTGTATTGAGCAAGCAGCTGTGTTTTCACTCTTCACACAGCCTCCGTGGAGTTCCTGGGTACTTACCTTCGGTGGTTCCTTTTGTCCCCAGCACTTCTGAGTCTCCTTGTCAAAGTCTCTACTTCGGTCCCAGTTCGCATTCCACTTTCTTAGTATATGGTTTGGTCTCCCCCCGGAGACCACTGTGTATTGTGCTTACTGACCTGTTACCAATTTAAGTATTGTGTGTATTTGTGTTAATATCTCCAGGTAGGAGATATACCAATGTGTTAATGAGTGCTGTAAAATAAATAGACATATTTTTATAAATACACTGTGTGGTTATTTTTCCTTTAATCTACACTATAGGATTAGAACTGGTAAAAAAAGCTGCTTAACACACCTTCTTTACTAAGTCTCAAGGCTGCTCTTCACAGGTACCACTTAGAGAGCTTTCTATGGTTGTCTAAGACCCCTAAAACCACCATAGGGATTGTCTGGATTAGTGCAAGGAGCTTCACTTAAATATGCGTGCACCATAAAATAAGCCAGCCTTCTATAATACACTATACCAAAGTAAGGACTAGTTTGCACAGAGTCCAGGTAATCCCTATAGGTTTAGCAGAGGCTAAATTGGAAATGTAGTAACAGGTCTCTTTGTGGTAGTGTGGGCAAGCAGTTAGGCTTATCAGGAGGGTGAGTTAAGCATTTATTGTATTTACTCAATCAAGGACTGATTACACACACTCAACCAGAATCCAGACCAATTGGGTAAGTATTGAAACTGCAATTTTTATAGATTTGTATTTGCTTTTAAAACCGTTACAAATACATAGAGATTACTATGGAATACTTTGAGATAACATCAACTACTCAGGTGATATGCCTAGATATCACACCGGTGATCCTACAATACAAATATAAGTAAGACACGTTTTGGTTTGAAGCACTGTTACTTGTCTTTCATACAAAACACAGTTCAACACAAAACAATTTTGGGAACAAAAACTCGTAACATTGGTATCTATGGGAAAAAGAGTGTTAACGGGTTACAGGTAAGTAAACAACCTGCAAGTATGGATTTTGAGGTTTATAATCAAGGTTCCCCCAGGTTCAGTTAGGCCCTCAAATTGCACAACCAGCAGGAACAGGGCAGCCGGGTGCAGAGTGTGGAGGCCCATTGTTAGCCAATGGGTCTAGGGAGCACTTCAGTTGGGGGCTGCTCATAGGCAGGCCACTCGGTCTTGGGAGCCAAGCTACTAGGGTTAAGGTCAGGACAAAGGGGGACCTAGGCTGACATGAAAACCACACCACCAGCAGCGCAGCGGCACATGGCACAGGGTGCATAGGAGGGGCGGGTGCCCCATGCAATCCTATGGAGGTTGCCGGTTTGAGATTTTGGCTGCAGGCTTGGTCAAGAAAGTCTTCCGGGAGGAACCATCAGCTGGGCAGGGAAGTTGGAGGGCTTTCGGAATGTAGGTGGACCCCAGGTCCTCTTCTCGAGGGCAGCCAGATGCAGGGGTGCCTTTTGAGGTCAGATTTCGCCTTACCGGGCCACTCTCGATTTGGGGGGGTCTCCTTGCAGAGGCTGAAGGCAACATTGGGGATTCCTGGTGGGGTCAACTCATAGTGCACTCGGACTCTGGAGCGCTGGGGGACCTTGCTGGGAATGGTGGGCTACTGGACTTGGGCAATAGGGGACGGGTGCAGTGGTGGTTCCAGGCATCAACTTTCTTCGTCCTCAGCAGGCGCAGAGTCTGTTTTTGGAGTTTTCTTCTGGGCAGACCTGCTGTTTGCAGGACCCGGCCTTTGGGGGAGGCAGTCAGTCCTCCCAGGGATTCTGGAGGTCGCTGGCTGCAAGACAAGTCGACTTTTAGGGCAGGATCTCTGGAAACCGCAGATGGACCAGTTGGGCTGCGGCCAAGTTAGTTCTTCTCTCCGGTCTCTTCTGCTGTGCGACTTCTTCCGTCCTTCTTCGTGGGTTGCAGGAATCTAAAGAGGCAAGGTTCGGGGGTTGCAGGAATCTAGAGAGGCAAGGTTCGGGGTCCCCCTAAATACTAAATGTAGAGGTGTTACAGGGATGTGCAGGTCTGGACCAATAGTTCCCTTCCTTGGGATGAGGGCAAATTGTTCTGGGCACCCCCTAACATGCCACCTTTCAGTGGGAGGGGGCATGAGCCTCTCTCTAATTGGCTGGGTTCCCTCATCTTCTAGATGGAGGGGACTGAGATGTGTGTTTTACCTCACCTCACCTCCCCTACCTGAGGGGTGGGGTTGGCAAAAGTGGGCATACCGCTCCACCTATCTTGGTTTTTCCAAAGTTCATCTCGCCCAAAGTGGGGGTCAAAACTGGTGGGAGACAGTTTCTGGGGGCAGCAAAAGGCAGGGACAGCTTACAAAGGCAGCAGGCCTTTGAAGCATCCCCTTCGCGAACCTAGCCCATCCTGGGGGAGGAGGCATGACACCTCTGCCCAGGTTGAGCTTTATTTCTGGACCCATAGAAAGGAGGCCTTCTGAGTGGCATCAGTGTGGGTTTAATGTGCAGAGACATTTGCTACAAACATCCCAGGTTTCAATAAAGCCATTATGGAGCTGTGGTGTTTGTAATGACCAGCTCCCAGACCATATACTCTTTATGGCTTTACTGCACTTTAAATGTCTAAGCATGGACTTAGACACTGTAGGGGTACAGTGCTCATGCAACTGTACACTCACCTGGGGTCTACTGCACCCTGCTAAAGGAGCAACTTACCTAGGCACCAGACAGAGGGTTGCAGGCATGGCACACAGCGAAGTGTGCAATGTCGATTCTTCACTTTTCTCTGCACCAAAACAAGCTGCCTATGGCAGTGTGTAGGTGTGAAAGTGCAAGGCCTCTAAGGGTGGAACAATAGGTGCTGTAGCCCTTAGAGGCCTTCCCTGGTCATGGTACCCATGGTACCTTTTACAAGGGGCTTACCTGTGGCCAGAGATATGCAAATTGTAGGTACAAAGGTACCGGTTTGGGAAAGAACACAGGCGCTCGGGATCTGATTGGAAGGGATCCAGGACACATCATGTCAAAGTGCATGAAGTGTCAGGCAAAAATCAGGGGGTTGGGAGGGGTGTGGCTAGCTACCGATGAAGATGGCTGCAGCTTAGGGAAGCTCCATGCTCCCCGTATCTACCCTGACGATCCGATCATAGATCCGGCAGCTCTGCTCACCCCTGACCGGGAGCTGCAGTGGCGAAAGCAACGGAGGACGGAACAAGCCGGTCCCGGGCTACGTGGAGAGGTCCCTGGGCCTGCTGTACCGTGGAAGACTCTGGGGCCTGGTACGGGACGGAGAGCTGGGGCCTCAATTTTTGTGATGACCTGGGGTCCTCCAGCTGATGTCTGGGCCGAGTACTGTTAGGTGAGCGGCGCCTGGCGATCGGTGCCCCCTGCAGCGCTGAACACGCTGCCCTGCCCTGACTCGCAACTTCACCTGTGAGCAACCGGCGGTGCCCACTACGGCTGTTCCGAGTGACCCCACACCACCGTGCCTTGACTACGGGCGCCGGCGGGACCAACACAGCGGACTGTGGCATATCCTTACATTCTGGCGCTGGGAGCCGCTGGGACGGGCACTGGCGCAGTTCTTGGTGAGAGGCTGAATACTTCGGCCCAGAGGAACGCGCATGACTCGGCTGAAAGTGCGGGAATGGTGAGGCATGATGCAGCGTGGTGAGCCGAGGACTTGAGTTTGGTGGCTGATTAGGAACCAGTGGTTTAAAGGAGCAGCTGGATTATATTAAACCATTGGGGATCAGCAGTGCACTTGATTACTGACAGTGTGGTAAATATTTCAGTAATTTACCTTGATCGGAATTTCTATAATATCAATAAGGTCAAGCATGAAGAGCACAGTCCATGGTGGTTAGAATTCAGGGTCTTTATTCAGTAACTCGAGTTAAGGGAGAGCTCCGTCACCTAAGGAGGCTCGGGAATAGGCTCTACTTTAATCAAAGAAAAAATGGTATTTATACATTCTTGACATAGAAAAGAGGAAGAAGCTTCGCTTGAGCAAATTTCAGTTATTCATGTTGTAATCATACAGAAGTCATGGCAGGAGGCAGCGTAACTGTGTCATAATCATGAGGAAGTCACGGCAGAAGCAGAGTGTTGAGAAATAACCGTAGGCTGGTTCCTTAGATGAGAGAGA
Organism: Lissotriton vulgaris; assembly: GCF_964263255.1. Taxonomy (NCBI): domain Eukaryota; kingdom Metazoa; phylum Chordata; class Amphibia; order Caudata; family Salamandridae; genus Lissotriton; species Lissotriton vulgaris. The sequence goes on along the minus strand of NC_141696.1, from coordinate 441,728,618 downwards.
GAGAGAGAAATGATCGTGACAGGATGTCTGGTGTCGTGTCTTAGCAAACAGGTGCTGGTTTCTCGGAATTGGTCGTTGTGTTTTGGCAAACGGGGGCTTATTTCTCGGAATCGGCCTGACCATAAGAGTGCGTGGTTGCAACGGGGCTCGTTTCTCGGAATCGGCTTGGACATAAGAATGGGTGGTTGCAGTTAAAGGAAGAAGTGCGTTGTGTGCAACCTTACGTTTATGTGCTCGGGTTTTCTAGTCTCCATCATGATGAGCTAGGGACGTGAAAGAGAGGGTGTATAATGGGACATAATATAACAAAAAAATATTAATTTTCCACATTCCCTCCTTGTCCCATAATATACCCCTTTAAGATTGTCTTTCTTAATCTATCTCTATGTTCATTAGGTTGTCCACTTGTTCCTGTAACATGATCTCTTCCTTCTTTTTTTTTCTAGTTTGGAGTCTGGAAATGCAGGTAGTGATACAGAAACTACAGAGTGCTGGGCCACATTGAATACAGAGGCAACAGGTGAAGAGAATGGCTAGAGAGAGACCTATGACTGTAAGTGCCTTCCATCACCATGAGGACAGGAGGCCCCTGAGCCATCCCGTCAGGGACCAGGCATCAGTGTCTGCATCTAGTTTTCTGGAAAGTATATGAAGGCAGGAAATAGCAGAATACACCGAGGGTGCATTATCTGGAATATATATACAGCAGCTGTACCCGATCAGTTCGCATACGCCACCACGGTCGGACAATAAAATATCTAGAACCATACGGTTCTGCAACGTCATGAGTCTGTTGGCAGCCATCTCAGCCGTGATGTTGCTTAATGCACTGGCGGTTTCGTTTATGGCTCCCTGGACTACACGAGTCAGTTGTCTTATGTGGCGGCTGTTGATCATAGGCCCCCAGAAAGGGATGATTCCTTTAAAGAAATTGCCAGCCTCTTGGTCCGCTGTATCTTCAGCATCTATGACCCCCCTTCGCGGTCTATTAATTACGGGCAGAAGGTCACTTAGATGGTAATCTGCTGGGGCGGTGTAGGTAGGGGGGAGGAGGAATGCAATGTAGCACTTCCCGGACCAGCCTTGAGGTAGTAAGTACGTGCGTGAGGTCCACAGATAAAATAGGTGTTGGGGGCAGTGGCCATCGTTGGGAAATTTAGGTCAGGTAGGGTGTATGTCTTATTACACTCGCTGTCTCCCATTTTCTGACCCTTGCCCTTTCCTCTTACACAAAATAGGCCCTTATGGGGCACGGCCCATCCTCCCTGTTCTGTCTGTCTTTTTTGGGATGAAAAACATCTCCCTAAAGGAGGTAGTGTCGTTAAAAAAGGAATAACTGGTATTTTCATTATTATCTGCTCATCCCCATGTCGCGGTGAAATTTATCATCTTTTCAACGGCTCGTACTGTCTTTGTTTTTATTTCGTTCCAGGTACTAGTGTTCTTGGTCTTGATCTCAGGAATGTTTCTAACAGAAGTGGAGATTATCATGGAGAATGCATAGGTAGAATCAGCATAGCCAAAAGGGAGAGGAATAAAAAGGCATTCCTCCGTGTACGGAATGTGGCATTAAACCACAGACCCAACAGTTGGTTTTATTAATAACCATTTGGTGTTGGTGGAGTGTGGAGATGAATGTGTTATTGAAAAATTCTTTACTTCTATTTTCGAGATGTGGAGGGAGATCTACATGTGAATGCATAGCTGTGTTATTGAAAAGCGTGGGGGAAGAAGGTGGGAAAGCTAGATGAAGGAACCAACCTAGGCAAGCCGTGATACAAAAAATAAGAATCATCATAGAGAGTAAAATTGAAACTTTGTTATGCAATAATTTTACGATTTTAAACATATTTTCCATGATTTGTTGCTAGTCTGAGTCAATTATGCATACGTGACTGGACACTTCCCAGCAACCGCTTCACCAAAACTGCGTTCTGGACTTAATTAGCCACCGGTAGTCGAGGTCAGATGCAATGTCTCTACCTTGTTTCCAATGGGATCGCAGCCGCGATCTGTACTCTCCTTGAGGGGAAAGTTCAGGAAGGGGTGAAATAAAGTCTGTCACTTCAGTGTCTATATTCTCGGGGTTAGCAAAAATGTCAGTAGGAGTTGGTCCCAAGAATTTCTTGCAGTGGCTAACATGGAGCCATCCTTTTCTTCCTTCGACCTTGACTGCAGTCCTCGTCGTGAGTAGCACCAACTTGGGAGACGTCCACCTTCTTTCCAGGGGACTGGCACGGTCGAAATTCCTAATGAGAACCCAGTCCCCGGGTTGGATGGCGTGTTTCTCGGGCGTTGTTTTGTCTGGAAAGGCTGCAGCCACCTGTGAATGACAAGAACTTAGTGCAGACATCAAGGAAGCTAGGTAATCCGTCAAAACATTTGAATCAATATCAGTTAACTTTCTAGGGGATGGGACGCCCAAGATATTCGGAGGTCTCCCATATGTGACTTAGAAGGGGGACAGACCCGTCCGGGAATGTGCCACCATTCGCATGTAGAAGAGAGCAACCGGAAGAGCTGTAACCCAGTCTATTTGTTTGTCAGCACATATTTTAGCTAGCTTAGTCTTTAGAGTCTGATTATGTCGTTCGAATAAGCCTGCTGCATGGGGGTGTCAAACACAGTGGAATTTCCAGGTATATCCTAACAGTAAGGAAACAGCCTCCATTAGTTTAGAGGAAAATGGTTGTCCGTTGTCAGAGTATATGACTCTTGGCAACCCATATCGGGGGAAAAATTCCCTCACCAATTGTTTAGCTGTCATTTGGGCACCGTAGTCTGGGACGGGGTATGCTTCAGTCCATCGGGTCAAGGTACAGACTACTACGAGGACATACTTATGTCCTCGACATCTCTCCATTTGTATGTAGTCCATTTGGAGGACTTCAAAGGGGTGATTTGGGGGATGGAACCCTCCTTGTTCAACCGAGACACTTTTCCCTGGATTGAACTGACAGCAAATCATACAGGTTCGTACTTTTTGTTTGGCTGCTGAGCGCAGATGCTTGTTATGCCATACCGAATTTAGGCTGTCCAACATTCCTTTTTCTCCTAGGTGTGCAGGACCATGGGCAGTTTCTATGATTACAGGAACCATTATGTCAGGGAGAAACCATTTGGATTTATCTTAAGTTACCCAGCCCTGATCTGTGTGAGAACCTCCCTCTTCTTCCCATTTCCTCTTTTCGGTCTCTGTAGCTTGGTTTTGGATGTCTACTACATCTTTGGTAGGATCGATAACTGGATAAACAGTCTTAATGGTAGTGTCAGTATTCAGTGTTCCTGTCTGAGCAGCGTGTTTAGCTGTGGCATCCGCCAGAGCATTACCTCGGGTGATGGAGTCCATGACTTTTGTGTGTGCCTTGCATTTCAGTATAGCTACTTCTGTGGGTCTGTGTATTGATTCTAGTAGCTGAAGAATAAGATCCCCATGTTGTATTTTAGTTCCATGAGAGGTCAGAAAACCTCTCTCCTTCCACAGAATTCCAAAGTTGTGGACTACCCCGAACGCATATTGCAAATCGGTGTAGATGTTAACCAGTTTCCCTTTGGACCACTTGCGTGCTTGTGTAAGGGCTATGAGTTCTGCTGCTTGGGCTGAATGCACGGGTATTCTGGCTGCTAGGAGGACCGTATTTTCTGTAGTGACAGCATAAGCTGCTGAAAGTTCACCTGTTTGGAGGCGCATGCAGGAACCATCTACGAACAGTGTGTGTTCGGGTACACTTAGAGATACGTCTACAAGATCAGACCGGAGCTTTGTGACTAGTTCGACTATCTCTAAGCAGTCGTGGGTTTGGTTGTCTTCTGGAACAGTGGGTAGCAGTGTAGCTGGGTTGAGGATATTGCATCGTTTGATGATAATGTGGGGTTGGAATAATGTGACTTCATAACCTATGAGACGAGCTATGGTCAAGTGTTGTGTCTATGTCCTATTCAAAAGTAATTCTACCGCATGTGGGACTTGTACCTCAAGAGGATGTCCTAGCACTATGGAATCACTTTGTCGAATTGCCAGAGCCGTAGCTGCAACGGATTTTAAACAGGCAGGCAAACCTTGTGCAACAGGGTCAAGAGTACTGGAGAAATAAGTTCAGGGACGACGTTTATTGGCCTGTGTTTGTGTGAGTACTGACAAGGCTGTACCTTCCCGTTCCGTGACGAAGAGGACAAAAGGTTTGACATAATCGGGTGTAGCTAGGACAGGTGCAGAGCATAATGCTTGTTCGAGAGTGTCAAAAGCAAAGGTATGGTCGGGTGTCCATGGCAATGGAGAAGAGGTGGCAAAATCGGAGGTCGTTAATTGTATCAGGGGTTTGGCCAAATAGGCGAACTGGGGAATCCACTGCCTACAATAGGAGGTGAGGCCAATAAAGGCACGGACTTCTTTCTGTGTCTTGGGGACAGGAATGTTAAAAATTAGTTGGATTCTTTCAGGTGTGAGTGCCCTACCCTCCTTTGACAGCAGGTGTCCTAAGTATGCCACCTGCTGTAAACACAATTGCAATTTAGAGGGTGAAACTTTGTGGCCATGTTTTGCAAGAAACATGAGGACTGTTCGTGAGGCTTGTTTGAATTCTGGTTCAGAACGTGCAGTGATCAGTAAGTCATCGACATATTGTAACAATGTCGTATTGGAGGGCAGAATAATGTCATCCAACTGTCTTTAAAGTGCCTGACTGTAGATACTGGGACTTTCTGTGTACCCTTGAGGAGCTCTTGTGAAACAAAAACTACGACCTTGTAGTGAAAATCCGAATAGATATTGACTGTCTGGATGAATTGCTATACTGAAGAAAGCATTTTTAAGGTCAATAACTGTAAAATGTGTGGCATCAGGATCTATAGCTGTCAGCAGAGTACTGATGTCTGAGACCACAGGGTACTGTGGTACCACACATTTATTGAGTTCACGTAAGTCAACCACAAGTCTGTAAACTGGTGGTGCACCGTCATCTGTCTTCTTTCGCACTGGTAAAACTGGTGAATTACATATGTTGGAAGGTACCTCTCTGACTACTCCTTTTTGTATCAAGCCATCGATAATCTGAATAAGGGCTTGTTCCGCATCTGGAGGTAACTTGTATTGGCGGACACGAGGTAGGACAACACCTTCCTTCAACGTGACTATGTGTGGCGTAATATCCATGAACCCTACGTCAGTTGGATCCGTAGCCCGTAATGTAGTAGGAATGTCCCTTAATCTGACATCTTACTCTCGTGTCTTGAAATGATCGTTGAAATCTCGAAGGAATAGTGGGATTCCTTCCGGAGAACAGCATATCACAGCACCCAGTTCCTTTAATGTCTGGATGCCAAGAAGATTTTCGGGACAGGACTTAGTAAGTTCCAAATCGGTGGAAGCTGTAAGAGGGCCAACCTGAAGTGATACTGGTTCAGAAACTTTGTTAATGACTGGTGTACCTGAAAAACCCAAGGAAATACTATTTGAGCCAGAGAGGGGTACCTTGGGAACTTCGTTGTGTTGTACTGTCGTCCTACTGGCCCCGGTGTCAATTAGAAATTTTGTTCTTTACCTAGGAGCTTAGCATGTACATAGGGACCCTTTTGGTCGACCGGGAACGGGATCAGTGGACAACTATCGTGTTCCTCCCAGCTGTCTCATGAAATTGTAGGGAATTCAGGATAGGATGCCACTGGATACTGATAGAGTTGTGTGGCTAATTTAGTATCAGCTGGGGAAGTTGATGTTGGAGCAGAGGGACGAGTGGTATAGGTGTGAGGCTGTGTCTTTCCAGTAGCAATATTGTGTTGTAAGACTGGACAGTCACGTACAAAATGTCCAGGCTTTTTGCAATAATTACAGGTAACCTTTTCTTGTGTTTCTGGACGTTGCTTATGAGTCTGAGGGATTGTATTGGTCTGTGCTACCAATACCTTAATTTTAGTATCTTTTGTCCTCTTTTTCTCCTGTTCCTGTTCATCTCTAATTCTGTTCTGATGGTACTGGAGCATCTGAAGTGCTTGTGAAGAGGAACTCGCTTGCCAAGTGCTTTCAATCTTTAATACCCTATCTTTGATCTGAGGTAAGGCATTTTCTACAAATTTTGAGACAAACAACCGGCTATAGGCGTCTCCACCTGAGGAGAGACCGCTATTGATAAGAAATCATTTCTCTAATCTTGTATAATAGTCCCCTATATCCTCATCTGGTTTTTGTTTGCATGCAGAGATAGCATCCCAGTCTTCCTTTTTGGTGGCCAATAACTGGGAGAGTATTTTCGGGAGAAGGCGAGGGAGTTCCAGGACTAAAGGTCCCAAGCCTTGTCCAGGAGTACTGTCTCTAAAGCTGCCCATGCTATCTTTTTCCCTTCCACCTCCCAATCTTTCCCTTTTAGTTTGTCGTATGTTCCTTGAGGCAGTAGGACTTTGAGGAGAATATTGAGGTCCTTATAAGTAAAGGAACCCATTTGAAGAATATCTTTGAGTTCCCTATGGAAACCCGTAGGATCTTTTTCATGGGAAGGGACCATTTTCTTCATTTCTAATATCTCTAGTTTTGTCAGACAAATGTTTGTTGTAGCTTTCCTGCAGAATCTACAGCGAGATGTACTTCTCGAAGAGGAAATTGACCTTGGCCTTACTGAGGGGGATTTGAGTGATAAACATTAGAAAGGTATTGGACGTAGCGTTGTCGTTGATCTAGGAAAATGTTTAGGAATGCTTGTCCCCTTGTCACCCACTTCCCTTCTAGACAGTCTCGTAAGAGAGGATGTAACATTTTGGGCGGGTAGCTAGTGTCTTCATACAATGTAATGAGGTGTTGAACCATATAGATACTGGCTAGTCTTTGAGATGTCATGGGGAGTGATAAAAACATTTGAGCGACTATGTCAGGGCCGTATATAGAGTATTGGGACACCCAATGGGTGCTTGATCGAGCGAGTTCTTTTACTTGTGTGGTGAGTGGAGGTTCGTCGTCCATCCAATCATCCAAAGCTTCTTGTGTTAGTTAGAACAATCTATCTGAAGAAGCTGGCAATTTTTTAGTCTTATTTCTGAGTTGTCCGCTACTTTGGGAACGAGGGATACGGGAACGTACTGCTCCTTGAAAAGCAGTTCCTTCTTCCCTGTCTTCGTCTGTACCCCATTCTCGGTCTCTTGGGTAGGGGCATTTTTCTGGTGAGTGTCGGAAACCTTACTGGTAAAGAGAGGGATGAAGAAATCCATTTCTTTTATTTTATTATAATTCCCCGCTACCACTGCTTGATCTAGCTGAAGTAAGTCGTCAGGAACCTTTTTTCCAGCACTTGAGATCATACGGATCAAACAGGTAATCATAAATTGTGAGAGACATTTTTTATGAGCGATATGTCTATTTTTAATAGCTTCTTGTAGGACTTCTAAATTTTCTCCTGTTAGGAGAGCTTCGTAAATTTTATTTAGGCAATTTGTGATATTTGGTACCTCCCGTATGCCTTCTAAAGCTTCCCGTAAGCGATAGGAGACATCTGCTTGTGGACCTTCCCCTTGAGTCGGGTCGTATTCACATTCTAACATAGGTAGAACACATCTGAAGTGTTAGGGATGGGTTCCGTCTGGGTAACTATCCGTCTGACTGCTGTTTGATTAGTATAAGCAGGAGGTGGTTCCATTAAATAGGTGGTAATGAAGTCTTCGGATACGGAAGGAACTTTTAGGACATGGAGGTGCTCTGGGAATGCTAGGGTCTGAACTACCATCGGACTCTGTCCTTTGTGGAAGGGCGGGATATATACCCGTCACGGAGGCTGAGACCTCCCTTTTTCTTTGTTCGAAATTAATATCATCATTCTGATCCTGTAACTTTCTCATCTTACTTTCTTCTGACATTCTGTTTGCTTTCTCTACTTTCCTTTGCTCCTTCGGTTCCCTTCGATGTGCTTCCTTTCGCCATATTTCGATACTCTCTAACAGCGAGGGTCTTGCTTTCTTTTCCCAACATTTATTTTCAACTGCCATGATACAATTTAAATCCCATGTGCCACTCTTTGGCCATCTAATCGCAATTTCTAAATCTTGAGTGTAATCTTCCCAAAGATCTAAGTTCAAAACGGCACCAATTCCATATTTCGTATATATGAAGAAACCAGGAGTATCCTTTGGGGGGACTGGTACATCTTGTTCCAGTAACCCCTTCCGGGTACCCAGTTTACATAACTTAGAGAACAAAGGCATTGCATCAACAAACAATAAAATTTACACTTGATATACCCTGAGTATCAGAGTACAAACATACCGTTTTCTAGAAACCTAGAACCCGTCTTGACCGTGCTCTGAAAAATCAGAACCCGTCTTGATACACCCCCAGCAGTACTCACCGAGGTGCAGAGAACTTGAAGACCTTGACGATCTGGACACTGGACTAGTTACCCTGCGCTCTTGATCAGGGACTTGTCGGGGTTCTGAAGACCTCGGACTCTGCAACTTCACAAGATTCGGGCTCTGGGTCGAGATTTCCGCTGTCGTCCTCACCGCCTCGTATGGATGGCTAGGCCGCGGCTTGGTCCCTCTTTGACACGAAGGAGTTCATGCAGGAACACCCTGCAGTGTGCACTTTGAAGTCCGTCGGTATCTGGAGAGACAGGTTCGGGTCTGCATCACCGACGTGTGGGGAGAAAGGGAAGACCCTGTTCGGGCGCCAATTTACTGTGGTAAATATTTTAGTAATTTACCTTGATCGGAATTTCTATAATATCAATAAGCTCAAGCATGAAGAGCAGAGTCCCTGGTGGTTAGAATTCAGGGTCTTTATTCAGTAACTCGAGTTAAGGGAGAGCTCCGTCACCTAAGGAGGCTCGGGAATAGTCTCTACTTTAATCAAAGAAAACATGGTATTTATACATTCTTGACATAGAAAAGAGGAAGGAGCTTCCCTTGAGAAAATTTCAGTTATTCGTGTTGTAATCATACAGAAGTAATGGCAGGAGGCAGAGTAACTGTGTCATAATCATGAGGAAGTCACGGCAGAAGCAGAGTGTTGAGAAATAACCCTAGGCTAGTTCCTTAGATGAGAGAGAGAGAGAAATGGTTGTGACAGGATGTCTGGTGTCGTGTCTTAGCAAACAGGCGCTGGTTTCTCTGAATTGGTCGTTGTGTCTTGGCAAACAGGGGCTTATTTCTCTGAATTGGCCTGACCATAAGAGTGTGTGGTTGCAAAGGGGCTCGTTTCTCGGAATCGGCTTGGACATAAGAATGTGTGGTTGCAGTTAGAGGAAGAAGTGCGTTGTGTGCAACCTTACGTTTATGTGCCCGGGTTTTCTAGTCTCCATCATGATGAGCTCGGGACGTGAAAGAGAGGGTGTATAATGAAACATAATATAACAAAAATATATTCATTTTCCACAACGGGGTGCTCCTGTATTGTTACGCCTGCTCTGGAGAGATAGGGGGGCCATATGTGTGGAAAGGGAAGATCAACTGCGGCACCATAGTATCACTGGGAGCGGCGCCATACTGCATGCCTGGCAGACGCTGAGGAGCAGGTGTATTGCATAAAGTTCCATTGCCCGGAGTGTGTGTTCTTCCCTGTACTTGCGGCTGGGAGCTTTACTTGATCTGCAAAATCCGCTGGCCTGGAAGAAGCCAACTGCTAGTGGACGCAGCTAGTGGCCATACCACTGGACTTGACACGGGCGCAAGTAATTTGCTACAATGAGCGGCCGGAACAGCAAGGGCTCTGCCTGCCAAAGCTGGACACGTTTGCTTATGCCAAGGAACTGACAGCAACACCAGATAAGGACACCCCCACCTTCGAAGGGCGAGACAGCCGGCGAGAAACAGGAGGTGACACTGCGCGTCATTATGGCAACACTAAACAAGGTAGACTCCCGCATTGAGACTCTTGCAGTGGACCTGTCCCTAATCCGTGCCGATTTCAGTAAAATTTTGACGAGAATGTCTGAAGTTGCATCTGTCACGGAAACACAGACAACTGATACCACCACACTTAAAAAACAGGTGAATCACCTCATGGCTGAGAACAAAATACTAGCGGCCAAGCTGGAGGACCAGGAAGGGCGATCATGTTGGAACAATATCCACCTTATTAGTATGCCGGAACGGAACCGAGGGGTACAAAAGGGGGTGGTAATGGACGGAGCATCTGAACTAATCAAACACTCACACCCAGTCAAAAGATCTGGGTTTAATCCATCACCGTTCTTTAGCCCACTCTGCCACCCCAGTTCAGACATGGCTATATGCAAATCAGTGTGACCCTGTGCCTCATGGAACGGAACGGAGGACCAGCCCTTGATTTGTTTGTGGAGGATCTGATAACGAACCATCTTCAGCCATGAGGTTTGTCCAACTATTTTTCGGTGGAAAGCGCACATCGGGTTCCTGGTAACAGCCCTAAGCCTGGGGCACTGCCGCGACCTATTCTGGCCCGTATTTTTAATTTCCGGGTTAGAGACGCAATACTGCAGGCCGCACGTGCAGACTCCCCACTGAAAATCGACAATGGGACTGTGACACTCTTCCCTGATTACACCGCAGCCATCACATAGAAACAACAAGGTTTTCTGGAGGTCAAAAAGACGTTTCGGGACCAAGGCATCAAATACTCAATGACTTTTCCAGCCAAATTAAGGGTGGAGTCCGAAGTTAAGGCGTGGTTTTTCGCCTCCCCGGACGAAGCGCAGGAATGGCTAGAGGGGTGGCGGAAGGCTGGTCGACCCAGCAGACATGGTGACAATGGCAGCTGGCGCAGAGACCGCGCGTTGAGTGAGGAACGTGAGTGACCAGAGACCCACATTGCTATCTTGGTTATTGTATAATGTGTTGGTGATGCGATGGTGTGAATACCACTGCATGGACATTGATAGGAAATGAGGACAGTTCCAAGGATATCCTTAAGAGCAAGGGGGCTCTATTGGTATTTTACACTAAATTGGCTTCAAGGCCTAGTGACTTTTGATCAGTTTCTGTTGCTATATACTTCGTTTGATATATCTCTCCTTAAGATAGCCCTGTGGCTTGGACTGGGGGGGGATGGGCAGAGGTCTGCGATCCTATTGAGTTGGGTGGGGCTGGGGTTAAAGGTTGCTATCTGTCGCCCCTGTTTTCTAAGAATTGGGATGGGGAGTAAGCACTCTAGCGGGAGGCGGGTAGTTTTAAATCCGTCAGGCAGGGATGCACGAAGGGGGTCGGGGTGAAGGTACTGTTCTTATAGGTTTGTTTGTTTCTTCTTGCACAGTTTCTAAGGGCATACAGTTTGAAACGAATGGCTGCCAAAGTACTAGGGCTGTACTGTCATGCTGAGTTAAAAGTGCTGCAACTTATCTCTGAAACCTATGTCTGCACAAAACCACAGTGACAATAATCAACACATGGCTCAGCTTTCCCCGGGGACCCCAATGACTGTGCTCACCTGGAATGTGCGGGGATTGGGCGACAAGGTGAAAAGGGGTCTTGTATTGCACTACCTGAAAAGATGCGCGCCTGTAGTGGCTCTATTACAGGAGACACACTTGACGGACTCGGCGTGTAAGGCCTTGGATAGGTGAGGCTGCAAAATGGTGACACACTCCAAATTCTTCTCTGGGTCTAGGGGTGTGGGCATATTAATCAAGAAGCAATTCCCGCTAGTAATACAGCAGACGCGAATAGACGACCAGGGCCGCTTTGTGGCTGTTACATGCCAATGGGAAGGGAAATCGTTCAATCTAGTCTCAGTCTACATGCCACTGTCCTTACATGCTGTAGCACATCCAGCACTTAATGCATTCTTGATTGCTCTCCCGGAGGCAGAGATGGTGATTGGGGCGACTTTAATGACATAGTGGACGGATCCATTGACAGATACCCCGCTAAACCAAATGCTACCAGCAGTCTCCGCATGAGCGGGTTACTAGATGCCCTAGGACACACAGATGCATGGCTTAGGGGGGGGTGGTAGAGGTAGATATTCGCCCTAGGGGTATATCAGATCACTCACCTATACTGCTGTCATATAAACGCCATCAGATCGTAAAACGCCGCATCTTCCCCATTTATCCGAGTTATTTGCTCATACCCGAGGTGTTGAAAGGGCTTACGGAAACCACAAAAAAACATTTTCAAGAAAATGAGTCATCCATACCGCACAGAGGGTGCGCCTTAAACAAAGTGAATTTGTGGCGTATCAGAGAGAGATGGTCACTGCCAGACTCCAGGCCATGCAGCACAAGGTATATGAGTTAGGGGATAAGGCGGGCAAATTACTAGCCTGGCCAGATAAAAAGGAAACAGAAGATAGAACAATTGCACAGCTGCGTACAACCACAGACTCTCTGGTGGCTGCTCCAAGTGACATTGTGGAGACCCTGGCCGACCAATTTGAGCGTGTGTACGCCTCATGGTCAGTATTCACGATTGAGGAAGCACTGGAATATATTAAAGACCTGGCTATGCCGAAACTCACATCTGAGGAAGTACTACTTTTGGAAGCCGACCTCACAGTGTAGGAACTGCGGCGGCTATTGGCTCCCTAGCATCCGGTAAGGCGGTGGGGCCGAACGGGAGCCCCTTCGAACTTTATAAACAAACTGCAGGCATGACGGCCCCTTTCCTCTTGAATATGTTTCAAGACAGTCTCGAGACTGGAGAACTGCCACGAGATCAGCGGTTGGCTACAATCATAGCGATACCTAAGCCGGGCAAGCCCCGGAGGATTGCAGTTCCTATTGCCCGATATCGTTGATCAACGCTGAAGCCAAAATATTGGCCAAGCTACTGGCGCTGCGGCTTACCCCCCATCTATCGTCTCTGATACATCCCGATCAATCCGGGTTTATACCCCAGCGGAGCACAGCATTTAACCTACGGCGATTACAGGCGGTGTTGGCTCGGAGATCATCCATTGAGGAACCCGCAGTCATTCTCTCTCTGGACGCGAGTATGGCGTTTGATGTGATGGAATGGCCGTACTTATTTGCAGCCCTGTGACGCCTGGGCTGCCGGCCCAAACCTCTGTGCCTGGATTTGTCTGCTTTATACCAACCCGCTGGCACATGTGGTGGCTAACGGACACATATCAAGGGACTTCCCGCTGTCCCAGGGAACTAGACAGGGGTCCCCACCGTCCCCCTTATTGTTCGCGTTGGCTCTAGAGCCGCTGGCGGCGTGGGTCAGATGGGAACCCTCAATCCGGGGACTCCGGTGGACTGAGGCCTGGGAAGATCGCATATCGTTATATGCAGACGATATGCTACTATATTTAACCTCCCCGAGAAAATCCATCCTAGAGCTCCTGAATGTATGCGGAACATTTAGTAGAGTGTCAGGGTTCACTATTAATTGGTCCAAACCCATGCTGTATGTGCTGAAAGGTCTGCCACTATTGTTTCCTTCGGATTGCCCATTGCGGATTACTGACGAAGCCTTCCAATACTTAGGCATTTACCCAACACCTGACACTAACGAGTTCTATGTTAAAAATCTAAAGCCTCCACTGGAATGCTTTAGGTCTGGCGTAATCTTCTCCTCACGCTGCTGGGTAAGGCAGCACTTTACAAAATGATGACACTCCCCCGTTTTCTATATGTCCTCGAAAACACACCATTCCTAGTTCCACAGGCCTTCTTCAAAACCATAGCAGTTGAAGTCTCCGGTTTACTATGGGGGAACAAACCAGCACCGATCGCCCAGGACAAGTTGGTACATAGCTGGTACGATGGGGGGATAGCGTTTCCAAACGTGCAGCTGTATTACTGGGCGGCACATCTTAAAATAATTAACTACTGGATACATGCCCCACATGACGAACCTGCGTACCAAGCAGATAGGCAGGAATTAGAGGGGGTGGATTGCTGTCAGCCCTATATAGCAAACGTAGCAACCCCGGTTTGTTTGGTCCAGCGACACACACAATTCATATATGGTACCAAGCGCAGGCTCGATTAAAATGTGCAGGACTTATCCCACAAATGACGCCACTGTGGGACTCACAAAGGCTTGGATGGCTCCGGAACAGTAAAGGGTTCCAAAACTGGGATAATATTGGTATTTCCACACTGGGGGATCTCTGGAAGAGGGGTGCGGTGGCCGAATTCACATACTTGGAAGACCAATATGGCATGGCACAGATAGAGAAGTTCAGATATCTCCAAATCCGGCATGCACTCCAGGCGATCATAGCGCCGGACACCACCCTACCAGAGGCCAATCCATTGGAGGATAGACTCCTGACGGAGCACATGACGAAAAGGACGACTTCCTTTACATACCACAAATTAGTCAACAATTTGCCAGACCAGATGACCACGTTGCGACAAAAATGGTCACGGGATGTGGGCGACTTTGAAGAGTCGGAATGGCAAGAGGCACTATCATCGGCACGTGAATCGGCCATACCCTCACGGCTCAGACTCATCAAACTCAAAATATTACATTGCACATATGACACTAGAATGACACTTTATACAATAGGGAAAGCCCAACACCAATACTGTTTACGGAATTGTGGGGAGGAGGGTACATTTTTCCACACTATCTGGGACTGTCCCCACATTGCAGCGTACTGGGCCAAGGTAATGCGCACCATATCTCAGGTGGTGGAAATCTCAATATTGCCAGACCTCACTCACCAGGAGTAGGATTGGGTGATGCTAGGTATGACTGTCGCTAAACGTAACATTGCTATGAGGTGGGGGTCGGATGAAACGCCTACGCTACAGAACTGGTGTAAGGATATGGATGAGGCAATGGTGGCCGAAAAGGCTGTTTTTATCCACTGTGGTTGTCCCCGAAAATGGGAGAAGGTATGGGGAGGATGGAACAAGTTTAGGGGATATATCTGTGACCCACCAGAACTTGCAGCAGATGCTGTGTCACCATAATAGAACTGTAATGCTATTGGGATCCGGGAGGAGGGCCAGTGTAATGCTCTTTTCAATTTATTGATTTATTGATGCGGGACTGTGTAGCGTTGATTTAATGTCTAGCCCTGATTGCAGCCTTGTGTGAATCTTTTATGAATGTAAATTTGCCCTGATTTTCAAATCAATAAAAATAAAAAAATAAAAAAAGTCAGGGGGTTAATGTAACAGAAAACCCTCTTTCCAACTGAGACCGTGCTGCGATCCTTCTTAAACAAAAAGAACAGATGATTGACGGAATGCTGAACAAATTAAATATCTCCCGTCACAGATCTGGGGTTAGTCCATTGTTCTTTGCGCTCCACGCCACCCCAGTTTAGCCCAGCAATGTGCTAATCAGTCTTGACCCTGCTCTTCATGGAAACAGTCCAGCGTAAACTGCCAGGCCAGGTCTTCCCTGGACCGGAAACAAGCATCCTGTGACTAGTTTCAAGTTATTAGCTCCTCATCAGCCAGGCTAGCTTGAATCCAGTGACATAATGAGCATGGGACACACGTCTGGGCAGAGAGATCCTTTCCACTTAGGGGGACAAAAGTAAAAAGAACAGATAATGCACAGTGTGCTGAACAAATTAAACATTCAAACCCAGTCACAGATCTGGTTTAATCCATCATTTTTTTGCTCACTACTCCACCCCAGTTTAGACCCAGTCATATGCAATTCCTTCTTGACCCTGCTCCACAAGGGAACAGCCAGCCCGAACTGCCACGCCAGTCCTTCCTAGACCAGAAACAAGCAACTTGGGACTGGTTTTGGACTATAACCCCTCATCAGTCTGACTAGGTTGAGTCCAGTGGTACAGTGAGCAAGGGGCCCACGTCTGGGCATACCCTTCCAACGTAGGGCGACAAAAGCAAAAAGAACAGATGATAGATGGAAGGCTGAACAAATTTACATTCAACCCCAGTCCCAGATATGGGTTTAAACCATTGTTTTTTTGCTCACCACGCAACCCCAGTTTGGACCCAGCCATACGCAAATCAGTTATGACCCTGCTCTCCATGGGAACAGATCAGCGCGAACTGCCAGGCCAGGTTCTCCCTTAATGGAAACAATCATTGTCGGTCTGGTTTCGTCTATCTCCCCTCCTCAACCAGGCTAGCTTGAATCCAGTAGCACAGTGAGCACAGGTCCCACAATCCTTCTTAGGCATGGCCACCTATTGCTCCAGGTACATTTGTAAATTTGACACTGCGAGTGGACCTCTAACAGATCTAACAAAGCGAGATATTCCGTTTGAATGCTCATCTTAATGTGACCAAAGTTGCCAGAAAATAAAACATGCAATTAAAAATGCAACTGAAATGGCTTACTTTGATCCGAAATTGCAGACAAAGATTATGATAGATGCAAGCCTGGTAGGGTTGGGCACAATTCCTGCCCAACACAATGGACAGCCCGATGCTCAGATACATTGCGGCCTATGTTAGACAGAGTCTAGCTCAGACTGAACGTGCTTATTCTGAACCTGAAAAAGAAAGCTTAGCTGTAGTATGGGTAGTGTGAACCCTTTCATGTGTTTCTCTACAGAAAGCATTTCCCCCTTGTTACAGATCAGGCGTTGCTCACCATTTTCAGAAATCCGAAAGCCAAGATATCCCCTCACATCAACAAGCGGGGTTGCATCTGCAGCAGTATGATTACACTAATATGCCCAAATCAGGGAAGGCTACGGCATCAAATCACAACGTCCAAAGCAGCAGAGGCCTACATCAATTTCATAGTAAAGTCAAGTGCACTTGCAGCTCTTTCTATTGAACAGATTCTGACAGCTTCTAGTACTGACAAATACATGTTCAAGCTTAATGAAATCATTGCAACACAATCAGGAAGGAAACATACTCTACCTCTTACAGATGATGTTGAGTGCCAGAAATGCAAGAATGTCCGGGAAGAACTTTCTGTTACACATGATGGTGTCATACTAAGAAGGGCAAGAAGAGTTATCCCTGAAAACCTGAGGAAACAAGTTATTGGACTGGCACATGGAGGACATTTTGGCCTTGCTGCCACTAAAAGAGCCCTCAGGGCGAAAGTGTGGTTCCTGCGCCTTGATTAGCGAGTTGAAAGGGAACTAAAAGCTTGTCATCTGTGCAACTGTCTGTCTCCCAAGACGACTCAGCACCTGCAGAACATGTCTGAACTTCCTAAGCAGGCCTGGGTGAGGATTGCAGTTGACTTCTGCGGACACCTCAATAATGGACATCATCTCATGTTAGTTGTCAATGAGTACTCACATTTTCCTCTAGTGCAAGTCTTATCTCAACCACACATGACAAAGTCTTAAGGAAGCTGGATGACATTTTCCCAGCATGGGGTGCTCCTTCGATTCTCAAATCTGACAATGGTCCACCCTTCAATAGTAGAGTTCAAAGACTTTTGTAATAATTTCAACAATAACATCAGAAAAGTACACCTCTCTGGCCACAGGTAAATGGCGTTGTTGAACGATTTACAAGTACTTTGAAAAGGGTGGTTCAGTGTGCTCTGCCGAAGGGTAATCAATCTCAAGTCAGCTTTAGACCCAGCCCTCCATGCCTACCGTTACACTCCTCACTCCACAACAGGAGAAACTCCTGCCACCTTTCTGTTCGGGAGAGCTCTTGGAACGAAGATACCACAATGAACCACTAGTCGGTCAATAGACCTTGACGACATTTGTGTCACTGACACCTCTCACAAATGCAAAATAAAGGCTTACACCCATAAGCGCCAATACGCTCGAGATACGGTCTTCGAAGAAGGAGACCAAATTCTTGTCAAACAAAAACATGACTGACGCTCTGTTTGATATTGAACTGCTAAGACTTGTGGCGAGCAAAGGACATATGGTAACTGCCCAATGACCTGGAAAATCCATAACCAGAGACTCATCACACTTTATGCATTTACCTCGATGTTTGTCGGCTCCAGACCTCATGAATGAGACAAGTAAACCTGAGTGCCTAAATCAAGCATCTGACTTTTCTCCAGAGATGCCAGATGAAGGTGCCCCTCCTCTACCTCGTACAACTAGATTTGGGAGACTGATGCGAGCACCTCAACAGCTTATCGAGGAGTTATAATGTGTGTAGTGTGTATATTTTTTGTACTTTTTATTAACAAAAGGGGAGATATTGTGTCCTATGTTTGTGTAGGCGAGGCCTCTAGTGACCCTCGGCAGATTCCTTAAAAGTATTAGGTAATCTGTAGGGTGTAGTAATAAAGTTGTCATGCAGAGCGTTCACTTAATGGTTACATGCTGAAGGATAAAGAAGTGAAAACGTGAGCTCCGTCTGTGGAGTAGTCTGTTACATGTTCCTGGGCTGGGGAGGATGTCCTACCAGCCGCAGACCCAAATGTGAATGCCAGATTGGAGGCACTCTTCTGACACCATTGTGAATAGTTGAGCAACTCACTCACTAGCTCCAAGCAATTGTTTCTCTTCACATCTTTGAAGTTCACATTGCTCATTGACTTTCGATGATCTATGGCTCCCCTTCGTCTGTACCTGCTATTCACTGAACTCCAGTAAAGCTTTAGCATTAATAAACAAATGTGTTAATAGTTGTCAAGTTTTCATTTGCATATTTATGACACTTCCATGTTTTATTGTGTTAATGATGATGCTTTATAACGAATGAAGTAAAGCATGCATCTGTAGGTTATTAAATATTTCAGAAATGACACCATTTGGTTTGATCTAGGCATTCAACAGCTGATATGTTCCCCCACTCATAGCGCTGCTCATACCTTAGATGGAATATGTTCCAATTACCACTCTCTGAAAATCAACTCCCCACTACCAATGGCCTGGACGGACCACTGGTTTATTCCATTTGAGATAAATCACAAGTCCACCAACATCATACGGAACTGTGCCAGCTGCACACCCACCATGGTCCGGTAATGGAATAAAATGTTAATCCACTCTGATCTCAACACTATAGCTCCAGACCACAGACCCAATCTAACGGGTGACCTAGCGAGGTACTCACAACAATTTACCTCTTGGATGTCCCTACTCTCTAACACTCTAGCTCCCCCAGTCAACTTAAAAAGGAAAAACCCATTATCAAAACCTCCTCCCCTTGGTTTACACATAAATTGATAGATCAACATCTCCAATGTAGACAGCTCTAGCGTTGATGGCGAAGAAACTATAAATCAGAAGATCTTTCCCAGTTTAAACTAGACTTAAAAAAACCTATCATCGCCTGATCAGACTAGAAAAGAAAGTATACTATTCCAAAGTACTGGCCTCAGCTGACTATGACCAAAAAACTATTTTTAAGCTAGTGAAATCTTTCACGCATCCCAAAGCACTCGAACAAGAAAATCCCTTCTTCACAGTCTCTCTGTAATCAAATAGCCGATTTCTTTAAACAGAAAATTCAAAACATTCATGCCGATTTTAAGGATATACCTCCCCCATCACTAATCCAACATCTAAAACCCAGAATAAAGCACACCTCCTACATTCATTTCAAAGGATTGATATGGAACAATCCAGCCAAACTATCCTCTCCTGCAAATCAGGATCTCCTTTTGACCCCTGCCCTCCAAAAATCTTTCACGCCATAGTGGACACTGAATCCATTCATAAATAGTATAATCAATGCATCACTTTCACTAGCAGAGGTACCCTCAGACTGGAAAATAACAGCAGTTAAGCCCCTCCTGAAAAAACCGTTGGCAGACCCTACCACCCTCTTCAATCTCCGGCCTATTTCCTTACTACCCTGTCTCAGCAAAATTACTGAAAGAATTGCCAACAGTCAACTCACAACCTTTTTTAGAAACCGGAAACACCCTATCTCCAACGCAATCATGCTTTAGGCCATTACACTCCACAGAATCAACACTTCTACATACCGTGAGAGCCTTAAATCCGCCCTGTACGAAGGGACAAATGCAGTACCGATTTTATTAGACCTATCAGCTGCATTGGATACCATCTCCCATGAGATCCTGCTACATCGCCTCAACACATGTGGCATTTCCCATCTGGCTTTGGGCTGGATCAAATCATTTCTGACAGGCCTTCAGCAAGTAACCACGCTCGGGCCCTACGAGTCAGCCATGAAACCTCTGCAAAAAAACAACTGATGGAAGAAATGCTGGACAAAGCAAACATTCACCCCAGCCACAAAGATCTGGGTTAAATCAATCATTCTTTTGCTCACCACACCACCCCAGTTTGGACACAGCCATATGCAAATCAGTCTTGACCCTGTTCCTTGTGGGAACAGTCAGCCCGAACTGCCAAGCCAGGTCCTCCCTGGACCAGAAACAAGCATCCTGGGACCTGTTTCAGGGCATCAGCCTTCATTAGCCAGGCTAGCTTGAATTCAGTGGTGTAGTGAGCACAGGACCCACGTCTGGGCATATCCTTCCCACTTAGGGTGACATATGCAAAAAAAACAATTGAAGGACAGAATGCTGGACAATGCAAACATTCACCCCCAGTCACAAGAATCTGGGTTAAATCCATCATTCTTTTGCTCACCACACCACCCCAGTTTGGACACAGCCATATGCAAATCAGTCTTGACCCTGTTCCAGCCCAAACTGCCACGCCAGGTCCTCCCTGGACCGGATACAAGCATCCTGGGACCAGTTTCAGGGCACCACCCTTCAACAGCCAGGCTAGCTTGAATCCATTAAAGCTCTGCATACAGTTGTCCGCATGGATCTATATTGAGTCCAATCCAGTTTAACATCTATATGGCTCCACTTATAGAACTGATATCATTATTCAACATCGATACTACATCTTATGCAGACGATACTCCGCTGATTCTAACATTAGATAAACAATCTAGCAATGGTGAAGTAAACTTCCAACATTGTCTCGCAGAGGTCTTTCATTGGATGAAGCAGAACCACTTGAAGTGCAACTTGGAAAAAACTGAAATCATGCTCCTAGGCAAAGCCATCACTTTCATCCCCAGTCGCTGATGGCCACTAAATACCCCTCCTCCATCTAAAACGGTGGAAGTAGTAAAAAATCTTGGGGTAAAATGTGATTCTACCCTATCCTTTCGTCCGCAAGTACTATCTGTAGCTGGGAAGTGTTTTCAACTGATTAAATACCTGAAGTTTTTTTTGTTTACCTTCTGCCAACCTGCGCAAGAAAATCTGTTACAGCAGCCCTAATAACTTCTAGGCTTGACCAGATTTGACAAAAAAAATAACTGCTAGGCTTGACTACTGCAATAGCCTCTAATCAGGTACCAACAAAACTATCCTCACAAAACTTCAGACCGTTCAACACTCTGCAGTTTGCCTGGTATTCAAGCTGTCACATCGCTACTCGGCATCCGCAGCTTTAAAAGTGTTGCGTTACCCATACACAAAAGAGTGCTATTTAAGATACTCCTCATCACCTTTAGAGCTTTCAGGGCCCTATATCACCACACGCACCCTTAGATCTAACTCAGCTAATCTTTTTAAACCTGCCTGTTTCAAACTTGAAACTAGAGAAGGGAGATCAGTAACCATCCTAGGTGCAAAAGCATGGAATTCACTCCCCAGCCAGTTTCCTCTCATTCAATCTG
Source organism: Lissotriton vulgaris (assembly GCF_964263255.1). NCBI lineage: Eukaryota > Metazoa > Chordata > Amphibia > Caudata > Salamandridae > Lissotriton > Lissotriton vulgaris. Next base: position 441,707,214 of record NC_141696.1, on the reverse strand, counting down.
AAACTTGGTTCAGGAAATCCCTAAAAACTTGGATTTTCGGAGTCCCTGACTCTCTATGCTTCTCTCTCATTTAACACCTTCAGTCTCCCCAAGGCAACTCAGACTACTCTGTACCTTCTCCATCTATTTCTGCACAGCGCCAAGATACTCCTTTCAGAGTGATAGTCGAACTTTAGAAATTCCAGTTGCAATAAAATACAATCAAGAACCAACTTTGAAATAAGTGCAAACTCCTTGAGTGTTTTTACAAAAGCACCTCGTTTTACTCGATCGTCTTGTAAGAAATTCTGCACTTGGAGATTAAGGTGAGGGTCAAAATCTGCCAGCTCTGCATAGATAACTGCCCTACTAATGCTGGACAATTTTATGTTTCTACCTATGTAGCATTCTTGTCAGCGCCAAATTGTTCTGTGTCATACGGTTGATGGTCTCATGTCAAGATGACCGATTGTGGAACGGCCTGGATGTCCCAGGCTGACCCCAAGACATTTGAGAACATTTGGGGCTCTGGATGAAGTGCAGCATTAAGTCGCAGATAGGGGGGAAGACTGGTTTCAAGTGCTATCGTCCATGAGAAGGTGGCATGAAAAGGTATGCAGCTAACACGGTGGTACTTTTTGGATGCACATCACTGTAGTAAATTAAGTATTGACACACAGATGATAGACGGACTGCAGAGCAAATCAAACATTCACCCCCAGTCAAGAGCACATGGTCGACTGATTTGCATATGCTGGGTTCAAACTGAATGGCATGGGGAGCAAAAAAACAATGGATTTAGGCCCAGATCTCTGTACTGGGGTGAATGTATGATATTGTTCTGCATTCTGTCCATCAATTGTTCTTTTTGCATCTGTCACCCCGAGTGGGACGAATATGCCCAGACGCGGGTCCCATGCTCTTCATGCCATTGGAGTCAAGCTATCCTGGTAGATGAGGGGTGAAATGCTGAAACAAGCCCGAGGATGCTTGTGTCCAGTCCTGGGAGGACCTGGCCTGGCATTTCGGGCTGGACTGTTCCCATTGGGTGCAGGGTTAAGACTGATTTGCATATGGCTGGGTTCAAACTGGAATTGCATGGGGAGCAAAAAAACAATGGATTTCGGCCCAGATCTCTGTGCTGGGGTGAATGTATGACATTGTTCTGCATTCTATCCATCAATTGTTCTTTTTGTAAATTAGGTATTGTACTGGACATGGACTGTAATATAAACTTCGTCCTTAGAACGTTAGGTATTGCTCCTACTGAGCCTCAGCAGAGTTATGTTTGATTCCGGACTGTTCAAACTTTCAGAAAAGACAAGAACTGGGGTAAGATACATGTTTCCTTGTTAATCCTCCCCGTTTGCCATTATGCTTCTGGGACGCGAGTGAGCGTTTCGCTCTGTTCTGATCCTGTGAGCCCTTCACTGGCTCTAATACGGGTGAGTGGTCTAACAAACAACAGTTGGTTATGTATACATATATGGAGAAGCGCTAAATGGCACACAGCCTTCTGTTTTCGAGCATGTGTGTACGCAAAGGTTACTTTTCGGATTTTTTTTCCCGGATCACAGACACGTTACTTTCACGATATTGGCACCATTCATGCATGAATATTAATGAATTTGAGCGCTGTACCATGCCTCTGCTGTTTTATAATAGAGAATCCGAACATATACAATCACTGATAGATGGTCATTATATTCAGAGGCACACAGTTCACGTTTGTGGCAGAAGGGGTTTGCGCAAGGTGGTGCTAAATGCGTGTTTCTCCACTTCGTCACCTTAACATACAACATGGGGCATGAAGTGAAAAAGGTGATACAAAGGGAACAACATCATGCATGAAATACAGAATCGAAAAAAAAGACATTTAAATATTATTTGTCTTGTCTGTTTCTTTTGTATTTCAGGTCAGGTCACAAAACAAGGTATAACAGTGCTTTGTTATTTATGGTGTGTAGGAGAGTAGGGTCTGCTATCCTATGGTCACCCCAATTTTTGCTTTTTGCTTCACTGGTTTTCGACCTATTAAGGCTGTGGGCCTGCTAATCAGACCCCCAGCCAGCGGTTCTCTCTCTAAATTCACATACATGTACTAGAGGTACATAACCCAATTGGAACTGGACTCCTTGTCAGCCCCTGTACCATGCACTATACGTGCTCAGGGCATAGGTGCCACCAAGGCCTACCCGGGGCTGCAGCATAGCTTTTGCCACCCCTGGCTGGTTCTTAAATTGACACAACTGGCTGATCACTCAGCTGGGGCAAGTTGGTGTAATCACCCCTTGCTTAGATATAGTATACCTATATCTGGACACATATAAACCTGTGAGGCACTCCTATGGAAGGCCTTATCAATCCTGGAGGCAGAGTGCGTGGTTTAATGTGAGATGGAGCTCGAGCATGAGCTGAGCCTGTCTGCAGCTGTCGGGAACAACTCCCTAAGCTGTTCCGGGATAATGCCATACCATATACTATTAAGTGCATTATAATCCTCGCGGTTATATGTTAACTTTGGTTTGGCTTTATCAAAACATGTCGTGTAAGGTGTCATATGATTTGGAATACTATCCCCTCGACAGTCCTGTCGACGGGGATAGCATTCCACCCCTCTAGAGGGAGAAGACATGTTACTTTACTGAAACGCAGTTGATTTTTAAAAGAGCCTCAGATCCACAAAATGGATGCTTCTGCCACAGACACAAGTCTGACCTCCTGCTGCTGACCGAAACTCAGCCGAGGAGGCCTGGACAAAGGCTTTCCTGTTGCAGGGAGATGTTACACCACCCCAGATAGGAGCTAGTGGATTGTAGCAGGGAGGTTTGAAAGAAACCAGACACTGCCTGGGGAGCACAAGGCTTCCCCTTGCATAATCCAGTCAAACCAGTTCTGGGGCACACCAGCCCCAGTCCCAGCGCGGCCTGGACAAAGGGAAAGGGGTGTATCCACCCCCTTCTTGGGTCCCATCCATAGGAGGGGACCTAGCAGGTAATCCAGCCCCCTAGATTGGTATAAGAATGGGAGCAGTGCCAACGCACTCAGATTATCCTGATGAAACATTTGAAATGCAACTCTGGACCATTCGACATCCTACTCGACGTAGAAGACTGAAGAATCTCCCTTGTGGACTGACCACCCTGTCCAAACAGGCACCATCCAGCACCTCGACGTCTGCTTTGTTGCAGGTCCCCCCGGAACTCGAGCGACAGAGATCAACCAGATCAAGCTTGCCTGCTTTCTACCAGCCCGATCCACAGTCCCTGCAGAGCTGAGACCCGTGGAGGCGACCGGAAGCGTGGGGCCCGCCATCTTGAAAAGACCACGAGACGCTGACCGTGCAGCCCACGAGTAAACCTCGAAGCTGTACAACGGGGTTTGAGAAGCCCCAGCCCTGAGCCACTTTTGCACCGAAGCTCACCCCTCTACACTCAACGAGTGCTGCGTGGGGCCCTTCTGCTTCTTTTGGCTCACCGCGTTGGCCCGGTCACTTGCCCGCTGGCTTGTGGCCCCTGTGCCAACGAAACTTGAAATCCGACTTGTGATTCTAGTTGCTCCAGACTTGCACCCGCTCCTCTGAAAACGAACACCCGCTCTGACCCTCCTGGTCCGAGTGAGAAGCAATCTTCCAGTCCTGCGTGGATTGCTCTTGCCAAGTGTTGTTTGCTCCAATCTTGAAGCCGACAGCGCCGACGGTGAGAGCCTTCGTGGGACAGCTCGTGACCCGCTCCTGGACATCCTGATGCCCCAGAGTCCATGTGGCAGCGGAGAGAAGCTCCTCGACAACCACCTGATTGCGCCCAACATTGCCTGGTTCCGTCCTGGCTCCACCCTGGTCACTGCTGAGTGACCCCGACTCTGTCCCCTCTGCTTTCAGGTACTTTACGACTCTGATCCACCCTTGGATCATACCGGACACTTCTCCTTCACATCGCCTGCAGCTTCTTCAGCTTCAAGCACCAACAACCTGCGTGACGAAACCCGACGCCACTTCGACCCTATGAACCCGCTTCCTGTGGGTGAGGTAACTCAGCAACGCGGGTGTTCCCACACTGGTACACACCTCTAGGGTCTGTGTCTAAAGTTTTATCCTTCTAGGTTGAGCGGAAGTATCCTTAAACTCTAACTTTGTAACTTTTATGCACCATTGACTTTGCATTGGTGCATGCGTGTGCTTCAAGCGCTGCACCCGAATCCCGCGGGCTTTTCCCGACTTCAGCATTGCTAGTCCCGACTGCTCCCAGCGATTCCCTAGGCCCTAGGCCTAACCACTGTTCGATTGGTATCTCTTATACCACTTTCTTAATATATGGTTTGAGTGGCCACCCGCCCTCATCCATAATTGTGCAACTTTCATATGTTATACTGTGTTTTTGTTTAAACGCTTGTGCCCCTTTGCTCATAAAGAGTACTGGGGATTATTTTAGCAATAAATACATATATTTTTATAATATATACTTGTGTGGTGTCCTTTCATTTGATATTACAGGATTGTGATTGGTAAAACAGCTCGCTTAACACGACCTCTTAAGTTTAGCCTTTCAGGCTGCTTAGTCCATGCTACCCCTAGGATAGCTTGTCTATAAGGTTGACTTACAACCAGACACCATAAGGGATTGTTTGGACTGATACAAGGTGGTTCCAGAATTGGAAACATCATATATCATTGGTGTGCAGCGGTGCGGATTTGAGCTTGCTGTTGTTTTACCATTGCAATCTTTTTATCAAATTGAAAGATCACATTAAGTACCTTAGGTACATATAAACAAAAGCTTAGCATATTTAAGTTCTACTGAACTTAGTAGTTGTAGATTAAAGGGATTAGCACACCCTGACTACAACTCACTAGCAAGGTACAGTAGGAAAACATTAGTGTAGGTAAGTGCACCACTTGCACCTCACTAGCAGTCATGTCTGGCACAGGAGAGGCTTCAGGCTCTGCCCTTGTGACAGTTGACCTCACCAAGGCAACTTCCAGCTATGACAAACTTAGCCATAAAGACTTGAGTGCCTTATGCATTACAAGAGGGCTAAAAAGGGGTCACAACCCCACAATTCCTTCCCTGATAGCCATCCTGGAAAAGGATGACTTAGATAAGGCGAGTGCAGTTCCCTTAGATACAGGAGATGGAGTGAACACCCCTGAGAATGAGAACACTCCTGAGGAGGAAGAAGAAGAGGAAGAAGAGGAGGAGGAAGGCTCAGAAGTAGATGAGTCTAATCAGAATCAGAGGGGTAACCAGGTTGTAGTTGCCAGGCTTAACCAGGCCAACTTAGACCTACATGGGAATGGAGAGGGCCAGCACCTCCCCAGATCCTATACCATAGTACCTTCAGGCAATAGAAGGCTGAGATCTCCCTCGGGGGACTCTCATATTTCTAGTGTCTCCAGGGAATCTCAAAGGGGAATGACTTCCCCCCCAGAGAAAAGAGCATAGGGCCAGAATGAGGGCTGTCCAACTCCAGATAGAGAGGGAAGAGATAGCCTTGGCTCAAGCTAAACTTGCTTTAGCAAGAGAACAAATGTTGTGTGGCTTAGATGCCACTGGTGGCAGCATAATTCCTAGAGAGAAAGACAGGGGCTATGATAATAGAAACCTGACAAAAATTGTGCCCCCATACAAGGAAGGGGATGATATCCACAAATGGATGACTGCTCTTGAGAGAGCCTGCATGGTACAGCAGGTTCCTCAGGATCAGTGGGCTGCAATTTTATGGTACTCCTTTTCTGAGAAAGGGAGGGATAGGCTCCTCACAGTTAGACCTGAGGATGCCAAAAACTACTCTGTCCTGAAGAGTGCTCTTATTGAAGGGTTTGGCCTATCCACTGAGCAATATAGGTTGTTGTTCAGAGACACCCAAAAAGCACAGAACCAGGACTGGACTAATTTTGTTGATTGTGCCACTAAGGCTCTGGAGGGTTGGCTACAGGGAAGTAAAGTCTCAGACTATACTGGATTGTACAATCTTATAATGAGAGAGCAGACCCGTTTCTTCTCCTGAGGCGGAAGCCGGGAGACACACATAGCCTCTGCACAAGCTTAACTGTATTACAGCATCGTTTTTTAAAATACTGTTAAAATTTGTGTTAACCCATTTCTTTGGCCTTGGTGGCATTTTTAACACCTTGGCTGCTAGGCGTTTTCCCCCCCTGTGCTGAAAATTGCACTTCTGCTGCTTTCATGACGAGCTCAGCTCGTCATCAGCACAGCTCAACTGTGCATCATGACGAGCTGAGCTCGTCATCAGCATCGAAAGGGTTAATTACATATTCCTCACTCGAGTGACTGTGCCGATTTAGAGCTCAGTCCGGCCTCGATCTTGGGAGGTGAAGTGGAAGGAACGCGGACATCTTAGGGAGGTATCTCCCAGGTTGGGTGCAGTCTAGCTGCTCAGGCGCAAGGCACTCGGCGCTAGTATTTAAACATACGTCCATGCCTCCACGCAGCGGACGCGCTTTGCGGACGTGCCAACATCGCGCCAAAGGAGCGCCTAAGGAAAGCCTGTCTGTGCCCATCCGGGCCAGTCCGGGACCAGGGGCCACGGACTTAACCTCTGCCTCACAGGTAGGACCCGCTATCATGTATAGCCGTAATGTCCTCCTTAAACTAAATAAGGGTGTAACCACTAATTGTATCACATTGGATTTTCACACCCGTGCCCCTAAATCCTGTACTGGATGCAGTTACAAACTTTTCCCTGATAAACTGTGTCGCGTAGGGGATGCTGTTGATAGGTATCGACTGGCGTTACTTAATTGTCTTCCTTACCAAAACATGCGACTGAGCTCGCTCTGCTCCTTGAGGAACGAGATTTAGATGTACTTTTCCTTACGGAAACCTGGACAAATGATGGCTCCCAGTCGAACATTGTCCGTGCTTTACCATCCAACTATGCCTTACTTAGACAAGACCGCCCTGACGGTCGAGGGGGGTGGGGTGGGGGGGGGGGCGGGGGGGGGATACCATCATTTTTTTAAACACCCTAGGATTCAGAACAGAAAACATTTTAATCTCTGGAGCTGAAAGTCTTAGGTTTGCCATCTCCTTTTCTCCCACCTGTACTTTCTCCGGAGTGCTGCTCTATAGACCCCCAGGCCCGTATGCTCAATTTTGTGAAGACCTTTCAAATATGGCAATAAATTACTCTAGCACTATCCCCAACTTTTCCATTCTGGGTGACTTTAACATCCATGCAGATGAACCAGACTTGCCGGCCTGCACTTATTTGACTGCCGGTCTGGAGGTTCTCCATCTGAAGCAGTTAGTCACATACTCCACGCACACTGCAGGATATATCCTGGACCATTGCTACACCAATGTAAACACCCTCAGTTACGACAACGCCATCAGGGTCCCCTGGTCTGATCTTTCACTACTGCTGTTTTCTATGCCCTCACAGAAGCAAGTTGAACATGCTATACTCGTGAAAAAAATTTGCTGAGTTTGGTCCAAACTTCCAATAGAAGCCTGGATTATCAATCTTAAAAACACTCTACCAAAAATAACCAATGACCCTCTGGAAGCCAATACGTCTTTCACCCAGTGGGTAGAGGCCTCGCTGGACCTCACACTCCCAAAAACTGAATTATCTCATAGAAGTGGTGAGAATAAGAAAGCTTGGTACACGCCTGATTTGAAAATACTGAAATTAGCATGTAACCAACATGAAAGACAGTGGAGGAAACATTATTCTGAAACTGATAAGGCCAGCTATAAACTTGCCTAAAAGAAGTATAAACAGGAGATTAAAACCACTCAATCTAATTATTTTCAGGGAAAAATCAGCATAGCCGCCAACTCCCCAAGAGAAATTTGTAACATTTTTAAATCCCTGGTCGCCCCTCCTTCCCCTATTGACGACCCAGCACTCGCACAGGTGCGATGTGAGGAACTTGCAACATTCTTTTTTAATAAGGTGGCCACTATATACTTATCCTTCCAAAACACACCTATTGAATTTCCTTCTTCCTCCTACATGGCTCTGACCCAATTGAAGGAATTTGATCCTGTAGACCTCCCTACTACTCAGCTTCTCCTAAACAATCTAAAGTCAGGCTCGCCGACTGATCCTGCACCTCCTACTATACTAAACCTGGTATCAGATACCGTTGCCCCAGTTATTTAGGAGGTGATTAATGCCTCTCAGGCCTCAGGCCTGGTTCCCTCTACCTGGAAACAGGCTAGAGTTAAGGCCCTGTTGAAGAAACCCAATCTCAACCCTGAAGATTGGGCAAATTACCGCCCCATCTCCCTCTTGCCCACTATCAGCAAACTTACGGAGAAATATGTTAATTCTCTACTTGCTGCTTTTCTGGAAGATAACAGCTCCTTACATTCCACACAGACAGGTTTCAGGAGAAACCAGGGCACTGAAACAGCCCTCATTACAATGGTTGAGGAAGCAAGGAAAATCGTAGACAACGGAAACCATGCAGCCATATTACTATTAGATCTTAGCGCGGCCTTTGACACCGTGAACCATTCCATCCTGTTACACAGGCTGGAGAAAGTTGGTGTCTCGGGCCGCGTGCTACAGTGGCTCCATTCCTTCCTGTCTAACAGGACCTTTGTGGTCTTTGAAAACAAGGCCTCCTCCCCCCAAATGTGTCTTCATTGCGGTGTTCCCCAGGGTTCGTCCCTCAGCCCCACCTTATTTAACATTTACATGAGGCCTTTGGCTGAGGTGGTGCTCCCCTGGGGAGTACAACTGGTAATGTATGCAGACGACACAGAACTTATTATTTCATTAACCACTCATGACGCCCCTTTTGAAAATCTCTCTACCTGTCTTAATAAAGTTCGGGAATGGATGGATGAATCCTTCCTAAAACTTAATGGGACAAAAACAGAGGTGATGATGTTGGGACACAAGGCACCTACCACGGTGGAGGATTGGTGGCCGGATAGTCTAGGCCAACCACCAAGCCCAAGACGCATATCAAGAGCCTTGGGGTGTGGTTGGACCCAGCTCTTAACTTTTCAGTACAGGCCCAGAAGGTAGCTGCTACATGTTATGCACTCATGAGGCTTCGGAGAAAAATTATCACCCTTCTTCCCTTCGAAGCTAGAAGGATCTTAGTTCAGGCGTTGATATTATCACGCCTGGACTCAAATGTACTATATTTAGGCATCCTTCAAGGGACAATCAAGATCCTGAAGACCGTGCAGAACTGTGCTGCACGTATGTTGCTGAACGTCCCACGGAGAACTTCTGCCAAGCCTGCACTCCGTCAGCTTCATTGGCTGCCAGTGCAACAGAGGATCGAATTTAAAGCTCTGGTTACGGTCCATAAAGCAGACAATAAATCAGGACCTGCATTGATGCAATCATTATTCTGTCCGTACTCCCCTGGTCGGGAATTAAGATCTTATAACAAAAATCTCTTGACAGTCCCCAAAATAATGAGAGTGCGTATGGGTGGCCGACGTTTCTCCCTACAGGCCTCAAAACTCTGGAACAATCTTTCACTTTCCATCACACTGGAAGGCAACCATTTTAGTTTCAGGAAGATGCTGAAAACCCTCCTGTTTATCTAGACTTGGTGAATGAACGTTGGTCTAAAGCGCTGGGATGCCTTCGGGTAGCCATGCGCGATACAAATACGTAATCATTCATTCATTCATCCTTAACCACATGGCTGCTGGGCGTTCCCCCCCCCCCCCCCCCCCCCCCGTGCTGGAAAAATGCCATTTTAGTGGCACCATGACGAGCTGAGCTCGTCATCAGCACACGACACCCGTGGGTGATGACGAGCTGAGCTCGTCATCAGCATCGAAAGGGTTAATAACTGTCAGAACCAGCTGTTGCATCAATACCTTATTGACTCTGATCTGACTTCTCCCCAAGAATTGGGAAAGAAGGCGGACAAATGGGTCAGAACAAGGATTAAGCAGAAACCCCAGAACCATGGTGGAGACCAGAAGAAAACAGACCAGAAGGGTGGGGATAAGAAAGATAAAGAAAAAGACCAGAAGTCTTCTTCAGGCCCACACAATTATAATAAGGAGGGTGGTTCCCAAAATGGTAACAAAAGGAAGAAGAATGATGGCCCAAAGAAACCTTGGTGTAATACCTGCAAATCAGTTTCACACTGGGGCAGTGAGTGCACCAAGAAAAATCCAGTTCCTACCACTGCAGCTCCTAAAGCACCTGCACCCCCTAGTACAGTCAGCAGTGGTGGTACACAACCCAAGGGTTTAGTAGGGTTGACCCTGGGTACTGAGATGGAATCTGGCCTAGTCAGAGTCCCTACTCAGGCTGTTCTTCTTTATGATGTGGACTTGTCTTTGTCCACTACTGTGAGCCCCAGTAACCTGGGCAAGTATAGGCAGACGCCTTTGATAAATGAGAAACTGGCTCAGGCCTACAGGGACACTTTTGCCAGTGTCACTATGGTGACACCTGACTTTGTGGACCCTGGACATATTGTACTAGGTGAGAATTACCTAGTGACCAATGCAAGCAACACCACTACTACACATAGTGTGGCTGTTGTGTACTTCTCCTGGGGAGGGGTAACTGGCCTAAAGAAAGTTGTTGTGAGTGCAGACCTCCCAGTAGACTGTCTGTTAGGCAATGATCTGGAAAGCTCAGTTTGGTCAGAAGTGGAGTACAGGACTCATGCAGAAATGCTAGGGATTTCAGCACATTTCCTTGCAGTGACAAGGACTCAGGCTAAGAAGTGCCTTCCTGAACCAGTGGTGGATCTTGGAACAATAGACCAACTACAACCCAAGAGAAAGAGCAAGAGGGTTAAGGCTGGGCCTTCCTACTTGCCCCAGGTTGAGGATCAGCCTCCACAGGGAGATGATCCTGCAGTCCAAGAGGAGACTGTCTCTGAGGAACTTGAGCCTGATCAGGTTGAGTTTCTGGGGACAGGAGGACCCTCAAGGGCAGACCTGGGGCAGGCCCAATTAGATTGCCCTTCCCTTGAACCCCTCAGACAGCAAGCTGCTGGTGAGGCTGCAGGGAATGCTCAAGGTACCCATAACGTGTATTGGGATGATGGGCTCCTTTATTTAGAGGCTAGAGACCCCAAGCCTGGTGCTACCAGGAGGCTGGTCATACCTTTGAAATCTAGGGGCTTCCTTCTTACCTTGGCCCATGATATTCCCCTTGCAGGACACTTAGGCCAGAACAAGACTTGGGACAGGCTTGTCCCTCACTTTCACTGGCCTCATATGTCAGAAAATGTCAAGGAGTTTTGTCGCTCCTGTGTCACTTGCCAAGCCAGTGGTAAGTCAGGTGGCACAACAAAGGCCCCCCTGATACCACTATCTGTGGTGGGGGTACCCTTTGAAAGAGTTGGAATAGACATTGTGGGTCCCATGGATCCTCAAACAGCATCTGGGCACAGATTTATACTGGTGGTAGTGGATCATGCCACCAGGTACCCAGAGGCAATTCCCCTGAGGACCACAACAGCACCTGTTGTGGCAAAAGCCCTCACTGCAGTTTTCTCAAGAGTGGGCTTTCCAAAGGAGGTTCTTTCAGACAGAGGTACCAACTTTATGTCTAGATACTTAAAAGCAATGTGGAAGGAGTGTGGAGTAAACTACAAGTTTACCACACCCTATCACCCACAGTGCAATGGGCTTGTGGGAAGATTCAACAAGACCCTCAAGGGAATGATAAAAGAATTACCAGAGAAGCTTAGGCGGAAATCGGACACCCTTTTACCCTGCTTGCTCTTTGCTTACAGAGAGGTCCCACAGAAGGGGGTTGGCTACAGCCCTTTTAAACTTTTGTTTGGCCGCCCTGTGAGGGGTCCACTTTGTTTGGTGAAGGAAGGATGGGAGTTACCTCTCAAAAAGCCTAAGCTAGATGTTGTGGACTATGTACTTGGTCTCCGCTCCAGGATGGCTGAGTATATGGAAAGAGCATCCAAAAACCTGGAGGCCAGTCAAGAATTACAGAAAGCTTGGCATGACCAAAAGGCTGTTCTGGTTGAGTTCCAGCCAGGGCAGAAGGTGTGGGTGTTGGAGCCAGTGGCCCCAGCAGCACTCCAGGACAAATGGACTGGACCCTACCCTATTGTTGAGAAAAAATGAGAAGTCACCTATGTGGTTGACTTTAGAACCCCTAGGAGCCCCCACAGGGTGCTCCATGTGAATCGTTTGAAAGCATTTGTGGACAGGGAGGAAATGAGCTTGCTCATGGCAACAGATGGGGATCAGGAGGAAGAGAGTGACCCTCTCCCAGACCTGCTTTCCCAGAACCCTGATGATGGTTCAGTTGATCAGACAGCCTCACTGAGCAGCAACAGGTGGACTGCAGACAGGTGTTGCAGGCCCACAGACACATGTTTTCACTCACACCCAGTCAAACTAACTGGTGCACCCATGAGGTGGACACTGGTGACAGTCTGCCTGTGAAGAATAAAATCTACAGGCAACCTGACCATGTCAGGGATTGTATAAAGGCTGAGGTGCAAAAGATGTTGGAGCTTGGAGTGATTGAGCTATCAGTAGTCCTGGTGCCAAAACCTCATACCAAAGATGGAAAGAGAGAAAAGAGGTTTTGTGTGGGCTACAGAGGTCTCAATGCTGTCACTAGGACAGATGCACATCCCATTCCAAGAGCAGATGAGCTCATTGATAAATTGGCTTCTGCCAAGTTTCTGAGCACATTTGATTTGACAGCTGGCTAATGGCAGATCAGACTAGCTGAAGAGTCAAAAGCCAAAACAGCATTCTCTACCCCTAGTGGACATTATCAGTTTGTGGTGATGCCCTTTGGTTTGAAGAATGCACCTGCCACCTTCCAAAGGTTGGTGAATCAAGTCCTTGCTGGGTTGGATGACATTTGTGCAGCATATCTAGATGATGTTGCTGTCTTTAGCTCCACCTGGGAGGATCACCTGATCCACCTGAAGAAGGTTCTGGAGGCCCTGCAAAAGGCAGGCCTGACTATCAAGGCTACTAAGTGCCAGATAGGGCAGAGCAAGGTTGTGTACCTGGGCCACCTAGTAGGGGGGGGGGGGGGGTCAGGTTCAACCATTGGGGAGCAAGATCCAGACCATACAGGACTGGGCTCCTCCAACTACCCAGACACAAGTCAGAGCCTTCTTGGGCCTGACTGGGTACTACAGAAAATTTGTAAAGAACTATGGGTCCATTGTGACACCATTAAATGACTTGACATCCAAGAAGATGCCCAAAAAGGTTCAGTGGACAGTTAGCTGTCAAAAGGCATTTGATGACCTGAAGAAGGCCATGTGCTCTGCACCTATCCTGAAGAGTCCTGACTACTCCAAACAGTTCATTGTACAGACAGATGCTTCTGAGTTGGGGGTGGGAGCTGTGCTTTCACAACTGAATACAGATGGTCAAGACCAGCCCATTGCTTTTATTAGCAGAAGGCTGACCCCCAGGGAGAAACGTTGGTCAGCTATTGAGAGGGAGGCCTTTGCTGTGGTTTGGGCCCTGAAGAAGTTGAGGCCATACTTGTTTGGAACTCACTTCCTAATTCAGACAGACCATAAGCCCCTCTTGTGGCTAAATCAGATGAAGGGTGAAAACCCCAAACTACTCAGGTGGTCCATTTCCCTACAGGGTATGGACTTTACAGTGGAGCACCGCCCGGGGACTGACCATGGTAATGCAGATGGTCTCTCTAGGTACTTCCACTTAGAACATGAAGACTTATCTGGTCAAGGTTAAGTTTAATGTCCCTGCGTTTGAGGGGGGGGGGGGGTTGTGTAGGAGAGTAGGGTCTGCTATCCTATGGTCACCCCAATTTTTGCTTTTTGCTTCACTGGTTTTCGACTTATTGAGGCTGTGGGCCTGCTAAGCAGACCCCCAGCCTGCTGTTCTCTCTCTAAATTCACATACATGTACTATAGGTACATAACCCAATTGGAACTGGACTCCTTGTCAGCCCCTGTACCATGCACTATAGGTGCTCAGGGCATAGGTGCCACCAAGGCCTACCAGGGGCTGCAGCATAGCTTTTGCCACCCCTGGCTGGTTCTTAAATTGACACAACTGGCTGATCACTCAGCTGGGGCAAGTTGGTGTAATCACCATTGCTTAGATATAGTATACCTATATCTAAACCTATATCTGGACACATATAAACCTGTGAGCCACTCCTATGGAATGCCTTATCAATCCTGGAGGCAGAGTGTGTGGTTTAATGTGAGACGGAGCTCGAGCATGAGCTGAGCCTGTCTACAGCTGTCGGGAACAACTCCCTAAGCTGTTCCGGGATAATGCCATACCATATACTATTAAGTGCATTATAATCCTCGTGGTTATATGTCAACTTTGGTTTGGCTTTATCAAAACATGTCGTGTAAGGTGTCATACGATTTGGAATACTATCCCCTCGACAGTCCTGTCGACGGGGATAGCATTCCACCCCTTTAGAGGGAGAAGACATGTTACTTTACTGAAACGCGGTTGATTTTTAAAAGAGCCTCAGATCCACAAAATGGATGCTTCTGCCACTGACACAAGGCTGACCTCCTGCTGCTGATCGAAACTCAGCCGAAGAGGCCTGGACAAAGGCTTTCCTGTCGCAGGGAGGTGTTACACCACCCGAGAAGGAGATAGGGGGTTGTAGCAGGGAGGTTTGAAAGAAACCAGACACTGCCTGGGGAGCACAAGGCTTCCCCTTGCATAATCCGGTCAAACCGGTTCTGAGGCACACCAGCCCCAGTCCCAGCGTGGCCTGGACAAAGGGAAAGGGGTGTATCCACCCCCTTCCTGGGTCCCACCCACAGGAGGGGACCTAGCAGGTAATCCAGCCCCTTAGATTGGTATAAGAATGGGAGCAGTGTCAACGCACTCAGATTATCCTGATGAAACATTTGAAACGAAACTCTGAACCCTTCGACATCCTACTCGACGTAGAAGACTGAAGAAACTCCCTTGTGGTCAAGGAGTGACCACCCTGTGCAAACAGCACCATCGACGTCTGCTTTGTTGCAGTTCCCGCCGGAACTCGAGCGACAGAGATCGACAAGATCAAGCTTGCCTGCCTTCTACCAGCCCGATCCACAGTCCCTGCAGAGCTGAGACCCGTGAAGGCGACCGGAAGCGTGGGGCCCGCCATCTTGAAAAGACCACGAGATGCTGACCGTGCAGCCCACGAGTGATCCTTGAAGCTGTACAACGGGGTTTGAGAAGCCCCAGCCCTGAGCCACTTTTGCACCGAAGCTCACCCCTCTACACTCAACGAGTGCTGCGTGGGGCCCTTCTGCTTCTTTTGGCTCACCGCGTTGGCCCGGTCACTTGCCCGCTGGCTTGTGGCCCCTGTGCCGACGAAACTTGAAATCCGACTTGTGATTCTGGTTGCTCCAGACTTGCACCCGCTCCTCTGAAAAGGAGCACCCGCTCTGACCCTCCTGGTCCGAGTGAGAAGCAATCTTCCAGTCCTGCGTGGATTGCTCTTGCCAACTGTTGTTTGCTCCAATCTTGAAGCCAACAGCGCTGACGGTGAGAGCCTTCGTGGGACAGCTTGTGACCCGCTCCTGGACGTCGCAGATGCCCCAGAGCCCATGTGGCAGCGGGGAGAAGCTCCTCGACAACCACCTGATTGCGCCTGACATTGCCTGGTTCCGTCCTGGTTCCACCCTGGTCACTGCTGAGTGACCCCGACTCTGTCCCCTCTGCTTTCAGGTACTTTACGACTCTGATCCACCCTTGGATCACACCGACACTTCTCCTTCACATCGCCTGCAGCATCTTCAGCTTCAAGCACCAACAACCTGCGTGACGAAACTATGCACCCGCTTCCTGTGGGTGAGGTAACTCAGCAACGCCGGTGTTCCCACACTGATACACACCTCTAGGGTCTGTGTCTAAAGTTTTATCCTTCTAGGTTGAGCGGAAGTATCCTTAAACTCTAACTTTGTAACTTTTACGCACCATTGACTTTGCATTGGTGCATGCGTGTGCTTTAAGCGCTGCACCCGAATCCCGCGGGCTTTTCCCGACTTCAGCATTGCTAGTCCCGACTGCTCCCAGCGATTCCCTAGGCCTAACCACTGTTCGATCGGTATCTCTTATACCACTTTCTTAATATATGGTTTGAGTGGCCACCCACCCTCATCCATAATTGTGCAACTTTCATATGTTATACTGTGCTTTTGTTTAAACGCTTGTGCCCCTTTGCTCATAAAGAGTACTGGGGATTATTTTAGCAATAAATACATATATTTTTATAATATATACTTGTGTGGTGTCCTTTCATTTGATATTACAGGATTGTGATTGGTAAAACAGCTCGCTTAACACGACCTCTTGAGTTTAGCCTTTCAGGCTGCTTAGTCTATGCTACCCCTAGGATAGCTTGTCTATAAGGTTGACTTACAACCAGACACCATAAGGGATTGTTTGGACTGATACAAGGTGGTTCCAGAATTGGAAACATCATATATCAGGCCAACTTCTCACATGGTGTGACTGATTACTTGGCTGCTCACTACACATTGTGAAATCAGTCACCTAGTAGTGTAGGTTACATTATTTCGGTCCTGATGAATTGCCATTAGATCCCCCGTGGAATGGACTAGGCAAGACACATTTTGCCCTCACATTTTAAAAAATGATCAGGATTGCTATCCAGGTCCATAGAATCACACATGAGCAACACAGTTTTTAATTAGGTTAGTGAGCTTCACCAGTAACGTTTCCTCAAACCCAGCATCACTAGACCTATTTAATTCACTTTTTTCAATCACACTACACATTCTTCACAACCCACAGACCCACACACCATCATACGGTAAAATTAAAAGATCACCAGCAAAGAGCCCCTTCGCGTTTGCCTGTCAGCATTGCAGCGCCAGTCCGACGAGGAGCATGCCCAGATGATGAAGCATGACACCTTTTGGGATGTGTGAGGGCACTTCCTCCTATTAGAGCTTATTCCACCGACCTGACAATTCACTAGTTCTCAATCCTTCATTTCTCCTAACTTTGTCCAAGGAACTGAACACTCTTGTATTTATATCTAGATGCCCGCCACCCCCTACCCTTCCAGCCTCGCCAACTCCCACTCCCAAGTGGCAGCTCTAAAAGCATCCATTCGGTATCAGTACTTTACCTATGTGGACGACACACAAATCTTTCTTGCATTGTTGTTTACTTTAATGTAACAGATAACAGAATGCAGTTTAGGACTACCTGCATCCATCTGCTGACTACACCGTGGCAAACATTTTCAAATTAAATACTAACAGAGCACACACTGACTGCAGCTGGGAGACAGAAAGGACCGCTGCACCTCCAACGTTAGGCTGTGAAAACACTCAGTAAGACTAATTCTTTTTTCCATATTTTGTGTTTTCTAACCAATGAAAACAACTCAAGGAGTCAAGTTTCTAAATATAGCTTTTTATTCAAAATCACATGACCGACATGATTTTTTCACATACAACATTCCAATTGCTATGCAGATCAGAATCTTGAGGACACGTCCTTAATAGAGCACTTGTTAGCAACGTGGTTTCGTTTGGGCAAAATCTACTACCAATGAGATTGTTCTGCAACACAACACACATATCAGCAGGAAGAAAATAATCTGGCACATCAATGCTGCAGGCTTCGATTCTACCACTTTTTATATCCAGGTTTAGTTTCACTTCCAGGTAGGTTTGCTTGTGAACTACATCAAAACTGGTGCTAACACTAAATCTTGGTGTTTTCCCATAAATCCAATCCCATGTCTGAAGCTCCTTCGTTTTTTTACGAATTCCAGGGAACAAATCCTCATCTTTTGGATCTATTAGTTTAACATTGATGTCAGTATGATGATGCATAGCGTACTCTCCAGCCACATAATCCATTATCTCTTGGCAGGATAAAGTTGGATCCACATCCCAGAGACTTTTTACCATAGCAGGAACGCTAGGAGTAGCATTACTATGTATACCCTGAAAAGGACTTTTCAGAATAACGGGTATCAGATGACTGTCTGCATTGCAAAGCAGTGTACAATGATGATAAGCCACAGTCCTTCCAAGTTTTGCTGCAGTACCTGAAATTTTAAATTTACCATCTAACATGAGATCGTATCGTTTAGTGTCTTCCACGTTTAGATGGGGTCTTAACCTTTTCAATGCTCTGATAATTAGTTTTAGGTTTTCCATTCGGTCATATTCCTTTTTAGATGTGAAAAAGGTAAAGTTGATGTTGCCTTGGTCATGATAAACGGTTCCACCGCCACTTCTCCTTCTGGCTAAACAAACCCCTTTTTCTCTCATTAGGTTGAGATTACACTCTTTCCATGGATTTTGGTGCCGGCCAATGACAACAGCTGGGTTATTTATCCACAAGAAAAGGATGTGTTTGTCCTCTAAATTCATGTTATCATGAACCCAATCTTCCACTGCCAGGTTTCTATATACATCATTGGACACAGACTGCAGAACAAGACCACTTTTGGTGGTGCTCCAGAAAGAAGACGCTGGAACTCTGTGTGTCGAAAGGAATTGGAAGCAGTTCATCAATGAGGATCTGCACAACATCCTGCAGAAAAAAATAAAACAATGTTGTTTCTGGCTACTTCTGTCTTACAGCATTATGCCAACAAGAAATTGAACGTTTTCTTCACAGTCTCTACATTTCAGAACAAGCTCCAACCAAGTGAACAAGGTTTGGAATTAATGCATGTCTACAATGAAGAACTAAGAACACTGATCAGCTCCAATTATGTCAAATCAAATCAAAATCAGCTTTATTCGATTTCATGTTAAAAATATAAAAGCATACAAAATATAAAACATTATTGCACAATATCAGCCTACACTAACAAGAATATAAAATGTGATCGACCAACCAGAAATGTTAGGTGCAGAGTATATTTAGTGAAAGTTCAGTTATTCGATTTCATGTTAATAAATCATAAAAGAAAACAAAATATAAAACGTTATTGCACCTTCTCAATCTACATTTACAGAAATATAAAATGTGCACAACTAGCCAGACATGTTAAGTGCAAAGTGAGAAAAAAGTGCAGATATGTGCCACCATCTTAAAACCAATCTAGGCAATCAAGTTTTTCCTGTGTTGTAAAACTACACAAGTAACTGGCCACATAATAACAGATCGGTAAGGTCAGTAATGATTTTAAGAACATGTAGGCGAAGCGACATTGCTTAAAATTAAAACCACATAAAATGGGTCATAGTAGGAAAGTGGGTTACTGTTGCAGTTGAGGTTCTGAAGATTACGAATTCGTTCGTGCTCAGCCACCATTTTGAGATCGCCGCCATTTTGTGTTGTCCTCACTCAGGCAGCTCGGCGAACACAATGTTTTTGTCGTTTCTGCTTTGCGTGTCAGGTGGCTTTCTCGCCTATGTTTGCTAACGAGTGTCAGGGTCTGGCCGAGTACACTAATTCCGGTCTGAGCTGATTAATCCCAGTCCGGACTACATGTCATTTCACACCATTGTTTCCTTCAAGTTATCTTATCTGCTGCCCTTCGCTACATGTCTCATGCATTCTACTGTTTCTCGATTGTCCTTCTACGACACGCAGCTGTGTTTTCTCTGCTTGTAAACCGAATTGTGTGGATTCACTTGTGATTTACTTAAGGGGTCGAATGACAAACAGAACCGGGAACTTGAGTTACTTTGGTCTTAAAACATTGACTATAACATTTGCCTATAGCTCATGCTCGTGTTTGATTGCATTTTGCATTGTGTTGTATCATATATAAACCTGTGTGCCACGGAGTTAAGTGGCAGTCTCTTTTGAACTTCGTTGTACTGACGACTTCTAAAACCACTGTACTAGCTGCACCTAATAAATGCCATCTTCTACGCCAGACGGAGAGTCTGTGTCTCTGTTTTGACAAGGCAGGTGAATCCCGGGGATTTAGGCGTACCCTGCGCCACCGGGCCTTAAGGCTGCGGTTCTCCACAGTAACTCCCCCAGTTTTTGCCAGGTTTCTGATGCACTTTGACTTGATGTGCCCTGGGTCCCTGACATTAACGTTCCCAGGGCATGGGCTCTTTCCCCAAAACTGCATCTTTGTACCCTGAATTGCCACATCTCTGGCCACAGGTAATCCCCTTGTAAAAGGTACCATCGGTACCAAGGGCACTGTGACCAGGGAAGGTCTCTAAGGGCTGCA
Source organism: Lissotriton vulgaris (assembly GCF_964263255.1). Lineage (NCBI taxonomy): Eukaryota > Metazoa > Chordata > Amphibia > Caudata > Salamandridae > Lissotriton > Lissotriton vulgaris. The sequence continues at coordinate 441,687,144 of NC_141696.1, read as the reverse complement.
GCACCTATTGTGCCATCCTTAGAGACTGCACCTTGACACCCACACACTGCCATTGTCTTTTGGTGCAGAGAAAAGTGAAGAGTCGACATGGCACATTGTGTGCCATACCTGCAACCCACTGCCTGTGGCCTAGGTAAGTCAACACTCGAGCAGGGTGCACTAGACCACAGGTGTGGGTACAGTTGCATGAGCAGTGCACCCCTACAGTATCTATGTCAATCCTTGGGCATTGTAAGTGCAGTAAAGCCATAAAGAGTATATGGTCTGGGAGTTGGTCATAACGAACTCCACAGCTCCGTAATGGCTGTACTGAATCCTGGGAAGTTTGGCAGCAAACTTCTCAGCACAATACCTCCCACACTGGCATCAGTGTGGGTTTAATGTAAAATGCACTCAGAGGGCATCTTAGAGATGTCCCCTGAAAAATGTCCAGCCCTGGTGTGGTTCCTTACTTGTTGCCCACCATTTGCCACCACCAGACAGGTTTCTGGGTAGTTAGCTACTGCTCTCTGGGTCCAAAATCAAAGCACATCCTGGGCAGAGGTGTCGTGCCTCCTTCCCCAGGACGGGCTGGGTGTTGGAAAGTGGGTTTCTGTTGCAGTAACCCCCCCCCAATTTTTGTCAGATTTCTGATGCACTTTGACTTGAGGTGCCCTGGGCCCCTGCCAATCAGGTTCCCAGGTCCTGTGTTCTTTCCCAAAACTGTACCTGTGTACCCTCAGTTGGCACTTCTCTGGCCACACGTAAGTCCCATGTAAATGATACCATGGGTACCAAGGGCCCTGTGACCAGGGAAGGCCCTTAAGGGCTGCAACACATATTGTGCCACTCTTAGAGGTCCTGTACTTAACACACACACACACACTTTTATTGCAGGCTGTATGTTTTGGTACAGAGAAAAGTGAAGTCTCGACATGGCACACATACCTGTGTGCTATGCCTGCAACCCACTGCCTATGGTATAGGTTAGACACCCATCGAGCTGGGCGCACTATACCACTGGTGAGTGTACAGTTGCATGAGCACTGTACCCCTACAGTGTCTACGTCCATTCTTAGATATTGTAATGCAGTAAAGCCATAAAGAGTATATGGTCTGGGAGTTTGTCTTTATGAACTCCACAGCAACATAATGGCGTTACTAAATTCTGGGAAGTTTGGTAGTAAACACTGGCAGCATTATAAACCCACACTGATGCCAGGGTGGTATTTATTATACAATGCAGTCAGAAGGCATCTTAGAGATGCCCCCTGAAAGATAACCAGCCTCTGATGGGTTCCCTGACTGTTAAACTGCCATCACAAGACAAGTTTCTGGACTCCTGGGGTGGGAGCCTTCCCTCCTGAGCCCAGAAACAAAGACTTTACTGGGCAGAGCTGTTCACATCTCCCCCAGGTCAGGAAGGGCTATCTGTGAGAGGGGAGCTTCAAAGGCCTTGCTGCCTTTGCAACGTGACCACCAGCCTCCCCTGCTATCAGGAGTAGGCCTCCTTCCGGTCTCACCCCCTTTTGGCAGGAAGGCAAGTGGGTAAGAGTAGAAAAGCCCAGAAGGTGGGCCCACCTCTGCCAATCCCACCGCTCAGGTGGGGGAGGCGAGGTGAAGCCCACGCTTCAGTGCCCGCCATCTTGCAGATGGCAGGCACTCTCCAAATCAGGATTAGGGATTGTGTTCAGTCACCCACGTGGGGTGAGCACACAAAGGATGTAGTCACACTAAGGTCAGTAGCCCATTGGCTACTAATCTGAGACCCCTAAAATGCCTCTAAATACAGTATTTAGGGGGCAGCCCTGAACCCAGAAGGGAGATTCCCGCAACCTACGAAGGACAAAAGGACAAAAGAAGATGCACAGCAGAGGAGACTGCAGAGAAGAACTGACTTGGCCCCGGCCCAACCGGCCTTCTGCCTTCAACAAAGACCGGCTCTCCTATGAACAGCAGCTCTGTTCAAAAGAATATCCAAAGAAAGACTCAGAGCCTGCTGGAGAAAAGAAACCCAATGCCTGGAACCACCATTGCACCAGTCGCCTACGGGCTGGGTCCAAGTGTCCCACCGGTACCAGCGAGGTCCCGAAGTGCTGCAGAATCCGAGTCCACTGTGGGTTGACTTCCCGCCCCAGGGCTCTCTGATGCCGCCTCCAGCCTCTGAACAGAGACACCACTAACAGCAAGTGGCCCAGAAAGGTGAAATCTGACCTCAGAAGGTACCCACATCTGCAGCCACGCAGAGGATGGACAGCTTGCGTGGCTCAGTGGCTGGGCTGGACAGGACATGGCTGCGCACCTCATCTGTAGCCACGAAAGGCAGACTAAGGTGGATGGTAGGTAGCTGTGAGGCCAAAGGATCTGGCCATAGCTTGAAAATCCTCAAATCGCTCAAGCGAGGAGTCTGCCTTGTCCCCAAAAAAGGCGAGTGTCCCCAAAGGGCATGTCCACCCCGAGAAGCCAGAAGTCCTCAACCAGGCTTAGCGTCTGAGAGCTACAGATGTGGCAATCGTTCTGCCCAGTGAGTCGGTGATAACCAGTCCACAACGGATGGTGAATTTGCCTGCGTCTCTCCCGTCTGCAATTTCTTCAGAGAGAACAGCACGGGCCTCCTCCAGCCACTGAGGCAGCACCTGCGTGACTGTTTCCCAGATAGTATGGGAGTATCGGCCCAAGAGGCAAGTGGTATTCAACTACTGCAATGCGAAGCTGGACGAAGAAAACATCCTCTTCCCAAGGTGGTCTAGCTTCTTGGATTACCTGTCTTGGGGAACAGAAGGGAATGCGCCTTTTGAGGATGAAGCTTGGACGATCAAGCTCTCAGGGGCGGATGTTGAGTCAGGAATGCTGGATCGCCCAGAGTGGCGATCGCCCTATCTACAGGAGCCCCTGTGCTGGGCTTGGACCAGATTGCCCAGATTGCTGTTTGTTAGGGCCTCATTGAAAGACAAAAGGGGTTCAGAAGTGGAAGCAGCAGGCTGAAGCACATCTGTCAGGAGGCTATTGCTGACTGCCACCGAAGGGAGCTCGAAGTCAAGGACCTCGGCTGCAGCATCAATTTGCTTCTGTTTTGCCCTATCATGCCGATACTTTATCCCCTCCCAGATGGCCGCCTAGTCTAGCGATGCGGGTCTACTGAGGTCCCGCTAGTCTTGCAGCCCATGTCACTTCCGATAACCGCCAAGAGGCGGGTACGCCAAATATTTGAATAACTCTGCTCCCGTACTTATACAGGCCACCGCCAGTCGCACCTCCTCCGGCAGCAAGCGGCTCTGGGCAAGTATGCCATTAAGCAGAAGGTCAAAGGGAGTACATTCTCTCCATTTAGCTCTTTTCTGTTACTGAGGAGTGAGATCTTACCGCTCTAGCCACTGAAGAGGTGAGGGTACCTTGCACTAGCTTTTTCACTTACATTCTTTTTCGCCTGAGGTAACCTACTGAGACTTTTGCTTATGCCATTGAGGCATCCCCGGATACTATTTGGGGTAAGCGCTGTGCTCTTTGTCACCAGTGTCTTAAACCTACTGAAAGACGATCATTGCCGATTAAAAAAGATAATAGCAACCACAGAAAAAACACTCTCCGATCTCCCCACAGAAGTGACAGAACTGCAGAAATCCCTCAGGGACATTAAAGCCAAGGTATGGGTCCTAGAAATGAGAGCAGAAAACAGCGAAGGCAGGTTTTGTAGGAACAACATAAGCATAGTGGGGATGCCGGAGAGGGAAGAAGGAACGAACATGGTGCAGTTGATAGAGGACTGGATCAGGAGAGTGGTAGTGTAGGAAGGTGGATACCTGACTATGGTAACCCCCAACTTTTTGCCTGGTGTTTTGCTGGTTTTTCGACTTAGTTGACCTGGGACCCTGCTATTCAGGGCCCCAGGCCTACTGCTCTCTCTGTAAAATGGATTCCATGTACCTTAGGTACATATCTAATTAGTACTGGGCCACCTTCTCAGTCCCCGTACCCAGGGCATAGGTATACCCAGGGCCTACCAGGGGCTGCAGCATGTATTATGCCACCCCTGGCTGGCCATCTAAATCTGACACAACTGGCTGCACGACAGCTGGGGCAAAGTGATGTACTCACCCTTTGCTGTAGATATAGTATACCTGTATCTAACCCTAAAATGGACACATGTATTCCTATCAGTCACTCCTATGGCAGCCCTTAACAATCCTGAAGGCAGAGTGCTTGGAATTATGTGAGATGGTGCTCTGGCATGAGCTGAGCCCGTCTGCAGCTTGCGGAACCAAGTCCTAATAGCTGTTCTATGATAACGCGTACCATAAACTCTTAAGTGCATTATAATCCTCGCGGTTATTTGCTATCTTTGGTATCGCTTTATCAAAACATGTCGAGTAAGGTGTCATACGAATTGGAATACTAACCCCTCGCCAATTCTGGCGACGGGGTTAGCATTCCACCCTTCTAGAGGGACACGACATGTATGTAACTGTGAACCCCGGTTAAAGTTAACTCGAGCCTCAGCATCACAAAATGGATGCTGCCACCACAGACACAAGTCTGACCCCCTGCAGCTGGGAGTCCTTCCAGCGAGGGGAGCTTGGACAAAGGGTTTCCTGTCAGGGGGCGGTGCTAGCACCATCCCAGACAGGGTTTTGTGTATCCTAGGTAGGCAGGGCTGAATAGGAAGGTGACTGCAAGTGGCACCCCGGTGCTCACTGTGCATCTGCCAGTTTGAACCAGTTCCAGGGGCACACCAGCCCCTGAGCTGGGGAAAGTCCGGCATGGGAGAGGGGTGTAACCACCCCCCTTCCTGGTCCCACCCATGGGCAGGACCTAGTCCCGTACCAGCCCCTTTCTTTAGAATAAAGGTGGGAGCGGGGACCCTTCCAAATTAGATCATCTTTGAATCCTGAAACTACTTATTGCGAAAGGAACTCAAGACTTCTTCCTAAGATTTCTCCCTTGTGACTAAGGAGTAGTCACCCTGCAGCAGCAGGCACAAACTAAGTATCTGCGGTTTGCTAAGACGTCCTTCCTCCGGAACCAGACTGACCAGCATGACGAGATCCGGACTCCCTGCACTCTCTGACCTCTACCTGCCTCTACAGCACAGCTGAGAACCGTGGGTGCGACATGACCAGTGGACCCGGCGACCATCAGAACCAGCACGACACTGACCCAGCACGACCGCCGAGGGACCCTCGAGTGGGTGCATTGGGGTAAGAGAAGCCCCAACCCCAAGCAGCACGAGCACCGAAGACCAGCCCCCCACCATCCACCAGATCTGCGTGGGGCGCTTTTGCTTCTGTGTCACTTGCCACGTTGTCCGGTCACTTGACCGTTGGCTAGTGACCCTCTCGACGACGTCCTACGTTTTCTTCACCGCTGGTCTAGCTCCTCTAGACTGGCTCTAGGCTCCTCCTGAAGGAGACCTTCCTCAGACCCTCCTGGTCCACCCAAGACGCCATTTTGTGTCGCCACGTGGGCTTGCCGTAGCCAAGGCTTGTTGCCTCCTTCACCGGATCCAGCATCGCCAGCAGCAGACATCCGACGTGGGACAGCTCGCAGACCTCCAGCCTTGTCGACATCAGCGCCCCTGGTCCGTGCAGCAGCAGAATCCAATGTCACCTCTTCGCCTGGCTGAGTGACCTTTTCCGGTGCCATCCTGGTGCCCACCTAATCACTGGCTAGTGATTCAGAACTCGGTCCCCTCTGCTTACAGGTACTCTTCTTCGCTGATCCGTCCCTGGATCAGCCCGGAACATCTTCACTGGTCGCCTGCCAGCAACTTCCACTTCAGGCTCCTGGTTCGTCAACGAGGATTCCCGACGACACTTGAACCCTATGCAGCCGCAGCCCCTGGGCTAGGTAAACCGAGTACCACGGTGCTTCAGCGTAGATCCACTCTCTAAGTGTCTAGATCCACTTTAGTTTTTGACCTACCTAGTCGGGTTCGCCCGAGAACACTAACTTTGCATTTACTAGCATCCATAGACTTTGTCCCGCATTGCGCGTGAGAGTTCCCACTCTGCACACGGCGCCCCTAGGCCTCCTGCTTCTAATCTAAGGGTTCAGCATTGTAGGCCTAGCGGTTCTAAAGTCTCTGAGAACTGTTACTTACCTGCTAGTGATTCGCATTCCACTTCCATAGTATATGGTTTTTCGTGCCCCTCGGGCATTTGTGTAAATTGTGCGACTTTCAGTATTTCTTTAACCGCATCCGTGCGGCGCGAATTCCCCGCCCATGCTGACTCCGCCTTGCGCGGGCGGAGTCATGATGGAACGGTTCCGTCATCAGCACAGCTCAACCGACGCTGATGACGGAACCGTTCCGTCATCAGCATCGAAGGGGTTAAGAGTTTTGTATTGTGCTTAGCGCCCTGTCCTCATAAAGAGTCCAGGGCTGTTGTGTTATAAATAAATATCCTTTTATTTTCATAACAACTTGTGTGGTGTCCTTTCACTTGGTGTTCAAGGGGTATATGTGATGGTATAACAGCTGGCTTAACACGCCCTCTAGAGTTTAGCCTAAAGACTGCTCTTGTCCATGCTACTAGGATAGCTGGTCTATAAGGTTGACTTACAACCAATCATCAATAAGGGTCGTTTGGAATGATACACAGTGCACAGTGATCACTAGAATAGTGAGCACTACATATCAGGCCAACTTCTCACAGGTAGCACCAGAAGGACTCACCATTTTATGCATTGGAGAGGGCGCACAGAGTTCCGGCAAAGATCACCAAACCGCTAGCCCTCCCATGACCCATAGTGGCACGACTTCTACAATTTAGGAGATCAAGATCATATCCTTAAGGAAGCTCGCCAAAAAAGTGACCTGCAAGTGGGCAACAGTAAGGTGATGGTGTTTCCCTACCTCACAAGAGAGGTGCAAAGACAAAAGGCTTCATTTTTAGCGGTTAAAAAGAAGCTGAGACAGCTGCAAGTCTCATACTCAATGCAGTTTCCTGCACGACAGAGTGGTTGCCAAGACGGGAGTGCAGTTTTTGTATACACCGCAAGAAGTCTGGGAATGGCTGCACTCTGGCTCAGAATGGGAAAGACAGGGAGTTTACCCGGGTCGGTGCGGAAGGAAAAAGACAGGGGACCTGGTATAACTGTCTGGGGCCGAAGATCCGGACATGCAAGAGTGGGAGATCCGGTGAGCGGAGTTCCTGGGCCCGGTTGGTAAACTCCACAACCCCAAAGTTACAAGGAACTTTACCTTCATTTCTACTTGTTTGGATGGGATCTGGACTACCTTTACCTGTCCTGGGGAGGGGGAGTTGGGGGGTTTATTGGGTTTGGGAGTTATTTACAGGGGGCAGGCGTGTCATGGGTGGGGTAGTAGATGGGGAGCAGAGAAGACCAATCCAGTGGCGTCCCCCTGGGCTATATAAGGATCACTCTTGATTCTACTAGACTTCTTTCACTTAAATTTGATCACACGAATCTCCCTCATTCTATTCACGGACGGCGGTTTTCATTTCACGAGGCATTTAGACTCACGCTTTCCCGTTTAAAGACTACTCACATTTATAATCTCACGCGCACTCACCCCTTCACTTTCTTCTTCCTCCATCTTCCTTTGGCATTACTTTTTGCTGGGATGTGTCTTTTGGACTTCCGTTTATTGTGGGAGCCTACTCCATCTTGTGCATGACATTTGGTTGTATCTTTGAGGTGTATCGTCACACAACTGAATGTATTTTATATGTGTACTCCTGTCTCACGAGGAAGTACATGAGTTTGTTTATGTATTTGTATCTACACAGCCTTGAAAAAGTTGTGGGACAAATTCCCATGTATGCGACGAAACACGTGTCGGCTGTTTTGCTGTTTGAAGATCTACAGAATAACAGGAGAAAAGAAGACAGAGAGAATCGGAATTCTTTTGTATAAATTTTGCTGATTTCATGCACTGTTGAGCCGTTCTCACAAATCGTCGACGTGTGCTGGGGAGTGTTCTTGCACTATGTAGGCTTAGGCCGAAACAATTGAGGAGGCTTGTGGTTCTCCTCACCTTGCCGCACCGTCATCAAAATAAGAAACTTTGGGATATTTTTTGTGGCTTTCTCCTGAGTGGCGCCAGTAAACCTGGACAACATACCACTTTTCGGTCTTCTTTGTTCTCCCCGCTAGTTGCAGCTACCAAGGCTTGTTGGTACTTCCAACGGACACTGACCACCTAGTCACCGACATCCGAAGTGGGACAGCTCAAGCACAGGTCCTGGTCTTCCTAACCATCGCCTGGTACTCACAGCTGCACTGACAAGGTCACCGTCAACAATATCGAACCGCCCGACATCAGTGGGTATTGCTCTTCTGTGCCTGCTGGTCACTCCTGATTGGCATGGACTCTGTCCCCTCTGCTTGCAGGTTCTTTACTTCAAGAATTCACCCATGGATTCCACCGGACTTCTTCACCTTCTTCTCCAGAGGCACTTTCCTCCAAGTCTTTCATTGTCATCTACAGAGGTTTCCGACTTCTCTTCAACTGGCTTCCCTGATGTAGGTAACCGGGTCTTTGGGGCATTCATAGGTGGGGTGGCTCTCCAACATTCTGCTGTCCAAGGAAATTCTTCGGGTCCTTTGGGAAGGGTCATTCTTCTGAGAAACTGCAACTTTGTCTTCTCTATCGACTTCCATTGGACAAATGGCTATGTTCCCACCTTGCACAAAGCCTCCGTGGGGTTCCTGGTACTTACCTTGGGTGGTTTCTTGTGTCCCAGGCTCCTCTGGGTCTTCTGGTCCAAGTCCCGTCCATGTTTGCAGTTCACACTTCACTTTATTAATATATGGTTTCGTTTCCCCCTGGAGACCATTATCTTTTATGATATTTATCTTGTTAGAATTGAAGTATTATTGTGTATTTTTGTTGATATCCCAGGGTAGGAGATATACCAATGTGCTAGTGAGTGTTGTGTGATAAACAGAAGTATTTTTATATGGACACTGTGTGGTTCTTTTTCGTTTAACCTACACTACATGATTAACGTGGTAGAACAAGCAGCTTAGCACTCCTTCAAGATAAGCCTGACGGCTGCTCTCCACAGCTACCACTTTGAGAGCTTTCTACGGTTATCAAAGAGCACTAAAATCACCATTAGGGTTGCCTGGATTAGTGAAAGATGCATCACTCAAATAAGTGTGCAATATATACTAAGCAATTCAGAAAAGGGGGTGGTGATGGACAGAGTACCTGAATTAAACAGAACACTCATACCCAGTCAACAGATCAGGGCTTGATCCATCACCGTTTTTTAGCTCACTGCACCATCCCAGCTCAGAACCTGGCTGCATGCAATTTAGTCTGTCCCTGGCCCAGTGCATCATGGGAACAGGGCAGACCAAACTACCAATCCAATTCTTATACTGGGAAGGAAACAAGCTTCCGGGGACCGGTTTCTGGCATTACAGCCGTCTTCGGCCCGGCTTGCTTGAATCCTGATGGTGCAGTGAGCAAGGGACTCACATCTGAGTATACCCTTCCAAACTTATGGTGGACAAAACGATTCAGAAAAGGGGGTGGTGATGGACAGAGTACCTGAATTAAACAGAACACTCATACCCAGTCAACAGATCAGGGCTTGATCCATCACCGTTTTTTAGCTCACTGCACCATCCCAGCTCAGAACCTGGCTACATGCAAATTAGTCTGTCCCTGGCCCAGTGCATCATGGGAACAGGGCAGACCAAACTACCAAGCCAATTCTTATACTGGGAAGGAAACAAGCTTCCGGGGACCGGTTTCTGGCATTACAGCCGTCTTCGGCCCGGCTTGCTTGAATCCTGATGGTGCAGTGAGCAAGGGGCCTGGTAGTTTAGTCTGCCCTGTTCCCATGATGCACTGGGCCAGGGACAGACTGATTTGCATATAGCCAGGTTCTGAGCTGGGATGGTGCAGTGAGCTAAATAACGGTGATGGATCAAGCCCTGATCTTTGGACTGGGTAAGAGTGGTCTGCTTAATTCAGACACTGTTCATCACCACCCCCTTTTCTGAATCGTTTTTGGCCACTATAGGTGTGGCAGGGTATACTCAGACATGAGTCCCTTGCTCACTGCACCATCAGGATTCAAGCAAGCCGGGCCGACGACGGCTGAAATGCCAGAAACCGGTCCCCGGAAGCTTGTCTCCTTTCTGGTGAAGAATTGGCTTGGTAGTATAGTCTGCCCTGTTCCCATGATGCACTGGGCCAGGGACAGACTGATTTGCATATAGCCAGGTTCTGAGCTGGGATGGTGCAGTGAGCTAAATAACGGTGATGGATCAAGCCCTGATCTTTGGACTGGGTAAGAGTGGTCTGCTTAATTCAGACACTGTTCATCACCACCCCCTTTTCTGAATCGTTTTTGGCCACTATAGGTGTGGCAGGGTATACTCAGACATGAGTCCCTTGCTCACTGCACCATCAGGATTCAAGCAAGCCGGGCCGACGACGGCTGAAATGCCAGAAACCGGTCCCCGGAAGCTTGTCTCCTTTCTGGTGAAGAATTGGCTTGGTAGTTTAGTCTGCCCTGTTCCCATGATGCACTGGGCCAGGGACAGACTGATTTGCATATAGCCAGGTTCTGAGCTGGGATGGTGCAGTGAGCTAAATAACGGTGATGGATCAAGCCCTGATCTTTGGACTGGGTAAGAGTGATCTGCTTAATTCAGACACTCTGTTCATCACCACCCCCTTTTCTGAATCGTTTTTGGCCACTATAGGTGTGGCAGGGTATACTCAGACATGAGTCCCTTGCTCACTGCACCTCAGGATTCAAGCAAGCCGGGCCGACGACGGCTGAAATGCCAGAAACCGGTCCCCGGAAGCTTGTCTCCTTTCTGGTGAAGAATTGGCTTGGTAGTTCAGTCTGCCCTGTTCCCATGATGCACTGGGCCAGGGACAGACTGATTTGCATATAGCCAGGTTCTGAGCAGGGATGGTGCAGTGAGCTAAATAACGGTGATGGATCAATCCCTGATCTTTGGACTGGGTAAGAGTGGTCTGCTTAATTCAGACACTCTGTTCATCACCACCCCCTTTTCTGAATCGTTTTTGGCCACTATAGGTGTGGCAGGGTGTGAACTGTTGGCCCGATATGCAACGTTCGCTATTCTAGCGACCGCTATGTATCGTTCCAACGACCCTTATGGTGTTTGGTTGTAAGTCAACCTATAGACCAGCTATCCTAGTAGCGTGGATACGAGCAGTCTAAGGCTAAAGACTCGAGAGGGCGCGTTAAGCCAGCTGTTTACCACACATGTACCCCTTGAACACCCAGTGAAAGGACACCACACAAGTGTTATGAAAATAAACAGTATATTTATTAAGAATCACAACAGCCCTGTACTCTTTATGAGGACAGGGTACTAAGCACAAACCAAATCTCTTAGGAGAATACTTCAAGTGCACAATTAAAACAAGTGTCCGAGGACACGGAAAGTTTAAGGTCTCGGGTGGACCCGATAAGGCAAGTCGGAAGCGAGGGATTTGGGACCCTAGAGTAAAGAGGCTATGCAGGCACCGAAATGCCTAGTTACCTAGCCACGAGGGCTGCGGCTGCACAAGTCTTACAGGCGTCGGGGTCTTCGCTGACGAGCCAGGAGCCGGAAGAAAAGGAGTTGCTGGCCGGCGACCAGTGATGAATAGTTCGTAGAGATCCAAGCCTGGATCAGAGATCGTTGACACCTGAAAGCAGAGGGGACCAAGTTCGTACTACTAGCCAGTAGTCAGAGGGTACCAGGAGGGCACCGGTTGGCCGTCACCTCGACCAGGTGAGTGGGCGACGCTAGGCTCTGCAGTCTCACGGACCAGGAGGCGTTGTCGGCGACCACGGTGGAGGTGCGAGCTGTCCCACGAAGGATGATGCTGTCGGCGTCGCTGGGCCCAGGATGGGGCAACAAGCCTTGGCAAATCTCAGGGCCACGTGGTGGGCCTAAGATGGCGTCTTGAGTGGACCAGGAGGGTCCGGGGTGCTTCTCGCAAAGATGGAAGCAAGGGCCAGTCTGGAGCAACCAGACCAGCAGAGTTGTTTGTCGGTCGTCGTCAAGGACGGGCACAAGCCAGCGGCTAGTGACCAGACAACGTGCTGAGCAGCGAGCAGAAGGGCCCCACGCAGATCGTGGAGATGCTGGGAGACTGCACTTCGGTGCTGGAGCGGCTCAGGGTCGGGGCTTCTCGGACCCCAGAGCCCTCACCAGAGAGTTACCTCGATGGTCGTGCTGGTTTAAGAGCGTGCAGGTTCTGATGATGGCCGGTCCCTCGAGGTCTCGTCGCACCCACAGATCACAGCTGAGCTGATGACGTGGGTAGAGGTCAGAGGTGCCAGGGAAGCCGGTTCTCGTCGAGCTGGGCCGTCGGATCCTTGAGGAAGGACTTGCAGCAAACCGCAGAGTTCTTAGATGGTGCCCGCTGATGCAGGGTGACTACTCCTTAGTCACAAGGGAGAAATCTTGAGAAGAGTCTTGAAGTCCTTTCGTAGAAAGTATTCTTGATTCAAAGATGATCTAATTTGGAAGGGTCCCCGCTCCGGCCTTTATTCTAAAGAAAGGGGTGGGTACATGACTAGGTCCTGCCCTAAGGGTGGGACCAGGAAGGGGGGTAGTTACGCCCCTCTCCCCTGCCGGACTTTCCCCAGGCCAGGGCTGTCGCCCCTGGAACTGGTTCTAACCGGCAGATGCGTAGTGAGCACCAGGGTGCCACTCCGCAGTCACCTTTTCGCAAAAGCCCTACCTACCCAGAATACACAAACCCTGTCTGGGACGGTGCGAACACCGCCCTCGACAGGAAACCCTTAGTCCAAGCTCTCCTCGCTGGAAGGACTCCCAGCAGCAGGAGGTCAGACTCGTGTCTGTGGTGGCAGCACCCATTTTGTGGAGCTGAGGCTTTAGTTAACTTTAACCGGGGTTCACAGTTACGTACATGTCGTGTCCCTCTAGAAGGGTGGAATGCTAACCTCATCGCCAGAATTGGTGAGAGGGCAGCACCCCGATTCGTATGACACCTTACTCGACATGCCTTGATAACGCGACACCGAAGTTACCGATATGGTACGCGTTATCATGGAACAGCCATTGGGTCTTGATTCCGCAAGCTGCAACCGGGCTCGGCTCGGGCCTGAACCTAGCTCACACGAGCCCACGCACTCTGCCTTCAGGATTGTTAAGGCCTGCCATAGGAGTGACTGATAGGGACTCGGGTGTCCATTGTATGGTTAGATATAGAACTACTATACCTAAAGCGAAGGGTGCTTACACGACTTCGTCCCAGCTGTCGTGCAGCCAGTTGTGTCAAATTTAGGAGGCCAGCCAGGGGTGGCATAATACATGCTGCAGCCCCTGGCGGCCCTGGGTACACCTATGCCCTGTGTTACGGGGTCTGATAAGGTGGCCCAGTACCAATTGGTAAATGCACCTAGGGTACATCTTGTAATTTAGAAAGAGAACAGCCAGGCTGTGGGTCTGATTGGCAGGCCCACAGCCAGAGAAAGTCGTAAACCAGTGAAACAAAAGCAAAAAATCTGGGTGATCATAGGATTGCAGACCCTACTCTCCTACATGACCCCCCCCCCAAACGTCGGAACAATAAGCTAACCTTGACCAGGTGAGTCTTCTTGTTCTAAGTGGAAATATCTGGAGAGCCCATCGGCATTGCCATGATCAGTACCAGGTCTATGTTCCACTGTAAAGTCCATCCCCTGTAGGGAAATGGACCACCTAAGCAGTTTGGGGTTTTCACCCTTCATCTGATTTAGCCACAAGAGGGGCTTATGGTCGGTCTGAATCTTGAAGTGAGTGCCAAACAAGTATGGCCTCAGCTTCTTCAGGGCCCAAACCACAGCAAAGGCCTCCCTCTCAATAGCTGACCAATTCTTCTCTCTAGGGGTCAGCCTTCTGCTTATAAAAGCAATGGGCTGGTCTTGACCATCAAAATTCAGTTGAGAAAGAACAGCTCCCACACCCAACTCAGAAGCATCTGTTTGGACAATGAATGGTTTGGAGTAGTCCGGACTCTTGAGGATAGGCGCCGTGCACACGGCCTGCTTTAGGTCATCGAATGCTTTTTGACAGCTCGCTGTCCACTGAACCTTTTTTGGCATTTTCTTGCTTGTCAGTTCGTTTAATGGTGTCACGATGGAACCATAGTTCCTGACAAACTTCCGGTAGTAACCAGTCAGGCCCAAGAAAGCTCGAACCTGAGTCTGGGTGGTTGGAGGAGCCCAGTCCCTGATTGACTGTATCTTGCTCTCCAGTGGCTGAACCTGGCCTCCACCTACAAGGTGGCCCAGGTATACAACCTGTGTCTGCCCTATCTGGCACTTGGTGGCCTTGATAGTGAGGCCTGCTGCTTGCAGCGCCTCTAACGTCTTCCGCAGGTGGACCAGGTGATCCTCCCAGGTGGAGCTAAAGACAGCAATATCGTCAAGATACGCCGCACAGAAGTCATCCAGCCCAGTAAGGACTTGATTCACCAACCTTTGGAAGGTGGCAAGTGCATTTTTCAGACCAAAGGGCATCACCACGAACTGATAATGCCCACCAGGGGTTGAAAATGCGGTTTTAGGCTTGGCGTCCTCAGCTAACCTGATTTGCCAATACCCAGCTGTCAGGTCAAACGTACTTAAGTAGTTGGCCGAAGCCAGCCTATCAATAAGCTCGTCTGCCCTTGGTATTGGGTGGGCGTCAGTCTTAGTGACTGCATTGAGACCCCTGTAGTCTACGCAGAACCTCATCTCTCTCTTACCGCCCTGGGTGTGAGGTTTCGGCACTAGAACTACGGGACTAGCCCAAGGGCTATCCGAGGGTTCAATGACTCCCAGCTCCAACATTTTCTGCACTTCACTCTTGATGCAGTCTCTAACGTGATCAGGCTGCCTGTAGATTTTACTCTTGACGGGCAAGCTGTCACCAGTGTCAACCTCATGGGTGCACCAATCGGTCTGACTGGGTGTTAGAGAAAACATATGTCTGAACGACTGAAGAACCTGTTTACAGTCGCTCTGTTGATGTTCGGAGAGGCTGCCACAAAAGACAACACTATCTACCGATCCATCGTCAGGATTCTGAGTGAGCAGGTCGGGGAGAGGGTCACTCTCTTCTTCCTGTCCCTCATCTAGGGCCATGAGCAAACTCATGTCCTTCCTGTCGACATATGCTTTTAGCCTGTTGACATGAAGCACCCTGTGGGGGCTCCGGGGAGTTCCCAGGTCGACCAGGTAGGTGACCTCTCCCTTTTTCTCCAGGATGGTGTAGGGCCCGGACCACTTGTCCTTGAGTGCTGCTGGGGCCACTGGCTCCAACACCCACACCTTCTGTCCGGGCTGGTAAACAGTCAAGACAGCCTTTTGGTCATGCCAAGCTTTTTGGAGTTCTTGGCTGGCCTTAAGGTTTTCAGATGCCTTTTCCATGTATTCAGCCATCCGCGAGCGGAGGCCAAGCACATAGTCCACTATGTTGGCTGCAGGCTTTTTGAGAGGTCTCTCCCATCCTTCCTTCACCAAACACAGGGGTCCTCTTACAGGATGCCCGTACAGAAGTTCAAAAGGGCTGTAGCCAACCCCCTTCTGTGGGACTTCTCTGTAGGCGAACAAGAGGCAGGGGATCAGGACGTCCCATCTATGCCGAAGCTTTTCCGGTAGTCCATGAATCATCCCTTTTAGGGTCCTGTTGAACCTCTCAACAAGCCCATTGCATTGTGGGTGATAGGGTGTAGTGAACTTGTAGTTGACACCACATTCCTTCCACATAGCAGTTAAGTAGCTCGACATAAAGTTTGCACCTCTGTCGGAGACGACCTCCTTAGGGAAGCCCACTCTGGAGAACACTCCAACTAGGGCTCTTGCCACAACAGGTGCTGTAGTGGTCCTAAGGGGAATAGCTTCAGGATACCTGGTGGCATGATCCACTACCACCAGTATAAACTTGTGCCCTGAGGCTGTCGGTGGTTCCATGGGACCGACGATGTCGATCCCCACCCGTTCAAAGGGCACCCCCACCACAGGCATTGGTATAAGGGGGGCCTTTGTCGTGCCACCTGACTTACCACTGGCTTGGCAAGTGACACAGGAGCGGCAAAACTCCTTGGTATCTTCGTTCATGTGGGGCCAGTGAAAGTGTGAGACAAGCCTGTCCCACGTTTTCGTCTGGCCTAAGTGACCTGCTAAGGGAATCTCGTGGGCCAAGGTAAGTAGGAAACCACGCTGAGACAAGGGTACAACCAGCCTCCTGGTCATGCCAGGCTTGGGGTCTCTTGACTCAGTGTACAGGAGTCCATCTTCCCAGTATACCTTGTGGGTACCTGTGGCATTCCCAGCAGCCTCAGCAGCAGCCTGCTGTCTGAGGGGTTCAAGAGAAGGGCAGTCTAACTGGTCCTTCCCCAGGTCCTCCCTTGAGGGTCCCCCTGAACCCAAGAATTCAACTTGATCAAGTTCGAACTCCCTAGGCTCAGTTTCCCTCAATTCCTGTAGGTCAGCCTCCTCTGAGACTTGATCCACGACCTGGGGCAAGGGGGAAGGCGCAGCCTTAACCCTACCGCTCTTTTTCTTGGGAGGTGTCTGGTCCGTTGTTCCAGGATCCAGCACCTGTTCAGTGGGGCATTTCCTGACCTGTGACCTGGTCACAGCGAACACATGTGCTGGCAAACCTAACATTTCCATGTGAGTCCGGTGCTCCACTTCTGACCATTGTGATGACTCCAAATCATTGCCCAACAAACAATCCACTGGGAGGTCTGGACTAACTACAACCTTCTTTTGGCCAGTTACCCCTCCCCAGGAGAAAGCTACAATTGCCATACTGTGATTGGTAGTGACATTGCTTGCATTGGTCACCAGGAATTCTGTACCTGGCATGATCTGTCCAGGGTCCACAAAGTTAGGCGTCACCATGGTGACGCTGGCACAAGTGTCCCTATAGGCCTGAGCCATCTTTCCATTTATGAAAGGCGTCTGTCGGTATTTGCCCAGAGTATTGGGACTTACGTCAGGGGACACGTCCGCGTCCCCTGTACTGACAAGGACAGCCTGAGTGAGTGTGCCAACTAAGTTGTCACGCCCCTCAGAACCCAGGGTTAACCCTACTAAACCCTTGGGAGGCGCACTACCACTGCTGACTGTACTAGGGGGCACAGGTGCCTTAGGGGCTGCAGTGGCAGGAGTCTGCCCTCCTCCTTTCTTGGTGCACTCACTAAACCAGTGAGATTTACTTTTACAGTACTGGCACCATCTTTTGGATTGGCCTTCTTTCTTCTTTTGGGGAGCCTGACCCCCACCCTCTTTGGGTTGTTGGGGACCTGTCGAAGACTTCTGGTCATTTTGTTCCCCCTTAGAATCTTTACCCTTCTGGTCTGCTTTCTTCTGACCACCTTGACTCTGGCCCTGGTTCTGTTTAACTCTCGTACGAACCCATCTGTCTGCCTTCTTTCCCAATTCTTGGGGAGAGGTCAGATCCGAGTCGACAAGATGCTGATGCAACAACTGGTTCTGACAATTGTTTAAAATTTGTTCTCTCATCATCAAATTATACAATCCTTTGTAATCAGTAACCTTACTGCCCAGCAACCAGCCCTCAAAAGCCTTAGTGGCACAATCGACAAAGTCAGACCAATCTTGAGACTGCGTTTTCTGGGTATCCCTGAACAGCACCCTGTACTGCTCAGTGGTTAGGCCGAACCCTTCAACGAGTGTATTTTTCAAGACTTGGTAATCGTTCGCATCCTCCACCCTTGTGGTGAGGAGCTTGTCTCTTCCTTTACCTTCAAAGGAGAGCCACAAGATAGCTGCCCACTGACTCTGGGGAACACCTTGCACCGTGCAGGCCCTCTCCAAAGCAGTAATCCATTTGTGGATGTCGTCCCCTTGTTTAAAGGGGGGCACTATCTTACCAAGGTGTTTCGTATCGAAACTCTTTTCCCTATTGCTAGGTACATTGCTGCCACCAGTGGGGACTACCCCACTTAACTGTTGCTCTCTAGCAAAGGCAAGCCTTTCTTTGCCCAGGGCAAGTTCTTCCCTTTCGATCCTCAGATTAGCTGCCCTTTCCTTAGCTTCGTACACTCTCCTCTGAGGGGACGTCATCCCTCTCTGAGAAGAGTTGTGAGAGCCATTGGTTCGAAGGGATCCGCCAGAGTCTCTTGACAGAGATCGGGCTCGTCCATTCCCAATGTTAAGCGGACCTGACAGTAGCGCCGGGGGTCCCCCAGTACCACTATCATGTTTGCTTAAGTTGGACCTGCTTAGTCTAACGACTTCTACCTGTCCCTTATCTGCCTCATCCCCAGAGGGATCCTCATCCTCATCATCCTCCACATCTTCGTTCTCAGTTGCGAGGTGGATGAGGTCAGGATCGTCTCTGGTTCCCTCGAGGGGAGGCATGTCTCCTTCTGGATTAGAAGAGCTAAGAAGTTTCTCAGCCCTTCTGGCATCATAAGTCTCCAAGAGACCAATCAGAAAGGACGTTGTGGGGTTAGACCCCTGCTTGATCTTCCTGGAGTGACACAGCTGTCGTAACTCCTTGAAGCTCAGCACAGTATATCCTGAAGGGATGACCTGTGGAAGGTCAACTGACACAAGGGGAGACCCAGAGTTTCCTCCTTTGTCCGACATACTGCTTCTAGTGTGGTGTAAGTGATGCACCTACCTACACTACGTGTTTACCTACTGTTCCCTTGCTAAGAGTTGTAGCCAAGGTGTGCTAAGCCTTGAGGAGCTACAACAGCTGGTTCAGTAGAACTCAGAGTATTCTAAGCTTTAGTTATATGTACTAATAGTACTTGTGCGATCTTTCAACAAGATATTCTTAGGATACGTGTGGTAAAACAACAGCAAGCTCAAATCCCAACCGCTGCTCACCAATGTGAGAAGTTGGCCCGATATGCAACGTTCGCTATTCTAGCGACCGCTATGTATCGTTCCAACGACCCTTATGGTGTTTGGTTGTAAGTCAACCTATAGACCAGCTATCCTAGTAGCGTGGATACGAGTAGTCTAAGGCTAAAGACTCGAGAGGGCGCGTTAAGCCAGCTGTTTACCACACATGTACCCCTTGAACACCCAGTGAAAGGACACCACACAAGTGTTATGAAAATAAACAGTATATTTATTAAGAATCACAACAGCCCTGTACTCTTTATGAGGACAGGGTACTAAGCACAAACCAAATCTCTTAGGAGAATACTTCAAGTGCACAATTAAAACAAGTGTCCGAGGACACGGAAAGTTTAAGGTCTCGGGTGGACCCGATAAGGCAAGTCGGAAGCGAGAGACTCGGGACCCTAGAGTAAAGAGGCTATGCAGGCACCGAAATGCCGAGTTACCTAGCCACGAGGGCTGCGGCTGCACAAGTCTTACAGGCGTCGGGGTCTTCTCTGACGAGCCAGGAGCCGGAAGAAAAGGAGTTGCTGGCCGGCGACCAGTGATGAATAGTTCGTAGAGATCCAAGCCTGGATCAGAGATCGTTGACACCTGAAAGCAGAGGGGACCAAGTTCGTACTACTAGCCAGTAGTCAGAGGGTACCAGGAGGGCACCGGTTGGCCGTCACCTCGACCAGGTGAGTGGGCGACGCTAGGCTCTGCAGTCTCACGGACCAGGAGGCGTTGTCGGCGACCACGGTGGAGGTGCGAGCTGTCCCACGAAGGATGATGCTGTCGGCGTCGCTGGGCCCAGGATGGGGCAACAAGCCTTGGCAAATCTCAGGGCCACGTGGTGGGCCTAAGATGGCGTCTTGAGTGGACCAGGAGGGTCCGGGATGCTTCTCGCAAAGATGGAAGCAAGGGCCAGTCTGGAGCAACCAGACCAGCAGAGTTGTTTGTCGGTCGTCGTCAAGGACGGGCACAAGCCAGCGGCTAGTGACCAGACAACGTGCTGAGCAGCGAGCAGAAGGGCCCCACGCAGATCGTGGAGATGCTGGGAGACTGCACTTCGGTGCTGGAGCGGCTCAGGGTCGGGGCTTCTCGGACCCCAGAGCACTCACCAGAGAGTTACCTCGATGGTCGTGCTGGTTTAAGAGCGTGCAGGTTCTGATGATGGCCGGTCCCTCGAGGTCTCGTCGCACCCACAGATCACAGCTGAGCTGATGACGTGGGTAGAGGTCAGAGGTGCCAGGGAAGCCGGTTCTCGTCGAGCTGGGCCGTCGGATCCTTGAGGAAGGACTTGCAGCAAACCGCAGAGTTCTTAGATGGTGCCCGCTGATGCAGGGTGACTACTCCTTAGTCACAAGGGAGAAATCTTGAGAAGAGTCTTGAAGTCCTTTCGTAGAAAGTATTCTTGATTCAAAGATGATCTAATTTGGAAGGGTCCCCGCTCCGGCCTTTATTCTAAAGAAAGGGGTGGGTACATGACTAGGTCCTGCCCTAAGGGTGGGACCAGGAAGGGGGGTAGTTACGCCCCTCTCCCCTGCCGGACTTTCCCCAGGCCAGGGCTGTCGCCCCTGGAACTGGTTCTAACCGGCAGATGCGTAGTGAGCACCGGGGTGCCACTCCGCAGTCACCTTCTCGCAAAAGCCCTACCTACCCAGAATACACAAACCCTGTCTGGGACGGTGCGAACACCGCCCTCGACAGGAAACCCTTTGTCCAAGCTCTCCTCGCTGGAAGGACTCCCAGCAGCAAGAGGTCAGACTCGTGTCTGTGGTGGCAGCACCCATTTTGTGGAGCTGAGGCTTTAGTTAACTTTAACCAGGGTTCACAGTTACGTACATGTCGTGTCCCTCTAGAAGGGTGGAATGCTAACCTCATCGCCAGAATTGGTGAGAGGGCAGCACCCCGATTCGTATGACACCTTACTCGACATGCCTTGATAACGCGACACCGAAGTTACCGATATGGTACGCGTTATCATGGAACAGCCATTGGGTCTTGATTCCGCAAGCTGCAACCGGGCTCGGCTCGGGCCTGAACCTAGCTCACACGAGCCCACGCACTCTGCCTTCAGGATTGTTAAGGCCTGCCATAGGAGTGACTGATAGGGACTCGGGTGTCCATTGTATGGTTAGATATAGAACTACTATACCTAAAGCGAAGGGTGCTTACACGACTTCGCCCCAGCTGTCGTGCAGCCAGTTGTGTCAAATTTAGGAGGCCAGCCAGGGGTGGCATAATACATGCTGCAGCCCCTGGCGGACCTGGGTACACCTATGCCCTGTGTTACGGGGTCTGATAAGGTGACCCAGTACCAATTGGTAAATGCACCTAGGGTACATCTCGTAATTTAGAAAGAGAACAGCCAGGCTGTGGGTCTGATTGGCAGGCCCACAGCCAGAGAAAGTCGTAAACCAGTGAAACAAAAGCAAAAAATCTGGGTGATCATAGGATTGCAGACCCTACTCTCCTACACAGGGTATACTCAGACATGAGTCCCTTGCTCACTGCACCATCAGGATTCAAGCAAGCCGGGCCGACGACGGCTGAAATGCCAGAAACCGGTCCCCGGAAGCTTGTCTCCTTTCTGGTGAAGAATTGGCTTGGTAGTTTAGTCTGCCCTGTTCCCATGATGCACTGGGCCAGGGACAGACTGATTTGCATATAGCCAGGTTCTGAGCTGGGATGGTGCAGTGAGGTAAATAACGGTGATGGATCAAGCCCTGATCTTTGGACTGGGTAAGAGTGGTCTGCTTAATTCAGACACTCTGTTCATCACCACCCCCTTTTCTGAATCGTTTTTGGCCACTACAGGTGTGGCAGGGTATACTCAGACATGAGTCCCTTGCTCACTGCACCATCAGGATTCAAGCAAGCTGGGCCGACGACGGCTGAAATGCCAGAAACCGGCCCCCGGAAGCTTGTCTCCTTTCTGGTGAAGAATTGGCTTGGTAGTTTAGTCTGCCCTGTTCCCATGATGCACTGGGCCAGGGACAGACTGATTTGCATATAGCCAGGTTCTGAGCTGGGATGGTGCAGTGAGCTAAATAACGGTGATGGATCAAGCCCTGATCTTTGGACTGGGTAAGAGTGGTCTGCTTAATTCAGACACTCTGTTCATCACCACTCCCTTTTCTGAATCGTTTTGGCCACTATAGGTGTGGCAGGGTATACTCAGACATGAGTCCCTTGCTCACTGCACCATCAGGATTCAAGCAAGCCGGGCCGACAACGGCTGAAATGCCAGAAACCGGTCCCCGGAAGCTTGTCTCCTTTCTGGTGAAGAATTGGCTTGGTAGTTTAGTCTGCCCTGTTCCCATGATGCACTGGGCCAGGGACAGACTGATTTGCATATAGCCAGGTTCTGAGCTGGGATGGTGCAGTGAGCTAAATAACGGTGATGGATCAAGCCCTGATCTTTGGACTGGGTAAGAGTGGTCTGCTTAATTCAGACACTCTGTTCATCACCACCCCCTTTTCTGAATAGTTTTTGACCACTATAGGTGTGGCAGGGTATACTCAGACATGAGTCCCTTGCTCACTGCACCATCAGGATTCAAGCAAGCCGGGCCGACGACGGCTGAAATGCCAGAAACCGGTCCCCGGAAGCTTGTCTCCTTTCTGGTGAAGAATTGGCTTGGTAGTTTAGTCTGCCCTGTTCCCATGATGCACTGGGCCAGGGACAGACTGATTTGCATATAGCCAGGTTCTGAGCTGGGATGGTGCAGTGAGCTAAATAACGGTGATGGATCAAGCCCTGATCTTTGGACTGGGTAAGAGTGGTCTGCTTAATTCAGACACTCTGTTCATCACCACCCCCTTTTCTGAATCGTTTTTGGCCACTATAGGTGTGGCAGGGTATACTCAGACATGAGTCCCTTGCTCACTGCACCATCAGGATTCAAGCAAGCCGGGCCGACGACGGCTGAAATGCCAGAAACCGGTCCCCGGAAGCTTGTCTCCTTTCTGGTGAAGAATTGGCTTGGTAGTTTAGTCTGCCCTGTTCCCATGATGCACTGGGCCAGGGACAGACTGATTTGCATATAGCCAGGTTCTGAGCTGGGATGGTGCAGTGAGCTAAATAACGGTGATGGATCAAGCCCTGATCTTTGGACTGGGTAAGAGTGGTCTGCTTAATTCAGACACTCTGTTCATCACCACCCCCTTTTCTGAATCATATATACTAAGCAAGCCTTCTACACACCCCAACTACCCGCTGCCGGCCCCAGGCTGCCTTCTAAGTCTCAAAATCAGAGACAGCCTTATTGCTCTGCTTCGCTCTGCTGCTTGCACGTCCTTTTGCTCTTCCATGGGTTTGCGCAATGCCACGCCTACCGGGCTTCTGCAAGTGTTCTACTATTTTGTGTTCCCACACTTGTCCTGATAAAAACGCAATGTGGAGACATCAAATGTTTGCCATTAAAATCGATCCATTTTAATAACGCGTTTAGCCGCCATATTTGGGCCTGGGCTCAGCCACCGCACAGGGACACCTACTAAACCCAGAGATTTCAGAAAACTAGACACCCACAGTCCGGGGAGATGTGACATGTGACCTGAACAGATCTCACTACATTATCTTATACAGAATGCCCTGCAACCCCTTAAACTTTGGATAAAAATGTCTATTTTCCTCATTTTTATGAGGGAAAGATCTGGAATCTTTGGAGATCTACAAAATAATCACTACCCAGCATTCTCACACTTCTCCCAATATAATCCGTTCCCTAACTGGATGGCTGGGTCTAGTGCCTGCGACAGGAAAGGCAACACAGCACAATGTGGAGACATCAAATTTTTGTCATCAAAATCAACCTATTTGGGTGATCTGGGTAGCAGCTGTATTTGGACTTGGACTCCGCCACAACCTATAGACACCTACCAAACCCAAACATTTCTGAAAACTAGACACTAAGGAAAGTCCAAGGTAGTGTGGCCTGCATGGATCCGACTACATTTTCTTATGCAGAACACCCTGCAATCCTCAACATCAGTTGAATACCAGCATTTCCTCATATCCCTGTGGGGAAGAGTTCCAGAATCTGCAGGGATCCCCAAAATTCCTACCACCGAACATTCCTACACTTCTTCCGATAAAAGCAGTACCCTGCTTGTACCTGGGCCTAGCGGCCACCAATATTATGCACATATGAAAGTGTTAGGTGTACCCATGCATTTAAACCCTACACACTATAGAACATGACTTCTGTATGTCATTCTCTCCAGGCGAGTGCCTGGAGACAATGACATACAGAAGCCATGTTACTATGCGCTCTATGGTCTTAGATTCTAGTAGGCATTTTTTCACAACCTCATTAAGTACAAGGAGTACTTCCACTATATTTTAGCTGAGTAAATATATGGAAATATGAGACCTAACGTTTCATCCAGCCCGTGTGAGACTAATGCAGAAATACAAGCAGTAAGAACCTACTGTCAAACTGAAAAAGTCGATTCTCAAGCACACTGTATTGAAAATGTTCCTTTATTCAGTTTGACTGAAAAGTAGCCAACTAAAGTATAGATGCGGGTTGACGGAAGGCGGAAAAGCAGTCACATTTGAGGAATCTACAAATAGGGCTATGCTAGACAATGGCATCACAGTGTGACATCAAGAATGACCTCCAACTGCTTCTCTGAACCTGAAAAGAACACTAGAGAAGGGCAGCCACAGTAATTTGGCACATTACTGCAGCCACCGACCAGATCTGGTCAGTTGTAGTGTTGGTTGGAGAGCAAGGAGTAAGGGCCCTCGCACACCCTGAAAGGTGTCATGCTTCATCATCGCGCAGCTCCTCGTTGGGCCTGTGCTGCAATGCCTAACGGGTCCCTCCGGGGGGCTCTTTGCCAAAGTTCTTTTCTTTTTAGTTGGCGTGAGGAGTGGGGTTGGATGTGGTGTGCAGGTGTGAGTAGAATGTGGGGAGGGTGCGTGTGTTAAAAATGACTAACTAGCTACTATTCGCCCTTGTACTGGACCCCCTGGCAGCCTGGATACGGAGAGACCCAAACATCCAAGGACTCTGATGGGTGGAGGGCTGGGAAGACAGCATATCCCTATATGCAGATGATGTACTCTTTTATATGGCATTCCCCGGACGTTCCATTAACTGTCTCCTCGATATCTTTGAAAGCTACGGGAAATATTCGGGGTACACCATCAATTTGGATGAAATCGATCCTCTACATTTTACAGGGTCCTCCGCTGCGACATGCCAAAGGGTGCAATCTCCAACTCACGGAAAAGGGCTTCAAATACCTAGGAATTTATATCACACCTATAAAAGGGGACTTTATGGGCAAGAACCTTCAGCCCCCTTTGAAGAGACTCTGCCAAGATGCAAAACATTGGCGATCCCTACCAAAATGATGGCGCTCCCCAGGCTCCTTTATGCCCTGCAAAATTCCCTGTTCCTGGTCCCCCCCCAGCTATTTTAGGGCAATCGAAGCAGAGGTGAGCAATCTGCTATGGGAGGGGAGCCCGGCCGGCATAGCCATGCATAAATTGATGAGGGGATGATACGTTGAGTGCATTGCCCTTCCAAATATACAAACTTACTATTGGGTGTTGCAACTGATCGTCATCAATGAATGGCTTCATGTTCCACGATCTGACCCTGCATTTAGTGCAGACAGACACAGCTTCGGAGAGGGAGGAATAATGAGGGCGCTTTACACCACGAAGCGGAACACATTGTTGCTAGGCCCTACAGCGCACACAATCAAAATTTGGCAGATATCCCGTAGGAATCTGGGTGGGGACGGGGTTAATACTCAGCTACCCTATTATGGGACACACCAAAATTGGTTAATCTTGGGAATAGTAAAGGCTTCAGGCGCTGAGACTCCATCGGAATCTCTACAGTGGGGGACTTGTGGAGCAAGGGCGATGTTGTCACATTCGCCCACTTTCGAACCCAATACGAGCTAGCTTCAACAGAGGCATTTAGATATACTCAAATTATGCAAGCAATGCAGGCAGCAATTCCAGCAGGAACTACTCTTCCTGAGGTCTCCCCATTGGAGGATAGGCTGTTGACGGAATACCTCCCTCACATATTGCAAAATTATAAATACGGCCAGATCCCACGGAATCTCTCCGCGAGAAGTGGCAGACGGAGGTGGGGGAATCAGAAGATACCGACTGGCAAGCGGCGCTCGTCTCTCCATGCGAAGTAGCAGTGTCTTCCAAATTAAGATTAGTACAATTAACGATCTTGCATGCATATATTACACGAGAGTGACATTGCGCAACATAGGAAAGGCCAAGAATACACTCTGCTTGAGGCAATATGGGGAGGTTGGCACATTCTACCACACGATATGCGGGTGCCCTATGATAACGACCTATTGGGAAACAATTATGCGAACCATCACGCAAGTTAGTAGCGTAACCGTCCTGCCGGAACCCAAGATGTGTCTTTTAAATGTCTAAATGTCTGGGAGCCGACTGACCTTAACCGTACGGCACAGGACTGGGCAACCCTAGGCATGATGTTCGCCAAAAGCAATATAGCTCGTCACTGGGGTGCCCAAACCTACCCGACATACCGAGAATGGTGCAGAGACATGGATGGGGCTATGGTAGTGGAAAGGGCAGTATATATCAATCGCAGATGCCCCAAAAAGTGGGAACGAATGTGGGGGATCATGGAACACCTACAGGGGAAACATCTGCACCCCACCCCTCCTGGAGTCACACACTGACTCAAGCTGAGTCTAATGAGTACGGGACCAATGCCAACTGAGGTTGTCAATTGAAAAAGAAATAACTGGATGATCTTTGATTAATGGGTTTATTGTGCCAAGAAGCGTGTAATGTGCAAAAGTAACGATATGTAATTGCATGGTTTTTGGATTTCACCTGTAATCAATAAAAATATATTTTTTTAAGAATGACTAACTGGATCCAAAAACTGTTTTCATTGCATTGCCGGGTCCTTTTGTCATGGTTAAAAACATGAGTTTGAGCTAATTATAGATATAATGGTCTATCTAGGTTCTGATTAAGATATGACAAGGGTCAACATTTCTCTAAAATCGATCCTTGTTTGGGTAGATGAAGTTGAAATGGTCCTGGTCCTTGTGGTCAGTAAGAGGCATGAAACATGTCGACCCTTGACTTATATTAATCAGAGCCTAGATAGACCATTATATCTATCATTAGCTCAAACTCACCTTTTTATCAATGACAAAAAGACCCAACAATTAAAACAGTTTTTGGATCCAGTCAGTAATTTTTTAACACACACACCCTCCTCTCAGGGCCGGCGCTAGGCATCAGCAGTGTGGGCAGCTGCCCAGGGCCTTGCACTCAGCCCACCAGAATGGGGCCCACACTACTGGTGGTGTGTCCTGTTTCCCTGACGATCCATTTTAAAGAAAGGTGTCGCCTTGCAAGTAGGTTCCATGGGATCCCTCCCAGGGCCTCTCAGGGATGTTATCTGGAGGCATAGGTGAGAAAGAGGCTTCCTCTTGTCCCAAATGCGAGGAGACCTATTCACAGACACTGCGGGACGCCCATTGTCGAGCATTCGTGCGCCCCCCACAGTTTTAAGTTTTAGCCCACCAGCAATTCTAACACCTGAGAATTGCTTGTGGGCTAATAGTTAAAAATGTGGGAGGCGCAAGAATGCTCGACAATGGGCGTCCAGCAGTGACTGTGAATGATCTCCTTGCAAGGGGACACTTATCGAAAATACATTCCCTTTTAGCCTAGGGCCCCGCAAATCCCAGAACCGGCCCTGCCTCCTCTCATTCTACTCACACCTGCACACCACATCCAAACACCCTGTTGTAAATGTTTTATCTTTCCTTTGTTGTTATTTATTCTAGAATGCTTGCACGCATTCTTGGTTCTTTACTGAGTGTTCCCTTCATGCGTGTTGGAGATGTGGGTCAGCTGGCGTGGGGACCTCTTCTGCCTGTGCTCATAATAAACTACTTCACTTACCTTCAAGAGCCTGACGTCCATCTATCTACAACAATTTGTGGCGACGATTTCGAGTACAGCTGACCTTGAAGACAACTGTAGACCAGGAATTTGCGGTGTATTCCTTCCAACTCCGCTATCCAGAGCTGAAGAGAGTCACCCACGAAACGAATCCACAAGGCGTTCCAGTTTTGTGGCATATTTTAGTGTGCATGTTCATCTATTTACAACAACCCCCCCACTCCTCACGTCAACTACAAAGAAAAGAGAACTTTGGCAAAGAGCCCCCTGAGGGGCCCGCTGGACATTGCAACACTGGCCCAAATACAAGCTGCCAGATGAAGCATGACACCTTTTGGGTTGGGTGAGGGCCCTTACTCCTGTTAGGAGCACTCCCCTGGATTCAAATCAACAGGAGACCTAGATCCCAACACAGGAAATGCACACTCCTTGTTTCGTGGTCGATTAAAAGGGTGTGTGTGCTGGACCTTAAGCCCTAGTCCCTCCCTTTTAGTATTGGCTGGAGAGTAAGACCATTGCTTCTTGTTGCAAGTCAGCACATATGGGAGTCGACCAGGAAGACTAGTTCCTCCATTCCTGACAGAGGTACCTATTGATAGGGCACAAGTCAGGGGTGGGTGCGAAGGAATCGGATCTCCCACTATTTTTAGGGAATGGCCGCCATTCTCCTGAGAGAGGGTAGGAGGTGTACGTGGCGTCACTTTGTCCCAAGTTCTGCTGACGTTTGCATCTTATTGTACTGCTGCTGCTGCTGCTCAGCCTGGGTGACTGTGAGTGAGAATGCTGGTTATTGGAATGTTCGTGTGTAAGGCTACTCCTGTTGGGGCTCTGATCTGTACCATCATACTGGAATAAATTACCTGCGCTACTTTTATTACAACACATCTGCAAACACGACATAGCACCCTATTCTTAGGTAATCTGGCTTGAATGTGTTTCAACACCCTCCCTCTCGCAGCAGCGTCTTTATCACGGAGCATGCACCAGGAATGGGTCATTTTGAGATTTCTTAAATATAAGAGACCATGTGAACAAGACACCAGTAAACCTTCCAACCCCTTTACAAGGCATGAATGCGAGGCACTTTTATAGCTGGTGAAAGAACACCGGCAAGAAACAAATGCACAACAAATTATAAAATCTTAATTGACAGGTATTGTGTATGTGTATGTATCTGTGATTACTGAATGCGACTCGTGTTTAAAAAATGTCAACCGTGATAACAACTTGATAAGTTTCAAATACAAATATTTAAGAGCACATATTTTCTAAAACAGTACCTGCGTTCCTTTATTTGTACGCAAGAGCGTATGTCGACATTACTTCATGTTATACAATGCAAATAATTAAACATTTATCTGCATACATTAAGGTCCAAAAGTAGGCTCGCTTACTTTCTAAAATACTCACAATGTTGTATTTGTATAAAACAAGATGTACATGAACGTTTCGAAATAAACAATGAATTATTTGCCTGGTTTAGCTACGAATATCGAACTGCAGACATGTTTATATATCCATATGTTGCAAATGCTGTATGCTTATCTCAGCTTTATGAGTACGCTAAAATTGTAACATTACTTCCAGTGACGTCATTCAGACATGCCTTTGCAGATTTATCCCCTCCCCCACTGTTGTTTAGGTCTTCTGCACAGTCTGTGCTTCAGGCGCACAAAGTACCTGCCTGCTGCGTGCGTCCTTCTACATTAACTGGCTCCTGTCTCTTCACCGACCACTTTGGCGATCGGTGTCCCGAAGCAGCAGGAAGAACACTGTGAAACACGCAACAGGGACCGATGCTGGGGACTAACCTTCCGCAGACGAGAGCCACCCGACCTTTACTACTCTGTGTCAGTGCGTAGTTTCCTGTGGCCGCATCCAGCACTTCCTGTGCAGTGCATTATCTGCCCAGCTGAAAAAATAATTTTTCCAGGGAGTTTCCCGCAGTTTAATGGCTTCACTGGGGAATGGGGCAGTGCACCGGAGAGTGTGCCGTCGCCTTTCGGTATCTTTTTTTATGTGTCGTGCCGCCATGTAATGTACTGTGCCCTTGCACACGTACAGTTATATGAGAAGGTGCTCTGCAGGGCTAGGCAGAGGCTGCATACATCCTTTTGCTGCCACTGCTCGGCATGCTGCTCTTCGTTCTCCCGGCTCCTCGGTTGCGGGGCTGTGCTAACACCGCAAGGCGCAAACAGTGGTCATTAGAGCTCGGCCATAGGTTTATTTTATTTATGTATTTATTTTATTTTATTTAATGCGATTTTATATAGCGCGAACATTACCCGAAGGTGTCCGCGAGCGCTTTACATTAGAACCGGTTGCGATACCTAAGGATTTAGGATTACATGAGTTACATAAAAGATGCAAACAGAAAAAAATTGCAAATGTACAAGTGTTAAAGTCACAAGGAAGAGGTACAAGCAGAAAAAATTGTAAATGTAGAAGTTGTAGAGTCACACAAGGAAGAGATACAAACTGAAAGAAACATTTTTTTTAAATGTAGAAGTTTTAAAGTCACTCAACGAAGAGATACAAATGGATAAACTCTATAGGAATGGTAATGAGTACAAGGATCTACATATACTAGTGGTTCTAGTTATCTCTATATACATGTATATATATACAAATAGTACAATTTCTCAGGTCAAGACCACATAAAAAAAGAAAAAACAGGAGAGCAGAGTTCAATTAAGGGGGTCAGGGGGGACGTAGTCACAGCACCAAGGGAGGGATACAAGGGTATGGAAAAAAAGGCAAATCAGAGGATCGTCAAGGGGGAAAAGAGGGAAAAGGGTAAAGGACAGGGAGATGGCAAGAGGACGGGTCAGGGTCCAGAGAAAAACAGCCGAGAACAGCAGCAAAATGGCGGGCAGGACAAAAGTAGAGAAGTCCATGAGAGTGACCCAGTGAGTTCTTAAGGTGCAACGGAGTCAATGGAAACTGCTGGGACCTCGCTGCCGCAGCAGCAGTCAGTCATTACACTGGGCCCCCCTGCAGACTAGTCCGGCGGTCCGTTGGTTGATCCTGTCGCCCCTGAAGCTGAATCTCGATCTGCTCCGGAGCCCAGGGAATTTGTTGGGTCCTCGATGTCACAGTGGTCGGACCTTCCACTGGGCCCCCGCATACTAGTCCAGCGCTTTATCCTGTTCCCAAAGCCTTCTGGACACGACCCTGGATCGGACCCTGCATTGCACTCCCTGCACATTGGTCCGGCTGTCGATCTCGTACCCTAGACCTTCGGAACACGACCCCGGGCTTCCCTGAGTTGATGCTCCTGAAGCGCCCCTGAGACAACCGGGTGTTATTGTCTACGCCCCTGGAGCTGCAGCACGACGCTGACTGAGCACGCTGCGGTGAATGTAGCACACGGCTCGCCGTTTGGGAGTAAGCGAGAGGGAACTTAGGGGCATATGAGGAAGAACCTTGTTAAAATTATCGCCATTTGTAGCGTCAGGAAACTGCCGCTAAAATGCATTATAGAATTCCAATAGAAGCTCAGGTAGATGTGCAGGACATCTAACCTGGGCTTCTATTGGAATTCTATAAAGCATATTAGCAAGCCCATTATCGCCGTTTTATCGGCAGTTTCCTACAGCTAAAACGGCGATCATTTTAACGAGGTTCTTGCTAATAGCCCCCTCAAAGTCGTCCGAAATTGGTTTACACGTTAACTTGCATTTAGCCAAATTCTTTGTTTTTTTTATGGAATGTATTAAAACCGCTAATCAAAAGGGTACACTTCTTTTCGACGTGAAGGCCTCAAGACAAACAATTATTGGCCAAGTGATTATTTGTGCAGCACATTATCCTGGGTCCTGTGCCGCCATGGATTGAAGCATTGTCAGGCTTATCTGCACCACTTTTGTCCTTGTGGAATAGCTCATTGGGGATTTTTTGCAATCAGACTTTGCTGCCGGCCATTAGGGCAAAATGGAGAAAGTAATGCAATAAACATATGACACAGCTGTTTATAAAACGGCTCTGGTGTGTAATGTCATTTTAGCACAGACAAATTCTGGTCCATGCATAACTTGTGAAAAAGGGAATGAAACTAATTTGCCCACACATGCTGTTTGTTTAATAAGGAACGGGACAAACATTGGCAAGATTATGAGGTGTATATTAAAAAGGTCAGCAACAGATTCCGTGTACCGCCTAGTGGCGCAGTGTCACATGTGTGACTCCTTCAGCCTGTCATGGCATTTTAACCATCAGCAGTTTGCAGGCCAGGATTCACATGCCTAAACTGTGAACTGCAAGTCCCAGAATGCAACCAGCAGTGGAAGGAGGTTGGAATTTCCATTAATTGGAACCGCTCCTTGACTACTTGGATGACTCCTTCAGCCTGTCATGGCATTTTAACCATCAGCAGTTTGCAGGCCAGGATTCACATGCCTAAACTGTGAACTGCAAGTCCCAGAATGCTACCAGCAGTGGAAGGAGGTTGGAATTTCCATTAATTGGAACCGCTCCTTGACTACTTGGAAACTTTTGTTTTTGTTAACTTGGAACAAGGAGACTGCCCCAGCCATTCCGACTGAATTGTTATGTTAAGTTATGGACATTTATTCGGCGCACAGTTGCCCCAGCAAAGGGGCGTCCTGGCGCCTGACAAGGAAACCAACACAACACAACTAAAAAGACAGCAGAAAAAAAGGAACAGGCTTATGCAAATAAAAAAGTCTTGATGGCCCTACGAAATAAAAAGAGATTAACAGACGCACGTATCTCTAAAGGAAGAGAGTTCCAAAGGGCCGCAGCCCGGACTCGAAAAGAGCGGCCTCCAGCTCGGCTAAGCTTGAACCGAGGGACAACTGCAAGATCCTGGTTTAAGGACCTCAAGGAACGGGCAGGGACATAAGGCTTCAAGAGATTTGTAAGAATCGGGGCCGACGAGCCCTTAAAGATTTTGTAGGACAAACAGAGCACTTTAAACTGAATCCTCTGCTTGACAGGAAGCCAATGCAGAGACTTCAGAGTATTGGCAGCGGAGCAAAACCTGGGCAGACCAACCACAGCTCTGGCTGCCGCGTTCTGCACCCGTTGAAGACGTGTAATTTCAGCTTGGTTCACCCCTACCAAAAGAGAACTGGCATAGTCCAGCCAAGAGATCACCGTCGCCTGCAACACCAGTTGTCTGGTAGCGGCATCAAAAAACTTCAAGCCTAGTCTTAGTCCTCGCAAAATGCCAAAACAACTGGCAGCCGTTCTCTTGGTATGGGAGACAAAGCTAAGGGCGGGATCTAGCCACACTCCAAGATTTTTTGTCTCCATTGCCGGAGTCGGGGTAGGTCCCAATTCCGGAGGCCACCAAATGTCACCCCATAGTTCCGATTTCTTGCCGATGACCATAATCTCAGGTTTTTTTGCATTCAGCTGGAGATGGTTAGAATTCATCCAACTGGCAAGCGCCCTCAGCCCATTCTGGAACCTAGGGGCATCCAGATCAGAGTCCCCGCTGAGCGTGACCGCCAGATGAGTGTCGTCAGCATATGAGACCATAGTCAGGCCCCACTGTCTGACGACATCCGCCAGCGGCCTCACTTACAGATTGAATAACGTGGGTCTCAGCGAGGATCCCTGGGGGCCCCCTGGTCCAGCGGATGGAATTTGGACTGATGAGGTGGAATGGCTACGCAAAAAGTACGATCGGCAAGAAAGGAACGGAACCACTGGAGGGCAGTCCCTGTGATACCAGCTTCTTCCAGGCGCTGGAGAAGAATATTATGAGAGACGGTGTCAAAGGCGGCGCTAAGATTTAATAAAACAAGCGCCGCCGTTTGACCCGAATCTAACACCATGCGCAGAAGTTCCACCATGTAAAGAAGAGCTGTCTCCGTGCTGTGATCAGCACGGAAGCCATTCTGCGTAGGGTCTAAGATGTTTGCCCGCAAAAGGTGGTCAGAAAGGACTCTGTTCACATGTGCCTCCACGACTTTCGCCCGCCACGGGAGAAGCGATATCGGTCGGTGGTGAATTCATGGATGCAATGTGTGTCACCCTCACCCAGTCCTATGTTTTTGTTCCATTCTGAGACGTATAGTATGTAAGGGCTTCAGAACGAAAAGTACTATCTATTGACTTGGATCTAAAAGGCCATGGCCCGCTGAATGTGTCATGTGACACCTGTGCACTTTTGATCTGGATGTTGCACAGTATCGCACAGTGTCTTAGGTTAGCCACATAAAATCAATGCCAAGCAGAATAGATTTGCATTCCTTTTATAACGCGGCGCCTTTCTTCGTTGTTCTCGTGGAGTGGTATTTGGCGCGCTTTTTTCGTTCCAGGTTTTATAACCAAACAGACAAAATGGAACCCTTAAAACTGAACTTAATGCGGTGTGATTGGGCGATTGGGCTAGTGAAATGCGCCCGTATTTTAGCCCAGGATGTGCAGTCCAGTAGCCACATCTTCAGGTGTATTTCAGAGAGACCAATGCCCTCCAGTTAGGCTCAGTTAAGTACTTTACTGGTGACTAAGCAGGCATAGGCCGGCACCTTGTGGCCGGAGATGTTGAAGTGACGAGAACGCCCCAAAACGTAAGCAAATTAGTGAAGCGAGGCTTTGTTTTCTTTTGACAAGGGGTGTACGAGAAAATGCCAAAGCCTTGCTGGTCACATCTGATGGGCTGGAGGTGCTAGGTTCTGTATATTAGTACCATGCACTGAGTTCCGCTCTAGAGGAAGAAAGAGGCACAGGTGGTGTCTCAGCATCCGATGCCTAAGCTTCTGCAGCACCAGTAAAATTGCTTCTAGGCTCCACAGGTCTAGAAGGAGCATGCCTTTTTTGTCCCGAAACCATACCCCATGTTCAAGAGGGAAAACGCAGGAATCTCGGCGGTCCCTGTATGCCCTGTGTCCACAGAAGGCACTGCCACTAGGCTCGATCTAATAAAAAGGAATGAGGGAGAGAGGCGTGTCTATCAGAAAGGTTATTCAGTTTGAATGACAAGAGGACAGCTCTGTGTGCCTGTTCTCAAGGCGCCTTGTCCTGGTTTGGAAACCTGTGGAGACCTCGGTTCCGAAGCCGGCTTGTCAAAGAGACAACTGCGCATATATGCCGCGCGTCTCAGAACTCCTGCATATTCCAGTATTTAAAAAACAGTTACTGCCTGGCTAGAAAGAAATGTTAATTTTTGGCTTTCTTTTTTAGTGCCCTCCGTCATCACACCCTGGCCGAGCCCCTGGGCAAAGTGATGGAACAAAGGTCCGGCTGACCGGCTGCTCTTAAGGTGCTTTGGCCGGGAGCATGGCTGGCTTCACAGGGTCTCTACTGCCGGTGGACCGCAGAGGGCCCTTTGAAGGCAGTGCTTGAAAGTTCAAGGATTAACCCGCAGACGAGGGAAGCTTGTCTGCGCTCGATGCAAAGCATGTCTGTCTAAACTCTGTCTCTTGTACCTCTGTAAATGTAAGGTGACCTGATGCCTCAGTGTAACCACGGACGCAAAGCTCCAGGACTGACTTTTTCTTTTTACAAATTATCGCATTCAGATGTGTTAATCCAAGGGATGCAACCAGGACAACAACTCCCAGAATTCCGTAGGTTAAATAAACAAGCACTGACGAGGGCAAAGGCGTTGGAAGCATGTTGTTGCGCCTAACATAGGAAAAACTGTATACAGGAAATAGTACAGGTACTGTGTAACAACCAAGTAAAGAGGCCAGTATCCATGGGAGGTTACAAATGACGACATTGACTTCACTAAGGAGGGACTAATAAGCCTATTAAGGAATCAGACGCCAGCATTTACAAAGGACAAAGACACAAGCCAATGAAAAATAAGGGCGGTGAGTGGGCGGTGGCTTCTCTCCCGTACTGAACTACAACAGATCATTCGCAGAGCAGCGCTTGCGCGCTGGCTCAGCCTCGACCTAAAATATGCTCATGAACATTGCTTCACATTTGAAATGACCATAAAAAGTTGAAGCAACAGCTACATCTATTTGTTTTTTCCTAGTAAACAACCTGCAACCAAACAACCCCAAGTATTGAACTTTAAAAATACAGGAGTCAAACAAAACCTTGCATGCAAAAATAATAATAGGCAGCAAGATACCAAGTGTGTTATAGTTGTTGACTCCATAATACTTATAATTTTTATGGATGCTAATTCACCGGCATGTGAGAAATTTTGGTATCATATATTTGACTAATAACATTAAGGAAAAGGCTCTTTTTTAGGTCTTGTCTAGGCAGCACTTGCGTTGTCTCTTCGAGACATGCTGTATTCAGCATATGGACATTAAGCTCCGCCCATCTTTTTAATTGGCTCCTGTTACTTCCCTTTGTAAATGGGTGCTTTTCATTGGTCAATAGGCTTAGTAGTTCCTCCTTAGTACCGCCTTTTCTCTTGTTGTAAACTCCCATGAAGACTGCCAGTTACTTGTGTTGTTACTCTACATGTTTTAATTACAGCCTTTGAGTATTATTTTAGTAATGACTTTCTCCTAGTTGCTGTTGTAGGCAGGACACACTCTCTCGCTTCTGCAACCTAGCCTGCAGTTTAACTGCAGTTTTTTTTTAAGTAGCGCGGCATGCCCTTAATCTTAAACAATGGCGGCCTCGCGCCTCTGTTTTGTCAATATTCTTTTTTTAAGCAGCGCGGCACGCCTTCTACTCAGCAACATAGGCGGCCGCACATTACTTTGATTCTGGGCGGCTTTAAAGCATGAAGTGGAGGCACTGGCGCAAGTGACTGATGGTAGCCTTGTGTCATGCCTTTTTCTTTTTCAATATCTTTACTTTTTTACTTTTGCTACAAAACCCGGGATCTGCGCTTTTTCCAAAGTAAATAGATAGAAGAAATGCGGCTACTTTCCTTTTCTTTTCCTATTTCTATACTTTTGTTGCAATCGCGGCACCCACGCTTTTACTTAAGTCCCGCAATTGTAACAAAAGTAAATACATTTTTCAAAAAAGCACGGCCGCCATTTGCTGCACCTACGCTTTAGCTTAAAACAGCTTAAACTAAAGTGCGGGTGCCACGATTGTTTCCAAAGTCAATAAATAGAAGAAAAAAAATGCAGCCACGCACTTTTTTTCTATTGCTTTACTTTTGTTACAATCGAGCCACCCATGCTTCAGCTTTAAAGCACAGGTGCTTTGATCGCTTCAATAGTAAAGATATAGAAAAACAAGCATTTGAAAAACAATAGGTCTCGCATTACTAAAGGTTTGAGCTATTAGCGTTGCATTATTATTAGCAATGCCAATACCTCAAACTTTCAGTAATGCAAGACCTATTACATTGCAAATCCTTGTTTTAGGTCTCATCTAGGCAGCGCTTGCGCTCTCTCTTCGAGACATGTATTCAGAATATGGGCTTTATGCTCTGCCCAGCGCTTTTGGTTGGTTGGTTGGCCTGCCTTTTAGAAATTCCTTTACTGTGGTTGGTCAACGGTGTCCATCTGTCGCGCCTTTAGGTATTTGGTTCCCTCTTACGGGACATCACTGATTGTTTCTTTTGGTTGGCCATCTGTTGCCTCCTTGCTGGCAGACACACCCCATCCCTCGTGTCATTAATGCAGTCGTTCCTAGTTTTCTTTCTAGTGCTTTTCTCACTTCATTCCGGTGTTCCCACTTCACTGCGCTCAGATTAGTTGTTCTAGATTTTAATAAGATAAGTTAGCGGTGACCTTGTTTTTTGTTGTTGTTTATAGCTGGCACTGTAGGGAGTGTTTCTTTATATAATAAACAGAGCTTGTTGGCTAATTGTTTAACATGTACCAGGGCATTTTTTTTTACGTTGCCTCTGTGCGCTTACGTTACTTTTTAGGTCAACGTGTTCAGCTCCTGGCACATCGTGCGATGACTCCGTCTCCTATATGGGCATCACAGCCTCAGGGTTCCTTATGGTTGTCCATCTTTAGAACTTAATGTGACCCACGCCTCCCTGCATCATGCAGACACCTTTGGTCCGGGTACCACGTGCAGCAAGAAATCTGCATTTTTTAAAATGATTGTATTGCCTCGTGGAGCAGAGGGCTTTGCACTCCCCAGAAGTGGACGGGCTGCTTTGCAGCAATGTGATTTATGCACCGCGGCAAACCACGCTTGGTCAACAACAATGGCTCCAGCTCGCCTTTCTTTTATCTTGCTCTGCACGCCGTGCAGCCTTCTAGGTACACCTCTTCAGCCCCCTCCAGAGTTCTATTGTCTGGGAATGAGGGGTGTCTCCCCTCGTAGCTCCCTCCAACTATCTCCCAACAGTCAGATCGGGCTGTGCTCAAGAATGCTTGCTCGACAGCAGTTTGAATACATGATGGAAATGAAGGCATGACAGCCTCTCATTTCCCCCAGAAGCAGTTTGCAGTGGCATTATGCACTTGGGCTTTGCAGATGGACCATGAGCTTGTTTTTCCTTTCCGATCGGCTACGACCATGTTTTGAGTGGCTACTTGCGTGCATGCCTTTATCTAATTTTTTTTCTTTTCAGAATGTAGTTATTAGGTCGAGTCTAGCGCGGCGCACATGCGCTGCTCTAGGAGATGACCACTTGGAATCACTCTGGACTTCGAGCAAGCTCGTGCGTGTTGTAGTGACATTTCATTGGCATATGCGTGTGACTTTCAAAAATGAAAGCACGCAATTAGCCAAAGGCAGCTTTTTGTCCCACCTTTTCTTAAAATTTTGACGGCTTTGGCATCCACCTTGCGGTTAAGAGCAGCGGTACGCAGTGTGCCATCTGTTGAGTGTTATATTTCATAGGTTGTTTTTGTTCTGCTTCATGCGGCCCCGCTTGCGAAAGCCTCCTCCCCCACCCCTTCCCTCCCTCCCTCTTTTCTGCCTCTTCCAGGAGCCGGCTGAGACGGGAGGAGATGCGCTTGTTTTTGTGTTGCAGACTCTTCACACTTTCACTCGCTCTCCCTGCGCGAGTTTGATGCAGGTTCCGGCTATTGTGAGATGTTTAGTTTTAAAACCTTAGAAACCATTCAGAAAGGAAACATTTCTGCAAGTGTGTTACTCCTTTCTAACAAACATTGTGATATTGTGCAAACTGCTTCTCCCTGTTGCATGTTCCTTTTCAACGCCTTCTCCTCTCGGAGCCCGCTCCTTCTCTCAGCCCCATGCCCCCTTTCACACTCTGTCCTCCCATCTCTCACTTTCTTTCAGTGTACGCTGCCTCTTACTGCCCCATTCTCACCTTTCCAACCTGCTTTCTCCTTTAATTTTAACCAACACCCCCCAGGGTGGATGATGTCGAAGGAAGGAACGCTGCGCACCAAAAATAAACACATTTATGGAAAACTGTACCATTTAAAGGTCTGCTAAAAATGTAGCAGACAGGAGAATTGTGATAGCAAAAAACATTGTGGCAAAGCTGAATGTCATACACATACGTACTTAGAAATCATTCAGAATGGACACATTTCTGCAAGTGTGTTACTCCTTTCTAACAAAAATCGTGATATTGTGCAAACTGCTTTTACCTGTTGCATCTTCCCTTCCAACGCCTTCTCTTTTCGGTGCCCGCTCCTTCTCTCGGCCCTATGCCCCCTTCACACTCTGTCCTCCCATGTCTCCCTTTCTTTTATCCTATGCGGCCTCTTACTGCCCCGTTCTCGCCTTTCCAACCCTCTTTCTCCTTTAATTTTGACCAACGCCCCTAGGGTGGATGATGTTGAAGGAAGGAACGCTGCGCACCAAAAATAAACACATTATGTCAAACTGTACCATTTAAAGGTCTGCTAAAAATGTAGCAAACAAAAGGCTTGTGATAGCAAAAAATATTGTGGCAAAGCTGAGTGTCATACACTTGTGCACCTAGAAACTATTCAGAAAGGACACATTTCTGCAAGTGTGTTACTCCTTTCTGACAAACATTGTGATATTGTACAAACTGCTTTTCCCTGTTTCGTTTTCCTTTCCAATGCCTTCACCTCTCGGTGCCCGCTCCTTCTCTTGGCCCCATGCCCCTTTCACACTCTGTCCTCCCATGTCTCCCTTTCTTTCAGCCCACGCTGCCTCTTACTGCCCGGTTCTCGCCTTTCTGACCCACTTTCTCCTTTAATTTTGATCAACGCCACCTGGGTGGATAATGACGAAGAAAGGAACACTGCGCACTATAAATAAAGACATTGTGTAAAATGGTACCATTTGAAGGTCTGCTAAAAATGAAGCAAACAAAAGGCGTGTGATAGCAAAAAACATTGTGGCAAAGCTAAATGTCATACACGTACGTACTTAGAAACCATTCAGAATGGACACATTTCTGCAAGTGTGTTACTCCTTTCTACACCCATGGTGGCACCAGGGTACACTTGCCTGGACGGCATAATGAAATGAAATTTAGGTTTTATATAGCGCATGGCTGCCCGTGAGCGTCCCAGCGCTGAGATTGCAGAACCTCTGGGGGTGGAAGCCGGAGGTAGGGAGGAAAGTTATTGCGGAAAGAGATGCGTTTTAAGAAGCTTCCGAAATTTCATATGATTGGTCTCGGAACGAAGATGAGATGGCAGAGCGTTCCAGGTGGTAGCCGCTGTAACCGAGAAGCGATGTCCTCCAGTTCGGGCTTTTCTGGTTCTGTGGACTGTGGCCAGATGACCTTGGGCTGAGCGTAGGGGCCTGTTGGGTCTATATGGGAAGATCATATCTTTTAGCATTGGGGGCCCTTGATTTTGCATAGCTTTATGAGTGGTACAAAGGGCCTTAAATTTGACCCTTTCGCGGATCGGCAGCCAATGTAGTGCCTTAAGGGCGGGTTTGGCTGAGGCTCTACGGGAGGTCCCTGTAAGGATCCTTGCCGCAGCATTCTGTGTTCTTTGAAGAATGTTGATCGTAGATTCTGGGGCAGCCAGAAAGAGAGCATTGCAATAGTCCAGTCTTGATAAGACTAGACCTTGGACGAGCAATTTCTGTGAGGGTCCCGGAAGTAATGGGAGGATCTTTCTGGTGGAACGCAGTAGCCCCACACATGTACCAGCTGTTTTTTTTGCTTGCGTTTTCAGGGATAGGTCCTGTTCAAGCCAAAAACCCAGACTTTTTAATTCAGTCTTGGGTTGTGGGAGGGGGCCTAAGCATGCTGGCCACATGGCAGAGGGAAGAGATGGTATTTTGTTTCCCAGCAGCATGAGCTCAGTTTTCGAGCCATTGAGCTTGAGCCTTGAGGTGGACATCCAAGCATGAATTCCTTCTAAACAGTCATGGAGATTTTTGAGCTTGTCCTCTTCCAGTGAGAATGATACGATCATTTGGGTGTCGTCAGCATATGTGACGGCTTTTATCCCAAAAGGGGAGACCACATCTTCCAGGGGGGCCATGTATGTATTAAAAAGTGTAGGGCTCAATGAAGAGCCCTGGGGGACCCCACACTGGAGAGGGAGGATATCGGATCGCACATTCCCTTCGCAGACCTGAAATGTTCTGTCTTTTAGAAACGAAGAGAGCCAGCCAAGGGCTGTGCCCCTTATTCCCAAACTGAAGAGGCGCTTAATCAGAGTTTTGTGATCCACCGTATCGAATGCAGCGCTTAGATCCAGGAGGATCAGTAACACTGATCCTCCCGAATCCAAGATGCATCTGGCCTCTTCAACCACTTTCAGGAGGGCTGTCTCAGTCCCTTGACCTGGACGAAAGCCTGTCTGTGTGGGGCGAAGAAGATTGTTGGTTTCAAGGAAGGCAGACAATTGCTGGTTGACCACCTTCTCTGCAATCTTACTTAGGCCTGGTAGGAGGGAAATTGGGCGGAGGTTGGTCAGGTCTGCGGGGTCCATACCTGTTTTTTTCTGTAAAGCCTTGACAATGGCGTGTTTCCAATTGGGGGGGACCACTCCTTGGTTGAGAGAAGCATTGATGAGGCTGGTGGCCAGATGCGAGATGGTAGGTCCGACTTGTTTAAGGATACGAATAGGTGCTGGATCGTTAGGGGAGCCACTTTTCAAGTCTGAGAGGACTTTCAGAAAGTCGTCATTAGACAGTTGGTTGAAGCTGTCTAGAGTTGGACTGGTGACGAGGGCTGATGGAACGGCCAGGGGATTGTAGTCGTTTAAAGGTGGAAGTGACTGTAAAATATGAGTGATTTTATTTTGAAAACAACAAGCTACTTGGTTGCATCTGGCAACTGTGGGTTGTTGGTTTGAGGGGGGATTGGGTATTGTGAGGAGCTCTTTGACTATTTTATAAGTCTCACGAGAAGAATTGGAGGCAGCTTTGATTTTTTTATCAAAGAAGGAGGCTTGTGCTGCTTTCCGCGCAGCTTTATATGTCCTCATCGCTAATTTGTATTCTTCCTTGATGGTAGGGTCCCATTTTTTCCTCCATTTGCGCTCATGAATTTTGCAGATTTTCCTTAGGTTCCTGAGTTCCTGTGAATACACTTAACGCTTACACTTAACTTTCACCAGCTTAGCACGAGGGCGTAATGTAGGCCCCTGCAGTGGGCTTAATTTAAGCCGGTATCTGCCGGTAGGCACATGGGCAAATTAAAAAATAAAACTGATACTTTGTGGAAAATATATAAAAACGCATTCATAAAAAACACGGAACATCCTGGCTGTTATTTCTAACAAGGCACAACTTTAAGAAAGATGTAATCAGGTCCTCAGGCGCTTCCTCGCACTTAAATTAAAATGTTGGTGACAACTCTTAACGAGAAGCAGACCATCGCCGCCAAGGTAACAGCAGTCAGACACAGCACTCCTTCCCCACTCCCAAAAAACGACTCTGTAGTAAACATTATCTCCCTTCATTTTCTCCTCACCTGCTTCCTTTTAATGTTCCCCTATCTCCCTCCCACTCACTCCTCTACAAAATATAAGGTGCAACAAGCATAAATGTTTTGGGTGTGTTAATATGCACTAACGTTCATATCCTTACAAGGCCCATGCCAAAACCATTCAACTGTCAGGTGCTTGCTATCAAAATAAAGGACACCAAGCATTAAAAGATGCATTTTTTTAATTGACAAATTACTAAATGCTCTTACCAACTGCACTATCCAAACACACGGGACCAGTCCAGAAAGCAAGCACAATTTATTCTACAGGAGGTCTACAAATAAGCCGCTGTTTACCGTGCAATTGTACAACATAGCCTAAACACATTGGCAAAGCCAATAGGTCTTGGCAAAACACTAATAAGGTCCCGAAGGCGAGACCTATTGGCTACGCCAATGCTTGTTTGAAGTGGGACTCCTAGTTTAGTGATGGTCTGATTTCAGTTGCACTACACTTGATTGGAGTCCAGCGTTTCAGACTCTAAGGAAGGGCCTTTCATCATGTATCTGCAGGCTTTTGTTTAGTTGTAAAAGTAATGGGTTATACTCGCTTTTTCCACCAAAACTCTTGCACCAATGGACCACTGAGCAAAGAAGCTGAATGTCCCTCCAATTTTTGTCTCGATAAGTATCCAGTTTTCGATTATTGTAGCGGTGCTTGATGGTAAATGTGCAAATCGCAGTCGTTGCATCTCTAATACTGACATGCATGCTTAACCCGTTTACTCCCTCAGTTGCAGTGTTAGCAGTTCAAAAACACTGAACCACGCATCTTTACGTGTTATGCTTCACGTTTAACCCCTTCACTGCGGCGGCTATTCCGGCGCAGTGCTAAGGGGGCGGGGCGGCCGCGCGGCGGCCGCATGCTGGTGACGGAACCGCTCCGTCACCAGCGTCGGTTGCGCTGTGCTTATGACGGAGCGGTACGTCATGGCCCGCCCCGCTCAAAGGAACGCTCAGCGCAGGCGCGGAATTCCCGCCGCGCAGGAGTGCTGGGCAGGCCATGACGGAACCGCTCCATCATCAGCACAGCGCCACCGCAGCTGATGACGGAGCGGTTCCGTCATCAGCAGGCAAGGGGTTAAACAACAATGTTGAGTTTGTAACTTTAAAGAACACGGATAAACAGGGAGGGTATATTCGCTTACAGCCAATGCTGCCCACTTTGGAACTTTATAACCAAGTTCGAGGCCCGGCACCATCCTGTGATTCCTGGGAAAGCACCTAATTTCTCATGATTTTAAACAAAATCTGACATTGTGTAACATAATCTGGTGCTCGTTTAGAGCACACAAATGCTCTTGGACAAAGTTCATGCCATAGAGTCACTAGCAGTTTGCATAATTATCATGACAGCTGTTGAGATTTCGTACTTCGGATGAGTTGGGCGACACCCTGTACTTTGCAGACTTCTGTAAATGCTGCTACATTCACGAGGCAGTTTATTTTTTTTTTTCAATTAGTACGTTTTGGTTTCCTGTTTAGGGAGGACCTTTACTTCAGCTTTCTGAAGGCCTGGGTTGTGCTTGTGCAACCATCTGTTGCTTGTCAAGCTGTCAGGGAGAGGTAATGATTAGGCCATGGGAGGAGGGAA
The DNA here is from genome assembly GCF_964263255.1 of Lissotriton vulgaris. Lineage (NCBI taxonomy): Eukaryota > Metazoa > Chordata > Amphibia > Caudata > Salamandridae > Lissotriton > Lissotriton vulgaris. The sequence goes on along the minus strand of NC_141696.1, from coordinate 441,643,087 downwards.
TGTGTGAAGTCTCTCGCCTCACCCTCTTTAGTGACATGTCGTGCCATAGACAGGGAAATTAGCTGTGAGTGACTAATGATGTTAGTGTGATACAAAAAATATTACAGCTCAAGTTTCCTTTAATGCACTTCCACAGTTTATGAATTGGCAATCTGTCATTGGTTACAGCATTGACATATCCCTGAATTCCCTACAGCGACTAGTTGTGTTTCAAAATTGGCCACATCGTCCATATTGAGTGTGCGTGTTCAGTATTTTGTGTTCGACACATAACTAATTTAGGAAACACCATTCTCTTTCATGTTCATCCACTTTCCGTTAATTTTCCGCGATTAGCCTTTACATAAATACGGGGACCTAGTATAAGAAGATTGTTTGCCTTTTCTAGATTGCACCTATCACATCTGGTCACTTCATTAGTGAATTTAGTCTCAAGGGTCCAGTATATCTTGTGAAGGGTTAAAAAGTGATTCCTTTTTGGGGCAGACGATTTTATATCGGAAACTCAAAGATACTTACCATACATTTTCTAGATCCGGTCTTTGCAAACATCTTTCCCATTTTGAGTGTGGTTGAATTTACTTTGTATCCTCTGCATTGAACAGTTCCCAGTACCAGATAGAGACTTCGTATTTTAATTTGATGCCACCCTCAATCATGTCTTTGTAGTGCCAGTTATCTTGCAGTGTCAACGATTGGTTTGACCACGCTGATTGTAGCAGATAGTACTTAAATCGTGCCAGCTTTCCAGGTGTAACCTCAGATATGGTCCCCATCTTACACAGTTTAGTTCACCTTTTAAGTCCCCCCAACACCTTATACCTGCATCTTTTAGTGGTAAACTAACTTAATTCAGTACCAGGATGGTTTGCAGGGTGAATTCCATAGAGGGGCAGCTTGAGTATCCTCCTCTCCCTGAAGAACGCGACCCGCCAACAGAACCCACCCACCATTCTGGTGCACCCTAGTAATAACACCTGCCTCCCACCGCGAGACACCACCTCCAACACTACCAGAGAGAACCAAACTCCTCTATCCCCCTCCAGCAACCACCCTCTCCCAACCCCCTTCCCTCCCTACCCACTTCGAATGACCTCAACACACTGTTCGTGACTCCCAATCCCCTCACCAGTCCCTCATGCAATTTAACATCTACGCTCCAACATGGCACCCGCCTCCCCGCACCACTAACCCTGCCTAGATTCCGCACGGACACCTCACCCGCTAAAGGGTAACTTAACAGTGTTAGGCTCTCCCCCCCAGGTTTAACTTTCCCTCACAGAACACCCACACTGACATACAGACTGGGCAGCGGCTCACCCTGCTTGAAAACCCAATAACCACCATAATCCAGGGTCTTAGTGAAATCCTTACCAACCTCGCCGCACCCCTAAAGCCTCACCATTACCTTAGTAAAATCCTTACCAACCTCGCCGCACTCCTAAAGCCACACCATTACCCTTCCTTCCTCTCTCTTTCTCAACAGAGGCTTCCCAATACTCCCCATCCAGAAGGGATCTCTACCCCCTCTCTCATCAGACACAGAGACCGAAAAGAACTAGAGATAACACTTCTGCGAGTGAAGCGACATCTCTCGCTTCCTCAAACGACAATCTTATTACTGCCACCCTCAAATCCAAAATACAGGTGATCACGGGACTGGGAAGGGAACAGGCCCCTTCGAAATCCCCTAGACCCCCGGCCACACGCACCATCATCCCCAAGGTCCCCTGAATGATAAAACACACAACAGAGAATTCCCCCACTAACTGCATGCTCATAAACTGCAGATCAACCACCAAGCATGCCACAGAGCTAGCGGAATCCATCCTCACCCACGACATAGACATATCATTCATCACTGAGACATGTTTAAGTGACTCCTCATGTCCACTAATGGATACTCTTGTCCCCCTGGTTTTGCTATCACCAACAAAGATAGGAAAGATCAAAGAGTTGGAGGCATAGCCATCATCCACAAAAACAATATTTCTGTTACGGAAATAGACTTGTTCATCTACAACACCTTTGAATGCCTAACTGTCGACATTAACACTAGTAACAATAAAACACTCATCTTCCACCTCATTTACCACCACCCCCAGGCAACACCACCACATTCACTGAACACCTGTCCGACCTGATTGCCCACTGCTCTCTGCGAGATATGAACAACCTTATTCTGGGCGACCTCAATCTTCACTGGCATGAAGAAAACAACCTGCTAATCCAGAACCTGAAGGAGCTGCTGCACGGCAAAAACCTTACCCAACACTGCTTAGAGGAAACCCACAACAAAGGAGCAATCCTAGAGGCCATTATCACCCAGCACGGCACTGTCACGATAGACCACACCCTGCCCATAGATTGGTCCGACCACCACTTAATCCTTTTCTATCTCACTCAGCCTATCACACCTAAACCCCCACCCAAGACCCTCCAAAATGGACTAGAAACTTCACCCAGATTAACATGACTGACCTAGAGGGAAGGGTTAACTCTCACCTCACTGCCTCCACGGATGATCTATCCACAACAGAACTCACCGCCAACTACAACACAAACATGACATCCATTCTAGATCAAGTAGCCCCCTTGAAACTAAAAAAAAACAGGAACATCCCATCCAGATCTTGGTTCAACACGGACATTGACAACAAAAGAAGACAACTAAGAGCTACAGAAAGACTATGGAGGAGCAACCCCGCCTCAAGCCTACTCGTACAACTCAAAGCAGAATGAAAGAAATACAAAAAACACATCAGCTGCGAAAATTCCACCTTCCGCGACGCCCTGGACAATGCAAATAACAGGCCCAACAAACTGTTCAAAATCATCAGACAACATACCCCCGGAATACTCCCTACAGGCCTCCAAAGACTTGTGTGAAAACTTTGCCAACTTCTTCGAAGAAAAAATCACCAGGATTGAGCTCTCACTGGACATCAACGTCAACACCGTCTGCAAATACCTGCCTCCAGTGACAGTAGATAGCTCGCCCAAGCACCCCACAACAACTTGTAAGTACTTCAACCCATCCCGGACACCGAGATCCCCAAACTGATCTCCACCTCCAAACCAGCCTCTCACGTCCTTGACCCGATTCACACCGAACTGACCAACAAACTGAGATTCTCCAGAGCGCTGTTCTGATGCAAGATCATTAACAGCTCCCTGAGAACCGGCATCATACCTGAATGCCTCAAAGTTGGCCAAGTAACACCACTACTAAAAAAAACAGACCTTGACTTCAAGGAACTGAATAACTTCAGACTCGTCTGCAATCTCCCCCTCCTATCCAAAATCCTTGAAAATACGTCCTCCAACAACTGACTCAGCACATGGATAACATCAACCTTCTTGACCCCCACCAATTTGGTTTCAGAAAAGGCTACAGCACTGAAACCGCGATCCTTAACATCACAGACGACATCCACAAATCCCTCAATATCGACCAATGCTGCCTACTCATTCTCCTAGACCTATCGGCAGCTTTTGAAACGGTTCATCACCAACGTCTCATCAAGGCTTTACAAGGAATGGTAGGAGCTGATGAGGTGGTTCTACGCTGGTTCTCCTCCTTCTTACACAGCTGCTCACAAAGGATTTAAAAAAAAACTTTACCTCCGACCTACACCCTGTCAACAGGGGCGGCCCCCAAGGTTCAGTGCTCTCACCTTAACTGTTCAACATATACCTGGAACGCCTCACCACCCTACTCAAAAATTCTAACATCCCTTTCCACCTCTATGCAGATGACACCCAAATCTATCTAGAAACCTCCTCCATTGATGACATTCACAGACTAAATGTCACTCTAAAAGAAATCCAACATTGGCTGTTGCTTAATCACTTAAAACTCTACCAAGACAAAACCGAAATACTCATCTCCAAAAAAGAGGAGAACCCTCATATTTCAGAATGGCTAAAAGCTTTGGTTGCTCTTAACGGCAATCACACTCTGACCCACTCCGTTAAATCATTAGGAATTACTCTAGACTCAAAACTCGACCTGGCCAATCACATCAAGAACTCCGCAAAGATTGCCTTCATCAACCTGAAGTTACTTAACAAAATAAAACCATTCATCCCAAACAACGACCTCAAACAAGCCACCCAATCACTGGTGCTATCCAGACTCGACTATGGGAATGCCACCCTCACTGGTACAACAAAATCTCACCTAGCACCCCTCAAAACTACTCTCAACTCAGCCGCTAGAATGGTCACTGGAATCAGGAAATACGATCACATCCCACCAGCATTCAGAGAACTAAAATTGCTCCCAATCGAACCGCGTGCCAGTTACAGAACTGCCTTCTCACACACAAAGGCCTGCACACAAGAAAGCCTGAGTATTTGGCTGCCAAACTCAAGAGGGCTGTATGACAAGGAACCTCAGGAGCTCCAGCACCCTACTAATCATCCGCATAAAAAAACGCAAAAAAAAACTGCTGCACGGTCCTTTGCCGGAAATGCGACCAAAATCTGGAATGCCATCCCATTTGGCATCAGGACAATCTCGTCCTTCACAAAGTTAAAAAAACAACTTAAAGTCCTTTTCCTCAACCGCTCCCTCCCAAATGGATAGCCACCATCAATACGCTATTCCCTGCTCGTTGTCTTTTCCTGGCATTGTAGCCCTAAGACTCACTTCCTCCCTGCTATTCGTCCCCCAACTGCTTCTCCGCCCTTTGATTGGTTCAACCCCAAGACAACATGCTCTCTATGAGGTTATCTCAGGACTCATGGACTACCTCAATGCTGCTCAGAACACTTGGACTTCTGAACCTCTATGTAGAATCCTGCCTTATTGAATCAATCCCAAGACAACGTGCACTCCATGAAGTTATCTCAGGGCTCACGCACTACCTCAATGCTGCTCAGCACACTTGGACTGTCAAACCTATATGTAGAATACTGCTTATTGTATGAATCTTGCTCAAAAACTTGTGAAGCGCTCCGATACCCTTGGGTTATGCTAGCGCTATAGAAAACTTCTTAATAAATAAATAAGTATAATAATGAATCCTATCCTTAGTGTTTTTTCTGATGCTATGCTAGACTTGTAACATGGTTCTTACAATGTGTAAGGAAATCTGCTTGAAATATTTAGCTGCCCAGAATTTATATAAGAATTTATCATGGCCTACGCCTTTAGCTTTACACCTTGCATAATTCACCTGGGCTGTTTATCTGGTTGCATCAGCAACATCCTGCTGTTTTTAAAATGGAACTCATATACTTATAACTGTAAATCAGGTAAAGCCAGGCCATCTTTTCTCAGCATCCTCCTCAGTTTTTTCCATTTAGTCATGCACCCGTAGAGACCCAATAGAAACTACTGACCATATCCTATATTTTAGCTAAACTCGTTTTTAGGAATGAGTGGAATACTGTAAACTAAAAAAGTTAGTCTTGTTAGAATCATAAATTTGAAAAAATGGGGGCCCCTGCATACAAGAGAAACTTGCCAATCGCAGAGAAAAAACTAACAGTTGAGAAAAAACCCAGACAAGTGACAATATATATGACAGCATACGTGACTGCTTTGTTGGTATCAATGAAACATGTTTTTATAGTAATTTATCACATAAAAAAGATATAGTTTTCTACATAAAAAACAACATAATTTTATACAGTGTCCTATATTGCAATAAATACAGAGAATAGTGCATGTTTTGTTACACATTTAGTATTTTTTTTCCTTTCAGTTTTCCTTGTGTATTTAAGTATACATTACATTATTTAATCAAACCATGACATTATTGGAGAAGAAGTCCACAATGTGAATGGCTGAGATGGTATTGAAGGCTGGCTGTATGTTGACGCTCTACGCATGTTTCGGCTGAAATGCCTTCGTCAGGAAACCATCACAACATTCACTACATAGGACACAAAGGAATGCATAAATACTAAATATGTATGCCCGCAATTGTTATATTTTACTAACGTCTTACCAGAAGATCGTATTTGGTTTACGAGTATAGTTGGTGGGTTGGAACCCATGTGACCTTACTTTAGCTAATTTAGTGATAAAAGGAGAGTTAAGTGCAAGTGTAAAAGAAAACCTTAGTATCACACAGCGATAGAAGAAGGTACAACACCGAAATGTGAGCACAAAACAGTAGTTGGAATATCTAGCAATAACCTAATGTAGTTTAAAAAAAAAGAGAGCAGATGCCCCTGTACATCATCATGCATACACCTAACCGTAGAGAGATGTTTAAATATGGCAAATCCCAATATTGAATATGTTCCATAAAACCTGAAAGAAACAAGTCCAAGAAGGGTCATGCTTACTAAAGATATGCTGGCATGGACAAATTACCTGACGTATTAATGCGTCAATAAATCTCTTAGGGATAACTTATTTCTGATATTATGGCGAATCCTTGTAAAATCCTAAATACAACGGAAGATGGACGAAAAAGCTTTATTCATAGGGTAACTTGTCAGCCTATTAGTCTATTAGAATGCTGTCTCCAAGTAGAAACTGTCCCTTATGTGTGATTATGGGTCCAACAAATGTTTGTGGGGGTGGCCCACCGTAATAATTGCTCAGAAATCTTAGGTAGTGTCCACAACAGACTTCAGCAATGTGTACACTATAGCTGGAGCAAGCTGGTAATAGAAGGCAAAAAATTATAGAGAGTTCTCAGAACATATATCTTGTTAGAGAATATTATAAATGTTGTCAAAGAAAGATGTTAGAGTTAGATACCTGATTCAGAAACAGGCGAAATAAAAGAAGAGAGGCCTTGTTTCAAACATAGTGCTTATAGATATCCTTGACAGTGTGTCTAAAGCAGTAGTACACATCTCAATGTGTGGCCCTTAGTGCAGTATATCAAGGAACGGGAACTAGTAGCATAGAGAATATACAGACTAGAGCATCCGAAATCCGAATTGTGCATAATAATTGGCATCATACAGTACTCCAGCTGATCTAAATGGTTAATTGAATATTAAGGAATATACTTTGAATGAGTACGGCTGTTAGGTAGCCCTAAATATATTGCAGATGGATTCAATTCCTTTAGTTGAATGCCCCGCACCCACGTTCAGTGTCCACCACTTTTGTACCTTGGCCCAGTCGCGCTAACCGAGTCCTCCATTCTCCGTCTCCGAGAGACACAACAATCTAAGATATCGGGGGCAGGTTACCTCACGGAATTCCGAAGACAGCAGGGACAAAAAGGGCTGCCACAGCTCTGCATATTTGGCTCCCTCCCCAGCCGCCATCAGGGAGAGTTTTTCCATGCCAAGGACTAGCCTGAGGCGATGTAACCACCCTTGTAATGTAGGGCCAAGCGCCGTCCTCCAATGAGTGACAACGTTTTGTTTTGCAGAGCCCAAGGCGATTGCGATCAGGCGACCTCTACGGGAGCGCACCGGGTATGTCAGGGAATTTGGGAGTCCCAGGAGGACATATGATGGGAGACGGGGAATCTCTGTATCAAAGTGCGCGTCCACCTCATCCAGAACCTGTTTCTAATATCCCTGGAGGTGTGTAAAATCCCAAAGCAAATACACTAACGTTCCCACCTGCCCACAGCCCGCCAACACAATGCATCTCCTTGGTGTGATCCATTTCATGGAGACGTTCGGGGTGTAATGCCAATACGTCGCAATTTTTGTAAAGGTATCTGTAAGCCCCATAAAGTAAGCGAAGCGACGTGCTCTATAATAAATACCCTCCCATTCCTTACGGCTTAATGTCCTGCCCAATTCCCTCTCCCAGCGAGCCCTGCCAGCACTATAAACATAAATGTATTTAGCTAGTAGCATCTTGTATAGATCGGATATTAATTTCTTATCCGTCTTGCCATACTCATAGGGAGTGAGACGCCTATCAGCCCCCGAGCACACCTGCTCATTAAGAGCCCAATGCCGGGCCTGCAAGTATCTGAGCCTCTCCCCTTCCGGCAACTCATATTCCTGTCTAGAATGAGAGAAGGGAATTACCCCCTCAGTCGTGTAAAAATGATAGAGAAACAGGCATCCCGCTTGGCATAGGCCGCAGGGTCCAATCCTGGAGTGAAATCCGGATTGTTCAGAACGGGGGTAAGGGGGACGGGAAGGTGGTAAATTCATGGCTGATAGTCGTCCGGTCCCAAACCTCCAGAGAAACCCTGGTAATATATGAGGCGTAAAGATTAGGGGGTCTGTGCTGCTTACGAAGGAAAGGAATATCTTGTAGGGGCCTACCTGCCACCGCCCGGTCCTGAAACAGCCAGTGCTCTTCTGACTCTGCTCCACTCCACCAATGTGACCAATTTTCCCCTTTATAACACGTACATCTTTGCCTTGTAGACGCTGGATATTCCGAATTTTCAACTCAACTGCACTGGCATTGCTCTCATCTTCACCCTCTTGTCTAATTTGCAATGGACGTGCCCTTCGCCTATAAAACTGTTGAATTCTACAACGCCTGCCCTGCTGTCTTGGAATGCTTGCTGTTGTTTGAGCAGGCTGTTGGACTTGGACATGGTCATTTTGATATTCATCACTGTCAGACTGCTGCAGTGGTAGCACTCTGTGTCTTTGACTTCTAGGATGAGTAGTGGGTGAAGAATTTGCTGAATTGATTTCATTTGTGTTCAGATCTTCAAGAATATGTGACTCTGACAAATTATTTGTGTTATTGTCCTCCTCTGCATCTATGATTAAAATAGTGCAAAAGGTATGGTATTTTTACATTGTGTAATTTTTTGCAGCATGAACTCAAATAAAATTCAAAGTAAAAGAACATGTTGCATGGCTACTCTCCTATTCTAACATTGGTGATTGTTTTTTTAATAGGTATACACCACATTTATCAATAAGTGAACCTCTAACGGTAATTGGACTACAAAACCCATAATGCATTGCTTCTATCAGTTTGAATGTTAATAATTTCAGCTACCTTCCAAACAAAAAATAGTAATTAAAAGGGTTTTTGAATAGGCAGCTAGGAGAACATTAAGGGTGTCTTTCACTCACATTTAAATGTAAAAAAACATGTATGAATTCTTACCTTGAGATGGTCCAGCTTGCTCAGAGGTGTCAATATCTATGACTCCAATCACTGCCTCTGTTGTAAGGGTTGTTTCTAGAAATTAATATTAGGATGGGATGCACAGCTTGTGAGCGTAAATTCAGTGCGATTGGGTTCACCTAGGGTAGCGTTGATACCCCTAAAAACGCCGGTGATAAGTACATGGAATGTGATTCCAGTGAAACACTGGGACCATCCCCTTGGGAACACCTTAATTTCCTCTAATGGATAGAGGATTCCACAATGTTTAGTGTTTCAAGTTTTTCTTTTTATTGATCAAAAGTTCATTGAATGTTGATTCACAACGTATTGATTTAGTTCATATTTTCACTCATTGGAAAGCATGAGTGACATCATGATTACTCAGACATCATTAAAGTTCAAAAAGTCCAATGCATTTCGGGCTCTACTATACGCCCTTCATCAGGGAATAATGCTGTAACAAAAGAAATATTCTACATTACCATCTTCCATATAACATTAAACAGTTCATTCAATTAAGCATCTCCTAATTTCCAAAAACGTAACTCTATGCAGTTATATGAAACGAAAAGTACACGGTCAGTCAGATGTAAATAAATGAACAACTCACATGTCTGTTGGTTTGGTCACTGCTTAACTGATGTGTTAACGCTGTTGTAGAGAGAAAGAAACGTGGGTTGTAGTGTGTTGTGTCAACGCGAAATATACAGTGTGTCGTAGCTGCCATATGTTAATGAATACACTAACCTGATGATCGGTAAGTTCAAACGTGAGTCTGGCCGCTCGTCCGAGGGTCCGTGCTCACGGCGATTTGCGCTTTCTCAATGCAACAATGTTGCTGTTCGGTTCATCGTTTGAAACGCGATGCCGATCACGTGGGTAATGGAGTTGGAAAAAAGACTATCAAACTATTTGACTATGTGTGATTACTAATGTCATGGTAAATATGTACCAAAGGTCAGCGTCACAGATAAATGCAAGCCGATTTGGTGTGATGTAAAAATAGATACATAAAAATAAATAAAAAATGAAATGAGATAGATTGAACGACGTGGTATCGAACCGATGTGTATAAGAAAAGATTTCCCGGAACATGCTTCAGTGAGTGGTGCTATTGAAGAACTGGGTTTCAATGACTGTTAATGTGGATATGGTAAATGCTAGACAGGAGAACCAAGTTAACAAGACATAGGGGCAAATTTACATATTTACAGTGCGTATCATAAGTAACATGAGAATTCATTTCTATCATTCAAACCAAATGGCTTTTGCGTGCACAACTTGAAAATCCAATAATTCTCTCTTTGGAGAATGTATTTAGTATTGTCTCTTCCTTCTATTTTGTTGATGGTCTCTAGTATTATGAATTTGAGCTGGGCAATGCTGTGTTTAGCTTCCATGAAATGCATTGCAACTGTTGATTTTGCATTCTTTAAACGTACATTAGATTTGTGCTCAGTGAGTCTAATTTTCATCTTACGTTCTGTCTTCCCGATGTATAACTTGCCACACGGGCATTTGAGGGCATATATGATGTTTGATGAGTCACAAGTAGCATTCACTCTCAGTTTAATTTCTTGTCCTTTCATTGGATGGTTGATTTTGTTGCCTTTTATCACGTTATTGCAATGTCCGCAATTATAACATGGTATGGTTCCATGATAGATTTCAGAGACAGAAATTCTTGGTTGAATCATTTCTCCTAGATTTTTTGTTCTTGTAAATGCGAATACAGGAGGTTCCTTGAAACTCTGATTGAAATCAGGTTCTAACATGAGCATTTGCCAATGTTTGAGGATAGTCTTTTTGTATTTGTAACTTGAAGTTGAAAATTTGGAGATAGCAACAATTCTTGTTTGCTCTTTCTTTTGACTTGGTTGTAGAAGAGTGCTTCTGTCTTTTTGGTCAATTTTAGATTTTGATTGATCTAGAATGTGTTGTGGATATCCTCTTTGTTTGAACTTGTCTTCCATTTCTTTTAGTCTGTTTTGTAATGTGCTATGTTCAGATGTTATCCTTTTGACTCTAGCCATCTGAGAGAAAGGTAAGAATTTCTTTAGATTGTGCTCATGAAAACTGCTATAGTGGAGCATATTGTTGCGATCTGTACTTTTGATGTGTAGATCGGTTGTGAGGCCCTTGTCTGTGCGGATAATTTTGACATCCAGGAATGCAATAGTAGTCTGCAATGAACGATGGATCAAAAATCTAAAAACTTTCATTCGGTACATAGATGACATTTTTATTCTATGGTCTAGCTCAAAAGATGAACTACAAGAGGCTCTTATGCAATTCAATCAAATTGATGAGAGAATACAATTAACTTGGGAAATATCAGAGACTACTATTGCATTCCTGGATGTCAAAATTATCCGCACAGACAAGGGCCTCACAACCGATCTACACATCAAAAGTACAGATCGCAACAATATGCTCCACTATAGCAGTTTTCATGAGCACAATCTAAAGAAATTCTTACCTTTCTCTCAGATGGCTAGAGTCAAAAGGATAACATCTGAACATAGCACATTACAAAACAGACTAAAAGAAATGGAAGACAAGTTCAAACAAAGAGGATATCCACAACACATTCTAGATCAATCAAAATCTAAAATTGACCAAAAAGACAGAAGCACTCTTCTACAACCAAGTCAAAAGAAAGAGCAAACAAGAATTGTTGCTATCTCCAAATTTTCAACTTCAAGTTACAAATACAAAAAGACTATCCTCAAACATTGGCAAATGCTCATGTTAGAACCTGATTTCAATCAGAGTTTCAAGGAACCTCCTGTATTCGCATTTACAAGAACAAAAAATCTAGGAGAAATGATTCAACCAAGAATTTCTGTCTCTGAAATCTATCATGGAACCATACCATGTTATAATTGCGGACATTGCAATAACGTGATAAAAGGCAACAAAATCAACCATCCAATGAAAGGACAAGAAATTAAACTGAGAGTGAATGCTACTTGTGACTCATCAAACATCATATATGCCCTCAAATGCCCGTGTGGCAAGTTATACATCGGGAAGACAGAACGTAAGATGAAAATTAGACTCACTGAGCACAAATCTAATGTACGTTTAAAGAATGCAAAATCAACAGTTGCAATGCATTTCATGGAAGCTAAACACAGCATTGCCCAGCTCAAATTCATAATACTAGAGACCATCAACAAAATAGAAGGAAGAGACAATACTAAATACATTCTCCAAAGAGAGAATTATTGGATTTTCAAGTTGTGCACGCAAAAGCCATTTGGTTTGAATGATAGAAATGAATTCTCATGTTACTTATGATACGCACTGTAAATATGTAAATTTGCCCCTATGTCTTGTTAACTTGGTTCTCCTGTCTAGCATTTACCATATCCACATTAACAGTCATTGAAACCCAGTTCTTCAATAGCACCACTCACTGAAGCATGTTCCGGGAAATCTTTTCTTATACACATCGGTTCGATACCACGTCGTTCAATCTATCTCATTTCATTTTTTATTTATTTTTATGTATCTATTTTTACATCACACCAAATCGGCTTGCATTTATCTGTGATGCTGACCTTTGGTACATATTTACCATGACATTAGTAATCACACATAGTCAAATAGTTTGATAGTCTTTTTTCCAACTCCATTACCCACGTGATCGGCATCGCGTTTCAAACGATGAACCGAACAGCAACATTGTTGCATTGAGAAAGCGCAAATCGCCGTGAGCACGGACCCTCGGACGAGCGGCCAGACTCACGTTTGAACTTACCGATCATCAGGTTAGTGTATTCATTAACATATGGCAGCTACGACACACTGTATATTTCGCGTTGACACAACACACTACAACCCACGTTTCTTTCTCTCTACAACAGCGTTAACACATCAGTTAAGCAGTGACCAAACCAACAGACATGTGAGTTGTTCATTTATTTACATCTGACTGACCGTGTACTTTTCGTTTCATATAACTGCATAGAGTTACGTTTTTGGAAATTAGGAGATGCTTAATTGAATGAACTGTTTAATGTTATATGGAAGATGGTAATGTAGAATATTTCTTTTGTTACAGCATTATTCCCTGATGAAGGGCGTATAGTAGAGCCCGAAATACATTGGACTTTTTGAACTTTAATGATGTCTGAGTAATCATGATGTCACTCATGCTTTCCAATGAGTGAAAATATGAACTAAATCAATACGTTGTGAATCAACATTCAATGAACTTTTGATCAATAAAAAGAAAAACTTGAAACACTAAACATTGTGAAATCCTCTATCCATTAGAGGAAATTAAGGTGTTCCCAAGGGGATGGTCCCAGTGTTTCACTGGAATCACATTCCATGTAAGGGTTGTTTCTACCATGTCCTCAAGGGGGGTGTTAGGTCTATCCCTGGGGGTTCCACCACCAGTCTTTCTTGCTGCCTTAATCCGGTTAGCAATTCTTTCCTTGGCACGACTGCGCAGGTCACACCAGCGTTTCTGCAAATTATTTATGTCACGGTGTGCCACCGCAACCGCATTTACTTTGGCTTGTATGGCAAGCCACAGCTTCCTCTTTACTGCCTCAGGCACCTTCAAAGATTGCCTCCCAAAAAGCTGGTCCTGCCTCACAGTGACCTCCTCTATCAGTATTTCCAGCTCCTGGTCACTAAATTAATTTTTCCTTTTCCTGGCCTGCAGGTCTACTCCAGCATTTTCCAAAGCCATTTCCCCTTCTGCTGCACACCAAAAAAGTCCTCCAGTTCCTCAGAGCAGAGCTCCAACTGCCAACTGCCACTCCTTAAGCTCAAATTTGACTACAGGTGTGTTTAGTTAGTCTCATGACTTGCTTGGTAACAATGGTTACAGGTGTGTGTAAGCAGTCTCCTGGCTCCCTTGAAAAAAAATGGTACAGGTGTGTTCAATTACTCTCCAGGCTTCCAGTGTGTGATGTCTTTCTAATTCAGCAAATTGCAAATTCGCAATTTGCGAATTCGCAAATTGCAATTTCGCAATCAAGGAATCGCAAAAAACGTGCAATTCGGTAAAAATTGCGATTTTCGAAATTAAAGAATCGCAAATTAAAAGAATGATGCATGAGGCTGTAAGTCTTCAATACAGGCAGGCAGCGCGTCCTTAGGTTGAGACAACAAGATCAAGAAATCATCAGCATATAGGCTGATCTTATGTACATAGCCCCCAAATTTAATCCCCGTTACTGCTGGATTAAGCCTCCATTTCTGTGCCAACGGCTCCATGTAAAGGGCGAAAAAGGAGGGCCGACAATGGGCACCCCTGCCTCGTTCCCCTCCCGAAAGCAAACCGAGGGGAAGTATAACCGTTGACTCCGTTCACGAAAGACGGCGACCGGGAAACAACGGAGGAGGGATACCGCACTACCGCACACCGCGTTTGAGGAAACGTACCCGTTTTTCTAAAGTGCCTCAACAGATGGATCCCCTCCCGGTTACTGCCTGATACACACCCGTATTAAGTGCAAAACTTTGACAAACTTGACTCACCCTACTGGGCGGAACATAGCAGCAAGATTATTTTCTTGCGCCTAACCCACTAGATGTACCAGTCCCATTTATCAATATATATATACATATACACCCAGTGAATACCTCGACGATTACCAGACTATTCTCGACTCACTTGCTCGGAGTCGAGTCGAAAGCCCTGAAGAGTCGTGTTGACTCATCTGTACACAACGAAACACGTGTCGGCTTACTGTGACTGTTCCTCAAGTCTGGATACATTAAATCTTCATCTTGCTGTGACAAGAAATACACCAAAGAATCTGCTTCTATTTATTGTATTACATTTGTCATTGTACTAAGTTTTTACCACCCTATTGTAGTTGCGAGAGCACATCTGTTTATAACCGTTGACTCGCACCGTGAATTTATAACAGTTCAGGACATAGGTACAGAACTTCGGTCCCATTCCCGCCTTCTCGAGAACTCTCGCTAAGTAAGGCCAGTGGACCCTATCAAACGCCTTCTCGGCATCGATGGCTAGCATCATGTACTCCCCAGCCGTGCGTGATGCTTTCTCAATAAGATGTAGGGACGATTAGTATTGTCTGAGGTTTGACGTTCCGTGCTGAAGCCCGCCTGATCCGGGTCAATTAAGCCTCCCATGTGTGATCCAAGCCGGGCCGCCAAGATCCCCGTATATAGTTTGAGGTCAACATTAAGAAGTGAAATAGGGCGGTACGCCCCACACCGTGATCGGTCCTTTCCCGGCATCGGTATAACCGCAATGAAGGCCTCCAAGAGGTCACTCGGAATTGCTCCTGGTGCTGAAAAAGAGTTAAAGAGAGGCACCAGTAGCGGGACGATCTGCGCACAGAATGTTTAATAAAAACTCGCTGGGAATCCGTCAGGCCCCGGGGTCTTTGCCAGTTTTAGGCGGGAGATGGCAGCAATGACCTCCTCTGGTCTAAGGTCGCTCTCCAAGAGGTCCGCCTGATTCCTTGAAAGTGCAGGGAGGGGAATGGAGTCCAAAAAAGCATCTTCCTCCAGGTCGCCAATGGACTCACCGGAGTAAAGGCCGGTACAAAAATCTCGAAACTCTTCAGCTATATCATGGTCCTCCGTGACGCATCTCCCATCCCCTCTAACAATCTCCTGTACTGACTGCCGTTGTCTGGTCTCTCGTAACTTGTGTGCCAATAACATCCCACATCTGTCCCCTCCCGTGTAGTAAGCATGGCGTAGTCGCAGGGCTGCAAACTCTGCCCTATCCTGATCGATCGCCACTAGGTGCTGCCTATCCGCTTTCAGCTGCCTCCAAACTCTAGGCGCCCCCGTTCTCTGATGCATTTGCTCCAGCTCTCTGACTTGCTGGATGAGATCATCTTGCTTGCGTCGCCTTTCTACATTATCTGCAGCAGAGATCGCAATAAACTCTCCCCGTAGAACCGCATTTAAAGCTGCCCACTGTGTCGCAAGTGTAGTATCTGTGTTGCTATTATGGGAGAGGTAATCTGTGATGGCGCACTGTATTCATGTTGGCACGTCCTTACGGTGTTGTAATGTTTCTCTAAGGCGCCATATCCACTGCGCGTGCTGGAACGGGGAGAGAGCAAAGACAACAGTCACTGGAGTATGGTCAGACAAGGAGGCCACTCCAATCTCCACCTTCATGGCTAGGGCATGTGTAGGCAGGGTCGCAAGCAGGTAATCTAGACGAGCATATGTTTTATACGCATTTGAAAAATAAGAATATTCTCGATCTTGGGGGTGGAAGCTGCGCCAAAGGTCCCTAAAGCCTAACTCGCTCAAACAAGCCAGTCCCTCTTCGGATAGGGCTCCTGCTTGCGTGGTAGGCTGACAGGACCTATCCAAGACATTGTCAAAAACCAGATTGAGGTCACCCCCTAGAACTATGTGGCGGTCTGGTGTAGATGTAGCTTCTGTAAGCGCAGTGTGAAAAAACCTCTCCTGACCTTCATTGGGTGCATAGACGGAGCCAATGGTAAACACAGTGGGGCCTAAAGAGAACCTATAGATTAAGTACCTTCCCTTAATCTCCACCAGTTTATCCAGGACCTTACCCTTGAATCTCTGGGACACGAGTATAGCCACCCCGCTGTCTTAGTGGAGTTGGAAGAGAAAAACTGTAGGGGGAATTTCCGGGACCGGAGATGATGGCAGTCTCATTGCAAGAGATGCATCTCCTGTAGGAGGCAAATGTCGGCACAGGCTTGTTCTAGCAATACAGCCTTGCGCTTGACTGGGTTATTTAGCCCACTCACATTAGGTGTGAGTATTTTCCGTTCTGTGACTGGCATCTAACAACGTTGTATTGGGGCATCCATTGAGGCCCATTAACCAGAAAAGATCTGTGCGCCCTATGAGTGTCAAGTCCCACAGAGTGCCGACCCCGGATGCTCAATACCTACTTAAGCTCTTGGTCGACAAAGAACAGCAAACTCCCTCCCACACCCCCCATACCCCCAAAACCCCCAAAAAGATAAGAGAAATACTTTCAAACAAATTGTCCATCATCCGTAGATGCTTAGTAATACAGGTAACTCGTTAACTCCTGACCTACTCCCTCCCACCAACGGCTAGCGCAGAGAAAACTGCTAACTATACGCCATAGCATTGAAAAAGTCAGCCAGGTTGGGTCGAAGCTAATTCTGATGCCGCCCTCTCCACAGCAGCCCACTGACCCTCTTCAATCACCGCTAAAGGAGGCTTTCTCGCCCAACACCATTGTCTCTGCTGCCGCCACTGCGGTCTGGAATCATCGCCGTCCATGGCATGGTCGGTCGAGTCCCCCTCGTGCGTCGGGTGGATCGATGCCCAGTAGCCGGCACGCCTCTGACAGGGATCGTAGCTGATAAACTTTATTGTCCTATTTGAACACCAGGCGGAACGGGTGGCCCCAACTATAAGAGATGTTGCGTTGCTGCAATAATGCCGTAACTGGCTTGAAGGTCCTGCGTTTCTGCAAAGTGAGAGCGGACAAGTCCTGAAAGAGGGCTGGTGAGTGATCTCTGAAATTGAGAGGATGCATCTTGTGGGCCTTTTGAAGGATCTCCTCCTTAGTGCGATAGTCCTGCACACATACTAAAATGTCTGGGGGTGGAGCAGAGTCAGAGCACGGGGGACCCACCCCACAGCTGTTTCTGAAAGTGGAGCCTATGGGAAGTGCTTTTTAGGTTTCGCCTGGCGTCGGAGCTCCTAGCTCCGCCCAGGAGAAATCTTATGTCCCTACAGTGTAGGGCTTAGTCCCACCCTCTGTTCCATTGGCTAGCTCCATAAATGGAGGCTAGCCATTGGAACAGAGATCTGTCCGTCATGGCCGGACCAGATTCGTGGGCGTTCCTGCATTTTTTTCCCTCTCCACCCTTTTCGCATCGTCATCAAGGCCGTGGGCGGGGTTTATTTTTTTTTTGTCCGTTTCGTTTCGTCATTCTGCGGCCGACCTCCGCTAGAGGAAGTCCAGGTCCAGGTGAGTGCTGGCCGTTCCCGCCCCCCATCCCGCTGTCCGTGTGCCTCCCCGCCCCCCTCCCGCTGTCCGTGTGCTTTCCCGCCCCCCCCCCTCCCGCTGTCCATGTCTTTCCCGCCCCCCCTCCCGCTGTCCGTGCCTTTCCTTGTTTGTTTTGATAATCTGGTCACCCTAACAATGGGCCCTCCTCACTTATATTTTTTTAAACAAATTAAGCACTGCATTTTATTTTTTAATGTTAAGGGGTATTGATGCAGCACGAATAGTAAGTTGTGTGGACCACACAGTAGAACTGAACTGCACTAATGCTCTCCTGTCCGTAGTGCTCTGTCTATTCGCCTACTAATGCTCTCTATTGACCGTAGAAAGCGCTCTGTCTATTCGCCTGCTTGGGCGATCGCGCGTAGTCCTTCCTCTGTGTTTAGCGTTTCTCTCGCCGCTCTGTTGTTATGACGACACAGTCGTAAATCCGCCATTTTGTGCTTCGTTGCGACAGGCGAAGAGGCATGAGCGGAGCTGAGAGCGGGCTTACGGCAGCCGCAGGAACCGACCCCTGTTTGCGATGCGGAGGGTGAGAGTGCCCCGCGCACGCCGTGTTACTAAGGCTCCGGTTAGATGAGGGGAAGGGAAATGGTGGAAAACCGGGCCTTGGAGTAGAAATGTTTTGGTGTACAGTGGCCAGCAGGATGTGTGTCATGTGGAAGTGGGTGGAGCAGGGCTGCCCTCTTAAAGTAACAGCTGTGAAGTTTACCGGGGAACCGGAGAAGCCCTTCAATCCAGCTTTATCCTTAATTTCTACTAGTAGTTTGCTTCTCGTATAATGACTTTCACACTGCAATTAAAATAAAATCAGATTGGGCGAGCTGCTCCCAGACTGACAAATATGTGCCCCGTCCTCTCTCTGTCCCTCCTTCAATCACAGGCCAAATCATGGATTTGGTTTAGGAAGATAATTGTTTCCACGAGACTGACCCTGCTGAACCGCCCCATCTAAGAGAATTTTTGGCATCAATAATGACTGAAACCCGTATCTCCTTCTTCGTATAATTTCATTACCACCTGCTCTGTCTGTTTTCAACAAAGTTACTCGACCATAACCCTTGCAGATGGGATGATCTCTGCACTTGCACGCGATCAGTCTGAAATATTGTTATTGGGTATCCATTCTTTTGAAGTGCAGAGGGAAAAAGTATACCATTCCTTTGTTGAAACAGTATCGATCCGTTGAAACGATGTAAAGAAGTGTGGTTATTGATTCGGCATGTTGAATGAATTCCAGAGCCACAATGAGTTAATGTTGTTTCTGAAGTAGATACCAGTTAGTTTATGCATTGCAGTTTTTACGTTCTTTCTATAGGTGCTTGTTCCTGAAGTGCTGTCATTGCTAACCTCTCACGCTGCCCTCTCTCTGAAGTTGGTGGTTCTCTTACATTGTATTTTACCTATGGTACTCGACCCTTTTCCTATGCCACTTCTAGTTTAGTGGGACAGATCAGGCTTATCAGTTATTGTGTAGTGTTGCTAGGGCTATTCCGTGATTACAATCTTCAAAGGTTTTTTAAACACCAATTAAATTGCAATGCAATTGGTCTCACATTTGCGAAAGTTATAGCTTTTGGGGTTGTAAATGGCAATGTGTGGGTTTTTTTTTGCAATGGACTGAACATTTAGAAAATAAGTGCACGCTATGAAAAAAAGGAACCTTCTGAAAAAAAGTGGTTGCATAGGTTTCTGACTAATGGTAGCCCTTTGGGCGTGGGGAGGCTATTAAAAGCTGCAATTTGCAACCAGTTTTTTCTGCTTAACAGAAATAGTAGAATATATTTATGGAATGAAAGGTGGTAAGCATAGGGTGGCATGCTAATGTTCAGCACCACAGAGAGGAGCACTGGCATATAATAACAAGCATTTACAATGCAACGGTTTCGCCTTTGGAAAAGTTTGAGCTATTGGCATTGTGAATGACAATCTTTTTATTTATGTGTTGGTTTTGAAAACAGATAAATAAATGGCATTGTCATTTACAATGGCAATATCTCTAACTTTTCCAAAGGCGAAACCGTTGCATTGTAAATGCTTGTTACATATTGGAAGCAAATATCTTCCCTGTGCTCTTGGAAAAGATGTGTGAATTAGTGGTATTGATTAGGTCTTGTTTGCTTAGCTGTCTTCAAAGTCCCATTGTTACCCCTTCTTTAAAATATACATAGCACAAGCTTTTTATCCACCTACAAGAGTGGTTTTTTCTCAGAACATGCCATTGGCCATTTTGTGCTTCATTGCACCTTCTAGAAAGTGTTTCCATCGGAATGCATGAGGAATCTTAAAAGTGCATTACTACTAAAAAGTAAACTAAATCATTAGTTCTGTCATATTAAGTTCTTTATCTCCTAAATTATATGCAGAAAGCCATCCTTTTTTCCAGTATTGGCAAAGCCAAGTCTAGTTTTAATGTGCTAAATGGCATTTGTATATGTTTGTGCCTGTATTTGCTCATCAAAGCCAGTCAGTCCTATTGGTGTTGCCAATGCTTGTTTTTGGTTGTTTCTGCCACACTTAAGTTTGCAACCTCTTTGGTACTAGAATGGTGCTACAGAAGTCTTTACCCTTCCCCTGTGCTTCCCTCGTCCTCTTTTCCCCTCCCATAAAACAAAACAAGCATTTACAATGCAATGGTCTCTGCATTATTAAAGGTAGAGCTATTGGCATTGCTCATTTACAATGGCAATAGGTGAGCATTAGAGAGTAGTAGAGAGTATTCACAGAGCCACACACACACAGAGCTCCGCAAACACACACACACACAGAGCCACCCACACACACACAGAGCCACCCACACACACACACAGAGCCACCCACACACAGAGAGCCACCCACACACAGAGAGCCACCCACACACACACAGAGAGCCACCCACACACACACACACACAGAGCCACCCACACACTCAGAGAGCCACCCACACACACACACAGAGCCGCCCACCCACACACAGAGAGCCACCCACACACAGAGAGCCACCCACACACAGTCACCCACACACACAGCCACCCACCCACACACAGAGCCACCCAGCCACACAGAGCCACCCAGCCACACACAGAGCCACCCAGCCACACACAGAGCCACCCAGCCACACAGAGCCACCCACCCACACACAGAGCCACCCACACGCACACAGTCACACACACACTTAAACACCTCTAGCTAACACAAAGCCTTTCCACTTAGCATACATTAGCACGGACAGCGCACAGCGCACAGCCACAAACTGTCTCATCCTGCAGTAGATCAATGATACATGCCGCATCTGGAGCACCTTTCTATTCAACATGCAGGCACGCAGAATGCAACTGGGGAATTTCAACTGTAGCAAAGCATTGTACTGTACAGTACTAACGTATCGTACATGTTGAGTACTAAAACATACCCTCTGCCGAATAACTGGCAAATGTTAATGACTGCAAACAACTGATCCGATTTCAAACGGAACAAATGTTAATATAAAAACACCTGCAATGAAGGGAAGTAACAGACAATTTGTAAAAGTTGCCTGGTCATTTCTCAGCTGTTGATTAGTATATTAAACCGGGATTAATGAGGTGATTTTGTTTGTTAAGGCAGTTCTAATAGTTATTTCTTAGAGAATACTATTTTTAAAAGGATCTCGTGAACCTGTATACGTTTCCATTTTAAGATACCTTTGTAGGCTGCATAACATAGGGATCACTTCATCAATGTGTTCAGATAAAAAAACAGAGAACACTACCACTGAATTTACAACACACTGATGCATGACTTGACTTTTTATACCACATAATTTCCTACCTCTGTTACAAAATGGGGTTTCCCACGCTCTCTTAAGTCCAGTTGCTCTACCTGCACCAGATTAGATGAGATATACTGATACAGTGCAGACCAGGCAAGGGGAGGGAAAATGCCGCAGTTGTATCAAACTGGATGAGGCGAGACTGGGCAGCTACACCAGATCAGATGAAGTGTGTTTTGCAGCTGCTACCAGGGTGGATCAAGAGTACGATGGTATACACTCTATGAGATGGAATAAGGTGAGGAAGTGATGTACCATTTGAAGGCGGGAGAGGGAGGGTGTTGATGGGCCATCATTATGACTATGTTGGCGCTATACCATAGAATGGACTGTTGAAGGAGTGAAAGGGAAACTGCTCTCTTCCAGACCTGGTGTTAGGGGATGGTGGCCGTTTCTAGCACTGCATTTTATTGGTGGTTTCTGATCTCTTGAACCCACTCTCAAATGTTAATATAAAAACACCTGCAATAAAGGGAAGTAACAGACAATTTGTAAAAGTGGCCCGGTCATGTCTCAGCTGTTGATTAGTATATTAAACTGGGATTAATGAGGTGAATTATTTTGTTAAGGCAGTTCTAATAGTTATTTCTTAGAGAATACTATCTTCAAAAGGATCTGGTGAACCTGTATACGTTTCCATTTTAAGATACCTTTGTAGGCTGCATAACATAGGGATCACTTTTGTATCAATGTGTTCAGATGAAAAAACAGAGAACACTACCACTGAATTTACAACACACTGATGCATGACTTGACTTTTTATACCACATAATTTCCTAGCTCTGTCACAAAATGGGGTTTCCCACGCTCTCTTAAGTCCAGTTGCTCTAACTGCACCAGATTAGATGTGATATACTGATACAGTGCAGACCGGGCAAGGGGAGGGAAAATGCCACAGTTGTATCAAACTGGATGAGGCGAGACTGGGCGGCTGCACCAGATCAGATGAAGTGTGTTTTGCAGCTGCTACCAGGGTGTATCAAGAGTACGATGGTATACACTCTATGAGATGGAATAAGGTGAGGAAGTGATGTACCATTTGAAGGGGGGAGGGGGAG
This sequence comes from Lissotriton vulgaris, assembly GCF_964263255.1. Taxonomy (NCBI): domain Eukaryota; kingdom Metazoa; phylum Chordata; class Amphibia; order Caudata; family Salamandridae; genus Lissotriton; species Lissotriton vulgaris. The sequence continues at coordinate 441,620,231 of NC_141696.1, read as the reverse complement.
GGTGTTGATGGGCCATCATGACGGTTGTGTTGGCGCTATACCATATAATGGACTGTCGAAGGAGTGAAAGGGAAACTGCTCTCTCCCAGACCTGGTGTTAGGGGATGGTGGCCGTTTCTAGCACTACATTTTATTGGTGGTTTCTGATCTCTCGAACCCACTCTCCCAACTGCACCTGTAGGTTCCACTCAGCGCCCTCCAGGAAGAAGCACGCCCTCTCTTCCTCGGCCCCGGTCACTGCCACAAACTCCCGCACCCCCTCCTGCTGTAGCTGAGCCATCTTCAGGGTGCGCCGATCACAGCGCTCTGGCGAGGAACAACGGCATGCACTCTATGGTTCCCAGCACCGACTCTATGATTTCCGGCACAGATCGGCCACATCTCTATGGTTACTAACGTTAGAATGTGCCGGGCTCCAGATCTGACGGACAGCAGAGAATCACATCCGGGACAGGCGTTTTCTCTATGATCATCATGGCGAAATGTCCTGTTCGTCTCGAGGGCTTCAACTATAATAATATATGCGACCCGCTTCTGTCCAATTTAGCATCTTTATGCATTTGCATGCTGCTTCTCCGGCCGATTAATTCAATAGTTGTAATCCGGGGTAGGCTCTCGGTAAATTAAATAAATAAATAAAATCGGCAAACAGAGTACACTGAAGAAACAGCTGCCCCCGGTGAATTAAATAAATACACAAAACCGGCAGTGCGCGCAGGGCCAGGTTATCGAAGCGGAGAGAGGCGAGTAGCCCCCTGCCTCTGCCGCTCGCTGCATGACTGCCCCCAGCGAGGCCCTCTCGCGGAAAGCCCACTGCTGGAGAGACGGCTGGCTCCCGGTGAATTAAATAAATAAAGGAAAGCTAGAACAACGGCACAAACAGAGGTGCAGGAGCACTAAAAACGGCACAGGCAGAGGCAGAGTCTCGAGGCTCACCTTCACTGCGGGGGAAAGGAAATGGCGGCTGCAGGCTTCCGAATTTTTCAGAATCGGGGGCGTGGTTTTGCTTTTTTGAGTGACGCAGGACGTCACTGTCTAAAGAAGAGCAAAACTTACGCCCCCGAATCCGAAAAAGACGGGGCTAAATTGGAGTTACGCATCTCTCCTCCAATGGCTGGCCTCCGTTTGGGAAGCCAGCCAATGGAGGAGACACAGGGCAGGGAGGCGGGTTCTACAGCCCTACTAAGAAACATTAATTCTCCGACCCCAGACTGCGCAAGCGCAGCCTTTAGGTCCTCGACCTAAAAACCAAGGTTGCTGGGGCTGCAGCCGATGTCCTGGGGTGTTTTTACACTTTTTTATTTTTAAGGTCGTCTTTGTGAAAGGGCGCCTGCTGCCTGTAGACGAGTTTTTGTGTGAGCCTCTTAAGGGAGAACTCTTAGTACGAAGCAGCTAGGCCTTGGTCCCCTGAATTTCCCTGGTTATTGTTACCTGCCTCGTAGTCTGTTTCCACATTTTGGATAGTGTTTGTTTCCATTGTAGCTTTCAGTAGTGAGCTATTTATGAATGAATGCTAATAACAGAAGTAACCATGCATGCACAAAGCAACTTTCAGCCACATCACACTCAAAAGTGCACCATCATTCAAACTGCAAACGTGCTTGGCACCAAGCCTGATGATCTTTGCTCTCAAGCAGGGGCACCGGTGCATTTGACTGATGACATGCACATTTTATCATCATCCCGCTCTTTAGAAAAACGTCCGGAAATGGTTCTTCCTCGTCTTTGCATACAGCATCGCTGCAGAGCTCGGTATGGATCATTCATAACCAGTTAGAATTCAAGAGAGTGGTAAATACATGGCTGTTCTCCAACAGATAATTCAATGATGGACAGGTGGGATGAAAGGATGTATGTCTGTATCTGCAAGCCATACTCTATCTTACACTTCTCTGCAGGTGTGCTACGACCATTGGGCTCAAAAGTCTTCAAAGACCCCCCAACCCCCCCCCCCCCCCCCCCCCCCCTCTTGTCGGGCTGAGACAGCTTTCCGGGCAAACACACAGCCGCACGAGAGTACTTCACAGGTCTTTAAAAGACCCTTTACTTGTTAACTAGGCTTCGCTCTGTCACCCCTTCTTAGAGCCCCTGCATCTTCACCCTGCCGATTGCTGGAAGAATTAGCCCCCCCCTGCAATTTTTATCAGTCCTAACCCCCTCCTCTCGACCTTTCACTCTAGTTACGCCTCTGCTTCTCTGTCACTCTGTCACAGAGCATATGTAAGTTCGACCACATGAACGATGTGTCAGGGTCGGAGTGCCTGTTTTGGGCCTGTTCAAGATTCATTAAGGTTGATGGCACAGATCACATTTTCTCCCCTGCGTGCTACATTTCTGCAGAACATTCTGCTATCTCAGATTTGTACTGACTTTCTGTCCAGGGGAGAAATGAGCAGCTAATGCCCTGTATAATCCTCTCGGTCAGCAGGTTTGTAGTTGGAATACTTCCCTGGGCTTCTTTCTGCTTGGGGTGGAAAGACACAGCGCTCCAGGGTGCACTTGTTCATTGCTCTCCAAAGCTGCAGTGTGACGGCAGCAATATCAGATTTCACATAGCCATTTCTTTTGACAGTATTTTTCAGTTTCTACTTATAAATACAGACAAAGGAAAACAAGTTTTCCGTCAGTTTTTATATGTAGAAATCCGTTTGAACGGAAAACCGGGAGCCTTAATAATGATATCCAGAAACTCAATTTGGGTCTAGCTTGAGTTAGATGTGAAATGGATGTTACTATCACATAAATTCAACCATGTTAAAAATTCTGACGATCTCTACCGAGTCCATCCATATTAACAAAATGTCATCTATATGACGTGACCATATGGTCACTGACTCAAAAAATGGAGTCACTTCATTATAGATTAATTTCCTCTCAAATTGGGCCATGTAGATGTTAGCTACCATTGGTGCACATGATGCTCCCATTCTAACACCCTTTGTTTTGTTTATGCAATTGTCCATTGAATTCGAACAAATTCTCTTCGAGAACTATTTTAAGGCAGTCAGAATAAAGGTACTGGCACATCTAATCTTCATCTCTAAATGATCCAGTTTACTGCTTGTAGGACTCCTTGTATAAGTATATTACTATACTGGGCTTCTATATCCAATGTTTACAGCAGTTGTGATTCTGAATTGAATGTAATACCTTCTACGAGATTGATTATGTGTCTGATATCTTGGATGTATGCAGGTATTTCAGGGGATATGGGGTCAGAGTATGGATGGCAATGTATTTTGACGGCCTGTATGGTGAATCACTTTGGCTCTTATGTATTTAGGGCACTCCATAGATACTCGCCATCTTTGGATGCTGTACATTCAGGTGTGCATGTTCTTTTTCGCAAATGTGGCCATCCCTGAGTGCCTTGTTAGTAAGTCGTATTTTGTTTCTCGTCTTACTGGTGGGATCATTATTAATCATTATTTTTTTTATCTCCTAGCATTCCTCCCATCTTGGATATGTAGGTTGTTGTATCTAGTACCACAAAATGTCCTCCTTTACCACAATTTTAGAATTTGATTGCTGGAGATTGTTTCAAGTTCAACAAGGCTTTTTATTCCTCTTGGTCAATATTGTACGGTGTTTTTGGTACATGCCAGGTGGCTGAAATAAGTTTATGGTATACTTCCTGTTCAAAGACTGCAACTTCTTACGGTATTTGGTCCGCCGTGGGGATAAAGGTGGATGCTAGGGCCAGTCCACATTGATTACTCAATGTAGGTATAGTATCCTTATGGGCAAAAACGCTCTGAGGCGAATTTTCCTGAAAAAGCCATTAGATCTACAAACAGCTCAAATATATTGATTCCAGAGTGAGGGGCAAAATACAGCGCTCTAGATAGTAAAGAGTAGGTGAATGGGGTAGGCTAGAGGTACTAAGATTGAATATGGGTATTTTTTTTATTCTCTCCAATATTGGGCATTGCAAGTCACCAGATAATGAATGTAATCGGTCTGTTGATTGCCCCGGTATCTGAGTTGATATTGCGTCCGCCAGTTGCCTCTCCTCATATTGCACCTGGCTAAAAAAGGTTGGCTATTTTGTTCTGCTCTTGAGATATATCAATTACCTCTGGACTCAAACTGATTGGAAGGACCCTCATTGTCAGAATCTGAGGTTTCTGAGCAAGTTGTTACTGTACGATTATATTACCTATACGGATATTGTTTGTTTTGTACAGTGTCTATTTGACTTAAGTAATTCTCTGACAATTAGGGATATGTACTCTCTTTACTAAAGAAGCGGATGTCTTTTTTCAATGTATCTGCCTTTCTTTTGGTTAGGTAGTCTGTGTAGGAATTGATTTTTCTGGACAGGAGGGCCTGGTATATTTTTGACTCTCAGGCCCTGGGGGATAACTCCCGCTCGTAGGTATTCTAGTATGTAGTACCCGTGCAATTCAATTCTTTTTTTCTTGAGAGCCAGCAGTTTAATTATATCATCATTCTTCTCAGAGTTAGATGTTGACCAAAACGTACAGACCTACCAACCATAGAAGCAAAGACCTCGTCAGAGAACCCAAATGTTTGTACATTTGCCATATTCGAACGTGCAAGGAGCTAGTCTCACAAAGTGTGAAAAAGAAACAAAAAGAAAATTAGTTGTAAATAACTGACACACCAACCCTGATGAAAAAGGGGGAAAAAAAGAAAAGGTTACAGTGAACCAGGACACAGGTCACTTGGGGAACAATTCTAATTCCTACTAAATTCTTGTACACCGTTAATGTATCCAGCCAGGCATCATTGGAAGTCCCCTCGCAGACAGGCTGCAAGAGTTTAAAATGTGAACAAAATGGGCCCCTGCATACAAGATAAACTTCAATCGCAGGGAAAATACCAGCAGTTGAGAAAAAACCTAGGCAAGTGGCCACAATTATGTTGTTTTTATGTAGAAAACTATCTATTATCTTTTTATATGTTATAACTTATAATAATTAAAAGAAATTGATAACAACAAAGCAGTCACATATGCTATTTTGATGTATTGGAATTACCCTGTATGTTGTGATTATGTCATGCCTGCACATATGTATATATTGTCACTTGCCTAGGTTTTTTTCTTAACTGTTAGTCTTGGTAGAATTACCATTTTAATTAGATTGACTCTACTATACATTTTTAATGGCAAATCTTTCCATCTTGTCCACATGGCCTGGATATCCTCACCGGCCTTCTCTAAATTATTTTCTGGCAATTGTTCCAGTTTTTAAGTAACTAGTACTCACAGAAATCAGGTCTGTTTTTTAAAACATTTGACTTTATCTCTGAGATTCCAACCCATTATTTCCATTTTCTCTTTTTTAATCTGATATCCTAATAGGGCACCAAATTCCTTGGTCATCCTCTCTATTTTCGATATTAAGTCTCTTTTGCGTTAGGTTTCTATTATATTGTCGGCATATAACGCCACTGTTAGACCTGGCACCATTGGCGTGAGTCTCCCTTCCATTTTTCGCTGTTGCCTCATGTGTTTTTCTGTTAATAGATGCTTTGAGCACTGTGCCACTGCTGTCCAGTGCCACAGTGCGAGTGCTCCCTACTGTAAATTGATGTATTGATTAGTGGTTCCCTGATTGGATGTTTGGTTTACTGTCAGACCCTAGTACAGTGCACTGAGTGTGCCCCGGGCGTGTGATCCAAATGCTGCTAGTGGGCTTGCAGCACTGGTTGTGCCACCCACAGAAGCAGCCTTGTAAAATGTGTCTAAGGACTGCCATTGCTGAACCTGAGTGCTGCTGGTACTTTCATGCTGACTGGGCAGGTGCACCCACTTGCCAGTCCCTAAACCTTCACTTGTCTTCCAATTAGTCACCCTTATGGTAGGCCCAAGGGCAGAGTGCATTGTAAGTATAAGGTAGGACAAGCCCGGATGTGTGTGGCATGTCCTAATAGTGAATTACAGCCATTTTCGTTTTTCACTATTGCAAGGCTACCTGTTCTCTATAGGCTAGAATGGGCTGCTGGATTGTTACATGTTTATTATCCTAGCAGACTCAGAGAACATGGTAGAAATTTGAGTTTAGTATGCCTGGACTCAGAATAATAAAATACATCTTTTAGTAAAGTTTATTTTAATATTCTGTGTTTGCAAATACCACTTTTAGAAAGTAGGTATTTGCTTGCCTAACCATTTGAGCCCGCTTCTGCAAAGTTGTGTAATTTTTGTCTGGGTTTGTGTGTGACAGGACTGGGGAATTCCAGGAGACAGGCTGGGGAAGCCCGGTGGTGAATAGGGAGATCTGCATCTAGATGGGAGGGAGGAGTTGCACCTGGGACCTGAATAGGTCTGGGCTTTCCCTCTACAATGCTGGCTCCACCCCCTGTGGTGCGTCTGATGTCTCTGCCTTGCACACTGAAAGAAGAAGAGGAAGACTGTCAACAAAGTGCTCCAGGACTGTACTTGCCTTCCACAATGCTTGCTCCACCCCCTGTGGGGCGTCTGATGTGCCTTCCCTGTGCTGTGAAAGGGAAGGAGAAGTCTGGTAAACGGAGTGCTTCAGAACTGGCTTGAACTGGGCACAGGCCCCTCTCCCCTCAGAGAACAAAGGATTTTGGGGCATAAGTATTGGGACCCTGATCCCATTAAATTAAATCACTCCTGGAACTGACAAGACAAAACCTCTGCTGAGGAGAAGGAACCTGAAGAAACTGAGGAGAGACTATTCCCAAGCTGAAGTGCTGCTTGGGGGATTGGCCTGAAGTGGTTGCCTGACTGCCAAAGAGAGGAGAAAGGACTTTGTGGACTTTACCTTTGATTTTCAACTTGTGCAAAGATCTCCAAGGGCTTGGAAGAGAGCTTACCCCCGACCTAAGTCCCAGGACCAGTGGACTTCACCAGCCTTTGTGAATTGCTGCTGTTCCAGTGGCTACAGAGGCAGGGAGCTGTGACCGACTCACGACTGGCCTGGTGTCCTGAAGGCACCGCATTAAGCAACGTCCGCCTCGAACAATGCAAGCTCTGCGCTCACCGACTCCGTCCCGACGCCGTCAATGAGCCGTAGCCTGCACCGCGACTGGAAGGACACCACAACGTGCAACGCCTCACTGCACCTAATGGAACTGGTCTGACCGACGCATCACTGCTGCGGACTTCGAGTCCTGTGACCGCACCGGAGTTGGGCACCGCCTCGCACACTTCGCGACGCACCGCCCGACTCGCACCGCTGTCCGGACTGATCAACGCCATCTCCCGAACTCCGGCTCTGTCGCCGCACCGTAAAGTGGGAAGCACCGCAACGAGCAAAGTCCGCCTCGAACAACGCAAGCTCTGAGCTCACCGATGCCATCAACGAGCCGTAGCCTGCACCGCGACTGGAAGGACACCGTGACCTGCAACGCTTTCTTTTTCTACACCGTGACGAACACCGGACCCGGCTCGCACATCCGTGCCGCCGCCTCTAGGAACAGGTACTGTGACTGAGTCTGTCGACAGTTGAGTGGGCCCGGACCGCCGCGGTCCGCTGGATTTGTTAGACACTGTGTTCTTTTCAGCAACGCTGTAGCCGGACAAGGCTACCGATTCACACAGAACCTTGAACTAAGCTTTTTAAACCTGACCTCTTGAAATTTGATAGTACTGTGGATTCTTTTTTGTCGTTTATTGGTCTTGTGGTAACTCTATATAAAGCATAACCTATTTTTAATATAAAACCTGCGTGGTGTCCATTTGTAGTGTTGTCACTGGGTTACTGTATGTGGTCACAACTGCTTAACTTACATCGCCTCTAAAATAAGCCTTGACTGCTCTCGCCACGCCGCCTAGAGGGTGAGCAGGGGTTATTTTGAGAGAGTAATTCCCTTGCCCTGACAAGAGGAGAGGGTCCCTGCTTGTCACAAGTACCTACCTGTGCCAACCAGAGACCCCCAATTCTAACATCACCTTTATAACTAACCCCAAAGCCACAAAAGCAGTTACTTTTGCCTCCTGAGGAAAGTAAGTGAGCAAAAGGTTTTATTTAAAAAGTAAAAGGTAATAGCGAAAGGGGGCAGCCTTGTCTGATCCCTCTCATAATATTAAATTTACTTGACAGGGTCCCTTGCTCTCCATGCCACTGGAGTCAAGCTACCTTGGTTGGTGAGGGGTGAAACCCCGAAACCAGTCCCAGGATGCTTGTTTCCGGTCCAGGGAGGACTTGGCCAGGCAGTTCAGGCTGGACTGTTCCCATGGGGAGCAGGGTCAAAACTGATTTGCATGTGGCAGGATTTAAAATGGAATGGCATGGGAAGCAAAAAATTATGGATTTAGGCCCGATCTCTACTGGGGTGAATGTTTGACATTGTTCAACATTCTGTCTATCAGTTGTTATTTTTGCATTTTCCTAGTATGCAGCCCATTTATGTTTAAAGTTACAAAACTCGTTCAACTTACCCATCACTGCATTAAACTTTTGTCTCCTACTCTCACTTCCCACATCTCCTGGCTTGGGTTTGTTCTAGAATGCAGCTAAGCTATTCTCAATCTTTTTCTTTAGGCGTGTGACTAGGCACTCTTTTTTCCGACATGCTCCCCACTTGGTGCTCCCGGTATTCCCAGTTTATTTATTTTTATTTTTTATTTATGCGATTTTATATAGCGCGGGCTTTACCCGAAGGTGTCAGAGCGCTTCACAATAGGAACATTAATTATACATGAGGAGAAAATTGCAAGTGAACAAATTACAAAGCAAATGTTAAGTTACATGAATCAAAAGTGAAAATAGTGAGCAACCAAAATACATGAGGTAGCAATCGGTACATTACAGGAGGAAAAAGTGATATGTGGGCAGTTCTTCCTAGGGACCCCAGTCCCCTTAATCCTTAACAGTACACATATGCCGATTTGGGTTATGTCTCTAAGCTGACTTTGTTAGCTCAACCTTTTATAAAGTTCTTTAAACTACCTCCTTTTTAAAATTTACCCTGTTAGTTCATTTATAGTGATACTTTAATTTTGCTTAGTAGCTCACCCACTTCATCTCTTGAAATTAAATATCCCATTTCTCCACGTAATTCTCGGAGTGGCTGGGAATTTCATTTGGACTTTTACTCCTAAACTCTAATATGTCCATTCTTTTCCTCAGTTCCTATTACGCTGCACCATGGCTCTGACACTATCAGACCTGATTTCGTAGAAGACGTTTTTATGCAATAATACCTTTGACTTCAGGGGTTTGTATATAATCAGCTCTTTTAGGCTATAGGTCAGAAAAATGTTCTGGGGGTTCTGCTAATCAAATTAAGTTTGAAAGTGTCTCTATGTACCCTTTGTATGTCTATTTCCAGGTTATTGTCCATCTGTCATTCAAAACTCCCTCCTTCAGCAGTTTTATCACAAACCCTTACAGATCGTTTCCTTCCTCTCTTTCTAATACATTTAAATCTTCAAATTATTTTGCGTAGAATGGAGTTCCCTATCCCCTTTGCGAGACTTTTATTTTGTTCTTTAAGCTTATCTATTGCCCTGGCTTCCTCTTGTATCTTACACTTGCTCTCTCCATGTATCCTTCAAAGACCTTAGGGCCATATGTATCATAGTTCCGTTTTGCGATTCCTAAATAGCGATTTTTAAGGAATCGGTATTTAGGAATCGCAAAATGGTATGTATGAAGAAAATCGTTTTTTTTTAGCGATTCCTTAATCTTCCTTAATTGCGAATTCGCATTTTTCAAATTCGCAATTAAGGAATAATTTCCAATGGATTCCTATGGGCCAGGAGGCCCATAGGAATGATTGCAAAATAATTCTCAAATTGAGAATTCGCAATTTGCTAATCGCAATTTGAGAATTATTGCAAGGGTGCAGGGGTGTCTCAAGGACACCCTGCTGCATCCCTGTAAATTACATGTGTGTGCATATGGCGCACATACATGCCCAAAGGGCATCTATGTGCGTCATATGCCACCCTCACAAATGCACAATTGTGCATATTTACAAGAAATCGCAAATTACCACCAACTACAAGTTGGTGGTAATTTGCGATTTCTAAACCTGAAATCGCAAGTCTAAAAAGCTTCATACATAGCATTTAAGGAATCGCAAAATTGCGATTCCTTAAATGCTTAAGCAAAATAAGGAATCGCAATTTTTTGCGATTCCTTATTTTGCTAATTGTTCATACATTCCAAAATCGGTAAAAAGGCCGTTTGCGATTCGCTAAGGCCGAAATTCTGCGAATTTCGGCCTTAACGAATCGCAAAAGGCTTGCTACATATGGCCCATGGGCCCACATGCATCATTGTTGGTATTTGTGATTCCTAAATTGCGAAAAATAAGGAATCGCAATTTAGAAATCGCAAATACCTATGCATTAAAAATTCGCATATTTTTTTGCGATTTCTTATTTTTCCGTATTTGCGATTTCCAATTTTTTGAATCGCAAATAAGGAATCCCTTTACATTGATTCCTACGGGCCTAGAGGCCCATGGGAATCAATGGGAAGGCATTCTCATTTTGCGATTCGCAATTAAGGAATCGCAAAATGAGAATGCAATTTCTAGGGTGCAGGGGGGGGGTCCAAAGGAAATGTAACATACAGTCCATTTTTCACACATACATGCCCAAGGGCATGTGTGAGTGTAAAATGAAAGTGTCAAAAATGCACTTTTGTGCATTTTTGAAACTTTTCTAAAATTACCATGAAGGTTGACTCATGCTAATTTAACACTTCTAATCTGCGAATTCGCAAATTTTTTTCAGATGAAGCATTGCATTTAAGAAATCGCAAAATTGCGATTTCTTTAATGCAATCGCAATTTAAGAAATCGCAAATAAATTGCGATTTCTTAAATTGCGAAAAAGCCAAAAAGGTTAATGCATCCCAAAACAAAGATTTGCACTCGCAAACGGCTGAATTTTGCGATTCGCATCGTTTGCGAATGCAAATCACTTTGATGCATGTGGGCCTTAGTTCTTACCATCAGCTCATCCAGCCTAGCCTCAAGAGCATGACACGACCCTCAGATTTTCATCTCATTTATTCTTTGAGACCTCAAATCTCGTTCTGATTTCAGACTTTAAGTCTGGGATAATCGAGCCCAGGAAGGCTATATCTAGGCCCGCGCTCACAATGTGTGCTCCCCCCTGAGGTCCTCCCTGACTGACTTTATTTTCAGTCCCTAACGGTTCTTTTGTTATTTCTTGTGGCACCCATAAGTCACCCTGTTCTGTAAGATTAATCAGTTGTTCAAACATAGTTGTTGGTCTCAGCAACCTCAGGGGTTTCTCCTTCCCCCATACTGTCAAGATGTATCAGTTGTCTAAGGCCATGCTCTGCAGTTCCTCTGACTTCTGTGTGTTGATATGCTTTTGGCTCCCTCATTTTTGCCTCCTTTATTTAAAATATATATATTAATGACAGAGTTTGCCTCTTACTTCTCCCTTGCTCTTCTTCACTAAACATCCAGGTAAGTCTGAGGGCCGATATGTTTTTCCCCTCACGTTGTGCACTTTATTTGTTTATATCAACTATATTCCCCCCCTCCAGTTTAAATAAACCTCTGTTCTCGATATAGCCCAGTAAGTATCTATTTTTCCTTAAAAATATATTAGCCAGGCTATTGTTTGGACACATTAGATGCGTCTCCCCCGCCTTGTGCTAAACTGGAGTTATTGTCTAACAACGCTGTCTTGGGGACCTTAGCTGCTCTGGAAGCCTAATTGTTCTTTCACGCCCCTAGGGGAGAGTGAGTACGACTCCAAGGCAAGCCCAGGGGGTGACCAATCCAGGCACGAACGGGATCAGTGTTCCAGTCTCAAACTCTTTATGGTTAATTTAGAATGTTGGAAATCATGGCACTTTTGAGAAGACTGCGCACATATCTAGGTGCATTTTTCAACCATTGAAGAGGAGAGAGCTTGCATACAAGTCACCCTAATGCCCCGCGATTTCCATCTAACCAGCAGCCATATTCCCACCTCTGCAATGGTAATTCTCTGAAATATTACATTCTAGCACCAACTGTCTTACGTCTGCTTTCCTTCTCCCTGAATTTCTTCCCTTAAGGAAAAGGCTTGAGACTCTAATGTCAGTTTTCTTAGCATAGTCAAATATCAAAATAATCATTACAGAAAGCCAAAAGTTGGTTAACCGCTCAAGAGAATTTGCATAACCAAACATTAAGCAAAGCAAGCCAGTCCTATCTAAGTGTCAAGCAGACTGACATTAAATAGAATCTTTCTCATTCAAAGCCTAAAGCAAAAGTTCAGTGCATTTAAGCTCCAACCCTCACTGCTCTGTAGCTAAAAGTAAAAAGAATAATAAGTTGTTTGTTCTCCAAATAACATCTTTTATCCTGGATGGACAAAGAAGATAACTGGAAGAGAGGTCACTTGGCAGGAACGTACGGAGAGCGATCACTGACAGAGCTATTAATGCTGGGATGCGATGCCGCACGAGAAAACCCATACATTGTGTGACATGTAGCTGCCGCGTGGGAGAATGTGGGGCTCCGGGTGGTGCAACATGCCCTATATGCCCCAGATAAGCCCATGGGGGAGCTGCGCCTCTTTGCCAGTATTGCTGACTCCATGTCGATGCGCAGATGGAGAGAAGGGGCTGTCAGGTGTTGGGAGACCTCCACATTGATGGGCAGTTTATCTCGTGCGAGGAATCAAAGGACACCTTCAGCTTAGGGCATGGTCAATTCTTGCAATATGACAAAAATTCTAGTTTAGCCCGAGAACTTTGGCTGGGGTTCCCCGAGGAGCCTCCCACCACCAACACATTAAAGGTCATGTTATACATGGCGCAGAGTAGACAATTAGTTTCCCATATTTCTTTTTTAAAAAATTGAATTTTCAAACTGAAAAATAAACAAAACGAATGAGTGGTGGTATGGGGACAGAGGAGATCCGGCGTACGCACTGGAGCGGCGCTTGATGGAGCCGCACACCCTACACACAAAACTGTATTCTGCGCCGTAGCGGAGGGATCTGCCGCCGGTTACGAAACTAGTGTTTAGTGTCTGGCGACACTCCTTGAAGCGCATGGGGTGGTGGAATAAGTTGCCGGATAAGACCCCTTTGTGGCACAACGGGCGCTTGCCGGAGCTCGCAACGTTACAGGGCTTTCGGGATTGGGATGCCATTGGGATCTCGACTCTGGGGGATGTAGTGCGGAATGGTACGCTTAAGTCCTTTACCGACCTGCAGAAAGAATTCCACATGCCTCGATCTCAATTCTTCCGCTACCTGCAGCTCCGTCAAGCCCTTTCCCCAAGCTTGTTGGGCATTGAGGCGCTCCCGGAGTTTAGCCCCCTGGAGGCCAAAGTTTTTATGGGAGATTTGGAGACTAAAAAGATTTCAAGGATAAACCAGACCCTGGTCACTCATAGTGCTCAGTCGACGGACAAATTGCGAGGAGTGTGGGAGGAGGACGTCGGCGCTCTTGAGGAAGAAGACTGGAGGGAGGCCCTTGCGGCCCCACGGGGGGCCGCGATAGCCATGCGTCTACGGCTCATTCAATTTAAATTTCTGCATCACGTCTATTTTACTCGGGCCCGGTTGTGGCGGGCGGGTCTGATCGCCTCCCCGGAGTGTCTCCGATGCGGTCAGGAAGAGGGCACCTTTTTCCATACCGTATGATCATGCACTGCCCTGGACCGCTTTTGGCGAGGGGTTTTCGCTTGCATGTCAGAGGTGTTGGGGTGGATGCTCCCGCGCACCCCGCGGTTGGCCCTTCTCCACGTGATGGACGGGATAGGTGGCAACATCTATAAACGGCATCTGCTTCTCCTGGGCCTTACCCTGGCAAAACGGGACATCGCCAGGAGCTGGAAGAATGATCGGGGGCCCCGCTCTCTGCATGGAGGAATGGTCTAGATTTTAACATGGGGCTTGAACAGCCCATCTTCGTTGCCCGTGGCTGTCCGCGGAAGCACTATAAAATATGGAAGAGGTGGGCGGACTATAGAGGATTGTGGCTGGATCCCCCGGGTGAGTCGAATGATCCCTCTGGTGATTGATGTGAGAGCGGCTGTCTGTAGAGTCAGGTCCTGCTTGGCATGTGTGCTCCCGAGAGGTGCGGGGCCAGGGGGAGGACTCTGTTCCGGGTGCTCCTCTGTATTGATGTGGCTTGCTACGTATGATTCATTGGTATTCCATGCGTTGAGCTAGGTGGTCATAAGCACAGTCTGGGGTGCGTGGGCGGGGAGGGGGGTGTAGCTTAATTGGCTCGCTGGACTCAGTTCTCTGGTGGAGGAACCTGTTTCTCTGTTAAGCCCAAGGCCCGCTTGAGCTTCATATATTGTTGTGGCAGTGGACTCTGGAGTGCAGAGCCCTGCGCCATTAGATGGGCGCTTTGAACGAGATTTTTATTGGACAGGGATATATTTCATTTATTTGGGTGCCTAACGCAGATGCGCACAGAGAAATAAGGTCGACACTGCTACATGTTTTATTGTACATTTATAAGTCAAGGGGGTGGGGGTGGTGGTTGGGTTTTGTTCCCCTTTTAGGTTCCTTATATGTTAATTGAGAACTGATATATAGGCACAATACAGCTGGACGATATGTCTGATTTATGCATGATGTGCTGCCCTCAAATTCAAGGTACGAAAATGTAATTCATGGCTAAGTCTCCTTGCGGATCTGCGTTCTATCTTGTCACAATTCCATCGGGGGGATGCACAGTCTGCTTATGTACTGTAATGTTTTTCTGCAATAAAATATGTTTTAAAAAAAAGAAAAATAAACATAACAATATACAGACATCGCTGGGTACATTATCTCACATAAATGCATAGTACATGTATTGAGTCTACATGTTGACAGCTGCCTTGCAAATTTTAAATGATGTGAGTCAGTTCTCCTCCCCACCATATCCCGGAGACCACCAATGGAGCCTGAGATCCTTTTTCACATAGGCACCTCGTAACTTGTATAGCAAAGTTATTACCCTAATATATGCAATTCCTTCTATAGGTGAGTTACATGCATTTGCTTTACATCGTTTCAAAGATTCCTCATGTTCCTCCAGCTGAGGCTCGCGCAATTTCAGTTGCCATGTTCCCGCAAGTATGTCCCCAGGGGTTCCCAAATGTCCCTGGGGCGAGAGGTAACTGGCAGTAGTTCTGCGTAAGTCTTGAGCTGATCTTTGCCATACATAAAGTCAATGAGCCAGTCTTTGAACTTGGGGGCATGCCCCCTACCCCATCTACAGGCTACCCTACGCTTGGCCAACAACAGGCCCATTACAGTGAATTTCCTTTGCGCTTTCGGAATATCAGCTGTATATCCCAGTAGTGTAAGTAAGGGGGACCTCAGGAGGGGGGACCCAATCATTGTGGATAGTGCATCTAGCACCTGAATCTCGCTGCATGCCCATGCCAAATGTAGGAAGTCCGCACCCTCCTGTCGACATCTCATACAGCGATCATCATCTTTCAGTTTATATTTACAAAACAATGTGGGTGTATAATAGATTCTATGCAAGAACTTAAAGTGTATAACTCATAGTCAGCTACTATAACTCGTAGTCAGCTACTGGCCGTAATGTCTTCAATCTGCGTACAGCAGTAAGTCCATTGTTCATCTGTTCATCATGGGCCCAAACCCTGATGCCTGGAACAACACTTGGTGGCCCCCTGCCCTCGGAAGCCCGCCCACCCCAATGGACCACGCACCCAACCTGGGAATCATCCTGGACTCAGAGCACAAAATGGACCTCCAGATCAACTCTGTCTAGTCCTCCTGCTTCCACACCCTCTTCCCCTACGTAAGACCTCCAAATAGATCCCCCGTGAACACAGAAAGACCGTCACTCACACCCTGGTCACCAGCAGGCTCGACTACGGCAACACACTCCATGGCAAAATAAATTAAAAACCTCACCCGCAAGCTACAGAACATCCAAAACGCCGCCGCAAGACGGGTCCCCAACCTGCCAAGACACTGCCACATCTCCCATCACAAACAAAAACAAAATACCTCTGACACCATCAATCCATTTTCACTTATGCCTCAATGTTTTTTTTTAATTAACCTTGGGCTTCATTTATTTATGGATTCATTCGTAATTTTTTTTAAATGAGCAAGAAAGAGGTACTCGTCACTTTGAACTTTAAGACATACACCTCTCCTTTTGTTTTTTTGTACATCAACAACTTTTAACACAACTAGAAAGGACATGAACAATATTTACATAACAAGCGTAGATATGACTTGAAACTATAAGACGTTGGTTCATACAAATAACAACAATCCAGATGTGAACATTTTTACAAGCATATCATTTCCGACATGAGAAAGTCCTACTGTTTTTTATTTATGTTAAGACTTCATCTTATTTTGCCCTCAATTAAGTTTACTTTGCTGGTTCTAGAGAGGTGAGAGAATATTTACAAACTCTAGTTAAGAGCGTCAACCATTCGGCTCGAGTGCACCTATTGTGGAGCAAAATGATTTACTTTGGTTGCTCTACACCTCTCTTTGGAAAGAGCCAAACGCTTTTCGATCTTCAGTGGGTGGGACCAAGCACAATATTTCAAATGAAGGTCTTCATCTTGCGGGGCTTTGGACAGGTAGGACGTTAGGTGCCTGCATAAATAAAGAATTAAAAGTGTAGTAAAACACTAGATCTAGTGTCTGATGTGTACATTTATATTAACTTAAATAAGGCTCTCGACATATCATCTTGGGCTTGCGTTTTGAAATATAAAGGTGCTCCTACATTCTTATGTTTGGGTTCTTCGCTATGGCTTTCATAAGGTCTGTGAACGAGGGGGAACAAAATGGGTGAGATAGGGAGGGATTGGTTTCTATGGAATGCAGCTTCCTTTATATAGTTAGTTTAATCTAGAGCATGCATTATTTCTTTATACGTGAAAGAAGTACCGTTTGTCTTAGCTGGAACTCTGATGTGGAAAAGTCTTGGTGTAACCGTGAGGATTGAATCCCTTTAAGTCCAGCACCCCGGTGTTTTTGTGCTTATCGGCGGGTTGCATACCTGCCGCTTGAGGTGCACAGCGCTCAGTGTGCGAGTAGTATATTGCCCTTTAAGGTGCTTTAAATCCCCCACTGGAGAATGGTTGTGTCATAAGTTTCCATCCTATCTGGGGCTGTTTCCTGCCCCATGCCAATTTGATAAGTAGGGACTGGAGAGTATTAAAAAAGTGCACCCTGGATAGTAAAGTATATTAATAAATAGGTAAAGTAGCTTGGGCAAAATGTTCATCTTCATCAGGGCCACTCTGCCGGCCAATGAAAGCGGCAACGATCCACCCAATCATTGATTGATTCAATGGCAGCCCCATAATTTGCTTTTAGCGTCTCTTCCGTATTTCTGGAAATGGTCACACCCAAATATTTTATTTCAGTATCACACCAACATAGTGGGTACTCGAGAGCGGATCTAGTAGTGTTGGGGGTGAGTCAGAAGATCTACAATTTGCTCCAGTTCAGCCTTATCTGGATAGGTCACCAAATCTGATGAATTCCCTTACGGTTGGATTAAGACTTATGTTAGGCTCCCTTAGATATAAGGTGATATCGTCGGCATATAACAATATCAATATCTGTCGGGAGGGATATATTATAGCATAATCTCTATGATGTTGTCTTATTTTGGCTGCTAGGGGTTCAATGGCCACGGCATATAGTAATGGGGATAATGGACACCCCTGGCACGTGCCCTGCTTGATAGGGATTTGATTGGAGTATAAGCCATTAATCTGAACTACGACTTATGGCAGGGAGTAGAGCAGTCTAATTCATGCTAAAAATGGCTGGGTAAAACCCATTCTGTCCAGTATGGTAAACATGTAGTCCCACTCAAGAGAATCAAAGACCTTTGTGGCATCTAAGAATATCCCGGCAGCGGAAATATCGGGGTCTATATCATGGAGGAGTGCGAATGTGGTACATAAATTGTGTGAGGTGGCTCTGCCAAGTGCAAAACCTGCCTGGTCTGGTAGGACCAGCCCCTCCATTAGCATGGTCAGTCGGTTGACAATGACTTTAGCGAGGATCTTCATGTCGCAGTTAATTAAAGATAAAGGCCTAAATGACTCACATTTATTGGCTACCTTGCCTGGTTTAAACTGAGATATAATTAAGGCTTGCCGCATGGACAAAGGAAGATACCCGGAGTCTCTCGCCTCCCCACAGATTTGCTTGAGGATGGGGCCAATTGTTCAATTTAACAGTTGTAGAAATCGGCTGGTAGGCCATCTGGCCCTGGGGCCTTCCCTGAGCACAGACCCATTATTGCAGCCCGGATTTCGTCCTCCTCAATATCAGCAGCCAAAAACTCTCTGCGGGAGTCACTGATCCAGCCAAGATCCGGATCTTCTAATTATACAGCTATGTCCCGGGGGATTTTGGCTACTGGTATGATATAGTGCGGTATAGTATTTGGAGAAAGTGTTGAGTATCTCCAGTGAGTCTGTGTGCCTGTTGCCCTCCTAATCGGAAATTTCCAGGATTTGATTAGCAAACCTGGGGGTTCTACTGACATCAACTAGGGCTCTGCCAGGGCACTCACCCTCACCATAGGATCTGGCAGTGTAGTATTTTGAGCGGAATTTAGCCTCACAATCCACCTCCGCAGAGTATTCAGATATTAGCTCTTTAAGTTGTGCTTTTGGGAGTGAATTAGGTGAAGAGGCCATTTGCTCCTCGGTATGGTTGATGTCTTTTTCTAATCTATTCTGAATCCCCCTGTTCTTAGCCATGCATAGGCCCCTAATTGTGACCTTAAAACTTTCTCAGACACACACAAGGGTGGATACGCTATCTATATTACTTGGGAAGAATTCTACAGTTTCTAGGTGCAGTTCCTCCCGAAAGGCTCCGTCCAGCAGGGCAGTGGTCAGGAGTCTCCAGGACCAATATGGGGAATCGCTGCCTGGCAGCGACAACCTTGTGAAAACAGGGGAGTGGTCCAAGAGGGTGCACGCCAAATGCGACACCTCGCGGAGCTCATATATTTAGAGGGCTGATAGCAACCAATAGTCCAGGCGGGACCAGCTAGAGTGCACACTCGAGAAGAAAGTACACTCCCTTTGCATTGGACGTAGAGATGTCCATGCATCAAAAAGTTGGTGGTCAGCCATTATGGCTAAGAGGTGTTTGACAGCATGTGGGTTCGAGGGCGAATGCAGGTATGAATGATCCGTATCTGGATCGATTGCTAGGTTAAAGTCCCCCCCATATAATATAAGTAGGACCTACTTCCAGTATATGTCCCCACAAACTATTGAAATATCCGGCGTCATCAGAGTTGGGCACATAGCAACTCACTAGTGTCACTGTGTGCTCTGCCAGTCCGCCCCACATTATACTGAATGTACCCTGGGAGTCCTGCAAGGACCCTAATTGGCAGTATCCCAGGATTGCTTTAACCAAAACAGCAGTACCTCTTGCATAGGTTGAGTTTGAGGAGAAGCAACTTTTTGCAGCCCATTTCCTACCAAATGTGGGCAATACCTTTGATCCCAAATGCGTCTCTTGCAGCATTGCCACCTGGACGTGATGTCTGTCTAAGTAGTGTAGGATCTGCCTTCCCTTACGAGGATCGGGAAGTCTACGTACATTCCATGTTAGGCAGTTAATGGTGGGGTTTTTGGCCGAATCCAAAGTAGTCATGTATATCCGTGTAGATTCTGGGATAGCAAGTGCAAATAAGCGTTATCAAGCTAAGAGTGCTCAGAATGTAATACTTGTAGTCTAATCTGTGCAATCAATGAGCAGTACCATGGAATGCAGTCCCACCCAAACCATGTAAACATCGCCACAGACAGTATACATTGCGCACAATAAAAATAACACCTCCCATATTTGCCCTGTCCTAAGGGTGGCGGCAGAGCATAAAGGAAGCGCATTCTACTAGTATCTGCAATCTGAAAGTGCACTATCAATAACTGAACAATAACAGCTAGTATCCTGTATATCTTACAAAACATTCTTATGGGGAATTCCATCTGGGGGAATGCACCAGAGAGACCGTCAGCGCACCTTGCGTAATGCGAGTGAGCCGGGGAAGAATTTGTCACAACAGCTGCATCAGGGCAAGTAACAGTGTTGTTGGGGCGCACCAATGCAGGTGCAAAGTCAAAGCTCTCAGGGCGGCATGTGCTTCCTGTCGACTTGTGTTTTAACAAGAAGCATAGTCTTACCCGATCCAAGTAGAGTTGCTAATCTTACTTAATCTGTCCTTAGTCCTCCTCATGGGTCGGCAAGGGTCGTCCTGTGCCAGGGTCATCACCTTGTGGTGCAGGTGAGCGCCTCATACAGGTTTTGAAAAAGTCCTGAGTTTGCTCCGGGTTGTTGAAAATGTGTATCTTTCCACAATGCTGGACAAGCAGTCTAGCAGGGTAGAGCATGGCGTATTGGATATTTTCCGATTTTGTAAAAGAATGTGACAAAAAGCATTTGTCTATCACTATTCTGACTACTGCCTTCCATCTACACTGCGGACCGCATGGTTCACAATTTGAATTCAGCTTTGCTTCTACACTATGGACAGCATTGAATTAGGCCTTTCTTTATTTAATGCAGAGACACTATATGTCTGTACTATATGTCTTTAGATTTTGTTAAAGGATGTAACAAAAAGCATTCCTCGATGTATGTGTCAACTACTGCCTTCGATCTACACATCGGACAGCAGGGTTCACAACTTGAATTCAGCTTTCCATCTACACTACGGACAGCATTCAAGTTAGCCTTGATTTATGTAAGGCAGAGACAATTTTGTTAAAGGGCGCCACAAAAAACATTCCTCAATAGCTATACTGACTACGCCTTCAAATGTACACTGCGGTCAACAGAGCTTACCATTTGATACCAGTGGCGCATCAGCACTACAGACAACATTTATTTCAGTCTTGATTTTTTTAAGGCAGAGACAATTGTACTGTGTCCCCACATTTTGTTAAAGTATGTGACAAAAAAGCATTCTGCGATGTCTGTGTCAACTACTGCCTTCGACCTACACTGCGGACAGCAGGGTTCACTACTTGAATTCAGCTTTCCATCTGCACTACGGACAGTAGGAAATTTAGCCTTGATTTATTTAAGGCAGAGACAATTGTACTGTATGTATTTAAATGTTGTTAAAATAAGTGACAATAATCATTCGTCGATATCTGTGCTGACTACTGCTTTCCATCTACAGTGCGGCTAGCAGGATTCACAACTTTGAATTCAGCTTTGCATGTACACTATGGACAGTAGGGATTTCAACCTTGATTTATTTAATGCAGAGACAATTGTACTGTATGTGTTCTGATTTTGTTAAAATAAATGACAAAAATCATTTGTCGATATCTCTGCTGACTACTGACTTCGATCTACAGTACGGACAGCAGGGTTCACAACTTGAATAATGTTGAATAATAGTTGAATAATAAAATTCACGCTGCAAGTGCAAAGGCACACTTAATAGAAATCTGCAGACAGCACAGATCACAATTTGAATCTCACTTTTTCTTCATCGGAAACCTGAATTTCTTTTTTGGAGACAAAAACAGCTACACCACTGGATGAATCATCTGATTCTGATAATTTTGTTGCTTAAGAATTGATAACCATCAATGGTACTTTTTTTCCCCCCTCAAAGTACATGCAGTCCAGTATGCAACAGTCAATACTTTGAGTGCATCCCGTTCAGACCACGCATCATCGCAGGGTGAGCACACGCTAAACACCAGACGTACCACTAACTCAGTACACCATAAATAATCGCCACAAGGCTTTATTAGGGCAAAATTCAGTAGTCAAAAAACATTACCCCCAGTGCAGCCTGTCCAGACCCCGCATCATCACAGGTTATGTACATGCTCAGTCCCAAAGGTACTACTAACTCAGCGCACCATAATTCATCGCCACATGACATTCAAGCAGAATTCAACTGACTCTTCATTCCTTATTTATAGAGTGCAGTACCGAACAAAGTATAATGCCCCTCAAACCTACACAATATCCCTTTAGTAGCCTTCCTTCAAAAACATCTTTTATATCAGTCCTAGGTTTAGTTGAAAAACAAAATTCACGCTGCAAGTGCAAAGGCACATTCAATGGTAGTTTACACTGCGGACACCACAGGTCAAAACTTGAACTATAATGTCCCCGAAACATACATATTTCGACAATGTATTCCATACATGTTTCATCTTTTATTTCAATCGTGATTACAAATGATGCAGTCCAGTAGACAACACGCTGAGCACCATATGTACCACTAACTCAGTGCATCATAAATAATCGCCACGTGGCCTTATTAAGGCGAAATTCAGTTGCCAAAAGACATTCTCACCAGTGCGCTCTGCCTGAACCATGCATCATTGCAGGCTCCACACAAACCGATCCTACCTTAGTGCACCACAACTTATGAACCCTTTACAATAGAATCTTCTGTGTATTATTTCACATACAGTGCTCTTACCTTTGTACCGCAGGTCATAAACCGTTTATGATTGAATATCTGTGCATGATATCATGATTACAGCAATGTCATAAAATGGAGTCGAGCAAACGTGCCGTACCCACTTCAACTATCTATCTGTGTCTGTGTACTTATTATGTTTGTGAAATGCTGCTCCTGCGCCCTACCACAATATATTGTACTGTAAACAGCGTATGCAACCATCATACCTCTGCCAGTAACCAAAACTTTGATTATATAACTTTCTCTCGCTCATTCCACAAATACGAACATACAAAGTGGATCATTACAATACTGCAAAGAAACTCTATAGTCATAAGTGTGTTCTATTTAAAAATATATATTTTTTTAGCATATTTATATAGCGCGAAGGCGACCCAAAACTACATCAACAATGTACATGAGCACCGTATTTACAGTACATTTTCAGGCATGCGTAGATTATGTCATTACTCTACAATAACAGGATGTGGGCACGACTCCGAGCCTTGAACACTGATTTCCAGCACCAAGTTCGACAGTATACCTAAATGACCACATACCTATATATATTATCTGCCCTTCATGTGCCAAAAACTGCAACCTAACCTTTCACAGCCCTGTATTACTACAGCTACAACACTCCACTGAATGTACAACAAACATTCATATTCGCAGAAATGCGTCATGTCCATCATCTTTTATGTGTGCAACTATGGATGAAAACTAAGGTCAATAATACCCCGTACCTTCCATGTTAGCCATATTGTGGGACTTTACAGATATAATGACACATTTGCGTGTAAGACCCGTGTGACAGCAGCACTACAACACAGACACCCGAATCAGTTGATTTTCATATAGCTCATGACGGAACCACGCCCGTAGCTCCGGAGTCATCGTTCACAGCCTCCCGCAGCACTGACATATGTCAGTGCAGCCCACTCTGCTTACACTTCCAGAAAAACACAACAATTACATGGCCTAGATTTCCATTGTAGTGATTTCTTACTTCCAGGTCTAGTTGTCAGAACGGCACACGCACACTCCCTCATGGCTGCTATATACCCACACCACACCCATCCAGCACATACGTCACTACACACGTGACCCTACCAATAAAAAAAAACGGGGCTCACGTGCTCTATGCCATTTTAGAGTTGCTCCCATCGCTCTAAAGGCATGTCCTAGTGGTTTGGACGCCTCAAGAAGGCCCGAACCACCGAGCAGGGGGGCCCACCACTACGTGCGTGGCCTCTTTGGTCACTGAGTTAGTGGTACCGCAAGGACTCAGCGTGTGAGCAACCTGCGATGATGATGGGAGCACGAGTATGTCCTTAGCCATAGCGATATCAAGACTCAGCACCATATGTGAGACTTCTTGGCGGCAGTGCGGGACTGCATGGTGTAGAAGGTGCCCTGTCCACGAAAAGGTGAGCAGTGAGGCCTGGGGTGCAGCAGACTGCATACAAAAAGGCGACGCAGCGATTTAGGCGTACGCAGTCCTATATACTGCATCTTATTGCATTTATCTTTTTTTTTCCAATAGCAGAAAGTTTTATAATCGGTCAAATGTCCGTCGCTCGTGATGATTGAAACCACGTGTATCACTGCGCACCACTTGCTTTCACAACCTTATAAAAAACATTACTACTATACTAATTGTTCATAAATCGAAGCCTATTAAACAAGTTGGAACTGTACAAATAGTTATATTTTTTATGCGGGAGGGAAGGTGTGTGAAAGGGCGATGTAATTCTACTCCATATTAAGATAGTAACAATTACCAATCATAACATCTTTCTTTTACTATCTTTTAGATGTAGAGCTTCAGGGTGCATTATGTCCCGGCACGTGGTGAAAGACACACCGGTGACAGAACGGTGAGCTGCGAATATTCTTTTCAGTCACTCTCTCACTTCCTCACTCCTTTGATAAAGAAATGACGCACAATGTTATCTTCCTTTTTATCTAACAGGTTGTGTTTCAAAAATTGGCGCCCCCCCCCAACACCTCCAAAGCTCAACGTTCAAGGATTCTGCAATGATGCGTGGCCATCGTAACAACGTCTGAGAAAGCTGCTTCGACACGTGGTGCACCCTCTTTGAATCACGCCAATGGCACAAGGTGAGCAAAGAAGCTTGTTTCCAAAGCAACCAGAAGTCACCTGTGTGCAGAGAGAATGGATACTGTGCAGCAGCTCGACTGCGTAGGAATGTACAATTACCTCCAGGCAGTGAGAATGGATAGGTTGCACCAGTCTGAGGGGCAGATTTACAAGCCTATTGCGCCACTTTTGCGTCACTTTTAACATGGGAATAGTGACGCAAAAGTGGCGAAAAGGGCTTGTAAATCTGCCCCTGAGTACGCAAGAAAAGGCCCTCACCTACGGACTCTGGGAGTCAATGGGGTGCAACAGTCTGGGTTCGCAGTAATGAGAACTCACCGCTATGCAGTGGGAGTGCATGGGGTATAGTACTCTGGGAGAAAAAGAGCACACAGACACCTCCTTGCAGTGGAAGTTGATGTAATACAGTATCCTGAGTGTGCAAAGACATAAAGCAGAAATATACTTGTGCAGTGGTATGTACTCTGCTATTACTAACTCTATACTATCTTTCAGATCACTAAACTTGAGGGTGCACTATGAACCGACACATGCTTGGACACACAACGGAGGCAAAAAGGAGAGCTACAAAGATTTTCTCCAGTATTAACACTACCTCTCCTGCTTCATCTATTAACTTCTCTCTCTCACACTTTTACTGTCGTTTTCTCTCTTTCTCTCTCTCACTCTCTCTCACATTGTTTCTCCTTCTCTTTTAAAGTTATGGACACTGCTGTCCACTCTGCCGATAAAAAAATCAAGGCAACAATTTAATACAGTCTGCAGTGTAGAACCAAAGCAACATTCAAGTTGTGAACTCTGTTTGCCACAGTGTTTACACAATGTAAGCAGAGCGGCCTAGATACACAATGCCTCCAATTAAATGCGTTCGAAATAAACAATATTGTCCTGCATAATGACGTGATCTCTCACCTAATTCTGTCTCATCTCTGAATCATTTTAAAGACCTGTTGGTCCATACTGTAACTCTGACACAGTAGGCACTTTCCTACAGACACCTCTTCAACGCGGACCTATAAGAGAGGTGGTATGTATTAGGCACACTGCAGACGTGCAAATAACCAAATATTGCCAAGTGTTACCTTAATTTGTGATCTTTGACCTCATTCAGTCACATCGATCTAATTTTAAACACTTATTTTCATTTTTGTTTTGCAGGCTACCTACCCTCCTTCCATTGGAGTCCATGTCACATTTTATTTATTATATTGTTATGTTAAAGTTATGTTTCTAGTTATTTATTATATTGTTATCTTAAAGTTACGTTTCTAGTTATTTATTGCTCTTTTAATGAATGAATGAATTTATACTTGTAAAGCGCACTTATTCCCCAACCGGGGTTTCCTGGCGCTGTACGCATACCGATGTGGAACCCTTCCTGGCTTTTCCCTGTGAAATGTCCACTCCTGGGCACCTCCAAGGTGAAGCCAGGCATCCCAGCGCTGTTGGGGCTGATGTGGAGATTAAGCAAGCTATTGCCCAGAGTTGCAGAGTGGGACCCATGATTAGAATAGGCACCAAGGCGAGAATGATCAGGTCCGAGGAAATTGAGCCCAAGACCCGCCGAGGCGGGAATTGAACCCTGGTCCCGGGCCAGACCTCTGCATCAGGGTGTGACGCTCTAACCATTGAGCCACACTTCTCCTAAATTAATTTAAAAAAAGTATATACGTCTTCTTTTTCTAACAACATTTCACTATTGTTTAGTGTGATAATCATACGCTTAAACAATTTTACACGCCGAGTCCTTGTGGTACCACTAACTCAGTGACAATTAAAAATAGAAATGATGTTTAAAACTAGAAGTATAATACTGAGGCTAACTCTTTACCAGAGTCTGTAGCTGCGATTAACAGTTCCTATGGAAATTTTTAAAAACTCCCACACAGTAACTGTTTGGATTAGCAACATTGTGTGGCGAACTTGTAACCTGTGTGCTCACTTTAGTGTTCCATGAACTGTTACTATGGTAACAGACAGTAAGCAGTTTGGGGGTAGGGTTGAAAGGTACTGGCTGTACAGAAACCGTTATATTTACCCAGGATCCTCTACATGACAGAGAGGAAAGCAAACTAAGACAAAACACTGTGTAGCATATTTACAAGCCCCTTGCACCACTTTCGCGTCACTTTTCCCATGTTAAAAGTGATGCAATAGTGGCGCATGGGACTTGTAAATCTGCCCCTATGTACATTACGAGCCAAAGAAGTACACAACTCTTCGAATTCTTTATCAATCACAATTAGACAGTGTTGCTTCACGATTTACAATGCACTTCACTAAATACTACGCGCCTATTTAAATGGGAGACGGGATTGTCAACATTACAAAACTTAGGGGCATATTTACAGGGACGGCGTTAAAATTTTCGCCGCTTTAACAGCACCAAACTACAACTAAAACGGCGATAATGGACTTCAAAATCCTTTGTTATCTTACCTTACCAGAAGAATTTTTCAACATTGCTGTTTGCTATTCAAAAGTGAGAGCCGAGGCTCTCGCCCTGCCATAGCAAACTTGAGGGCATATTATCAAGGACAGCGTTAAAATGTTGTGGTGTAAACCTGGGCTTCTATTGGAATTCTCACAAATTCTCAAAAGCCTATTATTAAGCCATTATGGCCGCTTTAATTAAACTTTCCTAACCCTAAAGCGACGATAATTTTAACACTGTCCTTGTAAATATATCCCCAATATCGCGAGAAATATAGCGATAATTTATGTTTGCAAGTGAAAAGCTTGTTAATATAAGACTGTGGACTTAACATATCAATTCACCTCTCATATTAAACATGCTTAAGTCTACTTCAGACCAGATGACCAGACAACATAAACCGCAATTAGGAGAGTTTTGCGATCGGTCCTCAAATCCAGGGCTGCCTTGAAAATACAACGCTATTGTCATACCTCCCTCTTCCTTTTTATATTCTCATAGAAACATCTACCTTGCCACTGAGAACACCTACATTGCAACTCATTGGAGATACGAGGCGAGCCCTTAGCAAACAGGCTGAAAACACGCATTAATGCATCTTAGCGTCACCTAGTAAATAGGGTGATATAATTGTCACCGCATTTTTGTCTTTTTTTAAAAATTGCGGCGAAATGGCAATTGTTAATATGCCTTCAAGCTTTCTATGACACAGCTGGAACGTCGACTCCCGCCCTGCCATAGCAAACAGCAGTGTCCCGGGGGTAGACACCCTGAGACACAGCAAGAGACGCTCCTGGGGGGTGATGTTCCCCAAGACTTTCGACTGCTCCAGAATGGAGACCACGCGGCCCCCCCCTCTCAAAATATAAAAAGCCCCGGAGGGTGGTAATCCCCTGGGCTTAGATGGACCTTTGAGCTCCCTCACCCATTTATTTTGTAGCACCTAGGAATGACGGTCCCCGGGCTACAGGGCCCCTCTGGACCCCCATCAAATGTAATATTTTAGACCCTGGGATTTGGCCCTCTTAGGTAGCTAATTTTTAAACAAGCACAGGAGCCCTCGCTTCGTTTTTATTTTTATTACGGCGGATCCTTGCACCCAGTGCACATTTCTCAGTGTTCCCCCCCCCCAAATTTTTTGGGGACCCCCTAAGCAGGTCTAGATGATCAAAATATTTCTTACATGCCCCCTTTATACGTATTGAACACTTGTCCCTCTATTTTCTAGATTCTCACTTCTACAGAGGCACAAAATGGCTGCCAACACTTCCTGGTTTCGAATGTTGACAACCACTTGACAGTCAATTAGCGCGTGATCGGGACGGTGCGCTTAGAGTGCGCGCAAGATGCGCGGATCCACTGAGGCCATAGATATATATGAACATTTAATTGTAATTTTCTCAGGAGCTACCGAACAGATTTACACCATTGAAGCAAAAGGCACGAGTCTGAACCAAAGACTACCACTTTGCCAAATTTGGTGTAATTCCGTTCAGCCGTTCGGGCTGTAGCCGCGATGAATGGTTCCTATGGAAAATTGCATGGGGAAAACATGTTTTGGGACCCCCCTTTTTTCTCCACCCCCGCTTCAAATGCAATATTTTAGACCCCGGGATTGCTCTTGCCCGCGTAGCTAATTTTAAAAACAAGCACAGGAGCCCGCGCGTCGTTTTTTTTTTTACGGCGGATCCATGCACCCAGCGCGCTTTCTCCGTTTAAAAAATAATAATAATCTGTTTTTGGCCCTAGGGGTCCTTGTGGGACCCCCTAAGCAGGTCTAGAGGGTCAAAATATTTCTTGCCTGCCCCCTTTATAAGTTTTGAACACTTGTTCCACTAATTTCTAGATCCTCGCTTCTACCGAGGCACAAAATGGCTGCCAACACTTCCTGGTTTCAAATGTTGACGGCCACTTGACAGCCAATCAGCATTCTGCGCATGATCGGGATGGTGCGCTTATAATCTGCGCAAGATTCGCGGATCCACCGAGGCCATAGACATATATGTACTTTTAATTGTAATTTTCTCAGAAAGTACTGAACAGATTTACACCATATAAGCAAGAGGCACGAGTCTGAACCAAGGACTACAACTTTGCCAAATTTGGTGTAAATCCGTTCAGCAGTTCGGGTTGTAGCTGCGATGAAGGGTACCTATGGAAAATTGCATGGGGAAAACACATTTTGGGACCCCCCTTTTTTCTCAGCCCCTGCTTCACGAATCACCCCAAGACTTTCAGGATAGGAGCGGACTGGAGCGCCCCACCAGTTTTGAAAATTTTGCAAAGATTCGTCAACCGGTGCAAAAGTTATTCCAAAAATAATGTTGGGAATTTCCTATGGAAAATAGGTCCGAACTATAACTACCTACTGGCGACTGCCAGTAGATAATACATATATATATATATACATATATATATACATATATACATACATACATACATATATATACATATATATATATATATATATATATATATATATATATATATATATATATATATATATATATTTGCTGCGTGTGGAAGACGTGCAGCCAGACCGCCAGGGGTGCTCGTCGGATGCCCCGGCGTCTAAATATGAAACAGTTTCCATAACAAGTTAGGTACAGAACTGCACTCCAAGCAAAGTTGAGGTTGTTTATTTAGCACAGCATAAACACTTGTTACAGCGTCAGACGCGTTTCGG
The DNA here is from genome assembly GCF_964263255.1 of Lissotriton vulgaris. Taxonomy (NCBI): domain Eukaryota; kingdom Metazoa; phylum Chordata; class Amphibia; order Caudata; family Salamandridae; genus Lissotriton; species Lissotriton vulgaris. Next base: position 441,590,634 of record NC_141696.1, on the reverse strand, counting down.
CTACAAAAGCCTTTTTCAAAACGCCTGCGCACGTTTGAGTTTCCTATTTACACGGAACTCCGACACTGAAGGCAGACAAACCACTGAAGCAGCAATGGCGTCCATATTGGAACATACATGTATAATATACTAGTGTATTGATGAATCACTTTTTTGAGCTTATACATTTCAGCTCCATTGGTTAAACCTATATACTGCAAGTACTAAATAAAGTTATATTCAAACAATGAGCCAGTTTTTGTGCATTATGGCCCTATTGTGTAAAGCAATCTGCGGCAAGTGCTCAATAAAGTTATATTGAGACCATAAATCTGCTCAATGAACAAAAATAAATATTCTCTCCATGACAATTTAGAGCACTGTGACTTTCAATAAACAATTACTTATAGCGTTTTGTCGTGGAATGAGATACTGCTTGGACTCAAAGCTAAATTAATGTGCATTGCAGCCCTATTGTGCATTCACTGGCTAGTGCCCCAAAAAAAGGAGCTCAATTAAATGACCAAAGATCAAAAAAATTTAGCCTTATGGCACATATCAAGCCCCATTAAGCATATTCCGAAACATTATGAGAATTCAAATGAAACAAAACAAATTTATAGATATCTTAGCTCTTCAGAGTTCCTTAAAGCACTACTCAGTGTACATTATTTTCAATCCAACCTATAAAAGAAAATATTCAACATAAAACAACAGTCAGTGCCCTAATGTATATGTATGCTCAAAACGTGCAGCTATTAAAGATTTAAAAACTCAGTAAAAACACATAAGCAGAGAATGTATAATTACACGTACAAAAACGTATACATTTCATCATCAATGTTCAACCCAAGGGGTTCTTTAGGTCCTATCCTTAAGATGTACCTGCTTTCTAGTTGTCTCAATTTGGCTTCTCTATCTCCTCCCCTCATGGACTGTGGTGTTTTGTCTAGCAAGCTGTATGTCAGATAATGCCATGTACATACTGAGGTGCCCTTGCCCTAAATGTTACATAGGCAGCACTAAACATCAAGTTCACAAATATATTTTGCAGCACATACGGGCGATAAAACATAAAAGATGATACTTATCTAGTTGCTAGGCCATTTAGAGATAATCATGGAGGCAACACTGATCTTCTGACATACAGCGTGCTAGACCAAATACCACAGTCCAAGAGGGGAGGAGATAGAGAAGCCAAATTGAGACAACTAGAAAGCAGGTACATCTTAAGGATGCACCAAGAGGAAATCACATCAATCAATCAATCAGAGTACTTGTAGAGCACACTACTTACCGGTGAGGCTCTCAAGGTGCTGAGGGGAGGGGGGTGCTGCTTCTGCTCGAAGAGCCAGGTCTTGGGGATTCTTCTGAAGGCGAGTAGGTCTTGGGTCTGCCGTATGTGGGTAGGGAGGGTGTTCCAGGTCTTGGTGGTGAGGTAGTAGAAGGATCTGCCACCGGAGGTCGTTCGTTGGATGCGGGGAACAGCGGTGAGGGCATGGCTGGCCGAGCAGAGCTGGCAGGGGGGGTGTAGAAGCGGAGTCTGCTGTTCAGGTAGGCTGGTCCTGCGTTGTGGAGTGCTTTGTGTGCGTGGGTGAGGAGCTTGAAGATGATCCTCTTGTCGACGGGGAGCCAGTGTAGTTCTCTCAGGTGGGGGTGATGTGGCTGTGGCGGGAGACGTTGACGATCAGTCGGGCGGAGGCGTTTTGGATGTGTTGTAGTCATCGTAGGTGTTTGGCTGGGATTCCTGCGTAGAGTGCGTTGCCGTAGTCCAGTCTGCTGCTGACGAGGGCCTGTGTCACCATTCTTGTTTCGGTTGGGATCCACTTGTAGATCCTGCGGAGCATGCGGAGTGTGTTGTAGCAGGAGGAGGAGACGGCGTTGACCTGCTTAGACATGGAGAGGGAGGAGACGAGGATCAATCCTAGGTTGCGTGCATGGTTGGTGGGTGTTGGTGCTGTTCCCAGTGTGGTCGGCCACCAGGAGTCGTCCCAGGCTGAGGGGGTGGGTCCGAGAAGGAGTACCTCCGTCTTGTCCGAGTTCAGCTTCGAATGGCTGCTGCTCATCCAGTCGGTGACGGCCTTCATTCCCTCGTGGAGGTTTGTTTTGGCGGTGTGTGGGTCCTTGGTGAGGGAGAGGATGAGCTGGGTGTTGTCGGCGTAGGAGATGATGTTGAGGTCATGGTGAGACATTGAACAGCATCGGGCTGGGGATGAGCCCTGGGGGACGCCGCAGATGATGTCGGTGGCTTTGGATCGGAAGGGTGGGAGGCGGACGCTCTGGGTTCTGCCGGAGAGGAAGGACGTGGTCCAGTCAAGGGCCTTCTCTTGGATTCCGGCTTCTATGAGGCGTGTCTTTAGAGTGCGATGGCAGACCGTGTCGAAGGCGGCCGACAGGTCCAGGAGGATGAGGGCTGATGTTTCGCCGTTGTCTAGTTGGCGCCTGATGTCATCTGTGGCAGCGATGAGGGCTGTCCCGGTGCTGTGGTTTCGTCTGAATCCGGACTGGGACGGGTCCAGGATGTTGTTGTCGTCCAGGTGGCGGGCCAATTGCCTGTTGACAATTTTCTCGATGACCTTTGCCGGGAACGGGAGCAGGGAGATGGACCGGAAGTTCTTGAAGTCCTTGGGGTCTGCCTTGGGCTTCTTGAGGAGGGCGTTGATTTCTGCATGCTTCCAGCTTTCCGGGAATGTTGCTGTTTCGAAGGAGATGTTGATGACCTTCCGTAGTTGGGGTGCGATGGCTGCGTCTGCTTTGTTGAATACGTGGTGTGGGCACGGGTCTGATGGAGATCCTGAGTTGATGGAGTTCATGACCTTGCGTATCTCGTCGTCGTTGATGTTGGACCAGGAGGTCAGGCAGATGGCGCTGGTGGCGTTCACAGGGGAGGTGGAGTCTGGCGTAGTTGGGGCGATCGTGGTGTTGAAGCTGCCGTGGATGTCAGTGATCTTGCGGTGGAAGAAGTTGGCTAGTGAGTCGCACAGTTCTTGTGAGGGCGGGATGTCGTTGGCGCTGGGGTTGGAGAGTTACTTTACGATGCTGAAGAGCTCTTTGCTGTTGTGTGCGTTGTTATACAAGCGGTCTTTGAAGGAGGATCTCTTGACTAATCTGATGAGGTGGTGATGTCTGCGGGTGGTGTGCTTGTGGGCTGCGTGGTTGTCCGGTGTGCGTTCGTGGAGCCGTATTTTCTCCAGTTTCCGGCATGTGCGTTTGGAGGTCTGGAGCTAGTCGGTGAACCAGGTGCCTCTCTTGCTGGCGTGGCTGTGGGCGGGTTTCTTGAGCGGGTTTCTTGAGCGGGGCGAGGGTGTTAGCGCAGTTGTCAATCCACTGTCTGAGGTTGCGGGCTGCGACGTCTGGGTTGGTGGGGTCGGGGGGTGGGTTCTGGGCGAGGGTGGTGGTCAGCTGGTCTTCGGTGACTTTGCTCCAGCAGCGCCGAGGCAGCTGTTGGGTGCGGTGGTGCCTGGTTGGTTTCTTGAAGGTGAAATGGATACAGTGTTGGTCGGTCCAGTGGAGTTCGGTGGTGTGGTTGAAGGCGACGTGGGTGCCTGTGGAGAAGACGGGGTCCAGCGTGTGGCCGATGGCATGGGTGGGTGTGGTTACTAGTTGTTTGAGGTCGAGGTTGTCGATCAGGGTGGCGGAGTTGGTGTTGTTGTTGTTCTCGAGGTGGACGTTCAGGTCCCCGAGGAGGATGTAGTCCGTGGAGGCGAGTGCGTGGATGCTGGCGAAGTCGGCGATGGAGTCGCTGAACTGAGCCCGGGGTCCTGGGGGTCTGTAGATGAGTGTGTAGATGAGTGTTCCTCTGAGGGTGGTATTGGGGTCGGTGTGGATCCAGAAGTGCACGTGTTCGGCGGTGTTGAGTGTGTCGTCTGCGTGGGTGGCGACCTTGAGGGTAGACTTTTGGATGATGGCTATTCCTCCTCCGATTCCGTTGGCGTGATCCCTGCGGGTGATCTTGTAGCCGTCCGGGATGGCTATGGCGATGTCGGGCACCAAGGAGTCGTTCCACCAGGTCTCGGTCAGGAAGGCCACGTCTGGGGCGGAGGTGTCGAGCAGATCCCAGAGCTTGACGGCGTGTTTGCGTGCGGAGCGGGTGTTGAGGAGTATGCAGAGGAGGTGGTTGGGTCCAGTCCTTGGAGGGTTGGTGGTTCTGTCGCAGGTGAAGTTGCAGGTGCTGCAGGAGAAGGGTCCGTGGGTCCGTTTCGGGGTGGACTGGAAGCAGGTGTGGTTTCAGCCGGCGTTGAGTGCGTGGAGGGTGCTGGCGTCGTAGTGGAGTCTGGTGTCGTGGCATTCGCGGGGTCCAGGGTTTCTGGCGCTGGGTGTGGTCCAGGCGCAGATGGGCTTGCCTTTGGCGTGCCAGTGGCGCGGCCGCGCAGAGTCCGGCATTTATGGGGAGGTGGGAGGGAGGAGCAGCTGGGAGGCGGAAGCAGCGAGTGGGCAGGGGGCGGGGCCGCAGGGGGCACAGCGGCGGGGAGACAATGGGACAGAAGGCAAAATGGGGCACGGGGGGGGGAAGAAAACCGAGTGGCAGAGGAGAACGGGGCAAAACAAGGGGGAGACAGTGGCACAGAAGCGAAGGGGCGGAGGACACTACCAGTGGCAGAGCAGCGGCAGCAGGGCACAGTCGGAGCTGCGTGGAGAGGGAGCGACCTACCAGGAGGGTCAGGGGTTGCTCACCTCACTGCGCAACATCCGCCATTTATGGGGAGGTGGGAGGGAGGAGCAGCTGGGAGGCGGGAGAAGCGAGTGGGGAGGGGGCAGAGCCGCAGGGGGCACAGCAGCGGGGCGACAATGGGACCGAAGGCAAAATGGGGCACAGGGGGGGAAGAAAACCGAGTGGCAGAGGAGAAAAACAGGGCAAAACGAGAAGGAGACAGTGGCACAGAAGCGGAGGGGCCGCAGGAGGCACGGTAGCGGGGAGGCAATGGGACGGAAGGTAAAATGGGGCACAGGGGGGAAAGAAAACCGAGTGGCAGAGGAGAAAAACGGGGCAAAACTAGGGGGAGACAGTAGCACAGAAGCGAAGGGGCGGAGGACACTACCAGCGGCAGAGCAGCAGCAGCAGGGCACAATCGGAGCTGCGTGGAGGGTGAGGGACCTACCAGGAGGGTCAGTACTTCTCTCCTCCCAGACTCGGCTTGGTATCAGCTTTCAGTGCAGAACGCGATGCAGCAGCGTCACAGCAATCTGAAGATAATTCTGGCAGTGTCTTGTGCTATATTCTGGGGAGATTAGAATTTCTGACATAACCTTAGGAATGTCTGACTTAATCTGTGTGCCTCAACATGCTAGTCTTAGAAACATTCTTATTAACAAATACGGTAAAAACATGTCAATTCAGACTACACTGTTTATGTAGTTTTAAAGAGACCCCTTACTCAAAGAGAGGGGAGAAACTGGCAGTTTGATTTAAAGGTCCATAGCCTGTGCTCCTATTATTAATCAAAGATTCAACAAAGGGGCTAATGTTCCTCAGGAAAGAAGGCAGGTTCTCTCAAATAGTAGAGAATTCCTGGATCGGGAATATGGGGACAGTCAACAAGACTGTCTCAAGTTGCCCTCACACATCCCCTAGAGCATGTCATGCTTCATCATAGGGCAGTGTTCCTCACCGGGCCGGCGCTGCAATGCCGTACAGGTCCCTCGATGGGTCACTTTGGCGGAGATCTTTTTAACAGGCGGCCATATGATGAATGCAAGTGAGGTGACCAGTGATGTGGGGTAGTGATGTGTGATTGGAAGTTAAAACTGGTAAGGGAGATTCTGCACTATAAGGAGAGGGTCACCCTTCCAGAGTTAAAAACCTATGACAGGTGAGTGCTACCTTGAGGGTTTAAGAGAAACCCTGGTAGTCAGTGTGTTGTGACTAGATAGGGGAAGTATCCTATAGTCGTGGGAGGGGGAACTATCTCAGGGTACCATGCTCAAGCGTGCCGGGAGTTAAGGAGTGTGGACCGTGTGTCTGCACCTACCCTTACAGTCTCCACGTCCCTTGGGATTGTCACCTCCAAGCCACCCGATGTGGTCTTCAATCTCTTATACTTAGGTTGGACCTTGAACCGCACACACAGTAGGTAGCACCTAGGGGCACCAACTCAGTGTGGGGTAGTATTTTCACCATATTTTTTTTATTCCGACGAAGCGCCATGGATCCTTATGCCCAGACCAGGTACAAAGCAAGTTGACACACCATCAAGGGAGTGACCTGAGATAGTTCCCCCCACGACTATAGAATACTTTCCCTATCTAGTCGCAACACATTGACTACCAGGGTTCCTCTTAAACCCTCAAGGTAGCACTCACCTATCATAGGTTTTTAGCTCTGGAAGGGTGACCCCCTCAGTAAAGTATAGTGCAGGATCTTCCTTATCAGTTTTAACTTCCAATCACACATCACTATTCCACATCACTGATCACCTCACTTGCGCTCATCATACGGAGGCCTCTTAAAAAGTTGTCTGCCAAAGTGACCCTTTGGGGAACCCGTAGGACATTGCAGCGCTGGCCCAACGAGGAGCACTGCCCTATGATGAAGCATTACCTGTGCTAGGGGATGTGTGAAGGCAACATGAGACAGTCTTGTTTACTGTACCATGATCCCGGTCTAGGCATTCTCTACTATTTGAGAGAACCTTCCTTCTTTCCTTAGGAACATTAGCCCCTTTGTTGAATCTTTGTTATGATTATTTAGCCTTGAGCTAGAGATAACAAGACACTTGTTCCAGACTGATGTTGCATCAGGTGTCTTAGGGAAGCCATTGTTCGCCCATCAGTAGGGACATCTTAATGATTGTTGGGGCCCTGGGCCAAACGTATTTTGGGGGCCTCTGTTTGGATCAGCTTTGACTTTATGGTTATATTGCAGCTCTGTCATGCCCTCTTTGGCCAGGGCACTGAAAGTGCACAGACACACTCGTCCAAATTCTAAATGTGTGTTGTTTACAACTAATATTCAGGGATAGTGGCGTGTTTTTAGGTCGAGCCGGGGCAGCACATCCGCTGCTGTGCCAACCATGCTGTATTCAAATATGGACTTGAAGCTCATTGCCCTTTGTAAATGCTGGCCTCTGATTCATTTATAGGCTTGTTAGTCCCTCCTTAGTACCGCCTTGTCTTCATTTGTATCCTCCCATGAGGACTGGCTCTTTTACTTTTGTTGTTACACGGTATGTTTTATTTAGTCTGCAAGCACTATTTTCTTTAATGAGCTTCTCCTACTGCAAGTAGGATATTCTTTCCTGCAACAATTAGCACACCATGCGGTCTTTCAGTTTCCAAACAGCCCAGGACAATAGAGACTGCGTCTCTGAAATTAAATAGGCCTCGCATTTACAAGAGTTTGAGCTATTGGCATTGTAAATGACAATGCCTTTTATTTATATTAATTATCAAAACAGATAAATACAAGTAATTGTCATTTACAGTGCTAATAGCTTAAACTCTCGCAAATGTGAGACCTATTGCACTGCAAACGCATGTTGTAATATTGTAACATAGCAGCAGCGCACTAATGTTACGACATCCGCTCATTTCTCACATGTGAGATTGTGATCTAAGGGACATTTTATGGATGTCGAATGAAACAAACACAGAACATTTCTCTGCAAAATGTCTGTAATAGGCTGTCAAACATCGACCACATCAACTACATTAAAAAAAAATTAACCCCTTAACTGCTGCCGACGGCCAACGGTCGTCACGAGCACTACCTCCCCAGTGCTGCGCACGACCGTTGGCCGTCGAGCCAGCATTCGTTCTTCGAACGTTCAGCACTGGGCGCTGAACGTTAGAAGCTCTGATGAGGTTAAAGGAAAACAGCATTTAAAACAATCTGTTTAAGAATTATTCAGGGTCATCAGGACAAGACTCGCTGCAGAACAGAGCTGGCTCTATCCGAGGGCCCCGGGTCAGAGCCCACTTTGCCCATTCCTAAAACGTCTCTGTGCATCCACTTTCACAGGATCTTGGAAAGATTAGGACAGACAACATCTGCATCAAAAACACATTTCAATGATTCTGCAAAAATAAAGCAACTTGAGTCTTGGCTTGCTCAAGATGGATTAGGGCCCTAGGGACTTAACAGCTACGTTTTTGTGTGGTTTTAAAGTGTCTCTACTGTTTTGATGGAAACAAATTCGAGATTGGCTAAAAATAAATTGATCAGATTGGCAGCACTGACTATATCTATAAAAATATGTGACTTATTGAATCCTGCAAATCTTTTACCACTACTAAATTATTTAAAAGTGACAATGTTGTACAGAATGTAGATGAACATGATTGTGGGAATATGACAAAATTGTGTACCGCACCAAGAGCTGACTTTCAGGATGTTACCACTCGGTTTGGCTGATTTGGTTGTATTCATGGATGGCTCATGCTTATGAGATGTTAATGTGTTATATGCTTTGAAATTGGTTGTGAGATGTATAGCACATGGGCCAGTGGCGTACCTAGACTTGAGGGGACCCTCTGCAAAGTACAGAGAGGTGGTGCCCGCACGCTCCAAAACCAGTCAAGAACTCTCAGCTGCTGCCTGTGCACAGTGCCAGAGGGGGCATCCTGGAGCTTGGGGCCCGCCCGCACCACGAGGGTTGTGGGAGCTATTGTTACTCCACTGACGGGCGTAAAGATGAGATGGTAACTTTGGGAGACAATGTTGCTTATGGGGTTCCAAAGTTTTATGCGATGAGTGGCACCACAGTGTCCATGGACACAGATGAACACTCAGGCAACAATGGTAAATGTGTTTAATTCTATATTGATACATATTTTCGAGCAGCTAAAAGATGTGCAAAACGAAAAGACAGATGAGAAACAGAAGGAAAATGTGGGATGTAACAAGGAGAAAAGACAAGTTTTGAAAAAGTGAGGATGGTAGGTTTATCTTGCTGGATTCATTGTATCTCAAGTGGTGAGACCTTTTCACAGACCCATGGGCGTCTACAGAAATTTTTCCAGGGGGGTGGGGCAAAATGTTAACATCATCACCATCCTCCAACATGATGTGTGCAAGGTGGGCCACAAGAAACACTGGGGCGCAGAACTGGGATAGACTCAATTAAATGCCAGGAATCCAGGACATGTGACTGAACCTGCCACAGGCCAACAAACACCACCTGTAGGGAAAACGCTAAACTTTCTGACAAGGTGCTTTATCTCTGTGTGCTAGGTGTGCAGACTTCCGGGTCCTCGATTCAACACCAATCAAGGCTGTCTTCAGCACGATTCGATTTTTATCAGAATGCTTTAAAACAGCCTATGATTAAAGCACCAGCTTAAATATATTGTATGCACAGTGTATGTTAGGGATTATTTGTAGCACACATATTTTCCAATATTGGCTTATTGGTGCTAGAATTCATGATAACTTTTATCCAAAGTTAAAGCACAACGTTAAAGTTAGTAATAAATAATTTAGCAATCACACATGCTAGTGATTCTCCAATGGGTGCTCCCTTTACTAGAATTCCCCGGGCATTGCTAAATTTTACAAACAATCAATTAATTTATACAAAATAAAATGTATAGGTCCAAATGTTAGCTATATTTTTAAAAAGAAACTTAGATTCCCTCTATGTGTAGTCAATGTCAAACTGACAACGTGCCCACGTTTAGGGATACAAAAATGGCCATCTCCCTGATGCGGCAGCCTGGCACCGTAAATGTGTGGCACATGCGGTGCCCGCAGCGGCGGCACATCACTGGTCCAGGGATGCTGAGTCTTACACAGTGGTCGAAGTGGGGGAAAAAAAGTAAGGGAACAGTGGGCGGAGAATAAAAGGGCAGGAATAACCCAAGGATTGGATCTGTGGGTGGAGCCAGAGGTGTGGCCAGAATACGCAGACATCCCAATTTTTTGTATTTGTTTGGCATTTCACTGCCCAGTTTAATCAACCAATGGATACACATGATTATTTAAGGTTATAATGAGTTATTGACATTAAAATATATTCACAAAGTGGGATATGCTTCTAATCACAGAATGTACCAAATACGATAAAATGTGGAAACACAAGCCATTTGTCTCCGAGCCATGGAGTTTCTGTCACCAGCACTACTCCCTTTTTCCACAACAGAAGTTCAGACATGAATGGCAAAATATCCTAGTTTGCAAATGTTTTCTCTAAAATTATGGCTCTGCCTTATTTGCCTCATAATGCAAGATCTGCTGCATGATCTGACCATTTAAACAAATAAATTGTTTGTAGCTCAAACATATAAAAGGTGTTGCTGCGGAGTGGATGGCCTATTGTAAAGGTTGACTGGTCACCTTTCTCACTGCTGCCTTTGTATGTTACACTGGTACAAATAAGGCAAAATCTTTCCAGAGACTGTTAGCATGTGTACACATGTCAAAATAAATATCTGAAAATATACTGCATTACGCTGCAGCCTTTTTTTTAATGCATAATTTAGTCAACACTACAGCATAATGTTGTCATCCTTTGCAGCATAATTAATCCCAGTGGCCCCACAGTAGGCAGCACATGGTAAAAGTGCTTGTGAATGAAGCTGGGTGACTAAGTTTGCTAACTTAGTTTGGTGTGCGTGCAAATCCTGCACTGCCAATTCCTGGTGAGTTGCAGCTACTACTGCTGAAACAAGGCCAATGGAGGTACCTATGGGTGAGGCAGACTGCCCTTAAGGGTAGGGCCAGCCACAGCACTGGTGGTGTCCTTTGCATTAATGTTTATTAGTGCCGCCCAATGACCACCTCTGCCATGGATTCACTCACTACCACCCTTTAACTGTGCCCCCCATTTTCCATAACCACTCTCTCTCAGATGCACTTAATTTGATTTACAGCGCCACTCATACCATTGTAGAGTGTCAGAGCACTTTACATCACTTACATTACACAGAGACAATCAATATGTGTGTAAATCACTGTATAGAAAATGTTACATAAGACTAAGGACTACAAGGTGTAGGAGTTACATGACAACCATACTAGTAGCCCGTATAGTTTCATAGTGATTGGTCTGGAGAAACACAATACCCGGAATATAAAACGTAATACCATGGTGGGGGTTTTCCTTAATAATCAGAATTGATTTCTGTTTAAAAGAACACTTTTTGGGACATTAGGATAATCAAAGACTGGGGGGAGGAGGGGGGACATAACGCTCTAATTTATACCTTGCAGTTTGTATGCAGCTCTTAGATGACAGTTAATAGCTCACTGTTCTAAGTTAGGATTTTAACTTATAAACTGCAAGTAACAAAAGGATCTCTCTGACAAAAGCAGAAGCCCACTGACCTATTTACATTATGTGCACTTTGTGATCTGCATGGCGCATGTTCTTTGCAGCCAGTACATTAACCCTCTGAGCTACCTTTCCATGAGTCCACTAGAAAAAAATCTGATCGCTCTCTAGGAAGAACATTAATCACCAGAGTCATCATGACATTTTTATTGTTGCCGAAAATTGCTGGAGGCAGCAAGCGTTTATAAAACCACTATATACTTGCAAACATGGTGCCTCCACCTAAAGTCAGCACCTGGTGCGGTCACACTGGTTGCACTGCCCTAGAGCTGGCCCTTCTCAAGGGTCCTGTGACCTCAGTGACTGTTGTTCTAGGGCGTGCTGCTTCATAGGCCTGCCCGCAGACTGGAGGTGAACTTCAGCATGGATAGTGGTGGACAAGCTTAGAAGGTTAACCTACACTTGTCATGCTAGGGTCCACCTGCTGGTGCGAAGACACCAGGACTTCTAAGGTGTTGCGAAGCCTTCTAAGGTCTAGCATGTGATTGTGCTCTCGCAGGAGAGTGGTCTGGTGGACTGGTTATTAAGGCTGAACCTGGTTCCCAGTTCCAAATTCAGCAGCTCTGACCATAGTGCCACATCCTCTCCCCCACTGAACACAGCACTGCCCCACTGAGAAAAACTCCCACTGTCTTCAACTACAACCCAATTGTTGCCCGCTATAAACACCTGGATGCGGCTCAATTTAAATTACGCACTAGACAAGAGCAATATGCGGCCTACAAAAAAAAAAGTAACAACATCCTGGAAAAAGCAAACACTTATAGGGAATGCAAAATTTAGCAAACCATGTGAAATGTAAGCAGGAACAACATGGTTGCCGTAAAAAATTTACACTCACTATTCAGAAATCAGTGAGTGCTTTTGCCTGAAAAGTTAAGGACACGACTACAGGGCCCTGAATGGACCCATTTCAATGGCCATTGCTTATATCCTTACTAAACGTAATCAGTATGGTAAAAAGACCACATCCCTGGACGCAGAGCCGCAGCATACATTTTGTTTTCCAATCCACAGATTGCAGTACCTCCAGGATTGGTGCACTAATTCCAAGTCCAGGGAAAACAAAGACAAGAAAAAAAAAATAGCGCTTTACTGGCAAACTCTGTACTTCACTGGCAAACTCTGTAAAAGTGGCTCTACTGTGTTTCAGTGTGAATAACATCAGTTTGGCCAGTTTGCTACCACTCTGTCTTACTTTATTTAGTTATTTATCTATTTTTCATCTTTTTAGCCTTTTATTCCCAATGCTGCACTTTGGAATAAAAATGTCAGAAGAATATGACATTTCCAGCAAAAGCGTCTTTCTTTTTTGGATCCATTTCCAAGGAAACAAATAAAAGAAAGGAGAGGAAAGAGAGTGAGAACCCCGTCTTGAAGTGACAGTTTTCATGGGCATCCGCAGGGGAGCAAGGAGGGTCGCTCCAGGGGGGGGGGCAAGTGCCCCTCCTTGCCCCCCCCTGCGGACGCCCATGCACAGACCTACTCATGTGAGACGTGATGGGATGGTGATTCATTTTAGAACACATTGGATTAATCCTCATTTTAGAATGATTGTAGGTTTCTGTCTGAGATGTACAACAAAAACAGTTACAAAGCTGAACCTTGTAGGGAAGTCAGCTGGTCACTTCATAAGACTACAGATTGATTTTGTAGAGACGCCACCTTATAATAAACGAAGCTATATTCTGGTTATTGTTTGCTTTTTTCAGAGTAGATTGTTGCATCCCAGCAAGGGCAAGGATGTGTGATTCAGTGACAAATGTCAAACTATTATTGAGGGAGCAGCCCACTATGTTTGGAATATCTACTATGAATGAGTTGGGTAAAGTGATACACTTAAATAATGAGAGTGCTGTGTGCTGCTTAAACGATTTACCAGAAGTTCCATTGTAGTTTTCTATAAGCATCTGGTGCAGTGGAGAGGCACAATAGTGCAATTAAAAACAAACTAGCAGTGCTTGTGTCTCAACTTGTCTGAAATGGCCAGATGCCCTTCCTTTGGTATTACTAAGCACGAGCTGTACCCCTCAAAAGAATACTGGAAGAGCTATAAGACTTTCAGGGATGCTGTCAGCAGCTTTGAATAACTTTACTGATTAATTGACCTTGGATAACAGCAAGCACCTAGCTGTTACAGTACCATCTGTCTCTCATCAGTTTCAACCTCCAACACCTTCTGTAGTTTCTGAAAAGTCCCATGATCTGAAGTCTTTTTGAAGAAGGGCAAGTATTGTTGTGTAGTTCCTACAAACCTATATAGGATCTGCGCGTTTAGACAACATATATTGTAGGATTGGAGTCAGAGGTATTCTGCACACCCCTACCAGATGTACCAGCCTGTATACCAGCTAGCTCACAGTGCCACTAGAAACTCCTCTTACCAAGGATAGAATAGTTCTTGGCAACTATTGAACTTGACAACCCTGATCCCTCAAAATCGTGGAAATGGTGCTACTAGTCGCCCAATCACTCGTGCTCACTTTGTCTCAGAAAGATACACAGAATGCACGGTAGGGATGTTTTCTAATAAGTATTTATTGAACCAGCATCATCCTATTGTAAAATAGGTGTGCTGCAACAACCATTAGACAGTAGCAGACATAAACGATAATAAGCACTAACAGAGTAAATTGATGGTAGATTTCTACCATTGTGCTAAAACAATGAATACAGGCAAGTATAAAATACATGACAGTAGAATTCGTACTTCTATGATGTGTCCCCAACTAGATGTACCTAAGTGTACCTAGCATGTATGTGGATGTAAAAGCCAAGAATTCCTCTAGGATAAATTCAACCCCATTCCCTGAAGTGAGAGACTGTGGGACCTCATCTTGGTCTCGAGTTGAACACCCCACCCCACTGCTAGCTGGAGTGTCTGCATGCAGGAGCCTCAGCTTCTTGCGTCAGTGTGTCTACATGAAGTCTTTTTCTCCTCTGACTACCTTAGCAAGAGATGGTGTATATATACCCAAGTGTTTACCCCTGAGGATATACCTCGCTGTGTCATGTCGGACTGGGATGACGGAAGGAATGACCCTTGGACATAGTTTGTATGCAGGTGATGGTAGGCCTGCTGTGATTCCAATAATCCTCATGCATAATAAATGAGGCTTAAGCTTTTCGGAGAAAACCCTATGTCATCTTTGGGCATTACAGTAACTAGGTTAAAGGTCAGTACTAAGGACCGTTGTGCAGTGTAATGGTAGGTGGAATATAGGTGAAGGGTTAGGTGACTACCTGAGCCTATATTAGGTTACCTATATGGAACATAATAGTACCTCATCAAGTTATCCGGGGACAAATGCGGCTTTTAAGTGTGCAGGTTTGTCATACTGAATTCACACAGAGAGAGTGTGTGCTACAGATGAAGACTGGCACTAGCTGCTGAATCACATTGCCAAAATCAGATTTGATACATGGATCTGGGAGAGAAGGGGGAACAACAAGAAGAAAAACAGAACTGAGAAAATCAAGCTCAAACTTTTCAAGCAAAATATTAAGCCAATCAGACTCCAGTAAATAAAGGAATTGAGACTCATCAGATTTGTGCTAAAAAAGTTACTGAAGAGTATAGAAGCTTGAATAAGGTGCATGTACCTGAAACTGAGATAAGAAAGCAGAGCGTTTTGAAGGAGTCCTGAACAGAACAGTGAGAAATCAGCTAAAGCTGTAGGTAAAGAAATAATCTGCAATTGGAAATTGTATTTACCAGTAATCCAGAGAAACAAACAAAACAAATTCCCATGCCCATTTCTCATCCATTTCGGGAATTATCTGTTAAGGCAGGCCGTTTCTTTAAAAGCAAGGCCTAATCTACCAATCACGGTAGGCGAGATGTCTTTTTTTGTCAGATCGGACCTTAGTAAGGCCACAATGGACAGTCAGTGGCAACTATGTAAATTGATCGATCCATTCAAATCTCTGGGGGGGCAAGCATACTTGCAGGAACCGGCCCGACTAAAAGTTATTAAGGGAGGGCACACCTATTTTTTCACAGACGCGAGGGAAGCCGAGGATGTACTAGCTTCATTCTCGTAATTGAGAGAGATAATATTTGGAATGGAAAATAATTTTTTGTTTTATTCGGTTGGGCAGGGATCGGGTGAAACCACAGGCTGCTTCTTAAGGTAACTGCCACTACAGCGGCAGCAGGTTGTATCCGGGGGGGGGGGTGCCCTCTCGTTTGAGGAGGGAGGGGGCAGGAGGGGTGGGGGTGATTGGGGGGGAGGTGGGGGGGTTCTTTGTTTGGAAAAAGCACCACAGGAAGATGAGAATTTAAAGCAGCTCGAGAGAAGTGCACTATGTACCTCAGTCTTACAGAATGACAGGATGTATGTAAATTTTTTCTTTATTAAATGCCGCGAGTAAAATGCTTGGCCTGGAACGTTGCAGGCCTAAACAGTAAAAGGAAAAGACATTTGGTTCGGGAAGAGATAGCTCTGTACAAGCCCAATCTTGTTTTTTTATCTGAGACACATGTTGCCTATAAAGACAGGAAAATCTTGGGCCACATGGGTTATGTGGTGATAATTTGTTCTACATTCAATGCATCAATAAGGGGGGTCGCTATCCTTAAATATAAACCCTTTAAGGTAGAAGTTAGTAAAATCACTTGCGACAAGAAAGGGAGGTGGGCCATTGTCCAATTACTGATTGAAAAAAGTAAATTTGTCTTCTGTGTAGTCTATGGATCAAACTTTGATGACGCCTTTATCTTTGATCACTTGAATGTTGAACTGCTGCAGTGGGTAGGAGAATTAATCATCATGGGAGATTTTAATTGCATAATGGATTATCAGATTGACACCACGAGGGGCAACGCCTTCCAACGTATGCGGAGAACCCGGGCAGCTATTCTAGAGTTAGGGCGCATACACAACATTAAAGATGTTTGGCGTTGCGTTTTTCCTACAACGCCCGGCTATACATATTACTCGGCCCCCCATAGGCTCTGTTCCCATATTGACATGGCTTGGGCATCGGACAGAGTAGTGAACACTAGTATTATTGAACTTTGTCCTAGAATCAATTCCGATCACAATCCTATATGACTATCCTTTGATACCGAACAGAATCATACAACACCTCGTACCTTTTTTTTCCCAGGCACTTATTTATTAACACTTTATTTATTTCACAACTTAAGTTACATATTGCAGATTTTATCGAGCTCAACCTTAACTCCACGACATGCCTTATGGTATGGGATTCTTGCAAGGCAAGTATCCGGGGGTTCACACAGCAATTTCTTTTTCACCAAAATTCCGAGCGCCATAAAAAGGATAAAGCTTTGGTTATTGACATACTGTCAGTCGAATTACTATTGGCGGAGGCTCTTCGCCTACATGCTGCTAACACAGCAGAATTGGAATTACATTTAGGGCGGCTGAAGTTGGCCCTAAAAACTATTTTCTGGGAAATAAGCAGCATAAAATTACATAAATTTCAGGTGACACAATATGAGAGCGGAGACAAAGTTGGAAAGTTATTAGCTTACAAAATAGCTGACGAGAGAGCTAATTCTTTGATTACAAATCTGAGGGGCCCCAATAACATCATAATTGATCAACCAGCGCAAATTTTAGAACATTTTGCAATATTTTACAAAAAATTATATACTCCAGAAACTTATCCGACAGTGGCGGCCACTCAGAACTATCTGGATCACTTTCTTGAAAAACCTGACTCTCTCGAGTTGGAACAATTATCTAATCCTATTAGTGAACTTGAAATTAGACACACGATCTCTTCTTTGCCATCTGGGAAAGCGTCCGGTGAAGACACGATCCCTATAGAGATATATAAGCTATGTGTTGAGGAGCTTATACCTCTCCTTCACCAAGTCATTAACTCTATCGGGGATAGTGGGAAAACCCCGGGGTCCTGGAACAAGGTAAAATCTTTTTTTTTTTAAAAAGGGTAAACCACCAGATGAGTGTGGCTCTTATCACCCCATTTCATTAGTCAACGCGGACGCTAAAGTATTTGCACAGGTGTTGGCCACCCGTTTAGCACCTCATATACCTAAAATAGTCAGCCCAAACCAACATGGGTTTGTAATGAGTAGGGACACCACAGCACATATTAACATGGCCGTGACAGCCTTTGATATAGCGAAAAAGGAATCCATCCCACTCGGTATGATTATGCTTGACGCAGGAAAGGCTTTTGACCGAGTGGGGTGGGATTACCTGTGGCTAGTTATGACTGGCCTTGGCTTTAGGGGTAAATTTTTGAATTGGATGCAATCATTATATGATAATCCTATGGCCAAAATTAGTTATGCAGGTTTATCATCAGTTTCTTTCTCTATTACCCGTCACGAGAGTCCCCTGTCACCTCTTTTGTTTGCATTATCAATAGAACCATTTCTTCATGCATTACAATTACAATCTGGTATTATTCCCTTTAAGTTTGTCCCTTATTTATTAAAACTTACAGCTTATGCAGATGACATCGCCATTTATTCAACTGATATTGTAAACGCGATGCAGGGCATTACAGCAGAAGCCAGCAGATTCGGGGACCTTTCTGGATATAAATTGAATTTAAATAAAACACAAATAATTGTTAATCATAAACCAGGGGGGGCAACTATTGGATTGTGTCAGACGGCAACATATTTGGGGGTTAAGATAGCTGCTAATATGAAGGACATAATTAAATGAAATTATGACGATTTAGTTAAAACTACTATAACCCTTTTAAAAAAACGGCATAAACTTCCCTTAAATATTATAGGCAGAATTAATTTGATCAGAATGATAATATTACCCAAATTTCTTTATTTATTCCGGTCAATTCCTTTGGCACTGTGTAATCCTTAAAAAACAAATCTGGATGGAGTCTTCAGTAGCTTTATCTGGGGTTACCGCAAAGCTCGTAGATCCATGACTCTCCTAAAAGGGGCTTTAGATGCAGGAGGGTTGAACTTCCCGGACTTCAAGTTATACTTCTGGGCAACGTTTGTAGGACGCCTACGACATTTAATTAATTTGGATGGTGCAGACAATCGACCTTATTTTCTTACGTTTATGCTTAATTTGGATGCTATCAACGATCCTAACTATTTCAAAAGGGTGCGATTTAAGACTGCCAGAGACTTGGTTAGCATCTGGCGTAACATACAGGTTTTCTGTAAAGTGACTTTTTCCATCCTAAACTGATTTTATGGGGAAATCCTGGCCTACCTGGAATATTTAGTGATGGATCAACTAATATTTGGTTGGCGCATGGAATAAAAACACTTGGGGATGTGTATTGTGCACAAGGGCTTCTGAGCTTCGAAACACTTAAAATACTCTACAATATCCCAGACTCTACGAGGTTCAAGTATATGCAAATATATGACTTTCTGATTCGAAAAATGAAACTGCAGAATATTTCTGATTATAATATATGGGACAGCCTTTACCCGTGGAAAAATAAGTCATTAATTAGTTGCTGCTATAAGTGTTTTAACACCTATAGAAATACTGATTGCAGTACTCTAGCAGAGAAATGGAGTAGGATGCTGGGGAGTAATATTACTCCGGCGGTGATTAATACATCTCTACGTAACATTAACAAAGCTGTTTCTTCGTCAAGCTTAAGACTGCAGCAATTTAAAACAACTTGCATGCTTTACCACACTCCAGAAAGAATATCCAAATGGGCTTCGAACAGTACATACAGTGATCGATCTAAATGCCCCAAGTGCGCGTTAGCTGCAGTAGACCTGGTGCATATGCTGTATACTTGTTCTATGATATCAGAATTCTGGACGTCTTTCGAGAACATAACGAAATTGAAGCTAGGGTGTACATTTTCTTTAGATTCAGCGCTAGTTTTGTTAGATATTAATGTTACGAATACTCCACAAAGAGCTTTAATTACTATTATGTTATCGTGCGCTAAACTTATAATTGCTCGTGCCTGGATCTCTCCTAACTTCCCACACATAATGGAATGGTGGTCACTGCTTAACGAAATTCACTGTATGGAACTGGCTCTGGCCAGGCTCAGGGGTACTAAGTACTTAGTTAAATTTGATAAGATCTGGGGATCTTTTTTTCGCTGAAAGTTACTCATTATCTGAATTAATCTGGCAGATAAATATTGATTTATGTTGTATGCCTGCAACGATACTCGCATTTAGTTCGATTGGATCCAATTAGAACTTGTTACTGATTTAATGTCAATTCTGTTTCTGTTAAGATTTCTTTATTGTTCTGCTTGTTTTGCTTTGTTTATATATTTTTGTTTCCTGTGCATCTAATAAAAATTGTTTAAAAAAAAAAAGGAAATTGTATTTATATAGTGCTTACTACATACCTGGCATTGAAGTGCTTTGCAGCGAGAAGCACACTAATCACAAACTCAAGAATTAGAGTTAAATAGTAGATTACTAATATGTGCTTTCTATTTTTCCTGGTGGATTAGTTGTGGTAAGTTTGTGCTCTTGTGTTTTCCTGCGTTTAGTAGTGTTTTGAGTAGGGATAGAATAATGGAAGTGAATTACAAAAAGGGAAGTTGTGAGTTGTTATTATGAGTAGTGGACTTGTGTGACCATTAGGTGGGTGAATTGGATAAGAAGTATGGGGAAGTTTGAAAAAGATGTTTTTGTTTTTGTTTTTTATTTTTGTAACTAATAATTGAATTAACATGTACACGTATAGCAACATACCCACACATCTAAATATGTACTGATATGCATGCTTAAATATACTTACATACATATATCACTGAGCAAAGTTTTGATACTATACTAGGCATAAGCATATATATACATATATATGTGTGTGTGTATATAGAAACAGATATATTTAGATAGTCTGATATACACATTGTGTGGTTGAGCATACAAAGCTTTTTCCCCTCCCCCAATATTAATGTTTCTGCATATAAATGGAAGCTTAGTTCCATGTACAGGGAATGTATAACAATAACCTCATCTCCATACCCTGACATACATATTGTATCTAGTCTAAATATACATGTGCTATCTATACATAAAGATATATACGTAGTCAGCTTTTTAAAAAATATCTATGTCATAATACTCTGACGTGTACCTTTCCTTTAATTACATTTATATTCTGTGACATCTATGTGTTTGCTGGTGGGTTGTCGATCTAGAACCCCTCAGCAGTGAAAGGGCTATGTGACCAGTACTGTCTGGATTCACACCCTTTCCGCGCCCTGAGACAGCACTCGCTTATGTACTAGGAATATTGAATTATACTGTCTCCTTTTACAATACAGTTATACAGTTTGTATTGCGTACCATTAACTAAAGACCAGCTCTAGGCGGCACTGAACTCTTCCAGTCTAGCCTACACCTGGTTGACCAACCTCTGAAATGTGGCAGGGGCATTCTTCATCCCAAAGGACATAACCCAGAACTGGTAGTGCCCATCTGGTGTGGAGAATGCTGACCTCTCTCTTGCCCCTTCAGTCAAGGCGATCTGCCAGTAACCAGACGTTAGATCAAATGTGCTGAGGTACCGGGCAGCCCCTAACTGATCGATGAGCTCATTAGCTCTGGGTATGGTGTGCGCGTCAGTCCTCGTGACTGAAGTGATACCCTCGGTAGTCCACACAGAACTGGAGTTCTGGCGTGGCACCCAGTGAGGCAGCCTTTGGGACCAATACCACTGGGCTGGCCCAAGGACTGTTAGAGGACTCAATCACCCCTAAGGCAAGCATCTTGGAGACCTCCTCCTTGATGCAAGCTCTCACTCTGTCAGTGACCCTGTATGTTTTGTGCTTCACAGGAGGGCTTTCTCCAGTGTCCACATCATGTATGCACCAATCTGTGACACTGGGATTCAGGGAAAACAAATCAGAAAACTGTCCCAGCAAGTGATGACAGTCATTTTGTTGCTCATGGGTCAGGGTGGAAGAGAGGTTCACACCTTCCACTGACCCATCTTGCTCTGCCGGCGACAGGAGGTCTGGAAGAGGCTCAGTCTCCTCCTCCATTCCAGCATCTGTCACTAAGAACATGCCCACTTCTGACCTCTCCAAGTGGAGCTTCAGGCAGTTGACATGCAGGACCCGCAAGGAGTTCCTGGGAGCGCGCAAGTCCACCAAGAAGGTAACAGGATCTTTTGCGCTGCACCACCTCAAATGGTCCGGTCCACTTATCCTGGAGCACACAAGGCTCCACTGGGGCCATGGCCCACACTTTCTGACCAGGCTGAAGCTCTACCAGAGTGGCATTCAGGTCGTACCACCGCTTCATTTCCTCCTGACTAGCTTCCAGATTTGCCTCAATGAGTTGCCTGAAACTCCTAGTCTGGTTCATGATGGCCAGCATGTAGCTATATACATCCTGGGGAGGTTTCCTGGGAGATTGCTCCCAGCCTTCCTTGACCAGACTCAGAGGTCCTCTCACTGGGGGACCATAGAAAAGCTCATAGGGGCTGAACCCTAAAGATTTCTGTGGCATCTCACGGTATGCAAAGAGCAGGCATGGTAAGAGGATGTCCCACTTACACTTCATAGGTTCCTCAAGACCCATAATCATGCCTTTTAGGGTCCGGTTGAATCTCTCAACCAACCCATTTCCTTGGAGGTGGTAAGGGGTGGTGAACTTATAAGTTATCCCACACTCCTGCCACAGGGCCTTTATATTCTTGGAAATGAAGTTTGTACCTCGGTCAGACACCACCTCTCGAGGGAACCCCACACAGGAGAAAATTCCCATCAGTACCCGTCCCACCACAGGGCAGTCACTGTCCTGAGAGGTATGGCTTCCGGGTACCGGGTGGCATGGCCCATCAAGACCAGGATGAATCTGTTGCCCATGGCTGTCTTGGGGTCCAGTGGCCCCACCATGTCAATAGCAATCCGCTCAAAAGGGGTGTTGACCACAAGGAATAGCTGGAGAGGAACCTTTTGCTTCCTCCCACTCTTTCCACTTGCCTGGCAATTCTGACAGGTCCTGCAATGAGTGTCTTAACTCTTATGCATTTGGGGCCAATAAAAGTGGGTGATAAGCCTCTCAAAGGTCTTGTCCTGTCCCAAATGTTCCGCCAACAGCACATCATGAGCCAGCCCCAGTAGGAAGATTTTGAAGCGCTGGGGTACCACCAGCACACGGGTACACGGGCTGACCCAGGCTCAGCAACCTTAGGCTCAATATACAGGAGATCATTCTCCCAGTAGATCCAATGTGATCCAGACTGATCACCTGCTGCCTGGTTTGCAGCCTGCTTGCGCAAACCCGCAAGAGAAGGTCACTTCTGCTCTGCACGGTTTTCTTCTGCGATGATGATGGGTCATGTGGTTAGCATTGGTTCTTTAAATAAGATCGGGAGACATTTTGTGAGATTTGTTGAGTCCATTTGAGGGCTGGAGTTGCTGTAAATTTCAGTGATATTATTGCTAAAGAATTGAGAGCGTTGAAGAGGTCCTGTGAGGGAGTGATCGAGTTAAAAGCGGCAGAGGATGAGGTGAAATCTTTCACAATGGCAAATATCTTTGCTTCTGTTGGTGCTGGCAATGATTTGGTCTGGGCAGTACATTTGGTGGTCTGGATCTTTTAGAGTTAGCATCTTAGGCCAGATTTGAATGTGCTCCGGTCTGGCATATTCTCCAGTTGTTCGTAGTGGCATATTATTAGTCTGAGTTTCTCTGTGTACCAACTGGCTTGGGATCTGGATCTTGTATTGCGAGTACATGTATGTGATGCAGCTGATGATGTTCTGGTGGATGATGTTGATTCTCCCTCCAGGCTTGTGAAGACTGACTTGACTGGCAATCTTGTGTGTGGGGGGGTGATGGCTGTGGTGATGTCTGGTGCAGATATAGGGTTCATCCAGGTATCAGTGGGGAAACATAGGTCAAGGCCATTGTTGTGCAGCAAGTCCCTAATCTCTGGGGCATGTCGGTGAGTGAGCGGGTGTTGAGAAGCATGCATGCAAGTGTGGAGTGTTGTGTGGCTGGTTGGAGGACTGTGTGAGTGATCTGTTGGGTGTGGTCAGTGTGGCGAGTGTTGGGTGTAGGTAAGTGCATGAAAACTTGCAAGAAGCAAAGGAGAATGCCCCCTCAGTGTTGTGTAGTGCGGCAAGGCAGCAGCTGCCAAGGTTGAGGGTGCAGATGGTTGCAGCATGGTAGCAGCGGAAGGGCACAGGACCAGAGTTCCTGGCACCAGACGAGGTCAAGAAGCAGACAGGAGCAGACCGGCTTGCTTTCAGAGCGCCCGTTGCGCATCCACGCTGTGGCAGCCATTAAGTAAGCTTTGGGAGGGCCGAGGATTGATGTCACTTCCTGTGCAGATGGATGCTGGGAAATTCCAGTGATGTCACTTCCTGTGCAGTTGGATGATGGGAAATCCAGTGATGCCGCTTCCTGTGCAAATGGATGATTGAAATGAATTCTAGTTCAGGACGGAGGCTTCCGGGGAACTGCTAAAGATATCTATGCAGTTTCACGACTGCATGTGGTCAACCACCATGACATCTCCGCCTTGGCCTGCTCCAATAAGTTGATTTGATCCTTATAGGCAATGCCTGTCTGCAGATGCTTGATCTTCAACCGGTGTAGGGCTCTGTAATGGAGAAGTCCAGGAAAGATTGCTTGGATCAATGAACCCAGAAGGCCCAATATCATGCCCAAAGACCTCCATGAAACAGTCAGACTGTTCATGTCAGATTTCAACTCTTTCTTGATCATTTTTAGGTCTCGCTGAGCCAGCGCGCATGCGCTGTCAGCGAGACATTTAGTAAGCAGGTTTCAAAAGTGCTACCCACCACAGGCATGCAGGCGTCCAGCTTGCTAGAACGCACGTGTGACGTGCACAGCACTTTTTCCCATCGCGCGCGCACAAATTAGCGTCACCACTTGCGGTTTTTAAATTTTTATTTTGCGGCCGCGCAGCATTTCTTTTACGCATTTCTTTTGTGTTCTCTCAACACAAGAACCAAGCATTTTGTCAAAAAGACTGTGCATGAGCTTAACCTTTGAAAAAGACTTTGCGCCCAATCTGAACCAGCATTAGCATTACCCGTAGGTCTGAGATTGGTGCACTCAACACAGGAAATTCACGACAGGGGTAGGGATGCACACCAATTTCTCTATTTATCCTTTTATCCAATGTTTTATCAGAATGCGTGCTGAATGGCTTGGTGCCATGCCCCCACGGCACCTGGGTAAATCAACGTCACAAAAGTGGGGCGTAATCTCGCCCCAACCAAGTGCACTGCTGAACGTCACCATCTTGACGATCATATGGTTATTCCAATTTTATCAATGTATTCTTCGTAATCCTTATGGTAAACACTTATGTTTCAACATATTTTCCACATTTTTCTTTCCACACTTGGAGTGGTATGCCAGTTTCCATGTTTTCTAATGCTCATGCTGGGCCCTCCGAACCTCTTACACAATCACAAGAGATGCAAATTCGTCCAAGGCAGTGTATGTTTATTTTAAAACTCAATGCATTTCGGGCCGCTAGTGCCCTTCATCAGGGGTCACATACTAATATACACACATTGCCATTATCATAGTATTACAATTGTGATGTTCCATATCTGCCACTGCCGTTAACAAACAAGGTTCATCATTTCTCTTCAACAGATGGTCTGAACATGAAAATTGGCATACCACTCCGAGTGTGGAAAGAAAAATGTGGAAAATATGTTGAAACATAAGTGTTTACCATTAAGGATTATGAAGAATACATTGATAAAATTGGAATAACCATATGATCACCAAGATGGCGACGTTCAGCTGTGCGTTTGGTTGGGGCGAGATTCCGCCCCACTTTTGTGGCACTCAACACAGGCACATCCCCCACTGCACTCTCCGCTCTCATGCTGCGTGCGAACACACTCTCTTCCAGCACTCACACAGGCACCTCTGCAGTCACTATAGAAATCAACACCATTCACACACTACAGGCATCGCCTGCACTCGCACAAGAAACCTCTGCACTCCTGTTGTGGGAGAACCTTCGGCACTCAACCCCTATAGGCACTCAACACCTATAGGCACCACCTGCATTCTTCCACTGGAGGCACCCTTTACACTGACAGGCACACACACAAACACAGGCACCCCTGAACTGTCCCGAAGCACTCACCCACTACAGGCACTCCCTGCAGTTAGTTAGGCACCACCGTTTTCACCCACTACTCAGACATGCATAAGAGTCCTCTTGCACCAAACCACCCCCTGCACACATCTCTGTACTCACGCATTGGCACATGTACACGGACAATGGTATAGGGACTCATGCGGGCATTCCCTGCACTCACTCTCCACAGAACCCCTCGGCACTCACCCCTACAACACACCCTGGACTCACCCTCTAGCGGAACACTCTGCTCCTGTACAGATAATCTTTTGCACTAAGTTATCCTCTTCACTCACCCAAGCACTTCCTGTTATCACCCTTGCACTCATCCCTAGCAGGCAGCACCTGCACTGACCTCCTACAGGCACACTATACACTCACACAAGCAACCACTGCATTCATAAAACCACTCCTTGCAGTCAGACAAAAGCCCACATAACAGACACCCCACACTTACCACGTACTGGCACCCCTTGCACCCACATGCTACCTCTACACTCACACATTGGGCACGCACAGCATCCCCCCTCCCAAGTTGAGGACACCCACGTTCACTTTAGTGCCTGGATGTAGGCCTTTCGGCTGGGCTACGGAGGGTGGTTGGGGGTTTCCTGTGGGTTTATGTGTTGCAATAGCAGTCTGTTACTGTGTGACCAACCCCCTATAATAATGTCACATTATTGAATGTGAGAACATCAGCCATCAAATATCTCATTTACTTGACGGTCCTTCCGCTGTGAGTCAACCACTCGCTATAACGTAGCGATGCCCTCCAACTAGAACAACCCCAATGCCTCTGTGTGAATCCACTGCAGAATAAACTTTAATGTCCCACTTAAGTGGCTTTAACATTTTTTAGCAAGTGTCCCATTTGTTCGTGCTTTTTCCAAAACACTTTTATGGGAACCCAATTTCATTATAAAGCTACCTCAGAAAACGTCTCTGCATCTCATCTCTGCTACCCAATGACTTATTTCTTTAAAGGATACTTTTTGAAAACTTAAGAAGTTAGTGTGACTGCCAAAGGCACTCACGCTACAACTGGAGCTGCTCCATAAATGCAACACCATCCTGGTCTCTGATGAGGTTAATAATAGCTGTTGGTGCCGTACTTTAATCAGCGTATTGATTTTTATTAAATAGCTCGTGTCTTTTTGAAAAAAAATTACACTTTGCAGCCGAATTGTGACCCCTAGCTATGTGTGTGCCCTTTCATATCTGGTGCTTTCCAGCAATTTTACATCTTCTTTGAGTTTCTTGTTGATCTAATGGGTGTAATTTCCTAATATTTATAGGTTTCCCTCATCTTCATTGCTTGATATTGTTCGGGAGAAAGTGGCACTCATAGTTGTTGGACTGTCACTCATAATTACACTGAAATTATAAAAATGTCACACATAGCAATCTGAAACCTTGGCAGCTATGGGGTAGGTAGACGTGCACGAGGGATTCATTAACTCTTCGCGTGGCTCAGTGGTGGGAGGGTGTGGTGTGCGCTCTAGTCTATGAGCGAGTACGCGATGACGCGTCACGCCATAGACTGGAGCGGAAGGCGTGCGCATGCGCAGTAGGCGTCGGAGTGAAGGCGCGAACGGGGAAAACGGCAGTTGGTGACCGGAGCTCGCTGCAGATAGACGCTCGGCGCCCTAAGCTTGTAATAACTTGTGAATACAATAATAAAGCAGTTCTTCACCTAATGAGGCTCAGAGCAGTGAGTGTGGGGGCAAGGAAGGAATATTATATTGGCGACGAGGCTGGTACCACGAACACCATCGAGCACAGTGGACAGGAGCAAGCACCCTCCAACAGCCCTGCACCAGCCAGAGGTACAGAACAGCAACCAGCACGAGCATAGGGCGTGGCAGCAGCGCAGCAGCAACTGAGAAGCCAGCATACAGGCATAAGCATCCAGGTCAGTGAAGCACAAGGAATAGAGCCTACAGCCAGCACCCTGGCAACCAAAGGCATCACCCCCAAGTCAGAGGAAGGGGCGCAGACAGACAACCCCACGCAGGCCATAAGGGACAGTACTCCAGGTAGTCCCAGAAGTCAAGGTGACGCGGCAGGGAGTGCAGGAGCATCCAGTGTGCCCGACCAGCCCAGTGCCCAGGCGGTAGACCCCAGAGGCGAGGCCAGGATGGCGAATCAAGCCTCAGCCCTGATGGCCCCCATCCCATTCCTGCCCAGACCGGGGGAACCTCAGTTAAAATGGGAGGATTGGAGGGAATATTTTCAAAATTACATTGAGGCACTGGAGGACGAGAAGGGGGAGGAGTACACCCCGGCAAGAAAAAAGAGACTGTTGCTCCACAATTTAGGCCCAGAAGGGGTGAGAGTGTTCAAGAACTTGGTGCCCAAGGAGCGGGGTGCGACGGAGACGGATGTCTTAAAAAATGCGCTAGAAGACTTGGACAATCATTACCGCCCTGCAGTCTGTGTCTCCATAGACCGCTACAATTTTCAACAGAGGAAACAAGAGGCAGGCGAATCCATAGACGACTACGTGGCCGCCCTCCGACGACTGGCCATCACGTGCCAGTATGGTGCCCTACAAGATGAGTACATAAAAGACCAAATAGTTATGCACACCACCAGCAGGGCCGTCCAAGACAAACTATGGGCACAGAACGAAACCTCCCTCAAGGAAGTAGTGGCGATGGTGAAAAAGGCGGAAATGTCTAAACGCGGCGCAGACGCGGCTAAAAGGGAAGGCACGCAGCGACAAATGATTAACAAGATAGACGAGGCCTCACAGTCCAGTAAACATAAGGGGACGTATGGAGAACAGAAGAAGGATACAAAATGGGCAGGGAAACAGACGGCTCGCCCTGGCATAGACAGCAAGTTCTCGTGTTATAGATGTGGTAGCACGGCGCATTCCGCTCAGGATAAACGCTGTCCTGCGTTCCGCGCCAGATGCGCGTTTTGCGGCCTGGTCGGCCATTTTGAAAAAGTGTGCCGTAAGAGGGGGAAGAAGTCCACGGTCAAGTGTGTCGAATCTGCCAATGCGGTGATCAGCGAGGAAGACGACCTAGAAGACGGTGAAATGGTGCTGTGCATCGAGGACCAGGTGCCGGAGGTGACAGGGAAGCGAAGAGATAATCCTCGCACGGACATGCTCATAGGTGGAGTGAAAGTACACGTGGCCGTCGACTCAGGATCTCCCTGGACCATCGTACAAAGATCCATATGGGACGAAGACTTCGCACCAGTACTGGGACCAGACCTGCTGCCGCCGGACATCAAACCCATCTCGTATACAGAAAACGCCATTCCCCTGGTGGGGTGCCGAGACTTCACATTCGAATTCAGAGGGAGGTCGGCCACATGCACCCTGTACGTCGCTGAGAAAGGCCCGTCGGTGCTCGGATGGAGAGACGCAGGGGATCTAGGAATCATACTCAACCCGGGCGGGAGAGAACAGATACTATTGACGGACGAGTGGCCCCTCTCGAAAGAAGAAGACTGGAAATCTGCATACCCCAAGGTTTTTGAGGGTACAGTCGGTAAACTGGACAAATTCGTCCACAAAATAGTCCTCAAAGAAGGAGCAGTGCCGGTGGTACACAAAGTCAGGAACATACCCATATCTACAAGTGGAGCAGTGCAACAGGAACTCTTGAGACTGGAGGAGCAAGGCATCATAGAGCCGGTGGACAGTTCGGAGTGGCTATCCCCCTTGGTGGTAGTCAAGAAACCCAATGGAAAGGTTCGTCTCTGTGTGGACCTCCGAGAGCTCAACAAAAACCTCATTGTGGAGAGATTTCCCCTTCCCAGAATTGAGGAGATGCTGGCAAGAACAAAAGGTGTCACTCATTTCTCCACCATAGATCTCACGTCAGCGTACTATCAAATTGAGCTGCATCCCTTGAGTAGGAAGTACACCTCCTTCATTACGCCCTTTGGGTGCTACCAGTTCCGGAGGATGCCCTTTGGCCTAGCATCCGCAGCGGCCGTATTTCAGAAGCTGATGCATCGGTTGTTCAAGGACATCTCGGGGGTGCAGTACTTCCAGGATGACATCCTGGTGATGGGCTCCACCAAGGGAGATCACGACAGAAAGCTACACAGAGTCCTAGGAGTGCTGCAAAGCAAAGGTTTAACTGCAGAATGGAGCAAATGTAAGATTGGGACTCACTCAGTAACGTACTTAGGTCATGAAATCGGGACGCATGGTATTTCGCCCAAGGAACAAAACGTGAAGGCCATCAGAAATGCCAAAGCCCCGAGTACCAAGGAGGAAGTACAGTCATTCCTCGGAATGGCCGAGTATTATAGTAAGTTCGTGAGGCACTTTGCCACCAGAACATACAGAATGAGGCAACTCATCAGAGACAAGGCAAAGTTTGATTGGGACACAGAAGCACAATCTGAATTCGACACGATTAAGGATTGCATCAGCCAAGCTGTTCCACTGCAAGGTTACGTCCCCACAGGCAAGACCATAGTGACGACGGATGCAAGTGACAAGGGCCTAGGGGCGGTCTTGGCACAAGAAAGGGAAGATGGATCCATTGAAACCATTAGTTTTGCTTCACGCGCGCTGCCCCCGACGGAACAAAGGTACAGCGTCATAGAAAAAGAGATGCTGGCGGTCACTTGGGCCATGGGCAAGTTTCGGCAGTTCATTTGGGGCACAAGATTCAAGCTTCAAACAGATCACAAACCCCTGATCAAAGTCCTGACGTCCTCGGGCCATGATACAGTGACCCCGAGAATTGCGAAAATGACCCTGAAACTACTTGATTACACCTATGACGTGGAATACCTACCGGGAACGCAAAATAGGGTTGCAGATTACCTCAGCCGGGCTGCGGCGATGGAAGATGCGCCGGAAGAGGCCCCGGACAGAGAAGAGATGGTGGCCAGCATGCAGGACCATGAGACGACGATTAGCTGTCAGGAGTGGGCGGCTGCTTACGAGCAGGATGCGGAGAAGGTAGAGATAAAAAGACATCTTACGTCAGGATGGCCGGACAAAAAGAAGCTCACGGAAGGAGTACGAAGGTTCTATGAGATGAGAGAGGAACTGTCCCTGAGCGATTCTGGAATCTTCCTATACAGAGGAGAAAGGGTGGTGCCACCGGAAACATTGATACCCAGGTTGTTGAGACAACTGCACGAAGGACATCTGGGCATCGTAAAGACCAAAGCACGAGTCAAGCAAATGTATTGGTGGCCAGGCATGGATGTCCACATAGAAAGACGAGTGAGGGAGTGTGGGCAGTGCCAAGGAGCAGACAAAGTTCTACGACCTCTCAGACCTGCCTTGGGAAAGTTTGACACCCCACAAAGCCCCTGGGAGAACGTGGCCATCGACATACTTGGGCCGGTCCTGGACAGCAGAGGTGTGAACAAATATCTATGTGTGGTGATAGACAAGTATTCCAAATGGCCTGAAGTGGACATACAAGAGTCCATGGATACGGACACGATACTGAAATTTCTGACGTCTGTGTTCTTAAGGGAAGGCATACCCAAATCCATTCTCAGTGACAATGGACCACAATTTGTCTCGGACAAGTGGGTTAGATTTATGAGGAGGAACGGGATTGAGTCAAAGCACACGGCTGTCTACCACCCAGCATGCAATGGCCAAGTGGAGCGGTTCAACCGCGTGCTAATGGGCTCCATACAGGCAGCCATCTCGCAGGGAAAGGACTGGGAGACAGAAGTAATGAGCATGCTGTGGGCCTACAGGATCACCCCCACGGTGGTGGGGTACAGTCCGTTCCAAGTGCTAAGAGGACGACATCCATTCACCCGGGACAACGTAGTGTGGAGGGAGAAGACCATCACCAGCAAGTGGTCCCCTGCAGTGGTCCAGCACAACCTGGAGAAGGCCCAGAAGATTTATGCTGCACACTACGACAAACGACGTAACACGAAGGAAACAGAGCTGGAAGAAGGAGAATGGGTCAGAGTCAAACTCCCTACCATACAAAAGAAGGGTGAAAGCAAGTACAGCCAGCCCTTACAGGTCAAAGAGGTGCGAGGCAGGGCGGCCCTCCTCAGCGACGGCAAAGTGTGGTCCCAAGACCGCATGGCCAGAGTCAACAAGATAGTAGTGTGGCCCAAGTCCGAGGAGGAGGAGATACAGGAGGAGTCCCAAGAAGCAAGACCTCCACGGGGGCATAATGCACAAGACCTGTGGGATGGAGAAGGAGATGACATAGAAACGGAAACACCCAACACAGAGTCTACCGACAGAGACGATACACCGGCTGGTGTAGTACAGAGAGGAGATCAGAGAGACGGTGAGAGATCACGAGGAGAGAGAGAGGTGGAAGAGAACATGCCGGTAAGATGCACCCGCAGTGGCAAGGCAGTTACTGTGCCCTCTCGATATAGAGACTTTGAAATGAGTGGACACTAGCCATTATGTAGGGCCACCACTTGGTGTCCTTCAGAGATAGAGACTTTGGGACAATGGACACTCAGAGAGTTTGGGGGGTTGTTATCTTGTTACTGTTAAAGGGGGGAGATATGTGGTGTGCGCTCTAGTCTATGAGCGAGTACGCGATGACGCGTCACGCCATAGACTGGAGCGGAAGGCGTGCGCATGCGCAGTAGGCGTCGGAGTGAAGGCGCGAACGGGGAAAACGGCAGTTGGTGACCGGAGCTCGCTGCAGATAGACGCTCGGCGCCCTAAGCTTGTAATAACTTGTGAATACAATAATAAAGCAGTTCTTCACCTAATGAGGCTCAGAGCAGTGAGTGTGGGGGCAAGGAAGGAACATTATAGAGGGTCTTGAAAAGTTTTACGTGTGCCTTAGAACTCTGACGGAAGTCCACCAGAATTACGTTTGTTTTTTTGTTTCCTGTACCGGGAGGCACCAGCATATTTGTTTGCTGTTTGTCCTATCAGTGCTCTTCTGCTTGTTTCGAGGCATGTTTCAAAATCTTGTGTTTCAACCTAATACATTGTTTCAACTTCCTGGCCGCCGTGTTTTAGGCGTTCACATTATCGGAAGTGAGGCAGGGTACTCTCACATACTAACGGCTCGTTTAGTTAAGCCCTGTCGCTGACGTCCGGTGTGACCTGTAGGGCACGAATTCTAATCCTGGCAAGGCTGAGAAATTGTGTTGAAGTATATGGCGTGATGATCTTGATGTACATTTTTTCTTCATGTTATATTGGATTATGTCACCAGCCTTAGTGTAGTTCTACTGGCATGATTATAAAGTGCCTTGAGACAGTGAATTTACTATGGAAGAAGCTGGAGTGCATTTGTGCAACAAAGACATTCTTCTGTGGTTTAGCCTAGCCTTAATGCTTGCATACAATCCGGACTGTGTGTGAGCTAAACCTTTGAAAAATACTTTGCGCCCAATCTGAACCAGCATTTGCATTACCCGTAGGTCTGGGATTTAATGTGGTGCCCTCTACACTCAACACAGGTACATGCCCCACTGCACTTTCACCTCTCATGCTGCGTGCAAACACACTCTCTTCCAGCACTCACACAGGCACCTCTGCAGTCACTATAGAAATCAACACCTTTCACACACTACAGGCACCACCTGCACTCACACAAGAAACCTCTGCACTCCTGTTGTGGGAGAACCTTCAGCACTCAACTTCTATAGGCACTCAACACCTATAGGCGCCCCCTGCATTCACCCACTGGAGGCACCCTTTACACTGACAGGCACACACACAAACATAGGCACCCCTGAACTGTCCCGATGCACTCACCCACTACAGGCACTCCCTGCAGTTAGTTAGGCACCACTGTTTTCACCCACTACTCACACAGGCATAAGAGCCCTCCTGCACCAAGGCACGCCCTGCACTCATCTCTGCACTCACGCATAGGCGCATGTACACGGACAATGGTATAGGGACTCATGCAGACATTTCCTGCACTCACTCTCCACAGAACCCCTCGGCACTAACCCCTACAAGGACACCCCGAACTCACCCTGTAGCGGAACACCCTGCCCCCGTAGCCAATAGGTCTCGCTTTTGGGACCTAATAAGTATTTCGTTTTGTAGCATAATATCATTGGTGCAACATCAACTGTTGCATGGCTAAACACTTATAAAGTCCAAAGGCGAGACCTATTGGCTATGCAAATGCCTGTTACCTTCTTGGGGGGGGGGTGGGGGGGGGGGGGTTATCAACTGAGTATGAATCTAATCTATCTAAAAACCCAACAACTCTAGTCATTGGCTGGGAGTCAGAACAGATTTTTGTTTGTTGATGACAAAACCCTAGTCTTCTATGAAAGATGGAGTATCATCCTTTGTGGATCCTGTGCCATCAGAATGCGGTCATGTAGATAAACGATAAGGTGAACACGCCTTTCTCAAAGTGCATCAACTACAGGTCTCATTGTCTTGGTGAAGCACCAAGGGGCTGATGAGAGGCCAAAGGGTAGGACTTTGAACTCGAAACAGCAGCCCTGCCAAAGGAATTCAGGAACCACGTGTGGAAGCCAAATAGGGACCGTCAGATATCGTTCTTTCAGATCCAACCGGACCATCCAGTCTCATAACAGATGAATGTCCTCCATCTTGAAATGCCCATACATTATCCAGGCATTGAAGTCTCTCAAATTCAAGACCAATCGCGAACCCCCACTTTTTTTCTCCAACAAGAAAATGGTGCTGATGATACAGCTGGGGTGGGAATCCATCAGGCAAACCGCCTCCTTCTGATGGAGAGATTGGATTTCAAATTCATGAATTTCTGCTTATGTAGGGAAAATACAGCCCTTTTGGGGTTGATGTGTGCATGAAATCTTGCAAAACTCCATCTTGTAACTTTGGACTTTTTCCAAAACCCAAGGATCCGAACAAAAATGTCACCAGTTGTTCTAGAAAAGAAATTGAATTTTGTTCTGAAAAAAACCCCTCTGCAAGTGGGATAACTCTCACCTTGACATGTTCTATGTGCAGCTCTGTGGTTTCCTCTACGGAAACTTCCTCAACCTCCCCGGTAGCAGGAAAGGAAGAATGTGGTGCTAGACGAAGTGTCATATTACCGCCCCCTCGGCTGTGAGGGGTATAGTCTGATTGGGAGCCTTGGAAGTGCCCACAGCCTGACAATCGCTCCACTGAATCATCCGGCCCCACCTAAAAGGATCTGTCAGAAATCCTTTCTTAAGAGATAGTGGGCTTTGTTTAAGGTATTATATGTGTACTCCAATTTTAGTAAATCCTTTACAAACAGTCCCTCATAGAGGAGTGCTTCCGCTATTAGTCCAACTTGTGATGAGACAAAATCATTCAACTTGGGGTCTGTATTTGTCAAAGGTCTTGACATATTCAATCATTTGTCTAGACAGTTACATCAAGCGCTGCCCAGTACTTTTTAGGATCGTTTGCAAATTTCTTCGTCTTTGCCCAGCAGGTGGGGCATTCTGCTTGCAATCAAGCTCTAACCTCTTTTTGCAAAGTTCTGTCTGATGTATGACTGTGCATATTCCACCACTTCTGGTGGGGCAATCCAATTCGAGGACCTCAGGAGTATGATGTAAATAGGGTCCAAATCAAAAACCGTCAAAGATTTGGAGGGAATTGGGGGCAAATTTGCTGCATCGGAGCGTCTCTTCTAACTTGGTCCAGGTTCCTCATCTTTACTGTTAGAATCTGCATTAGAGGAGTACTTATCAGTGTCATCAAAAGGATTTTCCTTGGCTGATTTTTCAGTCCCTGGGGATTCTAACAACAGGGGCGCACTGCAGCTATAGCTGTCCAAAAAAGTATCAGCCAATTTTTCGAAGGCTTCTGAGGGAGGCCATTTTGCATGCTGCTGCAGTTGGCTTTGCCCTTTTTCAGAGTGGGGGGCATTCTTATCCCCTGTATTTGGGTTCCGAGGGATCCAGCCTTGCTGTTGAGCACATTCATGCAGCTGTTTAATAAATGGCCCAAAAGTTGAACCAGAGCTGTTTTAACAGAGTTGGATGTTGGTGTCTAGCACATCTTGCTCCAAAGTGAATTCACGCAAGTGGGAAACCCCGTAACGTGAATTAATTATGTTTATTAGTATTAGGGCCTAGAGGGAGCCATCTGACACCTTCACTCTAGGAGAGAGTTCCCGATGGATTTTAACACCCTGATCAGTCTCTGCAGATCAGGGCGTTTCAGGGGAGCCTTAGAGGACTTGCTTGCACTCAGCGTTAGAATTGCTCAATTCCCGCTGATGTATAGCCTGGGGAGGGCATATGCAGTATTCGAAGGCCATGGCTAAGGCTGGGTTAGTGCACCAAGTCCATTAGCATAGGGACTGCGCCTGTCGCAGTTGACCAGCGTAGTCCATACCTGCTCCACAAAGGAAAGGCTCAGTATTAGGCGACTGCTGGGTATTGGGAGGCTGTCACCTGCGCTCCCTTTACTCTGCCAAAGTTAGGTTACAATCAAACACAACCTTTGATAACTATAACAGCAAGCAATGCAGTTTTTTAATAATAAAGCCCTGTAGCAACCCTTCTGGAAAATCTTACATTATACATCTTAGACCATACATTTTAAAATGTGTATAATTAACCGAAAATATCAAAACAGGTACTTAACTGGCAGTGCACCCAATAAAAAGGAATCAAAATGGTGTTTTCAAAACTTACAGGACTAGCTTCATGGTGATTGGAGCATGTGCTGTGTGACAAAAATACATTTTCCTAGGAAAAGTTTATGTATAAGTTTAATGTGTTTTAATTGGCTGCTATTAGATTTGCAGTAAAAATGGAGAATCATAATCCTCGTCACCAAGTCCTCGATAGAATTGAAAATTCTTGTTGTGTAATCTAGAACATTTTTAATCCTCTTGCTGGTCTTCTTCTTTTAAAGACAGTTTAAGTAGGAAACCAATGTTGTCATCTAATCTGCAGATGTGTGATGGGAAATTCAGTGATGTCACTTCCTGTGCAGATGAATTATGGAAATTACTCCTCTTGCTGGCTTCTTCTTTTAAAGGCAGTTTTGGCAGGAAACCAGTGATGTCGCTTCCTATGCTGATGCGTGATTTGTAATCCATCTAGCCAGTGTTGTATAATCAAACCCATATTTTTTAATCCAATCTACTGATTAAAAAATAACTCTACTCCAACATGGTTTCTTAGGCAATAAGCACTTATCCTCACAACAACCATCAGACATCACTATTCAACATAGTATAATTGTTTTAATCACAAACTACTTATTAGTTTTGGTTTGTCTTACAATTCATATGATGCATCAATTATAATCTAAACTGTTTCTCTGAATCTTTTCTTTGGAACAACAAGATTTTGTATGAAGAAAAAAATAATATTAATCTATACACCTCCGGAAACAAGAGAATATGAGTAATCAATGGATGAACCTTGTTATTTGCAGAATGAAGGACAAATCATAGCTTTCTACGGAAGGATTCAATGTCAAAATGTATGAAACATTTTAGATAAAAGCCTGCTTCAACATTATTTATCACTGTATGCCTTAGACTTACTGAATACCCTAAAGCTGAACCTTCATTTTGATGTAGTGTCTACAAGATGTGACCCTACCTGTAATCTTGTAGTTATAGTGGCCAAAAGGCATAGTGAATGATCGATTGTCTTTGTGATTTGAATGCACAGCAGATTCCTATTGATCACAATACAAAACTATGCAAATCTAGATAGTTTCTTGGAGTGTACACTCCCGTATCTATCCACCTTACATTATCTTGTGTCATTTCAAAGCAGCCATCATTAGAGCCTTGTACTTCTCTAGATCAATTGCGTTCATCACAAGAGCCTTGTTTTTTTTCTTCAGTTTGTCCCGCATGTCCATGATCATCATTCCCCTTGTTAACTCTCCCTTCAGTTCAACAGAAATCCCGCACTCTATGACTTCACGGATAATGTTTTCATCAATGGCAGCAGCCATGGCGTAGCAATCGCATGCCACAAATCCTCCAGTGAAGATTTCTCCAGGGTTGTTGCTGCATGCTGAGCTAAATTCCATGGAGTGGGAGAAGATCCTCTTCATAAATGTTGCCTTTCTGGAGTTCTGTG
This sequence comes from Lissotriton vulgaris, assembly GCF_964263255.1. Classification (NCBI taxonomy): domain Eukaryota; kingdom Metazoa; phylum Chordata; class Amphibia; order Caudata; family Salamandridae; genus Lissotriton; species Lissotriton vulgaris. The sequence goes on along the minus strand of NC_141696.1, from coordinate 441,553,332 downwards.
CCATCCATTCATCCACAAATGCCTGACAATGTAAAAAGTGTACTTGTTATTTAACATAGGCATTGTCAGTCAGTCAGAATATCTTTATTCGGCTTATTTATAAGCCATACAAAGAGAAAAAAGAATAAAAACATTTCATACAAAGTTTTTTCTTAAAAACTGCAGATAAAGACAGACAATTTAAAAAGTATTTACAGGCATTGTATCAGCTAACAGAATGAGGTATGCAGACCAGAGTTTTTAAAATATTTACCGACCAACAAATTGGTTCTTTAATGGCTATATCTTTTTTATTTACAGTTAACTTCACCTAAATTTAAGATTGCATAAAAGGTAAAGCTAAATAAAGCTTCACACTCACAATCGATTTGTAGAAAGATTCATCAAAAAACCTAGTTTGCATCTCCTCCACACTCCTACAATCCTCCAATTCTTCACACCATCTTTGAATCAAGTTAATGGACTAATGTAAAATGATCATCACCTGCAATGCAGGCAACTGTATAAACCTTGTTTTTCTAAATAAAGATGTAGACTAACTGTACCTTATTTTCGAGGTAAAATCCTTTTACCTGGTAGAGGATTTAGGTATTTTTTTAATCAATTAATAGAGGCACACCAAGGCATCGCTCAAAGAAAGAACTTTAATGAACCCAAGGCCATATCTGCAGTGTAAAAAAAATTCCCACACTTTTGATTTGGAGACAGCTGGTGGTCAATGTTGTGGCAGGCTGTTATCTGAAACAAAGGATTTGAGGAGGGATGTGTTGGGGTCTTTATCTTTTTCGCAGTTGAGGTTGGACTCTCCTTGGAAAATCTGATTACAAGAAGCGATGTGTTGATCAGAACTATAATCAAATAAATACCAATATAACCTTTTTTTTATGCTAGCTCGGTCATTGAAGATATTCAGCTTGGTTGATACAGGTCATGTGCATAATCTCTGTGGGCGGCACTGTGGTGTGGTTGAAATATTAAACTACAAAAATATGGAATCCAAATATAAGTATACCTCCACAGTAAGGCACAGGATGAAGAGGGGGCTATAGGTTTATTGAGGTAATTAGAGGGGAGTTCTTGTGGTTAAAAACAACTCCTCCAACACTGTTTTGTGCTCTATGAAGGCGAAAGATGTTGTATCCTAGTGGTAGGATGTACTTACATTTTGCTTCTCAAAGTGCTCCAATGCCCTTGTTAGAGAATAGTTACTGATACGGTTCATAACAAAATGTTGTTGTTTGTTGGAAAAGTGGGAAAAAGCACTATGCAAGAAAGCATGTTTTAGTTTTATAAAAGAGCCATCAACAAACGGTTTACTACGTTAAGATCACCATCTTCCCAACTTTCAAGATAAAAACAAATGACCACAGTTTTTGTAATTTTGTAACTGGTAGTCTATTTTTCCTATTGTTGGGGGTTTCAACCTACTTGCAGTTAACAGTGAAAACAGGTATGAAATGTGTAAACCTAGACAGCTATACATTTTTGAAAACTAGTCAAAATTCCCAATTAACCAAGGGATCAATTGTGTAGACTGCGCACAGTTTTCCATCAGAGACTAATAGCTGAAATCAAACATTAATGAAAATAAGTGGTAAAAAAAGAAATTGGTGGCAACGGTTTCACTCGTAATTTCCTGCCCCAGTGGTCAAATTAGAAAAGTAACATGCCTTTAAGTCCATCAGACCCTTCTGGTCGCAGGGATATATAAGCCCTGATCACGAGTGAAGGTGCTATCTTTAGCAAATAATAAATAATAATACAGAAGTGTACATTATTTATTGGGTGTGATATAGTACCTATTACATGTTTTCAGGATATAAAATGCTAATTTTGGTGTTGATTGCACCAAAATCTGCTTGATACAGTAAATACCATTTACTTTTGCCCTGCTAAATATCAGCAGGTTTTTGATTTGCAAAACTTTCATGAAAGTTAAGGTATTTAACGTATTTGATAATTATCAGATGAGTTAAATGCAACCAAATTCATAATTCAAACACAGCTTTATGCAGAGGTAAGAAAAAAACGGACCCACTCGTAATCAGGCCATAATGTTTGTTGGTGGTCCAAAAACATGTGATATCCAGAGCCAACATCTGAGCTTCACTTTGTTACGATTTTTCATTGTGTACCGATTATGCAGTAATACATGTGGTAAAATCTGACGAATGGTAAATGGGTATGAAAGAAACCTATGTATTTTCAAAATGTACACAAGATACGGAGTTTAGGAACAGTGGGTACTTGTACACCTCTGAATTTGGGGCAAATCCATACTGTGTGATTTATAGGGCAATTTGCAAAATGTGATTTTTTCCACTCTGGTTTACATTTGGAATCATTTAATGGAGAGAAATTAAATTCATAATAACAAAAGGTTTCAAAACAACGTTGAGACAGAAGCATTTGACATTTTTGAAAACTAGACACAGGAGTTGAGGGTAGTGTGCTTTGCATGGATCACATGATGTTTTCTTACACACAATGCCCTGCAAACTTCAAACTCTGACTAAAAGCGCACATTTTCTTCATATTTTTGGGACAGACGCTTTGAGAATCTGACCAGGATAAAAATAAAATTCCAATACTTCTCCCCATAAAAACACTACTCAACATGTGTAGCTCAGCTTAATGCCCATAACACAAAAGCCCCCAAAACACATCATGGAAATCTCAACATGTTGTATCAAAAAAAGATTATTGCCTGTTTTGGTGATGGGGCTAGCTGCGTCATTTGATCCTGGGCTCAGCTGCCACCCAGTAAAACCTACACACTCCATACATTTTATTTAAACTAGATACTCCGGGTATTCCTAGGTAGTGTGCCTTGTGTGGATCCCACAATGTTTTCGTATCCATAATGTCCGCCCAACCTTAAACTTTAACTAAAATCATGCATTTTCCTCATATTTCTTTCAAAAAAACTTCAGGCACCTTTGTGGATCCCAAAAATGCGTATCACTGGACATTGTCACACTTCACCCTAAAAAACAAAATCTACATTCACTTGTGTGGCTTGGCCTAATGCCCTCAACATGAAGCAGCCCCAAAGCGCAACACGGTGACATCAACTTTTCCTGTCCAGAAAAATGACCTATTTTGGCAGTTGTGTTAACCTACCAAACCCAGACATTTTTTAAAACTAGACACCCAGAGCCATCCTGGGTTGTTTGCCTTGTGTGGATTTGGCAACATTTTCTTACACACAATGCCCTGAAAACCTCAAACTTTGACTAAAATCTCACATTTTCCTCTCATGTCTATAATGGAAAACTTTGGAATCTGATGAGATCTAAAAAAATTCCAACACTAAGCATTATCACACTTCTCCAAATAAAAACAGTACCCCAATTGTGTGGCTCAGCCTAGCTCTCACAGCACAAATGGCCCTATAACTCAACTTAAACACAACACACCTTGGGAAAAAAATATCTGCTTTGGCAATGGGGTAACTGTGGTAATTGAGCTCAGGTTCAGCTGCCCCCCATTGAACCTACCAAAGCCAGAAGTTTTGGAAAAGTAGCCCAGGCTTCTTGCCTTACATGAATCACACAACATTTTCTTACCCGCAATGTTCTGCAAACCTCAAACGTTGACTAAAATTTAACTTTTTCTAACATTTCTGTGATGGTAATTTCTGGAATCTGTGGAATCCACAAAATTCCTACCAGTCAGCATTACCACGCTTTTTTTCAGATAGAAACATTACCCCACCTGTGTGTAAGGAACTTGCGCAAAAACACAACAAGGAGATATGGTCCAAGGTTTAATTCGTCCCTGTTGTGATAACTAGGGCTAGGCAAAGGTCCCCCACCTGCCACGCCCAGCCCTACTTTTTTCCTGCCCCTGGGGTTGGGCTTGACTGGAGTAAACATCCCTACTCACCCACCATTTTGCTTTTCAATGCCAAGGACAACTCGTTGACATCCTCAACAGTATCTCCATAGTGTGGAGGATGGGTCATCCTCAGCACTAAAGAGGTTAAAGTATGACCTGTGTAAATATGTAAATGCACTATAATACATCTCATTATTTTTCAATATTTCTCTAGGCATGCGCATTGTATTTTTTTGCGTTCTTTTTTGCACCAAACGTGATTTTCTAGAAAAATAACACCAAACAAATATTATAGTGCATATACGTACTTATTTATATCAGTCAAAAAGTCATTTGTTACTCAGAATGTGTTGGTATTATTTTGGGAAGCTATCTTTTCAAGATAGCTTCTGCTCAAGATGACTTCTGCCTCTATCAGATAGTTCCTGCCGGCTGCTGCAGGAAACAATGCACCTTGTGCACTGGAATGCAAACGCACTACTCAAAGGTATAATAGTAAGCATAGTAGCCAATAGCTGAATGGTAAGACAGCAATACTCCTGTGGGCTGATCTACAATACAAATGACACTGAACTAAAGTAATGAATAAAACCAGCTAAATCAAAGCAGCCACTTGATTGAAAGCAGCTGAGCAAAAGCCCACTCCTTAAGGATTTGTTTAAAAAAAACAGTCTTAATTACAGGAGCCCTAAAAAAACTACACATTATAAACATTGTACAATACTTGTTTTTTTTAAAACTCATTCACAACCAACTTGTTATATGCCCACAGAAAAAGTACTACCATTTTTTTAGTTATTTAGTTTTCTTTATTTGTAATCACAGGTAGACAGGAAAAAATAGGTTATACAATTAATCCAAACAATATCATCATTGTAGATAAAAACGATAATATAAATAGCCAACCCCAGAGTGGCCTAGTTCTCAATCATGTTCCCAGATATAGCCCTCAAAATAAACCTAACACAGTGCATACAGATATCTCTCCCTTAAAAGAATTATCCCTACTTCTCATCCCAAATTTTATGAAATTTCACAATGGCCCCTAGTCTTTGGGAGTACAGTTTTTCCTTGGATTCTACTTGTGTTATCTTACATTCCCAATTGCGGAAGGCTGGAGTCTTGATCAATCTCCATTTTTGTAGGATCAGAGATTTTGCCACCAGGGATGCAATAAACACTAGCTGTTTTTGGCAAATTGATAAGTTGAGTGTGACGTTAATGCCAAACGGACAGCCAACGTGTCAGGGACTAAAGATATCAGCAACTTTGTACTAAGCCACGGAGGGGGGTATGTACAATAGAAGTAAATTGTAAATGTAAATTGATACTTGTATAGCGCACTACTCACCCGCAAGGGTCTCAAGGCGCTTGTACGAATACCGCTGTGGAACCCATTCTGGCTTTCCCTGTGAGGCGTCCACTCCTGGGCACCCCCAGGGTGGAGGCCAGGCATCCTTAGCGTTGTGGGGGCCGTTGTGGAGATTAAGCAAGCTATTGCCCAGAGTTGCAGAGTGGGACACTATGATTGGAAAAGGCACCGAGGCGAGAATTATCAGGTCCGTGGAATTTTGAGCCCAAGACACGCCGAGGCGGGGAATTGAACCCTGGTCCCGGGCTAGACCTCTGCATCAGGGTCTGCCGCTCTAATCATTGAGCCACAATTCTCCACTTGAGCCACACTTCTCCACGGCTTCTTCTGGTGGAGCGTGTTGTTAACCTCCTGGACTTAACGACATGCTCCGCCACTTCGGACACGCAAGGCTGCACCATATTTACAAGAATGTGGTGCAGCTTTGTGTTTCCCCCTGCGATGGTGCTAAGTTTAACAACTTAGTGCCAACACAGGGACTCTTGCACCAGAGTGCAAGGGTGTCTGCGTGTAGGGGAGGATTGATTATGTGTAGGAAGGTGCCTCCTATGTACGCCACTCTTATACATAGGTGTTAGCATCAAATGCAATGAGTGTTGCGGTGGAATGCCCTATCAGGATTTCGGGGTGAAAGGAAACTCAAATTCTTCCTTCATTTGGGAAAATCTAAAAAGTATTATTTGAGGAAACTCGTATCTACTGTGTTTTGGAAGCTTTGGAAATTTAATGAAAGGGATACGCTGAATATCGCTTTCTAGGAGCATTAGCCTGTACTAGAAATCACCTTCCAGGTCCTGGGAAGCAACTGCTTGAACGCACAAATTCATAAAAGCAGCCTGATAATATTTTTTTTAATGGGGCAGCGCGAGACCCCCTTCTTTTATAGGCAACTGCAAAGTTTCTAATTTGATTCGGGGTTTCTTTCCTGACTACACAAATATGCACCATATTGTTAAAAAAGCTTTGACGAACTTGAATTATTAGATCTCATAATCTAAAAAGAAAAAATAGAATCATAATTTTTATCAATGCGACTTTACCAATAATGTAAAGTGGCAGAGACTGCCACTGTCTTCAAAGACTCTCGGCCTTTGAAAGCAATGACACATAGTTAAGCTGAAAAAGTTGCAAAAACTCATAGGAAACAAAAATGCCCAAATATCTCATTGAGCCCGTTCCGCAAACCTGAGTCTGCATATCAGTGGGAAGAACCTGGACCAAACAATTACACAAAAGTATTTCAGACTTTGTATGATTGATTCTGTACCGACCTAGATCTGAGAATGTTTTGATCTTTCTGAAAATTCTGGGGATATTTTGTTCTTTTCCTGCCAAGTAGAGATTTAAATCACCAGCAAATAATTTGAGCTTGGGAGTCCCCGGCAGAGGTGTCCTAATTTGGGAGTCTTGGTGTAGCAGCGAGGCTAGTAGTTCTATAAACAGTGCAAACAGCACTGGAGACTGGGGGTGCCCTTGACGAGTGCCACGTCAAATTTTAAGTGATTCTGCCCTATGGGAGTTAACTATAATTTTTGCTTCTGCAGGAGATTGACAAATTTAGGGGGGAAATTGAACCTAAGTAAATTAGCAAACAAAATGTCCCACTGGACTAGATCTAAGGCTTTTTCAGCGTCTATCATAATAATTGCTGCTTTTGCTTTCTTCTTCGTAAAATAATTGATAGCCTGAATTAAAAAAATTGTATTATTTGCAATGGTTCTCCCTGGCAGGAAACCACATTAATCTACATCCACCACTTCCTGAACTAGGGAAGTTATTCTAGAGACCATCATTTTAGTAAACAATTTATAGTGATTATTAAGCAAACTTATTGGACAATATGAGCCCGGCTTATCGGATGGCTTATCTTTTTTTCAAAAAGCTTACTAGAACTGCTCCCATCGATTTGGGGATCTGGCAACCCTTCAGCATTTCATTAAATAGTTGCACCAACAGTCTAGCTAATTGATCCATAAATGTTTTGTAAAGCTCTAATGGAAATCCATTGCACGCACAAGCTCTCCCATTAGGGAAGCTTTTGATGGTCTCCTGAACTTCAATAATCGTATTGGGAGCCACTGCCTGAGCCGGTTGGTCTTTGCTGAGCATGAGTAGATCTACTGTTCTGAGATAATTAATAGATTCTGGAGCAGAAGATGGAGAAGTATATAGCTTTCTATAGTGCTGAAGAAATACAAAAGAAAATTCTGCCATTTGGTCCACCGTTTGACCCCTGTCTTCATCGTTAATAGCGGCATTATTGTGACTTTTTTTGACTGACCAAGTCAAGAATCTCCCAACATGCTTGCTCTCCTCGTAAAGTTGCTGGAAGCATGTATTCTGATTAACTATTGTCTGGGAGGCGTAATGTTTCTTTAAATTTAGTCTAGCTTCTCTCAATCTGGATTCAGTCACTTGAGAGTAATGTGCTAGGTGCATCTGAGTTGCTTAGTCTAGATTGCGCTATGGTGCCATTGTGTTTCTCTTTCCAAGCTTAGATGTTTGCTTTGAAAAAGATTGCCTCCCCCGATCAAGGCATTGCATGACTCCTAAACAGAAAAAATGTATGCTGATCCAATATTCCTCTTGAGAAATTCCATGAGATTGGCTTGCATAATTGTGACCCATCCATCCTCAGTTAGGAGAGTCCTGTCTAATGCCCACCGAGGACGCTCAGTCTGATTAGTCTTAACCTTAATTTCTATCAGGGATGGAGTGGTCTGAGAATAGGATTGAAAGGATGAAAAACTTCCCTATATCCCACTAAAAACAGATAAAAAAAATATATATCCTTGAGGCTAAATGTAATCTCTTGGAAAAACAAGTGTACTCCTGTGGCTGTGGGTATTGAGGGGCATATTACCAAGCAATAGCGATAATTATCGCTATTGCTTGGTTAGCGGGAAAAATTTACCGCTGGGCTGCGGCGATTTTTACCGCAAATAAACCTTGGTATTACCAAGGTTTATCGCAAATGCGATAAAAATCGCCGCAATGCATGAATATCGCTGAAAAGTCAGCGATATTCATGCATTACCGAGCTAATGCTCTTAGCCATGTTATCCACCTCCCATTGGATAACATGGCTAAGAACTGCTCAGGGCAGGTGTTAGCTTTTGGAGATATTCGCGCTTAGCGCGAATATCTCCAAAAGTTGGTAATAGGAGATAGCGATGTTAGCAACTGTTTTCAGTCGCTAACATCTTGGCACTTCCACTTTGCATGTCATTAGTGATAAATATCACTGACATGCAAAGTGGGGCCCAAGAGGGTCGCTATCTCCTACTAGCTGTCGCTAACTGGTGTTAGAGACAGCTAGGTAATGGGGAGATAATTTTATCTCCGCTTTCTTGGCTTTTAAAGCCAAAAAAGCGGAGATAAACCCCTTGATAATATGCCCCTGAGTTCTTTAGGGGTCGATTAATGGAAGATCTCGACTCATTCTGCCCAAACGCCTGGAAGCTCTTCATTTATTTCGGGCTTTGTTGTTACCGAAAGAATGTAAGTTATATTCTGCAAAATAAACGCAGCGCATTTTCGAGCTCTTCAAGGGCTGTTAAATTATCTTCTATTGGCCTGTAGAAACTAATTATCTGAATGATTTGATTTCCAATTTTCAGACTTACTACTATGCATCTTACCCTAGCATTTCTAGTGACCTGCAAGAATTCCTGCAAACAATGGTTCGTGAATAGACTGGGAGCACCCCTACTGCTGCTCCGGCAGATACAAAAAAGCTTGGAAAATTAAGCATGACATCCTAGGGGGAGTGAAATGTGATTTAAGGTGCATTTCCTGAAGCAAAAGTATTTGAAATTGGCCACTGAAGCGTAGATTTGTACTTAGTTTGGTTATGGGCCCTTTAATATTGCAAGAAGCTATCTGAAAAAACTGATTATCTGTCATTGGAACATGAAATAGTCCTCCTTAGCTGCACTTTTTAAGCACCTTGCTGCCCAGTCCACCTTAGCACAAGTGGCTACTGGTTAGGTCTCATGACATATGCAAACGTATAACTTAAAAAACAGTATTTCTTCGTGTAGAATCTACCTGTGATTTGTTTGCTTTTCACCCCTTCCACACCCCGTGCCCTCCAAACCCGACTCCTTCCCACATCCGGAGCCCTACCCTTCATTGGCTCACACCCCACCACCACCCCATTCCTTTGCCCTTCCCAACCAACCTTCCCCCTAGGCGAGTACCTTGGTATGGACTCTCTGAGCTCTTTCCCGTGAGGAAGCAAGACGATACTAATATATTGCAATATTTATTCTGCCCAGTATTAAAAATACAGTACCCATTAATTCTATACGACTTCATGAAAAAAAATACCTTTGCTTGATACAGCTATTATCACCATATAACAACAAGCATTTACAATGCAACGGTCTCGCCTTTGCAAAAGTTAGAGCTAATGGCATTGTAAATGACCGAATTTTTATTTATGTGTTGGTTTTAAAAACAAATAAATAAATCGCATTGTCCTTTACAATGCCAATAGCTTAATCTCTCGCAGATGCCACACACAAACACACAGACCCACACAGAGCCCCATACATACAGAGGCCAACACACACACACACACAAAGAGCCACACACACACACACACACACAGCCACACACACACAGAGCCACACACACACACACAGAGCCACCCACACACACAGCGACACACACACACAGAGCGATATACACACACATACACAGCTACACACAAACACACAGCCACACCCACACACACAGCCACACACTGCGAGCCACACCCACACAATGCGAGCCACACCCATGTAGTGTGGTTCCTATATTCCCAATAGGCTCTGCGCAATGGAATAATATATCCTATAGATGTGACATAGGACTTATGTCTACTAGGTCTCTATCGAATATATTAAACTTAATTGTGAGTGCCAGTTAGCTCAGAGGTCACGAGAAACGTTCTCGAATTCACAAGAAGGGATTTAGTTTCTGACAACCGCATAAACATGACAACTTTGTTTCCCCAAGATAAAACTGATTTTCAGAGTCATGGAAACAATAGATAGATATTTTACTCAGTCATTCGTGCATGCTTCGTTTCACCAGAGGTGCAGGGAAATAGAGAGACAGGCGTTTTCAATAAAAGTATTTATTGAACAGTCTTCTTTCTCATGCTGAAGAAATAAACTGCTACAATCGTAATACTGGCTGTAAAGTATAATGCATACAGCAAGAAGAGTATTATAAAATAATACTGTAAAAGCATGATATGGTTTCTAAGCCATAAAATACATACATAAATAAATAAAGACTAAAAGTACTCAACTGGTGCTTCTAAAAAGCGCCTACCCCGATGTACCTAACCTAAGTCTAGTATGAGGGAAGAATTAAGTGTGGTGTAGCATAAGTTTAGTATTCTTTTGCCAAGAATCTATCCAAGAGTTCTCTTAGGATCTAATCAGCTCCGTACCTTGGTTTAGAATGAAGGAGGTCTGGTATCTCTCTGTCTCAGGACTCGATTTCCCAACAACCCGCAAGTGTAGCTTGGAAACACTGCAGCTGGATTTCTCAGCAGGAGAAAAGACAGCGTCTCTCTCAGTGCGTCTACTGGAGGGTCGGTTTCCTTCGGCACTTGCTGTAGCAGGATGCATCGGGCAAGTAGATAGTCGAACTGCTCCAAACCACCGTGTGTTTGCTATGGCAAGTGTGGGCATATTTATACCTTGAAGGTGGACATAATAACGTCATCAAAGAGTCTCAGTTCTTTGAAAACTCCATGAGTTCTTCGACAAATCAATATTCAAGCAAGGGGAAGTCCCTCCCTGCTGTAGCCAAGTTTTCCAAGAAATTGTTGTGGATTTTCGGAACTACTGGAAGTAGCCATGCCGTATTTGGACTGGATTAGCTAGGTCTAAATATGGGTATGATTTCTATGCCTATCTAAGGATATGGTGATTTATATCTGTATAAGGACATGAAACTGGAAAATTACACTAGGGTCCTAAAATGCTATACAACACCCACACACTGCGAGCCACACCCACACACTGCGAGTCACATCCAGACACTGCGAGTCACGCACACTGCGAGCCACACACACACAGAGAGCCACACACACACATAGAGCTCACACACACACTTAGAGCTCACACAGCCACACACAGAGCCACACACACACAGCCACACACACATCCACACACACACACACACACACAGAGCCACACACACAGAGCCACACACACAGACATGCAGAGCCACAAACACAGACATGCAGAGCCACAAACACAGCCACACACTCACACAGCCACAGAGCATAATTGCAAGAGCCAATGTAGGAGGCGCTGACACCTCATTTGCTACGTGCCCCTTCCCCCAATGATTTAATAGGCTCAGCTTAGTCCAACCAGTCATGGCCCACAGCCACTTTCTATCTCAGTCTACTCTAAACAGTCATGGCCTACAGCCACTATCTATCATAAAGTTTGAGGGGCCACAAACTCAAAACATTTTGGGTTGGGCGGGGGTGTGGACCCGAAAAAAGTTTGAAGACCGCCAAGCCCCACGTTCACGGCACAGCTGTTGGGGGAGGTGGGGATCCCTCTGCACAACCCCTTGGGTTCACCGCTCAAGGGAATTTGTCTCTGGGGGGTGAAATGTCACTCCCCAGGTCCCTCTCTAAGGTTCTCACGTCAGGGGGTGCCTGATCCCCCTCCCCACTACAAGGCTCTAAATCCCTGTGGAGGCGGGCTAACTCTCGGGAACTGACACTCTCACCTCTGAGGATAAATTATTTCCCGGATTGTCACTCTTCAGGCAGCCAAAGCACTCACCTCAGAGGGCTGTCCCTCTCCAAACCGCCCTCCTCGTTTTTCGCCCACACATGGGAAGGCCTCCACATAAGTATTACTGGGAAGGACCACAGGCTCACTGTCACCAAGGCAAGGTCTCTCCGGGAGGTGTCACTGCCGCTGAGCAGCAGTTCTCAAACTTAAAGAATCATTTAAAAGGAACGTAACCCCCCACCCCCCAAAAAAACTCAGTGATCAATCAGACTGTGTACAACCAATTTTAAAATACACTTATGGACAGAATGCGCGCACCCACCCATAAGACTATAGTGTGTGACCACCTCGGTTAATTAATTTAAACTAAACTCCCCACTGCATCTCACGCGGTCCATTGCTGGTAACAAGAACTTTATCATACTGGCTCCCGCCGGGCGCCCTCTCGACCCTTCCTGACATCCGAGCTGCTGAGTCACAACAAAGGAAATGCAGGCAGAAATCACATGCACCCACCTTCTCGGAGCTACAGTGCAGCAGCCTGGGTACGAGCCCCCTTTGTCTCCTTCTACAACTTTCCTGCACGCCCCGGGTCAGGGGGCTACAAAGGCACGGACTCTCCTTTCACTGGGGGCAGAGTTCATTCCCGCCCATGCTCCATTAATCCCGGAGCTCCGGTGTCTCTGCTGCTGGATGGCGGTCACCGAAGCTCTGCTTTCGGTGAAGCACTCTCTCGGCCCGTTCCTTAAACTGTACAAGCTTGGAAAGGCCTCTAACGTGATCCGCCAGACTCCGATGTGTACCCGGGCACACTGGAAGCGTCTCTCTCTGGATCACGGGCAGGACGCTGCTTCCTGGCTCCAGCCCAGCCCTCTGCTGATGGTGCACTTGGCTCAGCTGCATGACCTCTCCTCCCTTCCTGGGCAGCCCGCAGTGTGGGCAAGTGGTCTACCAGTAATGAATGACATTAACTTTAAAGTAATCAGACACGTAAAGGTGAGAATTAGTGATTAGCATTACTGCGCCCGTTGGCCCCTCCCACTGGCACGTAGTTGTCTAGCTAATTCACAAAAAAGTGTTGATGGTCTTTAGGGGTATTGTATTTTCACTGGGAAGGTTAAAAAAGATCCCTCCTCCTGCCCCGAGCTGGCCGTAATGTCGTAATTGTCTCTTTGTCTGCCGACTTACTGCTGTGGTAAAAGGTTCCTTATCTTCTTTATGGGGTGAAACAGATGGCCCCATAAAGAAGATAAGAAACCTTTTACCGCAGCAGTAAGTCAAGGAGCCCCGTCTGAAAAGGACGGGGCTTAGCGAGAAAGGAGAACGTCACTAGGACCTCTTCTCCAATGGCTGGCCACCGTTTAGGAGGCCAGCCAATGGAGAAGAGGGGCGGGGCTTAACCCTTGCAAGTGAAGTACTCTTAAAAACATAAAATCTTGCAAGCTCAACTGCGCATGCGCGCAGTACGCCATGCGAGACCTAAAAATACTTATCTCGCAAGATTAGTGCCTCTGTGCCACCCTCGCCCCCTCCTTGACTGAAAGCAAAAATTCCTTAGTCCAGTCGACTGACAGGAATATATGAGACCGGCCCTTAAAAAGTACTTACAGTTTGGATTGCTGCATAATGCCCGCCGATGCACCAAAGTGTTTGAATTCAACAATCAGAACAACAAATTCTCGCCGTCTTTGTGCCGCTAGGATCGAAATGTCAGAGTATATTCAGAATGAGAAGTTATCTGAGGTGGAAAAGGATTTCTTTTTAATTGCCTATGTCAAAATCTGCTCTTTCACCCAGACATCGCCAGGGTTGACCAGAATTGTTCGGGGGTACTTAGCGTTGGTGGGCATATTTGTGGATTAGGTTTTATATAAGCTTTGTGGCCGAAAAAGTACTACCATTTAATAAATTGACCACAGTGTTTCATACTATAGTTTGTTCAGTTAATTTGTGCTCTCAAAAAATGTCACACTTTAAAATGTGAATTATGGGAGGATGGCTTGGCTACCTAAAATGGCAGACGCACTCTATGTCATTTTGATAATTCTTCGAATTAATAGGTAAATTATGATTCGTACTATGTGCCTCCTCTCCCAAACTGGACTGGTGGGCAGGTATGCATCTGAGATATTTTTCTGCACACTAGATGCTTCGTGCTCTCATGGTGGCAGCTGGGTCTGCAACAGATCATGGAGACCAGGGATAGTGGATCACCAGACAAGGTGACTTGGAGGAAGTTCCATCATGATGTCTCTTGTGGAGGGTTACCTCCTGGGCGCTCACTGAGCCGGGCTGGTGGAGTCAGCAGTGTTCCCAGCTGCTCGTGCCTAACCGGAAAACTGACTGGAAACTGGTGTCTCGACAGCCCAGGGAGACAGCAGGTCTATGACACTATTTGGGAGATCTGAGTTCCAGTGGTTCTGGTGAATCTGACCCAGTGGTCTGATCAGCTTGGAGGACATCGCTGTTTTGGTGCCAGAGGGGGTGGATTGGCCCGAACAGTGACATGCCCGACTGCAGATGCTTCTTTCCAGCTGTGCGCCCTAACGGAAGGTGTGGCCGTGGGATGCAGGTGCGGACTCCAGCACCCGGTGACACCTGCTTCTTGCAGTGCTCCTCTTCCCAAAATAGACAGGTGTTAGACTGAGCCGAGATGCACATGTTTCTTGAGCCCTAGCCCGTGGAATTATCCATGCATGCGGCGTGGGCAGGAGAAACAGATATTGATACAAATTCTTGGGAGTCAGCCTCAACCCCCATGTTGTCGAATGAGGGTTTGGATAGTGCTGAAATTGGCGACAAGCCAGGGTAGCTACCAATTTAGACTTGGAGCTTGGCAGTCTCTACAACTTTTCCACTGAAGACCTCCTGCTTCAATTCTCACCTTCCCCGGGAGGAGACATGGGCAATTCCTCAGATGTGAGCAGGGTTACAGTTTTATCAAAGGCTGGGTAGCTCTGCTGAAGGATCAAGTATAGCTGGTGGATGGATGGCCTCATGCCTTTCTCCCTTGCCCCCATCCCTATGAAGATAGTACTAGAGAGGCAGCAGTATTCATTTTGTGGACCCAACTGTTAAATATAATTTAAAGAAAACTCCTGGGGAGTACTGTGTGTTGGGGAATGAGGAGTTTCTCTGCCCCCCCTTACTCTTCCTCAATATCAATAACTATGTCCCCCACCTCATCATCTGTTCATTTGTCAGGCTAGGGCGTGAATGCAGGATTTCATGGACTCGGAATTTTGCCTTTGGAATTGCAGGCTGGACAGACAGTCACTGGGTAAATTCACTTTATGATTTGGAGTTGCTCAGTTTGTCGAGCTCCAGCTAGAAACTGGGGTCTCCTGGTACTTCCATTGCACCAGGTGTACACATGTTTGGGACACCTTTGGTTATCTATAAAATTCAATTAACTTGGCTATTTAAAAAAAAATGAAAATGAAATGTCAGGCTGTAGCTCTCCTGTTTCATTCGATACCGTTAATTTTGTTTTTGAGACAACTACTGCTTACTGTGTTCAAATATTTTCTAGACCGAACCATCCTTGCAGAAAGTCTATTTGCAAATTGGTTAAACATTAGCACTAAACACACTGAATCTGTTTCATTCTGTATTAACAAGCATTAGAGAAAATTATGAAATCTTACCCAAGGCAACTGGCTGCGACATGTGAACTCCCAAGTTGCAATATAAGTAGGACATGTGTACTCATTCAAGACAATGTAAGCAGCTTCTGGATCAGATTCAAAATTGAATTCCCCACAAACCGAAGTATTTCCTCTGGCTAAAAAAAAAACCCACCATTGATATACTTACTTTATAAAACTGGATTTCACTTTTTTTATGGCAATGAAATAGCAATACAATAACCACCAACATCACTACTATAATCAAGACATGTAGTAAAAGAAAAACTTTTTTTAGCTATGGTTTTTCGCTTCCCATTTTAATTGGGAGTTGAAGTTTCTGCCAATTAACAATTGAAATTGTTCATCCTTAACAACTGACCAGCCAGCATAAGTGTCATTGTCGCAAGAGGTTCTAAGACATGATGGTCAAAATTGGTTTAGGAATAACAGATCCATGCCAGATTTTTAGGATAACCAATGACTATTTATTGAGTCCAATTTGGATTTACTATGTGCTAACTTACCTTATGTGGATATCCGGAAAATCTGGCATAGGCCTAGCCACCATAAAGCTCTGTCGAACACCACTGTTCTAAAACATGTACTCATCATTCTGGTAAGCCCAAATTCCTTAACACCAGAACACACCAACATCACACATATGTACCTAGTGGGTGAGAGGGCGTTTACCATCTAACTCAAAGATCACATGGATCCTCTTTTTATATTGCTGCCATTTCAACCACTGACTGCTGAGGAATAAACATATTACTTACATTCCATGTTTCCACCCATGATGAACAAATTCTTTAGTTTCTGCGAAAACGATGGGTCCAATTTGACTGCCAATGCTAGATTGGTTAATGGACCAGTGGCAACCAAAGTAACCTGCATTTAATTAGAGCAAAAGTAGAGATGAAAATGTTGTTTTCTTGTCGTTTCTCGTGGTTTTATTAACAAGGGACAGACCGAAAAGAAAGTAACTCCCTCAAAACTAAGGGAACAGGGTTAAATATCCTGACACCAATGAACTCCCCTAGGTTATTTACAAAGAAGCATAATTCAACCAAAGTGAACAATTATTCAACTCAATTCAATCTTTATTCGGATAGAAGTATCCATAAAAGCACAATTCAATCACTACCAACAAAAGAGATACAGTGAACAATTATGGTCAATAAATCACCACTACTGCATAATGCTGTGTAAAAAATGGCTGTGTCCCATGTAAAGAACACACACATTTATTTAAAAAGTGTAATTTAATAATATTACAAAATACATATACAGACATATTACACAACACAAACACAACACAAACATAATTGGAATTGTTTAAAAAGAGAAAATCAACAGTCGTTGATAATCATTCAACATTGCAAAAATTGTGACTGTACAATTAGGGATCAATATTCGATGTCCACTTGTTCAGAGCAGGCTAATTGTGGACCATCAAAGAACTGTTTACACCTTTCGGTGGTCCAACTTAATCACGCCACCTTGTTCAGGATTTACATTTCCATAACCTTCCAGCACTTACTATGATTCAAATATTTTTTAACTGCAACATTTAGAACTTTCTGCATGGAGCAAAATTTCTCTTTCAGGGTCATAGATAACCCTTTGTTTGATCGTTAAATTCTTCTAAACTTAATCCGCAGGCCATCGCATTCTGAATCATGTAGGAAAAATTAGCCCTCATGGGGTGACTCAATCTGGGTGTACCACTGCTCAATTATGTAGCCGGAGGAAGTAGATAAATAGGACCTATATTACCTTCATACCTATTGACACACAAAGCTCAGTTTAAGCCAATATCTAAAACTATCTCCTCAAAATATATACGTGGTATATTTGCAAAAACTTACCCCACCTCAAATGGCACTTAGGGAGAAATGTTTAACACCCTCAAACAGAGCCAGGCTCAGGAAAACTGTCTCCAAGTATCTTTACAAAAAGTTACCCCTCCTCAAACAGCACTTAAGGAGCAATATTTTAAACTTGCACAGAGTCAGAACTCTGACTTGCACTTGACCCCTTCAATCATAATAGGAATGCTTGGCATAGGGGTTGGAAATGGCCATTTTTCGCATGGTATTCCCCAATTTTTTTCCTGAACTGTTTTTCTCGGCTTTAGGACTCTGCACTTTACTCCTGCTAGCCAGTGGTTAAGTCCTGGGCACTCCCTTGAAATGCACTGAAGTTGGCATATACCTACGTGGTACATTTAGTTTACTTAAAAGTCCCTAGCATATGGTACTACATGTACCCTGGGCCTGTAAATTAAAAGGTACTAGTGGAATGCAGCATTCATTATGCCACCCACTATAGTAGCACTGTAATGCATGTCTTCCGGCCTGCCTCTGCAGCCAGGATGTGCAATTTTTAAACTGCCAATTCAACCTGTTAAATTACCTTTTTGACAGGCCTACACCTTCCTTTTAGATATTTATACATCGTCCATAAGGTCGGCTGTATTGCCCAGTTAGGTAAGGAAGACTGGACCGTGTTGCCTTGAACCCAGGACCCCAGACCTACAGGGTCAGTTGGCTGACCTCTTGTTTGAGATGCAGGCTTTCAACAACCTCCTAGGGGCCTTTCCTCCTCTCCAGCTGACCAGTGTAGGAGGCTGAAATTCTCTTTGCAGATGTACCCCTCACTTTTTCCCTCCATTTGAACTACTAGATGCTGGTTTTCAACTCTGACAGGGACTGAAGCCAGCTAACTAGGCTCCAATGCGAGCTTTCCTTCCCTTAAAAGGCTAAATATTTAATTGTAACCCAATTGGCAACCCCTTAAGTACCACTGTAAGTCCCTGGTAAATGGTACCCCTGGTGCCCAGGGCATGGGTCGTAAAAGGGGTTACCTATGGGCTGCAGCATGCATTATGCCACCCAAAGGGTCCCATACAAAAAGACGTATGCAGACTGCCATTGCAGGATGGATGAAAGGCCACAACTTTGTAAACTTCCTGTGTGCAATGCCCAGATACACTGCATGCCTTATATGGAAGTCACCCCTACAGCAGGTCGTACTAGTCCTCTAGTGTGCTGCCTGACGGGTATAGACAAGCCTGCCACAAAAGGTTTCTGACCTCCTGTAGGTGAAAGCCTGCACTCTCAGAGGCCAGAAACAATGCCTGCTCTGGAGGAAGTTGTTCACACCTCGTCCAGCAAGATGGCTAGTGATTTAGCATATCAAGGCCAGAGGCTATAAAGCCTCTGCTGCCTTAAAAATTGCAACCCTGGATTCCCCCAGGCCTGGAGAACACCACTGTAGGAGAGTAGGGTCTGCAATCCTATGGTCACCCCCGATTTTTGCTTTTTGCTTCACTGGTTTACGACTTTCCCTGGCTGTGGGCCTGCTAATCAGACCCACAGCCTAGCTGTTATCTCTCTAAATTGACGAGCATGTATCTTAGGTGCATTTACCAATTGGTACTGGGCCACCTTTTCAGTCCCTGTACAGCATACCTTAAGTATCCAGGGCATAGGTGTACCCAGGGCCTACCAGGGGCTGCAGCATGTATTATGCCACCCCTGGCTGGCCATCCAAATCTGACACAACTGGCTGCACGACAGCTGGGGCAAGGTGGTGTAATCACCCTTTGCTTTAGATATAGTATTCCTATATCTAACCCTAAAATGGACACATATATTCCTATCAGTCACTCCTATGAAAGGCCTTATCAATCCTGAAGGCAGAGTGCTTGGAATTATGTGAGATGGTGCTCTGGCATGAGCTGAGCCCGTTTGCAGCTTGCGGAACCCAGTCCTAATAGCTGTTCCATGATAACGCTATACCATATACTCTTAAGTGCATTATGTACCTCGCGGTCAAATGCTAACTTTGGCATAGCATTATCAAAACATGTCGAGTAAGGTGTCATACGAATTGGAATACTAACCCCTCGCCAATTCTGGCGACGGGTTTAGCATTCCACCCTTCTAGAGGGACATGACATGTATGTAACTGTGAACCCCGGTTAAAGTTAACTCGAGCCTCAGCATCACAAAATGGATGCTGCCACCACAGACACAAGTCTGACCTCCTGCTGCTGGGAGTCCTTCTAGCGAGGGAGGCTTAGACAAAGGGTTTCCTGCCTTGGGAGGTACTAGCACCACCCCAGACAGGATTTTGTGTATTAGGTAGGACAGGGCTCAAAGGAATGAGACATGCCTGGGGCACACAAGGTGCTCTGTGCATACACCGGTCAGAACCAGTTCCTGGGGCACTCCAGCCCCAGAGCTGGCGCAAGACCGGACAAAGGAAACGGGGTGTAACCACCCCCCTTCCTGGTCCCACCCAGAGGAGGGACCTAGTCGTAGTGCAGCCCCCTTTAGCTGAATAAAGGTAGGAGCTGGTCCCATTCCAAATCAGATTATCCTGAACAACTTCCCAAGAAGAAACTCTGGACTTCGACGTTCTGCTCCACAGAAGACTGAAGATATCTCCCTTGTGGGCAAGGAGTGTCCACCCTGCACCAGCAGGCACCATCAGCGTACAGCGGCTTCCCTTTGTCGTCTTCCTGCAAGGATCCAGACTTCAGAGCCCGACGAGACCCGGATTACCAGATCTCTCCGACCTCTACCCACATCTGCAGCACAGCTGAGACCCGTGGGTGCGACGAGACACGTGGGACCGGCCATCTTGGAAGAAGCAGCACTTCGCTCCAGCACGACTTCAGAGGCATCCTCGTCCAAGTGCTTTGGGGACTGAGAAGCCCCGACCCCGAGCAGCTCCTGCATCGAAGATCAGCCCTCCAGCATCCACGAGATTTGCGTGGGGCCCTTCTGCCTGTTTGCTGCTCGACGCGTTGTCTGGTCACTGGCCGGCTGGCTTGTGACCTCCTAGACGACGAACTCCGACAACCTTGCTGCTGGTCTGCTTGCTCCAGACTGGCCCTTGCTCCCTTCCAAAAGAGGAGAACCCCGGACCCTCCTGGTCCACTCCAGACGCCGTTTCCACTCACCGCGTGGGTTGCCTTTGCCAAGGCCTGTTGAATCCGAATCCGGAGACGACACCGCCGACACCGAGAGCCTGCGTGGGACAGCTCATGCCTCCATCCTGGTCGTCAAAGACACCACCTGGTCCACGTGGCTGCAGAGACAAGCGTCCACCTTCACCAGATCGCGACGACGACATCTGGTTCCACTCCTGGTTCCACTCCAGTCACTGGCTAGTGACTTTGAACATTGTCCCCTCTGCTTTCAGGTTCTTCTCTTCACTGATCCACCCTTGGATCACACCGGACATCTTCCTCTTGACCGCCTGCAGCATCTTTTCCTCCAGGCTCCATAGACTTCAACGCCGGAACCCGACACAACTTGGCACCTATGCACCCGCAGCCTGTGGGTGAGGTAACACGAGCATTTCGGTGCTCAAGGGTAGCTTGACTCTCCTAGTGTCCCGTTCCACAGTCGTTTTAGTCCTATCTAGTCAGGGACGTCCGTACTCACCTTTTCTTTAAACTGTACTGTCCATAGACGATTGTACGCATCTTGCGTGTGAGTTCACACTCTGCACACGCGCTCCGTGGGCCTCCTATTACTTACCTCCAGTTAGTATAGTGTGGTCCCAGCGATCCTACAGCCTCTGGACAGCTCCATTCCTTTGATTGACTTTCACATTCCATTTACTTAGTATATGGTTTGTTGCGCCCCTCAGGCGTTCGTGTAAATATTGTGCGAACTCGTATTTCCTTTTGAGTATTGTCATGTGCTTCGCCCTTTGACCTCATAAAGAGTTCAGAGGTGTAGGTTAGTTAATAAATATCTGTTTATTTTCATAACAACCTGTGTGGTGTCCTTTCACTTGGTATTCAAGTGGTAAAACAGCTGGCTTCACATGCCATTCAGAGTTTAGCCTAAAGACTGCTTTTGTCCACGCTACTAGGATAGCTGGTCTATAAGGTTGACTTACAACCAATCACCATAAGGGTTGTTTGGACTGATACAAGGTGATCACTAGAACTAGTGAGCATCATATATCAGGCCAACTTCTCACATTGGTGTGCAGCGGTTGGGATTTGAGCTTGCTGTTGTTTTTACCAAATATAATCTTGAGATATCATTTGAAAGATCACATAAGGTACCATAGGTACATATAACAAAGCTTAGAAATACTCTGAGTTCTACTGAACCAGCTGTTGTAGTAGAAAGGGAGTAGCACACCCTACTACAACTCTTAGCAAGGGATCAGTAGGTAAACCCATAGTGTAGGTAAGTGCACCACTTACACCTCACTAGAAGCATGTCTATCCATGGAGAGTCTGCAGAGACTCCCCTTGTGGTTGTTGACCCTCCACAGGTCACTTCCAGATATGCAGCCCTTAGCTTCCAGGAGATGAGACAATTGTGTACCTCCAGGAAACTAAAACAGGGTTCTAACCCTACCACTCATTTTTTGATAGGTCTCTTAGAGACATATGATGCCAGAAGGGCTTCTAACACATGCCCCTCTAATCCAGATGGGAGCATGCCCCCCTTAGAGGGAACCCTTGGTGATCCTGACCTTAACCTCCTTGGAGCAGAAAGTGAAGAGGAGGAAGAGGAAGAATTATCAGGGGACGAGGCAGACAAAGGTCCAGTAGTAGTCAGTAGGCTCACCAGGACCAACTTAAGCATCCATGAGAGTGGAAATGGGGGACCCCCAGCCCAGGACCACTCTCAGGAAGGCTTAACATTGGGAATAGACGAGTTAGGTCTCACTCCAGAGGCTCTAACAGATCTATTCATACCCATGTCTCTCAGGCATCTTTTCAGAGAGGGATGACATCCCCTCGGAGAAGAGAGCATGAAGCTAAGATGAGGGAAGTCAATCTGAGGATTGAGAGGGAAGAACTTGCCCTTGCCAAAGAAAGACTTGCCTTTGCCAGAGAGCAGAAATTGAGTGGGGCAGACCCCACTGGTGGCAGCATTATCCCTAGAGATAAAGACCGGAGTTTTGATACTAGACACCTGAGCAAAATAGTGCCCCCCTTTAAACAAGGGGATGACATCCACAAATGGGTGACTGCTTTGGAGAGGGCCTGCACTGTCCAGTGCATCCCCCAAAGTCAGTGGGCAGCTATACTGTGGCTCTCCTTTGAAGGTAAAGGTAGAGATAAGCTCCTCACTACTAGAGCTGAGGATGCTAACAATTACCAAGTCCGGAAGAATACACTGATTGATGGGTTTGGCTTAACAACTGAGCAGTACAGGTTGCTGTTCAGAGACACCCAGAAAATTCAGTCTCAGGATTGGGCTGACTTTGTTGATTGTGCCACTAAGGCTTTTGAAGGCTGGTTACTGGGAAGTAAAGTTACTGATTACACAGGATTATATAATCTAATTATGAGAGAACAAATCTTAAGTAATTGTCAAAATCAGTTGTTGCATCAGCACCTTATTGACTCAGATCTGACCTCTCCCCAAGAATTGGGAAAGAAGGCAGACAGATGGGTCAGGACAAGGGTCAAGCAGCAGAACCAGAACCAGGGTTGTGGCCAGAAGAAAGCAGACCAGAAGGGTAATGAGAATAAGCAAAATGACCAGAAGTCTTCAACAGGGCCCCAACAATCTAAGGAGGGTGGGTCCCAGAATTCCCAAAAGAAGAAGAATAATGGTCAGAAGAAACCATGGTGCCAATACTGTAAAAGTAATACTCACTGGTTTAGTGAGTGCACCAAGAAAGGCCCAGCTCCTACCACTACTGCCCCTAAGGCACCTGCAACCCCTAGTTCAGTTAGTAGTGGTAGTGTTTCCCCTAAGGCTATAGTGGGGTTGACATTGGTATCTGAGGCAGGCTCTGACCTAGTCAGAGTACCTACCCAGGCTGTTCTTGTTTGTACTGGGGACATGGATTTGACCCCTACAATAAGTCCCAGTACTCTGGGCAAGTACAGGCAGACACCTTTGATCAATGGAAAAATGGATCAGGCCTACAGGGACACCTGTGCCAGTGTCACTATGGTGACACCAGCATTTGTGGACCCTGGACAGGTAATACTAGGTTCATACTACCTAGTGACCAATGCTAGCAATGTCACTACCAACCATAGTATGGCACTTGTTAATTTCTTCTGGGGAGGGGTAAATGGCCTCAAAAGGGTTGTTGTTAGTTCAGACCTCCAAGTGGACTGTCTTTTGGGCAATGAGTTGGAATCCTCCCTATGGTCAGATGTGGAGTATAGGACTCATGTGGAAATGTTAGGTTGTCAGCACATGTCCTTGCTGTGACTAGGTCACAGGCCAAGAAATGCCCAGCTGAACTAGTGCTGGATCCTGGAACAATGGACCAGACACTAACCAAGAGTAAGAACAGTAGGGTTAAGGCAGTGCCTTCCCCCTTGCCTCAAGGTGAGGATCAGCTCTCACAGGAGACTGACCCAAAGACCCCAGAAGGAACTGTCCTAGAAGAACTTGAGCCTGAACAGGTTGAGCTTCTTGGGACAGGGGGACCTTCCAGGGCAGACTTGAGGCAGGCACAATTAGACTGTTCATCTCTTGAACCCCTCAGACAGCAGGCTGCTGCTGAGGCTGCAGGGAATGCAACAGGTGCCCGTAGAGTGTATTGGGATGATGGACTCCTTTACTCTGAGGCAAGAGACCCCAAGCCTGGTGCTACCAGGAGGCTGGTCATCCCCTTGTCTCTGAGAGGTTTCCTTCTCACCTTGGCCCATGAAATTCGCCTTGTAGTTCTCTTAGGCCAGAACAAGACTTGGGACAGGCTTGTCCCACACTTTCACTGGCCCCATATGTCTGAATATTTAACAACAAGGGGTGGTGATGGACAGAGTTTCTGAATTAAGCAGAATACTCTCACCCAGTCAAGAGATCAGGGCTAGATCAAACACCGTTTTTTAGCTCACTGCACCATCCCAGCTCAGAACCTGGCTATATGCAAATTAGTCTGTTCCTGTCCCAGTGCATGATGGGAACAGGGCAAACCAAACTACCAAGCCAATTCTTACACTGGGAAGGAAACAAGCTACCGGGGACCGGTTTCTGGCATTTCAGCCGTCGTCGGCCCGGCTTGCTTGAAGCCTGATGGTGCAATGAGCAAGGGACTCACATCTGAGTATACCCTTCCACGCTTAGGGTGGACAAAATATTTAACAACAAGGGGTGGTGATGGACAGAGTTTCTGAATTAAGCAGAATACTCTCACCCAGTCAAGAGATTAGGGCTAGATCCAACACCGTTTTTTAGCTCACTGCACCATCCCAGCTCAGAACCTGGCTATATGCAAATTAGTCTGTTCCTGTCCCAGTGCATGATGGGAACAGGGCAAACCAAACTACCAAGCCAACTCTGTCACTGGGAAGGAAACAAGCTACCGGGGACCGGTTTCTGGCATTTCAGCCGTCGTCGGCCCGGCTTGCTTGAATCCTGATGGTGCAATGAGCAAGGGACTCACATCTGAGTATACTCTTCCACGCTTAGGGTGGACAAAATATTTAGCAACAAGGTGTGGTGATGGACAGAGTTTCTGAATTAAGCAGAATACTCTCACCCAGTCAAGAGATCAGGGCTAGATCCAACACCGTTTTTTAGCTCACTGCACCATCCCAGCTCAGAACCAGGCTATATGCAAATTAGTCTGTTCCTGTCCCAGTGCATGATGGGAACAGGGCAAGCCAGGGACAGACTAATTTGCATATAGCCAGGTTCTGAGCTGGGATGGTGCAGTGAGCTAAATAACGGTGATGGATCAAGCCCTTATCTTTGGACTGGTTAAGAGTGGTCTGCTTAATTCAGACACTCTGTTCATCACCACCCCCTTTTCTGAATCGTTTTTGGCCACCATAGGTGTGGCAGGGTATACTCAGACATGAGTCCCTTGCTCACTGCACCATCAGGATTCAAGCAAGCCGGGCCGACGACGGCTGAAATGCCAGAAACCGGTCCCCGGAAGCTTGTCTCCTTTCTGGTGAAGAATTGGCTTGGTAGTTTGGTCTGCCCTGTTCCCATGATGCACTGGGCCAGGGACAGACTAATTTGCATATAGCCAGGTTCTGAGCTGGGATGGTGCAGTGAGCTAAATAACGGTGATGGATCAAGGCCTGATCTTTGGACTGGGTAAGAGTGGTCTGCTTAATTCAGCCACTCTGTTCATCACCACCCCCTTTTCTGAATCGTTTTTGACCACTATAGGTGTGGCAGGGTATACTCAGACATGAGTCCCTTGCTCACTGCACCATCAGGATTCAAGCAAGCAGGGCCAACGACGGCTGAAATGCCAGAAACCGGTCCCCGGAAGCTTGTCTCCTTTCTGATGAAGAATTGGCTTGGTAGTTTGGTCTGCCCTGTTCCCATGATGCACTGTGCCAGGGACAGACTAATTGGCATATAGCCAGGTTCTGAGCTAGGATGGTGCAGTGAGCTAAATAACGGTGATGGATCAAGCCCTGATCTTTGGACTGGGTAAGAGTGGTCTGCTTAATTCAGACACTCTGTTCATCACCACCCCCTTTTCTGAATCCCATATGTCTGAAGACACTAAAGAGTTTTGTCGCTCATGTGTCACCTGTCAAGCCAGTGGCAAATCAGGTGGCACAACAAAGGCCCCCCTTATACCACTACCTGTGGTGGGGGTACCCTTTGAAAGAGTGGGGGTTGACATTGTTGGACCAATGGACCCCCCAACAGCATCTGGGCACAGATTTATACTGGTGGTAGTGGATCATGCCACCAGGTATCCAGAAGCTATTCCCCTTAGGACCACTACAGCTCCTGTTGTGGCCAGGGCCCTACTTGGAGTTTTCTCCAGAGTGGGGTTTCCTAAGGAGGTTGTCTCTGACAGAGGTGCAAACTTCATGTCAGGATACTTGACTGCTATGTGGAAGGAGTGTGGTGTCAACTACAAGTTCACTACCCCCTATCACCCACAATGCAATGGGCTTGTTGAAAGATTCAACAGGACCCTCAAAGGGATGATAAAAGGGTTACCTGAAAAGCTTAGGCGAAGATGGGACATCCTTTTACCCTGCCTTCTGTTTACTTACAGAGAGGTCCCACAGAAGGGGGTTGGTTACAGCCCTTTTGAACTTCTCTTTGGGCATCCTGTAAGAGGACCCCTGTGTCTTGTGAAGGAAGGATGGGAGTTACCTCTCAAAAAGCCTAAACAGGACATAGTGGACTATGTACTTGGTCTCCGCTCCAGGATGGCAGAGTACATGGAGAAGGCATCCAAAAACCTCGAGGCCATCCAAGAACTCCAAAAAGCTTGGCATGACCAAAAGGCTGTCCTTACTGTTTACCAGCCTGGACAGAAGGTGTAGGTGTTGGAGCCAGTGGCCCCAGCAGCTCTCCAAGACAAATGGTCTGGACCCCATACTATCATTGAACAAAAGGGAGAGGTCACCTATCTGGTAGACCTTGGAACTCCCAGGAGCCCTCACAGAGTACTTCATGTGAACAGGCTCAAGGCATTTGCCAACAGGGAAGACATGGGCTTGCTCATGGCTACAGATGAGGGACAGGAGGAAGAGAGTGACCCTCTCCCAGATCTACTCACTCAGAACCCTGATGATGGGTCAGTAGATGGTGTAGTCTTTTCTGACAGCCTCTCTGAGCACCAACAAGAGGATTGTAAACAAGTTCTTCAATCCTTCAGGCAAATATTCTCTCTGACCCCCAGTCAGACAAACTGGTGCACCCATGAGGTGGACACTGGTGACAGTCTGCCTATAAAGAGTAAAATCTACAGGCAACCTGACCACGTCAGGGACTGTATAAAGAAAGAAGTACAAAAGATGTTGGAATTGGGAGTCATTGAACCCTCAGAGAGCCCTTGGGCTAGTCCTGTAGTTCTAGTGCCTAAACCTCACACCCAGGATGGAGAAAGATGAGGTTTTGTGTAAACTACAGGGGTCTCAATGCTGTCACTAAGACAGATGCCCAACCAAGAGCAGATGAACTCATTGACAAATTGGCTTCTGCCAAGTTCTTGAGTACATTTGACCTGACAGCTGGTTATTGGCAAATCAGGTTAGCTGAGGATGCCAAGGCCAAAACAGCATTTTCTACCTCAGGAGGTCATTACCAGTTTGTGGCGATGCCCTTTGATTTGAAAAATGCACCTGCCACTTTTCAAAGGTTGGTGAACCAAGTTCTCTCTGGGCTGGATGACTTCTGTGCAGCATATCTAGATGATATTGCTGTCTTTAGCTCCACCTGGGAGGATCACCTGATCCACCTGAGGAAAGTTTTGGAGGCCCTGCAAAAGGCAGGCCTCACTATCAAGGCTACCAAGTGCCAGATAGGGCAGAGTCAAGTTGTATACTTGGGCCACCTAGTAGGTGGAGGCCAAGTTCAACCTTTGGAGAGCAAGATACAGGCCATGAAGGACTGGGCTCCCCCAACCACCCAGACACAGGCCAGAGCTTTCTTGGGCCTGTCTGGTTACTATAGGAAATTTTTCAGAAATTATGGAACTATTGTGACTCCACTTAATGACCTGGCAAGTAAGAAAATGCCAAAGAAAGTTCAGTGGACAGTTAGCTGTCAGAAGGCATTCGATGACCTAAAGCAGGCCATGTGGACTGCACCTATTCTCAAGAGTCCAGACTACTCCAAGCCATTCATTGTCCAAACAGATGCTTCTGAGTTGTGTGTGGGAGCTGTTCTATCTCAACTGAACATTGAACTGAACTGAACATGGCTTTTATAAGTAGAAGGCTGACCCCTAGAGAGAAACGTTGGTCAGCTATTGAGAGGGAGGCCTTTGCTGTGGTTTGGGCCCTGAAGAAGTTGAGGCCATACTTGTTTGGTACTCACTTCAAGATTCAGACCGACCATAAGCCCCTCTTATGGCTAAATCAAATGAAGGGTGAAAATCCCAAACTTCTTAGGTGGTCCATTTCCCTACAGGGGATGGACTTTACAGTGGAGCGCAGACCAGGGACTGACCATGGCAATGCAGATGGTCTATCCAGGTACTTCCACTTAGAACAAGAAGACTCACCTGGTCAAGGTTAGTTTAATGTCCCTAAGTTTGGGGGGGATATGTAGGAGAGTAGGGTCTGCAATCCTATGGTCACCCCCGATTTTTGCTTTTTGCTTCACTGGTTTACGACTTTCCCTGGCTGTGGGCCTGCTAATCAGACCCACAGCCTAGCTGTTCTCTCTCTAAATTGACGAGCATGTACCTCAGGTGCATTTACCAATTGGTACTGGGCCACCTTATCAGTCCCTGTACAGCATACCTTAAGTATCCAGGGCATAGGTGTACCCAGGGCCTACCAGGGGCTGCAGCATGTATTATGCCACCCCTGGCTGGCCATCCAAATCTGACACAACTGGCTGCTCGACAGCTGGGGCAAGGTGGTGTAATCACCCTTTGCTTTAGATATAGTATTCCTATATGTAACCCTAAAATGGACACATATATTCCTATCAGTCACTCCTATGGCAGGCCTTATCAATCCTGAAGGCAGAGTGCTTGGAATTAGGTGAGATGGTGCTCTGGCATGAGCTGAGCCCGTTTGCAGCTTGCGGAACCCAGCCCTAATAGCTGTTCCATGATAACGCTATACCATATACTCTTAAGTGCATTATGTACCTCGCGGTCAAATGCTAACTTTGGCATAGCATTATCAAAACATGTCGAGTAAGGTGTCATATGAATTGGAATACTAACCCCTCGCCAATTCTGGCGACGGGGTTAGCATTCCACCCTTCTAGAGGGACACGACATGTATGTAACTGTGAACCCAGGTTAAAGTTAACTCGAGCCTCAGCATCACAAAATGGATGCTGCCACCACAGACACAAGTCTGACCTCCTGCTGCTGGGAGTCTTTCCAGTGTGGGAGGCTTAGACAAAGGGTTTCCTGCCTTGGGAGGTACTAGCACCACCCCAGACAGGATTTTGTGTATTAGGTAGGACAGGGCTCAAAGGAATGAGACATGCCTGGGGCACACAAGGTGCCCTGTGCATACACCGGTCAGAACCAGTTCCTTGCGCACTCCAGCCCCAGAGCTGGCGCAAGACCGGACAAAGGAAAGGGGGTGTAACCACCCCCCTTCCTGGTCCCACCCAGAGGAGGGACCTAGTCGTAGTGCAGCCCCCTTTAGCAGAATAAAGGTAGGAGCTGGTCCCATTCCAAATCAGATTATCCTGAACAACTTCCCAAGAAGAAACTCTGGACTTCGACGTTCTGCTCCACAGAAGACTGAAGATATCTCCCTTGTGGGCAAGGAGTGTCCACCCTGCACCAGCAGGCACCATCAGCGTACAGCGGCTTCCCTTTGTCGTCTTCCTGCAAGGATCCAGACTTCAGAGCCCGACGAGACCCGGATTCCCAGACCTCTCCGACCGCTACCCACATCTGCAGCACAGCTGAGACCCGTGGGTGCGACGAGACACGTGGGACCGGCCATCTTGGAAGAAGCAGCACTTCGCTCCAGCACGACTTCAGAGGCATTCTCGTCCAAGTGCTTTGGGGACTGAGAAGCCCCGACCCCGAGCAGCTCCTGCATCGAAGATCAGCCCTCCAGCATCCACGAGATCTGCGTGTGGCCCTTCTGACTGTTTGCTGCTCGACGCGTTGTCTGGTCACTGGCCGGCTGGCTTGTGACCTCCTAGACGACGAACTCCGACAACTTTGCTGCTGTTCTGGTTGCTCCAGACTGGCCCTTGCTCCCTTCCAAAAGAGGAGCACCCCAGACCCTCCTGGTCCCCTCCAGACGCCGTTTCCACTCACCGCGTGGGTTGCCTTTGCCAAGGCCTGTTGAGCCCGAATCCGGAGACGACACCGCCGACAGCGAGAGCCTGCGTGGGACAGCTCGTGCCTCCATCTTGGTCGTCGAAGTCACCACCTGGTCCCTTGTGGCTGCAGAGACAAGCGTCCACCTTCACCTGATCGCGACGACGACATCTGGTTCCACTCCTGGTTCCATTCCAGTCACTGGCTAGTGACTTTGAACATTGTCCCCTCTGCTTTCAGGTTCTTCTCTTCACTGATCCACCCTTGCATCACACCGAACATCTTCCTCCTGACCGCCTGCAGCATCTTTTCCTCCAGGCTCCATAGACTTCAACGCCGGAACCCGACACGACTTGGCACCTATACACCCGCAGCCTGTGGGTGAGGTAACACGAGCATTTCGGTGCTCAAGGGTAGCTTGACTCTCCTAGTGTCCCGTTCCACAGTCGTTTTATTCCTATCTAGTCAGGGACGTCCATACTCACCTTTTCTTTAAACTGTACTGTCCATAGACAATTGTACGCATCTCACGTGTCAGTTCACACTCTGCACACGCGCTCCGTGGGCCTCCTATTACTTACCTCCAGTTAGTATAGTGTGGTCCCAGCGATCCTACAGCCTCTGGACAGCTCCATTCCTTTGATTGAGTTTCACATTCCACTTACTTAGTATATGGTTTGTTGCACCCCTCAGGCATTCGTGTAAATATTGTGCGAACTCGTATTTCCTTTTGAGTATTGTTATGTGCTTCGCCCTCTGACCTCATAAAGAGTTCAGAGGTGTATGTTAGTTAATAAATATCTGTTTCTTTTCATAACAACCTGTGTGGTGTCCTTTCACTTGGTATTCAAGGGGTTATATGTGGTAAAACAGCTGGCTTCACATGCCATTCAGAGTTTAGCCTAAAGACTGCTTTTGTCCACGCTACTAGGATAGCTGGTCTATAAGGTTGACTTACAACCAATCACCATAAGGATTGTTTGGACTGATACAAGGTGATCACCAGAACTAGTGAGCATCATATATCAGGCCAACTTCTCACAACCACCCCCTGCCATGGGGCAGAAGTTAGATAGTCAATAGGTGTGTTGCACTTCCAGGCTGGACACCTCTAAGGAGGTGGGCCACTTGTAGTGGACAGCTGAGAAAGGGTTTCCCCATTTTGAATTTGGTTAAACTAGGAATTGTGGATGAGGATTATGCCACCCTCCACAGGAAGTGGTCGTTTAGAGGCTGTAGTCACCTCAGGGGTAAGGAGCCCATTGGGTACTCCTCTAAATGCCCGAAAATTCAGTATTTAGGGGTTCCCTCTGATACCAGGAACTCAGATTCATCTACCTGGGACCCGAAGAAGGACTAAGAAGAGCTGACATTGCAATAATTGTGGACCAGCTCCGAAATTGGCGCCAAACCCTGCCTGGCTGCTGCTGCCCCGGCAATTGCAAAGACCTGATTTGTCGAGAAGCTGTGTATCTTCCTATTATTATTATTATTATTATTAATGGAAATTTGTATACAAAGAGCGCAACTAAACCCGAGGGCATCAAGGCGCTGAAGATGGTAACCAGAGGGCTCAATATCTACCGGAGGGGGAATTAGAGATAGGCTTCTTGGAATAGCCAGGTCTTGAGTGCCTTACGGAACTGAGTGTGAGAGGAAATCACCTTAAGGTCATTAGGGAGCGTATTCCAAAGTCTGGGCGCAAGGAAGCGAAAGGACCTTCCTTCCCACCTGGCCTTGGCTATACGGGGAACGGCAAGCAAGTTTTTGCTGGAAGAGCGGAGTGTTCTCCCGGGGACATAATGGGCCACCAGGGCACGAATAGCCTCCGGTCCAGATTCATTAAGGGCACGATGAGTAAGGCATAAAGCCTTGAAATTGATCCTTGCCTGCATGGGAAGCCAGTGCAGGTCTTTTCTGATGGTGGTGCCCGAGGAACGTTTAGGAGCACCTGCAACAAACCGGGCAGCCGCATTCTGCACGTTCTGGAGGCGCTGGATGAGACCACTGCTAATGCCAAGATAAAGGGCATTGCAATAGTCCAGTCTGGAGGCAATGACCGCTATTGCTACCTGTTTGCGTGCCTCAGGGGAGAGATAATGAGTGATCTTTCTTAAAATCCTCAGGGCATTGCTACAAGTGGACACAGTCGTACTGACCTGCTTATCCAGAGAAAGGGAGGTGTCCAATATGATCCCTAGATTCCGGGCAGAAAAAGTTGGCATAGGACAGGCCCCAAGAACAGACGGCCACCAATCCATAGACCAGATCTCACTTTTGCCCCCAAAGATAAGGACCTCGGTTTTCTCGCCATTCAACTTGAGGAAGTTCTTGACCATCCATCCGACGACCGCCTCCATGCAGTTTTTAAAATTATACGCAGTTAGGCTCACAGATTGGGAGATGGAAGCCATAATCTGCGTGTCGTCGGCATAGGAGAGAACTTCCAGCCCAAAGGATCTTATAAGTAAGCATGGGCGAATTTTGCGAATCTCGCGTTCGCGAATTTTGCGGATTTGCGAACTCGCAATTCGCAAAATCCGCGAATTCTCGCAAATTTGCAGATTTTTTTTTTGTGTTCGCGCGGGTTTATGCCAGTTCGCGAGGGTTTTGTACAATTTCGCAAACGCGAACTTACCTGTCGGCTCGCAAGTTTTGCGAACTTGTTGTTTCTACGTGTCCAGCCTGTTTGGGACACTCTTCTTCATCACTGCCACTCTCAGTCACCACTGCCACTCTCTGACTACTCATGCCACCCTCTGGCCCACCCATGCCACCCTCTGTTTCATCACAGCACCCTCTGGTTGTCCAGTCAGTGCACATTATTGTGGCAAAGCAAAGCACACCTTCCCTGCCTCAAGTGACCTGAATTAATTTGGGGCTGATTAATGTGTCACAGAATATTTTTTTAGCTGGCACCTGCTTCCTTAGTGCTTCCTGATTAGTGATCTTTTGCACTTGCTAAGTGCTTTCATTGTTGCAAAATTAGTTACAACACCTGCCCTGCAACAACTGACAATAATGAATTAGGGGCTGATTAATGGATTTGAACTTCCAGCCTGGCTCCTGCTTGTCTCCCTTAGCTGTAATTCAGGACCTTTGCGGCATATGTGTAACTATTCTGAGGTTCAGAGCAGGGTCACATAATAGTTGCAAGTAGGCAACTGAACTCTGGAGGGGCCCCTCAGGAAGCACTACAGGAAATGGCTACTAATGATGAGCCTGAACTTTTGAACCTGGTAAGTAGTTTCAGTTTTGCTAAGATCGTATTTCTGCAATTTAGCGCTTATTCGCGGGGCGCGAAGTTGTACTGGGAAGCCGCGAACTCACGCGAACAGTGCGAGCAAAATCCGCTGCTCGCGGATTTGCGGATTTTGCGGGAGATTCGCGAATCTCGCGGATTGCGAATTTACCGAAAATCCGCAAAATCCGCGAGCGAAACGGATTTTCCGCCCATGCTTACTTATAAGCCTGGCGAGAGGAGCGACGTAAATGTTAAAAAGCGTCGGGCTCAGTGAGGAGCCCTGGGGGACCCCACACTTCACGGCCTTAGCAGGAGACATATACTCGCCTAGCTTGACCCTTTGCTTCCGTTGATCAAGAAAGGAAGCGAGAAGATTGAGTGCAGAACCCTTGACTCCCAGTTCGCTGAGTCGGTTAACAAGAATAGTGGGGGACAGGGTGTCGAAAGCCGCCGTAAGGTCAAGTAACACCAGTAAGGTGGTATGACCAGTGTCGACCTTAGAGAGGATACTATCGACCACCACTGTAAGTGCCGACTCAGTGCTGTGGGTCCTCCGGAAACCGTGCTGAGAGGGATCAAGAGAGTTGGTACTATCAAGGAAAGCACTCAGATGGAGGTTAAGATGAGTCTCCAAAAGTTTAGCAGGGGCAGGGAGAAGGGAGATGGGACGAAAGTTCTTTAATGTCCCAGGGTCCAAGGTAGGTTTTTTCAATAGGGGCTTGACAGTGGCCAATTTCCAGGAGAGGGGATGGATCCCCTTTGAAATGGCCAAGTTTATCACCTCCATCAAAGGGGGAAGGATGGTCTGTCTGCAGTCTTTAAGGACTTTTAAGGGACATGGGTCCAAAGGTGATCCGGACTTAAGCTTGTCCAGCAAAGAGTTCAGATGAGTAGAGGTAATGGCGGGGAACTGGGAAAAAGAATGGGAAGGGGTGGGGATGGAGATATCAGGGAGGGTCGAAGAGGAGGCAGAAAGGGGACTGGAGTTATATGATTCCAAATCTGTGTAGATATCCATGATCTTCTCATGGAAGAAAGTGGAGATCTGGTCACAGAGAGCCTGTGAAGCTGTTATGGGGTCAGACATCTGAATGAGGGAGAGGTTATCCACTATCTTAAATAAATCACTGGATGATTTAAGGGAGGACGTGAGTTTAGAATAGTGAGCCTGTTGGTCTCTAAGTACGGCAGCTTTATAGTCTTTGAGAAGGGCTCTATGTTTTTCCCTCTCTATGGGATCAAGATGTGTCCTCCAAAGCCTTTCCTGCCTTCTGCATCCTTGTCTAAGAATCCTAAGAGATTCGGAGTACCAAGGAGCTGAGGGCCGTTTCCTAGCAGAATAGTGGGGCCTGACCGGGGCGAGTGAGTTGACAGCCTCCGTCAGGGAATTGGAAAGGTCAAGAGCCGCCGTGTGGACATCACCAGTGGAAGAGGGCTTGAGTGTGGCCAGATATGGAGCAAGGGAGTCGTTTGTAATGTCCCCAAAGTTCCTTCTCAAGACCCATTTGCTGTGATGGGGCTGGGGGCCACTGGGAGGAGGAGGGGAGAAAAGAAAAGGGACTGCAAAATGGTCTGATCATGACAGAGGGACAGGGGTACCAGTAGAGAGACGAGAATCATTGCTAAAAATTCCATCCAGGGTGTGGCCGGCTAAATGGGTAGGGCCAGTCCTTAACAGAGATAGATCATAGGAGGATAGAGCATCCAACAAATGGGAAGTGTCAGGGGAAGTATGCTTTTCCAAATGGAAATTAAAATCCCCTAAAATGGTTAGGCAGGGCCCATCGATGTAGGGCTCTAAGATATTAAGGAATTCAGAGCAGAACGCCGACCTAGGACCAGGGGGTCTGTAGACCAGTATCCCGGTAAAGGAGATAGTGGGTTTTTGGGAGGGCTGTTTAGCGCTTCAACAACCATGCAGCATCTCCATTTGGGGTCTATCGGATATGTTCCCAAGTTCCTGCTTGCAGCCTTTTACATGTACTCTTCCATTGACTTTAACGAGTAGCGCTCGAGGTTACGAAAGCGTCCAGCTCCTTTGCATCCGGACACACCAGGGCTGGTAAAACTGAACTCTTAGAGTTTCTTGTGACCTTAGCCCCTAAGCAATTTAAGTCCCAAAAGGCACCCTCAAGAAACGCTCTCCAGTATATGTACACAGTGTTTGTTTCTCCCTTAGGATAACATTACCGCATTCAAGGCTCATACCTCAAAAACTGTTATCGAGCATTTTTGCTTTTTTACAGTAAAAATCCTATCTCCGAAAGCACTTACCTGATTCTGAGGATCTTGGTGTCTATGACTATATAACAATCTGTGTTATTTTTCTAAATTGGTCTCAGATTTCCTTCATGAGTGTGTGTCTCATTTATTGACTCTGTGTGTACACTACCCTCTGATAAGCCTAAGTTACTCAACCGCACTACCACAAATAAAGCACTTAATATTATTAATTTAGGCCCTGTAAACAAATTAGGGTTGTCTGTACGTTTTGCATGGTGTGCCATTACATTAGCACTACCACATAAAAGGCCAGCTTCCTCCAACCAGTACCAAGGAGTGAGTTGTGACTCTTGAGTACTTTCCTCAATATCCTGGTCCCTGGGCTGTGATCAGAGTTTACTCCTCTCTACCCAAGAGCTTCATTGGGCTCGACATCAACAGCATTCGTCGACGGCCTCACCGAATTCGACGCCAAGCAGCACCCGATCAATGGCTTCATCAGACTAGACACCGAGCAGCATCCAAGCAATGCTGGCAACCTTTGGCAATGGTATCTCTGGTCACAATGTCAACTAGTCTCTGAGACCTTGTGCAGAATCTCCCTATCATTGTTGAGCCTGCCCTCGGATCCAGTCAGCTCCCACTCAAGAATGTCTAACTCAATAAAAGTTTCTAAGTGAAAAGGTAACTTGGCGTGGCTTGGATGGCAGGGGTAATGGCTGCCTGATCCAGTCGCTCGGCCAAATGGAGGAGCGATTTTGGCAGAATTCTGGAGACACAGGGAGCGGAAAATAAAGAGGACACCAGTTTCCTCCTTCCAAAAGCATGCAGCATAAGTTGTGACGGAAGAAACTGACACTGGAGGCTCAGATGATTCGCAAATCTAAGGCAAAGTGAGCGAGATCAATCCGACTCAGCATCCACAAAATGACGGCACCTATAACTACTAATACGTCCGTGTGACACGCAATCACATATGGAAAGAGGCTGGACTGACTCCTTATATCGCCTTGCAGTGCTCTATGTCTTTTAAGGTGGGTGCTTATTGCTAGCAGTGCTGTACTGAGAATATTAGTCTACATAGAGAGGCCACCTGGCATACGATCTGCCTGACCCTGCAATGGAGCTTCTTCTCTGACTGACAAAATCTGCAGTTCCTCACCCCCATGCGGCCAGTAAAACAAGCGACACGTACTTAGTGCTGCGCACGCCTATACCTGCATAGGCAGTGAGTGAAGTAACGCTCGCCTAAGCTACAGCATGCCTCTACTAGTGATCCCCGGCCCTCAGGCTGCCTCTGCATGGACGCGAATAACTCTCTGAAGTCAGTCAAATGTGTAAAACCGCCAGCAGACCCCCAACCACCAACAGTAGGCACTGAGACGTGATTGTAAGGCTTAGGCAGGAGGTTTGCGTCTAGTGAAGTCTTTGGTGCTTATAAAGGCTAACGAAGGGGCTGGTGCTCCCCCACTCTTCACATCTCCCGGTTTCAGAGTGCAAAACCGCAAGGTACGCTCCGCACGGCACGATCTAAATTGAAGCCTGCCCTCATAATTGCGGAATAGCTACGCTTATCGGGAGAGAAGTAGCGCGTGCCAGAGTCTATGTGAGCGTTCCCGGTCTACAGTCTACCTCTCCGTACGCTGAGTGAATTCTTGAAGTTAAAAGAATAAATCAGAGGACAATTGTGTCTAGTATGAGAGCTGCGACTGAGGCTTGAGGCTTGAGACAGGAGGCTGTTGGCTTGTGAAGGTGTAAACTATATGTCAAAGTGTTCCTGGAACGGGTTTGAGTAAACGCAGGGGACAAGAGACACGAGGCAAGTGACACGAGGCAACCTTGATGCAGGGGAGCTGCGGGTGATAAATCTAAGCAGAAGAGTTGCGGGTGTTACACCAAAACTGTGCTAGCCTCTATGTCTGGTCAGACACTAACCTTGGCAGCATTACCTGTTCCACTTGCTGTTTTCAATGGTACAACGGGTCAACTCACAGCAGCGCCATCTGTACACATGCATCCATTGTTATCTGCAATACTACCTCTAACTTCAAGCGGATACAAGTTCTGAATCTTCTAATAACTAAATCTCAGCTCATACCAAATCCCATTGACTGAGTTTGTCTGAGTCGTTCTCAACAGGAAGTCTGAGTTTGTCTGAGTCGCTCTCAACTGGAAGTAAGATTCAAGAGCCCTCCCATTGTTCCTTACAGCTGGGTCCACCATCTCAGTGGTCTTTACAATATCAGGTTCCACGGGCAAGATGGCTGATAAAGAATCCAGAGCTTTATTTAACAAATCAAAAGCAGAACCGGCAATCTCAGACTCTCCAATCAAAGCCAAGTCGGACCTAAATAGCACAATGGACATGATACTGAAGAAGTTGGCTGAAGTACATGACCTGGCAAAATCTACAAAACAAAATACTGACTCCATGCAGCTGGAACTCACCGACATCCGGGCAGACATGAACACAATGAACTCAAAAATGACTGATGCAGAACAAAGAATAAGCGACGTTGAGGATGTTGCCACCCAGACCAGCAAGGAAATTAAACACCTCTGAGATACAAGGAGTGAGCTTAAGAGACACGCAGCTGAATTGGAAGATTGGAAGAGAAGGGGAAACATGTATTTTTGGAATTTCGGAGAGCTCAGAAGATGCTGAGGGTTCCTGCGGGGCATTTTTGGAATCTTGGATACCCATGCTCACTTGAATAAACTTTCATCATGGCCTGGATATGGACAGAGCGCATAGGATCCCAACGTTCACCTCCTCAAGCAGAATAGGGACTCGTCCTATAACTTGCAAACCTGTACGCTACCAACACACGAAGGCCATCCTAAACTTCGCCAGGAAAAAACACCAAGTCTCCTGGGAAGGCCATCGAATAAACTTCACACAGGACTATTCAAAGGAGACAGTTGATACGAGGAAAGGGTTCCTTCTACTAAGAGACAAATTGAAAGAAAAAAACAACCAATTCTCATTTGCAGTCCCTTCTACAATCAGGATCTTTGAGAATGGCAAACCGTACTTCTTCACAAATCCTAAAGAATTAGCAAAGCACTTGGAAGCAGCTCCGATACAAGAAATGGAACTTTCTGCAGGGGCCTCCAACAAACGGAAGACTTGATATCCTTCGAGTAATTGTAATTGCTATACTTTTCATGCTTTCGGAAGTATATAAGCTTATATCCGTAATTATATATGCTTTACTTGTGTCCTTATGCCTTCTATAACAGCTGCACAAGTATGCATAGGCGTAAATGATAAGGGATCACAAATGCCTTGCCTTTATTACCTACTGGCGAGTTGTAGCTTCACAAGTGCTCGCTGCAGCAAAGCAGTTAAGCCACAAATGTTTGTTGCGATATTTCATGTCCTTCGTGTTACACATTCAGTCCTGTTTTAAGGACATCGGTTTAATGGGCTGAGACTTATTCTAGGCTTTCACAATGCCTCATTGTCCTGCTTTTCTATGATAGTTGCCATGTTAACAAGTTCACATATCAGTGGCGGTTGTTGATAACTACTGTGTTTAAACATAAATCATTTGTCATTGTCGTACAGATAATGATTTAGTGTTTTTCAATCTGAGTTCTCCAGATGAAAAACTCCAAATTAATACCTTGCTGGTTGCCAACTGACGGACCTGCCGTCGATGCTGCTGCATCCAACTCTCTCGGGTAGCGGAGGGAGGGAGGGGTGGGGAGAGGATGGGTAGAGGGTACAAGTATTTGTGGTTGTTTTCTTTTTGTTGTACGTAGGTCTTTATCATTTTCATTTCCTAAATTATGTTGGAATAACAGGTATGCTCTACTTCCGTTTCATGGTCAGTGACAAGGCCCTGAAGGGCAATAAAGGTAGACATCCTTATCAGATGACTTTCAATATGATTCTAGAACATTCCATTGTAGGTCTGGAGGGCGGGATACACACCTGCACACCTACTCACCTACTATACAGACTGCTTTATTTCTATAGCGACCACTAGATCTGCTGATGGCTAAAGATATTGCAGAGAATCTTAATATAGTTTCCCTGAATTTGAAGGGGCTTAATCATCTAGTTAAGCACAGGAAAATCTTCGACTACCTGGCCAAAACTAAGGGCTACATTATACTTCTTCAGGAAACAAAACTCTGAGAAGGTTGTGGGTTTTATTAAACACAACCTGATCTCCCATGTCTCCTGTTCGCCTGCAGACCATTAGAAAAAAGGAGTTATTACCCTTACAGCCAGAAAATCCAAATATCACCACTGTCTCACACACACATGATGATGAAGGAAGTATGTTAGTTACGCACATGTAAAGGGGTTATGATTCCATCCAGGTTCTCAATATTTATGGCCCTAACTCCGATGAGCCAAACTTCTGGGAAAAAATCTCAACTACAATTGAGGGCTTTTCTCAAGACGATCTCATCATAGTAGGCAGTGACTTTATTCTGCCTTTGGACCCCCTTATTGACCATCAATCTAAATGTAGATACCAGACCACATGATCACACGAGGTTCTCCACAAAATTTGCTCCAAATTCAACCTTAAAGACTCATGGCGCCTTCAGTATCCAGATACCAGGGACTATACATTTTTCTCAGCCCCACACAGTTCCTATACTAGGATTGACAACATTTTGATCTCAGGTGCATTTACACACCTTATAGACCAAACGGATATAGCCCCTCAACTAGTATCTGACCACTCTTGCATGAATACCAAATTAGCAGGTACTCACTCCTAAAAGGTGGGGTTTTAATGATGAGGTACTCTCTGACCCAGCAGACAAAGAGAAAATTGGAACGGCTATCCAGGACTACATTAAATATAATTATTGCCCAGACACAGACACCTTCACATTGTGGGACACACTTAAGGCAACTATCAGGGAGGTCATCATTGAAATTAAAGCAAAAATCGATAAAAAACTAAATTTGGAGCTTGATACGCTGGAAAAAGAACTTAAACTCTTGGAAGCCTCACATGCCTGAGGCGTTAGATAGCAAGGATATCTTAGATCAACTAGTTAAGAAAAAATATGACTACAACAAAATTGTGAGCAAGCGAGCGGGAGTGTGGATCAACAAATTCAAAGCCCTGAAACTCTGCGATGGGAACAGAGCGGGCAAATTACTAGCCTCTTACCTCAAACACAAACAGAGACAGTTCTCTATCTCCTCGATCAAGGACTCCAATAATAATATTCGGACTAAGCAAAAAGAGATCCTGCGTGCCTTCCACTCCTTCTACGAAGATCTATATAAAACTCGGAAGAGTGCACCAGATATTTAGACTCACTAAACCTACCGAGACTATCAGAGACAGAAAATGCAGCGTTAGGGAAACCCATTTCTGAAAAGGAATTAGTTAACTCTATCAAATCTCTTAGAATCAATAACACCCCGGGCCCAGACTGCTTCTCAGCCTCCTTTTACAAGGCATTCGGTACTTTCCTTCAACCAAGTTTATTAAAAGTATTCAATACCATAGCCAGGGAGGGACACGCATCGAAATCAATGAGTGAAGCCAATATTATTGTCAAACCTAAAGAAGGGAAGGACCCTCTTTTATCAAAAAACTATAGGCCAATTTCGTTGATAAATGTAGATTGTAAATTATATGCAAAAATCTAAGGTTGGATTCCTCAAATATAGAATGTCTAATGATAACACTCTGCTACTCTGTCATATACTTGAGCAGGCTAAGATGAAGCCTGACCCATCTATATCCATCACCCTGGACGCAGAAAAAGCGTTTGTCAGGGTGTCGTGGTCATTCCTGAGACACTGCATGCTGTCATTTAATTTGAGCAGCTCATACATCAATATGGTTATGGCTATGTATTTAGCTCCTACCTCCTGCATAGCAATCAATGGTTCCCTTTCAGATGCCTTTACACTTGAGCAAGGAACAAGGCAGGGTTGTCCTATTGTGTTTTTATCTAGGAACCTAAATCAATATTACCATTGTATGCTCTTACACGGCTATAATCAATAAATATCCCTATAATGCATAAGAATCAGATCCATATTTCAGTAAATCGCCCTTGCAGCCTAAGGCACGGCAAAAGCTACTTCCTTAGATTCCTAGAAAGCACAACGAGTTCTTTCAACACACCAAACCTCCAGCAACCTGGGAAATCCCCGCTTGCTTTGTTTTGATTTGTAATAGAACTCCTGCGAGCACTGTAAGATCGGCCAGTTCTTAGTGACATCTTTATTGACGTCTTATGTCCAAACCTTACGTCAAACTCAGCACCTTTCAGGTATAAATATACCAACGTTGCCTTAAGCAAACACGCGGTGATGGTTCTGGAGCAGAGCAGCTAATCTACTTGCCGAGAGCCCAGCAGACGCGGAGAGCCCACGGACGCTGCCCCTCCTCTTTGACGCGCTGAGAAAGACGCTGTCTTTTCTCCTGCCGAGAAAATCCAGCTCCGGCGTTTCCCGCCTACCATTGCGGGTGACTGTATATCGAGTCCTGAGAGAGAGATACCAGACCTCCTACATTCTATTCCCAAGATACAGTGCTGACTAAACCCTTAGAGAGAATTCTTGAGTCAGATTCTTGGCAAAAACCTACTTAACTCAAACTGCTACTTACTTACTCCTTCCCACGTATTAGGCTTAGGTCAGGTACACCTGGGTAGGCGTATTTTAGAAGCACCAGTTGAGCACGTTAGCCTATGTATATATGTATATATATATTTTATCCATTTTAAAGTGTCTTATGGCTAAGAAACCATATCAATGCTTTTACAGTATTATTTCATAATACTCCTTTTACTGTACGTACTTTACTTTATATTAAGTATTGCAATTGTGGCAATTCATTTCTCTTGCATGAGAAGGAAGACTGCTCAATAAATAATACCTTTTATTGAAAACGCCCGTCTCTCTATTCTCTGCACTCTGGTGAAATTAAGAATGTACATCTGACTGAGTGAAATAGCTGTCTATTGTTTTCACACGACTCTAGAGATTTACTCTTATTCTGAGGGATCAAAGTTGTCATGTTTATGCGGTTGTCGGAGACTGAATCCCTTCTTGTCTGAGCCAGGGAAGCTGATCCCTTCCTATTCAGTCAAGAAAGTTTTCAGTGACCTCTGAGCTAGCTGGCGCAAACCTAAATTAAGTCTAACATAGTCAGTAGAGTCCTAGATGACCTCAGTCCTACATCTACACTGCTGTTTATGTTATTCCAATGCGCAGGGCTTATAGGGAAAATAGGAACTACACTACAGTCCCCTTTTCCCCTCCCTATTCCTCCTAGATCTGGAGCTATTAGGACAAGACATTAAGCATAATAACAACATAAAAGGAGTAGATTTTTGGGGCTCTCAAGTGAAATTAGCCGCGTACGCGGATGATATTCTCATTGTCATGGAGGACCCGAGCTCTTCCATTGAGGCCTTGATGCGAACCATAGAAGTTTACTCAACCCATTTGGGTTACAAACTAGACAAAGACAAATCCGAAGTTAAGGCCCTGAACATCCAATGCACCGGGGAGGTACTAGGAGACTCGGGCCTTACATGGCAGCCGGGATTCATTAAATATCTGGGGGTTGAATTCGATAGCACTATCTTTGAGTCACTTCAACAAAATGAAATGAACACCCTGGGGAAAATTAAAGATCTTTTAGATGCATGGCCCCCAAAGTTCATCACATGGTGGGGCAGGATTGAGACCATCAAGATGATGATCACGCCATCAGTGAACTACTTA
Organism: Lissotriton vulgaris; assembly: GCF_964263255.1. Classification (NCBI taxonomy): domain Eukaryota; kingdom Metazoa; phylum Chordata; class Amphibia; order Caudata; family Salamandridae; genus Lissotriton; species Lissotriton vulgaris. The sequence goes on along the minus strand of NC_141696.1, from coordinate 441,509,846 downwards.
AATAATCTGCTCCCTCTCATACTGTCTGAGGACTTCCACCGCAAGCTGGACATCCCGATTTCAAAATGTTTGTGGCAAGAGAAAAGAGCTAGAATTAACCTGAAAAAACTCATATTGGATAAATCCCCGGGGGTGGTGGGGGGGGGGGGGGGGGGGGAGGTCAATTTAGCAGATTTTAAACTTTATCAGCGTTCTTAGCAAAACAGGGATAGTATTGGCTCATACCGCCGGAAGGATACACACCAGTCTGGCTGGATATCGAAAAATCATTACTGAATAACCTTGCCCCAGCAGCCCTCCTTACCTCCAACTTCACCAATGTCAGAGGCTCAAAATCCATATTTAAAAACACAAGGTCTGCACTATTGAAATTAGATAAAAAATTGGACATCGGAATAAAAACTCTAATCAGGAGTCCCTTTAGGACAACCGTAAGATCTTATATAGAGGGAACACATAACACAAGGAGTCCAGAATTGATAGAGGTGTCTTTTTTCCATACCAACTGTTCCACTCAGCAGATCCCTTATCCCTTGCCTTCCCTGGAGTTCTACAACTTTTTAGAAATAAAGGCTGCATGATCAAAAGCTAATTTACTGTCCTTACCCCCTTCACTACCACAATACGTGGTCGGGATAAATAAATTGGGACACCAGGTCTCTTTGATCTATAAATTAATCCACCCAAAACAATCTGCCCTCAATAAGAAGCTCATATCCTTCTGGGAGATACACTCCTCTTCGCCGATCTCTGGCCATCTATTACTATTTTGCAAATGGATAGAACCTTTTTTGGAAAGGGTTTTTGGCTTTATATCCAAATTATTCTCATGCTCCCTCAAAAAGGAGCTTTCCACGCTGGCATTTGACTTCCTCAGAGTAGAATCGTTGAATGACAAGGATAGGGCACTTCTAGGTCTCCTCCTGACAGTAGCGGTGAAGATCATATTAAACAATTGGAAAGACACAAGAAAAGCGTCTTACAAGAGCTGGCTGAACTGGGTCTCTAACCTAAGGGGTGCTGACAACATTGCCCTTCAGAACTTGCCATGGAAACCCCCCTCAGACACATGTTGGATAGCCTTGAACGATATTTCAACTCACATAAACTGCCATGAAACACTATTTTCGGAGGCGTGACTTATTGTTTCCATACATGAGACGTTCTGAACAATTTTGCTGTACTACTCTAATAGGCAGATATTGCCACTGTATATTTTATTCCAACAGATGCTTACCTGCAATTGTATTATTTGTTCTTTTTGTATTATTGCATGTATTTCTTTTCTCTTCCTTTCACAGGATGTGTCATGCAATTTAGTATACGATAGAAGATTATTTATGGTAGATTATACAGCCCTTTATCTATTCTAACAGTGTCTACCATGTTAATCGCACTGCATTACCCAGACTGTCATGATACCACCTCAATCATCAATGTATTATGTCTTTTATCGTTTTCATATCAGTACTATATTCATGTTTTTATTATTTGTGGTTTATTATGTGTTTTATGTTCTCAGAAAACAACCAATAAAAACACTTGAACTAGAACATGGTAACTTTGTGACCAGGGCGAAGCTTATCTTGCATCCGACCCATGGTCTGTTGCGGTCAGCCTTAAATCTTACCCTTGTCCTGGACCAGTTGCCTGCAGTTGCCACTTAACGGAGTCTTTTGGTGCTATTTTTACATACACATTTTTTTTTAAAATGTAGAACCCCAGTTCTTCTAACTGGAGTAGTGTTGTTTTGGTGCCATTTATTAAAACATTTTCAATTTTTCTAAATTAGTTTGAGATTTTTCTTGTGTTGTGTTTTTACCTTAATACTGTATGAGTACCTCATAAATATTTGTAACTTTGCCTCTAAGGTAAACCTGGCTGCTCTGCGCCATAGCTCACAGGGGTTGAACACATGTTTATTTAGTGACATTGTGATCATTATTTGAGGTGAGTACAAAGATGGTGTATTGAAGATGAGAAGAGTAGAAAAAGTAATTTCAAACAAAATATTGGGAGCAAAAAGTATGGAAGCAAGATGGGATTTGAGCCGAGATTCCCAAGTAGGGGTTGGGGATGAGAAACTTTTAAGTGGCAGGCTCCCATTATGTAACGGCTACATATTTCACTAAATGCCTCAATTATATCAAAATATTTACCACTGATACTGCATCTAGTATCAGTGTAGAGGGAGTAGAGGGCTAGAGGCCATCAACTTTTCTGCAGGGTCTATCCCTCACTACAGATACCCATAAATATCCTATTCCTAATGTCTTGCTTATGTGCACTGTTATGATCCAAATCGGCATTGCAGAGCAGCACCCATGACCATGATTTGTTGTCCTTCACCTGTTGGTGGAGGTGCGTGACCTTCAGGGGTTTCACGCTTGGGCCCTTCTGGGCATTGACTAACTAGGTGACATCTGGAAAATGGGAAAAATGATCGACTTTGAGGAATTACAACCTAAGTACCGTGGGCCTCATTTATGAGGCTGTGCGTCACTTTTACGCCGCTGGTGCGTCACTTTTTTTGACGCACCAGTGGCGTAAAAAATGCACCTTGTTGGGCCATATTTACAAAGTGACGCATCTAGGTAGATGCGTCACTTTGTAAACCCCTGCGCCACATTATACCTGCGCCAGGTATAATGTATGCAAGGGGGGCGTATTGACGCAAGGAAGGGTCGTAGAAGTGACGCAGTGAAATATATGAGATTTCACTGCGTCACTTTTAGTACGCTGTTGCGTCAAAATCTTGCGCCTGCCTCACAGCAGGCGTAAGACTGACACAGGCCCTTTCACATGGGGCTTGCCCCATGTGAAAGTACGCATTGCTGGAGTTGCGTCACTTTTGTGACACACTCCAGCAATGCGTCACTTTTGCGCTTACAGATACGTCAGAAATACTGACGTATCTGTAACTCCTTGCGACATGATGCGTCATACATTAAATATGACGCATCAGGAATGTCGCAAGGAGTGCGTACTGAGAAGTGACGCATCGCTGCTTTCACGCAGCGATGCATCATTTCTCATAAATGAGGCCCCAGATGTCAAACTCGGAAAAATTCAGATACATACAGCTGAAGCATGCCCTGAGATCACACGTGAGAAAAAATGGATAGCCCCTCTAGAAGACAAAATATTGGCAGACCCGATACCAGATAAGGCAACTTCACTTATTTATAAAAAAATTATCAGTAATGCTCCAGACCCATTATTGGCCATTAGGGAAAAGTGGGAATTTGACGTAGGGATCCTAGAAGAGGAAGACTGGTTGAAAGTTACACAGAGCCCTCGAGAATTAGCAAAAAGGGCACATTTCAGATTGATTCAAATCAGAATTATACACCGACCTTATACAACCAGATCAAAACTTTAGAAAATGGGCAAATGTGACTGAAACGCATGTGCGAGAGGTTGTAGGGAAGAAGGTACATTCTTTCATACAATATGGAGTTGTCCCGGGTTGCATCAGTACTGGAACACAATAGTAGCAATATTGTTCAAGATCGTCAGACAAGTTGTCCCACTGGAAGCCTGATTCAAATCAGAATTATAAACCGACCTTATACAACCAGATCAAAACTTTAGAAAATGGGCAAATGTGACTCAAACGCATGTGCGAGTGGTTGTGGGGAAGAAGGTACATTCTTTCATACAATATGGAGTTGTCCCGGGTTGCATCAGTACTGGAACACAATAGTAGCAATATTGTTCAAGATCGTCAGACAAGTTGTCCCACTGGAAGCCTGTTGGCACATATTATGCATCACTGGAGAATCCAGCTGGCCAAAATATATACAAATATGGCTGCTGCTGGCAGATATGGTTGCAAAACCAAATATAACCAGAGCATTGGCGAGCTGCAGCCACCAACAGTAAGAGAGTGGGAACAAGACCTAGATTGGTGCTGCTTGGCAGAGAAGACCATTTATCAAAGCGGAGGCTGTCCCCGAAATTGGGATAAAGTGTGAGCATTGTGGGTCAAGTAGAGAGGACTGTAATTGCGGAGGCTATGTCAAACTGCAGGATATAAGGGGTTGTCGTTGTTGAGGTGGATAGCTGAATGAGGGATTATCAACTGATCTGGAAGTATGATAAGTGAGGGGAAGAAAGTAACTATTGCCTCTTAGAACCAGAACCTGTGAATGACAAGAATGATTTGTGTTTGTGACGTATTATACATAAATGTACTTAATAAAAAAAAAAGATTTGTTGTCCTTCAGTGTTTTGCATTCCATGTTGAGCACTTGTGGCCTCAAAGGCAAGGGACATATCTCCAAAGATCTTTATCTCTTTTCACCTCAGACAGTCCCTGTGTTCTGGCCACGGACTTCTCCCCGCTCTAGTCATCTCTCGCCAATCTAGCTGAACCATGTGAACATCTATTGCTCAATTGTCCTCACACATATCACTCCTTTGCAGAGTATTCTGGGACCTCACAACCATTCGACTACGGAGTCCCACAGTCTTCTTCCCATATAGTCCCAATTGATAATTTTGTAGCAGGTCAGTCCCTAGAAATTATTAACATGAGGCGTCCACCCACCCTCCACCAGCTGTCTTACTTCATTAATAAACATGCAAAGTTTGGCGGCCTACCTGACAAACCCTACCAAGTGATCTGGGAAGCCTTTACCAATGCAGAGTACATCAAGAATTGCCCAACTTGAACTCAAAAGGTTGTCTTAGCCGTGTTAAAAAAAATAAACTTGTCCTCAAAAGCAGTTTCCCATTCTTGCAGCCTTCCCCTCTCTATTTAGTGACAATTGCTTCTTGCATCAATTTCCTAAAACAAATCATACCCCAGAATGGCACTCTCACATAGATGGGTGTCCTTTTTATTATCCTCTTGACTACCCACTGCCAAATCCTGATAAATATTACATCAAGTAGGGTACACAGGGACCATCTTAAGTAGCATACCAACCCACGAGAAGTAAGGTTTATTAGTTGAGGTAATCTTTGAACCATTTAACAATAGGTTGCACCTGCAAGGCCAGGTAATAACCTTAAACAATGGAGAGGTCGTTAAAGCTTTTTTCTGCAAAGTGCAACTGTGCTTGAGCACCAATTTGCACTAGAATGGTCATATTTTACCATTCAAGAACTAAATGCTGATTAGACTGGACACCGGTAAAGTTGTGCAGAGTGGTTTTAGGCTATCATTATCACAGTAATTCTTGAAATTGTTTCAATATTTAATAGGAACCTGTGAAATATTTCCCATATTTTGCATGTCCGTGTAAAGCATTGATTTTTAAACCACTGCATTTAGTTCAATGAAAGCACCAAAACATGGAATATAGTGTATTTGTATATGCAGGAATAAATCACAAATGCACACAAAATATTAAAATGTGTACAGGGTTTCTCCTTACTCACCCGACCGACTCGTTCATTGACTATTCTCAGCATGGCATCCACAGCAAGTTCCCTCTGCAAGTGCTCGAGACCTGGTGCATTGGGATCCGGACTATCACCCAAACCATCATTTCCATGATAAGATGCTCCCTCTACAGGGCTTCCGAGTAAGGAAGATGGAGCACCTGAATAAACTGGAATCTAAAGAACATATTGAAGAAAACATTATAAAATAGCTAAGCTATAATGGACCAAGTCGAGCCACTTATAATTATCGACAATGCCTTTTGTGAAGCCATAACCCCCTTGTTGATTTAGGACAAGAGTCCATATCTATCATACAAATGATTAATTATTAATCATTAATGATCAATTATTAATTTTCAAGTAGTAATTTAATACTATTTAATTTTTTAGCACAGTTGCAGACCTCCTGAGTGAGCCTCGAGGACCCCAAGCGGTCCTTGGACCACAGGTTAAGAAACACTGGCATATCTGATATGTTTTAATAAATTCAGCCCGCAAGGATTATGCTATTCAAGTAGATCAGTTTACTACTTATGGTTATGTATTATTGTGGTCCCATCTGAGGCAGGAGTTGAAAGTTGGCTGTGATCACCACTAAGCTTCCAAAGGTTACCTCAGATCTGTCACACACTTGTAGAACTCGAAGTACGTTCCTGCACACATCCTCCAGAGGGGCGTTCCCATAACAGCACGTGATCCCAAGGATCTCCACATTGGGGGCTGCCAACGCCATCATGATGGCCTGAGCATCATCGACTCCACAGTCAACATCCACCAACAGCAATTTCTTATCCATGATTTCAACTTCCTGAAAAGGCAAAAATGATCAGATTAAAATCCAGTGTACAGGACAGTCGATTCAAAGTAAAAATGTATAACATTAATGTAAAGGAGAACGTAATAGGAGAAGTTATAACCCACAGCAGTCCCATGTATTACCTTTCAGGATAATGCATCATGACTACATTGTTGAACAAAATTCAAGACCGTCTACATTCCTTTAACATGCGGTCTTTAGAAATAAAGGAAGCAAAATGGTTGACAATCCTTTCTTTCAATATGTACGAAACAGACAGTATGATACCATTTTTATTCAAACCTATTGCAGGTCAGCTGCTAACTCGAATGGAGGCTTGATGCAACAGAATATTGCGTGTGGCTCTTGGACACCAGCAAACACTCAAAGTGATTGAGGGAACATATTGATTTACTCATTTTACAGTGTCTGAACTACAATACTTTGGCCACTTGATATGAGAATACACAGAAAGCTCCATTTGACTACGACAACTCTTATTATTCTTAATAGTCAATTTATGATTTGATTTTTAGACCTCTGCCTGACAGGAGGGCTTATGTTCTAAGCACTTGTTCAGGTTACTTTTCTAATCCCTTGAACAAAGTTTCATTTAAAAAGCTTATGTCTGCCAACCAATTTCCAAATGAATATGTTTCTTCATTGCTTGGCAAGGTTGTGTGTGTGCCTGTGTGAACGGGAGTGTGTTCGAATCTGAAAGTAAGTCAGCTGAAGGATGGATACATGATTGCATGGATGGACATGAGAGTAAATAAGTGCATAAGTGCATGACTAATTCATGGGCACGTGCATGCAGGGTTGTTGAATTTCTATAACCTGATACTCAGGACATATTGATTAGGGTCAAAGACAACAAGCTTTTATTTTCTCACACTGGCCAAGTAGACCAAAGCTTCTGTTATTCAAACATTTTGGCTGCTAATCAACAATGTGTAATTTGGTTCTTGGAAATAAGTTTATCTGCTGCTAAGACAAGATATCCGCCTAAAGTATACCATGTTCTAAATTATACAAATGGGGCCTTATTACATAACTGCATAACTGTCTCAAGGGCGCAATAAGCGTTTGTGCCAAAGTGCTCACTGGGGTACTTTGTGTGATACTGTGAACTGCAGTCTAGTGTTTGGAGGGTGGAGTCAGGGGTGTAACGGGAAGAGGAGGAGTGGGAACCGGAAAGGGGCAGATAGAGTAGGGACGAGATGGGAGATAGAAGCAAGCAATAAAGCTCCTTAAACATATTGACTGTGTCCTAGAGTTATTTGCCAGTGGGACACTACAACTGGCGACGAGGGTGGGATGGTCACAATATGCCATCCACGTAAATCCCTGGAGCTGAGCAATCCATCCCACGAGGCACTGGCTGAAAGTCGCTGCAGCGACGAACGTGCCCAAGTGAAGGCTGCTGAAAAGGTCGATGCAGATGACCCAGTGACATGGGCCCCGTAGCTCTGAAGCCGAAAGAACCAGAGGGAGTGCCTGCATGAGCGCGCTGGTAAGCGCGAGATCGAACGCGCCGTCGAGCGCCAAATCTTAAGTGCTCACCACCGATGCGTGAGGTTGCGCATGGTCGCGCATAGCGAGAACGGCTAAGGAAAAAGGATGTCGGGAGCCCACCCCGGTCCTACCTCCTCCGTGACGTCGTTTGAGGCTGAGTGGCCGGAAGAGAGGGCCCCGGAGAGCCTGCACATTGGCTGGGTGAGTGCCCAACTGAGAGCAAAGTTGCATGAAGTTAAATCTCGTGAGACACGAGAGTTCCACTTTGGCGGCCATCTTGGAGTCAGGCAAACTCCTCCAATCCCTGTCCGGGACATAGAGCGGCCATTTTAAGGTCAGATGACCAGTTTCTCAGCAACAAGCATTGGCAAATACAAGAGAAATCACGCAACAAGCAAGGGCAAGAGACAGGTACAAGCACAACAAGCAGTGACAAATACAAGAGAAATCGTGCAATAAGCACAAGCAAATACAAGAGAAAGTAGAACGAACAAGGCCGACAAGCAAGTAGTAGGCTGGACACACCTAGAAAAGAACAAAATGGCGACGTCACCGCCCAGGCAAGCAGCGGGCCCAGCTGTGCACAATCAAACTGGTGTAACAGGCGTCTCATAATTACGCACCCCAGAGCCACTGACACTCACATCAGGAGGAGGAATGGGCCTCAGATGGCAGGAATGGCTCGAGGATTTCAAGGATTTTATGCAGGGATCTAAAGTCACTGTGGATGACCAAAAACTATTTGCTTTGCGAAACCTAGTTGGAAAGAGATCAGCAAAATAATCAAAAAACTGCCTACAGATGATACCGGCTCTTTTGTCAAAGTACGGGACGCTCTGAACAAGAAGTTCTTACATAAGAACAATGTGGACTATGAAAGATACACGTTTAATTTGGCCTGTCAGGAAAAGGAAGAACCAATGAGCGTGTTCATAACGAAGCTTCGACGGCTCTCCCGATACTGTGAGTTTGACAACTTCTCAACAGAAGATGCAATCAGACTGCGAATCATTGAAGGTTGTCAGTTGGAGACCCTCAGAAGATGTCTGTTGAGGAAGAGTCATACTTTAGATGAGATCGAAGAAATGACCAGAGTCCATGATCAGGCGGAGGAGCACGCGAAGAAAATGGAAGCGGGGCGCGCTGAAAAACGGGAGCAAGCCTACCGTCTACAAACCAGTACCACTCGCAGACTCTCTCGAGACAGACGGCGGATCTCAAGACACAACTCCCGTCAGAAATATACAGGACATAAGCGTCATGAGTCCAGCCGAGGAAACAAGAGACGGGAACGTCCACTCAGGTGCTATCGGTGCGGGTATGACTTCCCACATACGGATGCTTGCCCAGCGCTTGGACAGCAGTGTACAAAATGCGGACGAGACAACCACTTCGAGAACGTCTGTAGTGACTATCGTAAAGACATGTCGAAGGAACAATATAGATCCTCTCGCCCCACTACAAAAGGACATTATGCTAAAGCCGTTCAAGACCGTAAAGGGTCCTCCTCTGGGTCCTCCTAGTCGAGTAGGGAATCTCGGAAATCACAATGGATGAGAAGATCACTGTCCCGAGAATCAAAGTCGGCGTCTCCGGAGGTGTTAGACAGTGACGAATATATCAGCATGGTAGCTGATCCAGAGCAACTAAAGAAATATCCCAGGTTGGACATCTGCATAGGAAAACACGCAACCAAGTTTGTACTAGCCAGTGGTGCATTGCTAAATTGCATCCCAGTGACCGAATACAGGAAAATGGTACCGCCACCTACCCTGAGCCCAGCATACGTCAGAGTGTACACATGGATGTCAAAACAACCTCTTCCATGTCTGGGTAAATTCACAACCACTCTCACGCACAAAGACACGTCTGTGCCAGCACATATCCATGTCATTGAAGGGCCGGAAGCTGATTGCCTCCTTAGTCTACCCACAGCTGAGCGGCTCCGTTTAGTTTAAATCTTATACCGAGTGAGCGACGACCCCAGCATCATCCACAAATTCCCTAAGCTGTTCTCCGGACTCGGGAAGATGGCGAAACGTCAGATTCGCCTACACATTAATGAACAAGTACAACCTGCTGCGCAACATCATAGGCGAGTCCCTCTCCACCTCCAGCAGGCCGTAGAAGATGAAATCCAAGAACTGCTGCGAACAGACATCATCGAGCGGACAGAAGGCCCAACCCTGTGGTTTTCACCCGTGGTGATCGTGCCAAAAAGGGGCACACCAGGAAAGGTGCGTCTGTGCGTGGACATGAGGGTCCCAAAGACCGCGATCGAGCGGGAGCGTCATCCGGGACCCCATTTAAGTGACATGATTTCAGCCCTCAACGGTGCGCGAGTCTTCTCCAAACTGGACTTAAACAAGGGATACCATCAGTTGGAACTGCATGAGAAGTCGCGATATATAACCCCGTTTGCCACACATCTCGGACTTTTTAGATATAAGCGACTCAGTTTTTGAGTCTCGTCTGCTGCGGAAATTTTCCAAGAAGCCATTCGCCAGACCATACATCACATACCAAATACACTGAATTACAGTGACGAAATACTGATATACGGTGAAAACAACAAATGGGCACGACAAGGCATTAGACAGGGTGTGCCATGCCCTCCTGGAAGCCAATCTAACGCTCAACAGAGAAAAATGTGAATTTCACAAGTTCACCTTAAAGTTCTGCGGACACATATTCTTTGGAGAGGGAATGAAGCCTGACCCTGACAAGGTGATAGCTCTCAAGGACACGAAAAGCCCACAGGATGTGAGTGACATCAGATCCTTTCTGGGAGTGGCAAGGTACTGTGCCAGATATATTAAGGACTATGCCACCATCAGTCACCCGCTGCGCAATCTGACCAAGCAGGGGCAGCCGTTCACCTGGACTCCTCAATGCGAGCATGCATTCCAGGAGATCAAAAGAGCTTTGGAGTCCGCTGACAACCTAGCCTATTTCAGCCCTAAGAGAAAAACCGAGATCACTGTCGATGCCAGCCCATTCAGGTTGGGTGCAATCCTCGCACAGTTTGACCACGAGACAGATCAGAGGCACATTGTGGCATATGCCAGCAGAAGTTTAACGGACACTGAGAAGGCCTACTCTCAACCGGAGAAAGAGAGTCTTGCCATTGTGTGGGCCTGTGAACACTTTCACATTTTTGTATATGGAAAGCATTTTACACTAGTGACTGATCATCAAGTTCTAGTTACCATATTCGGAAATCCCAGGGCCAAGATGCCACCTCGAATAGAACGCTGGGGTCTACGATTGCAGGAATACACCTATACCATCGTGCACAAACCCGGGAAATCAGCTAATCCTGCCGACTATATGTCAAGACATCCTCGGGTGTCGCCTGTGCCAATGTCATCCTTAGCAGAGGAATATATTCACTTTGTTGTGGATCAAGCCAGACCACCAGCGGTTCCCCTGGAAGCCATATGTGAAGCCACAGCCCAGGATGCCGTCCTGCAAAAAGTGAAGCAACAACTACTGACGAACAGGTGGCACCAGTCCAGTGAAGATGAAAGCGAGGATCCAAACATCCGACAAGAGATACAGGCGTTTAGACATGTAAGTGATGAAGTATCGGCCACCGAAGAAGGAATCATATTGCGAGACCAACGGATAGTCATCCCCATGCAACTCCGTCAAGGCGTCATTAATCTTGCACATGAGGGCCACCGTGGAGTGGTAGCTACCAAACGAGCACTTCGGGAAAGGGTATGGTTTCCTCTACTAGACCAAATGGTCGAACTCACACTGAAGGACTGGGTTTTACTAAGACCCAGCGGTGCCAGGGACAACACCTGAAACCTTCGTGGGTTACCTGTTCCGGCGTACAAATGACAGAGACACGGGACACTTCCTTCGGCGTCAAAGATTCGAGGTTTATTTACTGCAGGGAACACAGAAGTCACAAGAAGTACATAGCATGTAGGTTCAAGGAGACTGCTTCAAATTGTATCTGTGGATCGCTCCTTTTATACAGTTTTTCGTCATACGACAACATGGCAAACAAAAGGTTACAACCCGGTTCCCACAGTAAATTTCATAGGGGGTCGCTTTCATGTATTCAGGGTCCCGGAACATAATTACAGTAGCATCGCCGGTTCCCAACTGTAAAAGTACATCTTCTCACCATTAGTGCATTCCATTCCGGCAGTAAACGAATCAAGGAAGAGTCAGAAACAGGTGCAGAGGAAGACGAGGATAGCGAACAGATTGAAAAGAGTGTAAGGGGGTGCTACCGGAAAACACGATTGCAGGGATCAAAGGAGACGTGCCTAATGAATGCACAATTGAGACAATAGACCGGCACGCCAAGATGAGCCTCGAGCGGGGCCATCTGCCTTGCAGTGTCATCCCCCTCGTCATAAAGACATCCTCAAAGGAACACGTGTCTTCCGCAAGAGTTTGGGAATCCCAGGGTCACAAAGCGGACAGTGTCCGTTCGCCGGCTACTTGAGGGCAAGAAACAAAATGGATGCCGTATCTAAAATGGAACCCGTGGGTTCGGATGGAGAAACCCACGAAACAGACGAACGGTTTAGGTTAGCACAGCGAAAACGCGTACACCCACTAGACTCGTCATTTGCGGTTCATAGATACCAGACTCGACCATATTCGAGCAAGTCGAAAACACCACTTACAATTGTCACGGAACCTCAGACGCTCCTTTTGCCCTCATGTAGGCAAGCACTAGTCGGAATCAGAATCGATCTCGATATTCATCAGACCATCCAGATGTTGCTGCAACATTATTCTATCCATCAGTGCTTCCTTGGTAACAGGTGACCGTCTTATACACGTTGTAGCACAGAGGCCACATAAGGCAGGACCACACTGCACACAAAGACAACACGTGAACAGAAATGCTACAACAACTCCAATGATCATCAGAATTTTCCAACCCCACGTCGACATCAGGCCCCAAAACCACCCTAGTAGCGTCCAATCCCCTACGTCCACGTGTATGGACTCGGAGATCTTATGCAACTTCGAGATGGCTTGATAGACAGTTGGAGCGTTGTCAGGAATGAAAATGCCAGAATTCAATTGTCCCTCGAGGAATTATTCGTTCTTAGTTTAATGAATTATATCCATGTCACAACCGTGATCAATATTTGGCATTTTTAGCAGGAGATAGTCACTCAATATCAATGACCATTTATATCAAAAACAGTTTTATTGTTCTTGTATCAAAATATTTTTCATATATTTTCTTTAAACCAGGCAACATACACAAAACTGAAAAGATATACTTGATTCGCAGTCGTGTAGAAACACCATTCGCTAAGATCATGGATTTACAAAATACCACAATATGTGTCATAGAATCACAGTAATACATATATTTATATGCATCTTAATTGAATCATATAAGCAAAAATGGTGATACAGTGTCGACGTTTCGGTCCTTTTACGGTCTAAACGATCCTTAGAACCATCATCAGGACGATGTAGTTGCTAATGTATATATCTAATAAGAAACAAACTAGACTTTAGTGATTATCCTGCATACTACGTTCATGTTGCTTCACACAGCTGGACAACAAATAAACCTCAACCAATCAGTGAAAGGGACAAATCTAATGTTCCACACCAAGACCCAGTGAAAGACAGTAAAAACCAGTAAAAACCAGTGAAAAAACAATTAAGTGTAGAGTTTTAAAAAAGGAATTTAGTAAATGTCAACTGGATGTAACAAGGATTCACCTTATCAAGAACAGCCATAACGTGAACAATAAAACCGGGATAACTACCACGGCTAAACTCCAAGGATGTAAATCTGTAATACAATGTATGAAAAGGACAGATCAATATGCTGATCATAAAACCAACCTATGCATATATCAACCTCCTAAATTCAGACGGTTCTTACTTCCATGAATCACAACAACACTAATGACCTGTTTGGGACAAAAGAAACGGACCTTATTAGTACCCTAATTCCTATGCCAACGGGTGTGACACAAACGCAATCACCGTGTCTAGACACCTCATAGTGTTTAAAAGAGATGTACTCACTGCGTGTAACTACAGGTAGGCGTTTTACCTAAATGAAGAAGTGGAAGGTCACTAATCAGTCCGGTCGCCTAGTATACAGGCATCATATTTTCCTAGCGTTTTAAACAAACTTACTTTTGTAGTCGGCTAGGTGCGTCCTAATAGATCACTCCAAGCGCTCAGCTCGCTCGAGTCCGAGTGATTCACAACACGGCAGCGCCATATTTCAAAAGATGTTTACACCCTGTGTTACATGACGTCAAACGGGAGTGAACTGTGGCGACCATTTTGTAGTGGATCAAAATCCATTCAATATAACCGCATGTTAGTTATTAAAGGCTGCTAAGTCTCTCTAGAGGTCTCCACGTTATTTATTCTCATCATGTTCAACCGAAGGGAATTGTATAACACTGAAAAATTTGTATAACACTGAAAAATGTATCCCATAGACAATTTAAAAGCATTTAGAAAAAGTGAACACCAAAGAAGGGGACAACCCATAGCGCTGAAATTCAACATACAAACGGGGTTGGATACAACAGTTAAAAGCATAAGGGTTTTAAAATTATATATCCATACCAGACAACCAATGCTTCTGTCTAATTCTCAGCGGTGCTTATATGTTTTGTGCTAAACGGCACTCACTCATTGTAGGGTTGCCAGAGTATGCCATTCAATTAGGGAATTCAGTCCCTTCTCCACTGTTCTGCATGTCCAGATAAATTTGTTCTCCCTCTGTGTAAGCACACGATCTACATTGGTACATCGTCTATTGCCTTTTACAACATCTATAACAAACCACTTCATTTGTGTAGGAGAGTGTGAAAAAGCTTGATAATGTTCAACCAATGGTGCAGTTTGTACATTACATCGAATCCGAGATTGGTGCTGTAAAATTAGTTTTTTTACCGCTTGAGTCGTTTTCCCAATGTAGGTTAAATCACATGGGCATTGTACACAGTAGATGACATTTTTTGTTAAACAAACATGAAAATGCAGCAACTGGAATGGATCACCTTACATACTCCACCTCTATCTGCAAGGACAACGTCTAAAACCATACGATTTTGTAACGTCATAAGCCTGTCAGCCTGAAGCTCTGCTGTAATATTACCAAGGGCGCTCGCAGTGATGTTAACGGTCGATTCCACCACTCGAGTCAATTGTCTCAGGTTCCTACTATTGATCATAGGTCCCCAAAACGGCAGGAAACCCTTAAAGAAGTCTCCTGCTTCTTGACCGGCAGTGTCCTCTTCGCTAATCACGCCTCTCACAACTCTGGTCTTGTGATAATCCGACCCAACAGTAAAGGTCGGCGGCAACAAATTCGCAATATAACACGTGCCTGAGAAGTCACGAGGCAACCATGTATATGCACGGTCGTAACAAACAAAGTAAGTACCCTTGGCAGTTAGAAGAACAGGGGAAGAGGCCGTCGGCAAAACATACGTTTCGGTACAGGCACTCCTCCCGAGCTGAGCTCGCGGGCTTCGGCCAAGGCCTTTCAGACAGAAATTACCGAGATGGGGTACGATCCAGATCGGAGACGAGCTTTTAAGTTGCCGATCACCCACTGACATGCTATACTCAGCCTCACTCAGATCTCGGTATGCTCGCACCTCTTCCTCTGGAATAGACGATGCGTCAAAGATATCCCTGTCTAAATCGGCAATCGCTCTTGCCAAAGGCTTGTGGTACGGGCCAGGACCATGATCTGCAGTGCGTGGCTCTCGATGGGGGTAGGAATCTAGTGCGCTGCGAAACATTGTTTGGAATGCTCGAGCTGAACCCTGGGAACTGTAAGGAAGGACCAAGTACGGAATTCCCCTATCCGTGGTATGTGGCATAAACCCACACACCCAACAGTTGGTAGTGTTCATCACCAACTGATGTTGATGAAGGAGCTGAACAAAGGAATTGTTCATAAATTCCGCACGTCTAACCTGCTCGTGTTGGGGTAAGATGTGAAAGGAATGAGGAGAAACAGTGGAAGTAGGTTTTGGTTCAGAGGAAGGGGTAGGTGAAGCAGAAGGCAGTAATGATTGTATTGCACAGTATACTCCACCCATCAGTAACAAAGAAACAGTTAGGAACAGTAGGAACACCTGAAACATAAAGCATTTGGTACGTATAACTCTATGCAGTTCGAATCTTTGCGCTTGAGTCTTCTCCACTTCCGACAACTTTGAGAATGCCATCCTCTAAAACCGTCCGCAACGTTCTTGACGCTCTTCGTTCTGTGCAGCAATGGTCAATCCCCAGGAGTTCCTAGGAATCAACGGCCTCCGACCTAGTGTCAGGACCTACTAAACAGAAGGAAGTACCCGCACGGCCCTACGGTCAACCCGGATGTAAGGTTCTTTTAATCAAACAATATATACAAAATCTCCTAGCTGTGGAGAAAAACACACATATGTGGAAAAGCACTCAGAATTTGATGAAAACCACAGTTTGTTCAGAAATGTTCAGAGTGATAATGGGGGTAACGTGAATTTCAAAAAGGAAGAAAAAAAATTTTTTATTTGTCTCTGGTATTGGATCGAAGAAAATATCTGGTTCTTCCAGGACGAGTCTGCTCTTCAAACATTTGATCGGATTGTGGAGCAGAGTCCTGTCGGTCAGACGATAGTTCAGATCTTGAATTCTCCAATGACAAAGGTTCAACGGAGTTATCTGGCTGCGCTGAAGTATCTCCCACAGGCTGAGCGTCACTGAACGGCACAAAGTTCGGCAAAGCTTCCGTTTCAGATGCGGTGATGCCAGTCATCACCCATGAGTCCGCTGGTAAAGGTATTGGTACCTTTTTGGTGTGGGTGGCGTGCACCCAATGTTTGCGTCCCTCCAAACGAGCAGCGGTTCTCGTGGCGAGTAGCACTTGGAAGGGCCCAATAAACCTCGGCTCGAGGTTTCGCTTCCGGCCAAAATTTCTTGTTACCACCCAGTCTCCAGGTTGGAGCTGGTGGCCTGGACCCTCCGTCTGCGCCGGCAGTGCTTCAAAGACCTGTTGATGAATTAACCTCAGTTTAGCAGCCAGATCATGAAGGTAATCAATTAGCATTGGATATTCAAGATTGGTGAATGCACTAGGTCTAGGAACCCCCCAAATATTTGCAGGACGGCCGAACACAATCTCATATGGGCTGAGCCCTACTCGAGAGTGTACAGTCGCCCTAGTTGACAAAACAGCCAGAGGCAAAGCGTCGGGCCACGAGAGACCAGTCGTAGCCTGAATCTTTGCAAGTTTTAGCTTTAGAGTACCATTGTACCCCTCAACCAAACCTGCTGACTGGGGATGATTGGCGCTGTGGAATTTTTGTGGAATTCCAAGGCCCTTACACACACTCTTCATCACACTCCCCACAAACTCACTTCCGTTATCAGACCATACAATCCGTGGCCTTCCATACCGAGGAAAGTACTCCTTCAGTAGGACTTTCGCTGTGGACAGGGCAGTATTGTCTTTGAGAGGATAAGCTTCGATCCATCGGGAGAATGCGCAAACCACAACTAAAACGTATTTCAGGTTATTACATCGCTCCATATGGATGAAGTCCAGCGGGATGACCTCAAAGGGACATGTAGGAGGAGCAAAGTGGCCAGGGGGTGTAGGAGTGCCCTTGCCAGGATTGTACATCATACATACCATGCAATTCTTGACTAATCTCTCAGCACACTTAGCGATACCATCATTCTTCCATACAGGGGATAGCAACTTGCAGATACCTTTCGCACTAATATGTGACAAACCGTGTGCCCTGGTCACAACAGCTAGCACATATGCATCCGGCAACATCCATCTTTGATTCTCCGACAAATCAATCCAACATCCATTCGCATCCAACTTTCCTGTGCTCTCCTTCCACTTGATCTTTTCAGTTTCGGTGGCCTCATTCTGAATCGCTTTCACACTTTCGACAGTATCCTCACACATACCAGTGTCTACAGGCCACCTTACCGAACTCGTCACATACATTCTAGTGGCAAGGTTTCTCGCAGTCTCCTTAGCGATCTCATCAGCAAACGCATTGCCACGACCAACATCATCCGTCACCTTACGGTGCGCACTGCATTTAATAATCGCCACCTGCTTGGGCAATGTGAGTGCGTCTAAAAGATCGTTCACGAGCTGTCCATGTTGGATCTTCGTACCATGTGATGTCATAAAACCTCTCTCTCGCCACAATCGCCCAAAGCTATGGGCGACGCCAAAGGCATACTGGCTGTCGGTAAACACATTCACCCGCTTTCCTTTCGACAAAACACACGCTCTTGTCAATGCAATCAATTCTGCCGCCTGAGCAGAATTCTGATTCAGTCTCGTAGTTTTCACAATCGTACTCAACGTTACCACAGCATAAGCAGTCGTCACATCACCATTCGGCAACTTAAAAGCATGAACCGTCCACATACAAAGTACCATCGGGGTCTTCCAATGGAGTGTTTTTTAGGTCAACACGACCCTTCGTTTCTTCCTCAGTTCGCAAATAACAATCATGTGATAATACCTCGTCTGATTCCATATTGATAGGCAACAACGTCGCCGGGTTTAAAACATTGCAGCGCCTTATTTGAATATGACTCGCCAAAAGCGTCAACTCGTAACCGGACAACCTTGCGCTCGTCAAGTGTTGGGTTTTCGTATGATTTAAAAGAGTGTCAACTGCATGCGGAACCATCACCTTAAGCATATTATCCATGACCAATCCCGCAGATTGTCGGATGAACACCGCAGCTGCCGCTGTCGCTCGTAGACAACTTGGCAACGCTCTAGCTACTGGGTCCAAGGTCGAGGAAAAATATGCACATGGACGCTGCTTACCACCAAATTGCTGCGTCAAAACACTCAACGCACAACCTTCCCTCTCGTGAACGTATAGTGTGAACGGCTTACTGTAGTCAGGAGTACCTAACACAGGGGCCGAACACAACGCATCACGCAGTTCAGAAAAACTTTTCTGACATTCTTCCGTCCATGGCAAAGGAGTTGGGACATCCTTGCACGTGAGGGCTACCAATGGTTTCGCTAGCAATGAAAAATTTGGAATCCATTGCCTGCAGTATGACGTGATACCTAGAAAGGCACGCACATCTCTCTGAGTTGTTGGCACAGTCATTCGAGCGATCGCTGCAATTCTCTCTGGGGTCAACCGTCTTCCCTCCTTTGACAATAAGTGACCTAGATAGGTTACTTCTTGGCAACAATATTGCAATTTAGAAGGTGACACCTTGTGATGCAAGTCACAAAGATGCTGCAACAGAGACACCGTAGCAGTTTTGCAAATCTCTCGCGTGTCCGCAGCCACCAATAAGTCATCGACATATTGGATCAAAGCCGCACCAGCCGGTAACACGGACGCGTCAAGTTGACTCTTCAGAGCTTGGCTGTATATCGATGGACTCTCACAATAGCCCTGAGGAGCGCGTTTAAATCTAAAGCTGCGTCCACCTAACGAGAAACCGAATAGGTTCCTGCTTTCCTCAGCAATCGGAATGCTAAAGAAAGCATTCTTCAGGTCGATCACTGAGAACCAGGAAGCAGATGCTGGAATCAGAGTCAGTAAACCGTAATGTCAGGCACCACAGGAAACTGAGGAACCACAATTTTGTTCACCTCCCGTAAATCAATGACAAAACGATAAACAGGAGGCTTAGATGGATCAGTGCGTTTCAGAATAGGCAACACAGGGCTATTACACACGTTTCCCCGAGTCTCCTCGATAACATCTTTCTCGATCAAGTCATAGATGATCGCTAACAACGCTCGCTCACCATCAAGGGAGATACGATACTGGGGAATACGTGGTAATCGCACATTTGATTTCAATTGGACAACATAAGGGGAGATGTCAAGCAGGCCCACGTCATTGGGACCGTTGCCCACAAAGAGGCAGGAAGAGAACTCAATTCCGGTGGGAGCTTATCAATTGACAAGTACATAGGAGAGATCACTTTCTGACCCAATGTAAGCTCCACTCCTGCAGGAGAACAATACAAAGTCGCATATAACCGTTTCAGCAAATCCAGGCCCAAAAGATTTTCACCACAACCAGTAGTCAAAATCAAGGGAGCTTTCAGCTCACAAGGCCCAATTGTAAGGGGCAAAGGGCGAGAAACCGGATTGCTAACAGGGGCGCCAGAGAATCCAACGGAAACATTTGTTAAGCCAGACAAAGGTGCGCCAGGGAGTTTCGAATGCATGATGGAAATTTTCGCTGCACCAGTGTCCAACAGAAAAGGCTCAACTACGCCGGATGTGGCAACTGCGACGTAAGGCCCTCTCTGATCAACCGGACACGGTGGACCATACCATCTTACTTACCCGTGTCAAGGCGGCCGGCATCGGGGGATCAGCTCTGGTCTGGCTCTCCTCCTTTCTGAGGGACCGCACTCAGGCGGTCCGGCTAGGCGACTTCACGGCCACTCCTCTCCCTGTCACCTGCGGTGTTCCCCAGGGATCCTCTCTCTCCCCCTTACTTTTCAACCTTTATATCTTTCCTCTCATCTTCGCACTCCAGCAGCTGGAGGTCACCGTCTATAATTACGCGGATGACCTCCAGCTCATCTTTGATCTGTCTCCTTCTCCTCTTGCTGTCTCTCACTTCCAGTTAACTATGACATTCATCAGGGACTGGATGAACCACAACCACCTTAAGCTGAACCCGGATAAAACCGAGCTGGTTCTCACTGGTGGTTCATCCAGCCCCTGGAACTCTCTCTTCTGGCCCCCCTCTCTTGGTCCCGCACCGACCCCCTCCACCACGGTCAAAACACTCGGTGTCAAAATAAACAACCAGCTTACCCTCCATTCACAAATTAGTTCCGTGGTATCCTCCTGCTTCCTCACTCTCCGCACTATCCGCACTGTTTCCCGCTTCTTTTCCCCCCAGGCACTTAAGATCATCATGGCCGCACTGGTGATATCGCGACTGGACTACGCAAACGCTCTTTACCATGGCATCCCCGCGTACAGCTTGCGTAGACTCCAGACCATCCAGAACCAGGCAGCCCGGCTGGTATACGGCCTCCCTCGTTATCACCATTCCGCCCCCCTTCTCAGGGAGCTTCACTGGCTCCCTGTAAAAGAACGTTCCCTCTTTAAGATCGGCTGCATGGTCTTCCAGGCCCGACAGGGCACTGCCCCCGCTTTCATCTCTTCATTAATCAATCCTTATGTACCTGCAAGAGAACTTCGGTCTTCCTCCAAGTCCCTCCTTCAGATCCCTCGCTTCACACGTAAAAAGTGGGGCGGGGCCAACTTCTCCACCCTGGCTCCAACATTTTGGAACTTACTCCCTGACCACCTCCGCTCTGCCACTCAGTATCTCCCCTTTCGTAGAGATCTGAAAACGTTCCTCTTCAGCCAGGCCTTCCCCACATAAACCCTCTCAATATCTCCTCTTATCTCTCTTTCTGGTCTTTTTCTCTCAGTTGCCGAACCCCCTAGCGCCAAGAAACCGCAAGGTGTACGCTGCGCTCTAGAAATATTTTAAATTAGAAATTAGAAACTGATACTACTCCCTCTCTTTGTCTATGGCTGTCCTAGTAGGTACCGTCATCAATACCTTGTTCGATATAAAAATCGTCCACATGGTACTGTGCGGATCTACCGGATGATGAACCACGCTGATCAAAACAATTATTAGAATCCGATGAGTTGTTAGAACGTTCATTTTGATTCTGAGTAACACCACGACCCCTACCACGTGAAGCTTGTTGAGGACCACTACGACCTCCTCTAGATGAATTACCGTTATTCAGATCACGCAGAACCGGGCAATCAAATTTCAAATGACCCTCACCTCTACAATAGGCACATTGATTGTACCCAAGCATAGATCTCTGCGAAGAAGAGTCGTTCCGCGACTGCGACCTAGCAGGCTGCGATTGCGATCTATTCCGCTGTTGAGAATCGTTTTGATTTGAGCGCGGAGGATACGCTTGTTGTAACAAAACTTTAGTTTTGAGCTCTTTCATCTTTTTATCCGCACGATCATTTTCCTCCTTCTCTCTATTTTCATAATATTGAGCCGTGGCCAATATCTGAGCAGAGGTAGAAACGGCCCAAGCACTTTCTGAATTTTTCAATTTGTTGCTAAGTTCAGGCAACAAATTCGATACAAATTTATCCACAAACAATCTCTGGCCTCCCTCAGTGCCCATATCTTGACCACTATGATCGATAAATGCCTCCTCAAATCTCGTAAAGAAATCGGAGACACTCTCGTCCTTCTTCTGCTTACAGGCAGACAGTTTATCCCAGTTAACTTTCATAGCTGGCATAAGTGTCTTCATAAGGGTAATTATTCTCTGGGGAAGATCAGTAATGAGCTGTTCAGGCTTAGCCCCACCAACTTGTCGTACGTCAGCCGCTGTAAGCGCAGCCCAATCACCACCTAATTCAGCTGCATGATCTTCGTGACGTATCTTCGCCCATACCGGTTGCGGTACGACATTGCCGAACAACATGTCGATGTCGGCAAGATTCATTATCGTTGCATCCACTAGTTGAGACAATTCTTTATAGTACCCTGCAGGATTTTTGCGAGGGTCAGGCAAAGTTTGCTTAACCTGCAAAACTTCCGATCGTTTCCATGGAAGGTGTATCCACACTCTCTGGAAGTGTGGCAAAATAGCAGGATTAACAGTCGCATCACCTGGCATCCACACTGGGGGAACTTCACGCATGGGATACTGACCAGGCGTCGACATCCATTCCTCATGTTCATCCTTAAACAATGCACGAGGCATCACAGTAGGACGAAAAGATAGAAGATGCTCGACAGCACGTCGAACATTGCTACCCACAATCATACCATTCGAAAACTGAAGCTGAAGTTCAGTTACAGCGGCCAGTACCTCGTCTACCGCGTCAACTGATATCTCGTCGCGTAAGAATTTTCACATTTCTTCGAACACGAATCTCTGTGTTGGCTCATTAAATTGAGAAAAAGTCTCAACAACTATGCGTGGGGGATTCTTAAGGGGATACCTAATCCAATTACGCGCCATTTTAATTAATGTATCATGTTCCCTACCACCAGGAAGCTGACTTCGTCGTTGGGGAGCATCAGAATCAGCAGACCCAAGAATCGGTCCAAGAGGAGAGTAAAAGTTAGCAACAATATTAGGAATACGTCGCCGAACAGACGGGGAAGAGGAGAAAAGTAAAGGGGTAACAATAGAAGGACCAAAAACAGGAGGAGCAGGAGCAGTAGGAGTAGCCACAAGAGTGGAAGTAGTGGGAACAGTAGCTTGAGAAGGTATAGACGGTGGAGCAGTGGGGACAGTAGCAGGTAGAGGAATAGGGACAGAAGGATTTGCAAGGACAGGACCAGCGACAGGCTGATTAACAGCTGCCGGAACAGCAGGTTGAGGAACAGGGGGAACCACTGGAACTATAGTATCCTGCGCATATGGAGGTGGGCGACTTCAGTAGATAGGACAACAAAGTGTCCTCTACTGCTTCCTCTCCCTTCTTATCTGTACCCGTCGGTAGAACGGGATAACATTTATCCACTGTCATACGTTGTAATCTATCAAAAACTTCCTTTTCCTTCTCTTCTTTGTCTCGCTGAAACTGCTCTGCATTTCTCATCGTTGTAACGATACCTTCTCTCTTATTACGTTTAAGCTGTTTGATTTCTTTTTGCTTGGATTCTTTACACCATAACCGAAAGGAATCAAACATGGCCGGCCTTGCTTTTCTTTGGAACAATTTAGCTTCAAGATTATCTAAAATTGGGGTCTCAAAACTACCATGAGGTGGCCAACTAAGGACACCGTCATCTTTAGTGTAACGAACCCAACAATCATTGAATGTGATAGGACCCACACCATGGCGACTATATAATTCATAAATTGGAGTTCCGACCGGAGGTATCGGACATGAGTCCTCCAATCGGGAATCCGCACCACAACCTCTAAAACAACTGAACAAAGTACTACGGCCAGGCATCATGCACACTAACCGAGTTTCACAAACGTCAAGGGTTATTAGATTACAATATCCCCGCAAAAATGCAAAAAACCCTCGGTTTTTGGCGACTGCAGTCGTCAAATAGAACAACTAAGAGCAAAATACGAAGGACCACAAATGCAATGGAACCATGCAACAACCAAGCACCCACAACAACTAAGGATTCTGGGGAGCGACCCACAAATACTTAACTCAAAGAACAATGGCGTCACCAGGAAGGCCCGTCAATCGTCTCGCTGTACCAAGGTCTACGCCAGGCGCCAAAACAGGTCGACAGTCAGGGCAGCAGTCTGTCGCAGCCGTCAGGAGGCGGGGATCTTCGCGGGAAAAGTCGTCGGGCCACTTGTTTCGACAACAGGATCGATGAAGCGGGGTGCACCTTCCCTCGGAGATTTCACACGAAGTTCCTCACGATCGTCGGGCTTTGGACCGGTACCGCTGATGCCTCCCTACGTTGGGCGCCAACTGAAGGACTGGGTTTTACTAAGACCCAGCGGTGCCAGGGACAACACCTGAAACCTTTGTGGGTTACCTGTTCCGGCGTACAAATGACAGAGACACGGGACACTTCCTTCGGCGTCAAAGATTCGAGGTTTATTTACTGCAGGGAGCACAGAAGTCACAAGAAGTACATAGCATGTAGGTTCAAGGAGACTGCTTCAAATTGTATCTGTGGATCGCTCCTTTTATACAGTTTTTCGTCATACGACAACATGGCAAACAAAAGGTTACAACCCGGTTCCCACAGTAAATTTCATAGGGGGTCGCTTTCATGTATTCAGGGTCCCGGAACATAATTACAGTAGCATCGCCGGTTCCCAACTGTAAAAGTACATCTTCTCACCATTAGTGCATTCCATTCCGGCAGTAAACGAATCAAGGAAGAGTCAGAAACAGGTGCAGAGGAAGACTAGGATAGCGAACAGATTGAAAAGAGTGTAAGGGGGTGCTATCGGAAAACACGATTGCAGGGATCAAAGGAGACGTGCCTAATGAATGCACAATTGAGACAATAGACCGGCACGCCAAGATGAGCCTCGAGCGGGGCCATCTGCCTTGCAGTGTCATCCCCCTCGTCATAAAGACATCCTCAAAGGAACACGTGTCTTCCGCAAGAGTTTGGGAATCCCAGGGTCACAAAGCGGACAGTGTCCGTTCGCCGGCTACTTGAGGGCAAGAAACAAAATGGATGCCGTATCTAAAATGGAACCCGTGGGTTCGGATGGAGAAACCCACGTAACAGACGAACGGTTTAGGTTAGCACAGCGAAAACCCGTACACCCACTAGACTCGTCATTTGCGGTTCATGGATACCAGACTCGACCATATTCGAGCAAGTCGAAAACACCACTTACAATTGTCACGGAACCTCAACTCTAAAAGACTGTCCCCAGTGCCTGCTGGTGAATCAAGGAGATCCTCCTGCTCCCCTCCAAATGTCAAGACTACTGAGTGGTGTATGGCAAGAACTTGCTCTAGACTTCTATGGACCTCTTCAGTCTGGAAAGTATCGGCCAGATTCATCAAGCCGAAAACGGCTCGCAAAGGGCCAGATTCTGATAATCTGGCCCTTTGCGAGCGCTATTTTTGCATTTGGGATTCATCATCCCAAATGCAAAAATCGCATTTTTAGAAATCGCATATTTGCGAATAATTGCATTTAAGGAATCTCAATTAGAGATTCCTTAAATGCAATTCAAGAAGCATTTAAAAATTGCGAAATCGCTATTTTGGGCCGCTATTTACCGCGAGGTCAAACCTCGTGGTAAATAGCGAAAACTTAGAAAAATGCATTTAAATGCATTTTTCTAAGTTGCATGTCACACACACACATGTCCTTTGGACATGTGTGTGCGCAACACCAATGTAGATTACATTTCAAGGGTGCTACAGGGTGTCCTTTGGACACCCCTGGCACCCTTGAAATCGCATCCTTATTTGCGATTAGCCTGCGATTGCCTTTAGGCCCATAGGAATGAATGGGGAGTTATTCCTTATTTGTGATTAGCAATTTGCTAATCGCAAATAAGGAATGTGTAGGAATCGCAATTTATTTAGCGATTCTTACATGAATCCCGTTTTGCAAGTCTTTAATAGCGATTCCTTAATAATCGCTATTAAGGACTCGCAAAACGGCACTATGATGAATCTAGCTGTATGTCTTAGTTCTAATGGGCAAATACTCCAGATTCCCCATCGCACAGTTTGTGCCGTCCACCAATGCCACCAGCACCATTGCAGTTCTGGACGAAGTATTCGCTGCATGGGGCATTCCGAAGGAAGTAAAGACAGATAATGGACCGCCATTCAATGGAAATGAGTTTGGGGAGTTCGCGAAACATCTCAACTTTCGACATTGCAAAATCACCCCGTTATGGTCCCAAGCCAACGGAATGGCGGAGAGGTTTATGGCCACTCTAAAAAAGACATTCCAACAGGCCACACTTGACAAGAAAGATCTGCAGGCGGCTCTAAATGAAGTCCTGCGAGCTTATCGCACAACTCCTCATGCTACAACAGGGAAATGTCCCGCCACCCTCATGCTGGGACGACCGATTCGGACACGGATACCCATGTGGGAGGACATGCTGCGCCCAGTGTCCGCAAATAATGCGCACGAGGAACTGACTGTCACCGACCGCAAGAACAAGGACAAGATGAAGTCCTACGCCGATGCTCGACGAAGGGCCAGATCCCCCTCTATCCGAGAAGGAGATTGGGTGTTGGTCAAGCAGGAACAGCACAAGCAGACAGACTGTAAATTCCGAGCTGAACCTTTGGTGGTGACACAGCAAAAGGGAACCATGGTAACGGCAGAGTCAGAAAACAAGAGAATCACACAAAATTTCTCACATTTTCAACGATGCAATCCGGCAGTCAAAGACGCCATCACCAAAGCGGCGGAAAGACCAAAGCAAGAGACGACTGAAACGGACTCTGTAGCGCTGATGCCGGAAGACCAGACCGGAGCTGAATCTGGGAATGAGGAGGTGTCTCTGCGACCTAAACGGACCATCCGCAGACCAGTTCGGCTAATTGAAGAACTATGACCAAGTTAGACGTTATTTTCATTTGTTAAGAAAGGGGGAGATGTGATACTGTGAACTGCAGTCTAGTGTTTGAAGGGTGGAGTCAGGGGTGTAACGGGAAGAGGAGGAGTGGGAACCGGAAAGGGGCAGATAGAGTAGGGACGAGATGGGACATAGAAGCAAGCAATAAAGCTCCTTAAACATATTGACTGCGTCCTAGAGTTATTGGCCAGTGGGGCACTACACTTTGGTATTACAGAAGGGGCAGCAGACACTTGTGCTGCCTCTTCTGTGATACAGACGGCGTTTTTGCACATAAAGCACCAGCGCTTTCTCCAGGGGGTGTGCCCTAATTTGCATGGGGGCGTGCTGGTGTGCAATGTTTTGTTGATCATCTTTTAGAACTAAGGGGCAGATTTACAAACCCCTTGCACCACTTTTGTGTCACTTTTAACATGGGAAAAGTGACGTAAAAGTAGCGCAAGGGGCTTGTAAATCTGCCCATAAGTGTCTAAAAGGTTTTCTATGGAAAAGAAAGCAGTGCGCTGATTTAGAATTTGAGGCATTTACCCATCTCATTGATAAGTGTTTTTGAGTATTTCATGTAACACTTAGTTCCGAATTGTCCCTTTCCTTGTAATTTCTTTCAGTGGTGGTTATTTTACTATCAGTATCATGACAGAACAGTTTGAATGCCACCGCAACAGGCCTAATGTGATGCTTTACTTTCCATCCTTACAAGCAAATATATTTCAGACATAATAAAATAAAGATTTCTTTTGTTTAAGCTGAAGGAAAAGGCTTGAACTAGAAATCACAATATGGGACTTAACTGCTAAATCCAACAGTCTACTTTTTTAGCTATTCCTTAAAACATCGTCTAGATAGTCATAATCTCTCTGTAACTATTCGGAATGCAAAGGCAAAGATATGCAAACTTCACAAGAAGTTAACTTTTTGAACAAGCTTTGGTAAGGTTAGAAAATATTGCAGTTAGAGAGACCTCCATAACTTTAAAAAATATATATCTCTTTATTGATAATTTTATATAAAAACATGGACTTATGTATAAAGGCATCATAGTTGTAGACAACACTTGGTTCAGGCAATTCTTGAGGAATGCGAAATCTTCTAGGGTGTTACCCCTGAAACTAATAGTTGTCCCCAATAATTTTAACGTCATATCTCAGTTCATTGCCCTTATTTCATTTTGTGCCTCAGGGGAGTAATAGTTGTTGCCCCTGTCAAACATCTCAATAAGATACAATAGACCTCCATAACCTTTGCAAGTATCAAACAAAAATTTAAATAGCAAAACAATAAAATCTATTAAAAAAACAAGGCGTATTTGTCTACTAAGAATGCAGTAACGTGTACTTCATCCTGGATAGGGAAGGAAGAAAAGTGTCTCTACTTGTTTGAATTACCTCATAAAGAGATGCATATTCTAATCCTAAGGCTAAAGATTTATATTGATGCAATGTGAAAAATCAAATTGTTGATGGGTAAAATTAGGCAACATGAAAGTCACTGTATAAGTACACTAGATGTTAATTAGATGTTGCACATACCCTTATAGCTTGTTTGCTAGTTTGTTGTTTCTGTTGAAGTCCTTTCATGTTGCGGTAGCTATATTACTTTTTTCTAAAAGTGTTACAGAAAAAAACGTGCTAATTGACGGTCTCCTTAAATACCTGTTTTGATCTTACTCTGATTTAATGTACATTTTATATTCTATCTATAGGAGACATTGCTGGGGTCAAATATGGCACTTAACTGAAAGGGGATATAGAAAAAGAACACTCCATAATGATGACTGCTATAATAGCTGTTTAAATTCTTATTTTATCTTTATGTATATGTATTGGATTTTGTTACTTGAGACACTCTTGGAAATTATGAAATATATAAGATAGATTGAAGAAAAACATCTATTTTATACATTCAAGTTCATGTTTAGGTTGCACTGTCTGAAAGATCTGTTGTACTTACTTTGTGGGTTCTCAAGTATTGCCCCATGAGCTTCTGCTTTTTACTTTCTGCAGAGGGACTTTCTTTTTTGATTAGGTCTCGCCTACACATCGCGCAGGCGCTGCAAAGGAAAAGACCTTTAGAATTTGTTTCAGTTTTGCAGCAAAAAATGAGCATGCATTGCATTGCTTTGAATGGCAACGCGTCCACGTTGGGCAATTCCCTTGCGGGAGACGGTTCATGCTCGCTCTCGCAAAGGAAACGGGTGCAGACCCTCTCTTCTCTCCCATTCCCCTGCTGCCTCTTGTCAAACTTTTTTTTTTTTTACTATGAGCTCGAGGTGCACGCGCTTCTTTTTTTTTACTTTTAGCGCGAGGTACGTGCGCTTGTTCTATGTTAGTAGGATCTAAAAACCCTAGTGGTCCCATGTGGGGGACCATGTCCTTACTAGCTCAGTAGCTCAGATTATTAACCCTAAGGTGAGAGGAGGGAGCACACAGCACAGGTGAGATGCTTGTGAGGGAGTGCTGCCCCGATCTACCAAAGGTGACTAACAATGCGGGTATCTTGGCAAACTCACCAGGGCTCACGCTGGTCAGCCGCTGCTGTTGGTCTCCGGCCGCCGCTTCCTCCACCACGCGGCAGCCGTGAGAGAAACTACAGCCCCCAGCATCCTTGGCGGTGACACGCCCACCGGGAATCGCGCACAGAGGCGCTGAAAAGGCAGAGGTCCCTGCGGTCGAGTGGGGGTCTCTTGGCAAACTCACCGGGGCTCACGCTGGTCAGCCGCTGCTGTTGGTCTCCGGCCGCCTCTTCCTCCACCACGCGGCAGCAGTGAGAGAAACTACAGCCCCCAGCATCCTTGGCAGTGACACGCCCACCGGGAATTGCTCACGGAGGCGCTGAAAAGGCAGAGGTCCCTGCGGTCGTGCGGGGGTCTCTTGGCAAACTCACCGGGGCTCACGCTGGTCAGCCGCTGCTGTTGGTCTCCAGCCGCCGCTTCCTCCACCACGCGGAAGCCGTTAGAGAAACTACAACCCCCTAGCATCCTTGGCGGTGACACGCCCACCGGGAATCGCGCACGGAGGTGCTGAAAAGGCAGAGGTCCCTCCCGCCTCGTGGGACGCGCGCGGGCCGAGCCGGGCTATGCCCGGGCAAAGGGCGGACCATCTGTGGCCGTCCGGGGACGGCAGGGAACAGGACGGGCTACCCCCCTAAGAAGCTACAATGGGTAAGCGTAAACAACTTTGTAATGGGGGCCAAGTGGGCCAAGGGAACAAGAAGACAAAGATCCCATGAAAAGCAGACACTATTATATCATATCTTACATCAGCCGTGGGGGTGATCACTAAAGAAATTGCAAACGCTGAAAAAGAACTGGGCTTAACGACTTCGGTAAACGAAGAAACAGGCCATCCAGAGGAGGGGGTTACACTCGAGCCCATAGATCAACAGCTCGAAGCTCAGCTGGACCCCAACCACGCCTCACCACTAGCAGCGGCCCAGAATGAAGGTAGTGAGGGACCTCTGCAAACCCAGGAGGATTTACAGACCACAGTAACTCATTCGGGTAAGGGCAGGCAATCTAAGAAGTGCAACAGGAAGACTAAGCATATTAATAGCATATCGGAGGATCTGGAGGATGATTTGGTCAACGGGTTAAATCCAAAATTGAAGGGCTCATTAATTTGCACCTAGAACCGGCTTTGACAAGTATCGCCAAGGATATCATCGATGTTCTCGATAAGTGCGTAGCTGGATTGTTAAAGAAATGTGCTGCTCTGAACAGCTTTGTCCAAGACTTTCGTGGGCAGTTGGACAAGACTCCAGGACCACAGACTTCGCACCAGGGAACACGGTGCAAAGTGGCACTCCAATCACACACCCTAATATAGCACATGTACCTGTTGCCACTACTGCCCGAGCTGGGTTGGTCCCAGGGAGGGATGTGAGGTCCTCTGTTCATGAGAGCAGTAACGTGTTAAAGCAACATAAGTCTATCCCGGTTGGCCAACGGTATTGTGGTAAGGACCCTGATGTGATGCCATGCCAATTCAACCTACATCTCCCGCCACAAGCCGCCCCCCTGGTGGCTGTATTAACAGGGGTTCCTCCACTTAAGAAAAACGGGTCTGAAAGCAACTAAGAGCTCATGGAAAGAACCAAAACATGGTGCAGTAATTATTCGAGTGGGGATACTGACATAGCTGCAAGTATAAACATGGTTAGAAGAGTACGTTGGGTGGGCCGACAAAGAAAATCACGTGAAGGTGATTGTGTGGTAATCAATTTTAAAACCCGAAATATAGCAGACCGCCTCTTATGAGACGGTTCTGAATTGTCAACCCCGGGCATTAGGCCGCTTCCCCTTGGGTATTTTTATCCACCCCTCAAAATAGGGCATGGCTCTCAGCTGCCCCAGTGGTAAAAGCACATGCACCGTACATAAACGCAAATAGTTGCTCACAGCCAGCGCATGAAGGGGGGAATCTACTCAGGGCTACAAAAACAAATACTGAGACTCAAAACACAATGGGGTGCACATTAGGAAATCGTTTCTCTCCACTCTCCGGCCTGGAGGAGAACGATTGACTAACTAATACCCAGGTACAGGCACCCATAGAGAGGTCACCAGCTACATCCTGCAGGATTTTGAGCTGGAATATAGCTGGCTTAAGGGCCAAAAAGGGTGATGAAATTTGGGAGAGGTTTTTAAAGACTTTTGACATAATATCCCTCCAAGAGACTTGTGATCCCCTAAACCGTTTTTCCTTGGACGGTTACTGTCAGTTCAGTATACCAGCAAAACGAAGCACTGCAGGGAGAGCGAAGGGAGGGCTGATTAGTTTGTTCTCCATAGAGTTAAAAGGCTTGCTCCTGCAACTTGAGACCGGTTGTCAGAATTGTTTAGTAGTAGAACTTTCAGTCTCTGACACCAGGAAAGTTCTATTTATAAATTGTTATAACTCTGTGTTATAACTCTGTGGAATTTGCTAACAATCTAGATATGTTGGAACAATTCCTTTTAACCTACAGTCTGAAGTCAATTTGCTTTGAGATCCTATTGATGGGAGATTTTAATATCCACCCCTGTGAAAATCTTTGCATGAACAACGCGTATGAGGGCCCACCGCTCTCTATAGCGCCTCATTGTGAACACACTAAGCAGGGGGAGGATCTGGAACTTTTTTTTAGCAAATTGGAACCTCTATGAGTCAGGTTGGTTGAAAATAGGATCCCGACATTCAAGGGGAAAGACAAAGGTACAATCATTGACTATATATTTTTAACATCATTCATGTTACCTCATGTTTTAAGATATATAACCAAGGTTTCCACCTATAGCGATCACAATCCGGTGATAATTGAATTATCACCAGGTGATCCATTAACATTTAGGCCCACATCACAAAAGGCTGTGAGGGAGGTGGCCCTAATGGACCAAGGGAGAAGACTAAAATGGGCTAAAGTAGTCCCAGAGACCCTCTTATCTGAAATCTTATCTAATGTAGAGGTGGAGGTAAATACTTGTCTGGATGTTGAGTCACAAGGCCCTGATATTATTAATGCATTTAATAACATCTGTGTACAAATAAACCAAAGACTACTTGTAAAAGGAAAACAGAAACCGCAGATCGGCAAAAGATGGTTCAATAAAAACTGTTCACAATCACACGCTGCCCTCCTTAAGGCTTTAAAGACTACCCCCAGGGACAGGGGGCTTATAGCAAACCGGAGACTTGCATATAAACAAGCATTAAATGAAATAAAACGGGAGCTACGGGACGAAGCCTGGACAAAACTTTTGACACCTGAAATTTTAAAAGACAGTGGGAAATTTTGGGCTACTGTTAATCAGCCACTGTTCACGAATGATGACAATTCCTTTCTCGATTGTAACATCATGGATGAGGTCTGGATAGCCCACTTTGAAAACATATACAGACTTCCTGCCCATGGACAAAAATCTGTACCAAATTTGCCCGAAAACATCTTGTCCCCGTTGGTTTTTGAGGTTTGTGAAGTAGAAAGGGCAATAGAGGAGATGTCAAAGAACAAGGCTCCCGGGCCTGATGGGGTCCCAGCAGATCTGTTTAGAGCGGCCCCAAATCTCTGGTCTAAAATTTTAACCAATGTTTTTAATTCAGTAGGACCAAGTAGTCAGCCAGTCTCGTGGGTCACACCGAATATTATTCCGATTTTTAAAAAAGGTGCTAGGCAGGATCCCGCTTGCTACAGACACATTTCCTTAATCGACTCTTCGGTTAAGGTGCTGGGCCGTGTGGTCCTGCATAGACTTAGTGAGTGGCTGGAAGAGAAAGGGGTGCTCTCAAATGCACAATATGGTTTTAGATCTAATCGGAGTACCATTGATCAGTGTCTAAACCTCCATCTTTTAATCAATAAGTATACAGTAGCCAAGGAGGGGTCTTTATACATGGGTTTTATGGACCTCTCCTCCGCTTTTGATCTCGTTAACAGGTCAAAGCTCTGGCACACACTTTTAAATATGGGAATTGGCTTACCTTTAGTAATTTTTTTAGCAGACTTGCACTCGGGCCTAACTGCCACAATTAGAGTTTATACTGAGGGGCGATGCACTACACACTTTAAGTCAGAAAGGGGGGTTAGACAGGGGTGCATTCTTGCACCCCTGTTGTTTACATTATACATAAATGCCCTAGAGTCACAACTGGGGGAGGTTTCTCTGGACATCCCACGTATAGGGGAACTGGTAATACCAGTTCTCCTTTACGAGGATGATGCCGTCCTCCTGGCCCGTACTGGGGTAGGCCTGCAAAGGCTTTTAGACGCATTTGGAAGCTTCATGGAGAACCTTGACCTAAAAATAAATGCAAAAAAATCCCAGGTCATGATCGCAGGGAATGCGAATCGTAAAACTAAAATTAAAACCTTCTTCTGCAGTGGGGAAGCGGTCTCCAGGGTGCCTACATTTCCCTACCTAGGAGTCGTATTCGATGAAAAGGGTAGTTGGAGCCCACAAATTAATACCCATAGCACGACATTTGCCAGGACCGCCTCAGCATTAATGGGATTTTCAAAAAAGCTTGGGGCCAGACCAGTTGAAGCACTTTTAAAGGTTTATAAAGCTAAGTGTTTGGCGGTCGCCATGTATGGTTCACAGATCTGGGGCTACACCCCTCATGTTAAAATGCAGATAATAGAAAACACATTTTTGAGAGGAGTTTTAACTGTCCCACAGTGTACCCCCACCTTCAGTATTCATACTGAACTAGGGGTTGGATTTGTCACAGATCAAATTAAAATAGCACCTTTCATATATTGGCTAAAAACCTGATTGAATACAGAAATTTCCCTTAATCATATCATTTTGAAAAATTGTATAGCGCTGGATAATGCTAACAAAATCCCATGGTTGTCCTACTTAAAATCTGGCTTCCAAAAAATAGGGCGTTCAGTCCTTTTTTCCTCACGTGAAACTATAACAAAAAGGGATATCGCTCTGACAAAAAATGCCATGTTGAACTTATTATCATTAGAGCGAGAGGAGACTGAAATGATGAAACCATCAGTAAGAGCCAACAGTTGTCCAGGCCCCGAACCTTATCTGATTATAGTAAATAACCCATACCATTGGCACCTCCTAATCAGATTTGGGTTCAATCAGATACATTTTTCTTTGTTTTTTTTTTCAAACCTGGTGTTCCCCTGAGCGGGCTGATCCCTGTAAATAAGACAACTTTTCAGTACAGGATACCTTACACTTTTTTATGTTCTGTGACCGATATCAGGAGTGTAGGAGGAAGTATTTGCTTCCCAGCCTGAGGGAGGCGGGATTTATACAGGTTAGGCCAGCTTTGCTGTATTTACAACAACTAAATTCACCACGAATAATGTTTCATGTCGCCTGTTTCCTGGTTGCCGCTATCCGTATTAGGAACAAGAGTACCATACCCTCATTGATCGGACACAGTCCACAATAACACATTTTTTTTTAATATAATTTAGTTTAATGTACAGCATAATTTTTCCATACAGTTTTAAAACGTTTTTAAGATTGTTCTTATGTATGTGCCAAAAGAAACTAAAATAAGTATAAAATGTATAGGATGATTTTTAAATTTAATATGAATGAACTTTTTTTAAAAATGTGTAAATTAATTGTTTTGCTATTGTAATGATTGTACCATGACCTTTCATGATATTAAGTTATCGAATAAAATAAATTTGACTGACTGAATAACAATGCGCGTCTCTGCTGCTCGGGTTGTTTTCGGGTGCTTTGGGCGAGTAGAGTGGCTTTGAAAAAAGTATTCTGTTAACAGAAGTACACAGGGTCCCGAGGATTCATGCATCACGCGCACTAGGTAAAACTGGCTCACCAGCAGGTAGAGTACTCGAGCAATCAAAGTCACCCAGACTCATCGGACGGATAATCGTTTAGGGAGAAGTGTCTGCGCGTGAGTCTGTTTTAGTGTATTGTGATAATGTGTTGTCGATTGTGTCTGTACACTTTGGCACATGCATATTCCACATCACATTACATGATTTGCTTTCTGAGCAAGTGAACATGAATGCCTGTTTACAATACATGGTTAAAAATTCTAGTTTTCACGTTGAATTGCCTGTTTGTGTATTTCTTTGTGTGTCTGTGTGTGCGCCAATGTGTCTGTGTACTTAAGTTTGAATTATTTGTGTGTGTCAGAATGTATTTGTGCGTGTCTGTGTATGTAGGCAAGTCTATTTTTTGGTGCCTATATGGGTGTTAGTATTGCGTCTTTCTGTGTGTCTTTGCGCCCACGTGTCCTGGAGTACTTACGTTTGGATGTATTTGTATGTGAGTCAGGATGTATTTGTGTCTGTGATTGTGCTTTTGGGCGCATCTATTTTTCTGTACGTGTATGCGTGTTTGTATTGTGTGAGCGCTCTGTGTGACTGAGTACGTAAATCTTAATGTATTTGTGTGTGTGTCAGGGTGTATTTGTGCGTGTGGGCAAGTCTAATTTTCTGTGTGTGTTATACGTGTTTTGATTGCATATTTCTGTGTGTGTCTGAGTACATTTAAGTTTGACTGTGTGTATGCCTGTCTGTGAACGTGCGCTTGTATGTAAGGAATGAAACTAAGTATACATCAGTTTTTTGGAATGGGATTTCCATAAATGTCGCATCATTGTAATATTACACAGCGAACACAACAAACTAACATTTATCCTTGTGCATCGTAAACTGTTGACTCTATAAAACCCGAAGTACCGGTCTTCCTGCGGCGTTTCTTTCTCGCACTTGTGTGTTAATGTCAGTGTGGAAATTCCCGCAATTTTTAAACGGCTCCTTCGATGTGCAAATGAGGCGCAAATTTATAAAGTACGCAGAATGCGCGCTCCTCAGTAACGCCAAATATTATTTAAATTCAGCGACCTGTCCAAGGAGGGCAACATTTGATAAATCTAGAGGCATGTTTAGTTTTAGATCCCTTTATTAATTATATTGCATTGGTTAATAGTACCGCCTAATAATTGCAGAGCTTCGAAATGGCAGGAGTGGCTTATAAGCGCTATATAAAAATGCTATTCCCATGTGCCCAAAGATCTACCGAGGGTGGGTTTCAATTTAAGCAGATTCAGGAATAAGGATGCAGGATGGTGATGGGAGAAGCAAGCAACAGAAGCTTTTATTTTCGCAACACACCCTAATGTCTGGAAAAAGCGGTATGGCTGGGGAAAATGTACACGAAAATAGTTGTCATTTTGGAGAAGCGATATGTAGCAATAGTAATAGTAGTAGTAATGGTAGAAGTAGAAGTGTCAATATTACATTGGTAGTATTATTAATATTATTATTGTTATTGCTGATGTTATTCTTATTATTCAAACACAAGGAGATGGTGGACGGAGCGCTGAAACTTTTCAGACACATAGCTATATACAAATCAGTCTTGACCCTGTGCCTCATGGGAACAGTCCAGCCCAAACTGCAAAGCCATGTCTTCCCTGGACCAGAAACAAGCATCATGGTGAGCAAATGAATGATGGCTTTAACCCAGATCTCTTGACTGGGGGTGAATGTTTTGATTTGTTCTGCATTCCGTCCATCAATTGTGTGTCTTTTGCTTTCTCGCCCTAAGTGCCCCAGGTATGCCCAGACGTGGGTCCTGGGCTCACTGTGCCACTGGAATCAAGCTATCCTGGATGAAGAGGTGTGAAACCCCGAAACCGGTCCTAGGATGCTTGTTTCTGGTCCAGGGAGGACCTGGCTTGGCAGTTCGGGCTGGACTGTTCCCATGAGGCACAGGGTCAAGACTGATTAGAAAATGGCCAGGTCTAAACTGGGGTAGCATGGTGAGCAAAAGAATGATGGATTTAACCCAGATCTCTTGACTCGGGGTGAATGTTTTGATTTGTTCTCCATTCCGTCCATCAATTGTGTGTCTTTTGTTATTATTATTGTTCGTAATATTACATACGAACACTTTTCTAAATTCGGAGCCCAGACAGTGCTGAAGCGGATTGCATGTGTCAGTGGTTTATTTAAAAAGCATTTGCTATGCAATAGGTCTCATATTTAAGCGAGTTCGAGCTATTGACATTGCAAATAACGTCTTTTATTTTTGTTTTAAAAACATAAATAAAAGGCATTGTCAATTACAATGCCAATAGCTTAGACTTGCGTAACTGCGAGACCTATTGCATTGCAAATGTTTTTCTAGCAACTGCCTCTATGTAACAGTCTTGATAGAAAATGACCAGCGGAGGTCAGTAAAATACCAGAGTCACTTTAGCATCCCTTGATTTCATGCTGTAGAAACGTGTTCTATTTAGAAAGTGAGAAAAAAAGGATTTACTTCATTTTTACTTTGAACATAACTTTGGCACAGCCACCTTGCTGTCGTTTTCTACTTTCTCACCCCCACAAAAGTCAATAATATATTTCAGATTGATGCAGTGCTGTTTGTTAAAAATGTTTCCGCCACCAGTAGTGCAAATATGTTTTAGGGACAGGTTTCAGAGATGCCTGCATGTAAGTGACCGCTCAGACCTGAAGTTCTGGTGATTGGAATCCATGCTGAAATTCTGTCAGCAACAGTTGGTGAATAAATCGAATAGCGCGAGGTTGGATTGAAGCTAGGCTTGCAGCTGGGTGGGAGCGCTCAGGAGTCCGCGTACCTAGTTACAGTGGCATTGACTAACGCAGCTGCTTTTGTTGTGGAATATCTCGCAGGCTTGGCTGTCCGACAGGCTTGAAAAGTAGCAGAGATCACACAAACTGTGTGCGCACTGCAGCGTGCCTCCAATAGAAGATATGCTGCAATGGTATGTTTACTGTGTTTCATTTCCAGATCTGTCACAATTTATCTCGATTCCTATTACGCTCTTTTTGTGCCTCTGAAGTGTTGAGAATTATGTAAATATATCAGAACTTCTGTTCTCGTTTAAAAAAGCTTCTAACATGCCTTGTAAATGGCCTGGGCTAGGTGAACACTGTTTGTAAATGTGAATAACGCCCTAATCTGGAACAGTTTTTTTTTTTATAGAGGCTCGCTAAGCATTTTGCCATTCTTCAGAGATTTAGGCTCCATTACAGATTATATTCACGTTTGAATATTCGTAGTTGAATAATTTGGTCCACGGTCAAGTAACTGGTTTCAACCACACTTAGGGGGTCATTAGTATGACGGGCGGACTTTGTCTGCCCGCCATACCTCCGGGAAACGGGACCGCCCGCTGAGGGAGCGGCAGTCCCGCACTCCCAATTAGGATGCACCCGCCACACTGGCCGGCGCATGGTGCATTTGCAACATTGCGGCGGGCGGTGCTGAATGCACCGCCTGCCGCAATGCCACAAAGGCAGGTTGTACCTTTCAATGCACAACGTGACAGGCACCGTGCGGTGCCTGCCACGTTGGTCATTGAAAAGCAGGGGCCCCATGTGCACCCTCCAGAGTCCCTGGGGGCCCGCAATGGGCCCCTGCAAGCAGACTCTGCATGCCTTTCCGTGCGGGCAATGCCGCCACGGAAAGGCATGTTCCCGCCAACATTATAATATGGCTGGCGGTGTCTAAAAGACACCACCACCATATTGAACCCTTTTCCATCCAGTCGACTTGATGACCGGGCGGAAAATCGGCAGACGGTCTTTCCGTCCGCCGTTGTCCCCCCAGCCATTGTAATATGGTGGGGGGTCTTTGCTGCACGGATGGCGGGCGGATCACCCCCGCATTGCCGGCGGTGACTACCGCCAGCCATCCTAATGGGGCCCTTAGTACGTATAAAGTTGGTGCCTGGGCCTATCGGGCCTATACAACAGATGAAGCCAACACTTTTAGATTAGTTGCCTGGGATGCCTCGTGACTACTTCCCTTACATCACGCCTTTATTTTTATACTGAGGCCCACGTCACTGTGGGGACAAACCACTGTCCGGGCGCAGCGGATGTGCACACCTTTGCACCCCCATATCCCACTAGGCAGTGGAACACTACATTTCTTCCCAACTTTAACAGAAATCAAAACATAATGACAGTTCGCATAGACTTCATAATAAACAGTGTTCCAACAACATCACATATTAACAGAGTTCATGCGGTTACCACTCCGTCAACTACTGTCTGCTTCAACATCTTCTTCACACCAGGAACTCTGCCAGACGGGATGAGAGAGCATGGTTGCTTCTTAGTCCATATCTGGAATAATCACAGCAACCTGAGCAGGTAGGCAATTGGGAGTCAGAGTCCTCGTTCTCAAGTGGTGCTGGGGAAGAGGCCTAGGACAGCCTAGGCCTGGCGTCATCCAACAGGGATCACATTCGGGACTCACTCAGAAGAGAGGCTGGCAAGTCTGGGGTGGTATCTTCATCTCTGAACACAAGTCCTCCTCTTGGATACAAAAATCTCTATCATCGTTGTGGACTTTCTTAAAAAAGATGTTACGATTTACCTCTTCCTCCCCTTTTCGAGCAGTGACCATCGTTCCTCGCCTTCTCACCACTCTCCATAGTTGGGGTTCAAAGGGGAGGCAAAACTTGCTACCCTGGATGGCGATCCTTTAGGTAGACCTGGTCTCCTTGATCAATGGAGGACACGCTTGCCCTCCATCTGATGCTGGATTGATCATTGGTATTCTTCTGTTTGCGGAGTACCACTGTGCCATGGATGGGCTCTGGAGTCCAGGTGTGGTGATGGAGAATAGTGTCTCGCATATTTCGCCTCATACTGGCTTATCCCAGAGCTCTCTCAGTAGTCACATGGGGTGTCATTCTGTAGTCTCGCAAAAAACTGTAAATGGACCTTTCGATGGGTGAACTGTCAGCGTGAGCTATGCGGATCACCTTATTAAGGGTTCTTATGAAACATTCCACTTCCCTGGGCCATCTCGGGGTTACCTTGCGATGTTGGTTGCCTAACGAGTTTAGATAATCCGCAAATTCCTGCTCATGGAATGGAGGACCGTTGTCCATATTTACCATCTTGAAAATGCTGTGGGTAGCAATAACCTTCTCCATTTTGGTAATGATTTTGGCAGCCATCTGCGTCAACACTATCTCTACCCTTGGGTACTTTGTGTGGTCGTCAATGATGACTAGAGCGTAGCAACTATCGGGGAGGTGACTGAAGTCCATGCTGACATGTTCCCAGGGGTGTTCTGGGTTGTCTTCTGTGATCACCAGGAAGGGCCGATTCGGGACGCCTGACACTTGGCATCAGCGGCATGACCTGACAGTGTGCTCCACCATCTTGTCCATCCCTGGAAACCATACCTTGGCGTGGTGATGTATTGTGAGTTGGGGTGAGGTAGCAGTTGGCGATACCACCACCTGAGGTCCATCTCCAAGAACCACACAGCACCATTCAAATCCCCCGGTATGTCGTCAATGGTAGGAGTGAGGTAAAGCTCCCTCCTGATGGCAGCATTCGGAAGCTGCCTAATAACGCAGATGCGGACCTGCCCCGGTTGTTTTGGCTTTTTTGGTACCACTACTGGGGAGACCCACAGGGTGGGCCCGATGATCTTCTCAATTACTCTTTTGTACTCCAACTTTTCAAGCTCCTCTTCCACCTTCCACCTCACATCGAAGGTGATGCGCTGGTGTCTCAATGCTACTGGTTGGATGGATTTGTCAATATGATGTCTTATGTATTTGTTCTTGAGTCACCCTATGCCTTGAAAGACTTCACAGAACTCCTCTAGAAATCTCGCAATCTCTTCCTCCTGAACAGCAAACGCAAAAGATATCAGCTGTAGTGTCTCAGCCTTGGCTCCACTGATGAGCATGCCCTTCTCTCTTTGGCTACGTAAATCGTACTGTCCGACTTCTGCTTGTGGAAAGAAATCATGGAAGTAAAGTATTCAATGAGAGGATTGGTGTCTTTTGTCAA
This sequence comes from Lissotriton vulgaris, assembly GCF_964263255.1. NCBI lineage: Eukaryota > Metazoa > Chordata > Amphibia > Caudata > Salamandridae > Lissotriton > Lissotriton vulgaris. The sequence continues at coordinate 441,468,802 of NC_141696.1, read as the reverse complement.
TATGGGGACACTCGGATCTTTGCATCCAGTAATGGGGGACTTAGGCTTATGGTGCAGTAGGTGTGCGCGGACACGACTTCAATGGAAGCCCCCATGTCAATGGTGGCTGTTATGTTCTGGCCATGGACTTGGACTTCGTACTTAAGAAGGTGATGGCGATTGCGAGAAGGTTTTTCTACTGCATGGACGTAATTTACTGTGTACTCATCAGCATCGTCCATGTCCTTCTGTCAGTAGTTTCATTCACCGCATGTGCTGTTTCGTTCTATGATTTGGACAATAGGGATACCTTTGCAAAATGATTCACCTTCCCACAGGCAGAGCATTCCTTCCCTTTTGCTGGGCACTCACTCATTTGGTGTTGGGGCCATCCACAGTACCCACACTTTTTCCTCTTATTTTGTGGACGTCTGGGTGGGGGAAGGGCTGTCCTTGCTTTCACAACATTCTCTTGCTGTGTCTTTATGGACAGGTGAAGTGCAGCTTCCATATGTGAGTCCATTGCCTTCGCTAGTTCCTTAAACCTCCTCATAGACAGAATATTCTACAGCTGTTTTCCTGACTCTTGGAGGATGTTCTCCCTTAGTTTCTCCGAATAGCACCCCATGATAATCTGAGCCCAGATTTCTTCTTGTTCGTCTTGGAACCCACACATGTTTGCTAGTTCTTTCAAACTCCTGTAGAATGAATCCAGTGACTCATTGGCTTCCAGGCGGGCTTGTTTGAACACAAAGTGTTCTTCATCTTTGTTAGCCATGGGATAACAACCATTTACAATGCAACGGTCTCACCTTCGGAAAAGTTAGAGCTATAGGCATTGTAAATGACAAACTTTTTATTTATGTGTTGGTTTTGAAAACAGATAAATAAATGGCATTGTCATTTACAATCCCAATAGCTTAATCTCTCGCAAATACGAGACCTATTGCATTTGCACCCACACCCACACACAAAGAGCCACACACACACACACACAGAGCCACACAGCCACACACACACACAGAGAGCCACACAGGCTCAGAACTGAGGAAAACATGCGTGTGGAAGCTGGAATCAGGTGGTACATTACCACATGCAGTTCCCTGACACACAACTTTTTCTTTGCACATTTTCTTAATGCTGTTGGCAGGAGGGACGTGTGTGGATGAGTATTGGATTTTATCGGGGCACTCCTGCACCATGTAAAACTCGTAATCATGAGGGGGCAGAGGTACTGCCATGATTCAGAATGAAGGCCTTAACGTTTAGAGTTGTGTAACTAAAGGATAAATGGCACTGTAGAGTCATGTAATTAAAGGCTGTATGACAGTGGTCCGTAAAGTACAACTGCAAATAGTGACTGTGTACTCAAACAAACAGAAGACTTACCAGCTCACTACCTCCTGGCTCAGAGGGACCTGAGAGTGGAGAGACTGCCAGTAGCAGTTTTTTTTCTCCTCATCTCACTGTGTCAAGTCTTTGTGGAACTTTTATAGCCATACTTTCTACCTGTGGACCGCTTGACTGACCATGCTTCACTTGGGTCGCCTGACTCTTCCCCTTTAGTACCGGGGACATGGTGTAATCATTGGAGCGACTGGATCATTCTTATATTCCTTCCCCACCTCATTAGAGGGTGCCAGATGTTAGATGGCTTATCCTCTGCCCTCTCATATTCCAGCCAAGCCATGAAAAAAAGATGCTTTTAACCAGTCCTCACTTCTCGGGGCACAAGGCGGTCTTTCCATCTCCTACATATTTCCCTTCTTGCCAGTAGGATCATGTACAGTAAGAGCCCTTTTTCCTGCCATGTGGCAGTCTACTAGAATAGACCGTCATCTCAAATATAATCAGAGAAGGATTGATTTCGATCCTGGTCTTTAAAAGTCCAGACAGTGCGTGTCCCACATCTTTCCAGAATGATTCCAGCTCTTTACATTCGGAAAACATGTGGATGTCATCTGCCAACAATTCCTCGCATCTCGGGCATTTTGGTGGTTGTAAAAGGGCAAATTTCACATTTTTATAAGGAGTATAGTAAAGCTAATTGACCATAAAAAATGGTTCTTTTTCAGACAGGCGGGATTTATATATTTGTATAATATCTTCAAAGATGATTCAAGCATGCCCTCAGCCTGCGGTGCCATAGAGGAATTGTTCCAAACCCCCTCTGCGGAGGCTATCCCATTGTCTTCAGCCTTTAGTATATGTTGATACCATACCGAGATTTCCTTTTTAATAGGTGCAAAGGATTGACTTAGCCTTTCTATTTCCTCATTACTTTTTATCTCCTCATGTCCCGCCGTATGCCAAGACACCAATTGAAGATATTTAAATCTTGATAGATCTGTCCCTACCTTTGCCCTCAAATACTCCCATGGGTATATCCCTTCCTCATCCATTAACTCTTTCCATTTCATAATCCCGGCCCTTTTTATAGGTACTGCCAAGGCGTCATTCAGGCAGTCCGGGGTACCAGGTGAATCCCAAACTGGGGCTGAATCTGAATAGTACCCAATCCCACTGCTTACCCTTACCCTGTACCATGTCTGTAGGGCAGTTTTTAGTACCTTCAAACAAACCCGCTTGAAGAATCGCGGAGATCCAAATTCAAGCATAAAGACCTCACTTCCCCCTTCTCCTCTCACCATTTCTTCCAACAATCTGCCCCAGGATGAGTCGTCCGGCTTAGTTAGTAGCATGCGTAAACTTTTAAACTGAAATGCCACTATGTATAAACTAATATCGGGGAGAGCTAACCCACCTTTTAATAAACTTCTTCCGAGTTTCTTTCAGGTCAGGCGCACCCCTTTGTCCCCCCACACAAAACTACCTATTTTACTCAGTATCTTATTTATCTCTTTTTTAGGGAATATTAGCGGTATTGTAGAAAACAGATAGGAGAACTTGGGGAGGATGACCATTTTCACTAGGTTCACTTTCCCATAGATGGACAGTGGGCGGTTCTTCCATCTGCTAAACAAACGGTCCATTTCCCTAGTTGTTCTGTCTAGGTTTAACTTAGGGACTCGATCTAATTACCTCACAATATATATTCTCAGATATCTAAACTCCAGACTCTCAGTACCATACCATTGATCTACATTCCAACACATGACCTCAGTCTTGAATCTATTCACCTCATAGCCTGATAGTATACCAAACTCTGCTGTCAGTTCCTCGATCCGAGGGATAGCTGTACCTGGGTCTCTTGTGTATAAAATCAGGTTGTCCGCATACAGGGCGAGCTTAGAGCTATACTGACCGGACTGAAATGGAGGTATGACAGGATCAAGCCTGATTGCCTGGGCCAGAGGTTCAATATATATATTGAACAGCAGCGGGGAGATGGGGCACCCCTGTCTGGTTCCCTGCTGAATATTAAAGGCTGATGTTAATATGCCGTTTAGGAGAATCCTTGCAGAGGCACCTTTATAGCAGTTCTTTAATGTGTGAATAAATACTGGCCCAAACCCCATTATTTCCAGCACTTCCCACAGATAGTCCCAGCAGACTTTATCGAATGCCTTGGCCGCGTCTAAAGCTACCACAACCAAGGGTTCAGATTTTCCTACTGCTAGGTCTATATTTCCTAATAAGAGGTGTGTTTGAACTTCGATGTGCCTTCCAGCCACAAAGCCCTTCTGATCTGCATGTATTAGTTTAGGTGTTAATTTAGCCAATCTCCCCTCCAAAATACCCATAAAGATTTTATAATCGCATTTAGCAGGCAGATTGGTCTACATGAGTCTGCCCTTAGGGGGTCTTTCCCAGGCTTCAAAATCAGAACAATAATAGCTGCTTTCCATGAGTTAGGGACACTGCCCGTAGGTGAATACATAGAGTTAAAAATGGTTCCAAACACAGGGCACAGTTCCTCTATCAGTTGTTTATACACTTCACTTGGAAGCGCATTACTGATCACCCCCAATTAGATACTATACTGAAACTCCTGATAAATCAAAGAGCAGAATCGGAGCTACACTATCAACAGCTGAAAAATGATAATATAAGACTGCAAAATTCCATAACCGATATAGCCTCTATATTAAAGGGTATCACACAGGAGATAACAGAGCTCCAACAACGTACGGTCTTAGTAGAAGAAGGAACCCAACGACTTGATTCCACGGTGGAGCGTCATGATGCTGAGCTAACTCAACTTCAGGGGAAAGTTGAGGATTTAGAGAACCGTCAAAGAAGGTCCAACCTCAAACTTTATGGAATACCGGAAGGACTGGAGGGATCTGACCCGAGAGCTTTCTTAGTGAAATTACTACCCCGAGCATTCCCGGACCTCTCAGACTGGGATTGGGACTCTCAGGTGCAGAGAGCACACAGACTACCACTTGTCCAAAAGCGTCAGAGTAATAAATTTCCACGCCCAATTTTGATGTATTTCGGTAATTTCCTGCTTCGACAAGCGGTCTGGCAAAAAGCTAAGCCTAATTCCCCAATAGTTATTGACAACCTTACCATCTTTGCTCGGTCAGATCTTAGCAAAGCTACAATGGACAAAAGATGGGAAATGCGCAAACTGATTGACCCAATCAATAAATTGGGAGGCTCGGCTTACCTACAAGAACCTGCTCGACTCAAAGTAATCATGAAGGGGCGCGTACATTTTTTTAGTGAAATACATGAGGCACAGGAATATTTGGCTAGTCTGAATAAGAGTCAAAGGAGTAATGATTGAAAAGAAAAATGGAACATTTCTGTTGTTTTCAGCTGTTCTCAGCTTTATTCATATATAAAGAGACTCAGAAACTTTCTTATAGATAGTAACTGAATATTAAGACATAGAATATAGGCTGGGTTTCTCTGGGCACATTTAGTCACTAATTTTGATGCAGCAGAAAAATAAAACAAGTATGCATTCTGGGTGGAGGTGGAGGTGGAGGGAGCTTTATGGTCCTGGCCGCAGGCGCTGCCTTGTCAGCGGCAGCACTAGGTAGGGGGGGGGGGGTGGGCGGGTCTTCGCAGGTTAGGATGGGTGGAGGGGCGGGAGATGGGGGAAGGGGGAGAAAAGAAAAAAAATATTTTCAACCTGGTAGAAAAACTTGCTGAGAGCCTTTTTTTTTAAAATTATGCTATATATTTTGAAATGCGTATAAAAATGCTGAATTTTGACAATATCTTTTTTATCAGAGATGTATAACATTAGATGCTTGGCTTGGAATGTTTCAGGGCTGAATAACAAACGTAAGAGGCAGTTAGTGGCTGAAGAATTAAAGCTATATAATCCTCATCTAGTATTTCTGTCAGAAACTCATATTATAGACAAAGACAAGAAGCTACTAAATCAGTTAGGTTTTGAGATGATAATCAGTTCAGCAACCACGTCCTCCATTAGAGGGGTAGCTATCCTAAAAGACAAAAGGTTCAAGGCAGAAATAACTAAAACAGAGGGCGATAAATGGGGGAGATGGGCTATAGTCCAATTTTGTTTCGGTAATATGAAGTATGTGGCATGTGTAATTTATGGGCCAAACAAAGAAGACCCTAGAGTATTTGAACAACTAAACATAGCGTTATTAGATTGGGAGGGAGAAATAATAATTATGGGAGATTTTAATTGCATTCTGAATTGTCAGACGGACACAACACGCCCGGGCAATTACAAGCGAATGCCTAAAAATAGAGCATCCATTTTAAATCTATGTAAAATACACAATGTTAAGGACGTATGGAGTTCACTATACCCAAACTTTCCAGGCTATACATTCTATTCAGCTCCTCATAGACTGTGCTCTCGCTTAGATATGGCCTTTATCTCAAACACTCTAATGAGATCAACAAACATGGTAATATACCCATGCATTACATCTGACCACAATCCTATCATGATCGAATTTGCTCTGTCTTTGAAACATAAACCTCCAAGAGCTTTCACCTTCCCTAGGAATTTAGTATCAGATGCGAATTTTATTTCACGATTAAAACAACACATCACAGAATTTTTGACTTTTAACAGAAATACAACTTCTTGCTTAACAGTGTGGGACACTTGTAAAGCCAGCATCCGAGGGTTTACACAAGCCTTTGTCTTGAAACAAAATCATGAAAGAAATAATTATAAATTAACTTTGACCTCTGACATTGTAGCTGAGGAGATAAAACTTGTAAAAGCTTTAAGAGATAATCTTCCAACCCTGGACATTAGCGCAAATCTTAGTCAGCTAAAATGTAAAACCAAAGAGACTCTTTTAAAAAAAAGAAGTGCACAAGTTCATAAATACAAATTTTCACAATATGAAGGTGGCGACAAAATAGGAAAAATTTTAGCATTTAAAGTTGCAGAGGATAGAGCACAGTCTACGATTTCCCAAATTGTGGGGGGCTGACAACAAGAGATATAACCAACCGGAAGATATAATTCAACAATTTGCTAAATATTATGAAACCTTATATACACCAGAGAATATGTCTAATGATAAAATAATTGAAAATTATTTAAAAGAAAATGTAACAACTAAATTATCAAGAAATGAGACAGAGGAATTGACTTCAGAAATAACTAATGAAGAATTAAAAGAGGCCATAAAATCACTCCCATTAGGCAAATCTGCTGGTGAGGACACCATCCCTTTAGAAATTTACAAATCATGTATGGAAGAGCTAACACCCTTTCTTCTGGAAGTAATCACTTATATTGGCAGAACCGGATCAGCCCCCCGCTCTTGGAATAAAGCCAAAATTATCTTCTTTCATAAAAAGGGTAAACCTAGTGAGGAGATGGGCTCATATAGGCCAATCTCCCTGATCAATGCTGATGCAAAGATTTTCGCCAAATGTCTGGCCAGAAGATTAGCACCACTAATGCCTAAAATTGTAAATACGCAGCAACATGGATTTATAACAGGGAGAGATACATCAGCTCATGTTAATACGGCAATAACTGCGTTCGACATAGCAGAAATAGAGGCTACTCCCCTGGCTATGATAATGTTGGATGCCGAAAAGGCGTTTGATCGGGTGGGGTGGGATTATTTATGGCACGTAATGGAATCAATGGGGTTTGGTGGAAAATTCTTAAATGGGATTCGGGCACTTTATGACAACCCAATAGCATACACTAGCTACGGCGGTCTTACCTCACAATGTTTTCCAATTAAGAGGGGTACACGTCAAGGATGTCCCCTATCACCTTTATTGTTTGCTCTTTCACTGGAACCGTTTTTAAAGGCTTTGGATACTCAGGCAGGAATAATACCTTTCAAGACTGGCAGTCAAAGTTTAAAAATTACTGCGTACGCGGACGATATTGCCATATACTCTATCGAAACAACTGATACTTTAAAAGCTATCAAATCTGAAGCTTTAAAATTTGGTAATGCTTCAGGTTACAAATTAAATGCTCACAAAACTCAAATAATAGCTAACTTTGTACCCCCTCAACCAACACCCGAAATATGTAAGACCGCGACATATCTCGGAATTAAAATTACCTCAAATGTTAAAGAACTTAACAACATTAACTATAAAAACTTAATGAAAACTACTATTTCAAACTTAAAAAAATGGCACCGACTCCCATTAAACCTAATTGGCAGAATAAATCTGATAAAAATGAAAATAATACCAAAATACATATATCTATTCAGATCAATTCCTCTGGCACAGAACAGACTCTTCTTTAAACAACTTGATAGGATCTTCTGCAACTTTATTTGGGGCTATAAGAAGGCTAGAAGATCGCTAAAAATGTTGAAAAATCAAATAGGATCTGGTGGTCTTAATTTTCCAGACCTGAAATTATACTTCTGGGCTTCTTTTATAAGACGTATTCGATCACTACTAAATGAAGAGGACTTACTTTTCTTTCACTATTTATCATTAAAAGGAGATTCTAAACAATTTTTTCTACGCATTACAGACCCAAATTTTTACAAAAGGGTTAAGTTTAAGACCATACGAGATACAGTAAAGATATGGAAAGACATACTTAAACATTGTAAAACCACTATATTTCATTCACAGTTAATCTTATGGGATAATCCCGGATTGCCGAGTATATTTGGCGATGGGTCGTCTCGTGTATGGCAACGGAAAGGAATTATGGTTTTGGGCGACTTATATAATTCTCGAGGCATACTGAATTTTCTAACTTTAAAGCAACTATATGGTCTATCCGACACACACAGATTTAAATACATACAAATACATGATTTTCTAATACGGAAAAATAGAATCAACACTTTGTCGAATGGGGGTATATGGGACATCTTTAACTCTAAAAAAGAGAAATCAATAATTAGTACGGCTTATAAATTCTTTATAGGTCTAAGCTCCAACGATAATGATGTATTAGCAAAAAAATGGAATTTAAAACTCGGAACTAATCTAACCGGAAAACAAATGAATACATCTTATACTAACATTCACGACTATGTAAGATCATCCAGTTTGCGACTACAACAGTATAGAACTATTTATATGTTATATTATACCCCTGAAAGATTTTCTAAATGGTCTTCGAACAACATCACAAGAGAAAAAACTAAATGCCCGAAATGTGACGAGTATGCGGCAGATCTTGTCCATATGTTGTTTTCATGTCCGAAACTAGTAACATTTTGGGAAGAAGTGGGAAAGATTCTAACCACAAAAAACATTCTTAGCTTACCACTATCTGCATCCATGGTAATATTTGGCCCACTCAATACAAGTCAACCACATTGTATACTACTATCAATTTTACTTTCTTGTGCCAAACTAACTTTAGCCCGAGCCTGGATTAATCCCAACCCACCCAACGCTTTGGAATGGTGGTACCTGGTCAATGAAATAAAAATTTTGGAAGGTACGCTAGCAGAACTAAGGGGTGTTAGATCGCTAAAAAAATTTGAGAAAATTTGGGGAAGCCTAGAAATGAATTGATCAACTTAAATAATCATAATATATGCTCACCTATGTCTTTTTACCCTATGTTAAGTTATTTTCTACTTAATGTTAAGTTATCTTCTACAAAATGAGAAGAATGATCAACTCATGCTTAATTTGGTATTTATTGGTTGAATGACAACTTTGTTGAAGGTTTTGTAATCTTATACCAGGTGAAAATAAAATAAAAAAATATTAAAAAAAAAAAAAAAAAAAAAGGAAGCGCATCCATACCAGCAGCTTTTTTGTTTTTTGATTTCTTTATCTGTGCTGCTATCTCTTCTACTGTGATAGGGGCGTCCAGACTATTCCTACCCTCTTCAGAAAGTATTGGCAGATTTTTACTGACCAACCATGTACGTATAGCTTCAGTGGACGGATTAACATCCTTTCTATATAGATCTGTAAATAGCGAGATGAGGCATCTTTGCATATACTCTATTTTGCTCGATGTTTCCCCATTACTGTTAATTATTAGCTCTTTGATGTCGTTCCTAGCCCGGTCAGTTCTGGATTTCCAAGCCAATAACGCTCCTGCCTTCTCTCCGTATTCAAAGTTATCCATCCTACTTGCATCCCACTGGGCTTTACACTTTGCATCTAACTTCCCTCTGTATGTTTGTTTTGCCAGATCTAAATCCTGTTCGATCTGGAGAAGCCGTTCCTGCTTTGGCTTATGAGTATTGATCCTTTCCAACTCCAGCTGTCCAATTCTAATCTCGATTTCCTTCAGTATCCCTGCCTCCATTCTGTTCTTAGCACATATGATAGCATGGAGCCTCCCTCTTAACCCAGCCTTATAAGCATCCCAGATATAATCCAAAGTTGAGGACCCCATATTGAATAAAAAGAATTCTGAAGTGAAGGCCTGGATAGAGTCATTTATCTCTGGGTTGGAAAGCATAGCCCTCTTTAGCGTCCATCTGGGCTGCGTCTGCAGTTTGCTTTTCAAATACACAAACTGCAGAGGAGCGTGGTCTGACAGTAGACAAGGTTTAACCACTATCTTCTCGATATCGGTAATGGAGTGTCTATCTACAAAGACATAATCAATCCTAGAGGCATGTTTGGACTTCTTACTATAGAACGTATATCCCTGGTGCATTCCCTGCTTAGTTCTCCACATGTCCTCCAGGTCTAGATCGTGAATCATATTTCGCAGTGCCCGCCGTATCTTTGGTGCCCCTATAAAGTTACTCACATCGGACCTGTCTTTAATGGGATCCAATAATACATTAAAATCCCCTCCCAAAATGTAAGGTGGTGCCTCCAGCATCAATATAGATTGTAGTTTCAGGAGGTAGGAGGGGTCATCCACATTGGGGCCAATGCTATTTTCACTACTATCCATCTCCCAGAGGTATCTGTTTGGACCCCCCTGATCGTGCAGGAGATACCATGTTTAACTAGTATGGCCAGTCCTCTATTATGTGCTGTCTGCTGTGATACCTCAAAATGTTTTATCCATTTTGTCCTGGAAAATACAGAACGACTTTCAATTAAGCTCAGATGCGTCTCCTGTAATAAGCAGATCTGAGCACTCGACAGTTCCAGATATTTAAGAATAAGTCTCTGCCTACGGGGGCACCGCATTCCATTGACATTCCAAGTAGTGAGTTGTCTGTTTACTTCTCAAACTTTGGTCTCCCATCATTCTTTCAATTTCCTAGCAGGCGTAAATTCTTGATTCTGGTGAGATGAGATTTTTTTTCCCCCTATGCTCCCCCCCCCCCCAAGCGCTCCCCCTGTAACCCCACCCCTTGCCATCTCCCCCTGTGCCCTCCCCCCCATGAGGAACCCTCCCTTCCAATAGGCTAAGCCTTTTTGACTCAACTCCCTCACCCGGATGCAATATTTGTTTTCATTTTTCTTTTTTAAAAGTGTACGAGATCCTGAAAATTCATCGCTATATCATGGTATTCGTACAGCTGATCGACCAACCTGAGTGGCATAAAAAGGTAGAAAGAAAGAGAAGAAAAAAGAAAGAACCAAGGAAGAGAAAGAGAAAAATGAAAAAGGGGAAAAAAAGAGCAAGAGAAACAGGACAAAGTCTCTATTCACTGCCCTTTGATCCCTGTTCTTTCCTGATCTTCAAAATTAGAGTATCTGCCTCTTCCCCTGATTTTACCAGATGCATGTGGTTATTCCACATCACCCTGAGGTGTGCAGGAAACCTTAATTGTGCCCTTGCCCCCAATCCATTCAGCTCCTCCAGCCTTTTCCCAAGCTCCCACTGTCTAGTAGCTGTCACGTGGGAGATATCGGACCTTATTTGAAAGTTGGAGGGGTTGGAACTGTTAAAGGCAATTGATTTTTCTTTCAGAGCCAACAAGAGGATCTGCTCCTTCACTGTGTAGGACAGAAAGTTTAACAAAATCTTCCGTGGCTACTGCCTAGCAGGATTCCTTCGAAAGAGGTCTTGATGTACCCTCTGAATTTCCCGTGCTAGGTCCACCGTATCATCCCCCTTCAAAACAGTTCCCTTTATCAACGTTATCACAAACCCCTTCAGGTCAGCCCCTTCCAAGGCTTCAGGAACATTAAGTCATTTTAGGTTATTCCCTCTATGATTCTCTAACCTTTTGATGTCTTCTTTTAATTCTCAATTTTGCGTGCTTAACTTCGCGACCACTTCATCGGTGGCTTGCACGGAATCCCTTATCAGCGGCAGTTCCTTTTCCAATGCCTCTGTTCTTAAGGAGACATCATCCAGTCTCTTTGCTAAGACTTCACATGAGGTCTGGATAGCTGCCTGGTTTGACTCGGATTTTAAGAAACGACTAGCCAACTCTGCTTGGTTATTTTCCGATACAGTAAACCTGTTCGTTATTTCCTCTTTCATAGTCAAGAGAATGTCCGCCAAGGTTGAAGAAGTTACATACGGGTTAGATTTGCTGATATGTACTGCATTTCTCCGCATCTCGGTCTGTCCGAGAGGCGGATGACATGCTTAGGGGTATCTCCTTCTTCGGAATTACTGTCTACCAATGCAGAGTACTTATTTGATAGACTCACATCCGGATGCACACTCAAAACAACTTCATTCTCAGCCTCGATTTCCACTGTGTCCGCCTTACCAGCCTCACCGCTTGGGGAACTTTTCGTGAGGCTTTCACAGATTTTCTCTTGTTTTCAAAACTCCCCTCCAGTGGGGAAAGTTTCTTTTGGTCTACTGTGCCCTGCTTGCCGACAGGTTTTTGAGTTACAGGTGCGGGGGGAGGATGGGGCGTCGGTGATTTTAAGGGCTTTGACGACTTGGATGGTGTCTGGGAACTGCTGGTGCCCATAACTTTATAGTATGCTTTCAGTGAAGGAGTAACCTTTGTGTATAGCGGGACACACTTCTTAGTTTTTGCTTGCCTTCTGTTTACCCCTGTATCTTTTTGTTGTTGTTCCTAAACCAGACTCCTCTAGGTCTTCGTCTGGACTGCAGGTTTTCCCCCTACCTCGCTTACTACACAATCTTACAGTAGAAATGGGAGGGGATATTCGTGTGGGGTACCCTGAACTTCCTTAGAGGGGGTCTTGTGTCAGTCTGGCCCTAAGTGTGTACCTATTCACCTTTGTGCCTTGCGTCTGAACCTTCACAGTAACTTCAGTGCGCTGTACTATATCCTCCGCTTTTACTGGTTTTACCGGGATATCCACTCCCCACGCCTCAGTCCCCCCAGAGTTACATGTATCACCATCCATCCATCTGCCTGTGTCTCCAAAAGCTCCCCCTCCCTTCCGTGTGACAGTAATACTTTCCTTAACAGGTAGACTCAGTTCCCTCAGTTCACTCACTCCACTTTGGCAGGCACCCCCCGAAAAATACTTTAAGATGTACCTCCGATGATGCCCCTCCATGGGGGTTACTCTGGCTGACTCCGCTGCTATGGATGGGAGTTTTAACGATGTTAATTTGATCCAGATACTTATACCTGCCGCGCTGAAAGCGCTAAGCACGCTGCTGCTCTCACCGCGCCCACTGCCTCCTCCGTTGTGCAAGCCTCCGTTTCTCCGCCACAGCACTCGAAGCAAACACAAAGCCGAGACGCGTCTCTTTCGTGCTTGGGCTGCCTCCGCCCACCGCGTACACCGGGCGTTCTCACTGCACCCTCTGGAGCCAAAGCCAGTGTTAAAACACTGAGCTACACCGCCAAAACCTCCTTTCATTATGCTGCCCCGCTAAAGCCATCGCGTTTAGCAGCTCATCCTGCCGCTCAGTAAGTAAAAACAAACCGCTAAACAGTCAGGATCACCATTTGCGTCCTTGCATCCGGTGGAGCCGAGCTGCAGCCGTTTAGCTGACGGCCGCCATGTTCCTCCCGCTGGCCACTAAATCCCTCCAGTGAGCAGTGTTTGACAAGTAGCTCAAGTTCTAAGGAGGTGCCCAGAGGTGATGAGGTCAAGGAGTTTCTTGCAGGGCAAGGCCAAACACCATCTGTACGAGCACACTTTGGCAGGTCAAAGTTTGCACCCAGCTGATACCGAGGTGTGGCATTGTACTCGCGAGTACTCTATTCTTGATAAAGTTTATGCCCTGTGCCTTGTACCTCTTGCGCACAACTGAAGGGCATCCACAGATGGAACTATATCATGGGTATTGGCTTAGATAAAGCATATCAAGACAACAGCAATCAGGGGTGTGGTCTGGCCACGAATGAAGATGGCCGCTTGATTCTGAGCTCCACATGCGGGAGGTCCCTCTGGGGAAGCTGAGGGCTATCAAGTGTTGCAGTGGTGGCCAGCCAAAACTCCATGACCCAGCCTTGATCAGGGCTGCTCATTGGGGATCCCTTGACGGCACCCACGCCTGAGCGGCACCGTCCCAACTGCTGTGCTGTCTGTGCCGCATACGGGGAGCCTTCAGAGAGAGGTGGTATGGCCGAAAGTGTGGCTGACGGTGCCTGTGTGCACTGCCACCAAGGTGCGGCCTGCCGGTCTGGTCACTCCTACCCCACTACATATGCCTGTGGTGACAATGGTATCATCTGGGTGCAATGTCTGGATGCCCTCTGACTGGGCCTGGCCATTTCCGCCCCCTGGCTTGTGTGCTTACCAGCCCCTTTGAACCGCCGCTGTTGAGGAACTCCATGAAATGACATGCCCACGTGGGGGCCGAGCTGACAGGATAAAAATCGGGTGAGCTCGTCGCTGCCCCAGCGTGAAGTCGCAGAGGCCAGCAGCGACACAGCGCCTACCCTGGGGGGCAACCTGCTTCGCCCTTCTTTAGGACTCCCAGCGAAACTCCCACCAGTACCAACAGACCATGAGTGCCGGTCACGAGGAGAACAGTAGGGCAGACGCAGAGGCTCAACTAGAGCCACATTTGGGGGGGCTAAGAAAACATTTCGGGGGGGGGTTGAATCTCTAAGCAGTGGGCAGATTGGAGCTGCAGGGGCCTCATTAACAATCAAAAGGTCTTTCAAAAGACCTGTGAAGTGCTCGGGTGCGGCTGTGTGTGCGCCCGGGAAGCTGTTTCATCACGGGCTGCCATACACGACCGGGGGGGGGGGCGGGGGGGATTATTACTTTCTTCATGGTCCCACTAGATCCCTTATAGCATACGACCACCCCACTACTGCTACCATAAGCACTCATGTAGGTTGGCATCACTGGTAACGAGACTCCCCCATTCTCCCACCACGTCCCATGTTCACCTCTTTTTTTTTTTTTTTTGGGTTCAAACTGCTTTATTGGAGTAAACAAAGTACAGTACACAGCTTGGTTCGCCTACAACCCGGAGGCCGGCAGCAGGAAAGGATGGACAGTACACAGCCTTGAAGCCGGCATCCCGGGGGCCCGGCGGCACATCATAGGCACATGTGATACTAGTTTCGTAGCCGGTGGTGTAGGACAGGCAAGGATGAGCAGCAGTCGAACAGAGTTTTTTAGCGAGAGAAGAGTCTCTCCGTTTTTGTGGAACAGTAACCAAAACACCCCAACTAGGTAGCAACAAAGAGGCAGCGCATGACTGTGTAGTAGGAGTAAGTGATAGTGGTGCAGTGTGACGACATGGGCAGGCAGAGGTGTGTAGGAGATCCCGTGTTCACCTCTTTATTCTCTCCCAACTCCGTCCCCGTTTGTTCCCTCAATAACCTGGCAACTACCCATCCCCTTTATCTGCCCTTTCCTTTCTCGACTGCCCAGGCTCTGAACCAGCTCATCTCTGGTCCATCCACTGCTTTCCCCAAAAGGACCCCTCACCTGCTCTCCTTCCTCGCTGCCCCCGGCCCCCTGGTTCTCCAGCATCTCGCAGAACTGGTCCAGGGTGACAGTGTCCTCGCCGCGACTCTGTCTTTGCTGCAGCCGGAGAACCACATCATGATGCTGTGCTACCAGTGACTCCTGAGAGGCTTCTTGGCGCAGGCGGGCTGCAGCCTCCTGCAGCTGGGCAGGATCCAGCAGGAGACCGGGTGCTGGCAGCACCCCGGGAGGGGACGTCTCCGGACCCCCACAGAGTCAACAGCTGTGCTTGACATGCCTTCAACCGCTCCCTCTTCTTCTCCGTTTCCCCCATTGCCCACTGCGTTCCCCATGGCGTCTCTGACCGCCGTGCCGCACCCTCCACCCTCCTCTACTGCCGGCATCTACTTCCCGAAGAGAGAGAGTTGTCAACTTCGGGCCTGCTCTGGTCTACCGTAAAGCGCCACACGAATGCCAGGAAATTCAGAGTGCTGTGAAAGTGCCCGGGGGGTGGCATGAGGGGGGGTGGGATGGGGGGAGCACACAGGATGAAAGTCAGGGGAGTCCCTCAGCATTGTTCCGGAGATGCCTGCAGCGATGCAGCACGTCATTGGGGGGGGGGGGGAGGGGGGGTTAACTCTTGATCAGCATCTCGCTCCCAGAGAGCCGGGGAGCGGCAGAGAATAAATCCCTCAGTCGGAGCCAGCAGTTGCTGCACCGCCCTCTCCGCTTGCAGGCCAGACATGGATCTCCAAAACGCCCCGTCATTTTTGGATTCGGGAAAGAAGCAAAAAAAACACGCCCCTCAATCCGAAACAGACGGGGCTTAAAGTGACAGACACAGCTCTTCTCCAATGGCTGGCCGCCATTTAGGAAGCCAGCCAATGGAGAAGAGCTAGCTCGTTTACCTCCGTACTAAAAAACATAAAATATCGCCAGCGAGACTGCGCAAGCGCAGCCTTCGCAGGTTGAGACCTAAAAATGGGCATTTAGAGCATTCAGGAGGGTGAAATCTGTTTTAGGGGTGGCCTTGCAAAAAGAGCAATTGATGGACAGAATGCAGAACAATGTTATACATTCACCCCAATACAGAGATCTGGGCCCAAACCCATCGTTTCTTTGCTCAACATGCCATTCCAGTTTGGACCCAGCCATATGCAAATCAGTCTTAACCCTGCGCAAAATAGGAACAGTCCAGCCCAAACTACCGGGCCAGGTCCTCTCTGGACTGGAAACAAGCATCCTAGGACTGCTTTCGGGCTTTCAGCGCTCATCAGTCGGGATAGCTTGACTCAAGTGGCATGGAGAGCACAGTACCCACGACTGGTCATACCCGACACACTCAGGGTGACCAATGTAAAAAGAACCATTGATGGACAGAATGCAGAACAAAGTCATACATTCACCCCAGTACAGAGATCTGGGCCTACATCCGTCGTTTTTTTGCTCACCCTGCCATATGCAAATCAGTCTTGACCCTGTGCCCAATGGGAAAAGTCCAGACCGAACTGCCAGGCCAGGTCCTCCCTAGACTCGAAACAAGCATCCTAGGACCGGTTTTGGGCATCAGCCCTCATCAGCCTGGATAGCTTGACTCCAGTGGCATGGAGAACACGAGACCCATGTCTAGGGATACGCATCCCACTCAGGTTGACAAATGCAAAAAGAACCACTGATGAACAGAATGCAGAACAATGTCATACAATAACCCCAGTACAGATATCTGAGCCTAAATCCATCGTTTTTTTGCTCACCATGCCGTTCCAGTTTGGACCCAGCCATATGCAAATCAGTGTTGAACCTGCACCCAATGGGAACAGTCCAGCCCGAACTACCGGGCCAGGTCCTCTCTGGACTGGAAACAAGCATCCTAGGACTGTTTTCGGGCTTTCAGCCCTCATCAGCCAGGATAGCTTGACTCAAGTGGCATGGAGAGCACAGTACCCACGTCTGGTCATACCCAACCCACTCGGGGTGACCAATGTAAAAAGAACCATTGATGGACAGAATGTAGAACAAAGTAATACATTCACCCCAGTACAGAGATCTGGGCCTAAATCCGTCGTTTTTTTGCTCACCCAGCCATATGCAAATCAGTCTTGACCCTGTTCCCAATGGGAACAGTCCAGCCCGAACTGCCAGGCCAGGTCCTCCCTAGACTGGAAACAAGTATCCTAGGACCGGTTTTGGGCTTTCAGCCCTCATCAGCCAGGCTAGCTTGACTCCAGTGGCATGGAGAACACGAGACCCACGTCTAGGGATACGCGCCCCACTCAGGTTAACAAATGCAAAAAGAACCATTGATGAACAGAATGCAGAACAATGGCATACATTAACCCCAGTACAGAGATCTGGGCCTAAATCCGTCGTTTTTTTGCTCACCCAGCCATATGCAAATCAGTGTTGACCCTGCGCCCAATGGGAACAGTCCAGCCCGAACTGCCAGGCCAGGTCCTCCCTGGATTGGAAACAAGCATCCTAGGACCGGTTTCGGGCTTTCAGCCCTCATCAGCCAGGATAGCTTGACTCCAGTGGCATGGAGAGCACAGGACCCACGTCTGGGCATACCCGTCCCACTCGGGGTGACAAATGCAAAAAGAACCATTGATGGACAGAATGCAGAACAATGTCATACAGTCACCCCAGTACAGAGATCTGGGTCTAAATCCATCGTTTTTTAGCTCACCATGCCTTCACCAGAGTCCTGTATATCCCATTGATGGCTTTCCCTCCCAGATGCAGTAGCAGGGCCCTCTGACTCTCCTGAGTGATGCCTGGCCCCTGGAAGTAGAATTATAGGTGGTCCGTTCAATCTTTCAATTTTAGCACCAACCAGGATGGTGCGCCGTCCACTGCAAAGGCTCAATAGCTAGTATGGTTGCCAGGGCTATCGGTAAGTGAACGATACTTCATTGCAGCAGCATGAGAGCTGTCTCTAGTCCTGTGGTGAATAGACAGTTGCCAGACCAAGGGTGTGTGCTTCGAGAGGGGAGCGTCAAAGAGTGTGTGAGGTGGCCTTGCGCCTTTCAGTCACTTTGCCCGGACTGTGTAAATAATGAGAAGGTGCCAAGAGGGTGCAGAAGGAGATGTGCTGCGACCGAGGTGTGGATCGTATATCAGCCAGCTAGTGCAATAGGACCACTCATATGCCAAGCACTACTGAAGGGGTAAGCTTTGACTCTCAATAACTGTGTGGCTGGGTGGAGGGTGTGCCATGACTGAGTGACAAGGCAGCAACACCACCACAGCCAGGACAGACGGTGGGGGCCGGGAGCGGCCCAAAGCAGGAGCCCAGGCAGGTGAGTGGGAATGCTGGGGCGTGGGCCATGCCATGCTCAGTGCCGGGAAGCAGCCACAGTCCTCAATAGATGGCCTACTGCATAGGAGGCGGTGCGTGTGTAGGAGCATGAGCTGCCCTGCTGGCAACAGAGACTTCGGGTCTTCCTGAGTAGGCGCCGCAGGACACGGGAGGAGCATCCTTGGGAGAGGATGTGGCCTAACAGCTAGGGTGGTCGATCTCATATCTGTGGAACCGGGTTCGAGTCCCGGCAGCAACGCTCAACATCTTGTGATTCTGGGCAAATCACTTAATCTCCCTGTGCCTAACAAAACTGAATGTGTCCTTGTGTAACATAACTGGTGCTCATGTAAAGCGCTCTGATACTGGATACCTTAGGGTCAAGTTTGCGCTATATAAAAATGGATTGCCAGTTGTTGTCAGCAGGGTTGGGCCGACCGGTGTTAGTCGGAGGAGTTCACCTGGTGCCAGCGGGCAATTGATGCACCGGTCGCCGGGCTGTCCTCGTCTGGATAGTGTTGCAGGCAGGTACACTGCGTGTGTTCCTAATGGGACACAGTATCCTGAAGCGCCTGCAGCCAGTAGGAGCAGCCCCGGTAGGGTAGGGCACGTGGTGAATGACCGCCTTGTTGCCAGTGTATAGTTGGTGATGGGGCCTGTTGGGCCTATAACAGACAATGCCAACACACATTTAGTTTAGTTGCCGGGGATGCCTTGTGACTACTTGTGGAGAAGTGTGGCTCACTGGTTAGAGGAGGCAGACCTGGAAGCAGAGGTCAGCCCGGGACCAGGGTTCAATTCCCGGCTCGGCGGGGTCTTGAGTCCTAAAATGTCCATGGACTCGACAATTCTCACTCCGGTGCCTACTCGATTCACGGGTTCACACTCTGCGACTCTGGGCAATAGCTTGCTTAATCTCCACAACGGCCCCTCGCGGCGGGATGCCTGGCTTTCACCTTGCGGATACCCTGCCGGGGTTATCTCACATGGGAATACCAGGACGGGTTCCCCAAGCAAGCGCTTAGAAACCGCTTGGTGATTTGCGCTATATAAATTCCTGTACATTTACATTTACATTTACTTGACGTCACAGCCCGCCTTTATTTTTATACTGATGCCCACATCACTGTGGGGACAAACCATTGTCCGGGGACAGCAGGTGTACACACCTTTGCACCCCCATATCCCACTAGGCAGTGGAACACTACAGTACATTTGCACCCAAATTCATTCATCCATTTCTGCCACAGAAATAAATGAAGCATTTGATGTCATAGTGCCTATGTCTGTATTAATAGGCTTTTATGTAGTGCAAACGTTGCTACAGTGCTTTACAAAGGTGGTATTAGAGGGTATGATTATAGTGGAAGAGGGAGGGATACAAGATAGGCAAGGGGATTAGCAGATGGGGGTCTATTATTTGGGGCAGAGGGGGTTTACACGTAGTCGAGGTATTGATTGAAGTCCTTTCTGAAGAGTAGAAGTGTGGGAGCTTGCTGATCACAAGTGAAAATGGTGTTCCAGATCATTGGAGCAAAGGCTGGACATTCTCCTTCCTGCAGATTTAATGTCTCAAGCTTTATGAGGTTGCAGCAGTGGAGTGTTGTGTCCCACTGGAAATCCCATTCTCACTTGCCAGATATGGTAGTGTGCTGGGTTTACCGATTTGTATGTGATGAAACAGACAATGAAAGTGATGTGGGTTATGTGAAGAACCCAGTTGCAAGATCGAAGAAAGGACAGATGTACAGACCTAATTTACACCTGTTTCTCTCCTTCACAGTAGGTTGCATGCATAACATAGACATGTTGGAGTTACTGGGGATACTTTGATCGAATTCACAAAACACCCGTCTTAAGCCAATACAAATGTTCAAATCAGTCTCTCTCTGCAGAAGGCAGCAACTCAGATGATGTCATAGCAGCCCATCCAGCTCTGAAAGCTCTATAACCTTTAGTCTACTGGCAAAATGTCAGAGTGAAAAAGAATGTTCAGTCCTGCCTTGAAATTATCATCACCACCTAGATGCAAGAACAGTTTTTTGATGAAAATGAAATACTTATACATGGAGCCTGCTACTATTGTTTAGTCTTTTATCCCTAACTGTGCCACTGGACCCAAGCTACGCCCTACAGAAGAGGCCAAAATAGGCCTATGCTGGTCTGAAGTCGCTTGTTCCATTTCAGATTGGACCTGACCTGGCTGTTCAAACTGGACTGTTCCTATTGGATTGGGGCAAAAGGCTGACTTGCATTGGCAGGGTCCTGTCTGAGGTGACATGAGCAAAAAGTTACACCATCGATTGCTGATGGCTGAGATTAATTCAAACAATCCAGCCATCACTTTTTAGTTTGAGCATTCAAGACCTCTTGTATATGTTCATATGTCTCAAGGGTTGAGGGTGACTTATGACATTAAACGAATGCCGTATCCTGAAAGCCTGAAGTCCGTGCCTGTTTTCATGGATGTTTCTTGTGAGCTGGATGTTGATCTCATGTTTATATATTAGTATATACTTATATGTGTATGTACTTTGTGGGCTCTGGAGAACAGCCTTAGACTTGTCTGTTTCCGCTTAGGGACTTTCTTTTTTGTTCAACTGCCTCTATTTAACTGTCTTAATAAAAAAGGACCAGTAGAAGTCAGTAAAATACCAGAATGCTTTCTGCTGAGGGACTTTATTTTTTTTATTTTTCAGGCAACTTCCTCTATTTAACTTTCTTGATGGAATACGACCAGCAGAGGTCAGTAAAATACCAGAATCACTTTAGCATTCTTTAGATTCCAGTCCATAGAAACTGTCTTCCACGAGCACCAGCAGGCAATAATATTTTTTTCAAATCTTGTAATTCCAGTGATATGACCACCGAAGGCCCTGATTGTATATTAAAAACAGAGCTTTGGACTATACCATTTCCTGATGAAAGGCAATATTTCTCTCCATGTGTTCCCATACCTGGCATGTCACGCAGTTTGGTGCTTACTTTCCGCCATGTTAAAGAACAGTAGTTGTTTCGGCACCCAGGCTAATGTGCTGCATAGCTAAATACATATAAGGTCCCAAAGTCGAGACCAATTGCATTGCAAATGCTTGTTTATATTCATCATGCAGCTCTGCAATGCGCTCTCTAGTCGGTAGGCCCCTGGGAAAATGCCAGTCTTGCCTTGAAATTATCTTCATATTTGAAGACTAGAACAGTCTTTTGAACATAATTAATCAAAGAGTTTTCCCAGTGCTGTAAAACCCAGCATTACTATTGCCGTACTAAGCTTTCTTCACTGTATAGACCGTGAAAGGATAAAAGGCAGGGTTGCTGCTGCCAGGACCAAAATTAGTAACCCCTGGTTTAAACCTGAAGCTAACGCTGAAATGCCAGTGCTGGGATGTTAAGGTGCTCATCAGCACTGTGAACTCGCACAACACCCATAAGTTGACAATGATTTTGGAAAAAGAGCTTCAAAAACGAAAATTATTTTTTACTTCTCCTTAACATTGCTTTGGAAATCACAGAAAACATTTAACAACACTTTGTTTGTGCTCAAAATGACCCTAATGGACACCACTTGTTTGGCAATAGTAACAACTGGTGTTAACAATGCTACAAAATGACAAACATCAGCTTAGCAAGCACTTTAATAAAATCATAATATTATGATTGGACAATAAATGACTACACAGACAGCATGTCTTTAAGTGACCCTAATTTGAAACCCCATTCAATGAGTCTTACAAGGAATAAAATCAATTTGTGTTATTAAGGCACACCTCATCGGAACAAAGCTGTCATTACAGGACGTGCAAGTGTAGGTTAGTGCTCAGAGATCCCTGCAGGTGGAGTCCGACTGGGGTAGAAAATAGGCCATAGTAACCAAAATAAAAGTGGCCCATTAATGAATCAGATAGGTAGAAAAGTGTTCCACATTTTATACTTGTTTAAACACACTGTGTAGGTGTTTTTCAGGTTATGGGAGACTGCATGCATTTGCGCTTGCTGCAGGCAGTGTTTGTGGTAATATCTGGGAAATACACAATAAAAACTGTCCCACCAGACCACAAAACAGACCCACAAAGTCAATAGGTCATGCCCATGCGAGATCTATTGGCTTTGTCAATGTTTTTAAGTCTGGCATAATCCAAGACCCCTTGGTTTTGCTAAAATATGTATATTATATTTACATATAGGGGCTTTCAGACACCTATCTTCATCCATTAATCAGTTGTGTCATTCACATTTTGCATTCGCCCACTACAGCATATAGCATGGGGCAGTCAGTGGGTCAGCCTACTTAAGACACTGGTTAACTTCACTTTGAGTGACTGCATTTTGCTTTCTCACATCCACACATAGGCTAGTTCCCTTCAGTGCCAGTGTTTTTAGGTCAAGCCTAGGCAGTGCGCATGAGCCATCTCTCAAAATGCTGTATCTACTTCAGTGGCTTTTACCACGCACTTCCCATGCCCATCACTTTCATTTGTATGGCCTTATCCTGCCTTTCAAAATTCCTTTGGTTTCTTTGGTAAATGATTTAAAATTTGTCCAGTTTTTTCAGTGTTTTGTTTCCGCCCTGGAGATTCTATCAATCAATCAGTCAGGTGTTTTGTATTGTACACTACTCACCTGTGAGGGTCTCAAAGCTCTGGGGAAGGGGGGCGGCTCCGGATCAGTTGAAGAGCCAGGTCTTGAGGTCCTTCCTAAATGTGTGCAGGGTTGGGGAGCGTCTGAGGTACACCAGGAGCCATTCCAGGTTTTGGCTGTGATGTAGGAGAAAGCTCTCCCGCCGGTTCGGTTTCTGCAGATGCGGGGGACCTCAGCCAAGGCGAGGTCTGCGGAGAGGGGGTTCCTCTTGGGTACATGGAAGGATACTCTCTCGTTGAGGTATTTGGGTCTGATGTTGTGGAGGGATTTGTAGGTGTGGGTGAGGAGTTTGAAGGTAACCCTCTTCTCGACGGGGAGCCAGTGGAGGCCTCGTAGGTGTTGGGTCATGTGCTCATGGGGCGGTGTCCCGAGGACTAGTCTGACTGCAGCGTTCTGGATGGTCTGGAGTCTGTGCAGGAGAGTTTTGTTGATTCCAGCTTAGAGGGCATTGCTGTAGTCCAGTCTGCTGGTAATGAGTGTGTGGGTGATGGTCCTTCTGCAGTCAGCGGGATCCACTTGAAAGTCTTACGGAGGATGCGAAGGCAGTTGAAACTAATGGAGGCAACAGCGTTGATCTGGGGGTTCATGGAGAGGGAGGAGTCAAGGATGATGCTGAGGTTCCGAGCGTGGTCTGTGGAGGTGAGTGGGCTCCCGAGGGCAGAGGGACACCAGGTGTAGTCCCAGGCAGAGACTGACCCTCTTGCATGGATCATTTCACTTCTGGGGATTTAGTTTTGGCGCACTACTTTTTATTTTGACTCAGCTGGTGGTGCTATCACTCCACCACCTCCCGCCCATCGCTGCATTTCCTGTTCATGTAGACACCCGTTGCAATTCAGTTATTTTCCCTGTGTTGGCCCTCCCTCTACCACCTCCCACCCATCGCTCTATTTAGTATTTATATGTTTGCGCTGTAATTTACGATCATTTTTTATTTACTTTAACTGTTTTATATGCTTCACTCACCCCGCTCTTGTCTTGTTATTTTTTCGAGCGTGCTAGATCTCAAAGAAGCATGACGGGTTTGCACTTTCACTTTCAGTGCATGCAGGGCTGCTCATATTTTGAAGAGTGGACTAATTTAAAACATTTTCTGGGACGCAGTGCATACATATTCTGGGTCTTCTGCTGGGATAGTGTTTATATTGTGAGCTCTGTCTAAAAAGCGTAGGTTATCGAGATGCACAGGGCTACATAATAACTGTCCCCTCAAATGGGCACCCTTATCTCTAATGGCACCAGCATTCTTCTATGTTCCACAGTCAGTGCTTTGGAGGTAGCTCTTCCCACGTCCCCTGGTAGATCAAATTAGATCTTTGTGTGGATCTTGGGTTTAGAGTAAGGGCAAGGGTGCCCTCACTGCCACCCAAAACTCCAGCCATTTGTACATGCAGCTGCATCATCCTTGTAGCTGTAAATTTGCCCCACACAATCACTTTTACTCAGCTAAAGAAGGTTCTGTAGTACAAATCAATTAAAGAATGTATCCTTCTGTAATGTAACTGGTGCTCATGTAAAGCACTTCTATACCTTTAAGTCAAATTTGCGCTATATAAAACTAAACTCCCTACCACTGAGTTGGGTTATCTAACCACCACCCCGAAATTTCTATTTTGATGTAGCCGTGTCTTGGTCGGTCACTCGCTGTTTTTGCTGAATGCATGTTCTCAGATAAGTCTTTACAGGCCCTGAGCGTGCTCACCAGGCTCCTCCTCCCACAGGAATGTGACTTGTGAATGGAGCTGGGCATGGCCACGTCCTGCTTCATGATCTGCAGCAGTATGCCCTGATCCTCTTTCCTTGAAGTACCCCCTGGTCTCTGGTCGCACTCACCCCCTCTCCTGTCTCAAGCATCTGAACCACTTGTTTTTAAAGTCTCTGCCTGTATGATTTACTTTTGGTCAATCACTCTCCCAGAGAGCATTTCGGGAGTCTCCCCCCTGCTGCTCCCTCTTACCTTTGGTAGGTAAATAACATTGTCATTTACAATGCAAATAGCTCTAACTTAGAAAAATAAATTAGACCTATTGCATTTCCAATGCTTGTTGAACATTGCATGTGCACTGGAGACTATTGGCTCTTCAGGTTTGGAGAGAACTCGTGGCATCTTTGGTTCAGCCCTAGAAGAAGATGTCAATCAACGAGGGTACATCACTATACAGATTTTTATGAAGACCCTGTTGGTTTAAAAAAGAAATGTTTGAAAGAGAACTCGGGTGCTGAAATTGTCTCGTATATAAAAGCAGTTATAAGAAAAAAACTGGTAATGAGGTGCTACCTGTCCCACCCATAAGTCTTTCTGAAGTTCACAAATGAATCCCTAGAGCAGTCAAATGTTGTCTGCCTCTACATACATGAGGGCCGATTCACAAGGGCATAGGAATAAAATGGGACTATTCAGGGAACAGTCATATACAATTAGTACAAACAGAAAAGACTATGCCCCCTTTGCACTACTACTAAAAGGGAGTTGGACTTTTCAGGGCTGATTCACAAAGGTATTTAAAAGTGCGTAAAAGAGTACTCCTGCAGCACTACTCCCATACAGATAAATGTCCTTGTGAATCAGCGCCATGGCTTTTTAATCCTCGCCTGGTTCTTGGCCACTAGTGTTTAGTGTGGAGTATGGAGAGCCAGATATACGCAAGATTTTCAGGATAACTAAGGAGTATGTAAAGGTGTTCATTCATTGTAAGTTGATTTATTTTACGTTTCATTATAAAAAGTGGCAGAAATCTGGCCATCCTAAACCTACAATAGACCTCCCTTTTCTATCCAAGTATCATAATGAGTAGGTCCCTTGTGGGTAAGTAACTCATGTGTGTCAGTCTTTCTGTGCAGGTCTCTGGCACAGTCATGCCCCTTTTTAATTTGGGGACAGCCTTCTAAAAAAAGGTTGGCCATACAAAGTACCACACATGAACAATCATAAAAGTGGCATCCATCAAAGAATGTGGACCTTACGTCTTGGCTGATAAACGAAGGCTACTAAGCTTCAACCAGGTTATTTTGGTATATTAAGAGATACTATAATTGAAATAAACTGAAGTATTTTAGAAGAGAAAACATATGGTCATGCCATCACTAGGCACAGGGTGCCTTCAGTAATATTTATATCCACCTGAGATAGAGAATCAAATCCCCTATTAATACCAGTAAGGGTCACACCCAAGGTCCAAAACCACATTGTGGCATGATGGCCATTCACCGAAACGACGGTGGTGCCTTGTAAGTGTTATGAAGCGCTGTGAACATGCAAGTGCAATAGAAAAGAACCTCCAGTTTGGGGAAGGACAAAATATAAAAGTACCTCCACCCAGGAAAGCCAGAAACTACAGAAGGCCCCCTACTCAGAAGATCAAAAAACTGCAAAAATTCCTACACCAGAATATGCAACCAATACAAAAGAACCTCCAGCCTGCAAATCCAACAGATCCACAGCTCATTTTTAGGAAAACTGACAGAGCTGCCTTCACTCTGATCTCCTTACTTCATATTTTAACTTTTTACTGAAAGTCATCCCTAACGCCTACTATTTTCTATTTCACATACAGGGACAGATTTACAAGCCCCTTGCACCACCGCGGCGTGACTTTTTTCTGATGCAGCGGTGGCGGAATCAGCAAGCCACACTGCGCCATATCTACAAACTGACGCATTGGGTCCAATGCGTCAGTTTGTAGAGGCCTGCATCACATTATACCTGCGGCAGGTATAATGTATGCAGGGTGGGTGTTCCCTTGCAAAACGCCACTTAGAACTGACGCAGTGAAATTTACAACATTTCACTACGTGACTCTACGCCTTCACCGCATCGAAATCCCTACGCTTGCTCAGACCAGGCGTAAGGAATAACTCAGGGTTTTTTCAATGGGACTCTATCTGTTGTGGCGCAGAGCTGGAGTAGCGTCACTTTCATGTGCAACTCCAGCAATGTGTCACTTTTGCGCCAACATATATTCCAGAATTTCTGACGCATCTGTTAATCCTTGCACCATGGAGCACTGTATTATAAATACGTAGCATCCAGGGTGGTGGCGCAAGGCCATTTGGCGCTGGCGCAAAGAAACTGATGCATCTATCCAGATGCGTCAGTTCCTTGTAAATGAGGCCCATAGTTTCCATCTTCAACAACTAATACCAAAGGTGGGAGCTGAGGATGTGTGAGGACGGCGAGGGCGGGCCCGAAGGTTAAGGTTCTACCATTGGTCCCTGGCCGGCCATCAATTGTGGACGGTGGAAATGATTTGTGAAAGAGACTGAATAAGTATGCAGATGTATAACTTTGGTCTAGGTATATCATTTATGATATTGTACATTAGGTAATGTATTTTATATTTAGTAACATCCATTTGACTAGGCCTGGTTAATGTGCAGCAAGCGTGTATAAAACATTCGTGCATTACTAATCAGGAGGACTACCAGGGCTTGGTGGAATGGGTTTACTTTTTCACTGACTCTTTTCCCTTATGCGCTGCTAGAGTCAAGTTTAGAAATGCAGCATCAGCTAATTGAATTGCATATCGAAGTACAGCTGAAAACTGATCGCTGGAAGATCTATTTTTGCACTCACGCTTGAAGCACATGGTTGGTCTGTGGCGTGACACTTTCAGAAAGCCTTTGCAAGTCAGAAATACCGGATTAAAACCACTTCCTACTCTGGCTACAATGGTTGTGTGTTTTGTTAATGATTTTAACGAGCAGCAACTGGAGCACAAGAAGGCCAGGTCCCGCTAATCAAGCTAGTTTTCTTTAGGATTCAGGGAATGGATGTGAGCTTACAGTGACAATTTTCTTTTTGAAGAAGTATTGGTTATTTCTACTTTTCATTTAATACTAATAAGCTATATTTGCACCGTTTTAATAGTTTGGCAATAAATAGATGACCCAAACCATATATCAGGGCAGTAACGCATGTGCCAATGAAAACTCCAGCTAATACACAAGTTTTATTTTACTCTTTAACACTCTCTAGCACTCTTTTTAGGTGTGCCTTGACAAGGCAGTGGGACCTATTGTTACTATTTCCTTAACATATACTGAGAGCTCCGCCCAGAGAAGTAGAGCTCTCAAACCTCATGTTATTGGCTGTCTGGTGTCTCATTTAGCCTTCTAGGAAGTGGTGGCACTGGAATGCATAAGGGGCTATTTTGCTTCTGCAAAGTATACTGAATCATCTCTCTGTGACACATTCAATTATTTATCTCCTGTATGCATTATACATAGAAATCAATAATTTTTCTACTTGTTTTCAAGTATTGGCAACTTCAAAAGTGTGTTAAGCAGCACTTGTTCAATTCAACACATACATTTGTGAATGCCTGTGTTTAGCCTTCCCTAATGATTGTTTATGATTTGTCCCCAAAATGACACCTACTCAATCAAATTTTAAACACTGTTTCAAAACAATTTCTATAAAAAACGAAAATTCATAAAGTCACATACTGTAAAATGATTGTCCTCTGGGAGACCTGTATTAACTTTCTTTATAGAGGCAATGTGCCTTAATGCTAAATCATTGATCTGTCTCTGGAAGGAAGTGCCTTGGGGTCATGTACAAGTCCAGGAAGCAGCATACTGTTGACTAAAATCGCAGACTGTTTGTAGAAGTCAAACATCATTTGGTGCCAGCAAGTAGCTGTTTTTACTCTCCAAGAAATCAACCCACTCCTCGTGGACACGTACAATGCCCTTTAAATAATTTTTCATAGGTACTCCTAGAGATGTAAATGCATGGTAGAAGTATATCAATCTTTTGTCTAGCAGCTGTTTGCTTATGCCCCAATCTGAATTACTTCATGTGCTCTTGCGAAGGAATCCTTCATTTGACGCCATACACCACCAGTGGTTAATTTGCACACAAAAAAAGTGTCAGAGCTCTCGTCAGGGGGCAGCTTCCACCAGCCCATTTCTCCTGTTTGCGCTGCCTAAAACAGAACCATCTGCCTACCATGAAAGAGGGGAGTTGATGTGATGTGATGGCCAGAGCTGCCCACTTTGGAGCTGGGGAACCAGGTTCGAGTCTTGGAGTCGACTCAACATCCTGTGATTCAGGGCAAATTGCTTAAACTCCCCGTGCATAAATTAATGTGTCCTTAACTGGCGCTCCTGAAAAGCGCCGCCGGTGTTGATGATTAAGTGCTGGTGCTGAGCACCGGGAAACCACCGGCTCAAAGTAAGAACTGTACAAGACACAGAGGAAACTATCAGACACAAGTGCAGAATCTCAAACATACAGTCTTCTCAGACAGGCAGGGAATACTGAACCAACTGAGAGGATCATAGTGATTGTGAAAATCACGTAGTAAGAGGTTCACACATGCAGTCTCACACAAAGAATCACATATGCAAAGAGTATTACATTGGACAAATGCAAATAAAGACTATCGCCCTGAGAGTCTTTCTACAGTGAGCAACACTAGGAAGCATTTTAAGTCACAAATAAACACAGCTTTAGCTGTTTGGTGTCCAGACCTTTTGTTTCCAATATACATCGTACACAGGGAGTGAGTTTTGGGCCAGCTCCAATTACGGCTTTGATATCAAAATTGACAGAGCCCACAGAGAAGGCTTGCAGAGAAAAACACTGGCACCTCCCTCGGACATACTGGCATACTTTCAACTCCAGGAACTCCTCCTACGCTGAGCAAGGGACGCACAACTGCTAACATATCAGACACACGCAATTGCCCTAAATCACGACCTGGCAGCAATAACTTTGCAGATGCGCCGAGACTTCCGTCCAGTCCCAACGCACCTACACTACCAAATGTATCTCCTACTCCTGGGGGCATCCCTTTTGCATCATCTTTAAATGGGACGGCAAACTGCAGCAAATCAGATCACTACAGGAAGCATGCCGTGTCCTGGGCATCGAGAACCCTCAGCAAGATGAGATCGAAAATGGAAATAACAAGCACTGGCGTTGCCAATAGGTCTCGCAGTAGGAAAGTTGGAGCTATTGGTTTTGTAAATGACAAAGCCCTTTATGTATTTAAAATGATAACCAAAGTGAAAGGCATTGTTATTTGCAATTGTAATGGCTCCAACTGTCGTACTGCGAGACCTATTGGCAACGTGAGTGGTTTTTCGTGTGTGAGTGGCGTTGTGTGTGTGAGTGGCGTTGCGTGTGTGAGTGGCGTTGCGTGTGTGAGTGGCGTTGCGTGTGTGAGTGGCGTTGCGTGTGTGAGTGGCGTTGCGTGTGTGAGTGGCGTTGCGTGTGTGAGTGGCGTTGCGTGTGTGAGTGGCGTTGCGTGTGTGAGTGGCGTTGCATGTGTGAGTGGCGTTGCGTAGTTTAGTGGCGTTGCGTAGTTTAGTGGCGTTGCGTAGTTGAGTGGTGTTGCGTAGTTGAGTGGCGTTGCGTAGTTGAGTGGCGTTGCGTAGTTGAGTGGCGTTGCATGTGTGAGTGGCGTTGCGTAGTTGAGTGGCGTTGCATGTGTGAGTGGCGTTGCATGTGTGAGTGGCGTTGCGTAGTTTAGTGGCGTTGCGTAGTTTAGTGGCGTTGCGTAGTTGAGTGGCGTTGCGTAGTTGAGTGGCGTTGCGTAGTTGAGTGGCGTTGCGTAGTTGAGTGGCGTTGCGTAGTTGAGTGGCGTTGCATGTGTGAGTGGCGTTGCGTAGTTGAGTGGCGTTGCATGTGTGAGTGGCGTTGCATGTGTGAGTGGCGTTGCGTAGTTTAGTGGCGTTGCGTAGTTTAGTGGCGTTGCGTAGTTGAGTGGCGTTGCGTAGTTGAGTGGCGTTGCGTAGTTGAGTGGCGTTGCGTAGTTGAGTGGCGTTGCGTAGTTGAGTGGCGTTGCATGTGTGAGTGGCGTTGCGTAGTTGAGTGGCGTTGCATGTGTGAGTGGCGTTGCATGTGTGAGTGGCGTTGCGTAGTTTAGTGGCGTTGCGTAGTTTAGTGGCGTTGCGTAGTTTAGTGGCGTTGCGTAGTTTAGTGGCGTTGCGTAGTTTAGTGGCGTTGCGTAGTTTAGTGGTGTTGCGTAGTTTAGTGGCGTTGCGTAGTTTAGTGGCGTTGCGTAGTTGAGTGGCGTTGCGTAGTTGAGTGGCATTGCATGTGTGAGTGGCGTTGCATGTGTGAGTGGCGTTGCGTAGTTGAGTGGCGTTGCGTAGTTGAGTGGCATTGCATGTGTGAGTGGCGTTGCATGTGTGAGTGGCGTTGGGTAGTTTAGTGGCGTTGCGTAGTTTAGTGGCGTTGCGTAGTTTAGTGGCGTTGCGTAGTTGAGTGGCGTTGCGTAGTTGCGTGGCGTTGCGTAGTTGCGTGGCGTTGCGTAGTTGCGTGGCGTTGCATGTGTGAGTGGCGTTGCGTAGTTGCGTGGCGTTGCGTAGTTGCGTGGCGTTGCGTAGTTGCGTGGCGTTGCGGCGTTGCGTAGTTGCGCAGCGTTGCGTAGTTGAGTGGCGTTGCGTAGTTGAGTGGCGTTGCGTAGTTGCGTGGCGTTGCGTAGTTGCGTGGCGTTGCGTAGTTGCGTGGCGTTGCGTGGCGTTGCGTGGTTGAGTGGCGTTGCGTGGTTGAGTGGCGTTGCGTGGTTGAGTGGTGTTGCGTGGTTGAGTGGCGTTGCGTGGTTGAGTGGCGTTGCATGTGTCAGAGGCTAAATGTAGCACAGGGAGACCTCCAGTGGTAAGACAATCAAAAACAACTTAGAAAACATTTGACAGTATGAAGAGATCAAACTCATGAACAAGCGTGATACACCTCAGCTAAAAATCATGATAAATAACAACACACATTAGAAGTGAAACTGCAAGTACAGAAGGACCAGCTTTGCTTGTTTAAAACTCCCACTTCAGGCAGATGAGTGTAATGTGTAAAGCGTCTTGTGCACATGAGCAGATCGGAGTCTGGAAGCAAATACAAAGAAGAGGAATGACTGAGGCGCATTGGTGTGAAGCACATCAAAGGGCTTCTCCTCCCCTAATTAGCCGTTCTGGGGAAACTGAAAGTACGGCCGGCCTGCGGCCGGCCATGAATAATTAGGGGAGGAGAAGCCCTTTGATGTGCTGGGCTGGCTGGCCCTGAATGCGCGTGCATGTTATCACGTGGTTCACGGGCACTGCAAGAAAACCGCGGCTGAAAGCCCTTTGGTTTGACGAGAAAATAGCCGACTTGAATTCTCCCCATTTCCCATTCCTGCGGAATGGTAAAGGCTCGACCTAAAAAGGGACAGCAAGCGAGGTGGCGTCAAGTACGTGGACGGAGATTGCCAGAGGCATCGTCGAAGCCGAACTTGGAGACCATGACGCAAGAACGTCAAGCGGTGTTGGACTCACTGTCTGACGAATCCGGATCCAGAATGGCGATTGAAATGACTCAGGGGTTAGATAAGTGGTAAAATGCTGTGCCGTGGGGCGGCGGGCGGGCGTACGGTGGGCGGGGTGGGATCTGATGACCACAAGATGCACCCAACAAACTGGTTCTCCAAGGGGACGCAGTCGCGTTTGGCAACTCCTAGACTTTACTGGGGGGTAATCACTGTTTTACTAGTTGGGGTTGGGGGGGGGGGGGGGTCCTGTGTCCACAGCTTACATGTGCAAAAAGTTTCCAGTGTCCACAACTTACATATGCAAAAGGTCTCACACAGGGGGGTACAGCCCTGATTAGAACTGAGGGAGATCGGACAAGTTGGGGGGAATGGAAGTGACCTAAAGATCAGCTCACCATCGATCGCAACCACCTACAATGACCAGGGAAGAAGTGAAAGTACTTACGCTTAAGGTAAAGGGGCTCAACAATCCCATTAAAAGAAGAAGAATCGTGTCCTACTTGGAAAACGCGGAGGTAGATATATGTCCCCTACGCAAAGACTGGCACCGCATGCGCTCGAGGGAGTTTCCGCAGCAGTTCTTTTCTTCACGGGGAGAGGAAGGCAGGGGTGGCCACTCTCATGTCCAAACGATGCAGGAGGGGAGTGAAAGAGAAAGTGGTCGAAATTAAAGGGAGATTACTGGCATACACTATACAGTTCTGTACTCAAAAGTTGGTGCTGGGTTCCATATATGCTCCTAACTCGGGACAAGAGTGATTTCTTAAAGCGGCATTAGCGGATACCATGGCCCCACAAAATCTCATGACACTAGTAGGGGGGACCTGAATATGGTTATGGACTCGGTCAAGGATAGATCAACAGCCACTTACCACCAAAGGGGGGAGATATCCGGGGACGGAAAGAAATGGCTAGGGGAGTTGGGGCTTGTTGATATCTGGAGGGAGGCTCACCCCACTACGACACAATACACATTCTACTGACAAGCACATAAGTCCTACGCCCACCTAGATTATTTTCTAGGAACGATGCAGATGAATAGCGAGGTAAAAGAGTATATATTGAACCCTTTCGGATCATGATGCAGTGACTGTACAGCTACAATTAACACCATGTCCACGACAAACTGGATGCTCGAGACCTAAGAAAACAATGCTTCACAAGGAAACAGTGGAATAGCAAATTGTGAAATTTATTAAAGAGTATTTAATTCTACAATACTTCTGAGGTAGCCATTACAACACTGGGGGAAGTGATGAAGGCAGTAGCAAGGGGGGAACTAATAGCTATTTCGGTAGCTGACAGAGAGCGCAAGTAAATGCGGATGAATTTAGCTGCACAGGTGCAAGAACTGGAGAGGGTACATAGCCGGCAGGGGCGCCAAGGGTGTGGAGTCAATTAAAAGCGGCCAGGGCTCAGTTAGCGGGACTAGACCTAGACAGGGCGGAATATGCAGCAATTAGATTAAAGCACCCCTACTACAATGGGGGCGACTGTAGGGGCCGCTTATTAGCAAATAGGCTACAGGCCCAAAGGCAACAGACAAAAGTACTCTCATTACAAAAGGAGCGGACAAGGGGAGGTCACGGAAGATCATGAGATAGCTCAAACTTTCAGGGAGTTTTATGAGAAGCTCTACACAGCAGATACACCATCTGGCCGCGACACAACAGCTTTTTTGCAGTCCGTTAACATGCCCACACTTACATCGGTGATCTCCCAACTTAAAATGCTCAAATCTCCGGGCCCAGACGGTTTTCCCGCACTTTTCTATAAAAAAAGTTGTAATATATCAGCTCCGATACTAACAAGACTATTTAACTCCTTCAGAAGTGCAAACCCGATTCCAGCAACGATGTTAGCAGCGGCGATAATGGTACTGCCCAAACTGGGAAAAGATCGGCAGGAATGCGGTTCGTACCATCTGGTATCCCTGCTTAATGTAGATTTTGAAATATTCATGGGCATATCCGCCACAAGATTGGCCCCAAATATGCCAAATCTAATAGAACCAGACCAGGCGAGGTTTATCCAGCCTCGACAATGTGGAGACAACACAAAGAGGATACTCCACCTCATAGACAAGGTCAACCAAAAACAAATGAACACGCTTTTGTTGACGGTCGACTCCAAAAAAGCGTTCGATCAGGTGGTTTGGAGATTTTTGGAACAAAGTATGTTACAATTCGGGCTGGGCAAGAGATTCCGGGAATGGGTGAGCTGCTGCTATGGAGGGCCTACAGCTTCCATTAGAGTTAACGGCGTCTCTTCACGCCCCTTTGTTATTCAAAGGGGAACAAGGCAGGGCTGCCTGCTGTCCCCGCTATTGTTTGCTTTATACATCGAACCCCTAGCACAGAGAATAAAGGACAACCCCGACATTAGAGGGATATGGCCAGGTCTCGGGCTTCCGGGTTAATGTGGGCAAAGCATTGATACTTAACTTAAACCCAACAATTCCCACACACAGTCCTGGAGGGGATTGGCTCTCGGGGATAAAGATGGTGGACTCTTTTCCTTATCTGGGACTGGAGCTAGCGGCCAGAGTTCAGCGAACAGTCAAACTAAACTATGCTAGACTGGGGAGACAGACGAAAAAAGATCTGGGCAACTGGAGTAAACACCGCCTTTCACTACTAGGGAGAGTAGCGGCGGTCAAAATGACCCTTTTACCGAAGGAGCTGTATCTGTGCCAAAGTCTCCCAGCGTTACCACCAGTAGAGGTGATCGCCTCACTACAACGCAACATTACCAACTTTGTATGGGCAGGGGCAAGGCCACGGATGAGCAAAGACATAGGCTACATGCAACCCGAAAAAGGGGGACTAGGGATACTGGACCTACTAGGTTACTATAAGGCGGCCCAACTGCGATATTTTGTGGAATGGGCTAGGCCCGAATCCGAAAAGAGATGTCTCTTCCAGGACAGGGCACTCGCGGGAATCCTTCTATGGAAGGTCCCCTTCCTGAAAAAAGCACAGAGGCCATGCAGTTTCATGGGATCACCAATCACCAAGTCGGTGATGTAAGTATGGGATGGGGTTGCGACGGCCAGGAAACTTACAACATTTCCATCGCCTTTAACTCCCCTATTTGGAAATACCGAATTCACATCAGGAATAGCGGACAAGGCATTTCTGGCGTGGCGGGACACCCCCTGTCGCTCGGTGGGACATCTCTCATTGACCTGTTGGGAATAATCCCATTCCCTCAGATAAAAGTAGACTATGGCATTCCAGAGACAGAACGACTGCGATATAGGCAATTACGGCACTGGGTGCTTCAAACTGAGATGCGAGCGCAGGCAAGCCATAGGCTGACACAATATGAAAAATGGCTAATCGCTAAACAAACTGATAAAGGGTTGATTTCAGAACTTCATGATATGATGAGGCATCTACCGCAAACACACGCCACAACCAGTCAAAGGAGATGGGGGAGGGAACTAGGAGGAGACATTACACAAAAAGACTGAGAGGGGATTTATTACAGGGCGAAACACACAGCCCGCAATGTGGCCAGTATTGAAACAGCTATGAAATAGCTAGATACTGTTACCTTACCCCGGCGCGCCTCCACAGGGGTAACCCGGAAAGGAGCCTACCTGCTGGAGAGGATGCGATAATGAGGGAACACTAATACACTTACTGGGGGAGTGCCCGATACTTAAAAACTACTGGACTAGAATCTTAGATGAAGTAGATGAGTTATTTGATACGCAGATACCAAGTTTCCAGTGTATGTCGTTCTGGGCCTCCCCAACCCAATCACATACCCACTCAAAAGCATAAGAGAACGTCAGATGGGGCTGGCATTGGGGGCAGCTTTGCAGAATATACTCACACACTGGGGGTCACCCACCTGCCCCAAATGCGTAGGGTGGCTACATAGGATATGGCATATCTTGGGGATGGAACGTATTTTGACCTCCTTGAATAGCACCGAAGATTCATTTCAGAAAGTATGGAGCCCATTTTTAAAACTTCTTTCGACAGAGTTCAATTAAATCACCCAGCCCAAATATTTACGACCACTGCGATTGTCAGTTCTAGGGAGAGAGAATAAATCGCCCACAACCGATTAATACGAGACACCATCGATCCAGGACCGAAAACTAACATGTATGGCACTAAGGCTCCCGGAAAAAGGGGGGGGGGGGTTGGGGGAGGAGTTCAAGTTATTGGTTTACTACACAGAGATAGACTTAAGACATAACGCGAATCGCACATTGCACCGGAACGGTTTAATTTGTACATTGTATTAGGACTGCAACTTGATTATATACACCCATGATTACATGCTGAACGTAGAATGCTTTGGACTCTATTGCTTATGAGATTGTATTGTTTTCCAATAATGATAACACTAATAAAAGATTTAAACATAAAAAATAGGAAACTACATTTCCCATAACTGTTAATGATGTCATCTTTCGACAACCAATAAGGTCATGCCCACAACTATATAGTACTAGGACGCCATATTACATCCTGTTTCTGTGCTGCTCCACACCAGACTCAAGTGCCTTTTCACTATTTCTTCATTGTATTCCCAACGTGCTGTTTTGTGTGTGAATTTTATGTATTAGCTCTGTGAGCACTTGTCGGTTGTGTTCTGCTTTTGTACGCAGCGCTGTGAGCGGGTTACTGCTTATTAGCACCCAACAGGGGTGCGTGGGAAGCCGAATGTTCCAACGCTCGGACTTTGGTCCTATTTAAGCTCATTGCTCACAGTGCGTGCCTCACACACAACATGAGAAACCCTAGTATATTGGGACTAACGAACCACACTGCCTCACAATTGGAGAGCCGGTACTCCTGCATTTTGGTGTGGATAGCAAACACTTCCCCACACCCTCTATGGCAAGTGCAAATGCTATAAAGACTTCGCCTGAAGGGCCGGTGTCCTCTTGATTTGCCTCCTTGCGGTCTGGTTTTCCTGGTTTGGGGTTGGCCCCCATGGTTTTCTGCTAGTATCCTCTCTAATGAGCCTTCCCATAATATCTGCCTTAGATCGCAGCACGCCAGTTTGGTGATGACAGCTATCATCGGGACATGCAAGAGAATTTACCTCTGTTTGAGAAAAACTCGGTTGAGCCACTTGATGTCTCAGTGACACATTAAGTTAATAGAGCACTAACAGCCGCCCTTCAGCCCTTTACTAGTCACCTGTAGTGTTAAGCATCAAGCACTACTGCCCCTTCTAACCAGGTTCCAATAGACGCTGACGCATCATACTCTGAATGGTGCCATATTGTGATCATGACACGTGTTTCTCACACCTTCTCGTCAGATCACGCCTACACAGTGTGAAACAGGTCTCCTGAGGCCTTTTTTCCTTCCCCTTCCAAGCCTTGTGACCAGGATTCTGACCCTTCCACGGACTCTGACCGAACAACTCCTCCACCCCAGACACCTGAAAACCCAACACGACTCTTACTGCCCTCCACTTCCTCACATCCCCTCTTCCATTGGACTTTGACCCAGAAAAGATTGTCCACCCTCGTTCCTCAGCCTGGGCTTCCCTTCCTCCTGCCGCAGACTATGACCACAAGCACGTCATGAAGGGTTTTGGCAAAGAGGCGTGCAATAAATTGTGTTCCAAGTCACCCAGCCTGAAATTGCAGACAGCAAAGATGGCTCGGGCAACGAATGCCTTCTTCCAGGACTGGCACGGCCCTCTGCATTATGCCTTTTTTCTCTTTCTTCTGATTCTGAGGGTATCCCCTCAAACCCACAGACAGCATGCAGAACTCATTCTGATTACTCCACTATCGAAATCTCAACCGTGGTTCCCAGTTCTCATGGAGATGTCTTTCGCTTGTTTGTCTCTGATTGTTTGGTACCCAGATCTCCTTCTGGCTCCCTCAGGAGCTTGACACCCCTTGCTGATGCAGAAAGTTATTTAATCCACAGCTGTATGCAGAATCATTATTTTGTGTATGGGCAGTCAGAGTGGGGCTGTCGGCTACAAAAAGGCACAATGTCCAAGTTCGGGTTCTTCATTTAAAGAACTAATGCATACTGAGAGTTGTGGTCCTCAAACACAATCAAACAACTGAGATAAAGTAACATTTAACAATGCTTTGTGTAACAAATACCAAGAATAAGTGTGTTCCTGAGGAAATGTAGTAAATTTAATAGCAGACAGTAAGCTACAAACCAGAGGCACCTATAATATGAAACCGCCAAAAAGCAGACATTGATTTTTCCCAGTTTCCAATCTGTGCGTTTTAAACATTTTGGTATGCCTTCAGACATTTCTAAGGTTGCTGTAGTTGGCTACCAGTGCTCCCGACACCCACTAGTTTGAGAGTGTGTGCTGTTCTGTTAATAAAATTGCCAACAAGAACAATGCACTGCAGATGTAAGTTTGCACATGCTGTTAAACACACACATACACCTACCTGGAAAACATTATCACACACATACGCAGAGGCAGTGTGAACAATATCAGAATGCTAGCATGCATATACCAAGGCCGAGTGAGCACACACATACACAGATGGTAAATAGCAAAACAAATACAGATAGTTGGCAAACGCAATTACAGACACCTCATCATGCATACTCAGTCACAGTGAAGGCACACAGTTAAGAGGGCATCACAAACATGGAAATGAATAGAGAACAGCATCATTTGCAAAGCCAGAGCAAACACTATTACTCACAGCCAAGCAAAAGCAGGTTGTTACCCAGCACACACTGTGTGGTACTTCTGCCATACACAGTTCGTACATTTCAGAATCAGATCCTGGTCTTGCACTTGGCACCGAGAAGTTCTGTCATTCTGTCAGTAGTTTCCCTGTGGCTTTGACTACTGTCAATCATGCATGTCACCTATAAAGACTATGGAAGTCCTTAGTGCCCAGAAGAATTTGTGGTCCTTGTTGCTTTTTCCATAACATGACATTTTGTCAACCCCCAACCTGGAGGGTCAGAGGATCGCACTTCATCTGGTCTCTATCTTTTGACCTGTTCAGCTTGGGCAAGCCTAGCAGGAGACTAAACTCCCGCCAGATTAGCTCTCCAGGACACTGCAACACGAAAGGCCCTCGATCCACTTCAAAGTGGTGATCCCCTGAGACAACATCATTTTACAAAGAAAAAAGGTGCTGAACAATTTCTGCAGGCTCTCTTACTACAGTCCTTTATGCCAGCTGGACAGGGCAGCAATGAAGCACCTCGACATCTGTTGGTCTTAAGCAAGTTTCTGTACGGTGCACCAGCTGTAGTTCAGGGCCAGACTGACTGATAATGATCAGCAATATGACAGGGGAAGTTTGTGTTTTTAGCCAATTTTGCTGCCCCCAGTTAGAAATGGCTCAGCTCTCCTCTCCAAGCTGATAGTGGCCCCAGGGACCCCATCCCAGGGGCCAATATTTATCTTTAATGGGGTGAATGACCCCCCCTTCCTGAGCCTGTGGGAGGTCTGCTGAGTGAGAGCAGATATGCCTTCAGGCAAGTCTGCTCCCACCCGGTGACAGCTTAAAAAAGTATACCGCCGGAGGGAGAAGACTTTTGTATCCCTGGCCACACTAATGCGGGCAGGAAAACTGCGGAATGCCTCCTCCCCTTTTATAAGACATTTGGCTCAGAGGAATTGGGTCCATGGGGCCCTTAAGGCTCAGGGATGGGGCCCACTTGATCCTCACCCCTTATTAATGCAATTCTGCCCTGGGGTGATAGGGTCCCTAAAGCCTATTAAGACTCAGGGAGGGGGGCAGCACACCTACTCTCCCTGATTTTACATAATGGCCCCAGGGGATGGGGCCCCCAGGACTTCCCCATAATGTTTTGTGCCACATCCTCAGGACCTGACCAACCTTGAGAGGGAGAGGGGTGTTTAACAGTAGCGTGGTAATGCACACCATAAAAATAAATTGGCACATATTTGCAGCGCAATATTAAAAAAAGGAGGTTTTGGGCCCCAGTACCAGGCTTAAGGGGTGAGAGTATCCTACCCTGCCCCCTTATGTCTTTTTTAACCTTTTATTTAGGACTCTGGACTGAGTCCGGAGTACTAGGAGGGCTTCTGTGAGTCTGGAGTCCTAGGATGGCTTCTGCCACATCCTTGTTGATGTGGTGGCAGACAATCAGATCTCAGCAGGAGATCTGTCGGGTCTGCAGACCCTCCATGGTGTGAAATATTACAAACATTTAGAGCATTAATTTCTCAAAAAGTACTGAACGGATAAACACCAAATCACATAAAGCACGCTTTCTGGACCAAGATCTATCTTTCTGCCAAATTTGATGTAAATCGGTTCAGTGTTTTTTGCGGAATCGCTGTTCAATTCTCCTATGGAAACTGAAAGGAGAAAAAGCGTTTTGGGATCCCCTCATTTTTCTTAGCCCCCGCTTAATGGATAATCCTGAAAATTTTGAGGTAGGAGCTGAGGTGGATGAGAGTTTTTTTCATGAAGATTCGTCAAACAAAGCCAAAGTTATTAGGAAAACAAAAATGCTTTTGGAAACTCAGACCTAACTATACTACTATAACTACCTAGTGATAACCGCCACTGGGTGGGTGGGGATATAAAACACCTGAATCTGGGAGGGCAGTACAGGACCATATCACACATTACTCATTCTGTGTTATTTATATTGCCTGATTTATTAAATCTTTGCACATCACGATTGCCGCATACTGGCGGTTTGAAGATCTATTACCGAACACGGTTTTGGATGGATGGATGTCATCTGTTACAGTGAATGACATAAGACCAGTTCCGGCTACCTATGGGCATCCTAAATAGTTTATCTAAAAAGTTAATTACTAATAAAGGAGAATTTGTAAAATACTTCCTTTTTGCAACGTTTCGTTCATATTATATGGTTGTTTGACCGGATACAGAATCTTGCCCAGAGGAAGCTTATAACCAGGCGAAACGGGTTGGCTGCGCAGTCTGTAATTGATGAAGATGATATAGAGTAAAGACAACCAGAATCAACTAAAAGAATAGAATAATCTTTTTAATTTTCTCTTGATGTGTTATGTACTGACTTTTACACATGTGCCCAGTTCTGTTGCCTCTCGATTGTGTTCTGGTGATTTATTAAATCAATTTTAATATTCTTTAAAAAACTAAATTGGTGCATTGAGTTCATCTTATGGAAGCTAATAAAATAGTCACAGACACAGGTGAATTTCAAAGGCAGCTTTATAAGTATATAAAGGAAAAGATGGCATGGAAATCCAAATTTCCAAATTGCAGAAGTTCAACACAGTCTTTTATGCCCCCAAACCACAGAAGGCGTTTAATTATTTGTCACAAGAATAATCTGCAGCTGTGGACTAATAAATCACATGTCCATGTTACAGATCGTTCAGGTTACACAATTATTAGATACAGAGCCAATCAGAAGAATCTAATATTGCGTGCTACCTGCATGCTACAAGGTGGTGGTGTTCACATCCTTCTAACATGTCCAGATTGGGACAGTGGGGTTTCTTCCAAGCTTAAGCAATGCAGTAACCAATCAGAGGTAGATGCATGGTCTAAACCCCATATGGTGTGCCAACAGTGTTCAAGGGTGTTGCTGCTGGACTTATCTGCAAATGCAAGTCACAAGTGATGTCCTTGAGCAGGCCACGCGTTATATTGCATTAGGAGCTGTTTACTTGTAACAGAGTACACCAGCTCACTAAAGTTCAAAATATAAGCTGTATGTGTTCTACAGACCTTTTCATTGAATATTACAGAACTCAGCAAGACAAAATGGAATCCATGCATGACAGAAAAACATGATTCCACAATCTGTTCAGGAATAAGGAAGGTGCACTCGATGCAAAGTCAATCAATCAGGCCAATTTTGTCCAAAAATACTTCTTTATTAAGTTAATCATAAAACTGGCACACAGCACCTTATTCCTGAACATTTTTTTAATTATCTTCATCTCAGGACGATGGGTGCGTGAAGCAATTGCACCACCTCTCAATAGACTTTACATATAGATTTGATGTGCTTAACCCTGGTGAGCCATTTGTTCTTTTGCTGTTAATGATTCCACAATCATTAACTGTCCCAACCTTCTTACCAAAAACCCCTCCCCACTGCCCTGGTCTGATCATTTCCTCATCCCATTCACTTGGACCCCCCCCTACCTCCCCCCTTCAAAACCCCGACGACTCTGCTATCAAGGAACTGGCAAAAAATCCCCCTACCCGAATGGCAAACCTCCTTACAATGTACGAAACCCCCTAACTCATCGCACCCTATTCAGGGGAACGATAACTATAACAGGTGGATCACCAACTCCTTAAATCTGGTACTCCCCATGAAAAGTCTTCGTCCCAAGCGGGGCAATCCAACTGCCCCATGGTACACAGACGATCTACGGAAGGCCAAACGCGCCTGTAAGCAGATGGAAAGAAAATGGCGCCTTCACTACTGCCCTGCAGATAAAATCAGTTACAGAGCAGCTATTAAAAGTTATAAAGCAGACATCCAACAAGCTCAGGCCTCATTCTACGAACAAAAAATAGACAATGCGGCGAATAAACCCAAGGAGATTTACCGTATTGCCAAAACCCTCCTGCGACTTCCTGAGACTCCTAAAGTCCACAACAACACCCAGAACCATTGCGAGGAAGTAGCGGAATTCTTCCATCAAAAAATAGAATTGATCAATTCCTCCTTCCCCCATCCCACCTCCCCGCCCAGAGACCCTACCAACATTGACCCTATGGTAGCCCCACCCAGTGTTCTCAACAACTTCCCAGCTCTTGACAAAATCAATCTGGAAAAGTATATGAGAATGGTAAAATCTGGATCCCCAACTGACCCAGCCCCTCCTAGGGTTCTCACCCAAATAACCAGCCAGATTTCACCCACCATCCAAGCTCTGCTCAATTCCTCCCTCAATACTGGCATCGTTCCCCCCCTATGGAAGAGAGCCATGGTCAAAGCACTACTAAAGAAACCTACTCTTGACCAATCAAACCCTTCCAACTACCGACCCATCTCCCTTCTACCCTGGCTCAGCAAAATTCTGGAAAAACATGTAAATTCTATTCTGACAGACTTTCTAGAATCCAACAACATACTGGACCCCACCCAGACAGGTTTCAGGCTCCGCCACGGAACTGAGACTGCCCTGATTGCAGTGACGGAGGAGGCAAGAAGGATCCTGGACGGTGGCGGCTCCACGGCCATCGTCCTACTTGACCTGAGTGCCGCCTTCGACACTGTAAATCATAGCATCCTAATCCATCGCCTCAGTAGGATTGGAGTGTCAGGAATGGCGCTCACCTGGCTGGAATCATTCCTCACAGACAGATCCTTCCAGGTATTCGAAAAGGAGTTTACCTCCTCTAGTAAACCTCTTAACTGTGGAGTGCCTCAGGGCTCCTCCCTGAGTCCCACCCTTTTTAATGTTTACCTCCGTCCCCTAGCTGATGTCGTCCGCCCTTTTGGGGTGAAAATTGTCACCTACGCGGACGACACTCAGCTGGTGGTAGCACTGGACCCCCCTCTCAACTCCAACCACAGCCTACACAACTGCCTGGAAGCTGTTGCGTCCTGGATGTTGGTCTCCCATCTAAAACTTAACGGGGACAAGACAGAGGTAATGCTCCTTGGAAACAACATCTCCAAATCCATCGATACCATCTGGCCCCTCTGTTTAGGTAGCCCCCCCCAACCTAAGGATCAAATTAAGAGCCTTGGGATCTGGCTCGACCGCAATCTCACCTTCAACTACCAAGCCACCAAACTAGCCGCCATCTGCTTTGGGCTGATGAGATTGCTCCGCAAGATTCTCCCCCTTCTCCTGTTTCACTCCAGACGAATCATGGTCCAAGGACTAATCCTGTCACGCCTCGACTGCGGTAACGCCCTATACCTAGGCGCCCCACAGTCCACAATGTCCAAACTGCAAGTTGTCCAAAACTGCGCAGCAAGAATCCTCTTGAACCTCCCTCGCCGATCCTCAGTAAAAGCCAGATTGAAGGACCTTCACTGGCTACCCATGAAAGCTAGAATAGAATTCAAGAGCATGTGCGTCGCGCACCGCTCCTACTGGGGAACAGGCCCCGCCATAAATCAACATTTGGTTGAAGCATACCATCCTCCTCGAGCCCTCAGATCCGCGACCTCCTACCTAACCTCCGTACCACGTATAAAAAGAGCCAGATGCGGAGGCCGCTCGCTTTCCTACAACTTGGCCAGGATCTGGAACACTCTACCACTCACAATCAGGTCAGAATCCAACCTGCTCACATTTCGAAAACTCCTAAAAACTTGGCTCTTTAATAAATCTCACACTTAACCCACCCTCTGCTCCCCCCACCCCGCCCTACAGTTCAACCCTCCAGTTTGTCTACAGCGCTGGGACGCCTTTGGGTAGCCATCGCGCTTTACAA
This sequence comes from Lissotriton vulgaris, assembly GCF_964263255.1. Taxonomy (NCBI): domain Eukaryota; kingdom Metazoa; phylum Chordata; class Amphibia; order Caudata; family Salamandridae; genus Lissotriton; species Lissotriton vulgaris. Next base: position 441,424,215 of record NC_141696.1, on the reverse strand, counting down.
ATTTTCATTCCATTCCATTCCAATCTGTTTAGTACTCACTGTTAGCCTGAAATGGCAGATGTGTCTATCAATGTTTGTTTTTGCAGGTGATAATGAGCTAATATTCAAAATTGTTTTCATGCAGAAATGTGTTTAACCCCTTGCCCGCGGCCGGAATTCCGCTCATGTGCGGCACATTCCGATCGTGGGCGTGGTCATGACGGCTGGGAGCCATCATCAGCACACGAGCACTGTGTGCCATGACGGCTCCCAGCCCTCATCAGCATCGAAGGGGTTAATATAAGACAGACACACAGACACAGACTCACTTAACCTTCTACTAACACGATTCTGCACTTTAATTTCTATTTTCACACACTGAGGAGGATTCATTGGTAGAGAATTGCAGCAAGGATGGTTCTCCAAGGCTGCCCTTGTCAGGTGTGCTTATCAATGCTCTATGAGCAGAACTGCCATTGTGAAAAAAAATTTTTATCTGCACTGAAAAAGGGAAAAACTGTTGTGTTAACTATCTATTTAACTTTTTTTTTCTTTAGGGAAGCTAAATATCCTGCAAATGAATTTGACCCTTTTGAAACCACTGTCAAACATTCAATGCAAAGGCTTACCCGTGACATTATATATCTAAATATATATCTATATATCTATATATATATATATATATATATATATATATATTTCATAGACAGCCCATTTAGTTATGGTTAGGTCACAGTTTCCCCTGAAGAGGTATTTTTTGTCTTAGTGACATGGGTGCAATTTGACTTAAATATACAATATCTTTTGGTGTGGCAAGCTTCATGCATATATGTCAAGTGGGTTGCAACAGCAGGGTTAAGGGGAGGTTTAAAAAAGTGACCTTTCCTATTTTAACTCCCATAGAAATATTTGTTCCAAAATACAGAAAAAACAGCTGAACGGAATTCCAGCAAACTTGCCATGAAAATACAACTTTACTCAAGGTAGTGCTATGGCTTGATTCGGTGTACATCAGTTCAGTAGCTCGAGATATTGGCATTTCAAGACTGTTTTGGTAAGGGCAGAAAGAGATCAACCAGATAGTTATCATGACAGTTGGAAATGTGTATTTTTGATTTGCTTACAACTTTAATGCTCTTTTACAAATTTGCACACACTTTGCCAGATGCTTAGCATGGTTAGCTGCTTCTTGGTATAGTTAAAAGTGTGCAGATTCATCAAGAAGGAGCACGGGTTAAAAGGAGGGTCATAAAGGTTTATTTTGCTAATAACGTTGGCATCAATTGACAAATCCACATGAAAGTTAATAGGTGTTTAGTATATTTAGATTTCGCTTAGCAGGGTACGTTACGTGCAGATCCTTCAAAGGGGAGGGCAAAGTTCAAAGGGATGAAAAAAAAGTTTTCTTGTGCTAATAACTTTCATTATCTGCATGAAATTTGGTATTTTGTTAGCACTTTAAGGCCAGTGTAGAAATCTCAGCTTTCATGCAGATGCTTCAAGGGGGAGCAAAGTTAAATGGGGTACAAAACATTTTTTTTGTTAATAACTTTGTTACAGTTTTATAAATCTGTAAAACACTTGCCAATCATTTACAATGTTTAGCTAAATCTTGATATTTTGAGTTTCATGTAAATCTGTCAAGGGGCGAACACAATGGGGGGGATCAAAAAAGCAGTGTCTACCACTTTTTAGGTCGAGGCTAGCGCAGCGCGCATGCGCTACTCTATGGGAGGCTTCTTGTAAGCACTCCCAACTTCTTACAGACTTTCGCTTGTGGATTTGTTTACACCCACACATGTAATTGGCCATTGCATATGGCTTTCACAAATGAAAGCACGCAAATGGCCAAAAGCGTGGGTATGTCCCGACTTTTCTTTCAATGTTCCCTCCCATGGCCTATGTGTCTCGGGGTGAGCGGAGTGAGCAGTGGCGCGCAGTGTGCCAGATGCATTCCAGGCTGCATTCCAGGATCAAGTTACTGTTCCTAATTTACCCAGCGCAGGTGACCGAGCTGGCTTTGAGTTTTATAAACAACGGTGGGGCTAACTTGGTCCAGCTATCCAGGTTCAGGTTACATAAATAAAAGTTGTAACTTTACGAAACTTTAATTAAAGCACTTTCAAAGTAAAACTAGCAGCCGACTTACAAAACATTTCTAAAAACATCTTGACTGAAGTGCCCATTGTTCTTTATTTTGCTTAAAATACATGCATCATAGAACATAGATAGATTAAGCAGCATTAACACCAGTCTGTTCATACTTGATTTCCCCACTGCAACCAACCAAACTTAGAGCTTTTATAAATGTAATTCCATGTAGTACAACATGGCTAACGTAAAGAAAGAATACACACTCTCACGGAGCACGAGACCAACATTACAAACCCCTGCAGGGTGCTTTGTAAACAAGGCGTGCTATTTAATAGCTCTCTCCGCTGTCTAGTCTGTGCCTGGTAGTGAATGGCACCTTTATCCTTGTCCCTTTGTCAAATATTGTTGACACCGGAGATCCTTGCATTAACCTTAACTTTTTTATAGCCTGTTAATTACCATACATATGTATTAACCAGTGCCAAAGGCATTAGCTAATGGACAGTGTTTTGTACCCCCCCAAAGTAGTTGTGCCACCTTTTTTTAATGGTCTGCATGAAACTCAATACATTAAGAATAAGGTAAATAGGCTATTGGGGCACCACATTTTGTACATGTGTGTGACATGGCACCAAAGATATCGAAAATCAAAGTTTTTTGATCCACCCTGTCCCACTGTAACTTTTCCTCCCCTTGTGAGGTCTAACTGATAACTGAGATTCCTGTACTGGGCTTCATTTGCTAACAGCCTGTCACATTTCATATCCACACCGAAAGTTATTAGCAAACAAACCTTTTATTGCCCCCTCCGTCCACCTTTTAACTGTGTCCATCCTTGATAGAGTTAAATATGATAAGTGTCTGCCAGGGTTAGAACAGATCTGTGCCACCATTAAATCTGCACCCCCTTGAGTGATCTTCCTAAAGGTTGACGTACCAACAGAAAACCAAACATGTTAAATGCTTGTCAAATTTATTGCGGATTGGTAAAATGGTATCACAGTTTTTAATAAATGAACACTTTATTGATCGCCCTTTTAACGGTGCCCCTCTTAATGTGTAATGAATCAGCACACATTTGAAAATACTAAGGGGGATATTCACAAGAACGTGTGCTAAACATCACTATAAAATGCTAACACAATTTCACACATCGCAGCCTATCGCGGGAAAATAATCCTGTGTGAACGTGGAATTCACAACACGGCAGTACCATGCGATAGTCCGCCAAAATTGCGGCCAATGTCCGCGATACAACTACTGCAACAGAGATAAAAACACAAACCCCAACGCGTAAAAAGACTCGATGTGCCCAAACGCAATAAGAAAACAGTGACAACCAGCGAGAGGCCAGCAATACCCACGCGTAATGCGGGAAAAAGCACAAGAACACTATACGGAAAATGCCACTAAAAAACAACATCAACCGCCGAGTATCACGGATGCACCCTGACCGACTGCAGAGGACAACATGAACCCCACAATCCAAATGGAGGAACACCCAGGAATACAGGGCCAGTGGAAGGCCAAATAGAACAGGAAGAGGAAGACGGGGTACAGTCGCCAGGAAAACCTGATTATCTCCACGGATGAGCCAGAACACCACCACCACCTGTACGTCACCCCCAATGTGTCATTGGCAACAGAGAGACAAATATGACACACCACCTCAGACCATGTGAATGCCGTCGCATGGCAGAGGAGGACAATGGAAGAGCACAAGGGGCCCTGGACTGATGTGAATGGCAAAACCAAGCGTTGTTTGTTCTTCAGGAGTGGCTGTATACGGGGCTCCGTTGCTTACTGCAGGTAGTCGTCCAACTGTACACCTACAAGAGGCAGGGGTTAAATACCTACTGCTGCTTCGGCTTATCGCGTGGTTTTGACTCGCATCGCGGATCTGGCAGTTTGTTGTGAAAGTGGTGTTGTGGTTTTTTCGTGTGTTTTTGAACGGGAACGCCTACTCTGCATCTCATTAGAGTTAGTTGGTGGTGTCCACCGTGAAGATAGATTTTGGGGCAGTTATCGCAGGACTACTGGCGATGTCTGCAGTTTGCACCAGCTTGTGAATGGGGTGTTAAGTCTATCTCTTTTTTTTTATGCGATAAGGTGGTGATAAATCGGAGATAAGTCCTTGTGAATATCCCCCTAAGAGTGAGTAGAATATCCTAAATGCCTGCATCATTTTGGGCAAAGTTTAGTTAAAATTAAAAGCAGATCAATAAACACAAATATACATATTAACTGAAAAACAAAGGTTAAAGTAAAATTATGGTTAGCTTTGCTTAAAATACCTTAATTCTGAGGAGGATTCGCCAGATGAGCCTCAACATGAACAACAGGACAATGCAGGAGAGTAAAAGGGTAGGACTGAGAGATATCAAGCTATGTATCAATGTGCCATGTGTAGATGCATTTTGAAGCTAATGTAGCGGTGTTTTTGTATCAGGTGTTTGGAAATGCATGCTATACCTGTATTGACTGAAAACTATATATATTTCTTTTTTTAAATACCCTAATTCAGATTTTAAAAACCTTTGAAATTCACTAAAATAAAAAATACACTTAAAGTGGTGTTATAGCTACAGAAAAAAATATAAATAGAACCGAAATTCTGCAGTTATGATTAGGTAAACTAACAATAACTTGCAACCCCATCATGCACTACTTATGATCTGTTAAAAGACATCACTAATATCATCTCAGATTACATCACTGATTAAAACATTTATTGGAACCAATACTTTGCTTGTTTCTCTTTAAGAATTTTATTTTAACTTAAGGAGATTAACATTCACTCAGCTGCTCCCCTAAAAACTGTGTTATAACTAATGGTGCAATCATTGCATTACTGTTAATCCACATAATGTGCCTATGAATGCAGGATGTATTCATATTGTAACCACTACTACATAAGCATAACTCTTTTAAACATTGACCCACTATAATCATACCGAGAACATGCATTAGAAAGCTACTTGGTCTCGCCTATGCAAGAGCTATTGGCTTTGCCAACAATGATTTAGCAATGTTGTACACAAGAGTGGCTGCTGTTCAGCATGGCTAAAAGTTGGTAGGGAAAAGGAGAGTGGCGTGGAGTGGAATGTCGTAAAGTCTAGTAGAGTGGAGTGTTATGGAGTGGTGTAGAATGGCATGGAGTGGTGTAGAGTAGCTTTGAGTGTCATGAAGTAGCATAAAGTGTAGTGGAGTGTCGTGGAGGGAGTAGAGTGTCGTAGATTGGAAGGGCGTAGAGTTGAGTGGCACAGAGTGGAGCCCAGTGTCAGAGTTGAATAAAGTGTCATAGAGTGCAGTGGCATAGAGAGTCGTGGAGTGATATAGAGTGGAGTGGCGTAGACGTGTTGCATAAAGTGGAGTAGAATGCTGCAGAGTAGGGCGGCGTACAGCGGAGTAAACTGTCAGTGTTAAGTAGCATAGAGTAGAGTGGTGTAGTGTGTCAGACTACAGTGGAATAAAGTGGCACAGAGGGAGTTGCGTAGAGTGGAGTGTTGTCACAGAATGACAGAGTGGAGTAGAGTGCTGTGGAGTAAAGTGTTGTGGAGTGGAGTAGCATAGAGTGGAGTAGAGTGTCAGTGGAGCAGAGTTTAATGGATTAGAACATCATAGAGTGGAGAATTGTGGAGTCGAGCAGAGTAGATTGGGGTAGAGTGCAGCATTGGTTGTGAGTATAGTGTGAAGAGTGCATTGGTGTAGAGTAGCATAGAGTGCAGTGGCATAGAGTAGTGCAGAGTAGATTGTAATGGTGTAGAGTTCAATGGCGTAGAGTGGAGTAGTGCAGAGTTGAGTGGAGCAGAGCGGGTTAGAGTGTTGTGATGCAGGATACGGTGCGGAGGTGTATAGTGCAGTGATGTACAGTGCAGTGGTGTAGAGTGACGTAGAGTGGCACAGAGTTGAGTGGTGCAGAGTAGAGTGGCATAGAGTACAGTGGTGCAGAGTAGAATAGAGTGGTGTAGAGTGCAGTGGTGTAGAGCAACAGAGTGCAGTGGCATAGAGTAGAATGTTGTAGTGTATAGTGGCATCAAGTGCAGTGGTGCAAAGTAGTTGGCATAGGTGCAGTAGCGTAGGGTACACTGGTTTTGAGTAACGTGGTATGGAGTGCATTGGCGTAGAGTTCATTGGGTTAGAGTACAGTGACATAGTGTGGACTGCAGTGGCGTAGAATGGAGTAGAGTGGCTCAGAGTGCAGTGGCATAGAGTAGATTGTTTCAGAGTAGAGTGGAGTGGTGTAGGGTAGAGTATAGTAGTGCAAACTGATTCCTAAGATTACTTCCGGCTCCCCCAACGACCCAGCACCTCCTCAGACCCTCATCAAGGTCCTGGACGTTGTTCGTCCAGTCATCTTAGACGTTCTCAACGCGTCCATCTCTTCCAAATCTGTTCCACCATCTTGGAAATGTGCGATGGTGAAGGCTTTGTTAAAAAAAACCAACCTCGACCAGAGCAACTGGTCAAACTATCGCCCCATCTCTCTTCTTCCGTGGCTGAGTAAATTGCTTGAAAGGCACGTGAATAACATCCTAATGGACTATTTAGAGTCCAATAGCCTATTGCGTGCCTCTCAGACAGGTTTCCGTCCTCAGCACGGAACCGAGACCGCCCTCCTTGCGGTAACGGAAGAAGCAAGAGCGGTACTGGATCGGGGAGGAAAAGTCGCCATCATTCTACTTGACCTTAGCGCCGCGTTCGACACGGTTAACCATGCCACGCTATTACATCGTTTGGCGGGCATGGGCGTGTCGGGCGCGGCCCTAGAATGGCTGACATCCTTCCTGGATGAGCGATTTTTTCAAGTCTTTGAGGGTGAAGCGGTGTCTCCCAAACACCCACTTAGGTGCGGGGTCCCCCAGGGCTCTTCCCTAAGTCCTACCCTCTTTAATGCCTACATGGAACCTCTGGACAGGATAGTCCATCCCTTTGGTGTGCGTATTGTCACCTACGCGGACGATACCCAATTGGTGGTCTCTTTAGACCACTCTGAGGGATCGTCCCCCACCTTAGGCCCCTGTCTAGAGGCTGTTGCCAGATGGATGCAATCTTCCTGCTTAAAGCTTAATGGGGAGAAGACAGACATCATCTTACTGGGCAACCCTTCTCCCTCTGCCCTTGCATCCATCTGGCCACCGTGTTTAGGCCCGTCCCCCGTCCCTAAGTCTCAGATAAAGAGTCTTGGGATCTGGCTCGATAGAGCACTTGACTTTTCGGTCCAGGCTACCAAGACGGCCGCCACCTGTTTTGGGCTAATGAGGATGCTGCGGAAGGTGCTCCCTTTGCTCCCATTCCAGGCGAGGAGGATCATGGTCCAGGCCCTGATACTCTCCCGCCTGGATTATGGGAACGCTCTTTATATGGGAGCCCCGACCTCCGTTACTCAGAAGCTCCAAGTCACACAGAACAGTGCAGCGCGCCTACTCTACAACATCCCCCGCTGGCAGTCAGCTAAGAACGCCCTAAGGGAGCTCCATTGGCTTCCTGTGGCGGCAAGAGTGCAATTTAAAGCCATGTGTATTTTACACAAATCGTTCCATCGAACGGGCCCTGTAATTCTACACCCTATGGTTACGCCATATGTCCCGTCCCGTTCCCTTCGCTCTTGCACCCTTCAGCTGGCAACGTCCGCCAAAATCAAGAAAGCTCGCTGGGGAGGCCGCTCTTTCTCTCATACGGCGGCGAGACTTTGGAACTCCCTCCCACTCTCTCTTCGGGAACACAACAACCATATGTCTTTCAGGAAGGCCTTGAAAACGCACCGGTTTGCTAACACCCGCTAATCTACCCCAAGCCCGCACTAAGTAATCATTCACAAGCGCTGCGAGGCCTCCGGGTAGCTACGCGCTATACAAGTGCAATTTCCATTCCATTCCATTCCATTCCAGTGGCATAGGGTGTATTTGCATTGAGTAAAGTGGTTTAGAGAGCATTCAATCACTCAATCAATCATTTGTAAAGCGCAAGGGTCTCAAGGCGCTGGGGGGGGGGAGCGGGGGGGGGGGTTGGGGGGGTGCTACTGATCGAACAGCCAGGTCTTGAGTCTGTCGTAGGCTCAGTAGGACGGTGTTCCATGTCTTGGCGGAGTGGTGGGAGAAGGATCTACCATCAGTGGTTGTTCTTCAGATGCGCGGGACGGTGGCAAGTGAGAGGTCGGCGGAGCGCAGCTGGAGGTTGGGGATGTAGAAGGAGAGCCGTCTGTTGAGGTAGGCTGGGCCGGTCTTGTGGAGTGCCTTGTGTGCTTGGGTGAGGAGCTTGAAGGATATCCTCTTGTTGACCGGGAGCCAGTGCAGGTTTCTCAGGTAGGGGGGTGATGTGGCCGTGGCGTGGTATGTCGAGGATCAGTCATACCGAGGCGTTTTGGATGCGTTGTAGTCGTTTGATGAGCTTGGTCGGGGCTCCCGCGTAGAGGGCGTTTCCGTAGTCGAGTCTGCTGCTGACGAGGGCCTGGGTGACTGTCTTTCTTGTATCTGTCGGGGTCCATCTGTAGATCTTGCGGAGCATGCGGAGGGTGTTGAAGCAGGAAGAGGAGACGCCGTTGACTTGCTTGGTCATTAAGAGCGTTGAGTCAAGGATGATTCCCAGGTTGCGTGCGTGGTCGGTGGGTGTCGGGGCTGCCCCCAGTGCCGTCGGCCACCAGGTGTCGTCCCAGGCTGAAGGGTTGGAGCCGAGGATGAGGACCTCCGTCTTGTCAGAGTTCAGCTTCAGACCGCTGGTCTTCATCCAGTCGGCGACGGCCTTCATTCCTTTGTGGAGGTTGGCTTTGGCGGTGATGGGGTCCTTGGTGAGGGAGAGGATCAGCTGAGTGTCGTCAGCATACGAGATTATGTTGAGGTCGTGCTGTCAGGCTACGTGTGCGAGCGGGCCATGTAAATGTTAAACAGCGTCAGGCTGAGGGAGGATCCCTGGGGTACGCCGCAGATGATCTCGGAGGCTTTAGAACGGAATGGGGGGAGGCGGGCGTTCTGGGTTCTGCCAGAGAGGAAGGAGGTGGTCCAATCCAGAGCCTTGTCTCAGATCCCTGCGGCGTGTAGGCGTGCGGTGGCAGACGGTGCCGAAGGCGGCAGAGAGGTCTAGGAGGATGAGTGCTGCGGTCTCGCCGTTGTCCAGCAGGGTCCTGATGTCATTGATTGCGGCGATGAGGGCAGTCTCGGCGCTGTGGTTGCTGCGGAACCCTGACTGGGAAGGGTCCAGGATCCTGTTTTCTTCGAGGTATCGGGTTAGCTGTCTGTTGACCGTTTTCTCGATGACCTTGGCTGGGAAGGGGAGCAGAGAGATGGGCCGGAGGTTCTTGAGGTCTCTTGGGTCTGCCTTAGGTTTTTTGAGTAGGGTGTTGATATTGGCGTGTTTCCAGATCTCTGGGAAGATCGCGGTCTTAAGGGAGAGATTGATGACGTTGCGCAGGTGGGGTGCGATGGAGCTGCTTGCTCTGTTGAAGACGTGGTGCCTGAACGGGTCTGATGAAGAGCCAGAGTGGATTGTGCACATGGTCTTGATGGTCTCATCGATGCTCACATTGGCCCAGGCTAGCAGGGGGTCGTGGTCGATGGTGTGTGGATGGTCTGTTGTGTTGCTGTCTGTTAGGGCTGTCTGGTGTTGAAGCTGTCGTGGATGTCTGCTATCTTGCAGTGGAAGAAGGTGGCAAGGGAGTCGCACAGGGCTTGCGACGGCAGGATGTTGTTGGTGTTGGAGCTTGGGTTGGAGAGTTCCTTTACAATGTTGAAGAGCTCCTTGCTATTGTGTGCATTGTTGTTGAGGCGGTCTTTGAAGGAGGTCCTCTTGGCCCCCCTGATGAGGTGATGCTGGTTGCGGATGCCGTCCTTGTGTGCTGCGTGGCTGTTCTGAGTTTGTTCACTGTGCCATTTCTTCTCTAGTTTCCTGGAGCCTTGCTTCGAGGCTAGGAGTTCTGGGGTGAACCAGCTGGCCCTCTTGCTGGTGTCTCTGTGGGGGGGTTTCTTCAGCAAGAAGAGGGTGTTGGCGCAGTCCTCGATCCAGCGTCTGAGGCTGTGGGCAGTGTCGTCGGTGTTGGAGGGTTCGGTGGGTGAGCTGGGAGCGAGGTTTGTGTGTAGTTGGTCTTCGGTGATTTTTCTCTAGCAGCTGCGGGGGATCTACTGGGTGAGGTGGTGTGTGGTGGGCTTCTGGAAAGCAAAGTGGATGCAGCGGTGGTCGGTCCAGAGGAGTTCGGTGGTGTGACTGACGGAGACGTGCGGGCTTGAGGAGAAGACAGGGTCAAGCGTGTGGCCGGCGGAGTGGTTGGGCGTTGTGACGAGTTGCTTCAGTCCGAGGTTGGCAAGGTTATCGATCAGGGTTGTGGAGTTGTTGTTGTTCTCATGGTGAAAGTTCAGGTCTCCGAGGAGGATGCAGTCGGTGGAGGTAAGGGCGTGTGTGCTGATCAAGTCGGCGATGGAGTCACTGAACTGGGGGCGGAGTCCGGGGGGTCGGTAGATGAGGGTGCCTCTGAGGGTGGAGTTAGGGTCTGTGTGGATCTGGAAATGCATTTGTTTCGCGGTGCTGAGAGTGTCGGCGGTGCTAGTCGAGACCCTGATGCTGTTCTTGTGGACGATAGCGATTCTTCCTCCGACTCCGTTGGTGCGGTCTCTGCGAGGGATCTTGGCGATGTCGGGTGCGGAGGAGTCGTTAAGCCAGTTCTCTGACAGGAAGGCGACGTCCGGGGATGTTGTGTCGAGCAGGTCCCAGAGTTTGACGGCATGCTTGCGTGCGGAGTGGGTGTTCAGTAGTATGCATCGGAGGTGGTTGGGGTCTTTCTTGGCGGGTGGTTCGTCGGCTCTGAGGTTGGTGTAGCTGCAGTTGCGGCAGGTGAAGGGGCAGTGTGTGCGTTTCGGGCGACCTTGAAGCAGATGTGCCTCCGTCCGGAGTTGAGAGCATGCAATAGTGCTGGTGTCGTAGTGGCGGCGGCGGTCGTCGTGGTGGGTGCAGGGCCAGGGGCACTGGTGCTGGGCGCGGTCCAGGCGGGACGGGTGCAGACGGGCTTGCCTTAGGCGCGCATTTGGCACGGCCACACAGCAGACGGCATATATGGGGAGGTGGAAGGGAGGAGCAGCTGGGAGGCGGCAGGCGGGGCAGCGAATGGGCAGAGGGCCATCAGGGGGGCGGGGCCCCTGGGGACGCAGCTGTGAGGGCGGTGAGGGACAACAAAGGTAACAGAAGGTAAAAGGGGCACAAAATCGAGGGAAAAACGAGTGGCACAGAGGGCAAAAAGGCACAAAAAACGAGTGGAACAGAAGGCAAAAGGGGCACAGAAACGAGGGAAAAACGAGGAGGGCAGAGGGCACAAAAAAAGTAGTGGAACAGAGGGCAAAAGGGTACAAAAATCGAGTGGAACAGAGGGCAGAAGGGCACAAAAAACGAGTGGAACAGAAGGCGAAAGGGCACAAAAACAAGGGGAAAACGAGTGGCACAGGAGGCAGAAGGGCACCAAAAACGAGTGGAACAGAAGACAAAAGGGGCACAAAAAGGAGGGGAAAACGAGTGGCACAGAGGGCAGAAGGGCACAAAAAAACGAGTGGAACAGAGGGCAGAAGGGCACAAAAAACAAGTGGAACAGAAGGCAAAAAGGGGCACAAAAACAAGGGAAAAAACAAGTGTCATTGAAGGCAGACGGGCACAAAAAAAGAGTGGAACAGAAGGAAAAAGGGGCACAAAAACGAGTGGTACAGAAGGCAAAAGGGCACCGAAATACAGGAAAAAACAGTGGCACAGAGGCAAAATACAGAACACAGAAATACAGGGGCAGCTAAGAACAGAAAGCAGAACGGGCAGAGAGGCACGGGGGCAGCGAGGGGAACAGAAGGGAAAACGGGCCGAGAGGGGCACAGAAGGGAAAACCGGGCAGAGACACGGGGGCAGCGAGGGGTACAGAAGGAAAGGCCGGGCAGAGAGAGCACGGGGGCAGTGAGGGGAATAGAGGGGGGGAACAGAGAGAAGAAAAAGGGGCAGGGACCACGTACAGGCAGCGGGGGAAGACAGACAACAGCAGTCACAGACACAACAATGAAAATACAGGCAATACAATAAAAGCAATAAAGCGGAGGATGAACAAACCTACCTACGGTCTACCACTGGCCACCAGGGATGAAGCGCAGGTGGTAGCCTGCGGGTGGTGGAGGGCCTCAAACTTCTTCAGCAGCAGCAGCTGGGGCAGGGAGACACAGGCGGTGCTGTGCGGAGGGGGAGCGACCTACCTGGTGGGTAAAGCATTAATGTAGAGTGCAGTGGCATATAGAGCAGCAGTATAAAATTGAGTGGCATAGTGTGGAGTGGCCAGGGCCATAGCTACGGGGGGCATTCGAGGGCCGGGCCAGCCCAGAATAATCTTTGGCCCCACCAAACGAGCAAGGCAGCTGGCACACTTTTGAGGTGCAGGAGTTCAGAAGGTGAATGAGCAATAAATAAAATCCCTTTGTGTGGTATTTTTATTTTGTTAAATTTGCTGCCTGTTCCAAGACAATTTAAATGTCAGTCTGTCTTCTGACAAACAGCTTTTAACATGAAAATGTTTGTTTTTATTCCTTTGATAAGTGAGAGGATTGTATAAAGTGAACTCTGTGACAATCTGTCTGTGGTATATACAGGGCCACAGGAATTAGGCAGCAGCTAGATTTTGTTGCAGTGTTGACTAATTTATGTGGCAAGGAAATACAAATGTTGCACCTTAATGCTACACATTTTTAATAGTATCATATCATTATTTTGTCATCGTTTACACTTTAACGCTGTCTGGGCAAAGGCTTCACTTCATTAGTACTGGTTCTAAACCCAAATTCAACTGTACGTAACTAAAAGGCGGCCATTCAATCTTTGTGAAGGGCCTTCCATTGCACTGCAGCACATGTTGCAAAATTTTACAATAAATGTGTATCTGTTTCAGCTGGAAAGAAAATGTGTTTTTTGTTAAAATTTGCAGAATATGCAGTAGATGATGGAATATGTGGCAAATGCAATACATTCATAATTATGCTGAAAACCCAGCAGCCGCAGAATCCCATAGTTCCATCGCCGGAGAATCTCATTATTCCAGTGGCAATATGTACAGGGAGTGCAAAAAGTTATACCGTAGTATGCAGGTGCGGCTGGCACAGGTAAGAGCGACGGGGCTGGGGGTCGAGGCGACAGACGACAGGATAGGTCAAATTAAATTTCTTTTCAAGTGAAACCACTCTCGGCGATGCGTCGAGCGCACGGTAAGTGGGTTAATTAATGTTTTCCAATACAATTTTGCCTATCTTGGCATTGGTCGCCTTGCCCCCCAACCTGCCCCCACCATACCACCACTCTTACCTGTGCTGGCCGCACCTGGTAGTATGTCTCTTTGGGCCAGATGTAGTTGGCTAAATACCGGTCAGTAACGCCGAAATCCGTTACATTTCAGCGTTACCGACCGGTATTTACCCATGTGCGATGTAGGGATTACCGAACGCCATCGCTAATAAGGAATAGGTAAAAATAAGAAAAAACAGTTACCGATTCCTTATTTAGCGATTGGCAGACACCGAAACACTAAAATAACGAATTAGTAAATAAGATATCGGTAAATAATCGCAAATGCGATGTACCAAAAATCTGTAATACCGAATTTGACAAAAAATTATATTTAAGAATCAGTAATTACCACTGACTCCAAGCAGGTTTTAATCAGGTGCACTGCATATAAACAGCTCCAAAATGCAACAGTGTGACCATAATGGCGGTCCTCTACGTTATAGCAAGGCAGCTACGTTTGCGAGCAGCAGGATTGAGGGTCTGGAGACGGGAGGAGCGTGTGTACAGACTGCGTGTCACACTGTTCCAAATGACTGAGGCAGAAATACATGAGAGGTACAGGCTACACCCACAAACCATCCTAGACCTGATACGGGACCTGCACCCATTCCTGGAGCATCAGATACCAAGGGCGCACGCCATACCAACATGTGCAGGTGCTCCTTAGCCTGCACCTACTTGCTTCAGGAAGTTACCAGGGTGCGATAGCTGTGGCAGGTGGTGTGTCACAGAGTTGCCTGTCCTGTTTCTTCAACTCCTTCTTGGATGCCATGATGCAGAGAATGCATCACTACATACGCGTCCACAGCACACAGGCGGAACTGCAGAAGACAAAGCTGGATTTCTACCAAAAGGCACAGTTCCCACATGTAATAGGGTGCATTGATGGGACCCACATATCAATCTGCCCACTTGCTGCTACAGAATACTTATACCGCAAGCGCAAATCCACGCATTCCATCAACGTGCAGGTTATATGTGATGCAGACAACATCATCACTGACATCGTGGCCAAATTTCCACGGAGTACCCATGACTCCTACATATTCAGGAACCGTGGGATCTACATACGTCTGGCTGGTGGTGAATTTGGAGAAGGATACCTGCTAGGTAAATCAATATGACACACCCTGATGTATACCTTGGATAAATGTATTGGTCACTCCAATTAATGGCACTTATTTCCCATTTAGGTGACAGGGCATATGCCGTGCGGTCATTTATCCTATCTCCATACCTCAACCCTTCCACCCCAAGAGAGAGAAGACACAATGCGGCACATAAAAGCACGTGCAACGTTGTGGAGCGCACCTTTGGACTACTTAAAAGCACGTTCCGTTGCCTCCACAAAAGTGGAGGTGCACGTCAGTACCGCCCCATCATCTGCTGCAAAATAATAGCAACATGTGCAATGCTGCATAACCTTGCCACAAAGAAAGGAACAGGAGTGGAACTAACTGACTCTGAGGACGAGGGTGAGGACTGTCCACAGCCAGGGCACAGCGCAGCAGGTGTGGCAACAGCACTGCGTGGGAGACAGACGCGCTGAGATAACATGCAACTATTTCTGAGTAAGTAAGGAGACATAGCCAGTTACTGTATGTGAGTGATGGTGTTTAATGGTCATAGCACACCACCACAACTAGAAGTGCGCCTAAATCAAATGCAGTGTCCATACAAAAAATGGGTTACAGCACCCATTTGAGGAAAACAATGTTATGGCTGGCTCTACTTCCTGCACCCACGCGCTGCACTGCTGCGTTCCTTGGCCCCACTGTCCTCACTGCCAGTCTGTCCCGTGGCAGCGCTGTGGCATTCGCTGCGCTTCCTGGACTCTATGGGAGGGGGCGTGATGCTACTGCGGCTAGTAGCCTCTTCACTTTCACCCCCATCACCTGTAGTGTCTACCTTGTCGGTTTGTAGCACTTCTAGTGCAGTGGTCACTTGCCACATCACAGCTGCAGTCGGCCATCTCCTCCTGCATGGCCACCAAGTGCCTGCAGAGCAGAGAGGTGATAGCCGAGAGGCGGTTCACCGCCTTGGTGTAATTGTCAAGTTTATGCCTCTCCCTGCGTCTTGACAAACGGTCCTCATCTAATTTGCTGCACAGCAGCCTCACTGCCTCGGACACGTCCCTCATGCCCTCAGCCACAGTAGTGTTAATGGAACAGATTCCCTTCTCAATACGCTGCATGTGGCCATTCATCGTGCCATCTGCCGCTGCACTGACCTAATGGCTTTTCCTTGCAGGCGCTGGACCTTCAACATGTTTCCCTCAAGGTCAGTGAACACACTCATCTTTGCCCTGAGAAGGAGGACTGGCTGTTCTTGCCCTGCGGCAACTGGAACGTGTGTGTGCGCGCTCTGTGGGGGGACTATGAGCCTGCCCCGTTGGCATCCTCACCCACCGCGGACTGTTGTCCTCCTGTGCCGTCCTCCTCGGACACCTCCATCTGCTGGAGGGTGGATACTGCATGCCTCCTGCCTCTCGGCGCTGGTGGCGTTGATGGTGGCTGTGGTGGTGGTGATGGTGATGGTGGTGGGGTGGTGTGCCCTGCAGGCGACTGGACCTCCTCCTCTTGTGTCCTCTCTGTCCTGGGTGCATTTCTTTTGCTGCCCTCTGCTGCCCTGCTAGAAGGCTCGCCTGTGAAGACAGAATGTACATTTGCTCACTTATCTGGCAGCATTTCCATTGTAATAAATGTCATGCCTGCCAATCACACTGACTGTCCTCTGCTTGCTAATTGCTATTTGGTGTCACATGCCTTGGGGTTCAGTGGACGGACTGTTCTGACGTGTTACTTCTGACTACATCTCCCATAATGCATTGCATGTTTTAAGTAAAACATGTACTGAGTGGGAGTCCCTACGCATCTTTGGGGATTGGGGGTAGGGAGTAGGGGGCGCAGCATGCTGTGAATGCAGCTTACCTTGTTTGTTGGCAGCTCTGGCTGAGCTGTCTGCAGCCCCAATCCCACTCACACTCTCCGGCTGGAGGGTGGACTCGACCAGGAGATCCAGGGCAGTTGGTGCAGGTGCTGTGTTCCTCTCTCCACTTGTATGGTTGGCTTGCGTCTGCCAACCTCTCCTTAGCACGCTTCCTCAGATCATACCAGCGTTTTTTTAGGTCCTCAATGGAGAGCTGGGTGACTCCAATGGCATTTATTTGTTCTTGAATTGCAAGCCAAATGTGCCTTTTCTGTGATTCAGGCACGTGCAAGGACTGTTTGCCAAATAATTTGTTGCGGTTCTTGGTCACATCCTCAATAAGGACCTCCAGCTCCCTCTCACTGAATTTGTGCTTCCTTTTTCTTTCACCTGCCTCCTTCTCCCTCTCCTGGTTTTCCATCTTGCTCAGTTTTATTTGCAAAATTCAGTTGAGTTGATCCTGGCTTCTCTGCTCAGCTCCCTGCCTCACAGTCAGCCACAGGTTGAGTGCAGCTTCATGGGTGTGGCCACTTCCTGGTTGGGAGGTAATGAGGATGCACAGGATTGGCTGATTCGCTAATTACCGATTTTTTTAATTATCGAATCGCTAATTACCGAATCAGTATTAAGGATTCGGTGATAACGATTCTGTAATGTGGAATTGGTATTTATTTTTACCAATTCATCAGCTCTCCTTAACTTATCTAGTAATCAAAAGTAGTTTGCTGGTTAGGTTGTTTCGAATCTGTGCATTGCAAGCTAAAGATTGAGTTTGAGTGTGCAACTGTCTTTTCAGGTTCTGCTGCCAGAATGTGTGGTGGTGTAGTTGTTTTCATAATGGCAATGTTTTTAACTATCTTCTGAGGAGTATGGGCTCATAGGTTCTTCTAATGCTGGCTAGTAGTGTGTTCCAGAGCTTGTTGGCTTGTACTGAGAAAGCAGTGTGTCCTACGGATTTCTTATGGTAAGGGAGAATAAGTGGTGAAAGCCTGGAGCGCAGTGTCCCGATTTGTGTCTATTGCTTGAATTCAGCTTGCAGTTAATAACTGCCCTTTTCCTTGGAGACTGTGGGAACAATGAAAAGTACCTTGAACATTGTCCTTTCTGCTATAGGTAGGCCAGAGTAAATACCAGTGAATTAAATGAATTTGGTCAAAAGGTGTGTCATAAATGCTCTGTAATGGGAACCGATTAGGCACCATTCTAAAGAGAGTGAAAATCTGCATACACGATCCATTTTTGACATTCAATAATCTTGTTCTGTATTGAGCTACGCTGGTACCCAAATTTTCCTTACACAACCATAAACGTTTTAAGCAGATGTGTGGTGTGTAGGACAATATCGTGAGCAGGGACAGAGGCCAAGATGTACGACAAATTTGTCCAGTCATGATGGTCCCCTGCCCACTTAACTGTAAACATGGAAATGCATATCCATAAATCTGCAACTGTTCATACACTGTTCTAAAAAGAAAAAAACTAGTCAACAACAGCTGGGAAACTAAGAAGGATTGGTGCTCCTCTGCACGTGGGGCAAAGTGTGGGTCAGAGCACCCAGGGCTATGCAGGTGACTGAGCACGTGCCCAGAAGAGACACCGCGGGTACCCGTTATGGGAATTCATATATGCAGCTGGCAAGCAGGGAGGGAAGGAAACCATGTTATTTAGTATGCTTTTCTCAAAAGGCGCATATTCTGAAAATGCAAAGGGCCAGGCATGTTTCAAAACTAAAAATGCCAAAAAAATATTTTGAACAAAAAAAGCAGAGGTGCGCGATCTGAAAAGAACAAGCAGGTGTTCAGAAACAGCACACATGTGCTTATTCCAAAAAACACACAGGGGTGTTTTCCGAAAGATCACATGTGTTTCATCATAGGAGCGGAAGGACACGTTTAGGCCATAATTGTGTTTGTCCAGAAAAATTTGCTATATTTATCACACCTGATGTATTCCTAAGTGAGCATTGTCCGGGTGTGATAAATACTATCTGTTTACTGCCTGAGAAATGGTAGATACGAATGATTTAATAATGTGGCTACTCTAGCCAGTTATTTCCTGGGCATTTTCCCATCTGTAAACTTCAGCAGGTTTTACCTACAGAATTCTACCAGGGGGAGGGATGCAGGTTGTGCAGGTCTTATTGCACAATTCGTATTTACAATATGTGTACTAAAAGAAGTTATCGCACAAATTACAATTAATAGGGCCAACTGACATTAGAGCATGGGATCAAAGGCACACGAGCAGGTACAGCACAGGCAAATATACAGCAAGAGCAGTAGAGCAGGCCTTTCAATTAAACCATTACATGCACTTTATTAGGAAAAAAAATAAGAAAAAAGTGTGCAGGAACAGCAAAGCTGCGCGTTCAGGCCTGTGGCACAAAGATAGCCAAGGGGATAAACAGGCACACAGGGAGGGGTGGACGGTGGAGGGTGGAGAGCCCGAGGGGAGAGCAGAGAGAGGAGAGGTGTGTGGTAGGACCCCCAGCACAGGACGCGGGGAGGGGTGGGGGGAAGAGCAGGGTGTGGAGAGCCTGAGGGGAGAGTGAAGAGGTGTGGTGTAGGATGTTAAGAGGGAGCGAGGAATGGACAGAGAGAGAGCGCGAGCAAGAAAGAGAATGGTGACAAGTGAGATAGAGGGAGGGAAGGGGGCCAAATGTGAGGGAGGAAGGGAATGCAGGCGGACAAAAATCGCTGGAAAATAAAACCTGATTTCTGTTTTTCCTTTCATTCACAGCGGTGGGATATGAAAGCATTAAACTCAACCCCTGCAACCACATATGCGAACGCCCCGGCAGTCACACACCATATTGTGCCCCCAGGGCGAGGTGGCAGGGGAAAAATCTATATGCTGTTTGTCTCGGCAAAGTTGTGTTATTTGTTCAAGGCCGTCCAAACATTTGCCGAGTGCTGGCAGCCCAGGAATGCCCTGGGAGAGCCTACAAAAGACACACAATTGATGGACGGAATGCAGAACAAATCAAAACATTCACCCCTAGTCAAGAGATCTGGGTTAAATCTATCATTCTTTTACTCACCATGCTACCCCAGTTTAGACCTGGCCATATGCAAATCAGTCTTTACCCTGTGCCTCATGGGAACAGTCCAGCCCGAACTGCCAAGCCAGGTCATCCCTGGATCGGAAATAAGCATCCTAGGACCGGTTTCGGGATTTCACCCCTCTTCAGCCAGAATAGCTTGATTCCAGTGTCACAGTGAGCCCAGGACCCACGTCTGGGCATACCTGGCGCACTTAGGGCGAGAAAGCAAAAGAAACACAATTGATGGACGGAATGCAGAACAAATCTAAACATTCACCCCCAGTCAAGAGATCTGGGTCAAATCCATCATTATTATTATTATTATTATTATTATTAATAATAATTTTATTAAGCGCACAGCTACCCAAAGGTTTCCCGGCGCTGACCAACAAAGGTATGAGATTGCAACAAATTACTGGTTGAATAGCCATGTCTTCAGGTCCCTGCGGAACTTCAGATAGTTGGGCTCAGTCCGAAGACCGAGAGGGAGGGAGTTCCACAGGGATGGACCCAAGAAGGAAAAGGAGCGACCTCCCATTCTTGCTCTCTTGATCCTTGGAATTAGAAGCTTGAATTGGGTGGATGATCTAAGGGTACGGGAAGGAACATAAGAAAGAATAAAAGATTTAAGGTATTGTGGGGCGTTGCCCGCAATGATTCTGTGTATAAAAGACAGAGCCTTAAACTTAACCCGGCTCTCAATACGGAGCCAGTGAAGGCTACGTAGAAAGGGGGAGATGGAAGACCTGTTAGGGAGTTTGCCAAGAAGGCGAGCTGCCATGTTTTGAACAGTCTGCAATTTCCAGACAATCTCCTTGCCGGCACCCAGAAAGAGAACATTCCCATAGTCCAGGCGGGAGGTGATTAGTGCCTGGACTACGGTTTTCTGGGTGTCAAGAGGGAGCATCCAGATGATTTTCTTTAACCACTTGAGAATGACCGTACACGTGGCACAGACTTTCACAACATGGTCCCTCATTGATAATTGGTCATCAAAAATGATGCCCAAATTTGGAGCAGTTCTGGAGGGCAAGGGAGGGGTGCCCATTTGGTCAGGCCAGTGAGAGGGCCCCCATAGATCACAATTAGTTCCAAACAGAAGAAGCTCAGTTTTCCCTCCATTCAGTTTTAATTTATTCTCATACATCCAAGCAGAGATTTTACTAAGCCCGAGACGTAGGGAAGAAATCATTCTTTTGCTCACCATGCCACCACAGTTTAAACTAGGCCATATGCAAATCAGCCTTGACCCTGTGCCTCATGGGGGAGTCTAAGCAGCGTGTCCGAGGCATGGAAAAGCGCTTCTCTAAGAAACCTTAGCAGACTCCTTCCCCTCAGGCAGAAATTAAATAACAGGTAGTAAAGGGGGTGAAGGTGAGATAATGCTGGGCGCCCGGGTTAAAGTGAAAGCGGGCGCCCGTGTTGTCATTGAAAGCGGGCGCCCATGTACTGCCTGGAATAAGAGAAACCGATTAATGAAAGTAGTGCTCACAGACTAAAGAAAACGCGCTGTGTAACAACCGAAGTAAAAGGGCCAGTCGCTTTGGTAGGTTACAAATGAAGACAAGGCAGTACTAAGGAGGGACGAACAAGCCTCTTTAAAATCAGAAGCCAGTATTTAAGAAGGACAATGACACAAACCTTGCAAAAAGGGGCACTTTCCTACACTATTTTCTGCATTAATGCTTATCAACAGACAGAACTTCCATCCTATTACTTCTTTCATCAGGGACCATAACTTTAGGTTATGATGGGGTAACCCCTTTCAACTGCTTTTTGAGTAACAAGGCAAAAATGGGCCATCAAATCATTGAGGGAGGCATGCCAGCTTTTGAGCTTGGCTCTCATTGAAATGTACACCATGTCACAAGCAAGCCCAACTTGCCTCGACTGGAAGAAAGTATGTACATGTGGAAGACGAAAGACACCAAAGCAAGAGGAGATACTGGCGGGACATAGAGAAGAGCTAGTGTACGTACAGAAACTGAGTGGAGTGCTGGACTTACAACACCTAAAGGACAGCCGACTGACTCCTCCTCCTCTTCCCACCCCCACCCAGATAAATGCAATAAAGATTGAACCGTGGAGGCAACGAGGGAAGTTGTTATTGTAACTCTATTTCTATAGCGGTTACCTCCTTTGATGAGGAGTTAAAGCAGTTTTCGGCAAGTAGCACGCTACACCGGAACCCAAAGAATAAGTGGTGGATTAGCACAATAGGGAAATATAAGTTGTTAAATTGAGCTGTGGATGTAAGAAGCTGGGTACTTCTTGAAGTTCCCTCCAAATGTTTGCCTGGTATTGTTGCACCTTTGTCTGAGGTGTACTGGGTTCCTGCTAACCAGGTCCCCAGTACCAGAGATATTTCCCCAAAAACTGTTCCACAATTGGCACAACGTCAGCCCCCTTGAAAGTCCCTAGTAAATGGTAGCCCTGATGGTTAGGGGACTGAAGAGGGTCCACTAAGGCTGCAGAACGAATTGTGCCACCCTAGGGCCCTCTCATCAAGACCATGCAAACTGCCATTACAGGCTGCATGTCTTGATGCAGACAAAACTGAAGAGTAGACATGGCACACATCCCTGTGTGACATGCCTACAGACACTGCATGAGATATAGGCAAGCCACTCCTACAGCAGGACTTACAGACCTACGGTAGGGTGCACTATATCCCATGTGTGGACATATCTGCCTGAGGCGATATGAACCTGCAATGTCTAAGTCCATTCTTAGACACTGGAAGGGAACAGGGAAGCCATCAAAAGTACCTGGGCTGGATACGCATCATTACAAGTTCCCAAGCGCCATGATGGCTTCACTGTACCCAAAGATGTTTGGTACCAAACATCTTGTTTTAATAAACCTGCAATGATGCCAGTGTCAGATTTATTAATAAATGCACCCAGAGGGCACCTTAGAGGGTCACCAACTGGTCTCAGTCAGCCTGCCACTACTAGACATGTTTCTGGCCTCCTAGGGTGAGAGCCGTCGCTCTCTGAAGCCGGAAACATAGCCTACTCTGGTCAGAGGTGCTCACACCTCGTCCTAGCAGGAATCGACTTCCAGGGTAGGAAGCTTTAAAGGCCATGCCGCATTTGAAGTGTGACCCAGGCCTCTACAGTTACTGGAAATGCCAACCTGTCCTATCCCTACCTTTTGGCAGGAGGACAGGTGGCACAAATGTGTAAGATTAGGAGGTATACCCACTCCTTGCCAGCACTGCTCATAAGGTCGATAAACTGATGTGGACCACACTTTTCAGAATCCCCATCTTTTGTTTGAGAAAATTAGCTTATTAGGATCAGGAGAATGCCCACTTTCCATTGGAAGTGGTCATATAGAGGATGTAGTCACCCTAAAGGTAGGTAGCCCATTTGCTACTACCTGGTACTCCCCTTAACGACCTAAATGAGTATTTAGGTGCCACAACTTACCCAGAACTTCAGATTTGACTGACCTAAAAACAAAGAGGACAAAGAGGAGCTGCTGAACTTGAGAACTGAGACCTTGTCAACGAGTTTTGAAGCAAAATCCTGCCTGCCACTTCAAGACTCGACAATCAAGATAACTGACTCATCCTGCTGTTGTATGCCCTCTAAGAACTCCAGCGGACTACAAGCCTTCGCAAACTGCCCAAGAACTCACCCGAGTAGAAAAACTGCTACCCTGCAGACTGCAGGCACCGAAACCGCAGAGTACAGTCCATCGACTTGCAGCTTCCTGGCTCAACCAGGGAAGCAACTGACCAGGAAGAGATATCCCTGCTCTGAAAGGTCAGATCTGTCTCCCCACCATGTGTGGAGGCACCAGTACTAACCGCAGCCATACAGCACCAATCCCTTGGATACCGAACCCCCTGCTCCCAAGACCAACATCGGAGAGCCCAGTCGAGACTACGACTGTACCAGAGTCCAGCAGCCACCGAGGGACATCAAGACCCCGAGACCCACTTATAAGGTGGCCCAGCAGTCCCGAAATTGACCCTGCTAGCTGTTGGCTCCTGACCACGAAGAGCACCTTTTTGCACTGGAGCCGGCCAACCAACCTGATCTGCACCCAGCCCACCCGGTTTGGGTAACGGTGAACCTGCTGTGCTTTCTTGTCCATAATGTGCGTGCGACCCCAGCCCCCGTGTGGGAGCTCTTGGACTTGCCTGCAAGTCCCCTTGTGCAGCCTGTCTTTAGAGGGCCCCCATCCTCGTAGCACCAGCTACCAATTCCACCAACTCTCCTGCACCCGGTGGGATTTGGGACGCACCCGACAAATTGTTGGTAGAACATTGGACATTGGCTTCCAGCTACTCCAAATCCGGAAGGTGAATCCCTACAACTGTCTCTGCTGTGTGCTTTACCTACCTGCTTTGCCCTTCCATTGTACTGTATGGTGTGTAATTGCGCACAACTTTGAACTATTTGCTTAGCTTTCATAAATTAGAATTCAGAATTCATAAGAAATAAAGTACTTATCTGTGAATGTAGTTCTTGGTTCAAAAATATATATAAATTATTGTTTTTTTCTAAATTGGTCTCTGGTTTATTCTTTGAGTGAGTTTGTCATTTATTGCTTGTGTGAGTACAACAAATGCTTAGCACTACCAGCTGATAAGACTAACTGCTCGCCCACACTACCCCAAACAGAGTGTTAGTATTATCCACTTTTGCCTCTGTCAACCAATTGGGAGCCCACTGGAATCTCTGGACAGTGAACTTCTTTTTAGTACACCATGTATAGAGACAGCTTCGCTTCCTACAGTGGCCATGAGAGACATGATGGGGGCATATTATCAAGCAGGGCGTTAAGATTATTGCCATTTTAGCGGCAGAAAACTGCAGCTAAAGCGGCGATAATGGGCTTGATAATATGCTGTGGCGAACTCCAATAGAAACCCATGTTCATACCAGAACAAAGGTTTCTATTGGAATTCACAAGGCCATATTATCAAGCCCATTATCGCCGCTTTAGCAGCAGTTTTCTGCCGCTAAAACGGCGATAATTTTTAACGCCCTGCTTGATAATATGCCCCCTAGTTTGATTGAACAGGATAAAGGTGGGATAGAGGAGGAAAGAGTCTAGATAGTTATATTTGGGAGGTCCTATTAGCTAGATGAGGTTTGGGATGAGTCAAAGGTGAGTTAGAGGAGGGAAGATTCTAGAAAGGGTTATTAGAGGGATAATAGTAGTAAAAGGAAGTTTTGTATGAGTTAGAGGATGTATAGAGGAGAGAAGAGTGTAAAAAGGCTTATATGAGAGATCATAGCTGTAGAATGAGGTTTGGGGTGAGTCAAGGAGAAATAAAGAAGGAAAGAGTCAAGAAAGGAACTTAGGGAGTCATGCCAGTAGAATGAAGTTTGGGGTGAGTCTGAGAGTGGAGGTAGACGATATAACAAGTGAGGTATAGGATGAGACAGAGTAGTGCATTGGAGGGAGTTTAAGGCTTTCTTCCCTTTCTTCCTACAGTAAGGAGTAAAGTAATACAGTATAAGTTACTTACCTTTAGTAACGCCTTATCTGGTAGAGACAGGATCTTGCTACAGAATCCTAACCTTTAAATTGTCCCCATACCAGACTAGATCCAGAACTTTTTTATAGCAGCCTCTGCGTTTCGGTAGAGGGGGTCGAGCAACTCTGCTGATGACACATCTTGTGGATGACGTCAGCAGATCCATACAAGACCTTAACTGATGCGCTGCGGTCCGTTTCTTCCATGAACATTTCCACACAAAAAACGCAGAGCCACTTCCAGAAACTGCCTACGGAGGCAGTGTGCCAAAAAGAGTCATCTTTATGTGAAAATAATTACTAAGGTATAATGAAAGGCATTAGAATGCTCCAACAGGGATCTTGTAGACAAAAGGAGAAAGTAGTTTGCAGAACGAGGAGGATGGTAGGGTCGGTGAGGAATCTGAGGCTAGATCCTGTCTTCATCAGATAAGACGTTACCGAAGGTTAAGTATCTTATTAATTCGATAGAGACATCTAGCCACAGATTCCTTACCTTTGAATTCGATACCCATGCAAAATCATTCCCTGAGGAGTGTCTGCGAACTGATCCTATGAAAGATCCCTGAATAGGACTAGTCAGTCTGTAATAGGATAGAGTGACCAGGCTGTTTTAGGAATATAGCTGAGGAAAGGGAGATGCTCCTCCAGAAGGACAGTGGTAAGCCCGTAGGGAGTTGAAGTCTGCTAGATAATGAAAAGCTTGTGGAAAATGTTACCCACAGCAGAGGGATAAAGAAGTGTTGGAGAAAATCAGTGCTTAATTTGTAAAATAATAAGTGCCAGGGCCCTGACCAGGACGCCACTGATGCTTGTGCCATCCATTGCCTCAGACATCGCTGCCAATGGCAATACCATAACAACTACTAACCATCTCTCTCGCCTGCAAGTGCAACAGTTAAGATTATTCCAGGCCCCCAAAGCTAAAGGAGTGGCTGGGGAGGTAGCTATTAGAATTAACAAGTACATTGTATTCATAAATAACTGTTGTACGGCTCCTCTGTAAATTAGATGAGTGAGCAAACCCTGCCCTGAGAAACACAGGGAAAAAGGGAATCTCAGAAGACATCCACGAAGGAGAGAGAGAAAAACAATCAATGCTGCAACAAAAGCATTGCGAGAAAAACGACTACGATTGGTATAGAACAGTCTCGTCAGAGAAACCCTTCTAGAGAGAAGGTAAACTTCTGGGACTATGTAATGTAGAAACCCAGAGGAGAAAGGGAAAAGAAATGCATATGCAACAACCAAGTTACAGTCGTGCTAGGGCAGGAAGAAAGGCGTAGTTACAAAAGCAGATACGTACGCCCTGTGGAAGAAGTTCAGCACAACCATGACTTGCAATATATACCCCCATATATACACATCAACACACAAACATATATATATATACATACACACAGACACAATGATATCAGAATTTACTAAAAGTATTATCCTCCCCGTTGGGTAAGTGAACCATAGTCTCCAGTGGCTGGCTGGGATACTGACCAGTGTAGTAATGAGGAACACCTATAGATTAAAGGGATACATTGAAAGATACATATAATTACACACGCACATTGGCAATAGACCAAAGTGGTGAACCCAACAGTGTGACAATTATAGATATAAAGATATTAGGACGGAGCCGGGTAACCAGCAACATGGTATCATGTAAGAGGAAGAGGACATGGAGGACACCACACACCCCAGAAAAATAGTGGCAATCCCCATGAAACAAACACTACTGCCAGACGAAGCTACCATCAGTCGGTTGACATGAAATCGAAAAGAAAACAGCTGGTGAAAAAACCCTGCTATAAAGGGAATGAATACCCACCATCAGGGTCCATTAAAAGAAGGGGGCGTGGCCTGACGCCGATGGTGACGGGAGCCTGAATCAGAGCTCCCGTCGGTGATCCCATCTCTGGCCCCATCCAGATTGCTACATGGGAGCCCCGGGCAAGAAGACCAACCCTGAAGGTGTCGGAACCTTAGGAGGGTCCTGGGCGCTAGTTGTGAGGGGTGTATAGCTCTCCCCTGCCGGTGTTGGATTCCTCAGCTGGCGAGGCCGTGAGCTGCGCAAAATGGTGGCTGTGCGGTAACAGCGGAGTCCGGAGTGCGGTGGTGCTGGGTGCCTGCTTGGGGGCTGTCCGGCAATGCGGACAAGGCGGCTGGAGCAGTACCAGGGGCAGAAGTAGAGGCCGGGACTGCTACTGGCGAGGTGGCGGCGTTGGGAGGAGCCTCGGCTGACCAGGAGCTCGGCAGCCGCGGGCTGTTTAAAATGACGGCCGCGTTGCTCTAACGGCCCCGGAGGTGAAGGACTTGGCGGCCGATCACCCGGTGTTCCTGCCCTGGGGGCGGGACTAGCATCAGCGGTGGCAGTAAGAGCCCGCCCTATTGCCGGTAAGGAGGCGGTGCGGGGAGGAGCTGCAGAGGGCCCCGGGACCTGGCGAGTGCCCCCACAAGGGAATGGGGCCTGGAAGGAGTCGGCTGCGGCGGAGTCTCAGCCCCCTGAGGCGGCGGACACAACCGGGTGTGCAAGGAAGCAGTTGCCCCCCCTTTCATGGTAGAGCGCATAGGGGGAGAGCGAACAGTTGTGCGACCTGCGGGGAGCAGAGGAAGCGCTGTGGAGAGAAGGGCACGGGGCCCTGCAGCGAGTGCGGGAAGGGCGCGAGGAACAAGTCCCAGAAGACCATGGTGAGACCCTAGGGCGGGAAGCAGCAAGAAGAGGCCTGCGGGTGGATTGTTGCGGCGGCAGCGGCACCTGGGGATAGAGGGGGAGACTCTAATTCACGCCCGGGGACCAGGAAAGATGGGGGGATGCCCCAGGGCGACCTCTCCCTCCAGGACATTCTGCAGGTCATAGAACGCTCACGACTGGCGGTGGAAACTAAAATTGACACCTTGATTGATTTGGGCCTCCTTCGAGCGGACTATAGAAAACTGGCGGATTGTGTCACGGC
Organism: Lissotriton vulgaris; assembly: GCF_964263255.1. Taxonomy (NCBI): domain Eukaryota; kingdom Metazoa; phylum Chordata; class Amphibia; order Caudata; family Salamandridae; genus Lissotriton; species Lissotriton vulgaris. Next base: position 441,396,441 of record NC_141696.1, on the reverse strand, counting down.
CACGGAAGCAGAGATAGAGAGCCTGGGAGCGCCGGTCGCGGCGACGTCAAGCAAACTTACGGCCATAGAGAAAAGGGTGCAGATTCTGGAACAACGGATGCGGAAAATAGGGCCCGCCGGAATAACATTCGAGTCACGGGCCTCCCTGAAAAGGTCGAAGGAAACAATATTGTGGAGTACCTCGAGCGCTGGTTGCGCACGGAAGTGGCAGAGGAAGGGTTGTCCACATTCTTTGCGCTGGAACGAGCGCACAGGGTGCCGGCCTGGGCCCCGCAACCTGGCAGACCACCGAGACCGGTGGTGGCCCGCCTCTTGTTCTGCAAGGATAGGGACCATGTGCTTGGACAGGCGTGTCTTAAAGGGCAGCTTATAATAGAAAACAGCGTGGTACGGATCTTCCCCGACTTTTCACGAGAGTTACAGCAACAAAGAGCATCCTTCACTGCTGTCAAACGGAAACTGCGCCAGATGGGGGTGTCCTACTCTATGGTTTTTCCAGCCAAGCTATGCATCGTGCATAATGGAGGGACCACCCTCTTTACCACCCCCCAGGATGTATGGGGTTGGATTGAGGAACAAGATCCCCGAGGGCAACAGCGTGGAAGGAATGGTCCTGCGGATAAAGCCTTGCCTCACTCCCATTACAGAGGTGCTGCTTCAAAGAACCACCCGACGGCGGAAGAGGCGAATCGAGCTAGAGCCAGTGCGATCGCAGCGGTGGCCTCATTGAATGCAGCAGACACCCGGGAACCGACACCACACTCTGGGGAAACCAGAGGAACTCGGACTCAGAGACCAGCTCGAGTTCGGTGGGGGATGCCAGCCAGACCCTGCCGCACGTAACTCCCAGTTCGGCAGATGACCCAAGTTTCGCCAAAACCAATCTCCACGAAGGAATGAAAGAAGTAGCCGAGTGGATGAAAAACAGCTGTCTAAAACTAAACTCGGGACAAAACGGAAGTCCTCATCCTAGCCCTGGGTACAGCACCCATTCCCACAGATCACGCAGTAACCTGGGCTTCATCCTAGACTCCTCCCTCTCGATGACCAAACAAGTCAACGCAGTCTCATCGTCATGCTTCAACCTACTACGCATGCTCAAAAAAAATCTTCCGTTGGATTCCCACCGAAACAAGAAAGACAGTCACCCACGCACTGGTCACTAGCCGACTGGATTATGGAAATACCCTCTATGCCGGAACCACAGCCAAACTTCAGAAAAAACTCCAACGCATCCAAAACGCCTCCGCCAGACTCATACTGGACATCCCCCGCCAAGCTCACATCTCCGGACACCTGAAAGACCTCCATTGGCTCCCCGTCAACAAAAGAATAACTTTCCGCCTCCTTACCCACGCACACAAGGCCCTCTATGACCTAGGACCTGAATGTCTCAACATGCGACTATGCTTCTACACACCCAACCGTCAACTACGATCTTCCTATCAAGCACTCGCCGCAATCCCGCGCATCCATAGGTCCACCATGGGAGGAAGATCCTTTTCCTACCTAGCGGCCAAGACCTGGAATTCTCTCCCCACTCACCTCCGCCTCACACAGAACCACCTATCCTTCAGAAAGCAACTAAAAACCTGGCTATTCGATAAATAATGCACCTACCCCCCTCAAGCGCCTTGAGACCCTCTGGGTGAGTAGTGCGCTATACAAATTCATGAACTTGAACTTGAACTGAGGTGGGCCACGCGTGCAGGTATTTCCAGAACTATGCTTGGGGGCAGGCAAAGGAGACTGATGGTAATATACTGCTACTTCTCACTGGAGGGTGTTCCCTGATGCCTATTTGTGATCTGTTAGCCGGGGGTGGGTGGGATCCGGAAGGGTGGAGAGGACGGCAAACCTCCCGGTGGACCTTGGCCAGATCGCCACCACTGAACTTCGTTTGTTTGAGCACTGAAGTGCGCAGTTTGGATGAAGGAGCTGTTCTCACTTGTCCTGGGGAGGGGGTGTTGAGATGGTTTTTGTAATGTTTGGAAGGGGTTAGTATTTTGGATCATGGGGAGGGATGCTGCTGTCGACGGGGGGGAGGAGCCATGTCTTGCCGTACTGTAAGAGATGCCTGCAGGCTGCGCAAAGAGGTACTAGGTTTTGTGACATGCAAGGGGGGGATGTATGACGTTAGCACGCATACTATTACCACGTATACCTTTACAACGCGGTATTTACAACGAATACCGTTACAACGCATAGCGCTTTGAGGTGCTGGATAGTGGTAAGTATAATTTATATTCCAACTCCAGTCCCCGTGGACACTAGGGAAGGTGTTGGATATAAAATTAAACTTATTCCCTATCCTAGAGCGCCCCCCAGCGCAATGCGTTGTAATGGTATGCGTGGTAATGCCTGCGTTGTAATGGTAGTGCGTTGTAACAAATGCGTGCTAAACGTTGTATACCGCAAGGGGGTGAATATGTGCACTAATGCAGCAGACACAGGCCACCTACAGCATAATGTTGTGGAATGTTAGGGGCATGCACTCTATGAGTAAAAGGTATAAAATATTCTCACAACTAAATAAGAGAGGGGTGCAGATAGCTATGCTCCAAGAAACCCACATACTGGATAAGGAAGGTGAGGCTCTGCACAGGCGCTGGAGGGCAGGCGTTCTACACATCATATTCAGCATTTGCCCGGGGGGGTCCTGATTTGGGTGCGGGCGGGAGTCCCCTTCCACCCTATAGAGCACAAAATTGACCCAGAGGGTAGGTACGGGATTGTCTTCGGAAGGTTGGACGGGCAGGATCTGTCGGGGGTGCTGGCATCGGGCATGACAGGGGCGGTTATAATAGGGGGAGATTTTAATTGAATTGCAGATACTGACATGGACCGATCACACCCGCCACTTCGGGACTCCCCAGTACACATGGTGGCTAGAGCTTTTAGGGATTGGCAGACTCGTTGGGGGCTCGTGGATGTGTGGCGCTGGGCAAACCCAACAGACAGGGACTACTCGCATTTATCCCACACCCACAATTTACACGTCTGTTTAGACACCTTTCTGAGCACACCGGGCCTCTACACCCAGCTGGGGGGGACAGAATACCTCACTAGGACGGTCTCGGACCACAGCCCACTCATGCTACGATACAGGGGGAGTAGGATTTTGCAGCCCATCCCTACATGGCGCCTCAAACCGGAAGGACTTGAAGATCAGGTCTTTCAGCAAGAGACAATGCGGGCACCACGGACTCTAGAATCACGGAATGGGAGGCCTTCAAGGCTGTGATCAGGGGGAGCTGCATGGCTGCATCTATTGGGGTCCGTAAGACGCTCTCAGCAGACCTGGAGAGAGCGGATGGGACACTCAGGGCATTAGAGAAGAGACGGCCGGAGCACCCGGAATTGAGGAAGGAACTCCTGGAAGCTAAGGAGGAGGGGACAGTGCAAGTAGAGTGTCTATGCTGCTTTGATTTTCAGAAATATATGGATAGGACACATGATGAGCCGGACAAAGCCGGGCGATTGCTGGCATGGCTCGCTGACCCATACAGAAGGGGCAGTACTATACTGACGATACACGAACAGGGGGGACGTCCTTTATATACACAGGAGGAGATTAGTGGCCAGTTCAGGGAGTACTACGCCCGCTTATATAAAAGCACTGGCAACCGCGACCTGGGCAGGGTACCAGACTACTTGACACCCCTTCCACTCCATACCTTAGCGGTGGAGGAAGCGGAGGTGCTGGGAGTGGCGGATATGGCACAGGAGATCAAGGGGGGCAGTCAAAGCGATGGCACAGGGGAAGACTCTGGGCACAGACTGACTGCCCCAAGAGTTCTATGCCACGTACCTGGTAGCGCTGGCTCCCAGGCTAGTGGAGTTATACACGGCTACATGGGAGAGCAGGAGGTTGCCACCCACAACGAGGGAGGCAGGAATGGTTCCCCTGCTTAAGCCTGACAAGAACCCAACTGAGTGCTCAGCATACCGACCGCTATCGATGCTAACCCTCGATTTTAAAATTCTTAGTAAGATATTGGCCACCAGGCTACTGCCACACATGACATCCTTGGTGCATTCCGATCAAGCGGGTTTCATCCCTAGCAGAAACACCACCCTGAACATCAGGAGGCTGTTTGCAGTGTTACAGCAGGGAGCGGTAGAAGCGCAGGACGGGGAGATCTTTGCCATTGATATCAAGAAAGCATTCGATAGCCTTGAGTGGGAATACTTATATGCAGTTCTAGCAAAGATCGGGCTGGGGCAGAACTTTATCCAATGGGTTCAAATACTCTATACAAACCCAGTGGCGCGGGTACGGATGGGCCGCACCATCTCCCTACAGTACAGTGTGGAGAGGGTTACACGGCAGGGGTGTTCCCTTTCCCCCCTGCTGTTCGCGCTGGCGGTAGAACCACTGGCGTGTATGGCAAGATCAGAGATGCCATATGAGGGCATTCAACTAGCAGAGCAAACACACCATATCGCATTATATGCAGATGATTTGCTTCTTTTTCTGAAGGATACAGGTATGGCGTTGGGGGGAGCCCGGCATATGATGGACGAGTTTGGAGCTCTTTCTGGGCTCTGCGTCAACTGGCAGAAGTCACGGCTCTTCCCGATAGCGGGAGAGGCCCTGCCGCCTGCGGGCCTGGGAGACCTCCAATGGGAACCACACTGTTTTAGATACCTCTGGGTTAGAGCGTATCATGATCTCTCTGATGTTCAGGAGGGAAATATAGGGGGGCTCTCCGATCACGCAAAGGCAGTATGGCGTTCTGGGGGACGTTGCCCCTGTCAGTGGCGGGGCGAATATCCTTGCTGAAAATGGTGGCATTGCCTCGATTGTTATATTTTTTTACCACGCTTCCAGTGTGGATCCCTAAGGCGTGGTTCCGATCCCTTGACTCTATTCTGACCATTTTTATATGGGGTCCCAGTGGGCACAGAGTGGTGTTGGCTATGTTGCGCAGGGCACGAGCAGAGGGGGGGTCTAGCGGTGCCAGGTATAGAGAATTATTATCTGGCGGGTCAGCTCTAACGCTTCACACAGTGGGTGGCAGGAAGTCTAGATCCGGGTAGGAAGATGCACCCGTTCACCCCGAGTAGAGCAGCTTTCCTGAGTACACTCATGGGTACCATTAAGCAGCGCACACTGACCACTTCAGCGCATAGGGTAATAAGAAACTGCTGGATCAGGTGTCTTCAGAAAACTAAAACCAAAAGACCTTATTCCCCGGAGATGCCTGTGGCATTATTGGAGGCGATCCCGCATGGGGGTCAGTGGAGGGGGTTGGAGGAGTGGGCACACCCGGGGGTCACTAAGGTAGGAGATTTATACGGCGATGGGGAACTTCTCACATTTGAGGCCTTTCAAGCTAGTTGGGATATCCCACAGGGGCATTTTCTACTATATGGGGCAGTCACTGGGGCCATGCGTAGACATTGGAGTCGGGGGACACTAGAACCACCTACACATTCTACATGCGAATACATAAGCCTAGCAGGCAGTGTCATTAAGGCGGTCGCATGTCTTTATAGAGCCATTAGACGGGATTCCACGGGGCCGCTAGAGAGCCTGAAAGATAAATGGGAGGTGGACATTGGAAGCCCCATAGTGGAGAAGGATTAGGACAATACACTGCTCCGAGCCATCAAGGTCTCCCGCAATTCGCGATTCCAATTAATTAGTTTTTATACATAGAGCGTATATTACCCCTGACAGGATTAACGGATATTTTGGTCGGGAGGATGTGTGTTTCCCCAGATGCCTGGAGATAGGGGTTAGCTATCTTCACATGGTGTGGAGTTGCCTGAGGATAGCGGGGTATTGGCAGGAGGTGGTTCAAGAGACAGCGCGCGTCACAGAGAAGGAGATCCCATGCACCCCTGGTCATGTACTGCTCAACCTATTTCCCCACTCCGCTAAAACCAAGGTCACAGCCAGGTTCCAAGACCTGGCCTACATTCTGGCGAAACGTGAACTTACCAGCAAGTGGAAGGCCCCGGCCGGTCCGGGGGTCAGCAATTGGAAAAGGGAACTAGTGAAGTGGGCAAGCTGTGAACATAGAATCTTGCTTAGGAACGCGAAAAGAGGTATAGGGAGATTCGAGCGGGCACAGGCCTGGGGGGTGTTGGTAGATGATCTGCAGAATGAGGACCAGGAGTCGACACCTAGCTCGCCACGAGCGGGATTCCAACTGGCTAGCCCTGGAGAGCTGGATCAAGAAAGAGCGGAAGGGGAGACAAAACTGGGCCATGGTACCCTAACATCCACCCACATGGCCAGCTCTTTGCACAAGGCATAAGGATGTGGCGAGTATGAATGGGACCCAGACCATGTACGCAGCAAGGGTTAACGTGGCAAGGAAGTCGGCAGCAGCAGGGGAGGGGGCGTAGTAGGGGGTACTGTTAAGCTGTTAACACTGATGAGAATCCAGTATAGCAAACATTACATACCCTAGTAGTCCGTTGTAGGATAAGCAGAGATTGGGAAGAGGGACGTATGAACTCACTGGGACGGATCCTACCTGGGGATTTGTGAATATTTCCTGTCTGGATGAAAACGTATCTGTATTTTGCTGATTGATAAATGCCAATAAAATCTGTTTAAAAAAAAAATCAGGGTCCATTAAAAGGTTATACTTAAAATAAAGGCCAATACATGGAAGGCCTGAACAGATAACCTATTCAAAGTCCAATAGACAGAGATATCAGCCAGAGCAAGACCTTACTGTATCATCAGATAAAACATGGAATTCATAATCCTGAAGGGATCAAGCCCCATGAAATGGAAAGGCCGAAAACAAATGAGTGGCAGTGCATACAAACACAAAAAGGATTGAGGCCAGTAAAGAATGTCTCTACAGGAGAGAGGATCTAAACATAGCAAAACCTTCAGTATACTATGACTAAAGAGGAGAAAAGACCCACATCTTACAAAGGAAGAGAGAGAGAGAGAGACTGAAATTCCTTCAAGCAGAAGGAGTCTGCAAAAATAAGGTGGAAGCGGTATAAAGAGCCTTTGAGGGTTAGAATCCTTATCACATCCTATGAAGAGTGAGGAGAACTTTCAAGAAAAGGATCTTAAGGGAGACCAGAGACTCTTGGAAACCAATCCTCAAAGATATGGAACCATAATGCTGAAGCAAAACATGTCCCAGAAGGAAAACTAAAGACAAAAATCAGTCACAAACACCAAAAAAGGGGTAAGATGATGACATCTGAAGAGCAACCAATTTGTTAAATAGATGCCATGGGTGTGATCTGAACTGTCAAATAAATAATGCCTATGGGAACAACGGTACAAGGCTTTTCAAAAAAGCGGCATGTAATAACATCCTCTCGCAGGGATGAAGCAGAGTAAAGGCATCAAGGTCGGTGGCACAGGACCAAGGTGACTTTGTGGCAGTGGTGGAATATGAACCTTTGCATTAGCGGGCCTTGGCTACCCAATGCACAACTGAGTTATAGCCTAACAGGGAACCTGAAAGATCAGTTGCAGGAACCATTCTTGACACTGCATAGAAAGACCAGAAAATAAGAAGTGCCACAGCACTAATAAAGTACTAAGTGAGAATGCTGTCTTAGGCCAGAAGAGGATAATATACCCTAGGCCAAGAATCATGCCACTTGTTCCATTGGTTTCGTGAGGGAAAGAGGGAAGCCAGCAAAAGGAAAGGAACGCCCCATGGTGATATGAGATAACCCTTATTTGAGGGGGTTGGCTGGTGCAATGCGGAACTTACAAGCACTATGTTTTAACAGCAGATAAACTGAAGTCCCTATAGAGGACATTAAGTGCCAGAAACAGATCCCAGAATTCCCATAAGGCATACAGAAGATGGTCCACGTCATCATCATCATCAAACCACTTTATTCAGTTAAATTAAAACCATAAAAGTACAACACAAGCATACAAACATATAAATGCAGGAATACAAAATACAGTACCTAAAATACAATGTGATGTAATGTAATTCGGCCATGACAGTCTATGTACAAAAGGTGCAATACAGTACTGATCAAGCGCAGTGCATTTCTAAGGGAAAAGTGACAGTGCATCCAGAGAATTCAATATACATAGCATTAAAATTTTGACCGTGATTAAAAATAGTTTAAAAAGGATAAAAAGCAAGTAATCTAAAACCCTGTTATTTTTTTACTTTTCTCACGGCTATTCCTCAGTTTAATAGCTGCCACAAGAAAACTGGCTATATAGAAAATCTCATTCGGATCATTTAATAACTGTAAGTACAATAAGGCTGGCTTTACTTGAATAAAACCCTTTCTTTTTAGTATTGGGAATAGCAACCTCTTTCTGATCTCACTATAAAAGTCACAAAACATTATGAGGTGCATTGTATCCTGAACTGAGAAGTTATCGCAACCACAGGGCCCTAGTTCCTGCAGACTGCACAACCCCTTAGAGTTTCCTAAAGAAAGGTAAATTAAGTTAAAACGGAAAAGTGTTAAAAGCATACGGTGAAAAGGCCTAGTAACGATTTTTAAGTAGGTTCCAGCATGGGTGAAGTCTTTAAAAGATAATGGGCTTTTACTGTTACTTTTATCAACTCTAATTCTTCTCGTTGTACGGCCCATAAATTTAAAAGCTGTTTTTTTCACCCTGCTAAAATCTGTTCTTGTAATTTTCTCAGGGTTTTCAAAAAGGTCCTGTCGGCCTACTGTTGACAAAGTTTCCTTTACGTAAACAAGCCACCTAATCTTATGTACATAATCCAGAATGAGACAATCCCTAATTAGTCTATGATTAAGATCTAATTCAGGATTAAGCCATAATTTAAGCAAAAAAATGACTGGAGCCAGCCTAAGTTTATCTGTTATATAGCCCATCCCCAATTCCTGATGAACAGCATAGGTAGGGGTTGACTGGGGGACCGATAATACTCCCAGTAGAAATGTATTCTCCTCAATCTGTAAACCCTCCATGGGTCTATACCCCCAAATTGAGGACCCGTATGTTGCAATTGCGATACATTTTGATTTATAAATGTTCAACATTGCATCTACAGGTTTGGCCCCCAGCCGTTTCGAGAACCCATTTATGGCCGCAATTGCCCTAGCCATACCATTAACTTTAATTTTATGTTGAGCAACCCATGTACCGTTCTCGTCACAAAGAACCCCCAGGTACATAAAAGAGGTTACCCTGGTAACTTCGGAGCCTTCACAATAAAAAGGCCTGCAATTTCTTTTACTCTGGGGGCCTATACTCATCACATGTGATTTAGCTATGTTTACACTTAAATCCAATGAGTTCACGAAATTTCCAAATCCCTCTAGCAGCTTCTGTAGGCCGACCGATGTGCGAGATATCAAAACCGCATCGTCGGCATACAGAAGTACAGGGCAACGCTCTTGACCAATTTTAGGAACATCTAAACTAGCTACATCTAAAAACTTGCCTAAATTATTAATATAAAGGGTAAAAAGTAATGGTGCTAAAATACAACCTTGTCGGACTCCACGACCAGAGCTAAAGTGCTTAGTGCAGTTTCCCTCTTGATCAATCTGTACCTGTGCTGAAAGGTTCTGATGCAGGTCAGCTTAAAAAAAACAGACTCTTTTCCATCCCCATCTCTAGTAAAATCTGCCAAAGCTTTCACCTGTTTACCAGGTCAAAAGCTGATGATAAATCCATAAACGCCAGCTGAAGTATTCCCCCTTTGGCTAAGGTATATTTACCAATTAACAGGGATAAGTTAAGACACTGGTCTTGGGTCCCCCTACCGCTTCTAAAACCATATTGAAAATTCGATTCTACCTTGTTTTCATCTAACCGTCCCATCAATTTTCCTAAGACCACCCTCTCCAAAACCTTTACAGCCGAATCGATTAGGGAGATCGGTCTGTAACATCGGGCATCTCCTCTGCTTCCTTTTTTTAAAATGGGAACTATAATAGATGTAGCCCAAGAAGGTGGATAGTTTCCCTTTGCTGCCATATTAAAAATGTTTGTCAGAACTTTTGCCCAGAAAACGGGATATGTTTTGTACAAATCGGCTGGAACACCATCTGGGCCCGGCGCCATATTACTGGACATAGCCTTAATGGCCAGTACCACTTCCTCCTCATTAAAGCTCAGAGGCGGAGTTAAATCTCTTGAGCCATCACAGGATACAGAATCTGTAGATGGGGGAATCTCGTATATACCCTCGATATGGGCTAACCACTGTGCTTCGGTGATGTTACATTCAGCCACGGTGTTACCACTGTCCGAAAAAAAGGGCTTATTAATAATTTCCCAAAAACTGCAACTATTCTTAAGAACGTCAACCGACATCAAAGCCTCCCAAGCTTCCTTTCTGATATCATTCGTCCTGGCTCTTACAGCTAACTTATAATCCTTTCTAAGTATGGCCAATTTAGTCCTATTTTGTGGGATCTGTTTTATAGCACTCATTAGCTTACTATGTGCCTGTGAACATGTGGTATCAAACCATTTCTCTGCCATTTGTTTCCCCATTTTACCTGGGGCCATTAGATTCAAGGATATTTGTTTACAAATAGCTGTAAAGGCCTCAATAACTGATATGCCCTCAGATGTTACATCTAAACATATATTCAGCATATCATTTACCAACAAGAAAAGAGTATCCACAAACATCTCGGGAATAATCTTAGTCCATTTCAACCTTCTGCCCTGATCAGTCGGTTTAATACTGACCTCCACCCTTACTTGACTCGTGGGTCGTCCCAAACCACATTCTTTATTTAATTCTAAAATGACCGGATTGTGATCACTAAAATGCGAATATTTAGCGCTATAAAAATAAACACAGGGCAACAGGAGGGGGGACAGAAAAATGTAATCCATCACAGTATTACAGCCTCTGGCTGTGAAAGTTGGGATCCTATTAGTTGATTCGATTGTACTAGCTTCATAGAGATCCACTGCTGCTAGGACCTCTTCTAAGCATTCCCCCCGTCTATTATGCTCAAAATGAGGAACGGCATACATTGTAGAGTCACCACTTTTCAATCTCCCCTGACAATCCCGCCTGCACTGATGTGTATTAAAATCACCTAAAATAATAATGGGATGATAAGTGGTTTGAATTTCCCTATACTCCTCTAAAAAGAATTTTAAAATTAACAGATTTTCATTTCCAGTTGAGCAGTCTGCCGAGTTGTAAAAATGTACTACCAAAAGTTTAGTAGAGTTATGATCCCTTAGTTCTACTGCTAGACAATGGAGTGTCCCTACTTTGACCCTTGTATATATCCACGGCAATTTAACAGAAAATAGCAGAAGAAGCCCCCCTTTGGCTCTACCAGAGGAAGAAGATTCTGCTGGCTGTGAAAAAGATGTAAATCCATCCAGCCACCATTTCCCCTCCGTGTCCCAGGTCTCCTGAAGTCCCACCAGATCATGCAAATTAATCAACTGTAGCCACTTAGGATCATCTTTCTTAGAATTTAAGCCAGCAATATTCCAGCTCAAGATACCAAACTTGGAAATATTTTTTTTTTAAATCTTTATTTTAGCATTCAGTAGAAATACAAGCATGGGCCTACAACCGCAGGGGCCGGCCGCTAAACAAATCAAAATTCGTTAATATCACAATACGACACAGCTCATCAGCCAACAACCCAAAGGTCCGGCAGCGATTCAGAGTAAAGCTTGTATTAGAATGCATAGCCAGAGTTCAGGAAAGGACAGAGGTTTCATTTTATATTATATAAGAGAGGATCAGGTGCCATACAATCAAACAGAAGAAGCGGGGGCAGGGTAAAAAGATGATATACATGTAATGACCACTATAATGGAAATTTGGCGCCAGAGCATCTAGGTCGATACATAAGAACACACAATATACATTTCCATGTTGCGCCAATACTCAAGGCCTGCCCACCCACAAATCAAGATATCATGAAAGCGGAAGTACGAAGTACAAGCATACAATAAGAATCCGAATGATTCGTAGTTATACTGACCCTACAAAAAGAAAGAGAAAGAAGGAAGGCCATAGAAAATAAAAAAGGCAAAATAAAGAACCCCCCCTTCAGCCCCCCACCCTGCACCCCTGCAAATGGCTACAGCCAAACCCCCTGTCGCCCCTAACAACTAAAACCCCAAAGGTAGGAAAAAGAAGCGCGGAGAAGGGCCTATCCATGTGGGCTCCCAGCCCCTTTAGACCCCGCCTGAAACAGCCACCCCCTATCAGTAAAAGATAACCTTATGACAGCAATGTAGAGAAATTAGAGGGTACCGTGAGTCACCGTCCAGCCTCTTAGAGCAAACAGTTGCAGATCCAACACTTGTAAAAGCCATGTCAACCCATCCCGATCCAGCCGATCTTAGCCTTGGCTCTTCCGAACAAAAACACGAACCCCTTCCAGCGAGACCCAGAGGCACACAAAGAAGCAATAGAGAAGAGAAGAGTCAGCAAAAATCAGCCCATGGCCACCAGCAGGCAGTGAGTCCTCAAGAACCGTAGATGCAGACGAACTCTCCCTCCGAGATGAACAGTCCAAATGTGTCTTGAACAGGAGTCGTAGCGTCGCAAGGAAAGGAGAAGATGACCACAAAAGAGATGGAAAATCACAGACAAAAGTCTCCGGGAGGGGGAACGCCTGGCGATATCTCCAAAGCCGGCAATAGTGAAAAGTTCAGCAATACCATGCCATCCTCTGGAACACCGTCTACCAGGGCACCATCCGATGATTCCATTACTCGTTTCTTCACGGGGTCCTCGCACGGAGTCTAAATGGCCGCGTTTTGAATGGCTGCAGAATCCCGTTTCAACAATAAGGCCGGGCCCGGTTCCACCGGGAGAATTTCAGATAGGCGCGAGTCCAATCTGCTCAGCAAAGTATCCACATGTGAGCGGAATGCCCAAAGTTCTGCCAGTATTAACCGCAGCGATGGTTCATGCACCGTTCGATCCATAATCTCGTGTTCTGTATCAATCACTATCACCTCCCCGGGTGATTCGGGCACCCACGGGGTGGATAGACAGGATCTCGAACGTGCAATTGCGAAGGGTGACCAGTCTTTGTTCGCAGCCACGGTCAACCCAGTTAAGGCCGCAGGCCAGTGACCCAGAACCACCGAACCCCGGCGGGAGCAAACCGGGGCCGCAGGACAGGGGCCCCCACCCGCAGCCAGCAGCACGCAGACTCACTTCTCCGTCGATAGTGAGCACTGAAGACGATCGCCACCAAATCCGGGCTGAAACAAAGCCTCCACTCCGGTCGACCGGGCCCAGCCTGAGTCTCCTGGCCGATGTTGTTGCACTACAGCCCGACTGTGAAAGTACTCCAGGCCCGGCTTCAGCGCTGGAGCAGGCCGCAAACTTACATTTGATGTAACGCCGTCAAACAAGCTGATAAAAGTTTCCGGATTTCACCATCGGAGTGCGGGACAGTTCATGCACACAGAGACTAGGCGTTAAGTCAGGATAACATGCAGGATATCGCGGCGGGTTACGAGGGTCGACGGAGCCGGGAGCCTAAGCAGGCATCTTGCTTGCTGACGTAGCTCCTCCTCCCTTGGACATATTTTGATTGCTTAATCCACTGGGCTTAGTATTCTCAAAGTTAATACTCTGGTCAGAGATAACTCTATTCAGTCAATCATTTTCATCCAGGGTGGTTGGGGGTGATGTCTAATTACACTTTGATTATTTTGTACCTCTGAACTTAACACCAAAAGATTGGGACCTCCCCCTGTACATTTACCAGACTCCTTGCCAATTGAGCACCAGATGGTAATTTCCCATTGTTTGAGTGGTTTACATATAGATTGGGTCTTGTAGAGGTACCCCCGAAACCTGTCTTATTCCTAGGGGTCCCAATTTTTTGAGTTTTACCTTTATTTGGTGGGTAAAAAAAGGCCAGGGGGGAACCTTAATACCCCCCTGGACCCCAAGGTGAGCAGTCCTGCATATCTTCCCTGCTAGATCATCTCTATCAAAATTTACAACCACACAGTCGCCCTCAATTTCCTTAGGATTAGGTCCCAGCCAAGCTGTGCATCTAGCCATGATAATATGGGGCGATACTTTGGAGCTATTTTCCCATTGGTTACAATATAGCCAATATTTCGCTTTTCTTAACAGATCCTCAGTAGATTCATGGGTATTACCTTTCAACAGTGGTACACCAGCGAGGACAACCACTACATTAGTTGCTTCTGGTGGCAAAAAAAGGAGACCTACAGTAGGGGCAGATGTGTTATTACTCAAACCTAGTTTAGGGACGCCAGATGGTCCACGTAGAACAGGGATCAAGGCCACAGTGCATCCGCACTATGCAAGCAAAATATCCTCTATAGAAAAAGAATGTGGGTGGCAATACTAGCTTCAGAAAAAAAGGAATCTACGATTAGGCACACATACGGCCGCAACAATATAATATATGTCCCACATAATGGGCACCATAACCGGTCATCAACAGTTTAAGATTAATAGGAGTACCTGCAGAAGGCAGGAACACCTCACCAGGTGTCACCAGTAGATGAAAAGGTGATTTGAAAAGAAAAGCCAATGGGCTCTGCCCTAGGATGGCTCATACATGAATCAACAAGCATTTGCAATGCAATAGGTCTCGCATTATTTAAGTTTGAGCTATTAGCATTGTAAATGGCAATTGTTTTTTGCTTTGTGCTATAGTTATTTTTTTACATAAAAAGCTATATATAAAATATGTTTTATTAAAGTTATTTATGCAGTATCTAAATTTTGTTTGCATAAAAGAGTACAATAATATCTTAGTAAAAAAGTCAAATATTTTAATGGTAATTCACCAAATGTTCATTTATGTGTTGGTTTTGAAAATAGCTAAATTAATAGCTTTGTCATTTACAATGCCAATAGTTATAACTTTCGCAAATGTGACACCTATAGCATTTGTAATGCAACATTTGTATTTACGTGACTTAGATGTATTGATATTACAAATAACAATGGCTTTTAATTTTTTTTAATACTTAATAAAAGTGATTGTAATTTATAATGGCAATAGCTTAAACTTTTGTAAATAACTTTTGTGAAGATTATGTTCAGTGTATTTTATTGTAACGAAATCCAAGAACAGAAGTGAAATATTAACATCTTTTTGTGACATTTGTAATAAAGCTTGAAACATTGAGAGAACATATTTGTGCTGTGGTGGTGCTGAGTGATGCTGTGGTGCTGCTGAATGGGGCTGTGGTGGTGCTGAATGGGGCTGTGGTGATGCTGAGTGATGCTGTGGTGGTGCTGAGTGGTGCTATGGTGGTGCTGTGGTGGTGCTGTGGTGGTGCTGAGTGATGCTGTGGTGGTGCTGAGTGGTGCTGTGGTGGTTCTGAGTGGTGCTGTGGTGGTTCTGAGTGATAATGTGGTGGTGCTGAGTGACTGTACTCACTGTCACTCTGCACTCACTGTCACTCTGCACTCACTGTCACTCTGCACGCACTCTGCACTCACTGTCACTCTGCACGCACTCTGCACTCACTGTCACTGCACGCACTCTGCACTCACTGTCACTCTGCACTCACTGTCACTCTGCACGCACTCTGCACTCTGCACGCACTCTGCACTCACTGTTTATGCACGCACTCTGCACTCACTGTCACTCTGCACTCACTGTCACTCTGCACTCACTGTCACTCTGCACTCACTGTCACTCTGCACTCACTGTCACTCTGCACTCACTGTCACTCCGCACTCACTGTCACTCCGCACTCACTGTCACTCTGCACTCACTCTGCACTCACTCTGCACTCACTGTCACTCTGCACTCACTCTGCACTCACTCTGCACTCACTGTCACTCTGCACTCACTGTCACTCTGCACTCACTGTCACTCCGCACTCACTGTCACTCCGCACTCACTGTCACTCTGCACTCACTCTGCACTCACTGTCACTCTGCACGCACTCTGCACTCACTGTCACTCTGCACGCACTCTGCACTCACTGTCACTCTGCACACACTCTGCACTCACTGTCACTCTGCACGCACTCTGCACTCACTGTCACTCTGCACTCACTGTCACTCTGCACGCACTGTCACTCCGCACTCACTGTCACTCTGCACTCACTGTCACTCTGCACTCACTGTCACTCTGCACTCACTGTCACTCCGCACTCACTGTCACTCCGCACTCACTGTCACTCTGCACTCACTCTGCACTCACTCTGCACTCACTGTTACTCTGCACGCACTCTGCACTCACTGTCACTCTGCACGCACTCTGCACTCACACATGCAACAGTAATGTAAAGCTCTCAATGGACCTTAATCGGAGCGCGTTTCTGATTTAAAAGGCTGGCATGAAATAAATTAAGCGCATGTAAATTAGAAAGGAAAAAAAAACGAAAAAGCTATTAATATTGGGATAGAGTTTACGACATGCAGAAACCACACAGATTAAAGATGCAATCTGGCTGGGGACAAATGCCCACAGGCAAGACAGCAAACTAGAGAGCGCTAGAGTAAGAGTCTTCAAGGAACAAGAGCGGACGCACCGTAATCTCTTGGTGCTCACAGCTGCTTGGAAACTGTAATCAACGAACACGGGGAAATTCTCCGCATCACTGCCTGTAATTCTCTCCCAGCCTTCCACCAGCCCATCCTCTATGCACGTATGCTCATGTTACGCTTAATAAAATATTGACCTTCTATTCAATAAAAAGTGGTGCTATGTCCTTTATACAGCCACTCCATGTAGGCTCTGCGTCCCCACGCTCCAAGAGAAGCAAGGCACAAAATGTGCACTGCATTCAGAAATAATTTTTTTTTAAACATGCCCTAGCTGCGTAGTTGAGGTTCATTTCCGTCATAATGAAAACAAAAAACCCAACATGAAGATAAATCCTTCAGAAAGAATAACCTTAGCAATTGTGTGCAAATGGTGTGTGATAATTAATAGGAAATGTAATATAATATTAGGAGTGTGCGATATTTGCGTAAATTCTTTTGCAAAAAATACATGGAATTCTTCAATAAGTACACGAAATAACAAAAAAACATCGGTCCAGCATTTGGCAGCTGTTTTGCCATGTACATCCTCGCATTCATTCTTGGATACAAGGACATATTTTGCACTAAGAAAAAGTCGCAAAATCACGCGTGCACGAACAGCATCTGCACACGTTCTCTTTGCAAACCTTGTTTCCTGTGTTTATGCCATGGGATATTGACCCGAACAGAAGCTTCTTTACTTGATCTGGTCACGGTGTAATCACGTAATTGCCATGATTTCATCACAAATGTAAAGCAAATGCCAGAAATTAACTGAGATTACACTGTGTAACAGAAATTTCACCAGGACATACATAAAACCACAGAATTAGCGATAGCATCATAAGCGTGTCCTTTCACTGCAATTGCTTAATCCTCTGCATGTACACGGAAATCATTTGTCAAATATCAGGAAATGTAATCAAATAATGGAACAAAACAATTAAATGGAAAGGATAGCAAGGGTTATGAAAACATGTTCTTTGCTCACATAGATTGATTATGCACTCAGCTGTCTGTTGTACGTGCACCACAATATGCTTACAACGTGTGCAGTCTCCGAAGCTGTACGTCGTTACCGAAAGCACAGTGACAGTCCAGTATGCAAATAAACACAGTGCTAGGTGCTTGTGTGCTGACAAAATGGCCGTCTCTTCATCGCGGGCGCACTCTGGAAGTCAGGCAGCCTTTGTTTGGACGTGGGCGGGGCTCGTCAAAGAAACAGGAAGTAACTGCCGAGGAGGACGTCCGAAACATGCAGGCTTCACGCTGAAGTCCCGGGGCGCTTCAGAGAGACCGGGCGAAAGAGCGAGGGCAGACTGCATGGTAACAGAGGCAACACGGGGCTCCCGAGTGGTGAGGAGACCCCTGCGGCGTGCCAAAAGACGGCCCAGGAACCTGCACACCGAGCCGGTAAGTGAGAGCTTGCAGGCGGGGCGGGGCGGGGGGATTGTCTGTGCGTGTACTCTCGTGTGTGGGCGGCGGCGGCTGGGGGGGCGGGGGCGGCGGCGGCTGGGGGGCGGCGGCGGCGGCGGGCGGGGGGGGGGCCGCCTGGGGAGGTGTAGTGTGTGTCTGTATGTGTGCGCTAGTGTCTGCCTGCGTGTGCATGTGTTGTGAACAGCCTGCTCTGTGTGTGTGTGTGTAGGTGCGGCGGCGGCGGCGAAGGGGGGGGGAGGGAGGAGGTGTGGCTGTGACTGTGATGTGCGCGGCTGTGATGTGCGCATGCGTGAATGTTGACGCGCGTGCACGCAGCTCAATCCACGCTCGTCACAGTTTTGTGTCCCTCATTCCCCGGTGTCAGGCAGCTATAAGTCTCCGACCCTGGACGCATCCTTCGGATGCGAATTCCAGGGCGAGACCTAAAAAGGGACTTCCCTGTAAAACCTAGTATGAGAAAAATAGGGAGGCAGACAATGGAGTTAAGACTCTTTACCACCCAGATTATCTCAAAACCGCTGCAAATCAGAGTAGGCATGTGCACCAACTAGATGGGTGCCATTGTAGGGAAGTGGGTTTCTGCTACAGCCTCCCACCTTTTACCTGACTCTGATGCATCTTTGACTGAGTGTGCACTGGGTTCCTGCTAACCAGGTTCCCAGTGCCTGTGTTCTTTCCCAAAACTGTACCTTTGTTTCCACAACTGACATATCTCTGGTTCACATATAAGACCCTTGTAAAAAGTACTAGTGGTACAAAGGACTTTGTGACCAAAGAGGGTCTCTGAGGGCTGCAGCATGTATTGTGCCACCCTAAGAGACCCCTAAGCCAAAACAGGCATACCACAGCAGCCTGCGTATTTTGCTACAGATAAAAGTGAATATTCTACCTGGCGCACATCCCTGTGTGCCAGGCCTACCACCACTGCAAAGGTCATAGGTAAGACACTCCAATGGCAGGCCTTAAGGCCCTAATGCAGGATGCACTATACCTCATGTGAGGGCATACCTGCATGAGCCGATATACCCCTATAGTATCTAAGTCTATGCATAAACATTATAAGTGCACTGAGAAGCCATACTGAGTGCATGGCCTGGGAGCTTGTCACCATGAGTTCTACAGCTCCATGAGTTCTACAGCTCCATGATGGCTTCAAGGAATTCCAAGATGACATCTCAGCTTAATAAATAAACACTGATGCCACTGTTGGATTTATTAAGAAATGCACCCAGAGGGCATCTCAGAGGTGCCCCCTGAAATCCTGCTAACTCTCTAGTGTGTGCCTGACTAGTCCCCACCAGCCTGCTAACTTTAGACATATTTCTGATGCCCTGATATGGGAGCCTTTTGCTCTCGTAGGTCAGAAACAAAACCTACTCTGGTGGAGATGCTTCATACCTACCCCGAAGCAGGAATAGTATAGAGAGGTGGTGAACCTCAAAGGCTCCCCATCCTTTTTTATTTATGCTGACCAGGGCCTCTCCGGCTAGTAGAGATGTCTGTCCCACTGACCAAGCCCTATTTTTGGTGGCAAGGTCAGGGGGAATATTAGGAAAGAAGAAAGGTGTGTCCCCTCTTAGCCAGGACCACCCCTAAGGTACCCTGAGCTGATGTAACCTCCTCCTTTCAGAATCCTCCACATTGTTTTTGAGGATTTTAGCCAATAGGGTTGGGGATATGTCCCTCCCCAGAGGGAATGGACACTCAAAGGGTGTAGGCCCCCTTAAGGAAAGTAGCTCATTGGCTACTACCTCCTGACCTCTGTAACTCCCATAAAGTTAGTATTTATGGGCACCCCTGAACCTTAATCCTCAGGTTACAGACAACCTACGAAGAAGAGGACAAAGAAGAGCTGTGCAGCAGGGAAGACTGAAGACACCGACTGACTTGGCTTCAGCCCTACCGGCCTGTCTGAAGCCCTTAAAGACCCTGCTAAAGAAGAGTGATCAGTCCTGCAGTCCAGCGACCTCCAGAATCCTGGGAGGACTGCCTGTCTTCTAAAAAGACTCTTAATCTCCCATGGACAGTGGACCTGTCCAGAAGAGAACCAACTTTAAAGACCAAGTGCTCAGCCACGGGAACCGCAAGATCGACTACCTCTGCACCAGATGCCCAGGGCCCAAGTTCCAGTGACCCACCGGTTAAGCTAAGGTTCCCCAGTGATTTAGGGCAAGAGTCCACTGTGGGTTGACCGCTGCCGGACTCAACGTCAACACCTGCAGCCTCTGTACGACGACCCAACCCACAATCTGCACCGTTAAGCTGATTTCCAATGCTGAAGGACACCTCTGCAACCGGAGACCCTGGGCCTTGAAGAGATCAGCCGAGGGTGTCTGACACTTCAGCATATCCTAACTTACCTGTGCAGCTGTAGGTTTCCTTTGATGGGCCTCCTAGCCTGAGCCAACAGTTTTTTCCAACTTCGAGATACTCCATTTGTTTGCATTGGGCGCCTGGCGCGGTCTTGGCACTCTCTTGGCACTCTGCACCCAGCTGCCCCTGTGCAGCTGAGGGTGTAAGTTTGGGGCTGCCTTGTGCCACCACCCCATGCTTGCCTTAACCTCTGGAGACTGGGTTACAAAACCATGCTACTTACCTGTAAATAATACCATTGTGATTGCCCCCTTTTTCCATTGAATAACATTTGCACCAGATTCAGAGGATGACCTCCTCACACAGCCGCCCAGTGCAGCTGGTGGTATCGTTTAGTCACTTACCTGGTACTGATTCTTTATCCATAAACTCAATATCGTAAATCGTTTACTTACCTGCATATTGCCGGATGTGTTTCCTCCCACAGGTTAACATTGTATTGTTGAAAAGTGCACTAGAGGCCAGATGTACGAACATTCACAGTTGCAAGTCACAAATTGCGTCAATTTGCGACTTGCAAAAGTGAATGTACAACAGTGTCCTCAGACACGGTTTGCGATTCCCAATGGTGTCGCAAATTGCATGCCTCATTAATACTCAAGAGGTGGTCGCAATTTGCGACCCCATTGGGAATGGCTAGCACTCACAGGGATGGTGGCCTGCTGGGGTCAGCAGACCACCATGTTGGTGACTGCTTTTTTAAGAAAGCTGTTTTTAGGTCGAGGACCGTAGGCTGCGCTTGCGCAGTCTCAGTCAGAGATTTCATGTATTCTAGAGTGGGGCTTGAACCCGCCCCTCTTCTCCATTGGCTAAACGGAGGCCAGCCATTGGAGGAGAGGGGCGTCACTCTGTTCAAGCCCCGTCTTTTTCCGATTCGAGGGCGTCTTTTTTCGCTTCTTTCTTGTTTTCTTTCTCTCCTCTTCCCATTGGCTGGAATGTTACCTTCCAGCCAATGGGAAGGGGAGAGAAAGAAAAACACGCCCCCGAATCCGAAAATGACGAGGCTTTCTCCGAGGCATTTCTTCTTGACCTCGGAGAAAGATGGTTGGTGTTGTGCCTTGGTCCGCTTTCCTGGCGCGTTTGTAAAGCCTTTTATTAGTCTCTTGTCTGGTTGCACTAGTCGTTGTGTTTGTTAAGCCTTTTATTAGTCTCTTGTCTGGTTGTACTAGTCATTGTCCAGCCGTATACAAAATGGCGGCGCTTGTAATATTTATGTTTTTCACAGCACTGGGTATTTTGGGTCTGCTGCTCCCTTGTCCCATCCGTCTCTGGCATAGATGCTGCTTTGGAGAGCCGTTAAAATGTGTTTCTGCTTATTTGACAGAATTGGCAGTATTATTGTTTTACTCTTTTATTCTGGTGATATCTTCATGGACATAGCTGGGCGTCAATCAGATTCCTGCTCCTTGCAGACTGGTCGACGTGTGGAAGCTCGGCCGCGTAATGGAGGCGCACGGACTGGATGTCATCCCGCCTTAGAAAATGGAGTCGCCCAGCTGTGCTCGTTTTTGGAGCACCAGGCCGTAAATTTCTGCCACCCACACTGCTTAAAAAAATACCGCTTACATTCAACTTGATCACTTACTGCGATTTCTCCTACATAACTAAACGTTGTGGGATTAAATTCGGTAGGTCCTTAAATTGAAGCTCTAGAAACGGCTGGGCTCTCATCGCGTCTTCTAATTGCTGCTCATCGCCGTGCATGCCGCTGTTTAATGCTGCCTCAGGGTTTCAAGAGAAAATGATCGCTTACGAAACGCAACTTCTCCCAGGTTCTACTATTTCAGCCATATTCCTTAACAGCTGGTCCGGGTCTAGCCCTGTTGTTCACTACAAAACCACGGGACAGGGTGGGGTCCATTTTGCACCCGAGCTCAGAGAACACTTTGAACACCCCTGGCCCCACCACCTGGCAGGGGGTAATCCAGGGCCTCAGTGGAGCAGGCAGCGAAGATACACTGTGGGCTCTGAAGGGCCTTGTGCGACCAGGCTGTGAAATTGGTGTGAAGTGTCTCTGCCGTCAAGAAGTGTTCCGACGTAGCAGTAATGGAGGGTCGTGTGTGTTGCATGTGTTTCTCATTAAGGGACTGACTTTTGGCTGCTAAAAATATCAAGCGTCAGCATCCCCTCTACTGCCCCCACCCCCCACTCCCACCGCGGCTGCCTCTCCTCCCCCAAAACTATCACGGTCCGAGTGGCCGCTTCAGTAGCTACAGTTGCGGACACTGAAAACCCCAGCCTCTTGCACTCTGTTTTGTTTACAAGTGCCATGCTGTCTGTCTCAGGGGGCTGCATCGTGAACTGCAAAACTCGCCCGCAGCAGGGGAGGTGGAAGCCGTGCGGATCTTCCCCGTGCAAGGTTTGTGCAAAGCTCGGCCAGTCAGGGCTGCTCCGCCTGCCCTGACTGGACGTGGGGCTTGTGTTCAGGAAGTAGGGAGCCGTGTGCATGAAGCCGTAGACCAAGGTAAGAGGTCAGAATCCGAGGGTTGTCGCTTTCATCAGTCCCGAGCTTTGCATTGATAAACAATAAATATTTTCCATCTGTGGTGTTTTCCACTCCCTGGAGCAGGGTCTGCTTTTGTGATTTTGGGATGGGCGAGCGGGGCCCAGGGCGCCACAATTCAGAAGGGCATACGTAACTGCCTGAATTAAAAACTTGCAGACAGCAGTGCCCCTCTTAATTACTGCAGCTGCCGTTTTACACCCCATTCTTCCGCTCCCATCTCCCTCTCACCCACTGCCGACACAGATCAACATTCACACCACCAACAACTAATCATTAGCATACTCAAGCTATGCAAGAGTGAATCAGTATATTTGGGGGAGGTGCCGAGAAGTTTGTGTTTGGAGGTGAATTACTGCTTTAATGTTTCAATGACATGTGAACACAAAAGGTACACCCTGCTACCCTATTTTATTCACCAGGTGCAGGAAGGGCACCAAATATCTTTCCGTCTACGGCGCTATCCCAGCAAGGGCCGGCTCTGACCTGGAGCGGCCTTACGGGCTTTAGAAAGTTATTTAAAACATGTTATCATGTTGGCCCAGAAGGGACACGGGGCGCAGCATGGGTGTGCGGGTGGTTCTTAGACAGAGAAGGTGTGAGTACTCTGGTTGTCACGAATAAACCTGCCCACCTGGTTTGGTGCAGACCGAATATTTTCCTGTGTATTTCTAAACACGCTGATTAGTAAAGGACCCCAAGAAAGTGAGATGCAGTGAACTGCCGGGGATCACACGGGGTGGCTGATTTGAGAAGCTGTGATTAGAAAGAGCGTAGACAGATTTCATATCTAGCTGAGAAGCCACAACATCACATCATCTCCCTCGCTGTGTATAACAGTGCCTGCTTGCTCATCCCTACAAGCGTTTGAATAAATATGTCTGTTTACTGAGCATTCACAAATTAATCTCCCTTCAGGTGACCAATTAACAGGTGCTATAATAAACTAAGTTGATGGTATTCACCAGCGAGAGCTAAAGTTGCTGCATGCCAGGCTTGGGTAGCTTGCCCATTTTTTAAAACAATGCACCCAGGGATTTGCAGGCTTCTAATTAACTAAAGGTAAATTTGCAAGAATGCTAAGAATACAACCAGGACTGGACGGGCTCCTTCACCTGACAAGCGATAACTTGACAGCACTTGGTATTTTTTTTTTTTTACTTTGGGTTTCTAAACGTTAAGTCAGTCTTGGGCTATACTGGTGTATTCTGGGAGTTTTAGTCTTTCTTCACTTCAACTGAACCAAATACTCCTCTTTTACAATGGATTGTATAAATAAATGTCAGGATTGTGAAATGGTGTCCCCGGTGACACAGAGGCTATGTTGTAAAGTTCTAGCGAGCAAATATACTTACTATTGTGGAGAAACATTTCCATTATTCCCCAGAGTGTTCTCATTCCTGGTGGTGACCTACTTTCTTATTTCAGAAATGCTGTTCCGTTGATTTACGCTAGGTCGACGTCTCCAGGTCTCCCTTCACCTATCCCTGTGGATAATGGTGAAATTAAGCTCTTTATTCACAAATCGGCACCCACTATGCGCTTCAATGTTATTTTCATGAAATGAGTCAATATGGTTTTGAATTTTCGATCGTGTAAAAGTACATTTGTTGTTCTTGTGGTGAATGCCTCAAAGTGTCTATTTTCGAAAATGATACCATCTAATTTTTGACTGCATCAGATTTTGTTTTGGCAGCGCTCCTGTAACAAGCAAGTTTCAACTGTCCGGATGCGGTGTGTAGTGGAGGGTACCTTAAACTGCAGGCATCTGCCAGAAGAGCTGTACCGGCCCCTGGTGGGGTTGCACAGAAGTTATGTGAAGCTGCTTGATTCCCTAACAGATCATAGTTTACTTGGGAATGAATGTCTGCATGTTGAATCATGGGAACGGAGATGATTAAATTCTTTAAAATGTTTTTTAGAGATTTTCTTGGCGTTTCCTTGGTAGTAGCAACACTACTTCCTCTGAAGGCCAAGCAGTCCGTCCACACACTGTACCCTCAGAGGGAATATGCCATTACCTCACACACTATTTTCGTTGTTTTGATAGTCTTTTCAGATGGGTCATGTTGGCTGCTCGGTCGCATATAAACTGTTAAAAATTCTCAATAAATGCTTACGAATATTGGGAGAACTTAGTTGAGCCTTACCAACAAGATGCCCACCTTAAATTGCATTATTAACTAGCTAGTGTAGTGTGCTCCTCATCGGCTGAAGCACATGCGCAGGGACATGTGGCAAGACTTACTCTTTCTGACCGCGTGTTATAATATTGCTCTGTCATGTTGTTAAAGTGTTCCGCAGCCAGTAGGAGCAAATAGGAGATACTAGCCCCATCGCAACTAGCAATTTCACAGTGATGTCTCATCTGCTTCTACTGGCTCTCACGCTGGGTGCGGTATATCCCACGAGTGACAAACAGCTGCACTGTGGTGGTCGATTACCAATTCTGTCCCTACCTCTATATGACAGGGTGTAAACGCTGTAACCATATATGTATAATTAGATCGTCTAAGTAGTGGGACAAAGTGTAGCTGTTAGATTTAGGCGGTACACTGTTTTGCAGTAGGTCATCTGTTTCATTGATTTATCACATCTTGGGTTATTGTTCGTCCACTTTATTGATTAGACACCATTACTAGTGTTCCCCACAACCCTCTGTTCTGACCCTTTGTCCGCTAAGTTCCTTCTGTGAAATGCACCTGATAGCATTTTTGGGTTGTTTAATTTGGTTTCCTTTATTAGGTATCACCTGCACAATCCCTTGCCAGTGCTTCAGAAATCTATTGTTTTCAATATAAACTTAAAAGGGACCTACATCCCGCCTCCTCTCTTTCCTGGTTTCTCATGCTCTCCTCCTCTCTGTTAGTAGATCTCCCTGCCTCCATTTCGCTCTGGCGCTCCGATGCCTTACAGTTCTCATCCTGGGAAACACTCGGGTTTCTCCCGGTAACCAGACTCCCTTAAAGTGGTCACATGTATGTCATGGCGGTGAGTTCTTGTACTTTAACCTGGAGGGTGTGTGTGTGTGTGTCTTTGTGTGTGTGTGTGTGTGTCTGTCTGTGTGTCTCTGTGTGTGTATGTGTCTGTGTGTGTGTGTGTGTGGGTCTATGTGTGTGTGTGTGGCTCTGTGTGTGTGGCTCTGGGTGTGTGTGTGGCTCTGGGTGTGTTTGTGGCTCTGGGTGTGTGTGTGTGGCTCTGTGTCTGTGTGTGGCTCTGTCTGTGTGTGTGTGTGGCTCTGTCTGTGTGTGGCTCTGTCTGTGTCTGTGTGTGGCTCCGTCTGTGTGTGGCTCTGTCTGTGTGTGGCTCTGTCTGTATGTGGCTCTGTCTGTGTGTGTGTGTGTGTGTGTGTGTGTGTGGCTCTGTGTGTGTGGCTCTGTGTATGTGTGGCTCTGTGTGTGTGTGTGGCTTTCTGTGTGTGGCTCTGTCTGTGTGTGTGTGGCTCTGTCTGTGTGTGTGTGTGTGTGTGTGGCTCTGTGTGTGTGGCTCTGTGTCTGTGTGTGGCTCTGTCTGTGTGTGTGTGTGTGTGGCTCTGTCTGTGTGTGGCTCTGTCTGTGTCTGTGTGTGGCTCCGTCTGTGTGTGGCTCTGTCTGTGTGTGTGTGTGTGGCTCTGTCTGTGTGTGTGTGTGTGTGGCTCTGTGTGTGTGTGTGTGTGTGGCTCTGTGTCCGCTTGTACTGCATTTGCCATTTTACACGTGCTAAATCACATGTTGACCTTGATTCCATGCAATGCTCTGATCTTCCATTTTGTTGCATCGCATTATGTGCTGCCTTGACCTGGAGTTACACTTCAGCAGTAACATAAACATGTTATTCACGTAAACCAGTACAAGCAGGTGCGAGGCATCTCGTGAGGATGCCTTGTGAGGTTATGTTGTACCTTCAGAGTGTTTTCATGCATTCCATACTTATCGCTAGGACAGAGGGAGGATGGCCGTGCAAGTCTCCAAGGCCGGAGATTGGGAAAGAAATGTCTTTTGCCTCGGCACAACCCAAACAGAATCTGGCCAGGTCTGTCTGGGTGGGTCGGATGCAGAGATGAGGCCAGCACCTGCGAATAGATGGGCGAGAGCGCCTGCTAGAGGCTTCTCGAACATATTGATTTAAACTATAAAAAGCGGTGTCTGTGGGGTGGAGCTCAGGAACTCAGTCTTGGAGTGGACACACTCGCAGGACAACTTTGGTGCCCGAAGAGATTACTCCCTGAGCCCCGGTCTGCGGGTTCCCGACTTGGTGTTCAGTGCTTGGCCCACGGATGTTGAAGTCTCAGGTGCTGCAAATGAATCTGGTGAGGTGCTTTGTACATTAACTGTTTATATACCTGTATTCACAGTTTCATATGTATGTATATAGTGTGGTGTATTCATTGTTTATTGCCTTTCACTCTGTGCCTAAGAATTTATTAGTTTCAGTGACTTATTGCCTTTGCCTACAATATTAATAAAGCTCATTTTTACCTCCAGTGGAGTGTTGGAGTTTCTATATGAGTAAGTGGTGTGCGTAAATTCAGATTACGCAAGTGGGCAAAGCAATACACCGCTAATACTCTCTACAACTCTCTAATGCTCACCTATTGCCATTGTAAATGACAATACCATTTATTTGTTTTTAGAAAAATGAAAAATAAATGCAATTTGCAATGCCAATAGCTCAAACTTTAATAAAGCTGAGACCATTGCATTGTAAATGCTTATTTTTAATACAGCCCAGTTTCCTTAAAGGAAAACGGGATGCATTTAAAAAAGAAAAATTAAACTTTTCAGTTTCATTTTTCAAGGGCAGGCAGTGCTTACGGGGAACACTGCTTGCTCTTAAAAAATACTTTTGCACCCATTCACAAAGGGGAAGGGGTCCCCTGGGGACTCCTTCCCGCTTGTGAGTGGCTTACCACCCTTTTGAAAAGGGTGGTAAACTGCAATTGTTTTGCGATCGCAAATGCGGTCGCAAAACAATCATACATTGCAGTCAGACTCACTATTGGGAAGGGATGCCCTTGGCACGCCCCTCCCTCATAGCGATTCGTAAACTATATTTTGTGAGTCGCTAATATGTTAGCGACCCGCAAAATATGTTTTTTACATGGTACTGATCAATTTTGCAGTCACAAACGGGCCGAATTCCCGTCTGCGACCTGAAAAAACGGTTGCACATCTGCCCCAAAGTATCCACTTTTTACATTGAAAGTCATTGATTTTGCAAAATGTATTTACATGCAACAAAGAATCTTTGGTTCTATAATATAAATATACTAAAAAAAATATTTTACCAACTACTGGTCTTGAATTTTGTCATGGAGTGTGTGTAATCATTTCTTGCCTGTGTGTGTACAACAAATGCTAAGCACGGCCCTCTGATAAGCCTGACTTCTCGACCGCACTACCACAAAAGAGAGCATTGGTATTATCTACTTGAGCCTCAGTAAAGCCTCTGTGCACACTATACCTCCTTTTGGTATAGTGTATACTGAGCCAACTTCCTACAGTTATCAAAAGGCATATCAATCAAGGTGGTTTGAACAGCCTCCGAAAAACCAGGGGTGCATAGCCAGGCGTGACGATGTAACACCGCTGAGGAGGCCATTTCCCAACTCTCTGAATCAATTGTATCCATACAACAAATAATTATCAATGTAGCTGCTTGTTGCCCATCTCGGATTAACTGGCCAAGTTCGTCCCGAGTGACATTTGGAAGCAAGGGCAGCAGACGTGCCAATGACTCCCACAATGCATGGGAACAACGTATGAGAACCCAAGACGTATTGATGGACCACACTGCAGAATTGGTGCAGAACATAATATGCCTGCCACAAGTGTCTAGTCGCCTGAAGGGACATTTGGAAGAGTGTCATGATCATGAGAATTTGAAGCGGCCTGTACCCCAAAAACAGTGTGGAGTAGGGTGCCGGAGGAGACAGGTCGGATCACCTGGGACAGGGGAGAGAGGTAACTTGAATGATCACCATACAGCCTACCTGACAACCTGCCTGTTCTTAAGATGACGATTAACAGCAGTTCTAAATCACTTCAGACGATCCTCAGTGTCCCAGGTGTCGCCTACCCCCGTCCCGCCTGACCCTATAATGGCACCTGAATGGCCTTCTATGAAACTATGCTGATGCCCCACGGGCTGAAACTATAACTGTACTGACAGCGAAGTCCGAGTACCCTTGGACGTTGTCCGGTGAAGCTGCCTTATGCAGCTATAGCGGATCCTGGCTCTGGGTCACCTCCTCCACTGTCACCTACCCAGCCGGACATCGGACATTGTACTTCACGGTTCTTCCCGGTTTTATCTGTCTCTATCCTCGACTGCCTTGACGGCTTTGTTCCCCTTGGAGTACTTTCCCCCTTCAGATCTACCTGACTGTTTTCCTCTCCCCGGTTTACCTTTCCCCCCACTACCTTCCATTTCACATCCGACGTTTGTCCTGGACATGCTACGCGCTAATATCTTATAATATTGGGTAAGTTCACGTTTTTCTCCTAAGCATATACTGGTAACTGTAACTGATGTAACTATGTAACAATGTTCTGAAACAATGTCCTGTCTCATGTAAACAAAAAAAAGGGGGGGTGGGAAAACCCAATCAACCCTTGCGGGCTTGGGCGTCTATGAAAGATAGGTAGTAGTGCCAGCAAGGGATTTATTTTTGGTAATTGCTTTCCAGTTCAGGTGAAGAAAAAATAATTCTTAATAATCCTGGCTGATTAATAAGAAACTGCAATAATAAATAAATATCCAACAAGAAATTCGAATTAATCAACTAACTTGATGAAAATGATGGGTGTCCTGCGGAGACCTATTGTCGCAGCCGCAGGCACCCTTCAGCTCAATTGTCACCGTAAAACCTGAAGGATAAGCTAAAATATGATGTAACAAATTGAGCATAAAACGACACAATAACAACCTATTTTAATGCTTGTGCATTAAAAATAGATAGGGCTCCATGCCCAGCTCAGTGTGTGTTATTCCTGCTGGGGTATCTTCAGAATCCTCCGTAAAAATTTGTCTTCCTCCAGTTGTAGGAGCCTAACATACCTAAAGCCCCAAACTTCTGCACCGTATAGAGCTTTAGCAGTGCTTACAGCTATGTATAAATTCATCACTTGCTCTGGAGACCACCGACCCAGTCTACGAGCAAAATTTAAAATTGCTCCATTTGCACAAACCAACTTCCTGCATCTTTCCTCAATTAAAAGGTCGAACTTTATGTCCTAGTCAAACAAAAGGCCCAGGTAGGAGAAGGAGCTTACGGTTTCTAATTTGTGTCGAAGTAGTCCAAAAATGGCATGAGGTAACCACTACTAGATCTGTATAGAAGCCTGAGGAGAATTCATACGTAGTGAATCTGCGTCCAGATGTCTCTATCAGATTATATAAATACATAACTATGTAGAAAGGACATACATTTATAAGGAAAATAATAAAGAGATATAAAATTGTTTGCATAAAGTTAGATGTTTGCAAGTAAGGTAGACGGTTAGAAATCCAGACTTACAAGTGTTGCTGTACGTAAAAGCTAACTTATTTGTATATTTTTATTTTAAATATATTTATTTTTTCCTCACCATTTCAATAGTGAGGCTCCCCAGACAGGGGATAACACAAAAGGCCCCTTCAACTCCTGGATTTAAATATCACTGGAACCACCCAGTCTACCCTTGTCACCCTGGGTGCTGAAAAAGCATTTGACACGTTTGACTGGGATTTTCTGATTGTGGTTGGTGGGAGTTGATGACAGGCTTCCTGAGTTGTTAGTTAGCGAGCTATTGTAACCCCAGAGCTAGGACTAGGATCAATGGTCTTCATTCTCATTGGTAGAACATAAATAGAAGCACAGGTCAGGGTACCCTTTATAACGCCTTATCTTTGCCCTACCTCTAGAGCTCCTCAGTCAATGCATCCGTACCAATGTTCCATCAAAAAAATCAAATTTGGCACCCGAGAAATAAAACTAATCATGGTTGCAGATAGCATCCTGGTATCAAAAACAGACCCATTGCTCTCTCTCCTTCAGGTTCTGGCAGAGCTTGAAGCACACTAGAAAGTCTAGGGGTTTAACATCAACATCACCAAGCCAGAGATTCTTAGGGGAATATGTACAAGCCCCTATCGCCACGGGAATGTCACTTTTTGTGACGTTCCCATGGCCTTAGGGGCCTTGCCTTATGTACAAGGCAGCGTTAAGCATTGTACTTAAGGCACCCTTTCACACTATGGTTAGCGTGAGAGGGGTGTGCAGTGGGTGTTGCGGTGGGCGTTCCACCGCAACGCCCACCGCAACACCCATTGTATTTGACTCTGCCCCCTATGGACAAGGGTGGCGTACATAGGAGGCAGCGCCAAAATTAAGACCAGGAAAACCCTGGTCTTAAGTTGGCAAAACGAAGGGAGATGCATTATTTCTCCTCGTTTTTGCTTTTTCCATGTGTGCTGCCTTGTGCAGCACACATGGAAAAAGCAAAATGCCATGGTTTGTTTATGTACAGGAAGGTGTTCCTTCCTGTACATAAACAAACCTTTGGAGAAAAAAATGCAATTCTGTCACTTTCATGTCTGTTGCATGAAGCTGCACAAATGAAAGTGACAGAATTGCATTTCTAGGATTGTTTATGTGCAGGAAGGGACACCTTCCTACACATAAACAATTCTCCCCTGCAAGCAGACACCGTTGCACTCCGGTGCAAGGGTGCCTGCGTTGGCGCTAAATTGTTAAACTTAGTACCATGGCAGGGAGAAACGCAAGGCTGCACCACATTCTTGTCAATATGGTGCAGCCTTGCGTTTCCGAAGTGGCGGAGCGTGTCGTTATGCCACGGAGGCTAACGACGTTCTCCGCCACTTCACTGCACATATCCCCCTAAATGTCTCGACCATCAGTACCATAACTGAAAAATTACAGACAATTACACAGCTACATTGGGTGGCTAACAGTATCAACTACCAGGTATTGGCACTAACTCTCACTGACTAAAACCCCAAAAATAAATATTCACTGGCTAAATGGGGTAGGTGGGGGCCGGGGTGGGGGTGAATGCCAAATTCAATATTTGAAGGCATAAAGGACTCATTCCCAAGACTAAAGTGGGGGGGTTAGATTTCAATCTTGCCCAGCATACTCTACATTTTCCAAACACGGATCCAATCGTATTACAAGAGACTAAATCAATCACATGCAGTCATTGTGATACTCATACATTTGGCAGGGTAAAGCAGAGAGGACTGCAAAACACCAATGCTCTCACTGCGTCCACAGCAACAGGGGCTGAGAGTTCTTGATTTATCCCACTACTACGTAATGGCCCGTTTACGGTTCTTAATTATTTGGACACAAAGAGAGAAAGCATAGGCTGGTACATGATTGATCACACGTTGACTGCAAGGCCACCCTAGGAAGTAAAAAGGCAACACAAAACCCCACGAACCAATACATTCCCAGACACAAGGGCCGCCATAGAATTCGGCACATGACAGCAATCAGGAATGCTTCATGTATCTACAACTGCGCCATTGGCTGCTTTCTCCTAGAATCAACAGACATCCGCCAGAACTCTGACCCCATTCGGAAAAATAGAATTACCTACCGTCGCGACTGGCGAGGAGGGAAGGAAGAATGCTCCTCAAAGGGTGGGAGGCGGGGTTCCCATCAGTGACCCAAGCCCCTTAGACCACACTCAGCACCCACTTAGCTCTTTCTTTCATAAAATCACACGAGGATCCTGGGTGAGCAGGCCACACTGGGATTAGCCGTGAATGTGGGATTAGCCGAGTTTCTGCTCTGAGTAACCAATCAGTGCCAGCAACTAGGGCGCAGAGGGAAGCCCAGACCGCCACAAAGGGAATGTCTGTCAACACAGTTATACAGCGAGGGTTACCATTTAAGAATTGTATTATGAGTGCCAGAAATGGGCGGCCAGGGTAACTGCCTTAAAAATAATGTCAGTCACCGGATTGGCACAGCGCTCTCTGAGACGGCAAACGAATTGCGTGACAATCTCTGGTATTTGCTCCGCTGTGAGAAAAATGCGGAAATGCGTAATTTTAACCAGTGATGACTTGACTTGACCGGACAACAGCGTTCTTCTCAATTCCGTGCGTAGATAGCTAATCCAGGCCAGTCATTAATGTCGCACGGTGGGATTTGTAGTACTTAATCCGTCATAAAAGCAGGACTACAACTCCTACAATTTAAATAAAATCCTGAAATGAATGAGGCACTCGCGCGTGGAACCGAGAAACGTGGGAGCTCGGTGTCATGTTTGCGCCAAAATGTGCAAACTGACAAGAGAATTCGTATTTCATATTTCCTGTGTGATGAAAACTAACATGTAACCACTTGTAGGATTGGAGCGCTTTACTACGAGCACCAGTTATGTTACGCAAGGACACATTCATTTTTGGGTAGGCGCCGGGGCGGGGGTAAGTAATTTGCCCAGAATCACAGAATGCTGAGCAGACGCCGAGGCTCGAACCGGTTGGACAGCTTCAAAGGCGGCAGATTTAGCCGTAAGGCTCCTCTGCCCATATGTAAAGTACGCACGTCTCGGTTAGTCCTAAAAGTGTAGTAAATATAATACTCATGTCTTGTGCGCTCCGTATTATAAAAGGCTTGCATCAGATACTGTGCCTGTAGCCCTATTGTCACAATTTGCATATTTACTGGCTTCTTCGAAACATGAAAGGTTTTGAACTCTGCTCAGACAGACAATATGATGCCGACAACGTCGTATTAAACAAGTACTTTCGCGCTCTAGTTTTTTTCACCGATTACAAAAAACGCACATGCGCAGGGAAGCGTTAAGGAGGTCGAACTGCCAGACGTCTGCTGCTTTTAGCGCTATCGATCACCCGACTGCTTGGCTCTGCTGAGTACTACCTCCTGCAGGTGTGCGGTCCGCTGTTTATTCATGACTTGTGGCTCGTCTTCTTCGTTTCTAGTCGTTGGCGCCT
This sequence comes from Lissotriton vulgaris, assembly GCF_964263255.1. Classification (NCBI taxonomy): domain Eukaryota; kingdom Metazoa; phylum Chordata; class Amphibia; order Caudata; family Salamandridae; genus Lissotriton; species Lissotriton vulgaris. The sequence goes on along the minus strand of NC_141696.1, from coordinate 441,362,748 downwards.
TTCTGATTTACTCTACAGTCCTAGGAAAATAGTGGTGGCACGAAGTACCATATGCAAACCATAATGACATGATTGAAGTGATGGCATGCCCTCATAACAATTCTTACTTAAAGGGTCTAGGAACTTGTAGTATGCTGGCTCTGTATATACTGTACTAAAGTAAGGAACAGTGCGCATAGAGTCCAGTGGATCCCCAGAGGCTTACGTAGATAATACTAAAAGCTCTGTTTGTGGTAGTATGTTCGAGCAGCGAGGCGTCAGGCTTATCAGAGGGCTGTGTTATCAATTTATTGAACACACGCAGGCAAGAAATGATTGCACACACTCTGAACCCAAGACCAACTGTTTTGTATCAAAAGTTATTACTTTGTTATTTTATTTTACAACCAAGAGGAACTCAGTTGCAGTTAAGTAACAGTTTCAAGAATAAGAATAACAATACTATTCAAATGCAGTAGGCATTCATTGTAAAGGCCTAGAAGTTCTGTACATGAGTATTAATATTACTTTGGTAATGTCAACCATACACTAGGAAACTTGGAAAAAGTATGAGTTAGACATTAGGCAGAGATATAATACAATCCTATAGAGGGAAAACAGCTATGCACATTTACAGGTAAGGTAAGTACTCAACTTATCAATCAATCAATCATTCAGGGGTTTGTAAAGCGCAACTACTCAACAGTGAGAGTTTAAAGGCGCTGGGGGGTGGGTCTGTAGGGTGCTGGGGTCATCTGAAGGCCATCTGGATTTACACATCCAGTCTTTGGGGATTAGATAAAGGTCAAGTCAAGGTAGGTACTGCACCACCAGCGGCACTGGGGTGGCTCAGTGCAGAGGTCACTGGGCCCAATGTTAGTCAATGCAGATTGGGGCACCCTCAAGATTTGCAGTTTGCAGGTAGGTACCCGTGGTTTCAGGGCACAGGACAGGCCCTGGAGGTTATAACAAGCGGGAGGGGCACAAGGCAGCACCAACCAAACACCACCAGTGGTACAGGGACGGTAGGTTGCAAATCAGCATCGGGATCCCAAAGCAAGTTAAGCCAAATCTCGATAGCACAAAGAGGCTGCAGGCTCGGCCCAGGAGGCTGGACGAAGGTGACCAACAGCTGGGCAGGTAAGTAGAGGTGTCAGTGGACACCTGGGCACCGTCAGCAGGACTCCACATAGTCAGGGCGGAGGTTGCAGGGGTGCCTTTAGGTGTCAGATTTTCTTCGCCAGTCGATATTAGGGGGTCCCTTAGTGAAGAGGCTGCAGATTTGCTTGGGAAACTTCACTAGACAGGTGAGCCACTCAGACTCGGGCCGTGGGTGGCAGGAGTCGTGGTTCCAGCTGGATCCTGATTCCTTGTAGTTGGATTCTTGTAGATAGGGTTGCTGTCCTCTGGTGATCTGATCTTTGTTGAAAAGTAGGCAGTCTTTCTCGGGGTTCTGGAAGTGGTTTGCCACAGGACAGGTGTCCTCTTCTTTGTAGGGTCTTTAAAGCTGAAGACAGGTCAGTAGGGCTGGGGCCAAGTCAGAAGTCGTCTTCAGGATTTGCTACATGGCGCCGTCTTCGTCCTTGTTCTTCGTAGGTTGCAGGTATCTGAGGGTCAAGGCTCAGGGGTGCACCTAAATACTGAATTTAGGGGTGTTATAGGTACTGGCAGATGGTAGCCAATGGGCTACTTGCCTTTTTCGTGTGACTTCACCCTTTGTATGTCCCCTCCCTTTGGGGAGAGGACATCCCCCAACCCGATTGGCTAGAATCCTTCTATTCAAAATGGAGGATTTTCGAAGGAACAGGTTCACCTCATTCCAGGGCACATTAGTGGTGGTCCTGGCAGAGAGGAGACACACCTCTCCTGTTTACTAATTATTCCCACAACCGTGTCTCCAAAAGTAGGGCTTGGTCAGGAATGGCGGGCATCTCTACTAGCTGCGTCATGGGGATGATTGTTTATGTGCAGGAAGGTGTTCCTTCCTGCACATAAACAATCTGAAATGGTGTTTTTCAACTTCTATATGTGCTGCATTAGCACACATAGAAGTTGCAAAACGTCATTTTTTAGGTCTCGTAGCGATACAGCGCGTCAGCGCTGTACTCGCCGAGATCTTTTGTCACGGACTGTGCTTCCCAGGAGACAGCCTCGGCCACGCGCATTGCCTCTTCAAGGAGGTGATTTCCGCTGGCCACGCGCTCGCGAACGCGCTCAGCTGCTGTCTCCTGGGAAGCAGCAACACCACACACGCATGCGCATACACACACACAAGCGCCCATGCACGCACGCACATACATACATACAGAGACAACCCCCCACACATACACACACGCGCGCACACACACACAAGTGCACCGATGCCCCCCCTCCCCCGCCGTCATCGTCGCACACATACATACACACACACGAGCATACACACACACAAGTGCATCAAGCCCCCCCAGCCTTTTGGAACTTACGTGGCCAATGTCGGGGACTCTGCTCTCAGCACGCGGCGCCCAACCTCCTGCTGGCGCGGCCCCGGGGCTCTACACCGCTCACAGGAGCCCCGGGCCGCGAGACGCATCGACTCCGCCTGCCTCCTCTTCCGGTCTGGACGTGGCCCCGCCCCCGTCACAGGCGACCGTGCCTGACTTCCTGTGCGGCCGCGGCGGGCTTCCGGGGGCATTTAGGATGCTGCTGCTTTAAATTTGCCCTGCACCAAGCTTGTCTCACTCTGTCATTCTCCTCACGGTTGGGTGGACATGGCTCAGAAAAAAATCAATAGCCTTCCTACTGCTTTGAGATTTTTTTAGAAACAAATATTTTCCCTCGCAGCAAATCTTTCAAGTACATTACATAAGGCAGCGCTTTTATACAAAATGGGAACGTGTCATTTTTTTATATACTAGATTGGGTCAAGAGAGCAGTCGAAACAGAGTCATCCAGAACCTTCGTAAATGAAAGAGGGAAGAGATGCCAACGGATGTTGTGTGTTTGAAAGAAACAAGTTATTAGGAACTGGTTTTCACTAAAGGGCAGAACTTGACAAGCGACAGCAAACACTATAAAGAGACAAAGTGCATGGTACAAAATTATGGACTTTATTTTATTAAGTTATAGTTATTGTATAAAAAACATTGTTACTTTATCACAAATTTTTGTTATGTGCGTGCTTCCACTATACATGTGATAGTTAGATCTACATATATATACACATTATTATGTCCTTAGTGCATTTCAATACATTTCAAAAAGGATTATGATTTGGGCACTGTATGGAAGCTTGTTTTAGCACACTATACATAAAAACATGGCTAGGAATGACATCTACGCGCGTTTCGGCTGAGGGCCTTCATCAGGGAGCCATGTGAGTATCCAAATGAACCTGGATGAAAATCGGTGCAGAGTCTCACAGGAAGGAAGGTTAGTTGGTCTGATATGCAGGGCTGTCTGTCTTAAAGCGTAGGTTACTTTGTTTGGGTGTTTTGTTCGTTTATTCTTTGGTCAGTTATCCTGATACCTATATATCTGATGAGAGTAGGTGGCTCTGTATAATTGGTCCTACATAGTTGAGGGGCTACGAATTCCTGATGCCAATGAAGCAGGTATGCAGGTAATCTGTAAGTTATGCTCAATTGTTGTCTAAATGGAGATCTGTGGACGATTCTTCAAGCGCTGTCAGTCTTTTGGTTGTGTCCACTAGGTGTCCAATGGGGGTCTGTGGGTTTCTTCACAGGCGGTGAAATTTTAGCGAGCGGGTGCCGTCTTGGTAAAAATGCTGCGGTAAGGGTCTGATAGTCGAAATCCGTTCACCTTCCAATGTGGGGGTCTGCCGGCGTCTGCACAAGTAGAGTCAGGTGGGGGGGATTTTTTTAGAAACAAATATTTTCCCTCGCAGCAAATCTTTCAAGTACATTACATAAGGCAGCGCTTTTATACAAAATGGGAACGTGTCATTTTTTTATATACTAGATTGGGTCAAGAGAGCAGTCGAAACAGAGTCATCCAGAACCTTCGTAAATGAAAGAGGGAAGAGATGCCAACGGATGTTCCCAGGCCTCGCGCCTGACGTCTGCTCACACAGGAGCTCACTGTGTCACTAAGTGCACAGCTCTGTGAAACTTGACACATAAATGTCACACATTTACACATAACTCCCTGCTTTTCTGTCTTGTGTTTTTCATTTCGTCTGTGCGGGTGAAGGAATTTCTTGCAGTTTGGAGGCACGGGGAAAGGTGGGGGCTTAACTGGTACCATGGAATATCAAAACTAACTGTTCTCGTTCAGGACCTTTTAGTGATGGCGTTTCCGACGGTGCAGGTGACATATGTGAAGTGTGACACCTATAGAAATACTTAATGCATTCTGGCTAGTTCAACATCCGAGTCCTGGCTTCAACTTGCCATGGCTGTCGTTGGATCGCCCCCTGTCGTCTGCCACGTGATACAGCAACAGCAATAGGTCAGCATCGTGTCCCTTGTAGAGTGCCACCCGGCCTCTATTATACTTTGTATGGCTCAGAGGGTCGGGCGCGCCCCGACGGTACAAATAAAGGGCGGGGTGTCCGCTTCTGGCCACTCGGCGATAGCTGCCGGTATAACTGTGTGTGCCTCGCCACGGCCTTGGTGGCCCCCATGCAGCGGACGCCACATCCCTGACGTAAACGCTAGCAGTGAGCGATGATGTATCACGTGACAGATGACGGGGTGAATCAATGACGAGCAGATTCCCTTTACCCATCACAGGTGTGCGATTCCATACTCCAGCATGCGCAGTGCTGGTTGGACTCACGCAAGAGATCCCAGAGGGCGCTCTGGGTGGTCTGGGGCTCTATTGCCGCTGAACATTCTATTCAATGTAATAAAGTGAGAAAACGATAATAGTCTACCATAAAAATGTACCGCAGTACTTGAAAAAAAGATGTCTAACAATGCAGTTAAGTCGTTGTAGCTTCCTAGAATGGAGCAGTTCTGAAACTAGAAAATGCTTCCGCAATTTTGGATTAAAAAAGTGCAAACTGTCTGTACCCATTATCCAACATGAGAGGGGTGATGGTTGTCAAAAGATCAGTCTTGGAGAGAGGAAATGCGTGAAGGGGTATAGCAAAGAACTGCCTCCTCCCATGCCAAACTACGGACGCATTTGAAGTTGAAGTGCACGATGTTGAAGACTACCCGCCCCAAACCCCCCCGTCCCCTCCCCTTTGAAGCCTATCCTGGGGTTGCAGACATCCATGATTCACCGACTGTAGGGACATGCAAGACTCAGGCCCGTAGGCACGCATGATTTATGGACTAAAGATATGCATGCTTCAGGGCACGTGCACCTAAAGGATTGATGCACAAGAGAGCGCCATGATTCAGAGATTCAACCAACTCCCTTATCATTCTAAGGACAAACATTGTTCAAAGCTGTCATTATCCTGGTAGTAGAAACATGTCACATGTAGGGCCCTCAGACATGCACAAGTGACAAGCATGCAGGAGTGAAAGACTGACAATAGATATATTCTAGGCCAAACAGAAGGATGATTCATGGCAGAGACACGTTTCAGTCAAATATCAGAGACATGCAAAATTCAGGTCTTGTGGATACGGGTGCAAAAAAATTCATGCAACACATTGTCATATACAATGCCAATAACTCAAACTTGAATGCTGCGAGACCTATTGCATTGCAAATGCTTGTTTATGATTGTTTATGTGCAGGAAGGATTCCTTCCTGCACATGAGCAACCACAAGAGGTGATTTGCTCGTTCTATGTGTGCTGCAGAATGCAGCACGCATAGAAAGAAGAAACAAGAAACAAGCATTGGCATAGCCAATTGGTCTCGCCTTTGGGACCTTATAAGTGTTTAGTTATCCAGCACAATATCCTTGGTGCAACAACATCAACTGTTGCAATGGCTAAACACTTATGAGGTCCCAAAGACGAGACCTACTGGCTATACCAATGCTTGTTACATTACTGATAATAACCTTACCCTGTATGATGCTCTGCGGTGATCACTGCTGAAAATTTTGCATGCAGTGGCCATTAATGTAAGCTCTTCCCATATGGTTACTTTTACAACATTAATAATATTAGTAGCTCAGGATGTTTGTCATTGAACGTAAGTAGCTCATACTCCAGAACATGTTGGAGACCCCTGCTCTAGACTGAGACTTGAAAAAAAAGCACAGACATGTCATAAAGGTGGGTCTCAATGTAGTAACAAGCATACTGTTTACCAACATATACTACAGGCCACCTTATAATAGCACCCATAATAGAGAACTCGACATACACTCAAACAGCAGCAGTTATTCAATAAACCGGTTCAAGGGCACAGCTGCCATCAGCTATTTGCCATATGTATATATTCCGTACCAGCCAAGGAACAAAAATGTGGGTCAAGCCACTGAGCCCATTCAGCCAAATAAGCATTAGCAAACTCAAAGATCATGCCTTTGAAAGGTGGTAGTCTGATGTTTTGATTTCTGAATGATTGTTGGCAATGCCGAACAGCAAAGGCAAAAGGAAATTAAAATTGTTGTAGCCAATGCTGAACGGCTTAAAAAAAGGGCAAAATAACTGACCCCAGCATAATGGCATTTGTGTGTCACCAGGCATGTAAGCGTATGAGCCATTGAGCAGTGGAGGGCATTTTTTTAGCTTTAATTTACTGTTCTAATATGACTTATGTCCATCTTCGGGTGGTAATTAAAAAAAGTATAGAAGGAGCAGTCAGGCAGAAATTTGCAGCTGCTGCAGATATATATATATATATAACGATGATAAATAAAGCAACAGACGAGGTGGGGAAATCAACAACATGGAAAGCATGGGGGCAGAGTCAGAGGGTGAAGAAGTTCACAGGGGACAGAGGCAGAACGCACAATCATGAAGTGCTAAGAGAAAAAGCGAACACATAGCTCCCCGATGTCCGGTGTTTAATGATACAAGTCATCCAACAAATAGGCAGTAAAAGAAGTTACGCTCAAGTAAATGGGGGGAATGAAAGTCGCTGAATACAATCAAAAGCAAGCAAATGAGGTTGACAGTAAAGCCAACCAGTGATCAACCATCGGCTGGCTGAAAGCCCACACTGTATACTGGTATTGTACAGAATGGATTTTGCAACAACAAACGCTAAAGCGGTCTGCAGGAGACCTAAAAACTACAACTCATTAAAACCAACCCTCCCCTTATTGACCGCACTACACCCCAAACATGAATCAGATTGCAATCTGCGCTGGAAACATTTGGAACGTCGTACCAGAGTAGCAGATTTTTGCATTCTAAAAAGTGCTGATAAACACTCATTTTACCTTAAAAACACAATTACCCCACTGCACAAAGACATGGGCAAATAACATCGGATGTATATAGTGTTTGGTTTGCCCAATAAAATGCAAATATTAAAACTTAAATACTATGCAACTGATCAGCTTAGCTTATGTAACATGATGCTTTCATTCAATAACCGCAAGTGATAAACAGCGATTACATTTCCAATATCGGACATGACTCGTTCACTACTGTTCCCTCCTCCTCACAACACTGTGCCAATGGTCAGCATTTATCCACGATTCAGGCTATGTCTGCACTAGAGTTTTAAATCTACCCCACATTTCTTGAACTATATGCACTCTGCACCAACAAGAGAGATCATCAGTGGTTCACTAGCACATGTGGCTCCTTGCACACTTATCAGGGACATTACAAAGCTGCATTAATCGCAAGTGCAGAGGCACCTTTGTCTTCTGCTAATTAGGCACATCAAGTAGATATTATGCTACTTGATATGTTTAAAATATTAAAACAAAAAGCCTAAATCTCCTATAAACAGTAAATCTTCCACAGACCTGAGTGCACTAATGCCATCATTCCGGTCGTCTCCCGCACACATTGATTACTCGGGCGCGCTCATGTGTAATCTGACACAACAGATGACACAACAGATGACACACTGCGCGCCGCTGCTCGTAACCGCAAGCTGTACGCCTTTTCACACGCAAGAGTGTGTGAAAAGTGAAAAGTCCAGAGCTCTTCCAAGAGGCCATTTTCCTAGAGCAGCGCATGATCTCTCTAGGCTCGACCTAAAAAACGAGGTGAAATAAATACATTTTTCCTAGTTGCGGCTCCCTAGCATTAAGATGTATTTCCAGGTTTACGATTTCTTATAAATCTGGAAATGTGTCAAGTTCCATGGGTGTTGTGTGGTAACACCCACAGCAACACCCATGGAATGCCCCTTTCACGCAAAGTGCCTTGTGTAAGGGGGCTTTATTTACAAGGAGAGGAAAAGCCATGTAGGGTGGCTTTTAGTGTCCTTGTAAATATGGGGAAGGAAAAATGCGCCACCGGTGCGTCACAAAAAGGGGCACACCGGTGGAGCAAGTGGCTTGTAAATAAGCCCCACAATGTCTAAGACTGGGCATAGACATAGTAGGGGCATATTGCTCATGCTGCCATGCCCTCACCTGTGGTTTAGGGCACCCTGTCTTAGGGCTGTGATGCCTGCTAGAGGGGTAACTTACCTATGCAAAAGGCATTGTTTGTGGGCATGGCATACAGGGATGTGTGCCATGTCGACTTTTAGGTATTTTCTGTTCCAAAACACACATGCCAGCAATGGCAGTGTATATGTGTTAGGTGAGGGGTCTCTAAGGGGGGGCCTATACATGCTACAGCCCGTAGAGATCCTCCCTGGTCACAAGGCCCTTGGTACCCATGATTCCTTTTACAAGGGACTTGTAAGTGGACCCAGGGTGTGCCAATTGTGGAAACAAATGTACAGTTTTGGGAAAGAACACGGTCACTGAGAACCTGATTAGCAGGGACCCAGGGCACAGTCAGTCAAAGTGCATCAGATATAAGGCAAAAAGTGTGTGTGGGGGGGGTAACTGTAGGAAGCTGGCTCTGTATATACTATACTGAAGTAAGGTATAGTCCAGTGGATCCCCAAATGTATAGCAGAGGTCAAAGTAGATAGTACCTTATTCTCTTTTGTGATAGTGTGGTTGAGCAGTCAGGCTTATCGGAGGGTAGTATTAAGCAGTTGTTGTTGTTTTTATGAAAAAAAGTTAAATAATGGTAATACATATGAAATGTGTATACATGTATAAGTGTTATATTGTAAGTTTTTATTAACTGAACAATATATATTTTTTCATTTATTTGTTACACGCACTCAGGCAAGAAATGATGTCACATATTCAAAGACTGAACCCAGACCAATTATTTGTAAAAAAGTTGTTATTTTGTGGTTTTATTTCGAGGAACAAAGATTTACTTATTAGCAGGCAAGTTATACTTTTCATACAATGCTACTTTTCAAAGCACAGTGAGTACTGATTTTGTAGAAACAGTCAGATTACTTTTGTAGTTGAGAAAAGTTAAACTGTTCAAAAACACCTGAAAATACTTTCAGATTTGTTTTAATTACTTGGTAGTTACTTTTCTAGTTTCACATGAGGCAAACTACTAACACAGTTTAAGCAACACTCTTAAAGGGCACTAAGTTTCTTTTGTTGCAGTACAAAACACTTCAACACTTAAAAGATTTTTCAGAGAAAACCCACCCTACAATCCTTATGCTCTTTAGGGCAAAGGGGGTCTCTGGTTAGCTCCAAGTCCACACCACAAGCGGCACAGGTGCGGGCAGGTGCAGGGTGCCCCGGAGGTGTGGGGAACCCAATGCGTTCCTATGAAAGATGTCGGTTGCGGAAAAGGACCGCAGTCTGGAGCCAGAAGACTGAATGATGGGAACCAACGACTGGAGGATACATTTGAAGAGTTGCTAGACACCAGGACAGCGTGGGTTGGGTACCTCAGGACTCAGAGGCTGCCGGTGCAGGGGTGTCGCTTTGTGTCGGGTTCGCATCACTGGTTCTGGACACAATTGGGGGACCATTCAGGATGAGGCTGCAGGCGTAGAGAAGAAGGTCAGTGAAGGCCACCCAACACTGGAACACAGGTCAGGATCGCTGGAGGGACCTCGCTGGGTGTTGGGCCACTTGAACCTGGGCCATGGGTGTCGGGCGCAGAGTCCTGAGGACTAGCGGATCCGGCTAGATATGAAGTCCTGGCTTGGGTTAGTGTTGGATAAATCTGGTGTCCACAGGAGATCAGAGTTCTTTGGGAAGAGGGCAGGTCCCTGGGTTTCCTGGAGGCTGCTGGACAAACTGTTTTCAGCTTGCAGAGGTTTCGAAGCAGGAGACAGGCAGGTAGGACTGGGGCCAAAGCAGGTGTCATCGTCCTCCTCTTCTGCAGCATGACTCTTTGGTCCTTTTCCTTCTTGTCACCGAATTTGAAGAGGCAAGGTTCAGGAGTGCCCCTAAATACTATATTTAGGGATGTTACAGGGGTGTTTAGGTTGGGACCAATAGGTTCCTTCCCTGGAGTGTCTACACCTCCTTGTATGCCACCATCCAGTGGGAGGGGGACATAGGCCTCTTCCTGATTGGAGGGGGTCCCCACATCTTCAAGATGGTGGGGACTGAGAGGTGGCCTTCACTTCACCTCCCCAACCTGAGGGGTGGGGTTGGCAAAGGTGGGCACACCTCCCTTCCTGGCTAAGTTTTCCCATCGGTTCTCGCGCCCAAAATGGGGGTCAGAACCATTGGGAGACAGTTGCTGATAGCAGCAAAAGGCTGGGCACAGCTAACAAAGGTGGCAGGCCTTTGAAGTTCCCTATCGAGGACCCTGCCCATCTTGGGTGAGGAGGCATAACACCTTTGCGCAGGATGTGCTTTTTTTTCAGACCCAGAGAGCGGAGCCTCTCTACCAAGGGGCCTAGAAACCTGTCCAGTGGTGGCAGGTGGCTGGGAGCCAGTCAGGAACCACACCAGGGTAGGTCGTTTTTCAGGAGGCATCTTTAAAATGCCCTCTGAGTGCATTTTTCATAAAATCTCACACTCTTCAGCATAGGTTTAATGTGCTGGGAAGTTTGATTCCAAACGTCCCAGATTTCAGTAAAGCCACTATGGAGCTGTGGAGTTTGTTTTGAAAAACTCCCAACCCATGCACTCAAAATGGCTTCACTACAGTTACAATGTCTGTGACTGGCACAGACAAGGTAGGGGCATATTGCTCCTACAGGTATGCCCTCACCTGGGTATGGTGACTACCTTTAGGGCTGTAAGGCCTGCTAGAGGGGTGACTTACCAATACCACAGGCAGTGTTGCTGGGCATGGCACACAGGGATGTGTGCCACGGCGACTCTTCAGTTTGGTCTGCACCAAAACACACAGCCCGCAATGGCAGGGTGGGGGTTTTAAGGGGAGGTGAGGGATCTCTGAGGGTGGCACAATACATGCTGCAGCCCTCAGAGACCCTTTCTGGTCACAAGGCCCTTGGTACCAGGGGTACCTTTTACAAGAGACTTACATGTGGCCCATAGGTATGCCAATTGTGGATACAAAGGTACAGTTTAAGGCAAGAACACTGGTCCTGGGGCCTAGTTAGCAGTATCCCAACCGACACTCAGTCAAGTTGGAGAAAACAGCTATCTGGCAAAAAAGTTAGGGGGCAACCATGCCAAAAAGGAGCACTTTCCTACAGTAACCATGCAAAAAATAGCATGTGTATTTTTTCCACTTATCAATTTGTAACTAGGTTCAGCAAAAGTTTAAAGTTACAATATTTTTAAACAGCCATTTGGAGCCTGAGGTAGAAAGTACATGTTTAAACTGCTTTTAATGAGTAAATCCAAAGGACCCGCCTCCACCATTCACCTCAGAACCCAAGAAAATTCCCCCAAAGATCGTCCCTCAGCCCGACCCTCTTTAACACCTACATGACGCCCCTGGCCGGCACCATCAGTTCACACTGAATCAACATCATCTCCTATGCTGATAACACACATCTGACCCTTTCACTGTCCAAACATCCCTCCACCACTACAGCTAACTTCCAAAGATGCATGATGAATGTCCTGGACGGGATGAAGAACAACTGTCTCAAACTCAACACCGAAAAACCAGACACCTTTCCCTCACAGACACCCCACGGATCGCCAAGCCAACAGTAGAGGCCGCTCCTTCTCGCACCCGGCTGCCAAGGCTTGGAACAACTTCCCCCTGCACCTCAGTACCACACCATCGCTCCAACAATTCAGAAGAGAACTAAATACCTGGATGTTTGAATGACCAAACCTCCACCCAGCAGCAAAAAGTTCTAGCGCCTCGAGACCCTCATGGGTGATTTGCAGCGCTCTATAAAATGTTTGTTTGATTGATTAATTGAGAAAACAAAATGAGCTGGGTGAATTTCTTTTTTTTTCTTTTTTTTTACAGCTGGCATTGTATATTTAGCTCCAAACCACAAAAGTGGTTCACATTTGCAGTTTGTTAAGCAATAGAAGGGTTAATTTTGTCAACGTCTCTGTTCTTCAGAAAAGATATTAAAAGATAGCACTTTCGGGGACATTCTCACAAATGACCATAAAGCTGCCAGGTCATAGGCAACCAGTGTTTGCAAATGCTAGCAGCTGCTGTGTGCACAAGATGACACCTTTCACGGGGGGCGTGGCTTAGCAGGCCACGATGGCGGCTGTGTCCTGCTGAGGCTCCGCGATCGGGCTGGCATCCTGCCCATTATCTGTGATCGCCGGGAGCCTCAACTTTCTAAAAAAAAGCACCTGTGATGCCCCCGCGCACCGGGGCATCCTCCGAGTGACCTGTGAAGGCTGCTAGCGGGCGGCGCACGCTGAAGCGTCTCCCACCGGAGCCGAGCGCCGACCCTCAAAATGGCGGGCGCAGCCCCGTCCTACGGGCACATACGCCGCCGAGAGCCGGTATCCTAAGCGACGGCCCTGGAGGACGCGGCCAGCTGACAACTGCGGAGGGTCCCGGGGAAACTGTGGACCCGGCCCTCAGAGGTGCGCTCCGGACGGCGCTTTCTCCTGTATCTGCACCCCGGCGCGCAAGATGGCGGCCGCCAAGCCAGAGCTCTGCTGCACCGGTGCTTCTGGTTCACCGGGAGCCTGATCGGGCTTCAACACCGGCCAGCCTACCACCGCGGACCGCGGAGAGCCGAGGGACGCGCCGCCAACGCGGTGTTGTGCCTCCAGGAGCCTGCAACTTCCCATCGAGGGCGGTGAGTGCTGATCGCTCCCCCCCTCCCCCAAGGATCTCAACGCCGGTGCCCCGGCGGGCCCCCCCCCTACCTCCTCAGGACCCTGTGGGAGAGCGCTGCCCACATCGCCTCCCGTCTGAGGGAACCCGAACACTCTCACCGTCATGAGCTGCGCGGTGGACCCGAGTGCCTGACCTTAAGATGGCGCTTACGGAGGCCTAGACACCGGGAACGACGCGAACCTCGCCCAGGGGGCAGAGGGGCCCCCCCCCAAGCTTGAAGCGGTGCCGGCGGCCGTCCACTGCCTCGGACCCCCCCAGTTCCATACCACCTGCCCTCTGACCCAGCCGATCGGTGCTGACACTGCACCGCATGCCAGTGGGGAAGAAGGCGCCTATACGACCTCCTGACACCGACGCTGCCGGCCCCAGCACGCCACCTCTGACACCCCGAACTGGCGGGGGCTCCCCAGGGTAAACCGGAACCGCTCTGGAGCCGAGAGGAACTGGAGAGGCCAGCCGACACTGGACTGCCACCTACCCGGACACATTGTGAGGCGAAGGTCTGCCGATCACGAGGTACACAAAGGCCCGGGGGCCCTCTGGACAGCACCTATGGGGAAACCAAAGACCTCGCAGGTGACAGCTGTCCCTGAAACGGCCATCGAGAAGATGCCACACACGAGGACGTGGACGCAAGCCAACGCGTCGCAAACCGACCCTACGCTATCGGCGAAGCTGGATCAGGTGTTGGCGGCGATCGAAATGTCTCGCCTATCGATGGAGGAGAGGTTGGGCGTCCTGACGATGGACATTAGCTTAATCCGTGACGAACATCGCAAGCTGGCGGATAGGGTGAAGGAGGGAGAACGGATCGTGACTGAGTTACAGCCCGCGATGAAGACGCGTGGTGGCCCTAGAGGAACGCACGGTGGATTTAGAGGGACGCTCGAGACGATGTAACATCCGCGTCCTGGGCCTGCCGGAGGGAATTGAAAATTCGGACCCTCTGACCTACATGGAGTCCTGGACTAGATCGTTCACCCCGGATTGCGAGCGGTCGGCATTCTTCTCCATTAAACGGGCCCACAGGGTCCCGGCCCGGGCACCCAAGCCTGGCCTCCCTCCACGGCCCATGCTAGCTAAATTCCTGCACTTCCGAGACCGAGATGCGGTGCTCCGTGCGGCCCGGACGGCGGGCCCTCTGCAAGTGGAAGACCAGCACGTCATGGTGTTCCCGGATTATGCCCGTGAGGTCCAGCAGCAGCGATCCACATTTCTGGAAGTCAAAAGGCGCCTTCGCGCAAACGACCTTCAATACTCCCTGCTGTTCCCCGCCCGCCTTAAAGTGCTCCACAAAGGGAAAGCCCTCTTCTTCAACATGGTGGCGGAAGCACAGGACTGGACTGAATTTCACTGCCCACTAATCCCTAAACCCGGGCCCCAGAGGACACGCAACAACGACTCCAGAAGATCCAGAAGACGGGGCGCGAGCCGTGCCCGTTCATCAGGCCGCCCCAAAAGTCAGGCATCCTCCCCCACGGGCTCACCCGACCTCACGCAAATCATGCAGGAGCGACGAGACGCCCTACGGGCGGTGACCGAACTGCACACGTCACCCCCGGCATCGGATATGGAAGGTCCGCCGCACCTTTTCACCCCCGAGAAAGACCGGGACAGCGATGGGACAATGTCGGGATTTGGCCCGATCTCTTCCCCCCTCGTTGTGGCACTCACACTGGACACTGCCCTGGCCAGCCAGCCTAACACCTCTTTGTGAAATTTGAACTGCCTACTGATATATCCTTCTCATGGTTGCCTATTGTACTGCGCGACGTCTAGGAACCTAGACTGTTTCACTAGAGAATTGTACGCGCTAGCAAGCGATCGACATCTCTCCTGCAAGAGCCCGACCCGCGCACAGGCCCAGCAGCGACACATGCTGCCACCCCCGCAGATATCCGTTGTATTTCTCCCCTGGTGGGACACTAGTTTGGATATGCCACCCCGGTGATATATCCTCAGTATTGGGACTGTTACCCAACCAAGGTTCTATTTGTTGTTAATCCCCTTAGTTCCTCCCCCACGACTGTGGAAGCTTGGTGCGCAGGAGCACACGCGACACATTCACATTGGCGACCCCCGGGGGCAGTAGGGGGGTCCCTCTCCCCACCACGACACCCTAAGAATGGCAGTCCCACGCTCAGACATTAATATTCTTACACTGAACGTACGTGGCCTACACACGCCCAGCAAACGCTACTCTGTCTACTCCTACGTTAAGCGTATGTCAGCTAGTATTGCATTACTGCAGGAGACACACATTAACGCTACCGAACTTATTCGTTTGCAGGTCAAATGGCGAGGGATCTTCTGTGCCACACAATACTCAGCGTTCGCGCGCGGCGCGTTAATCTGGGTCAGACCAGGCACTCCCTTCCGGGCGCTCCGGCAGGTGGTAGACAGAGAGGGCAGGTATGCGCTTCTGGAGGGAATACTTGATGGACAGGGAATACTCCTTGGCAGCATTTACGCCCCTAATACAGATCAAGATAAATTTTGGGACCACCTCACGGGCGTTTTGGCCCAGTTCACTACGGTTCCATGGGTGCTAGGAGGTGACTTTAATTGCACACTGAACCCCACCCTAGACCGCTCACACCCTCCTCCCACACACTCCCCGGCCCCCCGGCAGGCAGAGATCTTCAGGGCATGGACCATACATTGGGCGCTCACTGACGCATGGCGACATCTACACCCACTGGACCGTGTTTACTCCTTCCACTCGATCCCACACAACCTCCGGGTCCGCCTGGACCGATTTCTCTGCTCTGCGCCAATCCTCCCTAAGATAACATCCACAGATTACCTTGGTCGGATCCTCTCAGACCATGACGCCCACATCATTCGTCTGTCCTGGCGCCCCCCACACTCACCAGTCCCCACCTGGCGCCTCCCTAGGGATTGCCTATCAGATCCAGTATTCAGGGACGCCCACAAAACCAGCATCCAAGACTACTTCACACACAACACGAACACGGCATCGTCGGTACTGGTGGAGTGGGACGCGTTTAAGGTAGTGGCAAGGGGAGAATGCATCAAGCAGGTAGTGGGGGTTCGCCGCACATTGGAACGGACACTCCTATCCTATGAACAGAATCTGGCCGCACTCACTAAACGGCCTGACGACTCGGAGGAACACGCCGTGCTTACAGCGGAGGCTAAGACGGAGTATCAGACAGCCTGCGCTGACCTCCGAAAATACAACTTCAGGGCTTACGCCTCTAGGGTGCATAAGGACAGAGACAAAACAGGGGCGCTACTGGCCTGGATGGCGAGGCAGGACACCGAAATTAAGCCAATCACGGACATTATCAATCCGGAAGGTGTGCTGGTGCGTTCGCAGGCCGAGATCCTCCTGGCATTCCAGTGCCACTATGCGCGAGTGTACCGGACCCCGGACCAGTACTCCCCATTATCTGTGGACCATTTTTTAGACCCGCTGACGTTACCCACGGTATCGGATGAGGACAAGCGCTCACTGGACGCCAAGATAGTACCCTCAGACATCACCCAGGCGATACGTGCCATGTCCCGGAACAATGCGCCGGGACTGGACGGCTTCCCACTAGAATACTACTCGGCATTCTCCCCCTTAGTGGCCCCCCGTCTGTCGCGGATGTTCGGGGCGTCTCTGCATCTAGGGAGGTTACCCCAGTCACTGCGGGAGTCCGTGATTGTCATCTTCCCCAAACCCCACAGAGATCCACTCCACATGGGATCGTATCGTCCCATCACGCTCCTGTCGGCTGACTGTAAGATCCTGGGGAAAATCCTGGCTGATCGTTATGCACAGGTCATACGCCCACTGGTCCACCCCGACCAATGTGGCTTCGTTCCAGGGAGGAACACCTCCCAGAACATCCGCCGAGTCTTCCATGTTCAGGATCAAGTATGTGACAGATTTCCTCGCGCCGCCTGCCTCATTATGGACCTGGAGAAAGCGTTTGACACCCTCACCTGGCCCTATCTATTCTCAGTCCTACGGCGCCTCAACATCGGCCCGACGCTCACGGCGTACACACGCCTTCTATACACCGATCTGACCACTCGTGTCCGTATTGGGAAACGCATATCACCGGCGTTTGGAGTTCGGCGAGGCACAAGACAAGGGTGTCCCCTGTCGCCTCTATTATTCGCGCTGGCAGTCGAGCCGCTGGCGGTTCGGCTACGCCTGGAGGGTGTGGACTGGGGCATTCCACTTGCGGACGGCACACACTGCGTATCCATGTACGCGGACGATCTTCTCATATACGTCCGAGACATCGAAACGGACCTGGCCCCCATAGGGGCAACGCTGGCGGAATTTGCAGACGCCTCGGGACTACAGGTAAACTGGGACAAGTCCACAGTCTACCCCTTTCACCCGAGCCTACCCCCCCGGGAAGTAGAGCTCGGACCGCACAAACTCTCATGGTCGGCAGAGGCTCCCCGGTACCTTGGTGTCCGCCTGTACCATTCTCCGGCAGACATCTTTGAGGGTAACCACCGCAAAGCACTCGCCAATCTGCGCCCGACTGTTGCCTTCTGGAATAAACTCCCGTTGGCCCCAATAGGTCGGATAGCCCTGGCCAAAATGGTGACGCTTCCCCGACTCCTTTACCACTTCACAAATTTACCGGTGGTCCCACCCAGGTCCTTCTTCCGCGACGTCGACTCTCTCCTGGGAACCCTCATCTGGGGCGAGGGCCGACACAGGATTGCCCTGAAAACCCTCCAACTTCCCACGACGCAGGGAGGGCTCTGAGCTCCATCCTTCGAGTCATATTTCCTTGCGGCACAACTCCAATGGCTGTCATACTGGACGGCGGACCGCTACCCTCAGGAGACTGTTACCTCGACCGGCAGAATCGCAACCCCGGAACTCACCCGTCTTCTCCTCCCGGGCACTAAGCTGCGGCGCACATACCCCCTTCAGGTGGCGATAGCGCGCCGGTGCATGATGCGGATCCACCGGATATCCCCCAGTAGACCTCCGTACTCCCCGTTATTACCGTTGATAGGCAGTCCCAGGCAGGACTCCTACTTCACGGCTCCACTGCTCACCGAATGGTCACGGTGCGGCATCACGGATTTGGAATCGCTCTTTGAGGAAGGCCAACTAAAATCTCTCGACCGACTAGTCGCTGAATACGGGCTTCCCCCGGGCCAATTCCTCAGATATAGGCAGCTGCTCGACGGGTACCGGCCCCATTTTAATCTCCGAACTGGCGAGCCAGACACGCATCCAGTAATACATACCATCCTACATATGGGGGTGGGGCACCACTTAGTCACCTGGCTATATAAATCCATTCGGGAACTCTCACACGCTCCCCTGTCGACCTTACGTGCTACATGGGAGGAGGACATAGGTCGCGCACTACACGACTCGGAATGGACTAAAGCACTTGAGGCCCCAAAACGCGTCTCTAGGAACGCCCGCTTCAAAAACATCCAATACTATATCCTACACAGGGCATACCTCACCCCAGCGCGATTGCAGAAGTTCTATCCCTCCACACCATTCCTATGCCCCAGATGCTGCTCCCCTGCTGCAGATTTTCGCCACATGTTTTGGGGTTGTCCCAACCTTCATCCCTTCTGGCGGGCGGTACACGACACATTGTCGGAACTCACAGGCCTCACTACACTAGCCACCTGGTAATCCAGTGCACTAGGCATCTTTCATGTCCCTAAGCGAGACCCGGTGCATAGACGCTTCGTGTCCTTAGCACTCCTGTTGGCAAACAGATGCATAGCCATGCGCTGGCGATCCTCGGAGGGACCCCCCATAGCAGCATGGACGGGGGCGGTTGGTAAGTGGGCGGCAGCGGAAGAGGATGCTCTTAGAGAGGAAGAAGCCAGGGGCGCGCGTAAACTCCCCATATCCATGGAATGGGCCATGCTCCTCCACAGCTTCCGGCAGTCCACACGTGCAGGAGATCCGCCAACTCCCCCCGCCCGAGAAGACCAGTAGTCTCTACCTGGTGCCCACCATCCCAGGGCCGACTCCAGGTACCCCCTGCGTCCTGACCAAATTCTCATATGTCATACCACCCATCTCGTTACTCACATACACAGGATGTATCCATCCCCTGTTCATCCCCTTCCCCCCCCCTCGGAGTGCAAATTGAAGAGCCCCATGCCCCACCCGTTGCTTGTCACCAATATTCCCCTGCTTAGACCCTGCTAGCGCCCACATGCTTCCCTCCCACAGTTTTGTCCCCCCGTTCTCTGGTAACACCGTTATATGGACGGTACAGACCCCGATCCTCCGCTCTTGAGGTGGGAACTCATATACTTGTCATTATTCATCGTCCCCTTGGCGATGCAGGTTCACTGTCTCCCTGCCTGCAGACATAATTGCACGATCTGTACGGACTAATTGAGGAAATGTATATTTGTACCAGTTATATAAAAATGAAAACGTTGCGTGCCTAGCTGCTCGTGGCTGAATGTTGAGGCCACATCAGCAGATTACTTACACTGTACTCATATATTTTGATGCAACAATAAAAACAAATTTAAAAAAAAAAAAAAAAGATGACACCTTTCACATCGGGCTAAGGAAAACTGAGTTATTTTTTTAAACATAGTTGTTGGACTTCGTCCACCCCGATTTGCAACCTGCTTACATCCTTGTTTGTTCAATTATTAATTACAGACTATAAAATGAACCCAGTAAATATGAGAGTTCTGGTAAAGTGTATTGGCTGTGCCAGCATAGCTACCAGGCAGCCCCATGTCATTGTTGTGAGACTTTCCACTGTTCCTTGCTTTTTAGCCAACATAACTTACCATCCTGGTATTTTTCATCCTTTACTGAGAGCAGTAATAGGTGAACTACAAAGCATGTACTGTAAAATGCTGTTTGGGTGTCACAAATTAAATGTGGCCCTAGGTTGGTATGGGTCAGGACGTCCTGACAGTGACTCTAGGGGTCCAGTTAACATTTAGGACCTGTTATTTCCACACATGTAGGGCATTTTTGGCTCTTTAAGAGTTCCAGAAGTCATCCATGTGGGCCAGAGTGCATGCAACCAGCAATAATAAAGTAGGTATAAACTGGTTGTTCACCATTGTCTCTGGTGGGGAACATCACTTACAACGCATTTATTACAACGCACTACCATTACATCGCAACCATTACAACGCAAACCATTACAACGCATTGCGCTGGGGGGCGCTCTAGGATAGGGAATATATTTAATTGACTATCCAACACCTTCCCTACTATCCACGGGGACTGGAGTTGGAATAGTAAATTAAATAATTCACTATCCAGCGCTTAAAAGCACTATGCGTTGTAATGGTATGCGGTGTAAAAACCGCGTTGTAACAGCAGGCGTTGTAATAGCCTGCGTTGTAGTGACACCAATCCTCTCTGGTAGTTCAGACTGACTCATCCGCCCATGTATTGGGATATTTAACAGCACAGGAGCATTAGGAAAGATGGTTGAATTAAGGAGAGATTCTATGAAGACATAGGTGTGGGCATAGATAGCAGATGTCAAGGAAAATCAACTCTTTAAATCTACCTCTCAGTGGACCTGTCTATTTATTCATGTCATTATCAATAACAAAAGGGGGAGAGAGAGAAATAGATCGAAATGGATTCGTTCTCCCTAGACAAATGTAAATAAACAAAAGGAATCCACTCCTTGAGTGTAGGGCGTGTCCTCCAAAGTTGGGGAACACCCTTGTTGTTTTTGGTCCCCTCACACACCAACAGGCCCCTTGGTGTCATGCTTCATCATTGGGGTCCTTGTACCCCTCTACGGGGTACGGCGTGCTGCGACCTACGGATACGCGGGAGCACTTGAAATGACTATGTGTGGTGTGGATGGGGTATTTAAATGTGAGTGTATGGTAGGGTTTAGGTCTAAGTGAGTGAAGTTTAAAAATTACCTGGTTCGTGGGGTGACAAACATTTTTTTAATGGGCCCCTGGGCTGGTGCTATTAAAATAAAGTGTGGGAGGTTAATAACGCAAACAATGTGCATTACCTCCTCTCTGTGTGCGTCGACATGTTTCAGTGTAAAAACACCTTCTTCAGGACGGGGTAACCAAATCCCCACCGTACTCACGTTTCTCTAACTTGTATCAGAATTTCTAATAAAAGTGAGGACTATAGTGCAGGTAAAACAATGTATCTAACAAAACGCCGCTTAATTGTCGACTGTTTTGCAGGGGTAGAAATGCTTCATGAGCCAACCAAACGTCAGGGTCCCTTCTGCTAATTTGCACGATTTCAAATTCCTCCCGACCGAGCCACGGAGGGGTCGGTCTAGAGGAATTTCCTCGCTGAAATCGTTGACAGTCGACAATTAAGCGGCGTTTTGTTAGGTACATTGTTTTACCTGCACTATAGTCCTCACTTTTATTAGAAATTCTGATACAAGTTAGAGAAACGTGAGTAAGGTGGGGATTTGTGTACCCCGTCCTAAAGAAGGTGTTTTTACACCGAAACATGTTGACGCACACAGAGAGGAGGTAATGCACATTGTTTGCGTTATTAACCTCCCACACTTTATTTTAATAGCACCAGCCCGAGGGCCCATTAAAAAAAATGTTGTCACCCCACGAGCCAGGTACTTTTTAAACTTCACTCACTTAGATCTAAACCCCACCATACACTCACATTTAAATACCCTATCCACAACACACATAGTCATTTCAAGTGCTCCCACGTATCCGTAGGTCGCAGCACGCCGTACCCCGTAGAGGGGTACGAGGACCCCAATGATGAAGCATGACACCAAGGGGCCTGTTGGTGTGTGAGGGGACCAAAAACAACAAGGGTGTTCCCCAACTTTGGAGGTCACGCCCTACACTCAAGGAGTGGATTCCTTTTGTTTATTTATTCATGTCCACAAATGATAGAGATTAAAAAATGGGGTATAATTTAATCCAACATGGAAGGTTGATATGATTCTGCCTACATTGAACCCTTGCAGTAGATGTGAGGACAGTCAACAGGACCAAGGGTATATAACATTACAAGAATGGTGATGTTAATGGCATTCATTTACTTGCAACTGGGCCCACAATAATCCAGAAGAAGGGAAAAAGAGAAAGGCCCATAGTGAAAAAAGTATTAGTTCGTTCAAATAGCATCCCTGCATGTCTATACAAAAGTGGTGACTCACTGGTTAACATAACATAACATGCGCACGTTCACCCGGAGGTATCGTGGCGCTGAATAACAGATGTTTCTTGTTACCCAACTCAATGGTACTCATGGTACTCAATGGTTAAGAAAGTCATGTGCAAGTCACAACTTTTTCTCATCGTTTGACAAGTTTTTTCCTAAAACAAATTCTCTTACAGTGTGCAAGGGAACATGTCCCCTCCTAAAACTCCAAGTTTTAAACTTTACAGGGATGGTCACAAGCAGATGTCTGACAGACCTCCACAAGGTGTTTCGGTTCAGGCTACGACTAAGTCATGCAGTAAGTGTGCCCTGATGCACCTGAAGACGATCCAGGAGAAGAAAACCAAGCTGTAGGTTGTAGAACACCACAGTAATTTGTGCAAGGGTCACTGCCGCTAAAAGTTGAGGACAAGGACCCCTTCCCGCTAGCGGTGCTGCTCCTGCAACAGATCGTCATCGCTGACCTATTTTTCAGGCAAGTCAAAATTTAAAAAGAAACATGAGAAGTCCAAACAGGCCTTGTCCCAGCCCCGCCACTCTCCTGAGAAGTCGCAAGGACATCAAGATGCCACTTGCTCCCAGTATCCAACCAAGGAGTCTATTCCACAGCTGATCCCACTGCACCACGAATATCCAGGGCTGTCAACAATGTTGCAGCAGGTTTAGACATTTAAGGAAATCATGTGTTGAATCTTTGGCACCCTACCCACTCCCTCTACTGTGCCTCATGAATCTAAGGAGGAGTCCAATCAGTTACTGTCAGAGGGTACATCCTCAGCGCTGCCTGTGCCCCCTCAACCTACTTTTGGTTAATCTCTGACTTCAGAGCAGACTCCAGGTCCAGCACCATGATCCATGCCAGTTCAACCCTGGCCCTGAAGCCACCAGCACCAGAGGGGGATGCCGATCCCATTGTCCTGTGTGACTCCAAGCTGAATCCATCCCAACCTCTGCCGGAGTCGCACCCGGGAATACGTCTGAAGCACTTTGCCCAGTACATTCAGATTCTGATGAGACAGTGCATTGCCCAGGAGCAGCCATCCAGTGCTCCAAGAATTTTTCAGATCAGCCTCTGACCAGAGTCAACCAGCCTTTGGGGATGAATTTCTCCGTCAATATGATGACGTAAATGTTATTTGGATTGTATCCACAAGAGACTAATTTATCGGGCACTTTTTCTGATATGAAGCTGGCTTCTCACTCTGGGTCTTCAAAAAAAGAATCAGCCTCATTAGTTGAAGTAATTATACGAGCAGCTGAAGTTCTGGACTTGCAATTACCATTTCTTGAGGTGAACACCGATGTCCTCACTGAGGTTTTACAACCTGGTCAGAGCTCATCTGAACCTTTGCTGCCATTCAATTAAGCACTGACTGACACCCTCAAGGGCACCTGTGCTGAACCTCGCTCCTGCCCACCTGTGAACAGACAGGTGGCACAATGCACCAAACCCCTCTGGATATCCCTGCCTTCCTGACGCAACACCTTACCCCTGAGAGCCTGGTAGTTCAGGCGTCTGCTAGCAGGGTTAATCCCAATTCTTTCCCTCCGACCCCCAAGGCAGAGTCAAAAAGAATTGAGCCATTTGAAAGGATGTTCTCCCCAAATTAGCTTGCCCTTAGATCAGTCAAAGCCACCTGGTTGCTGGGTATGTACCCCAGTGACTTATTTGATATGATCTCAGAGATCTTGCCAGCAGTCCCAGAGGAATCCTGTGCCAAATCCATACAAATCATTCTAGATGACTACGATGCAGCCAAATATGTCATACCATCAGGTCTGGACATTAGAAACTGTTTAGGTAAAGCGTCTGGACTTAGCATGGTGCTCTGGTGCCACTCATGGATGAGATCTACAGGCTTTCCGGAGGATGTTTAAGCATCACTCATAGATATGCCTTTTGATGGATATCACCTCTTCAGTAAGAAGGCTGGTTTCGCTCTTGAGAGCTTTAAAGAAAGTAGAGCGAATGTGTGATCCCTCAGTCTTTCCACACCTGCAAGGCAGTGCCCCTAACAATTTTGCCTCATTTGAGGTATCACTAGGGGTTTCGCTTACAGGCAGAATCAAGGTTAGCCATCCCAACAACGGGCATTCCAGTCCTTTCGGGGTCACGGTAGAGGAATCGTCAGACTGTATCCAGGCTTGCAGGGACAGCAAACCTCTCAGTCCCCTGTACCTCTAGCAGCTGCCTCCAAACTGCTTTAGTTTGCCCTTAGTGGTACACAGCCACCCTGTAGGAGGCAGATTCAGGCATTTTATCCATTGCTGGTAGCCCATAATATCCGACAGGTGGGCTCTGCAGATGGCCCATTGGAGCTATGTCTTGCCATTTCTTACCGGCCCAAAGCCTCTTCCACCTACATCCTAGAGGGTTTCAGAGGAGCATTTTTCAATTTCGCTGCAGGAAGCTTAGACTCTTTTGGAGAAAAGAGCCACAAAGAGCAGAACTTGGTGTTATACCCATTTCTTCGAGTGCACAGAAAGGGCGGAGGCCTTCATCCTATTTTAGATCTGTGGCCTCTCAATTTCTTCCTGCAAAAGGATATATTCAAGATGCTCGCGCTGCTAGTTTCTATCTGCCCTGGATCCAGCAGGTTAGATGATAGTGTTGAAACTACAGGACGCCTTTTTCCATGCTCCCATCCTGTAGGCCAACAGGACATCTGCAGTTCAAGGTGGTACACAAGCATTTTAAGTTTGGTGTGTTCCCTTTAGGCCTCACTAGTGCCACTCAGGTGTTAATAAAGGTGATGGTAGTGTTTGAGGCATACCTTCGGTGGTTCTGAGTGCCAATCTTCCCTGACCTCAGGGACTTCCTGTTAAAGGCAGGATCGTCAAAGTTAGTGGTGGACCACCTCCTGATGACAGCACACCTCCTTAAACATTGGGGTTCATGCTCAACATGCTTAAGTCACACTTGACTCCTTTGCAGTGACAACCTTCCTTCGGAGCCATCTTGGATACAGTGCATTTTTTGGGCCTTCCCTCAGTTCAGCAAATCCAGGATATTTGGTCTAGGATTCTCAAGTTTCAGACTCAGTTCTGGGTCGTATTGATTTTGGCTCTGGAGCTTCCCGACCTATCAGCATCCTGCACCTTGCTTGTGGACCACACCAGGTGGCACATTTTGGCTCTGCAGTTAGATTTGAGGTCTCAGTGGTCTCAGCACCAAGGGAACCCGTCAGATTCCATCCAGGTTTTAGAGGAAACAGCAAAATATCAGCAGTGGTGGCTACTCAACTGCACTGGAACCAGCAGCAGCATCCTCTATTTACCCCACCCAGAGCCGATGGTGGTAACTGATGCACCACTGCTGGATTGAGAAGGTCATCTGGCAGAGGTGGAAATCAGTGGATTCTAGACTCTTGCAGAGATCCGTCTCCACATCAATTCTTTAGGCTCTGCAGCAATTTGCTTGGCATTGAAAGCCTTCCTTCATCTATCAAAGGGATTCTGGTTCAGGTTTCAAGGAAACTTCACCGTACTATGGTATTGCAACAAACAAGGGTCCTGGGCATTTGCCTGGAGGTCCTGTGCCTCTGTAACTGTTGAATTATTAGCACATTTCTCTGTTTGTGTATCACCTGGCAAGATCTCTAAACACTAGGGCAGATTAGCTCAGTTGGCATGCCTAGCGGATCACTAATAGCAGTTTTATTTATTTATTTATTTATGTTCTTGTATAGCGCAAGAATCGACCCCTATGAGGTATCTCCGCGCTTTGCTCGCAAGATGGAGTAGTTGCTATAGAACAGAGAGTGAGGATGAACACTGATGTTTAGGAGTATTTAGTCTTACTGGAATAATACAGTTTTTAGTTTCTTCCTGAAAGAGAAGTGATTGTCGGTTTGTCTGAGGTCAGCTGGGAGGTTGTTCCAGAGCTTGGGCCCTACCCAAGAGAATGCTCTGCCCCCTTGTCTGGTTTTTTTAACAAGAGGGGTTTTGAGTAGCAGTTGATTGCTTGACCGCAAGACTCTGTCAGGTTTATAGACAGGTAGCTTTTGGACCAAGTAGTCAGGACCTTTCCCGAACAAGCACTTGTGGACAAGGCAGCAGATCTTGAATTTGGTGCGTTGTTTTATTGGCAGCCAGTGCAGTTCACGCAGCAGGGGTTTAGAGGGAGTTCTGGGAGGGGCATTCAGAACCAGTCTTGCTGCAGTGTTTTGGACTACTTGGAGGCGATTTATGGCACTCTCATTTGCTTGAATAAGGAGTCCATTACAGTAATCAATTTTACTGATCACCATAGTCTGCACTAGGGTCTTTCTGTAGCTGTCAGAAAAGTAGGGGAAGACTCTTCTTAATAGGCCGATGGTGTGAAAGCAAGACCCAGCAACTGCATTCACGTGTTCCTTCATGGTAAGGTCTCGATCCAGTTTCACCCCTAGATTTTTTACTGTAAGTTTAGGGGTGGGTACTGGTCCCAAGTCAAGGGGCCACCAGTCGGGGGACCACAGTAAGGATGCTTTCCCAAAAAGCATTAGCTCCGTTTTTCCAACGTTGCATTGGAGGCGGTTGACAGCCATCCAATTAGAGATGGCCCTCATTCCTTCTGCAAAGTTGTCCCTGACGTTGGAGTTGAAGGAATGGAAAGGATAGAGGAGCTGGGTGTCGTCAGCGTAAGACACCGGGGTGAATCCATATTTTCTCACAATCTCAGCGAGGGGGGCCACGTACACATTGAACAATGTGGGGCTTAGGCATGAGCCCTGTGGCACCCCCTTCGTGAGCACCCTGGAAGCAGAGCGGTATGGTCCCAGGCTGACGGATTGTGAGCGCCCGGACAGAAAACTCTCCAGCCAAGAGAGGGCTTGACCTCCTATGCCCACACCCTGTAGACGGCTCGTGAGGAAATTATGGGACACCGTATCAAATGCGGCCGACAGGTCTAACAGCACCAGAATCATTGAGCCTCCTCTATCCTGTGACATCTTGATGTTATCGGTCACAGTGAGGAGAGCAGATTCGGTGCTGTAGTTGGGCCTGAACCCAGATTGGGAGTGGTCCAGGCCCCCTGTCGCCTCAATGAACCTGGACAAGTGGATGTTAACATGTTTTTCGGCCAATTTACTCAGGAGGGGCAACAAGGAGATGGGACGGAGGTTGGAGAGTTCTGTCCATGGGGAGGTGGTATTTTTACGAATAGGATTCACCACTGCCTCTTTCCATTGTTGGGGAAGTTTGCCTTCTGTATAGGAGAGGTTCAGGACTCTCTGAATAGAGGGACTGAGGTAGGTGGAGAGCATGTTCATCACTCTGGGGGGAAGAAGGTCAAGAGGGGACCCTGTTTTCGTGGTGTTTAATAAGGATTTTATCTCCAGAGGTGGCGTTACCACACAAGAGAGAAGGAAGGAAAGAGGCAACTCTACTGTCCTCCAAATCAAGACATCACTAATCACAAGAAAGTAGGGTGCCGGTAAAACAGACGTGCATAGGACCCGGGGGTCGGGTCGAGCACTGCCTACTACAAGTAACGTGAGACCGTTCAGAACAGGGAGGCCATCCTTAATGGAATAGGACACCTCACATACATAATAGTGTCATGCTTCAACATCCGCATCCTCTCCCCACCCTGGTAAGATGGTGCTACCCGGGGGGACTCAACCTCTGCAAAGAGTTGGCAGTAGGAGGGAGTTCTTACATAAAACTACAGGACAAAAAACGGGATCCAGCAGAATTAAAAATACCTATGGGTTCCTCGGTTCTCACCTTTATTCTTGAGGACCCTAGGTATAGTAAAAACTGAACAAGTGATGGAAATCATAGAGTACAATGACTCAATTTCATCATCAACTTGCCAAAATGTTTCTGCCTTCAATAATTAGCCTAATAGGTCTGGGCCATTCATCAGGGCTAGTGGATACCTATTGTATTGGTCCAGGTGTTCCAGAGGGGCAGCACCAGAATTTTCCAGCAGAGGGAAGATACCTGGGTCTATCTCTTTGCCATCAATGAACATGCGCATTGTCCACACCTTTGCACCCTGAAGTTCCCAAGAAGGCCTTCTCCCAGTGACATATTCCACCTAGAATGGGGCAGAGTATTCTTGCATGCTTTTCTGACACTACCTCTCCTGCCAGGGCTCCAAAGATCAGAAATTACTGGGCTGAAGTCATCCTACAGGCTCCAGACTGTTCCAGAAGAGTAGGGTACTAGGAGCATCTCTCCTCCGATCAGGGAGGATCTTGTTTCACATCAGCAAGGCAGAGTTTTGCACCAGGGCCTGCTCAATGTACACCTCCATGCCTTGAGATTGAGCAGCAGCAATTGACTCCTTTTGATCTCTCTCCTGCAGTAGTGGAAGTCCTTACTTTGGAGCCGCTTCACAACTGTCCTCTATTGCTCCCGAGTCTGAAGATGGTCCTGCTCACCACAATAACTTCAGTTCCCCACCCGAGTGATCTTCAAGCTTCATCATTCCAGCCACCCTACACCACTTTGTTTTCGGACAAAGTGGTGCTGCAGACTAGAGTGGCTTTTCTACTAAAGATTGTGACTCTTTCACATCGGACAGTCCATCACTCATCTACACACTGACTTGCTTTACTCTTGGGAGAAATCCCACGAAAACACCACAAATCTGATTAGAGAGGTTTTGTAAATTACAAATAACATTCTGCAGCATGGTTGGGCCAAAAAAAGTGGTGTATCCACTAGGCACAATGCTAGTAAATCTGCCCTAAGGTACATATAGAAGTAGCACAGCCATGGGTTGCTCCAAGTTTGGTTCCTCATAAGTCCAAATCTTAATGGTTTGGTATGAGTGGGAAAATGTCTGGGCCTATGAGAATAGACAAAGTCCATTTTTGGGGTGCTATAATGATGATAGTTTGATAGGATGTATGACGTTAGCACGCATACTATTACCACGCATACCTTTACAACGTGGTATTTACAACGAATACCGTTACAACGCATAGCGCTTTGAGGTGCTGGATAGTGGTAAGTATAATTTTATATTCCAACTCCAGTCCCCGTGGACACTAGGGAAGGTGTTGGATATAAAATTAAACTTATTCCCTATCCTAGACCGCCCCCCAGCGCAATGCGTTGTAATGGTATGCGTGGTAATGCCTGCGTTGTAATGGTAGTGCGTTGTAACAAATGTGTGCTAAACGTTGTATACCAGTTTGATGGCATGGACAGGCTCTGATCTGGCATTGCAAGAACTCTGTGTTCACCTCCACCAAAATAATTGACATTAAACTGCCTGGGTGCATAGACAGAATCCAGATTGCATAATCTTTAACTATACAAGATGAATGGGAAGACAGAGAGCATGATGTACAAAAGAGGACAGTATGCGGTACTGTATATACCCACATACACAAATAGATCAATCCTATATGTGGACATTATAAGGAAGCCTGGAAACTATAGTTGGGAGGACTACTTGGAAGATTCTCCTAATCTATACAACAGAGCACGTTCTTGATTGGGCCAAATCAGGAAATAACATAGATAATAGACAACACTTATTGGAAGGTTTACCAGGCCTGATGGATATGTGAATGTTGTCACACTGAAAATTCCATTTTATCAACACATGCTGGAAATAAAAAAGCTATTTCACAAACACAGATATCTTGAAGGAGAACTCGTGATAAGTAAAAGTATCAGCACCAGAGTCCCACCTTTAAATGAGTAACAACAGTCCGACCCAGCACATCCAAAATAACATTACACATCCTTACAGAAAGGGGTTCTACAAATGTGGGGGCTGTGATGTCTTCACGTTTGCTATAGAGCAATTTCAGAGTTTTCATTACAACACCAACAGAAGCTATTGTATCATCAAAAGCATTAGCTGTTTGAAACGTGTGATTTATTCTCCAATGTACGACTCAGCAAATGTTACTTTAAATGCATGTCGGGAGCATGATCAGGCCAGTGAGTGAGGGGATATTAGAGCATTCAAGGTATATGTCAGAAATTTGTAGAATGGATGCCGATCCCTTGTCTCCCCTGGAACCTCAGTACAAGTACTCTGTCTCTTCATTGGTGACGAACTAACCACAGTGGCAAAAGTGGGGGAAAGTCCACGGGGGCACTCAAGTATTTTCTCCCTCCCTAGCACTTCTTCCCTGTTGCTCCAGAGGCTCACACACAGTACTTGTTTTAAGAATGTATTTTAGTATGAGATCTAGATGTATAACAATAACAGTAGTTGTATATGCCAGAATGTGGTTTGCAGTACACACCACTGTAAGGTCAGACATCTCCCAGAAGCTGAGTAAGATACTCCAATAATGGACTCTGAGAAGATGGAACTGCAAGAGCAGAAAGGTTTCAGGAGCTGAGCTTCAACACCAGGGAGCAGCAGGACTTCTGGAGGAGAAATCTGAACTTGAAAGAAAGCTGAAGGGGGGACCAAAAAGGGAGTAGTCAAAAACAACGAATATGCACACGGAGGGAAGGTGTCTGTGAACTACAATAGCAGAGGAACCCAAGAAGACTCATAATAGAAAGGCACACAGGTATTTATCTCTGGCTGTTCATATCCTGTCTCTACCACATTTGACCCGGAAGTACTACACTTCCATCATCGTGAATAGCAATGGTATTGTACCTCAGACTAGCAAAATATACCACGAGGGTACATGAATGACATCAATCCTCCTGCTATGGAGCCTCTCAGCCTATTACCAAATGTGCTATCGGGTTCCATATTCCCCCAGCCTTCCGTGTCAGACCATCTCATATATCATGAAGTTCTGATTTCTTGCACAGCTTCAATAACCATCGAATCTGTAAAAATCCCTTTGAGCCTTGACTGTTTATAAAAATTGCAGTAGTAAACACCTCTTAACCACCCCTTGTGTAGACACCCACAATACAGAATCATGGTAGGCAACAGCCAGCTGACATTATGCAGTAATCAGTATAAGTAGGTCATGCGACTCTGGGCATCCATGCCGGTCACAATACAGATCATTAACTACAGTATTTCCAGGGGGAGTAGGAAATCAGAGCTAACTGCAGAACACTTCCCATTTACCATCACTGTGTTCAAAAAGTAGAATACCTTTCCAAAAAAAATGATGAGACCAAGAGTCCTCATAGGGGAAACAGTTGGTACAAATATTATGTCACTTAAAAGGAAATTGATTCATATTAATTCATCTTTGAAAATGGGATGACCATAGTGTATTTATGTCTGAAGCTTTTCCCCCAACATAAGCCTCAGCAGCCCTCTGGACAACTTAATTAATACACCACTTGTCTGCGTGAAAAAAACCCTGCTCAAGCATCTGTTTTGACTCCAGGGATTCACACCTTACTTGTTTATAAATTGCTGGAAAAGTATCATACACTTAGCCTAGAGTCGTGGGCACTTTCCAAGATGTACGATAAGTTGTATTCCACTTATAAGATCTAAGAATTGTATCCCCCTGTAGGAAAGTGCCCCTTTTTGACATGGTCACCCCCCTTGTTTGCCTGGTATTTGATGCCATTTTGACTGAAGTGACTAGGTTCCTGCTAAGCAGGTCCCCAGTACCAGTGCTCTTTCCCAAAAACAAAGTAATTGTGCAATTGCTCCCCAATTGGCAAGACCTTTAGCACCCCTGTGTTGCTGGTACCTCGGGCTTGGGTACTTAAGTGGGTCCCTAAGGGCTGCAGCATGTATTGTGCCACATTAAGGGATCCACCACCACCCTCATGCAGACTGCCATTGCAAGCTGCTTGCAATGGTGCAGACAAAAGTGGAAACACGACATGGCACACGCCTTATGTGCCATGGCCCCAGATACTGAAAGAAATATAGGTAAGTCGCCTCTACAGAAGGCCTTACAGCCGCCCTAAGGCAGGGTGCATTATATTACATGTGAGGACATATCTGCCTGCTCAGATATGACCCTGTGCTGTCTAGTTCAATTGCTAGATAGTACAAGTGAACAGGGTGGCCATCTTAAGTACATGTACTGGGCACTGGTCATTATGAGTTCCCCAGCTACATAATGGCTTCCCTGAAACCTATGATGTTTGGCATCAAACACCTTCTCGTAATAAATCCATACTGATGCCAGTAGTGGATTTATTAAGATATGCACCCAGAGGGCACTTTAAAGGTGCTCCCTGAAAACCTACCAGCCTCTTAGTGTGCTGATTGATTGGTATAATCCAGACTTCCGCACAGACAAGTTTCTGATCCCCTACAGGTGAGAGCCCAGGCTCTTGGTGCCCAGAAACAATGTGTGCCCTGGGCGAAGCTGTTCACACCTCTTCCAGTAGAATGGCTTGTAATTTAGCATGTCAGTGCCAGAGACTTCAAAGGCTTTGCTGCCTTTGATATGCGATCATGGCTTCCCACAGACATAGGAGATGCCAGCCCCTACCCTAAGGCCCATTTGGCACCAGGACAGGTGGTAAATTAGATATTCAGGAAGGCATGGTGCCCTACCAGACCCTTCAAACCCATAATGTGGGCTGCCTGATGTGACCCACGAAGGATGGATTCCACCATCTTGATTTTGGTGGAAGTTAGTAACTCTGGGACAGGGTTATTCCCACTCTCCCCAGGAATATAAGAGGTGTAGTGACACCAAGGGTAAGTAGCCTCAACACCCCTAAATTCAGTGTTTAGGTGGCCCCCTGACACCAGGAACTCAGATTCGTCTGACTGAAGAAAGAAAAGGAAAAGGAAGAGTCGAAGAAGCAAGAACTGCGGACTGCTGGTGGACTTTGGCACCAAACCCTGCCTACCTACCTGATCCTGTCCCGATAATTGTGACAACCTGACTCGTCCATCAGCTGTGCATCCCCCAAAAGCATCAGAGGACCTCCAACACTTCTCATTGACATCAGCATCTCCTTTGAAGTTTAGGAGCCACTTCCTTGCAGTCTGCAGGCACCAACAGTAATGTTGGGTTCACTGTTCTGCTGTTCACAGGGTCCACTGTTGCAGCAGCCACCTAGGAAGAGGCCACCTTGCTCCTCGAGGTCAAATCTGTCTCCCTGCCAAGTTAAAAGACACCAGGCCCAACCAGAGCCCCCTGCACCATACACAGGGTACCAGACCCCTTGCAGCAAGCAAAGCTTGTTTGAGTACCAACTGGACTCTAATGTCACAGAGCCTGAGCAGCAGACGATAGCTGGCAGCATTGTAGAGATCAGCTCTAAGAGTAACTCAGCTGTCCTGATCCATCCCCCATTTGCAGGTCCAACCGGGATCCATGGGTGCCTTTGACGCACAGGCACCAGCCGTCCAAAACCCTCTGTATCTGAGCTCCAAGGACCGCGAAGAATCGAGCCCCCATTGGGATCTCCTGGACTTGTCCCCAAGTCCCTCTATGCAACCTGTTTCTAGGTGGCCCCCCTGTTTGCCTATAGTGTATCATTCAAAGCTACCAACCTGTCCAGCACCTCTGCACCAGGACACTCCAGGGAAGGTAAACTTGAACTGCTGGTGGTACTTTGGACCTTGACTCCCTAGCACCTTAATTGAAGCCCTGACAATTGTTTGCAAACGTCTGTATGCAGTACATGCCGTTTTCCCTATAGGAAAGCATCATCGAGTAAAAACGAATTTGAGTAAATACTTTACTTGTTTGTAAAAATTGCTTTTGCGAAAAGTACTTCCACAATTTCTAAGTTCTTGGTGTTAAAATAAATATAAAAATACTTGTTATTTTCCTAAATTGGTCTCAAGTTTCTTCTTAAGTGTGTGCCTCATTTATTTATTGACTCTCTGTCTGTTCAACAAATGCATTAGCACTGTCCTCTGATAAGCCTAAACTGCTCGTCCTCACTAACACAAAAGGGAACATTTGGGATTTTTGATTTAAAGAACTTTCTACATTGTATACCTCGTTTTGGTATACTACATAAACAGCGGCTTCCTACACCTCATTTGTATACCTTGTAGACCTGTCCTGACAAAGAAGGTGTGTCTATCATGGGTCGAAATGCACCACGTATACTTTAACATAACATGAGTATTTGTAAAGTGCACGTTCACCCAGCAGGGTAACATAGATGCTTATTGTTACCCAACTCAATGTTACTCAAACCAAAGAGGACCCCTTAGGACTGTTTGAAGATATCCCTGCAGGAGTGAAAAGACTGTGCTAAGACGTACTCAGATCACTTCCACCACTGATCACCCCCTTGAAGGTCACTTACAAATGACACAATACAGCGACTGCTGCCATTAAAAATATACTTGTTATACATACGCCAGGGTCCATATCTATGCACAATTGAGAATTTATATCTATATAGATGTACCATTAAACCTGTTCTCACCGCTACTGATCTTGTCACGTGTGATTCGTGTACTATGGTGATATTTTTCAGATAACGACTTGTCAAGTTTTGATACACTCAAATATAGCTCGGTTAATATTCACACAAACACACTGTTTCCTTTTATGTTTACTATTGACAAATGTCTTGGTGAAGAGTACACAACTCAACACAGGATAGGAAGAGCAGTATGGCTTTTCGAATGATCACAAAATGTTCTAAGCATTATCCATACATTTCGGCGTGACCACTGATTCGTTTCCCGTGCCAGATAGCTAAATGTATGGCGGTCCTTTCTCGTCCTGTGTCTACTGTGAAGGACCAGGCCACCTTTCTTTTTTTTTTTAATGATTTTTATTGATTTTTATATAAAATCATAGAATACATAAATTTACACTGAGAAAGTTCATCGTAACCCCCTAACCCTCCCCCACCCCTTAGTCTGGCAGACTTCTAAAGGAAAAGAGAAGATAAAGAAAGAAAAATATACAATATGAATACCACATTATGCATCGTTTAGCCCCGTAAAATAACTGTGTGCTGTGCCCTGAAATCAATCACAGAACTGTCATTTGGAAAATAGTAAAGCAAGCTACATCAAACTAGACACATGTATAGAAATAGCACAGCATAAAAATCTTCAAATAAGAATACAGAGGCCATTGCCAGTTCAAATACAGATACAAGAGCAGTTACCAGTTCCTCTGTCCAGTTATTACATGGTTTAATAGTTAAACCCCATATATAGACTTCACTAAGAGTGACACCAATAGATCTAGTTTAAGTTTAAAGGAGTTGCCTATTATTATTATTATTATTTTTGCCTTGATTATCACACCATTCTTGTAGCGGAGCCAGATTTTCAGGCCAGCAGTGCGTTTCCTTCTACCTTTCCCTTTATAGATTGCAATTTCCAGCTTAAATGCGGCTAGTAATCTGGCGAGCCATTTCGGTGTGACGACTGATTCATGTTCCCCGTGCCAGATAGCTAAATGTATGGCGGTCCTTTCTCGTCCTGTGTCTACTGTGAAGGACCAGGCCACCTTTCGAAGTGATTTGGCCACACTCCAGTGTTCAGAAACGCAGTGCACGTGTGCTATCACATATAGAGGAGACGTGTCTATTGTGGACCTTAATGACACAAACAGAGGTACACTTTTTTTGACCTATAACCCACTTCTACAATGCCACACTAACGGCAGGCGAGCACTAGACAAATGCTGGCAACACAACATCACATTCAAATGAGACACGCAAGAATGAAGCACAAAAAAAGCATTTTGAGAGTCCTGTAGTTGCCTGTTTACAACCATAGCATACAGAACTGTAAACATTGTAAAAAAACGTTTTAAAGCCTAGAGTAGAGCGATACTTTCTCCTACCTTGTGATTTTAGTCGGCCAGCACAGAGTTCAGTGCTTTGAGAAAGATATCCCTGCTTTCACTGACATCTTGTACTGTAACCTTTGCCTCGTGGTAAACTCACGCAGAGTTTACGAGTTAATGATTGACTTGGGATAATGCTAATAAGCTGTGCTGGGAGGCTGTTTACAGAAGCCTCTCCTTTATGTGGTTATCTTTATCCTGCATACTTGCTCAGTAAGAAGTGAATTGAGGGTGCATTTTTCTGGTTTTCACGATTTCTCGAATGTTTAGCCATAGAAAAATACTTTTTTATTACAAACGTATTAACAATCAGTTTGAAACACAACTGATGTTAGCTGGACAACTCATTCTAAAAGAATTATTTTGACTTAGGTGACGTTTTTGTCCTGCGAACAATAGGGAAATTGCCCACTATAGTACGTTGCATTAGACTTTTTTTAAAGACCCCAGTTTTGCAATTTTAATCTATTAGAGTGAGAATATCAGCACCGTGTGTCAGGCTCATCTATAAAAATAGCCCTTAATATACACAGAGGTTCTTCTGTGAAGATACACTGGATTAAATTTACCATCGCTTTCCAAATAATCCATTTTAAGTCATACATTCTGTGCCAACCACACTGCACCGTATATTAATACCAGAATTTCTATCGGAATCTTGTTGTTGGCAAGAGAGAAAAACTGGCCTAAAATTAAACTTTCACGATAATATTTCGAAGAGTAAGAACTTTGCTATTCGCCATGAAAATGATCCAGGGAGACAGCTGTTAAGGTTACATTTGCACTATTATCTTCTGCCAAACTCACATAGTTAAAAAAAACATTTTATAGGGTCTGCGGCTACATTAATTGAGTGGAAATGTATATGTAAATGGAATCTTCGTTGAAGTGAGAGCAGTACATACCGGGTGCAGAGGTCAAATTCGGTCACTGGGGCCCAATGTTAATCAAAGAAGACTGGGGGAACTCAAAAAGATGCCAGCTGAAGGTAGGTAAAATAGGAGTTGAGGGTCAATCTCTGGGAGTTTAGACCAGCTGTGGGGGGAGGGGGGGGGGTGATAGTGCACCAAAAACACACCCACAGCGGCACGGAGGCGGCCAGGTACAGAGTGCCAACACAGCATCGAGCGCCCAATACAAATCAATGGAGAACGACGATTTCAAACAAAGGCTGCTGGCTCGGACCAGGAAGATCTGGAGGTAAGTTGAGATGCTAAAGAACTCAGGGACACTGCCGGTGGAGCTCCCCAAGGCCTGGGGGCTGCGGGTGCAGTGGTGTTTTTGGACGTCGGAAAAACCTGACCGGAGCCTGTCGCGTTTTGGTTTTGAGGCTGCAGGCGTTGTTGTGGAGTCCAGGAAAGGTCACTCTGGGGTGGACTTGGGCTCAGGACCACTGGGGAACATTCTTGGGGCCAATGGGCCACTTCTACGCGGGCTGGAGGCATCGGGTGCAGAGGTGGGTCCGGAGGTGTTCTTGTGCAGTTCAGCAGGGCACTGGAGTTCTTGTTGTTGGTTTCTTTGTGGGCAGGTCTGCTGTCCTCGGGAATTCTTGGATTTTGTGGAAGGCAGGCAGTCACTGGGCCTGCAGGATGAGTTGCCTTTCGGAGCACGTTTTATCGAGGGTGGCAGACAGGTTGGTAGGTCTGCTGGTACGGCCTTTTTGGTCATTCTTCTTCTTTGGGTCACCAGGAATCTGAGGATTAAGGTTCAGTGGTGCACCTAAATGCTAACTTTAGGGGCATTACAGGAGCTGGAAAGTAGTAGCCAATGGGCTACTTACCTTTAGGTTGACTACTCCCTTTGTATGTGCACTCCCTCTGCAGACGGATCATACCCCTATCCCTATTGGCTAAAATCCTCCAAAGCAATAAGGAGGATTTTCAAAGGTCATTTCAGCTCAGTAGAGGAGACGCACCTCGCCTG
This sequence comes from Lissotriton vulgaris, assembly GCF_964263255.1. Taxonomy (NCBI): domain Eukaryota; kingdom Metazoa; phylum Chordata; class Amphibia; order Caudata; family Salamandridae; genus Lissotriton; species Lissotriton vulgaris. The sequence continues at coordinate 441,324,968 of NC_141696.1, read as the reverse complement.
CTTACTTATTTTCCCACCAATCTGTCCACCAAAAGTACGGCTTGGTCAGGGTGGCAGGCATCTCCACTAGCTGGAGAGGCCCTGGTTAGCATAACAAATGGCAGGAAGCCTTTAGGGCTCACCATCCTTCAATGCTGTTCCTGCTTGGGGGTAGGTGTGAACACATGCATCCAGAGCAGGCTTTATTTCTGACCCACGAGCGCAAAAGGCTCTCACCTCAGGGGATCAGAAACATGTCTAGAGATGGCAAGCTTGTGCAGACCAGTCAGGCACACATTAGTAGTTTGGTATCAGTGTGGGCTCACTAAACTGACTTGTTTGGTACCAAACATCTTGGGATTCAGTGAAGCCATCACAGAACTGTAGAACTCATATTGATAAGCTCCCAGCCCATGTACGCAGTATGGCTTCACCGTGCAATTATAATGTCTCAGAATGTCTCAGAAGGGACTTAGAAACTATAGGGGGATACCTGGTCAAGACGTTATGCCCTCACCAGAGGTATAGTGCACCCTGCCAGAGTCTTGTAAGGCCTACTGTAGGGGTGATTTACCAATGCCTCTTGCAGTGCTGGCAGGTCTGGCACAAAGGGATGTGTGCCAGGTCGACTCTTCACTGTAAGCTGCAACAAAACACGCAGGCTGCAGTGGCAGTGTTCATGTGTTTGGTGAGAAGTCTTTTAGGGTGTCATAATACATGCTGCAGCCCCTAGAGACACTTGCTAGTCACAATGCTCTTGGTACAACTGGTACATTTTACAAGGAACTTATATATGGGCCAGAGTTATGCCAACTGAAAACAAATTAACAGTTTTGGTGAAGAACACATACACTGGGAACTTGATTAGCAGGAACCCAGTGCACATTCAGTCAAAGTTGAATTCAGAGTCAGGCAAAAAGTGAGGGGTAACCATGCCAAAAGTAGGAATTTCCTACAAACCTCAGAAAGCTAAACAGAGAAAATAGTATTGAGACAGGTATAGCGCATGGCAAAGCATTCTGAATGGCACTGAAATGTATACATTTATATTAGATCAGCGTATTTAAGGTCACAAAAAAGGTGTACTTCATGAAGGCTTACAAATGTTGGCGGGAGATTGTGCCAAGAGTGTTAAGAGTGCCCACTGACGGGAACATTCTGTTGTTGTACAATTAAATATTGTTTGGGGGTTAATGTTTGTTACTCAACACCTGGAGTTTTCACTATGGGTTTTATTGTTGCAAGTTATTTCCCCTTTCAAGATTTGGCAGTGTTAAACAAGTATGTGGCTCCAAAGCCATATAGTTGGATAAACGTTACCATCTCAGCCGCACATTCCGATTGGTAAATTCATACTTCACCCTCCACCAAGAGTGCACATTAGATACAGTCTCATGTTGACATAACATTGCTACTTCAAGAGCACAAATGAATACTAAGTTTTATTCATGATTAATTGTACACCAACAGTACACATTAGAAACAACTTCTGTGACCACCATACTCGCAGCAGGGCAACAAGCCGTATAGATGGAAATGTATTATCACTTCCGTGGTACACATTAAACCTAATGAATCATGACATGCACACAACACAACTCCACACTACATATTTGTATAAGTGATGCCATCAAGTAAATAGCCATATCAAGTTATACTCACCATCACACACACAATGCACCAGATCCATGTTCCAGAGAACCAGCCTAGTATCTGTTGAAACATGGAATGCAGCTGATTGTTTAAATCTTGACTGGATAAAGTGATCTCATATATCTTCACTCTTCGCATTGACTTCCTATTTCTAAGAATGATCTCTTTAACCCCTTGCGTGCTGATGACAGCTCCCGTCCGTCATGCGTCACGGTGGGCGTGCGCTGAGGACGGCCGGGAGCCGTCATGACCACGCCCGCGATTGGAATGTGCCACACAGGCGCGGAATTCCGGCTGCGGGCAAGGGGTTAAATCTCTGTGTTGCTGTCACTGGGCTGCCTTAAAAAAAGATCCTCTTTTTTGCCCAACACAGATTTACAAGAAATCGTCCTGATCATACAATGGAAGCTCATTCGAAATTGGGATAAGCGGCACTTTTTTGTTTACATGGTCTTTGAAGGCTAGATCCGTTTCATTAAAGAAACCTAGAATAGCACGAGACAAGAAGCCACAGACTGAAGTACATACTAATGCACTGCACATGGATTTGTACTAGGAAACTATAATTACTAATTATGGTAAATTCTGCATTTGGGGTGAATTTAAAGGAGATGCCAGAAATCAAGGTGGGGATAGGGCAGCCCATAAAAAGATGAAAATCAGTGGCTAATAACACCTTAATGTATAGTTGAGTGTTTTCCTAGTATTGGTAAATAGATAAGTCTTGTTTAGTGGGCACTACATCCAGTGGCTCCATAAAGAAATGCAATAGCAAGACCCAGAATCTCCACCAACTACCAACTCGTATCTAGCCTTCCATTTCCAGGCAATATTCTAGGCGCCAAGATCATGCTATCACTCAACAGTTTTGTGGAAGCCCATAACAATATTCAAAGCCCCTAAACCAGTTGCACACCTGGAAGAGGCACAAAATCCATATTAAGGAGGACATCCTCTCATAGGAAAATGTTGACCATCCGGAGGGCTTCATCATTCTTGGTCTTCCAGTTGACATGGTGGGTCATGGAATTACCCTGCAGAAGCCTTACAGTTGATCTGAACCTTTATGGCGGACCAAAAGCCATAAATAAGATGGGAATTGCGGTTCAGTCAAACCCATTAAATGTGGAGTTTCACAAGGCTCTAACCTTTCCCAAGTCCTTTTTACATGCTGCATCTTTCATATGTGGTCACTCTGCATCATCTGCAATTTCAAATGTACGCTGACGAAAGGCAAATTCATATTCAATTGGGAATAATCTGGAGGGACATACCATGATTTTTTCAATTTCTGGATGAAAAATAGCTTTGCCATAAATGCTCCAAGATGAAAATCAAACCAAGAATATCAGTAGAGCTTACCATATTCTTTGGTAGTCTAGTCGAATTGTATGTGGTACCCACATCAGCATTATTGGTAAAAAGCTGAGGAATTTAGTTTTGACCCCAAGGTTTCCTTTAGCCAACAGATCACATGTGGTAATAAAAACCACAAACTTCCAGCTCATTGAAGGAGGATAGACGGGAGATGGGGGAGACACAGGAGGCTTTTCATCACACTGGAAAGAAGGAAGAATGGACTGACCACAAACCAGGAGAGGAGGAAGTTCATGACCCATAGTACGATAAACTTCATTAAGCCTCCAGCATTTGTTGGGAATCTGTGGTGTAGTGCCGAAGAGTCTGACATCCTGTCATACTGGTTCACCAGCTGAGGAACATGTTGCAAGTCCTTACACATGTAAGCATTTTATCTGCCAGCAGCACAGTTAGGGCCAAATTTCATTATAGTGTTGTGTCGATCTTGCGCCATACAATAGGAGTATTGTTGTTGTGAAGGAATATGTCCCTTTCTGCACAAAAGCAATCGTGCCTCCATTGGCGCAAGGCAGCACATTGTGCACCAGTGCAAGGAAAGGACAGGAATGCACTGTATAATAGTTAAATACGGCATATTATATGCCTTTCACGCAGCGCAGAAAGTTTGCTACACTTCGTGAAACTTTGATTAATATGCCCCTCCGTTTTCCCATCGTATAGATATGCCATATTTTAGGCCACCATAGTCCTGGTTGGGTGAAACACTCTGCTTTCAGCAATAGGCTAGTGTTAGTCTACCTGCTAAAAGAAATTGTGTAGTGATTCATCCCATATGGGAGTGCATGGGATAAACTCAATTGTTCCCCGGAGGACAGAGCAGAATCACGACTCGATCAAACAGCAGAGTAACTTCCGCTGTGTCTTTCATGAAATTCAGCAAATACTCCCACTAGGATTGAGCCTGTGATCAAGACCCACAGATATTGCCCATTCTGCCTCTCAATTGACGATTCCTCCAACTTATATCAGTGGCCCTGAACAAAGCTCTAAGCTCGATGTCAAAAACCACATGGTGAGGTCCTTAAAGGCAAGCTCCTTATAATTAGTGCAAATGGAAGTTGTTGTCGCCCTTGGCCCCCCTTTTTTCCTTGTCGATTTCTCTTGTAAGCTCTTTATCCCACTTTACTATGTCATGTACCCTATTGGTATGGTGAGCAAAAAAACGATAGATTTAGGCCCGGATCTCTGTACTGGGGTGAATGTATGACATTGTTCTGCATTCTGTCCATCAATTGTTCTTTTTCTTATTGGTTCCAGGCCTATATCTAGAACCTGATAGAAGCAGAAAAGGCCCTTGCGGTTAGGGGCCTGGTCGAACATTGAATCTATGGTAGTCAACTCACATCCACCCTGAGTTTGGTTTTGCCCAGTGCCCATCTAGTGTAAAGTCTGTATTAGTTTGAACTTGCCTTTTTCCTGAACTGAGCATGAGGCTTTGCATTCATTCCTGGATTTTAGGGTTCCATATGTGAAAATAATCGCATAATTTACATGGGCCAGACTTATCAGGATTTAAAAAACTGTGTGTTGGCCCAGTGAGAAATCTAGGTTGTTTGTCAGTGGAGTGGGGGGGGGGGCGTAGAAAAACACAATTTTCCAATAGTTATAAAAATTAAAGCCAGGCTTCAAGCGAATGACTCACCACTCTACAGGTTGAAACGGGCCATTTAACCCACCTGAAAATCTAACATAATTCTTACCAACTGAAGAACACCCATAGACTTTTTTGGAAATGTATTCTACTATCCACCATCAACCTAGGGCTGTTATTAGAAGTTTGTTTGCAATATGTTGAGAACAATATAAATTAAATAAAACATCCTCGCTTTGCGAACAATACAGTCCTTTTACACAGAACAACAGTTGATCTTCACCAATAGTGAAGGTAAGTCTATGATACTATTTTAAGAATTAACTGCAGATAAATGGTCGAAATTGGGGCTATGGCTAGGGAGCGTCGCCCAACTGCTGAAAGGCAGCAGATAGAAGAAAAATAAAATGACAATACTATTTTATCTTTGAATTTTACACTTCCAGTCTGCCGAGTCTAGGGCGGGGCAATGTCGCAGAGTCAGCAGCAAGGGAGGAGGAGTGGCAGGCACAGAAAGTGCGCATGTCCGTTTGGCCGGTCGTTTTAGGGTGGCCAAACCGACATGCATGCTTGGATATCTCTAGGTTGTTTCTTGGTGATATCAGCAGTGCTCAGGAGCACAAGTTCCCAGTACCTGCTGGAGCATCAAACCAGCCCGCACCACCCAATCCCAGCGCTTCTCTCATGCTGGGTAACAGCATGACAGTAGCATTGGGATTGCCTGGGGAGTGTGGGAGCCTGTACTCATGGGGATTGCAGTGCCAAGAGCAGAGCGGTGCGGCGCGGGAGCAGATCACGGAGGTGGCGGCCGGCAGCAAAAGGTAGGTGTACATTTATTTATTTTTGCCCACGCTGCCCCCCGCCCACCCATAGGACTGGCAGCAGCCGTCGCTGGTAAATGCCCAAAATTCAGGCAACAATTTGGCATCCTTTCAATGGTTTTTGGACTATCGGGATTCAGAGGCCATTTCAGCATATGTTTTAGAGACTTCATGATTTTAGAGATTGTTCATATTGCTATCTTGAAAATGTTTCCAATAAAGACTTGATTGTGTAAAAAGATAAGAATGACAAAGTAGTTTTATGTTTGAAGTTTTGATTTACTTGATGTTGTGTATGTATACATGGCTTTATTTATGTAATGGTTTTAAATAACCAAACAATAAAGCTTTCTTTGAAAATAAATCAGCATTAAGATTTGAAGTTCACTGGGAGCGAAGTCCATTTGTAAATATTGCAGCCTGAGGTAGACTATCTTAGCACAGTATCAGTGAAGCCAATATATGATGATTTAGAAAGCCATACAAGAGGCGATTTACGCCACCCTGCGTGACTTTGTAAAACAAATTTAATATATTGCCTTACGCTGCGTTGCATTTCATTTAGTTGTGGTAGGGTTCCAAGGGTGGAGTATGGGCTTTCCCATGTATCCACTTTTGGAATTTGATGCTGCACAACAACATCTGTACCTACTTTCCTCAAGGAAAACTGGATGAATCCTTCATCGACACCTGAGATTACCACAGACTACCACTATATTTATGATAATTGCCATTTCTTTTGAAATGTTTTTAACCAATTACGGAGGTTGTATGATATATGTTGTGTCTACCTCCCTTCTTTAATGCTATTGAACAATTGACTGTACTGTTTTATTGTGTAATAAATATATACATATATTTTCTATATAACTATTGTATTGTGTGTCAGTATATTGAGGCTCTCTCTTTATCTATCAAGGGTTCATGTTTAACCTGATTCTCAACAGGTCTTTTGTTGCCTAGGAAGTTTTTACTATACCTACATTTTTCTAATCCTTTTCACTTCAGTTCTGCCAAAGTTACCTTTGTGTTGTCATAGCTATTTAAAGATGCCTTAATGTGGGCCATTCATTTCATAATAATACAAAATCAATTTTTACAAATGTATGATACTTTTCTTGAAGAATTTTGAGCAGTGTTTTGTAAAATGGCAGAGAGTTCAAGTGCATATTCTGGCCTATTGGCTTTGCAAAAAAGGTACAGAGACCTAATTTTTAATATTACATATTTTAATCAGCTGCCTGCCCAGGCCCAGGCCTCAGCCACTGTCTTTTACCAAAGTCTCGAGTAAGATTTGAAGATGCTCTTTCAATAATAGCTATCACTACTAATACATTAATTAATCTAACCCTTCTAAATGAATATAAACCAAAACACGGATCAGAACAGAAATGGATATGCAGAAGAACATCTGAGGATTCACAATACAGAACTCCTTTCCAACTCCCTTAGAGAAACCTATTCAATAGGAGGACTTCAAAATATTTGTACATGGCGGGGGCGTGACCTGCAGCCAAAGGAGATGGCCGCACATTAGGAGAGCTGCTCTAGCAGAAACATCAATTACACCCACCATGCAGCACCATCCGAGCATTTGAGCGACACCTACCGCCTGCGGACATTGCGGGGAGACTGTGGACGGCTTCTTGGCCCTGCAAAGCTGCACATTGAGGTATTCCCAGGCTGCTGATCCAGGGCCCGGACTGTGAGTCGGGCTGTTAGAAAATGGCGCCCGCCGCCGCTGTGAGCTGTCATTGAAGCCTGGTGCCTGATGGGGACCCGACAAGGCTGCTGGCCGGCGGTGGCCGATGAGCGTTGTGCGGATCCCAGAAGACTGATGCCGTTGGGCGCTCCACCCCGCCTGGAAGTACGACCCCGGTCCTGGTGGCGGCGGGCTCGTAAACGCTGGGGGCAGCTTGGCGGACTGTCCCATACCGGAAGGCGGGGGACATCGTGGCTGCGATGAGCGTGGTGACGGCTGTGGTTGGGAGTGCAGAGGCTGGCCCATGGTAAAGAATTGGGCGGCGGCGGTCTGCGGTGCCTGGGGACGTTGCAGGGAGGACTGCCATCCCCAGGCGAGAGGTCAGTGCGAGGCCTGGTGAGCCTGGGGGTGGACGTGCCTGAAGAGCGTGGGGCGCGGCAGTGCGGGCCAGGTGCGGCCCAGGTGGAGGCTGAGGAGTTTGGGGCAGGCCTGGCGCAGCACTGTAGACAGCAGCAGTGCGGCCCACAGTGACACGAGGATCAGAAAAGGCCTGTTTGAAGCTGAGCTGGCCTGCAGTGACAGATTAAGGCGTGATTTAGACCTTGTGGAAGGGCCAGCATCATTAGACCCCCTGCTGGTGAAGAGGCGGCGGCCGTGGCAAGGTGGCTCCTGGAGCACCCATGGGTCCCTAAGTTTGGTGACAGGAGTCATTGTGGCACGGTAGGGCATGCACTGTCTCGCATTCCATTTGACATTTGGCGGCTGATCCCAGGGACAAGTGGAGGTCCCTCTGCTGCGCATTAGTGCATCTCTGGGCCTGATCTGTGCCTGGGCCCTCTTGCAGGCATCGGCCTGTGACGGAAAGAGAGCTGCTGGGACTGTGGCATGGTTTAGCAGCCGGACGGACCGAGAGTGGACTAGAGACATTGTGCGCTGAAAGGGGGTGCCGTACCCAGCAGACACCGCATTGAATCCAGGGGTGACGGCAACGTCCTGGTGAGAGTCCTGGGGTTGCCCGGGGGCGTGGAACAGCGGGCAGAATCTACAGCCGAGGTGGATCTCAAGAACATGGCCCACCACAGACCGCTGGCACAGGGACATGCTAACCACATAGACAAATATACAGTCAGCATGGGGAGGGAGGATAACCATCAAGGAGGGAGCCAGCGCAGCCAGGCGACGAATAATGGGCCAGACCCATCGCTAAAAGAGATCATGTGGGCTATTATGGAGATGCATGGCGCCATAAAGGTTTTGCGGGGCACCATGGCGCCCAAGCTGGACTCGGTAACCGAAGAAGTCAATTTACTCCACGCGGACTTTGGGAAAATGTCGGATAAGGTTGCGGAGGCTGAAAGTAGCATTGGCAGTTTACAGTCTAAAACAAAGAGGCTTGAGGAGCAGGTAGCCACGCTAACGAAGAACCAGGCTGACATTGCCGCCCACCTGGAGGATCAGGAAGGCTGGGCGCTGCGCAATAATATCCGTATCGTGGGCGTGCAGGAGGGCATGGAGGGCCCGTTTACGGACTGGTTTGTGGAGGATCTTATACTCAGGCACCTCAAGCCAAAACGCCTATCTAACTTCTTCTCGGTGGAAAGAGCTCACCGTGCGCTGGCGGGAAAGCCCAAGCCTGGGGCCCCTCCACGCACCATTATCGCCGGTATCCTGAACTATAGAGACCGGGATGCCATCCTGCAGGCGTCAAGGGTGGCAGGGGACCTGCATCTGGACAATGCCACGATATGTTTTTTTCCCGGATATTACGCTCAATGTGCAGCGCCAGCGTCAATCATTTGAAGGGGTCAAGAGTGCCCTCAGGGAGCAAGGAATAAAGTACATGATGTTATACCCTGCACGTCTCAAGATCCTGGATGGTGAAAAAGCATTCTTTTTCGACTCACCGACTGAGGCGAGCGACTGGATGGAGGGCTGGCGGACAGTGGGCTGCCAGAACAGGTCGCAACGCTTCCCACACCGCTGTGCTGGTCAGGGGACCCAGATCAGCGACAGCCAATCTTGAGAGCCCCAGCAGATTGAGCAGACACCGATCAAGTGACTGTAGTGGTAATGTGGATATGGGGCAATGTGGTTAAGGGAAATGAGGGAGGTGGTGTGCTTTCTGGGTCCTGGTTTATTGGAGGTGGGCGGATGAGAGGATCCAGGGCTATGAACTCTTCATCAGCTGTAATGTTTGGGCTTGCATTGTGTTTCTGGTTCACCATTTAAGGCCTCCGACATTGGTTCAGTGTATTTGGGGGGGGAGCTGGGGGGTGGAGTCTGTGTAGCGGGTTTCTTCCATGGGGTGTGCACTCCACCACTTCAGTCTGTCTTCTTCTGCGGATGCATGTTTATTTTCCCTCATTCTGTTGGTATGGGGTTGACGGAGAGACAGGCACTCTGCATGTTCAAGAGGTGGGTAGTTGGGGGCCCACCGAGCATGTTTATGTTTGGCTCATGGCGTCTCAAATTCAAATGTACGTTGGTTAGCTTACAGCAGCAAGCAGTGGCATGTGAGAGATCCGCAACAATCTATCTTGTTGTACTTCAATGGGTGACCAGTCATGGATAAGGATCTGGTCATGGAACGTGAATTGTTTGGGCAATAAAATAAAGCATACATTGGTCCTGCAGTATGTAAAGTGCCATGCCCCGGACGTAGTTTTCCTACAGGAGACTCATTTGCGGGGCAATGCTTGCAGGGCACTGGACCGGTTTGGCTACAAGATGGTGGCCCATTCGGGGTTCACGTCTGGCTCCAGGCCGGTGGGGATTCTCATCCGTAAAGCCCTTCCATTGATTGTCACAGGCATGTGGGAGGAGGACTCGGGTTGTTTGGTGGCGGTAGCGGCCAAATGGGAGGGTCGCACGCTAGTGTTTAGCTCCTGCTACATCCCACCCGGATTGCATGCCCCGACATATGTGAAACTTGGGACCCACCTGGCGGATCTTCTGTGGGTTACTCTGGTACTGGGAGGAGACACTAACACGGTCATGGACGGGGACCTTGACCGCTCGGGGGAGAGGCAGGGTAATAGGGGGGAAGCGGGTTTGCGAAGCTTTGCCGCAGCGATGGGCCTCAGCGACATATGGCGTGTACATCACCCTACACTTTTTACTCTGCTTGACATGGGTCCTTTTCCAGAATAGATCACCTCTTGGCCAGGGTGGACTAAATGGGCGACTTTGCGGACTCCTGCATTATGGCCCGGGGAATCTCAGATCATTTACCGGTGGGTGTTACTCTCAAAGGGGCAGTAACAGCAAGGGCGGCCTTCCCGCGGATAGACTTGTGGCGCCTCAAAGACGATTCTATAGTCGATAAGTTGCGCCAGATCGGAATCTGACTGTGCGGAGTTCCTAAGGGATTTTGCCCTCCCCACACTATCCCAGGTGCAGACTGACAGCCTAGAGGCGGACCTCACGGTCCTGGAACTGGGTGAAGCCCTTAATGCACTTAAGGCCGGGAAAGCGCAGGGGCCCAATGGGCTACCAGTTGAAATCTACAAGAGGCAGGCCATCGTCGTGACTGAACCCCTGAGGCGAATGTTCCTTGAAGCGAGAAGAGTGGGGAGACTTCCACCTGATCAGCGGGAGGCCACGATTGTGGTCATCCACAAGGCTGGGAAACCGTCAGACCAATGTTCATCTTATCGACCCATTTCACTCCTCAACGTGGAGGCCAAGGTTTTGGCTAAAGCCTTGGCGACGCGACTGCTCTCAGTCCTGCCTGACTTGATACATGTGGATCAGTCAGGGTTCCTGCCCCACAGGAGCACACGGCATAACTTACGACGGCTCTATGGGGTGCTGTATATGACAGAGGACGTGAGCGACACCCAAACGGCGTTGATGGCGCTGGACGCCTCAATGGCCTTTGATAGCATCGAATGGCCATACTTATTCATGGTCCTGCAACGTTTGGGCTTCGGGCCGATCTTCTGCAGCTGGGTACGTCTGTTGTATGAGCAGCCGGTGGCAAGGGTGCGGGTAATCGGAGTTATGTCTCGTGCGTTTTCCCTGCAGCGGGGTTCAAGGCAGGGGTGCCCTTTGTCCCCTCTCCTCTTCACCTTGGCTCTGGAGCCACTGGCCCACTGGATTAGAAGAGACCGGTCTTTCTAGGGCCTGGCGCTTATGGATGAGTGGGAGGAGCATATATCCTTACACGCCGACGATATTGTCCTTTACATGGCCAGACCCTACCACTCAATGGCGCTGGCGCTTCATCTCTTCGAATTATTTGGTAGTTACTCCAGCTACAAGATTAATTGGGGCAAATCCTTGAGTTATCCACTCTCGGGTCCTCCCCCGCGGGTCCCGACGCGGTGTCCGGCCTTGGTAGTTACTGAGGGATTTAAATACCTCGGTGTATGTCACTAGGGACAGGGCGGAGTTCTTCACGAAAAATCTAGAGCCGCACTTGGAGCGGTTAGCATCGGATGTCGCTCACTGGAGATCCTTGCCTCTCACCCCGATGGGACGAGCTGCACTCTTCAAAATGTTGGCGCTCCCGCACCTCCTCTATATCCTACAGAATACGCCATATCCGGTCCGGGGGTGGGGGTGTTCTGGCGCATATCTCAGGCTCTGCGAACGCTGCTCTGCGATGGTGGGAACCCGATTTTCGCATTGCGTAAACTCATGAGGGGGGTGTATGACGGAGGCCCTACCGGATGTCCAGTTGTATTGGGCATCTCAACTACAGGTGATTAGTGACTGGGTGTACGTGGCGGGGTCGGAACCGGCCTATAGAGTGGATAGATATGCCATGCCGGGGAGGCAACTGTGAACCTCTTTTATACTCGCAGAAGAATCGGTGGCACTTACCCTCGCATACAGGAGTGGTGCTGCAGTGCTGGAGGGAGGCCAATAAATTCCTGGGGTGGGCGAGCACTATAACGGGTAGGACCCTGCACTGGTTCGGGGACCAGTTAACGGAGGTGAAAAGACTAACCGGTTTCAAGGGCTGGAAGCTGATTGGGATTTAATATCTGGGTGATGTTGAACGGGGGCGCCCCTAGGTCCTTTGACTACCTCAAAAATGAGTATCAAATGCACGACTCCCAACACTACCACTAGTTGCTTCTCACACATGCCCTAGGCACCCATATCCACATAGATACTTCAGTCCCGGAGTACTCGCCTACGGAGGACAGGCTCCTGCTTGATCGCATCTTAGAGAAGCCCAAGGCCACTATCTATCTCAAACTCATAAATAATATGCCTGACCCCCTGCTGTCTCTGCGGGCGAGATGGGAAGAAGATATCGGCAGTAGGAAGATGATGATTGGCAGGATGCCCTGCAGAGACCCGGCAAAATCACGATACCGATTAGGTTCCATCTTGTCCAATTAAAAGTCTTGCACCGGGTGTATTACCTACGAACCCACCTGTTCTTGTGGGGCAGGAGCCACTCTCCCTTTCTGTGCGAGGGATTGCCAAGAGGAGGGAACTTTCTTCCATATTCTCTGGGATTGTCCGAATGTGGTACCTTTCTGGACCCGGGTGGCCCGCACTATGGCGACAGTAGTGGGGTCGCCAGTCCCAGCGGTACCTAGGTGACTTTTGTTAATGATTAAAGGGCTGACGGATTGGTCAAGGTACGATGAAATCTGGCTGGCCTTGGCGGCCGGGGTGGCAAAAAGGAATATAGCCAGGGGTTAGGGGGCGCAGGAGGCCCCACGATGGGACCAGTGGCAACAAGATTTGGATTGGTGCCAGAGGGCGGAGGTAACGATCTACAAGGCCAGGGGTTGTATAAAGAAATGGAGAAGGATCTAGGGTCCCTGGCGGAAGTACCGAGCAATAGGGGTGGGTGCGGGATAAGAGTGACACTGGTTGTGGTTTTACAATACTGTATTGTATGCCTTGAATGTACAATGTTTCATGCCAATTGAACACTGCTATGTATTCTTTGAGTCATCGAGCAAAGTTAATAAAAAGATTAAAAAATATATATAATATATATTTGTGAATGGAAGATCATAAATGAGACAGCTAAACTGGTCTTTGTCTATATTGTGGAAAGGTGGGTCATATAATTTGAGCACCTTCTCAAATAGAGAAAAACAAGTCCACTACGTCTTAGACTGCAGACCTATACCCTACTCCAGCTCAAGGAATCTGGTGTTCACTATGGACGAGGTGGAAAAAGCTGTTCACGCCAGTCAGGGTGGTAAGGCTCATGGCCCGGACGGTGTCCCCATAGATATTTTTAAGTCTATTATACCTCTGTGGGCTCCCCTTCTGGTCCAGGTGCTCAGTGCAAGCTGTACCACAGGTTTCCTGTCTACTTATTATTATTATTATTATTATTATTATTATTATTATTTATTTTTATAAAGCGCATAGTCACCCGGAGGTATCCCAGCGCTAAAAACCCTAATTCAACAAATCTGAGGACCGGGAGCTGAGAGCAGAAGAGAGGGAGGGTGGGAAATCAAAAACAGGGGGGGGGGCATGGAGGCTAGGGAAAGAGATGTGTTTTTAGCAGCTTCCTGAAGCGCAGATATTGTGGTTCCAGACGTAAGTCATGAGGGAGTGAGTTCCAAAGACGGGCAGCTTGTACCGAGAAGCGTCTTCCTCCTGATCGGGCTTTCCTGAATCTTGGGGTATTGATGAGGTTTTCTGCGTTAGAACGGAGGGATCTAGTGGTAATGTAAGGGGTGACAAAATTTCTGAGGACTGGGGGGCCTTGGTTATGCAGTGTTTTGTGGACGAGGCATAAGGCCTTAAATTTAACTCTCTCCCTTATGGGGGCCAATGGAGGAGTTTGAGAGCGGGTTTGGCAGATGATCTGGCCGGGGTGTTTGTGATGATCCGGGCAGCAGTGTTCTGAATTCTCTGCAGTTTTTTAAGGGTCGCTTCGGGAGCGCCCAGATAGATCACGTTACTGTAATCCAGTCTCAATATTATGAGACCTTGGATTAGTAATTTTTGGGATTTAGGGGGAAGAAGGGGCAGGACTTTCCTCAAAGATTTTAGAAGGCTGAAGCAGGTCCCTGCTACCTTCTTTGCTTGCGGAGTAAATGAAAGATCGGAGTCGATCCATACTCCCAAACTTTTCACCTCTGTTTTTGGGTCAGGGGGAGGACCTAGACAGGCTGGCCAACTGTCCAGGGGGAGTGAGGTTACTTTCGGGCCAAGTATGAGGACCTCAGTTTTTGTCCCGTTTAGTTTTAGGGCTGATCTATTCATCCAACGATGGACCTGCTTAAGGCAGTTGAAGAGATCAGCTTTCTGTTGTTTGGGATGGGACAGAGACACCACTAATTGTGTGTCGTCAGCATAGCTGACGACGCTCACTCCGAATGGGATGATAACCTCCTCCAATGTGGACATATAGATATTAAATAATGTGGGGCTCAGGGAAGAGCCCTGAGGCACACCACATTGGAGGGGCATTTCGGAGGAGCGGGCGTTCTTCTCCCAAATCTGATAGGACCGTTGGGCCAGGAAAGATGACAGCCAGGATAAGGCTGTACCTTCCACTCCAACTCTTGCCAATCTTTCGATAAGGAGTTGATGGTCAACGGTATCGAACGCCGCGCTAAGGTCGAGGAGGATCACTGCCACTGATCCTCCCCCATCCAGTAGCGCTCTGGCCTCCTCTACCGCTGCCAGGAGGGCGATGTCCGTGCCCTGCCCTGGTCGGAAGCCCGTCTGGGAACTTCTTAGTTTGTTATTGGCCTCTAGAAACTGCGAGAGTTTCTTGTTGACTAATTTTTCCGCGATCTTGCTGACTCCTGGGAGTAGGGAAATGGGCCTGTAGTTCGCCAGGTTCTCAGGATCGAGAGAAGGTTTCTTCAGTAGGGCCTTTACCACAGCTTTCTTCCAGCTCGAGGGTACAACTCCTTGTTGGAGTGAGGTATTAATCAAATGAGTAAGGGAAGGGATGATAGTGGGGGCTACCTCCTTAAGGATCCGAAGAGGTGCAGGGTCCCTAGGGGAGCCACTCTTCATGGAGTTGAACGTATTTCTCACTTCGTCTATCGTGACCTGGCCCCATGTGGACAGACAAGTGGAAGATGTCGTATATGGGAAAACAATTTCTTCCCCTGGGCTCAAGGGAGGAATTGAGTCCAGAATAAGTCGGATTTTATCATGGAAGAAATTAGCCAATTTTTGGCATTTCTCCTGGTCTGCTTTGGGGTCGGGAGGAGGTCCCAGTCCTTGTTCTGGGGGCTTTGAGAGCTCTTTAAGGATGGCGTATGCTTCCTTACTGGAGAATCCTGCTTTCTCTATTCTCTCCTGATAAAACGCGCTTTTGGTTTTACGAATAGCGGTTTTGTAGTTTAGGAGAGAGGTAGAGTAAGTGTTTTTATTGGTTCCTGATTTTTCACGTCTCCAAGAGCGTTCGGTTTTTTTGCACTCTTGGCGCAGAGCTTTGAGCTCTGGAGTATACCATAGAGCGGGGGAAATTCTCTTGGGCTGTTTAAGAGTGATGGTTTTCGGAAGCATCGTATCAAGGGACGAAGTGATCCTATCACTAAATTGTTTGTCGGCAGTGTTGGGGTCAGAGGAGAGCTCGGGAATGGAATCTGCAAGAGAAGCAGCCCATTTCTCCGGTGACAGTTTGCGCCATTGTCGGTCGGTAACCTGGGTTTTAGGGGTTGGGAGAATAGGTTTGGGGATTTCCCAGGAAAAAGGGACCAAAAAATGGTCCGTCCATGGTAGGGTCACAGGTAAGTTGGTGGTCACCGTTGTTATATTGGTGAGGATAGGGTCCAATAGGTGGCCCTTCTCATGGGTAGGCTCGTTATTCACTAGATGTATCTTTAAAGATGTTAAGTCGTGTCTAATATCCGAGGCTACTCGATCCGTGGGGTCCAGGAAGTGGAAATTCAGGTCACCTAGTATAAGGAAGTTGGAGGTGGAGGAAGCTAGTTGTGATACAGATTCAAATATGGAATTGATAAAATTGCCTGGGGCTCCTGGGGGGCGATAGATCAGTAGCCCTGCCAGGGAAAGAGCTGGGGAGATTTGGATAGAGAATTGGCCGCTCTCGCAGTCCTCGATACCAGCGTTAGCCATCCTACAGGTGAATTGTTCCCTGTGCATTATAGCTACCCCACCTCCTCTCCCTTTAGGTCTATTTAAGGCTTGGCAGAGGTACCCGGTGGGAAGGGCCGCGACGACGTCAGGGTCGGTGTAGTCTGATAACCATGTTTCCGTTAGGAACAGTAGGTCAAGATCCTGATTCTGAATCAGAAGGTTTACTTCAGTAGCATGTTTGGGGAGGGACCGGCAGTTAAGAAGTCCCAACTTCAAAGGGAGTGTGGTAGATTTCGGGGGGGGAGTCGGATTACATCGAGGACAGAACGAGAAAGCATTACCTGCGGTGAGCGTGTGATAGCAGGTAAGGATGTTCTTAGGTCGAAGGGCGCGCAATGTATCTGCTGTATACATCACTCGATCCTGAGGGCCACCCGGCAGAGTAACGGGGCCTAGGGCCGTCGGGTTCCGGACGGGCCCAGACGGGCCCAGACGGGCTTGCCTTTGGCGCGCCTTCGGCGCGCTGACGGCGCGCCCGCTGCGCCCGTCCGCTGCGCGTCCGGTGATTGCACATCCTTATAGGTAGAAACAGGGGCGGGTGGGTGTGGCCTCAGGTGGGCGTGGCCTCGCTTCCTCGCCGTGAATGGCGGCGAAAAGTGGTTTCCTGGCTATCTTCGTTGCAGCGAAGGGGTCGCTGTTTGTGCGTGACTCTAGCCCGCTGCTGGGATGCTTGCCGGGTGAGTGCGCTTTAAAAGTACAATTTTACGTGGTGACACAGAAAGAATCAAAGTGACAGTTTTTTTAAAATAATCGGCGGTCTCCCGGCTTCCGCCTCAGGAGATTGAAAGGGTTCTGGTCGCTTAGCGCTGACAGCAGCGTATTTATGCTGTGGGAGTGGGCGTGGCCTCAGGTGGGCGTGGCCTCGCTTCCTCGCCGTGAATGGCGGCGAAAAGTGGTTTCCTGGCTATCTTCGTTGCAGCGAAGGGGTCGCTGTTTGTGCGTGACTCTAGCCCGCTGCTGGGATGCTTGCCGGGTGAGTGCGCTTTAAAAGTACAATTTTACGTGGTGACACAGAAAGAATCAAAGTGACAGTTTTTTAAAATAATCGGCGGTCTCCCGGCTTCCGCCTCAGGAGATTGAAAGGGTTCTGGTCGCTTAGCGCTGACAGCAGCGTATTTATGCTGTGGGAGTGGGCGTGGCCTCAGGTGGGCGTGGCCTCGCTTCCTCGCCGTGAATGGCGGCGAAAAGTGGTTTCCTGGCTATCTTCGTTGCAGCGAAGGGGTCGCTGTTTGTGCGTGACTCTAGCCCGCTGCTGGGATGCTTGCCGGGTGAGTGCGCTTTAAAAGTACAATTTTACGTGGTGACACAGAAAGAATCAAAGTGACAGTTTTTTAAAATAATCGGCGGTCTCCCGGCTTCCGCCGCAGGAGATTGAAAGGGTTCTGGTCGCTTAGCGCTGACAGCAGCGTATTTATGCTGTGGGAGTGGGCGTGGCCTCAGGTGGGCGTGGCCTCGCTTCCTCGCCGTGAATGGCGGCGAAAAGTGGTTTCCTGGCTATCTTCGTTGCAGCGAAGGGGTCGCTGTTTGTGCGTGACTCTAGCCCGCTGCTGGGATGCTTGCCGGGTGAGTGCGCTTTAAAAGTACAATTTTACGTGGTGACACAGAAAGAATCAAAGTGACAGTTTTTTAAAATAATCGGCGGTCTCCCGGCTTCCGCCTCACCTTCTACCTGGGTGGAGTCCATAATTGTGCCCATTTTTAAACAAGCATTTACAATGCAATAGGTCTCGCATTAGGAAAGTTTGAGCTATTAGCATTGTAAATGGCGATGCTTCTATTTATTTTTCTAGTTTCGATATATTTAAAGTAATAGGTGTGTTATAATAATGCGATGTTTTTTTTGTAACTTGAAATTTTGCAAAGGTAGTGTGGCAATTATTAGTATTTATGAAAAACATAACATTACAATTCATGTGGAAGAAGTGTTAATTAATTATGTTTAGCAATTGTAGAATATTAAATCATATTTGAATGTGCAATAAAGTTTGCATTTTTATAATAGACTAGGAAACGGATAATATTTACTGTTTGTTGTAAATATAAGCCAAAAGCAATGGTAATGCACAAAATTTTTATTTGTAAGTATATGTACAATATATGAATTTTTTCTTGCTGAGCATGTCTCACATTTGTGTAATATAAGCATTTCAATTATGGCTGTAACAATATTATACATTTAAATGAAGTAGGCAAAAATATATATGTTTTCAATCGGCATTATTGTGCAATGTACAAAGTTACAAGCCATGTTAAAACAGTTTTGGTATTTATTAATCTGTAGTTTCAAGATTTTTCTAAATAATTTGTACATTGTAAATAGATATAATTGTCAGTAACAAATGACTGGTAAGAGATGAATAGCATATAAGGCAATAAACTTTAGTTTGAAACAAAACATGGAACACTTTTAGGATATATATATTTTCAGTTAGTCATGTTTATAATTTGAACAAATTGTAACAGATACAATTATAAAAAATGCAAAGTCAAACATAGTAATGTATAGCAAGACATAAAACATTGTGCAAACATGCTATGAAATGTAAACACGCAAAACAGTATCTGTAAAGGTAATACTTTTTTTTGTAAACATAGTTGTAGTGCAGTAAAACAATTTTTTTATGATGTTACAGTTGCTTAATTATTTCGGTAATGCATCCATTGCAAAATAAAACATTCAATGATATTGGTAAATACTGCATTAATGCATTTTCTAAGTCTTCAGTATCAGTTTCAATACTTAAAAAGTCCATTAAAATGGTATTGTTTATATCCATGGATTGGATGTGATCACTTCCTGCGATTTGCACAGCCATTGTGCTTTTTTCCTGACGTGTTTTTTCTACTCCAAATATTGTGACATTAATGTCTTCATGTGGTGGTTGTTTTTCCTGTAGAGAGATTGTTATATTACTAAGTTTCTCTTATTGTTTTGATTTAGGATAATAGCTGTTAAAAGAATTATTACTTACTTGTATTGTAGTATTTCTAGTTGTGTTCAATATTTTTTCTCCATTGAACATGTGTACAGACAAGTGTGTTAACTGTACATATTGTCCTATGTCCGTAGTAAAGTCACTTGCTTCTCTCCAGAGAGAAATTTTGACAGAGTCTGTGGCGTCATTAATGGTAATACTTTTTATTTTTGTGTCTTGTCCATTAACAAAGATAGTTTTTGTATCTTCTACCTGCAGTATATAAAATAATAATTTGTTGCTGTGTTTATATATTTATGTTAATGCAATATTATTTTTTTCAGTGCATTTAAGTAATTACTATAGCTATTATGTTGTCATGAAGTACAGAAAAAAAATTAGTAGCATTTCTTCACATATTATTTCAAGTATACAATAATGAAATAAATAAATATAAGTTGCCTTACAATACATAACCTTTGCTGGTAAAGAAGTGGTTGTTTATATACATCAGTGTAACTTACATCTTTCTATTGTTGCATTTTATGTTTTTGTAAATAGTGCGATATAGAAATATTTTACTTACTTGTTAGCGTTGCTTAATAGTTGTATGGCAGTAAAATAATGTTGCAATATACAAGTACTTGTTGAAACAAGTAAATGCTGTATGGTGGTCAGTATCATTGTATGTACCTTTTAGATTAAAGTGAAATATAGAAAATTTTACTCACGTTGTACGTAGGTATTGGCGTATTTTGCGAATTTACTATCTGTGGATTTTGCTGATTTGCGGAACGTACATTTCCGAAATTACTGGATTTGCGAATTTGCGGATCTGCGGATTTGTCTTGTTGAATTGAGCATTTTATTCAGCTTTAACTAGTTTCAGTTACTATGTGTGAGTTACTATGCAAATGCCTTGAGGAATGCAAAGCTTACGATTATTTACGTGTTGATAAATGAGTTACTCACAGGAAGGCCATTTTGTAAATATTTTATGATAGTGCTTGCAAGTTGCCAGTGCCATCATAAAATATTTATTACATTAGCTTTAATTGGAAACTCTATTAGATAACATATAGCAGGTGTGAGCATGTGTGTTATTTTATTTATTAGAGCTCCTCTTGAAGCTAACTCAGTAATTATTTTAGTATGGGAATTGCAGCTTGCTGGTGTCATGGTAAAATAGTTAAAAGCGGTAAGGCAGTTTTCTATTTTGCAGTATTTTTGCTTTGGGATTTGTGAATTTGTGGTAAATTTGCTGTATTTTGCGCAATGCAAATTTACAGAAAATTTGCGAACTTTGCGAGCGGAATTAATCTTGTGCTTACACCTAAGTGTTTTGGTAATTAATGTTTTGTTTTCTATAATTGTGTAACATTTACTTGTTGCAGATAACATTGTACAATTTTATTTTAGTGTACAAGTACTTTTTTTGCAACAAGTGAATGTTATATGTTGTTAATATTATTAAATGAAGCTTTGTTATTAGTAATATATATAAATGTTTTTACTTATGCTGTATTGCTAATTAAATGCTAGTATCTGTAATTGTGTAGCATGCCCCGTTGCAATCAACATTGTACAATTATTATTGTGTTGTACAAGTACTTGTTTGAAACAGGTGAATGCTTTATGTTAGTAAGTATTATTGTGTGAATGTTTTTGGTAATAGTAAAATATAGACATTTTTACCTATTGTATTGCTAATTAATTGCTGGTTCCTGGAATTATATAGTATTTACTTGTTGCAATTAACATTGTACGAATATATATGTTGTACAAGTACTTGCTTGAAACAAGTAAATCCTTTACTTAATAAATGTTTGTGTAAAGGTTTTTGTTAAAATAAAAATATAAATTTTTTTTTTACTTACATTGTATTGATAATTAAATGCTGCTTTCTTATGTTGTAAGCTGGTCACTTCATATAAAGACATTTTCATTTTTGTATCTTTAGGCAACACTTAAAAATTGTTCCTTTAATATTTTTACTGGTATTATGTAATTTATGTTTGTACATGTGATTAATATCATTTATAAGTACATTTCAACAAATTCAATTCGTCATAGTTATACAGTTGTAAATCTTAGCAGTTCATAACAGCTGTTAAATTACATAATATAACAAGTAATAGAAGATAGCTTACCTTTGTTATTGTTTCTGAGGGACTCATAAGTATTTTTACTACAGGTCCATATACAGTTTTTATAGGAGATACAGGTAGCCAGTAACTGTTGGACTTGTCCATTCTGTTGTATTATACCTGCATAAATCATAAGTGGTGGCATTCTAGCAATTATAATTGCTTTTTTATAAACAATATACTATTCTTATACAAATAATTACGTATTTTATTCCATTCTGTTGGCAGTTTGTGGCCCTAATGTAAAATAGTTACAATAGGCCAGCCAGGCTTAAATTTTGCTCCTTGAATCTGTTGGTTGCGCATTTGAGAATTTGCTGGAAATTTGTGACTTTGCGCATTGCCAATGTACTGAAAATTCACAAAATATGCAAGTGGAATGTATTTTGTGATCACCCCTAGTTGTATTGGTAATTGATGTTGCCGATTGTAATTGTTTTACATTTACTTGTTGCAAATGACTTGTACAATTTTCTTTTGGTGAACACGTACTTCATTGAAACAAGTGAATGCTTTACATTAGTTATTATTATTATATGAAGCTTTGTTATCAGTAATATATAGAAAGGTTTTTACTTACGCTTTATTTCTGTTAATAGCTGGTTCCTGTCATTATGTAGCATTAACTTGTTGCAAATAATATTGTACAAATTTTATTTTGTTGTACAAGTACTTATTTGAAAGAAGTAAATGCTTTAGTTAGTGATTGTGTATAAAGCTTTTTGTTAATAGTATTATATACAAAAAATTGTACTTACGTTGTATTGGTAATCAACTGCTGCTTTGTATAATATATAAAAAAAAATTTACTTACGCTGTATTGGTAATTAACTGCTGCTTTCTTTATGTTGTAAGCTGGTTACTTTATATTTAAACACAATTATTTTCTGAATTTTTTAGTTACTTTTTAACATAGTCCCTTGCATATTTGTAATTGTATATTCTAATTTATGTCTTTACATGTTATCATAAGCATTTATAAGTACATTTCAATGGATACAATTTGTTACAGTTATGTAGTTGTAAAACTGAGCACTTTATAACAGTAGTTAAATGACATTTCAATTAAAAGTTATGAAATGTAGCTTACCTTTGTTATTGTTCCTGAGACACTCATAACTGTCTTTACAGCAGCTCCACGGACAGTTTTTATGGGAGATACAGGTGGTGCCAGTGGCTGTAGAATTTGTTCAGCTTCCTCTATTATACCTGCGTAAATTGTAAGGGGTGGCATTCTTGCAATTTTTGTTTGCTTTGTTATCAACAATATACCATTCTTATACAAATAATTGCGTATTATCATTCCATTTTGTTCTTTTGTTTGCATATAGTATGATTCATCATAACATGTCGCTTTTATAGTGCCGGTTTCATCTGCCAAAGCCAAGTGGTACAAAACTCTATTTTCTTGCTTTGAATTGCGATAATAAGTCTTTGTTGAACATCTGATGATGTTGACACGAAGTGCTTTTTGATATGGCTTTGTGTTGTCTTCTTTGCTGTTTTTCAATTCTTCAATAGAAATCATCTGTAAAACATAATGCATTTATTAAGGATATTGTCATGAATAAAAAGCAAATTATTAATTTGCATTGCAAAACTTTAATGCATTTTTTTCAAATAGCTATCCATATTGGTTTGTGGTCACTGTAATATGATTCTAATGTGCCGTAATTTGTTACATGTGCATTTGTAAAAATGTGGTCTAGCAAAGAGTTGTAATCTGTTGTAGGTGTGTTTATTTTTTGTTCGCAATTAAAATGTGTTTGCATGTAATTTATTAGCAATTTGCTATTGTGTGTTTCTTGTTGTAGATCAGTATTAAAATCACCCATTATGATATATTTATGATGTGGATATGCATTTAATGTTGTACTTAAAATTGTTAATAATGTTTGTAGTGCAACTTTAGGTGGCTTGAATATAATTACTATCAGGTATTGTATGTTGTTGATTTCTTGTACGAATCTCAAAATGTCAATTTGTTGTTCAGTTGTGTATATTGGATGTACTACATATTGTTTCCTGTAATATATAGCTATTCCATGTTGTGCATGTTTATTATAAAATTTGTCAAATATTATACAATCATAATGATCAATATTGTATGTGTCAGAAGGTGCTTTGTATGTAATGTTGATTTCAGTTAGACGCAATATGTCATCACTTAATATATTAGTATCAGCTTGCATTGCTTTAAAATGTTTTTGCAGCGATCTTATGTTATGCATTATAAGTGTGAAACTTTTGTCATATTGATGTATTTGTGGTATAGATATTTGTAATGACATATATGTTCTCAAGCGAAACATTTCTTCATGGACTTTAAAGTGTGTTAATATTTTACTTTCATTAAAGTTTTTAATGTATATATTTTTTTAGAGATTTAGCTCTGCTGATTGCTACTTAATGTAAATGGTGTGTTTTGCTGTTATTGAAATGTATATATAATGGTTCTATTGTTTCACCTTGCGTTCTGTGTATAGTGCGTGCAGATGATTGTCGTAATGGAAATTGTTTTCGAATTATAGTTATGAACTTTTTACCGTATTGGAAATGACGAGAAATTGGTAGTATAGGTGTCCAAGTTGAAGAAATACTTGCATTGTATAGGTGTTTATTTTGTTGTCTTGTTTGTTTACCGATTTTGTTATTATCAAATTGTATCCAGACAATAATTGGAATATTATTTGCAGTATCTACATATTCCACTATACCTGTTGCACCATTAGTTAAACCGTCATTTACATTAATATTAGAAGTTAGATCGTAACGTAATTTTATGGCAATATTTAATATTTTGGGCAAGCCCATTGTCTGTGTTGTGTTTGCAGGTAATTTTTGTAATATTATTTCTTTCACTTCTGCAGTTAAGTCTCCTGCTACCGTATCTATAGCTACTGTTGTATACATTGCATAGTTTTTTATGTGTTGCATCAAAACATTGTTATTTATTTCATTTACTTCATTGTTAGTACCCATAATGTATGGTATAGTTTGTATTAATGTTGCGTCTGGTTCTATTTCGCGAGATTTTAAAGTTTGCACATCAATACTTGTTTGTTCACCTATTCTTAGTCTATTAAGCATTTGTGCGAATGGTAAATCATTAATTTGTCTCATTATTTTGGTGAGTTCAAATAATTTAAAATGTGTTTGCCATAAGTTTGTACCTAATGGTCCATACATATGCTTTGAGTTTTCAAATATATATGTATCAAACACTGGTTTCAATTGATAAAAGTCTCCAATTGCTATTATAGATATTCCTCCAAATGGTTCAGTAGATGATTTTATTTCTTGCAATCTATTGTGTATAAAAGTGAACATATTTGTTCCAACCATTGATATTTCATCTATTATTAATACTTTTAAATGCATTAATTTACTTTGTAATGCAGCTCTATTTTCATGTGTTAATTGCTTATATGTAAATGATTGAGAAACTGGAATTTTAAATGTACTATGTAATGTTTGTCCTTCTATATTATGTGCTGCTTTTCCTGTTGGTGCTGTTAGTAATATGTGAACGTTGTCTGGATTTTCTCCTGCTTTAGTATTATAGTATCGTAATAATGTTTGGTGGAGTGCAGTTATTAGAAAACCTTTGCCTACTCCTGCACCACCAGTACAAAAAGTGAAGAAAGATGTTGTTTTTGTTTTTAGCCAATTTAAATGATGATATAAAAAATTTAGTTGTTCAGCTGTTAAATTTTGCATAATATTATCATATTCTTCTTGTGGGAGTATATTTTGTATTAATAATTCTTCTTCTGTAGTAGTTCTAATTCCTAAATCTAGTGATAAGTCATATGTTGCATCTTTTTGATAGTCTTGTGTAGTTTGTTCTTGGTTATCTATTGATATTAGTGTTGTAGGTGAAGCGGGTGGTACTACCATATCATTATTATTATATGTTTCTTCTCCATTAATTATTATATTTTGTTTATTATACAAGTTACAGTTTGTGTCTACCTCTTTTTTTACTTTCAAGTATCTTTCATAATATGTACTTTTTTGTGAAATTATATTACTTTCTATTCTCCATGGGTAGTAAAGCATTAGTAATTCTCTGTAATGATTTTCAGTATCATTAATCTTATTAAATCTACAATAACGTATAATTTTGTTTTTGGTACGTTCCTTGTAAATTTTATTGTTTAAGTTATTAGATAATGTATTTATTTCAAGTTCTTCATCATCTGAGCTATAAAAATTAGTTTCTAAAAGTAAGTCATCATAAGTACTTTGCAGTCTTTTGTTCTGTGTTTTTTGTTTTGTATTGTATTTTGATGCATAATCAGCTAAAGTACATTGTTCTAATGTAATTGGGCGTTTACTATATTTGTTAACTACATTGTCAAATTGAACCTCTGTTGATGTTTCAGGCATTATATTAAGTGTATTGATGTCTTTCATTAAGTATGTACATTTTTCTGGCATACTTGTATTGATAAATGGAAAGGGGCGACCATTCGGTCCCCCCGAACGTATGGTGGAGTACCACGATCCCCCCGGGAAGCCATCTTGGGCGGGAGGCGAGTCTCGGCTGGTATGCCCGAAGCGGCGTAGCCGGGGCGCGCCTTTTCCCGCCCTGGAGTGGGTTGTCCTAGACACTGACGTGGCTGGCCACGCCCTCGGAGGCAGGCGGGGGCGGGTTTACGCCCGCCCTGAAGACGGATAAAAGGAGCAACAAGCCAAGAAAGCATCCTCTTGTTCCTGTGCTCTGAAGCTGCACCTCCCCGCTGCACGTGAGCTCGAGACGGAACGAAGAGCCAATTTTGAGCGTTGTAATCTTTCTTTTTGTTTTACAGATATCTTCGTTGAGAATGCCAGGCAAGAAGGTCGGAAAGCGGGTCGGTACCGATCAGATGCTCCGCATGCTCATAAAGGAGGTAGCCGATTTGAAGAAGCAGATGGCGGCTAAGAACGGGGAGGGAGGACCGAAGCGAGTCATCGGACCAGCTTTGCCAGGAGTAGTCCCTGGTGGGAGAGGCAAGAGGTCCAAAAGGGGGGCACTTGGGGGGGAAACCCCGGTCCCCGATACCCCACTCGAGGAGCCAACCCCGGTTCCGAAGGAGGGGCATCCGACCACCGTGACCAGGGAAGATATGCCTCCCGAGTTAGCGGCACAATTAGCAGCGTGGTTGGGAAGAGATAGCGAGGGCACCACGGCTGAAGACGCCCGGGCAGTAATGAGACAACTGCGGGAATCTAGAGAGGCTGCGAAGGCACCATCTCCTGTTACCCCGCCAGTTCCGGCGGCGGACAATGCATCAGGCCCAAGTTCGGCGGCAAATGCAGCATCTGGTTCAGGTAAGCGGCCATTGCCGATTGCGGGTGAGGGGTCTGTACCTTCACGAAGGGAGAAGGTGGCTCAGCACGTTCCCCTGGAAATTAAGGAAAAGATTTGGGCGAATAAGTATGTGAACATTTTTTCTTTGCTTACCGACCATTACGAGATAGAGCATGTTAAGAGCCAAAAGGAGCTCATGCATCCGGGTGTTTGGCGCGCAAAAATGGCCGCCTTTAAGGTTGATGAGAACATAGGTACTTGGGGCAGAGCGTGGGGCATTTTTACCTCCATCATGGGCGAGCGCAGGCCCGAGCTGCTGACCGAGTTGCCTATTTATCAGTCACGTATCATGGAGTATTCCGTATCGTACGGGGGCAATCAGGGGTTCTGTTATGACAATATTTTTAGAAAAGCTAAGGAGCACGACCCAGTTCTAACTTGGGATTGTTTCGACTCCGTTTCATGGCAAAAAATGGAGAGTTCAGGAATGTTAAAAGTGCCATTGTCAGGGAGTAACGGGGGGGAATCTTCCCGCCAATCCTCTGGGACACCCTTTCGGACGGGTGCAGGTAACGAGTACCACTCGAAGCCGAGTGGCAACGCAGGTAAAAAGGGGATTTGTTGGAATTTTAACAGGGGAAAATGTACGAGGCCCCAGGGGTCATGCAAGTTCAGACATGAATGTGGGGGGTGTGGGCAGCCATCCCATCCTGAGTCCATGTGCAGAGCCAAAACGGGTGATAACGGTGGTAGGGGAAGCGCCAAACAGGTCTGAAATAGTCAGAGGGGCGCCTTTACCTACTCCGATTGATACCATGGCAATGATTCCTTGGCTCAACGAATACCCGGATCATGCTTCCGCTGGGGTGTTGCGAGACGGGTTTTCATATGGTTTTCGCATCCCAGTGGGGGATTTTCAGGGTGTAGCAAATTGTAAAAATCAACTGTCGGTCTTGCAGCATACGGCGGTGGTACAGGTAAAGATTGGGAAGGAGGTGACTCGAGGTCGTGTCGCCGGTCCATTTGATTTGCCACCGGTTGCTAACTTTGTTTGTTCCCCTCTAGGGGTGGTCCCCAAGAAGGACCCGGGTGAGTTTCGGCTGATACATAACTTGTCAGCCCCACGTGGTCTTTCCGTTAATGAAGCGATAGACCCGGAAGTGTGTTCGGTGCGGTACGCATCTTTCGATGAGGCCGTTGCCATGTTGAATCGCCTGGGGCCCGGGGCGCTGATGGCAAAATCAGACATCGAGTCAGCGTTCCGGTTGCTCCCGGTGCACCCAGACGATCAGCGTCTCCTTGGTTTTATGTTTCAGGGTCGCTATTACATGGATAGATGTATGCCAATGGGGTGCTCGATATCCTGTGCCTATTTTGAAAAGTTCCGTTGTTTTCTCCAATGGGTATTCACAAGGAAGACGGGTTTTCAGCATGTTATGCATTATCTCGATGACTTTCTGTTTTTGGGGGCAGCCGGGGATCCTGAGTGTGGACAGGCTTTACATGAATTTTGTGTCTTAATGAAACAATTCGGTGTGCCATTGGCGCCAGGTAAGACTGTGGGTCCCTCAACTTTGCTCGAGTTTCTGGGGATCGAGCTCGACTCGGTAGAAGGTTGTTTTAGATTACCCAGGGAAAAAGTGTTAAAATTCAGGACATCCCTTGAAACATGTATTCGTGCGACAAAAGTAAACCTGCATCAATTGCAACAGGTGGTGGGTCAGTTGAATTTTGCCCTGAGAGTAATGCCAATGGCACGCCCCTTTTCCCGCTCGATTGCACAAGCCATGGTCGGCCTGAAGGAAGGACATCACCGCACGAGGCTCTCGGCAGAGGTTCGCCAGGACATGCGCATTTGGTTGGCATTTCTGGCGGATTTCAATGGTCGAATTGTCTGGAACAAACCGGCAGTGTCCTCCGAGGAGCTGGGGCTTTGGACAGATTCCGCGGGGAGTGTAGGTTTTGGCGCCATATTTGGTACACAATGGTCGGCTCAAAAATGGCCGTCATGGTGGCACGAGTGCGGGCTGACGAGTAACATTGCTTTCCTTGAACTCTTCCCTATTTTGGTGGCCTTGAAAACATGGCCGGAGGGTTTTCGTGATCACTCTGTGGTTTTCTGGTCTGATAACATGACTGTGGTTGAGTGTATCAATAGTCAGGCAGCACGTTGCAAATGGATTCTGAGACTGCTCAAAGAAATTGTGTTATTGTGTATGCAGTTGAATGTGCTCTTTAGGGCAAGACATGTCCCGGGGGTACTGAACCAAGCGGCTGATGCGCTTTCTCGTTTCCGTATGCAGGCCTTCTGGGGTTTTCTGCCCGCAGCGGACCTGGTGGCAGCACCCTTTCCCGAAGCTCTCTGGTCTCTCGGTGCCCCGAACTACAAAACCTCGTGGGAGAGAGTTTAGCACCCAGGACAAGGAAGGCATATGAAGGGGCGTTCCGTTCCTATTTGTCCTTTTTGGGTTCTGCTGGGGGGGAGCTTTGGGGACAGGAAGAGCTTGTCGTAAGATTTTTGCTGTCTTTACATCAGGTAGGCAAATCAGTAGCTACGGCCCAGAGACATCGGGCCGCCATTTCCTTTATGGCAAGGGCTCATGGGATCCAGGACCCGACAGCATCTTTTGTGGTGCAGAAAGCGCTACGTGGGTGGCAACGCCTTGAGGGTCGCAGAGTAGATGAGAGGCACCCGATAGGTCTGGATAGGTTGACCCTGTTATTGTCCGTGCTCCCGGCAACGTGTTCATCCCAGTACGAAGCAGTGTTATTCCAAGCTGCATTTGCGCTAGCATTCCATGGGGCTATGCGGGCAAGCGAATTGGTGGCGAAGAACAAGCGGGATACGATGGGGGGACTGTGCCGGGAGCACATTCAGGTCAGGGGGGAGACGATGACAGTCTCGTTTGTTAGGTCCAAAACCGATCAGGGTGCAAATGGGGACTGCATAATCATTCAGAGGATCCCCGGGTCTTCCATGTGCCCTGTGGTGTGCGTAGAGGAATATTTAGCGCAGAGGGTGGCATCATGGGGGGGGACCTTGTTGAGACACGCTGACGCCACCCCACTGACGAGGTTTCAGTTCCAGCGGGTGCTTGCGATGTCGATTTCGGCCGCGGGCTTGAACCCCGGCGAGTTCGGGACCCATTCCTTTCGGATAGGGGCTGCTACTGAGGCTACAGCCAGGGGTCTGAGTGTAGATGAAGTAAAACGTGTGGGGCGTTGGTCCTCGAACTGTTATAAAAGGTATGTGCGGTTGCACATGTTGTGAAGCTGTAATGATGTACTCACGCTTCTTGTTTTTGTTTGGTTTTCAGTTGCGCAAGCTTACGAGGCGGGGCGGACTGTGCAGTCAACCCGACACCTGGGGGCCAGCGGTCAGACATCACCGGCTGCGAAAAAGGAGGTGTGGGTCGTGGGCCACTCATACGTGAGGCGTGCCGCGGACGTATTCAAAGCAGGTGACATGATTCACGTGGCTGGGGAATACGGGTACAGGGTGTCCTTCTACGGAAAGGGCGGGCTCTGTGTTGACCAGTTTCAATCCTTTTTCGAGGGTTTGTTAGGGCGGACAAGGTCACCGCCGTCTATAATCATAGTCCATCTTGGGGGCAACGATTTGGTGGCCACTGGTAGACGACTTCTTCTTGAGGCAATGCTTTCCACAGTAAGTTGGTTGGCAAGAAGAGTTCCAGGGTGCACGATTGCATGGTCCCATATGATCCCACGGAAAGTGTGGCGGGGGGCTATTTCGGTTTCTGCTCTGAATCATTCAGTAAAGAAAATAAATAACAAATTGAGTAGATTGTTTCGGTCAAGTACACTGCATTCTGTTTCGCATGGTTGTATCAAAGGGGACAGTATGTATTTGGGGGATGGGGTTCATTTGTCCCGGGTGGGGAATGAGTTACTCATAGGAGACCTCATAGCTTGGCTAAAGAGTTTAAAACATGACCTTTAGGCAGGAGTTGTTGTGGGGGGTCCGGATAGCCGGTCAGCTATCCGGCCTGTGGCGGTAAGGTCATGATCGGTGAGCAGTAATTGGAAGATCCCTATGGGGGGGCGTCACCCATTACGGATGGGAGCGCTCGGGGGAGGTGGCCATTGGCCCCTCAACGGGGAGGCGGTCCCTTCTAAGGATAGGCCGCCGGAAGGAAAGGAAAGGTGGTCAAGGCCCCTTCCTGGATAGGAGGGGCTACGGGCCCTCCTGGGGAATTTCCCGGGGCCAGGACATCTGCGACGGCAGATGGGGTAAGTTGTGTGGGGTTCGGGAGGGGGTTTACGCTACCTTTTAGACACCTCACACGAGTCCTCGGACGACCGTTAAATGGCGTCGAGTTCATTGGGGCCCCCGTCAAGTCCAAGGGAAATTGGTAGATGCACTTGAGGTACGCCTCTGTGCGGTCGCTCCCCTCACAAGTGAGGGGGGGTATTTCTGGTTAGGGATCTGACACCGGTTACGACCTTGCCGTTGGCCCTTAACGTTAGGATGTACAATTTCAAGTCAAATGTTTTGTAGGATGTTAGTTCGGCTAGGAGAACCTTTGTATTAGAGATCTGTTAAGGTTAGCCAAACATCGTAATGTGGAAATGAAATTGTACATAATATGAAACTGTTATTTTAATGTTTTGATTTTGTTTCATATTTTAATAAATACGGCCGGGAGGGTCACTCCCTCCCGGCTTCCAAAAGTTCAGAACCGTTTCCGGTTTCCCATCCTTGGGGATTGTGTTGAGAGGGGGTGGCGGGTATCTCAGCCATATGGAAAGGGGCGACCATTCGGTCCCCCGAACGTATGGTGGAGTACCACGATCCCCCCGGGAAGCCATCTTGGGCGGGAGGCGAGTCTCGGCTGGTATGCCCGAAGCGGCGTAGCCGGGGCGCGCCTTTTCCCGCCCTGGAGTGGGTTGTCCTAGACACTGACGCGGCTGGCCACGCCCTCGGAGGCAGGCGGGGGCGGGTTTACGCCCGCCCTGAAGACGGATAAAAGGAGCAACAAGCCAAGAAAGCATCCTCTTGTTCCTGTGCTCTGAAGCTGCACCTCCCCGCTGCACGTGAGCTCGAGACGGAACGAAGAGCCAATTTTGACCCACCCACCAGCCCCTGAGGACAGCGAGTTGTTTTGAATAAAGTTTTGATGTGGTAACTCTATTTCTTACAGGTGGTGATGATTGTCGTAATATTTTGAGTATGCAATAAAGAATGGTCATTTTTCAGTATGTTTTCCAAATAAAGTAATTCTGCATTAATGTTGATCAGTAATCATGCTTGTAATAGTTATGATTGTTTTGTAATTTAGTAATTTAGGTAAATTGTCGTATTTATTTTGGTCGGGCGGTAAGGTCATGATCGGTGAGCAGTAATTGGAAGATCCCTATGGGGGGGCGTCACCCATTACGGATGGGAGCGCTCGGGGGAGGTGGCCATTGGCCCCTCAACGGGGAGGCGGTCCCTTCTAAGGATAGGCCGCCGGAAGGAAAGGAAAGGTGGTCAAGGCCCCTTCCTGGATAGGAGGGGCTACGGGCCCTCCTGGGGAATTTCCCGGGGCCAGGACATCTGCGACGGCAGATGGGGTAAGTTGTGTGGGGTTCGGGAGGGGGTTTACGCTACCTTTTAGACACCTCACACGAGTCCTCGGACGACCGTTAAATGGCGTCGAGTTCATTGGGGCCCCCGTCAAGTCCAAGGGAAATTGGTAGATGCACTTGAGGTACGCCTCTGTGCGGTCGCTCCCCTCACAAGTGAGGGGGGGTATTTCTGGTTAGGGATCTGACACCGGTTACGACCTTGCCGTTGGCCCTTAACGTTAGGATGTACAATTTCAAGTCAAATGTTTTGTAGGATGTTAGTTCGGCTAGGAGAACCTTTGTATTAGAGATCTGTTAAGGTTAGCCAAACATCGTAATGTGGAAATGAAATTGTACATAATATGAAACTGTTATTTTAATGTTTTGATTTTGTTTCATATTTTAATAAATACGGCCGGGAGGGTCACTCCCTCTCGCCTTCCAAAAGTTCAGAACCGTTTCCGGTTTCCCATCCTTGGGGATTGTGTTGAGAGGGGGTGGAGGGTATCTCAGCCATATACAAATGAACGTGAACTTTTCCTTAATGGTATTTGCAATATAAGGTAAGCAGCTTCTTGTGCACTAATTTCAGTACAATTTAAAAATTTATTGCCAATGAATTTTAATTGTTCTTTAATGTTTACATTATAGGTAACTTCTTTCGCTGCTTGTGCTATTATTTTACTTAGTCCACGTTGAGATTTACTAATATATGATACAATATATACAGCACAAGCATATGCATCTAAAACATACTGTATATCTATGTTAGCTTGCCATGCTTGTAAAATTATTTTATTGTAATTATTAATATAACATTCAGATGACAATCTTTTTAAAACAATAGTTGTTTTTTTTATTTGTGATCGTATGCATGTTATATATTGTTCCTCAGTCATTTGCAGTTGTTCTAAAAAGTTTTCAAATGTGTAATCTGCAAACTGCTCTGTATTCATTGTTGAATGAATAACATCTAGGTGTTCTTTTAATGTAGTAGGTGTTTCTTCTAATTGTAATGGCTTTAATATCATTCTATTAGCCATAGGATATCTTGGAAATTGATATTTGCATGTTCTCTGATGCTTAATACGGTAATTTTTAGTATGTCCATGTTTTTGTAATGGCAGTAGAGAGCTTAAAGATGTGTCTTCTGTTTTTGTACATGTTATGTGTTTGTCAATAAATTTTATTACTTTGTCATCTTTGTCTATGCTATATTGTGGTGCATTATTTATCCATAACAATGCATGTATGTGTGGTGATCCTCTTTGTTGAAATTCAACTCTATAAAAATAGTCTGTTACTTTACCTATTGGATTGGTCTTGTGTAATAAAAAGCAATTAAATAATTTTCTTACTTGATAATCAAAGTGGCGTGCACATGTTATTGGGTCTTGTTGTATTAAAGTGCATTTTGTTTCCCATGACATATTGTTAAATTCTTCTCTGGTACATTCAGTTGCATTCTTTATTCGTAACAATATATTAATTAAATGGTACCATTTTGTTTCTGCTGCTGATAAAGTTAGGAAAAAAGTTGGGATACCTAATTGTCTTATCATTGCAAATAAATCTTTTTTGCAATGTTCCCAGTAAGGTGGAGAACCTCTTATTGTTTTTAATATTTTGTAACCTTCATTATATTGTAATATGCTTTGTAGGTTGTCTTTTATATCTTTTACTGTTATAATTTTGCCATTAGTAAAATACTTCCTAAGTGATATAAACATTTTATCTTGTATTTGTTTAATTTGTAATTTTTTTAATTTAAAGAACACATTTGTTATACAATTGGCAACTCTTTTATCATAACATCTTAATTCCCATTTACATATAGTACTATAATGTACAGCTATGTGTCTATCTTTATCATCTGTTCTACGTTTTCCACAAAAAATTGTTGGAAATGCTAAATATTCTGAATCGTTATCTTCATATAGTCCACGTGGTGTGTTATGTTCAGCTGGAGCTAAACTTAGTACATTAATATTATCTGTTGCAATTATTTCATTTGTTAATAATGTATCTAAATTACCCACAGGTATGTTATCTGAACTACTTGATGTAACATTTGCATCAGATGTATCTTTAGTAGTAGTTTCTTCATATGGCGTATATTCCCAATCTGTATTTATGGTTATGCCATATTCTTTAAATAAATCACTATTATAAGCTAAATATAAGGCAGCTTTTTTTTTACTATATTAGGCCTTATATTTTCATAATGTGTGTATGATTTATAACGTAACTTTCTTTTTAATTTAATAGGTATTGTCATATTATCACTATTTGTCTTGGTAATATTGTAATAGTTGTCATAACATCAGCTGGTACATTAACTACAGCACCTGTTAATGCTTTTTGAAATCCACGTGGTAATGTTTTAATTTGCAAAAAAGGAATTCTTGGAGATATTAATCTTTCTTCTAAATTATGTAAATGAAGTTCAGATGGTATTTTGGGAAAACTCATTCCATTGTAGACTGAACATGGTGGTATTTTTTTTTATTACGTATTGATAGCATGTATTACATATATAATTAGTTTTATAATCACTTATGTTACACAGCAAAAAAGTTTTGTGATCACTAATATTTTTTATATCTTTAATTGTTTGTTTGTGCCACATTTGGTTACAAATGGTACATACATATTCAGGCCCATACTTTATTTCATTATGAAAGTTATCTATTATAGATAATGTTTGTAACAAGTCTTGATTAATGTTTTGTATTTCATTTATATTAATATTGTCAATTATATTCTCATTTTCAATAACATTGCTTTCAATAGATGCTTTATTTCCTGAGGTATTAAATATCATAGTTGGTATTATGTCACTATCAATACTGTTACTACCTATATTGATATCATGTTGTATGTTTGTAACAACATGTGTTATATTTGCATGGTCAATAGCTGTTAGTGAACATGTTGATGGTTCACTGTAATGGATAAGCATTTTTTCAATGCATTTTATTTTATTTTTTAAATTAAATCGCTTTTGTGTTTTTTTAAATGAAGATCTAAGAATGGTAGATACAGTCAAAGGTATTATTTTGAGTATTATTACATCTGTATTATATGACACTATTTTATGTGTTAGCAAAGATATATATTAAATAAAATTCGTATATTCTTTTATGTTTTTATCTATTGGTATGATATTAGTACTAAGATTTTGCTTAATTTGTTCTCCGTCTGAATGATAAATGCAATAGTTTGCATTGTCTTTAATAATAACAATATAAAAAGAATTTATAAGTATTATAATAGAGTCATATATATCTAATGTATTTTCTATAGTTAATTTTATATTTGTTCCTAATGCATTATTTTGTAACATTTCATGCATCTTTATCTTTTTCATTTGTATTGAAAATATTACCTTATTGTATTCTATATAGTTAGGTACATTTTCTATATTTATGTTCTTTTTTTATAAAAAGTTAATATATCTATATATAATATTTTGCTAAGTTGCATTATATTATGCATATCTTCTGTAGTCCAATTCTGCGTGTTTTTCGTTTTATTATAAATTATAGCAAATACAATATTGCAAATACATATATTTTCTGTTTCATTAATGTCTAATTGTGTATTAATTACATTATTGTTAAAATTAACTTTTAATATTGCGTTAATATTTTTATCTTTAACATTAAAATTATTAGTTTCAGTATTGTCTGATTCGTATACTGCAGATTGTTTCATTGCATAATCATGTGTTTTTTTGTTAATAACTTCAGTTGCTTGTTGACTGTTAATACCTCTTTGGATATTTGTTGTTATTAACTTTTGAGTATTTTTTGGGTTTTTTTTATTTTTTACTATTGGCACTTTCTCATTGCATATTGTATTAATATTTTTTTTTACAGTACATTGTAAGTTTTTTTTTGAGTATACTTGCATATGTTTCTTTGTCTATACTTGTTGGCTGCTGATTTGTAACATTTTGTTCTGACAGTGTGTTCATTTTTTTTTTGAGAACTTCATAATTAATTTTATTTGTGCTATGTCTTTTCTTGTCTGTGTTTGTTTGTGTAATAGTTGTAGTTATTGTATTCAATATCGATGTTTCTTCTTGTGCGTATGTAGTAATGTTAGTTTGCTGTACTTGTGAGTTATATGCCGTTGCTTGTCTACCTATGCTACTTTGATTATCAGTTTGTGTTAATATATTTGTGTTATGTACAAAAAATCTACTTTTATGTTTACTATTTTGTTCTTTCCGATAAGCTTGTTGAAATGTATCTGTTTGTATTTTAGTAATATCTATTGGTGTTAATTCAAATTGTACATCTACTGCATTAAATGGTTTAATGTGATGTGCTAAGTTACAAATATAATGTAGCACATCTTGAAAAGTCTTCTTTTGCAATACTATACATGTGCCATTTGGATGTGGCATGCCAGATTTATCCCGACTATGGGAATCAAATATAAAGTACGTATCTTCAATTTTAAATATAGATATAACATAAACATCCATACAAAGTAAAACTCCAGAATGTGCTATTGCTAGATTTAATGCTTCTTGTATGTCTGGGTATGACAAATCAAACCGTTCAAATATATTACCATAGTATGGTTGTCTAAGTCGAATTGAATATATATCATTCCCATGTGTGATATACTTTGGCAAATCATCAGGATGCATAAAATCTTGTTTGTTAATAGAATGCATTTTTATATACAATGCATCTCCAAGGTCCATTATGTAATGCAAGTCTTCTGCATCCCATATGTATGCTAATTTACTGTTGTTGTGAATAATAGCAAATAAACTATTTGGTAAGCATTGTTTGCCTCTAGAATTTTGTGAAAATTTGTCATGTGCTTGATTATATTGTGCTTGTATAATATTATGCACATCTATATATTTATATGTTGTTATGTATTAAGAAATTGCTAAGTAATTGTTATAAGTAAGTATATTTTTTATATTTTATTTATGTTATAAATAGTATAGTTATGGTAAGTATATTAATGGTATGTTGTTAGTTTTGAAGAGATAGTAAGTTATCCTTTAAAATGTTTTTATTTGTATAGTTATGTTAAAATTATAAAATGTGATGCAGTACTTCTAGTAAATAGTAATATCTAACTAAAAGTGTTTGGAATAAAGTATAAGTAAGAGGCAATAGCAAGCAATGCAACAATATATATACAATGATTTGCTAGTTACAGCTTTGTAAATTAATGAAAATTAATTACCTTGCTGTTAGCTTCTTCTTTTGTATAACCTGTAATAAAAAGCAAAGAATGCATTATTGTATCAATTTAATTATGTATTTGTAACATAGTTTTAAATTAAACAGTCATATTTATAATGCATTTTGACAATGAAATTTAAGTAATGACATTTTGTTTTATATTTACCGTTAGTAAAAAGAATATATTTATACAGTGAAAGAGTCTATTATATATTCATATAAATAGATGTATCAAATTATTATAGAAATAATATGTAAGCGCTAAGAACAATTGTAATAATATTGAATAAAAATCATATATATATGCAGTAATTGCAGCATAGTCAATGCCTAGTTACATATATTAAATTATTCTATTTAAACTGTTGTAGTAATACTTAGAATTTTAAACAGAGTAATATACATTGATTAATATAGTCATAATGGCCAGTGCATGCAAATTGCAGATAAATTTAGTGTTAATAACAATTACATTTTTAACAATCTAATAAAAATGTACATTTGTAAAGCTCACAATTACTAGTTGGACTCTTATTGCTGGGGCTTGTCAGGGACATTAAGCAAGCTATTACCCAAAGTAAAATGGAGTTGAGTATGTATGGCTGCCTTGGGGATGAAATTGTTATTGTTATATCTTTAAGTCAGTTATCTTGTGGTGTTACATTTCTCTTAAAGCAATGTTACAGGTATATAGTAAGGATTATGTGTACTGATTTACATATATATATATTGCATTGTGTTAACAAAAGACTTTTTCTGCTTTATATACATACATATTGTTGTTATTACATACATGTATAGTGCTGTGTTTTAAATAAGCATATAGGATGCTTTATTAATACTACTATTATAAAGAGGGAACTGTGTCCTTTAAGATAAGTAAAGTCCAAAAGTGCACCACAAATGAAAACACCTAAGACATGTTTGGAAACCTCTGGGCAAGCAGAAGGAGATAGGCTATATAAAAACTCATAAAGATACGTTCTCTATGAAATTTAGGAATAAAAAATAAATAGTCCCTTGCAAGTAGCATTGGTTATGACATGCGTAATGATATGAAAGCGTGGGGAACAGCAGCATTTAAGAGCAAGAGAAAAAGTGGTGGACAGGAGTGCGGGGAGGAGCTGCGGACAGGCAGGAGGAATGGCGAGCGGCAGCCAAGCGGTGAGAAGCGTAGAGGTGGAGTTGCAGTGGAGCAGTAAATTGTGCAGTGCAGGGAGGACTGGCAACTGAGTTGTGCATTAAGGCATGGGCGGTGGAACAGGAGAGTGCCATGAGTGCTTATAAGCCTTTTAGTTAAAGTAGAGATGTCAGGGGAAACAGTGGACAAGAGCCTTGTATGCATACCAAGAAACCAACAAAGAGACGGGCTAGTGTTATGAGTGGAAAGGGGCGACCATTCGGTCCCCCCGAACGTATGGCAGAGTACCACGATCCCCCCGGGAAGCCATCTTGGGCGGGAGGCGAGTCACGGCTGGTATGCCCGAAGCGGCGTAGCCGGGGCGCGCCTTTTTCCCGCCCTAGAGTGGGTTGGCCTAGACACGAACGCGGCTGGCCACGCCCTTGGGCAGGCAGGGGCGGGTTTACGCCCGCCCTGAAGACGGATAAAAGGAGAAGACCAGAAGGCATCCTCTTGTTCCTGTGCTCTGAAGCTGCACCTCCTCGCTGCACGTGAGCTCGAGACGGAACGAAGAGCCAATTTTGAGCGTTGTAATCGTTCTTGTTTGTTTTTCAGATACTCTGTCGGAGAATGCCGAAGAAGGCGGGAAAGCGAATGACTACCGACCAGATGCTGCGCGTTCTCATGAAAGAGATGACCGACCTAAAGAGGCGAATGGATAAAAACGAGGAAGGGGGGCCGAAACGTCCTTTGGCGGGAGCAGCCCCGGGAGGAAAAGGCAAGAGGCCCAGGAGGGGAGCAACTGGGGGAGACATCGTGGGTCCCAGTACCCCGCTCGAAGCACCCACCCCCGTGCCGGAAGAAGGGAACCCGATTCCCGTAGTGGTCACTCCCGTGTCCGGGGAAGATATGCCGCCCGAACTGGCAGCACAATTAGCAGCGTGGTTGGGTAAAGGTAGCGAGGGCGCCACGGCTGCCGACGCGCAGGTCTTGATGAAGCAACTGCGTGAAACTCGGGAAGCAGCGAAGGTATCCACGCCGGCTGCGGCAGTAGAGAAGTCACAGGGGACTGGTTCGGTCGCAGAGACAGTGTCCGGTTCAGGTAAGCGGCCACTGCCGATTGCGAGGGATGAGTCAGCACCCTCTCGAAGGGAAAAGTTGGGTCAGCATGTCCCTGTAGCTATTAAGGAAAAGATATGGGCAGGGGAGTATGTAAACATCTTCTCGTTGCTTACTGATCATTATGAGATGGAGCATGTTAAGGGCCAGAAAGACCTCATGCATCCGAGTGTTTGGCGCGCAAAGATGGCCGCCTTTAAGGTAAATGAAAACATTGGCAATTGGGGCAAAGCGTGGGGGATATTTACATCGATCTTGGGGGAACGAAGGGCCGAATTGCTACCCGAATTGCCGATTTATCAGTCACGGATCATGGGGTACTCTGTATCACACGAGGGTAATCATTGGTTCTGCTATGATAATCTGTTCAGAAAGGCAAAAGAACACGATAAGAATTTAACTTGGGATTGTTATGATTCTGTGTCCTGGTCCAAAATGGAGGATACTGGTATGTTGAAATTGCCATTGGTAGGGAGTAGCGTTGGCGAACCCTCCCGCCAATATGCGGGGATGCCCTTTCGATCAGGTACGGGTACCGACAGTCACTCGAGGCCTACCGGCAATACAGGTAAAAGGGGGGTCTGTTGGAACTTTAACAGAGGTAAATGTACTAGGCCCCAGGGGTCGTGCAAATTTAGACACGAATGTAGTGGGTGTGGGCAATCATCCCATCCTGAGTCCACGTGCAGAGCCAAAACGGGTGATAACGGGGGTAGAGGAAGCGCCAAACAGGTCTAACAT
Source organism: Lissotriton vulgaris (assembly GCF_964263255.1). Taxonomy (NCBI): domain Eukaryota; kingdom Metazoa; phylum Chordata; class Amphibia; order Caudata; family Salamandridae; genus Lissotriton; species Lissotriton vulgaris. Next base: position 441,284,663 of record NC_141696.1, on the reverse strand, counting down.
AGTCCGAGGGGCGCCTTTACCTACCCCGATTGATACCTTGGCAATGATTCCCTGGCTCAGTGAATACCCGGATCGTACTTCCGCTGGGGTGTTACGAAACGGTTTTGCATATGGTTTCCGCATCCCAGTGGGGGACTTTCAAGGAATAGAGAAATGTAAAAATCAGATATCGGTCTTGCAGCATACGACCGTGGTACAGGAAAAGATCCGGAAGGAGGTTACTCGAGGTCGAGTCGCCGGTCCGTTTAGTGTACCCCCGGTGGCTAACTTTGTTTGTTCTCCTTTAGGGGTGGTCCCCAAGAAGGACCCGGGGGAGTTTCGGCTGATACATAATTTATCAGCCCCACGTGGTGCTTCCGTAAACGAAGCGATAGACCCGGAAGTGTGTTCGGTGCGGTACGCATCCTTCGATGAGGCCGTAGCCATTTTGAATCGCCTGGGGCCCGGTGCGCTGATGGCAAAATCTGATATCGAGTCAGCGTTCCGGTTGCTCCCGGTACACCTAGACGATCAGCGTCTCCTAGGTTTCATGTTTCAGGGTCTTTATTACATGGATAGGTGTATGCCGATGGGGTGCTCTATATCTTGTGCCTATTTCGAGAAATTCAGTAGTTTCCTACAATGGGTCTTCACAAGGAAGACGGGTTTCCAACATGTGATGCATTATCTCGATGATTTTTTGTTCTTGGGGGCAGCCGGGGATCCGGAATGTGGGCAGGCTTTGTCTGCATTTTGTGTCTTAATGAATCAGTTTGGTGTGCCATTGGCACCAGGTAAGACTGTTGGTCCTTCGACTTGCCTCGAGTTTCTGGGGATCGAGTTGGACTCCGGAGAAGGTTGTTTCCGTTTACCAGGGGACAAAGTGTTAAGGTTCAGGTCATCCCTGCAAATGTGTATAAGTGAATCTAAGGTTAAGCTGCATCAATTACAGCAGTTAGTGGGACAGTTGAATTTTGCCCTGAGAGTTATACCAATGGCCCGCCCCTTTTCCCGCTCGATCGCTCAAGCCATGGTCGGCCTGAAAGAGGGCCATCATCGCACAAGGCTCTCGGCAGAGGTCCGCCAGGACATGCGCATTTGGTTGGCATTTCTGGCGGATTTCAATGGTCGAGTCGTCTGGAGCAAACCGGCCGTGTCCTCTGAAGAGCTGGGGCTGTGGACAGATTCGGCTGGGAGCATAGGTTTTGGTGCCATTTTTGGCACTCGTTGGTCTGCACAAAAGTGGCCGGCATGGTGGCATGACAGTGGATTGACAAGTAACATTGCTTTCCTGGAACTTTTCCCCATTTTGGTGGCCCTGAGAACATGGCCTGAAGGGTTCAGAGATCACTCTGTGGTATTCTGGTCTGACAATATGACCGTGGTTGAGTGTATCAATAGCCAGGCAGCACGATGCAAATGGATTTTGAGGCTGCTCAAGGAAATCGTATTACTGTGTATGCAATTGAATGTGCTATTCAAAGCAAGACATGTCCCTGGGGTAATGAACCAGGCGGCTGATGCCCTTTCTCGTTTTCGTATGCAGGCCTTCTGGGGTTTTCTTCCCACAGCGGACCCGGAGCCGGCACCCTTTCCCGAAGCTCTCTGGTCTCTCGGTGCCCCGAACTTCGTAACCTCGTGGGAGAGAGTTTAGCACCCAGGACGAGGAAGGCATATGAAGGGGCGTTCCGGTCCTATTTTGCCTTCTTGGGGACTGCTAGAGAGGAGCTTTGGGATCAGGAGGAATGGGTAGTGAACTTTCTGATGTCTTTACATCTGGCTGGGAAATCGGTGGCCACGGCCCAGAGGCATCGGGCGGCCATTTCCTTTGTTGCTAGGGCTCATGGGATCCAGGACCCGACAGCGTCTTTCGTTGTACAAAAAGCGCTACGTGGGTGGCAACGCCTTGAGGGTCGCAGAGTAGACGAAAGGCGCCCGATAGGTTTGGATAGGTTGGCCCAGTTATTATCCAGACTCCCTGCAACTTGTTCATCTCAGTTTGAGACAGTGTTATTCCGGGCCGCTTTTACGCTGGCATTTCATGGGGCTATGCGGGTAAGCGAATTAGTGGCGAGGAACAAGCAGGATGTGACGGGAGGGCTGTGCGCAGAACACGTACAGATCAGAGGGGAGACAATGACTGTCTCGTTTGTGAGGTCCAAGACCGATCAGAGTGGGATGGGTGACTGCATAATCATACGCAGGATTCCCGGGTCCTCCATGTGCCCGGTGAAGTGTTTAGAGGATTATTTAACACGAAGGGTGGCATCATGGGGGGGGACCTTGTTGAGACACGCTGACGCCACCCCACTGACAAGGTTTCAGTTTCAGCGGGTGCTTGCAATGTCGATTACAGCTGCGGGCTTGAACCCGGGCGAGTTTGGGACCCATTCCTTTCGGATAGGGGCTGCTACAGAGGCTACAGCCAGGGGTCTGAATGTGGAACAAGTTAAACGGGTGGGGCGTTGGTCCTCCAATTGTTATAAGAGGTATGTGCGTTTGCACATGTTGTGAAGCTGTAATGATGTACTCATGCTTCTTGTTTGTTTGGTTTTCAGTTACGCAAGCCTACGAGGCGGGGCGGACTATGCAGTCGACCCAACACTGGGCCAGCGGTCAGACATCACCGGCTGTGAAAAGGGAGGTGTGGGTCGTGGGCCACTCATACGTGAGGCGTGCCGCGGACGTATTCAAGACAGGTGACATGATTCACGTGGCTGGGGAATACGGGTACAGTGTGTCCTTCTACGGGAGGGGCGGTCTCTGTATTGACCAGTTTCAATCGTTTTTCGAGGGTTTGCTAGGGCGGATGAGGTCACCGCCGTCTGTAGTCATAGTACATCTTGGGGGCAATGATTTGGTCACCACTGGTAGACGACTTCTCCTTGAGGCAATGCTTTCCACTGTAAGTTGGTTAGCAAGGAGAGTTCCAGGGTGCACGATTGCGTGGTCCCATATGATCCCACGGAAAGTGTGGCGGGGGGCGTTTTCTGTTTCAGCTTTGAATCATTCTGTAAGGAAAATTAATAACAAAGTGAGTAGGTTGTTCCGTTCCAGTACACTGCATTCTATTTCGCATGGTTGTATTAATGGGGACAGTATGTATTTGAGTGATGGTGTGCATCTGTCTCGGGTGGGGAATGAGTTACTCATAGGAGACTTCATAGCTTGGTTAAAAACGTTAAAACATGACCTTTAGGTAGGAGTGTTGTGGGGGGTCCGGATAGCCGGTCAACTATCCGGTCCTGTGGCGGTAAGGTCATGATCGGTGAGCACTAATTGGAAGATCCCTATGAGTGGGCGTCACCCATTACGGATGGGAGCGCGCGGGGGAGGTGGCCATTGGCCCCTCAACGGGGAGGCGGTCCCTTCTAAGGATGGGTCGCCGAAAGGAAAGGAAAGGCGGTCAAGACCCCTTCCTGGGTAGGAGGGGTTACAGCCCCCTCCTGGGGAATTTCCCGGGGCCAGGACGTCTGCGACGGCAGATGTGGTAAGTTGTGTGGGGTTTGGGGGGGGGTCTACGCTACCTTCTAGATACCTCACACGAGTCCTCGTACGACCTTTAAGTGGCGTCGAGTTTTATTGGGGCCCCCGTCAAGTCAAGGGAAATTGGTAAGTTGCACTTGAGGTACGCCTCTGTGCCGCCCCTCACAAGTGAGGGGGATATTTCTGGGTTAGGGATCTTGACACCGGTTACGACCTTGCCGTTGGCCCTTAAACGTTAGGATGTACAATTTCAAAATTTCAAGTAAATGTTTTGTAGGATGTTAGTTCGGCTAGGAGGACCTTTGTATTAGAGAATATGTTAAGGTTAGCCAAACATCGCAATGTGGTTATGAAATTGTACATAATATGAAACTGTTAATTTTGTTTTAATTTTGTTTCATATTTTAATAAATACGGCCGGGAGGGTCACTCCCTCCCGACTTCCAAAAACTTCAGAATTGTTTCCGGTTTCCCATCCTTGGGGATTTGTGTTGAGAGGGGGTGGCGGGTATCTCAGCCATATGGAAAGGGGCGACCATTCGGTCCCCCCGAACGTATGGCAGAGTACCACGATCCCCCCGGGAAGCCATCTTGGGCGGGAGGCGAGTCTCGGCTGGTATGCCCGAAGCGGCGTAGCCGGGGCGCGCCTTTTTCCCGCCCTAGAGTGGGTTGGCCTAGACACGAACGCGGCTGGCCACGCCCTTGGGCAGGCAGGGGCGGGTTTACGCCCGCCCTGAAGACGGATAAAAGGAGAAGTAAGACCAGAAGGCATCCTCTTGTTCCTGTGCTCTGAAGCTGCACCTCCTCGCTGCACGTGAGCTCGAGACGGAACGAAGAGCCAATTTTGACCCACCCACCAGCCCCTGAAGACAGCGATTGGTTTTGGATAAAGTTGGATGTTACTTCGGAATTTTTCGTTTACAGGTTGTCGTATTATCATGATGACTTTGAGTATGCAATAAAGAATGGTCGATTGGTATTATGTTTTGCAAATGAAGTAATTCTGCTTTAGTGTCCCTGAGTAAGCATGCATTTAATAAAGTTGTTGTTGCTACTGTCTTTTAGAATTAGTCATTTGTAATTTAGTTAGCATTGTCGTATTTATTTTGGTCGGGCGGTAAGGTCATGATCGGTGAGCACTAATTGGAAGATCCCTATGAGTGGGCGTCACCCATTACGGATGGGAGCGCGCGGGGGAGGTGGCCATTGGCCCCTCAACGGGGAGGCGGTCCCTTCTAAGGATGGGTTGCCGAAAGGAAAGGAAAGGCGGTCAAGACCCCTTCCTGGGTAGGAGGGGTTACAGCCCCCTCCTGGGGAATTTCCCGGGGCCAGGACGTCTGCGACGGCAGATGTGGTAAGTTGTGTGGGGTTTGGGGGGGGGTCTACGCTACCTTCTAGATACCTCACACGAGTCCTCGTACGACCTTTAAGTGGCGTCGAGTTTTATTGGGGCCCCCGTCAAGTCAAGGGAAATTGGTAAGTTGCACTTGAGGTACGCCTCTGTGCCGCCCCTCACAAGTGAGGGGGATATTTCTGGGTTAGGGATCTTGACACCGGTTACGACCTTGCCGTTGGCCCTTAAACGTTAGGATGTACAATTTCAAAATTTCAAGTAAATGTTTTGTAGGATGTTAGTTCGGCTAGGAGGACCTTTGTATTAGAGAATATGTTAAGGTTAGCCAAACATCGCAATGTGGTTATGAAATTGTACATAATATGAAACTGTTAATTTTGTTTTAATTTTGTTTCATATTTTAATAAATACGGCCGGGAGGGTCACTCCCTCCCGACTTCCAAAAACTTCAGAATTGTTTCCGGTTTCCCATCCTTGGGGATTTGTGTTGAGAGGGGGTGGCGGGTATCTCAGCCATATGCTTGGAATGCTTTTCCTGAAAGTTGGACGTCACGGGAAACAGTGAACATGAGTGTGGGCAGAAGCGGTAAAAACTAAGAAAACATAGCAAGGAAACATTGTCAGTACGCTGTGCTGCTCTTAGCTGCTCTGCTGCACATCTCCTCCTGCGACCAACCTGTCCCCAGCTCCCTTTGTGATGCTAGTACACACACACATATATATATATGTTTTATATAGGTATGACAAGGTATACTTAGACATGAGTGCTTTATTAATTACTCCATCAGGATTGTAGCAACATATATACATGTTGCACTTATTAACTTAAACAATATGGTGCCTTATATATATGCTATATCTAAAAAGGGGTGGTGATGTATAGAGTTTTGGAATGAAGCAAAATATTTATACATAATAGATAATAGCTTCACCCATCACTATTTTCTAGCTTACTGCACTTTATTAGCTTAGAGGTTTGAACTGTGATGGTCCAGTGAGTTATATAACTGTGATGCATTAAGCCTTAATCTTTCAAGTAGATAAGATAATTGGCTTAATTGAGAAACTCTATTTCACTACTCCTTCTCTGAATGTTTTTTTGCCCTATATACGTGTGGCAGGGTATACTTAGACAAGAGTACCTCATTAAGTACTCCATCTGAATTCTAGCAACATACATACATGTTGCACTGCTTTACATAAACCATATGCTGTCTTATAATTTACTAAAACTAAAATAAAAGTGGTAATGAACAGAGTTTCAAAATAAAGAAGCATACTTCTATGAAGTCAACAAATGAGATTTTGACTCATTATCCTTTAATAGCTTAGTGCACCTTCTTAGCTTAGATGTTCTGAAGTGAGATGGGCCAGTTAGTTAAATACAGTGATAGATTAACCATCAGTATTTATTCAAGATACATACATGCTGCACTGCTTTACATAGACAATATGCTGCTCTATAAATAAACTAAATCTAAAAAGGAGGTGGTAATGGACAGAGTTTGAGTGAAGTAGTATACTTATACCCAGGTAACACATGATAGCTTGACCCATTATCCTTTTTTAGCTCAATGCACCTTATTAGCTTACATGTTCTGAAGTGGTATGGGCCAGCAGGCTAAATGATGATGAATTAAGCACTAATTTTTTAGCTGTACAGAGTGGCCTGCTTAATTTAGCCCCTATATACGTGTGGCAGGGTATATTTAGACATGAGTACCTTATTAAGTACTCCATCTGGATTCTAGCAACATACATACTTGTTGCACTGCTTTACATAAACCATATGCTGTCTTATAATTTACTAAAACTAAAATAAAAGTGGTAATGAACAGAGTTTCAAAATAAAGAAGCATACTTCTATGAAGTCAACAAATGAGATTTTGACTCATTATCCTTTAATAGCTTAGTGCACCTTCTTAGCTTAGATGTTCTGAAGTGAGATGGGCCAGTTAGTTAAATACAGTGATAGATTAACCATCAGTATTTATTCAAGATACATACATGCTGCACTGCTTTACATAGACAATATGCTGCTCTATAAATAAACTAAATCTAAAAAGGAGGTGGTAATGGACAGAGTTTGAGTGAAGTAGTATACTTATACCCAGGTAACACATGATAGCTTGACCCATTATCCTTTTTTAGCTCAATGCACCTTATTAGCTTACATGTTCTGAAGTGGTATGGGCCAGCAAGCTAAATGATGATGAATTAAGCACTATTTTTTTAGCTGTAAAGAGTGGCCTGCTTAATTTAGCCCCCATATACGTGTGGCAGGGTATACTTAAACATGAGTACCTTATTAAGTACTCCATCTGGATTCTAGCAACATACATACATGTTGCACTGCTTTACATAAACTATATGCTGTCTTATAAATTTACTAAAACTAAAATAAGAGTGGTAATGAACAGAGTTTCAAAATAAAGAAGCATACTTCTATCAAGTCAACAAATGAGATTTTGACTCATCATCCTTTAATAGCTTAGTGAAACGTCTTAGCTTAGATGTTCTGAAGTGAGATGGGCCAGTTAGTTAAATACAGTGATAGATTAACTATCAGTATTTATTTAACATACATATATGCTGCATTGCTTTACATAGACAATATGCTGCATCAATAAACTAAATCTAAAAAGGAGGTGGTAATGGACAGAGTTTGAGAGAAGTAGTATACTTATACCCAGGTAACACATGATAGCTTGACCCATTATCCTTTTTTAGCTGAATGCACCTTATTAGCTTACATGTTCTGAAGTGGTATGGGCCAGCAGGCTAAATGATGATGAATTAAGCAGTACTTTTTTAACTGTAAAGAGTGGCCTGCTTAATTTAGACACTCTGTTTATTAACACCCACTATTTTCAATCTTTTCAGTTTTATATATAATTTTGCAGGGTATACTTATACATGAGTACCTTACTAACTACTCCATAAGAATTCAAGTAACATACATACATACATGGTGCATTGCTTTACATAAACAATTTACTGCTGTATAAATATACAAAATGTAATAAAAGGTTGGTATTGGACAGAGTTTCAACATTAAGTAGAATACTTATACAATTATACTATGCTGTTACACACACACACAATGCTCATTTTCACATCTATACACACATATTGTGCTGCTTCATACATATACATTGCATTATACATACACTGTTATTTATATATATGATGTGCTGTATTATATATACATACATAATGCATTGCATTACACACACATAGTGATGCATTACATATACACACATTATTGAATTTTTTTTATTAGTGTAGTGCAGTGTTTTCATACGGCAAGTAAAGTGAAGAGAGAGGCTGTTTTGTAGTGCTGTACTATTGAGTGTCTAAAAAATAATACTTAGAAAAGGCAATTTACCAGCATGCTATATAATATGCTCAGTAATAGTGGCTAATAAAGCATAGCAAAGTCAGAACAAAAAGACACAGATAGTAATCCCTTACATATACACAGATCATAGCATTATTGAGTTTATTTGTGTACTGTGGTGTTTCCATATGTTAAGTAAAGTAAAGAGAGGGACCATTTTGTAGTGCTGTACCATTGAGCATGTAAAAATATAATAATACTCGAAAAAGTAGCACGTTATAAAGTATGCACAATAATAGTGGCTAATAAGGTAGAGATATGCTGTAATATAAGCAATAGATTATGCATTGCAAAATAATGGTAAGAGGGACTGACAGAAGGTGTGGGCTAATATGGAGTTCATATTTTTAATTGGGCAAATGTGAGCATGTTTGTGGGTATCATGGAATAATATGACAGAAGCAAGTCCTGCGCGCAAGACATAACGTACAGAAAGCATTTTCACGGAATAATATGTAAGAAGCAAGTGCTGCTCGCAAGACACAACGTACAGAGAGCATTCATATTAATACAATTGCATTGTTATAGTGCTGTATTATTGAGCGTCTTAAAATAATACTTGTAAAAGGGCATTTAGCAGCATGCTACATAATATGCTCAGTAATAGTGGCTAATAGGGCAGACCAAAGTCAAAACAAAAAGAGACAGATAGTAATCCTTTACAAATACACAGATAATAGCATTATTGTTTTTATTTGCGTACTGTGGTGTTTCCATATGTTATGTAAAGTGAAGAGAGGACCATCTTGTAGTGCTGTACCATTCAGCATGTAAAAAAATAATAATACTCGAAAAAGCACATTTAGTAGCACTTTTTAAAGTATGCTCGATAATAGGGGCTAATAAGGCATAGCGACGCTGTATGATAAGCAATAGATCATGCATTGCAAAATAATGTTGAGAGGGGCTGACAACAGGTGTGGTCTACTATGGAGTTCGTATTATTAATTGGGCAAATGTGAGCGTGTTTGTGGTAGTCACAAAATAATATGTAAGAAGCAGATGCTGCGCGCAAGCCACAACATACAGAGCGCATCGATAGTAATACAATTGCATTGTTATAGTGCTGTATTATTGAGCGTCTAAAAATAATACTTGTAAAAGGGTATTTAGCAGCACACTATATAATATGCTTAGTAATAGTGGCTAATAGGGCAGAGCAAAGTCAGAACAAAAAGACACACATAATAATCCCTTACATATACATAGATCATAGCATTATTGTTTTTATTTGCACACTGTGGTGTTTCTATATGTTAAGTAAAGTGAAAACAGGTACCGTTTTGTAGTGCTGTACTATGCAGCGTTTAAAAAAATAATACTCGAAAAAGCGCATTTAGTAGCATGTTATAAAGTATGCTCAGTAATAGTGGCTAATAAGGAAGAGCAACGCTATAATATGAGCGATAGGTCATGCATTGCAAAATAATGTTAAGAAGGGCTTAAAGCAGGCGTGCGCTACTACGGAGTTCGTATTTTTTATTGGGCAAATGTGAGCACGTTTGTAACAGTCACGGAATAATATATAGAAGCAGGTGCTGCGCGCAAGCCACAACGTACAGAGCGCATTGATATTAACACAATATCATTGTTACACAAACGCAGTATTTTAATATTAAATTTAAATGAACTCGCTAAAATAATTATTTTATATGACTGCTGATTTTTAGTATATTATATTACTTTTTAAACTTAATAATAAATAACGTAAAAAGTACTATTATTAATTGTAACATCAAAAGAAATAGTGTGCTGAAAGTGAAAGTGATAGCTTTTAGTTATGTAAACGTATGCATTGCGCATGCGCCTTGTGCGTTGGACATCGGCGTGGGATAGAGCACGTAGCAGAGAATCATGTTTAGGTAAGCTTTTTGTTATGCTTGCATGTTGCTAACTACTAAAGAAACAGAAATAAAAGACATGTTTATAAAAGTTTAATGGCTCATGAGTTAAGCACGTATTCTGTATATATTGTGTGTTATGTTATACATGTAAAGCTCGTATGTGCGCATGCGCCTTGTGCGTTGGACATCGTCGTCGGATAGAGCACGTAGCAGAGAATCATGTTTAGGTAAGCTTTTTGATATGCTTGCATGTTGCTAACTAATGAAGAAACAGAAATAAAAGACATGTTTATAAAAGTTTAATTGCTGGTGAGTTAAGCACGTATTCTGTATATATTGTGTGTTATGTTATACATGTAAAGCTCGTATTGTACGCTATATATAAAGGGTGTGTGATACTATATGTGTTGTATGCGTAATATACTGTGTAGTTTCGCATTTGAAATGCTGTATGTGTGAAATGTACTGTAACCTTGAAAAGAAGGTGCTAATAGTAGAATAGTGTGAGTGTGAGTATTTAAACGTATTTTGTTCTCTGCTGTTATTGCAGATTGTACGAACGTTACTTAAAATGGCGCCTTTAAAATAAACGCGTTCTTTTTTTGATGTTACGTACTTGTAACACACGAAAGTAAATTTACATTGACAGGTATAATAAGTTCGTCTTTTTTGTAAACTTTTACTTGAAACGCCGCTTTTAAATAATTAGTGTGTATTAACACACTTGACGTTTGCTAAGAAATAATTAGGCGTGTTAAGTAAAACACGTTGTTGTAATACTAAATGTAAATATATTATGTGTGAGGTTAAATGGCGCGCACAAGCAAGGATATTGGTAAAGTGTAAATAAGCGTTAATCAAGGATATTGATAAAGTGTAAATAAACGTAAAATAGACATTGCACACAGAGCTGATACAGTAAATATAAAGCATTTTGAATAAAAGGCAGCCTTTGCATAAAATGTTAGCGTATTTAAATTTGCTATGCAATGAAACTGTTTTGTTTGAAATCGTAAATAATATGCGTGCTGTCTAAAATACTGTTGTCATATACAATAGTCGTGCATGTAGCTTTGTATGTAATAATGTACGAAATAGAAAGAGATAGGCGGGGTGGAGGCGGGCGCCTGGAATATAGTGATTAAAAGAAGAGAGCGCGTGGAATAAATGCCGTAAATAGTGCGCAAATTTATAGCAGACAGGAGGCGGTAGTAGTAAGAGGGAGGGGGGGATGGATAAAAATAAGTAGGAGCGAAGACACGAGCGCAAGAAAAGCTGCACATAACGCTATGTAAGTAAATATAGACAGAACAGCGTTAAGCGTTTACTGTTGTACCTTTACTGTTTATGCGAGCAAATGCGAACGTGTTTGTCGAAATAATAACTGTTATGTAAGAGTATATAATTGCATATAATTGTAAGCGCACGTTACTTTGCGTTTTAATAATATATTTTGTAATGTAATAATATGAACGTATTTTCCTAATTATATGAATGTGTTTAGCTTAACGTGTAGAAATTTTAAGGCTAGGTGGAATGAAGGGCAGGCTTGTTATGTTATAATATAGACTGTATGAAAATAAACGAGTAAAATAAAAGCATTGAGCAGTATAAAGATAAGAGAAGGGGGGAGGGGGGGGAATAGGTGATAATAGCTAAAGGCGAACAGGATAGCGCCAAACACTGTAGTGATGCTTTGTAAGTGAATATTAAGCGGAAAGAGGGCAACAGCAGTAAATAAGATAACATGCAAAATGAAGGTTGGCTTTTGCATAAAATGTTAGCACACATTTAAAATCGAAATGCTATGAAAGTGTTTAGCTGGAAACTATGATTAATATTATGCGTGCTGTGTAAAAAACTGATGTGGTATACAATTATAGTTTTATGTTGCTTTAAGAAAGGGTAACAGCAATAAATAAGATAACAGGCTAAATAAAGGGCAGCCTTTGCATAATAATGCTAGCACGCATTTAAATATGAGATGCCATGAAAGTGTTTTGCCGAATATTACTATTAATATTATGCAGGCTGTATAAAAGAGTGATGTGGTATAGAATTGTAAGTGTATGTTGCTTTGTATGTAATAATGTATTTTTGTGATGCAATAATTTAAATGTATTTGCGAAGTTATTTAAATGTGTGCATTTTGCCGCGTATAAAGTACGAAGTAAAAGAAAAGAACGATGGGGAGGAGTACGCCTGTAAAATTGTAGTTGGAAGGAGAAAGCGAATAGTATAAATGCAGTAAATAGCGCCAAAATTTAGAGCGGGCAGGAGGCGGTAGCATAAGGAAGGGACGGGAAGGGGGAAGGGGGGGGTAATACCAGGTAGAAGCAAATACTGAAGCGTAAGAAAACATGTAAATAATGATATGTAAGTAAATATGGACAGTACAGCGTTAAAGATTCACTTTTATAAACTTAATGTCTGTGTGAGCAAATGCGAGGGTGTTTGCGAAATTGGATGGTGTCGCATATAATTGTATGCGAATGTAACTTAGCATATTGATAATATATTTTGTAATGTAATATAATGTGAACGTTTTTGTAATTATATTGATGTGTGCAGCTTAGCGTGTAGGAAGTTTAAGACTAGGTGGAATAACGGCAGGCTTGTTATGTTGTAATATAGACTGTGTGCCATACAAAGAAAACTATTTTGTAGCTACTTCCAAAGGACATTAGCGTTATGTGAAACGTATCGAAATTTAAATATCCATTATTTTACATATTAATGAATTATAGCGCTAAATAATAATTGAATATGTCTAATATTTTATATTTGCATAATGCAATGTGTAAATAATAAGGAAATACGTGTAAAAAGGTCACTAGGTAGCAAGGAAGGAAGGGAGGGGGGGAGGTTAGACGATAATAACTGTAAGTGGACAGTGAAGCGTCTAATAGCATGTAAATAATGCTTTGTTAGTGAATATTGAACGGATAGGGAGTAGCAGCAGAGGGGAAGGTAGAGTGTGAGCAATATTACTTGGAAGTAAAGATAGAAGCTGCAGTAAAGCGTACATTATGCTGCGCACGTAAATATAAAGCACACAGGGGGCGGCAGCAGAAGGGTGGGGGGGGTGGGGAAGTTGTGTGACAGTAACTAAAAGAAGAGAGCACAGCCAATGAAAAGCAATAAATAATGACGTGCAATTGAATATAAAGTAGACAAAGTTAGCCTTTGATTATAGTGGTGGTGTTATTTTTTTGAACAAATGCAAAGTTTTTTTGGAGAACTAGTATTGCGTAGAATTGAAAATATGTTACTTTTTATACTAATAATGTAATATGCTAATATAGTAATGTGAAAGTATTTACGCAGTTATTTTAATATGCGCAAGTTGGTGTTTAGAATGTACACGGTACGAGGAGAAATAGGCATGTTGTTCTCAGGTATTATAGGCATGTAATTAGAAATAATTAAAAGACAGGTAGTAAGCAGTAGGGGGGGGATGTAGAGTTAGGCGATGGTAGCTAAAAGCAGAGAAAGAAGCGGAAGGAAAGCGGTAAATATTGCCTTTTAAGTAAATTTGTTACGATTAGGTCCGGTAGCTGGGGAAGGGGGGGGGTGAAGAGGGGAGAGAGCTACGCAATAGCAGGTTAAAGAAGAGAGCGAGTGACAGAAAATGTGTAAATGCGTGTATTTGAAGCGGGCAGGGGGCTGCAGCGGAAAGGCGAGGGTGTTAAGTTTTAATAGCTGGAAGCAGAGAAGAAAAAGCAGGAAAAGTTGTATATAATCCTGTGCTTGTAAATATGGGCAGGACAGCGTTAGGCTCAGATATGCGCAGTTGGCATATAGAACTGCGACGTGAAGTAAAGAAAGATGCGTGTTTGTTATGTTGGAATATGGCAGTCTGAAAGACAAGGAGTGAAAAAAACACAGTGTACAATGGGAAGGGGAGAACAACTAAGTGATAGTAACTGTAGGTAGAGAGCAAAGCGCAAGATAAGGGAGAGATAATAGTATGTAAGTAAATACGAACAGTGGACAGGAGAGAGGCCTTTGTTATTGTAAATGCAGTTTTTATTAAGGCGAATGCTATTAAGGACATTGGGGAGTTTAAAGTAAGCAGAAAAAAGGCATCGCGCACATAGCTAATTTATTAATTAAGTAAGCACGCTCCAATTGAACAATTAGAAAGTATTTGCACAGTTATTTAGATGTGTGCAGCTTGGCGCGTAGAAAGCACTCAATGAAAGTAGAGAGGGGCTTGTGTTTGTGAGGTACTATAAACGTGTAATTTAAATTAGTAAAAGAAGGGCAATGAGCAGTAGAAGGGGGGAGGGGGAGGGAGGGGTAAGCGATAGTACGTGAAAGCAGAGGCAGCAGAAAGAAAGCAGTTAATATTGCTTTATAAGTAAATATGTGGCAATTAAATGGAGTAACCGAGTGGGGGATAGAGCTAGATAGTGGTAGGTAAAAGGCGAGAGTGAGTGGCATAAAGTCTGTAAACGCGTGAATTTAAAGTGATAAAAGCGCGATAGCAGAAAGGAGAGGACTTACGTGACAATAGCTGTATGGCTGAGATACCCGCCACCCCCTCTCAACACAATCCCCAAAGGAGGAAAACCGGAAACAGTTCTTGAAGTTTTTGGAAGTGGGAGGGAGTGACCCTCCCGGCCGTATTTATTAAAACAAAAAATTATAAACATTTAAACATTAATGTACAATTTCATACCACATTGCGATGTTTGGCTAACCTTAACAGATTCTCTAATACAGAGGTTCTCCTAGCCGAACTAACATCCTACAAAACATTTACTTGAAATATTGAAATTGTACATCCTAACGTTTAAGGGCCAACGGCAAGGTCGTAACCGGTGTCAAGATCCCTAACCAGACATACCCCCCCCCACTTGGAGGGGCGACAGCACTGAGGCGTACTCAAGTGCAACTACTACCAATTTCCCTTGACTTGACGGGGGCACTTATCAACTCGACGCCAGTTAAAGGTCGTTCGAAGACTCGTGTGAGGTATCTAGAAGGTATCGTAGACCTCCCCCCAACCCCACACAACTTACCGCATCTGCCGTCGCAGATGTCACTGGCCCCGGGAAATTCCCCAGGAGGGGGCTGTAACCCCTCCTACACAGGAAGGGGCCTTGACCGCCTTTCCTCTTCTTTCGGCGACCCATCCTTAGAAGGGACCGCCTCCCCGTTGAGGGGCCAAAGGCCACCTCCCCCGAGCGCTCCCATCCGTGTTGGGTGACGCCCACTCATAGGGATCTTCCAATTAGTGCTCACCGATCATGACCTTACCGCCACAGGCCGGATAGTTGACCGGCTATCCGGACCCCCCACCAACTCCTACCTAAAGGTCATGTTTCAACGATTTTAACCATGCTAAGAAGTCTCCTAAGAGTAACTCATTCCCCACCCAAGACAAATGCACACCATCCCCCGAATACATACTGCCATCATTAATACAGCTATGAGAAATAGAATGCAAAGTCCTGGAACGGAACAACCTACTCACTTTATTGTTAAGCTTTCTAACAGAATGGTTCAAAGCAGGAATGGAGATAGCCCCCCGCCACACCTTTCGTGGAATCAAATGGGACCATGCAATCGTGCACCCCGGAACTCTCCTCGCCAACCAACTTACGGTGGAAAGCATTGCCTCCAGGAGTAGTCGTCTACCGATGGTGACCAAATCATTGCCCCCAACATGGACTATAACTATAGACGGCGGTGACCTTGTCCGCCCTAACAAACCCTCGAAAAAAGTTTGAAACTGGTCAATACAGAGACCGCCCCTTCCGTAGAAGGACATCCTGTACCCGTATTCCCCAGCTACGTGAATCATGTCACCTGCTTTGAATACGTCTGTGGCATGCCTCACGTATGAGTGGCCCACGACCCACACCTCCTTTTTCACAGCCGGTGATGTCTGACCGCTGGCCCGGTGTAGGGTCGACTGCATAGTCCGCTCCGCCTCGTAGGCTTGCGTAACTGAAAACCAAACAAAAACAAGAAGCGTGAGTACATTATTACAGCTTCACAACATGTGCAACCGCACGTATCTTTTGTAACAATTGGAGGACCAACGCCCCACTCGTTTCACTTGCTCAACATTAAGACCCCTGGCTGTAGCTTCCGTAGCAGCCCCTATCCGAAAGGAATGGGTCCCAAATTCGCCCGGGTTCAAGCCCGCAGCGGCAATAGACATCGCAAGCACCCGCTGAAACTGGAATTTCGTCAGTGGGGTGGCGTCAGCGTGTCTTAACAAAGTCCCCCCCCATGAAGCCACCCTTCGTGCTAGGTAATCCTCTAAACACTTCACCGGACACATGGAGGACCCAGGAACCCTGCGTATGATGACGCAGTCACCCATCCCATCTTGATCAGTCTTGGATTTTACAAAGGAGACAGTCATTGTTTCTCCCCTGATCTGAACGTGTTCCTGGCACAAACCCCCTGCCACATCCAGTTTGTTCCTTGCAACTAGTTCGCTTACCCGCATTGCTCCGTGAAATGCTAGCGTGAAAGCGGCTCGGAACAGCACCGCCTCAAACTGAGATGAACATGTGGCCGGGAGTGTGGCCAGCAACTGGGACAATCTATCCAAACCTATCGGGCGCCTTTCATCTACTCTGCGACCCTCAAGGCGTTGCCACCCACGCAGCGCTTTCTGTACAACGAAAGACGCTGTAGGGTCCTGGATAGCGTGTGCTCTGGCAACAAAGGAAATGGCAGCACGATGCCTCTGGGCCGTAGCCACCGATTTCCCAGCCCTACGTAAGGACATCAGGAAATTCACTACCCCTTCCTCGTGACCCCAAAGTCGCTCTCTATCACTCCCCAAAAAGGCTAAATAGGCCCGAAACGCCCCTTCGTATGCCTTCCTCGTCCTTGGTGCTAGACTCTCTCCCACGAGGTGACGAAGTTCGGGGCACCGAGAGACCAGAGAGCTTCGGGAAAGGGTGCCGGCTCTGGGTCCGCTGAGGGGAGGAAACCCGAAAAAGCCTGCATTTGAAAACGAGACAGTGCGTCAGCCGCCTGATTCATCACCCCTGGAACATGTTTTGCTCTGAATAGCACGTTCAATTGCATACATAGTAAAACAATTTCCTTAAGCAGTCTTAAAATCAATTTACAACGTGCTGCCTGACTATTGATGCACTCGACCACGGTCATATTGTCAGACCAAAATATGACTGAGTGATCTTTGAACCCATCGGGCCATGTTCTCAAGGCCACCAAGATGGGAAACAGTTCCAGGAAAGCAATATTACTCGTCAGACCATTCTCATGCCACCATGTCGGCCATCTTTGTGCCGACCATTTCGTGCCGAAGATGGCGCCAAAACCTATGCTTCCTGCTGAATCTGTCCACAGCCCCAGCTCTTCAGAAGACACGGCTGGTTCATTCCATACGATTCTACCATTGAAGTCCGCCAGAAATGCTAACCAAATACGCATGTCCTGGCGGATCTCGGCCGATAGTCTCGTGCGATGATGGCACTCTTTAAGGCCGACCATCGCTTGGGCAATTGAACGGGAAAAGGGGCGGGCCATTGGTATTACCCTCAGGGCAAAATTCAACTGTCCCACCAACTGCTGTAATTGTTGCAGCGTAACTTTTGATGCATTTATACACACTTGCAGCGCAGCTCTGAACTTCAACACTTTCTCAGCTGGCAAACGGAAACACCCTTCAATGGAGTCCAACTCGATCCCCAGAAACTCGAGGCAAGTCGTAGGACCCACTGTTTTACCCGGCGCCAATGGCACACCAAACTGTTTCATTAACACACAAAATTCGGCCAAGGCCCGGCCACATTCAGGATCCCCGGCTGCCCCAAGAAACAGAAAATCATCAAGGTAGTGCATTACATTTTGGAAACCTGTTTTCTTTGTGAAGACCCATTGTAGAAAACTACTGAATTTCTCGAAATAAGCACAGGATATAGAGCACCCCATTGGCATACACCTATCCATGTAATAACAACCCTGAAACATGAATCCTAGGAGACGCTGGTCGTCTGGGTGTACCGGGAGCAATCGGAACGCTGACTCGATATCTGACTTCGCCATCAGCGCCCCGGGCCCCAGGCGATTTAAAATGGGTACGGCCTCATCGAAGGATGCGTACCGCACCGAACACACTTCTGGATCGATTGCATCATTTACGGAAAGACCTCGTGGGGCTGATAGATTATGAATCAGTCGGAACTCACCGGGGTCTTTCTTGGGGACTACCCCTAAGGGAGAACAAACGAAATTCTGGACCGGGGGTACACTAAACGGGCCGGCGACCCGACCTCGAGTCACCTCTTTCCGGATCTTATCCTGTACTACGGTCGTATGCTGCAGGACGGAAAGTTGATTTTTACACTTTTCCACACCCTGAAAGTCCCCTACCGGGATGCGGAAACCATACGAAAAACCGTTCCGCAGCACCCCAGCAGAAGTACGATCCGGGTATTCACTGAGCCAGGGTATCATCGCCAGGGTATCAATTGGGGTAGGTAAAGGCGCCCCTCGGACTATATTAGACCTGTTTGGCACCTCCTCTCCCCCCATTATCACCCGTTCTGGCTCTGCACGAGGACTCAGGATGGGACGACCCACAGCCACTACATTCGTGTTTGAATTTACACGATCCCTGGGGTCTAGTACATTTACCTCTGTTGTAATTAAAGCAGAAACCCCTTTTCCCGGTATTGCCGGCAGGTTTCGAGTGATCGTCGGCACCCGTACCTGATCGAAAGGGCGTCCCCGCATATTGCCGGGAGGAATCGCCAACATTACTCCCCACCAACGGCATTTTCAACATTCCTGACTCCTTCATTTTATCCCAAGTCAAGGAATCATAACAATCCCAGGTTAAACTTTTATTATGCTCTTTTTCCTTTCTGAACAGATTGTCGTAACAAAACCAATGATTACCCTGGTGCGATGTCGAGTACCCCATGATTCGTGATTGATAGATTGGGAACTCGGAAAGCAACTCAGGTCTACGCTCCCCCAAGATTGATGTAAAGATTCCCCAAGCATTGCCCCAATTGCCGATATTCTCATTCACTTTAAAGGCGGCCATTTTTGCGCGCCAAACACTCGGATGCATGAGATCCTTCTGACTCTTTACATGCTCTACCTCATAATGATCAACAAGCAGTGAGAAAATGTTCACATACTCCCCCGCCCAAATCTTTTCCTTAATTGCCAAAGGAACATGTTGCCCCAACTTTTCTCTCCGAGAGGGTGTTGACTCATCCCTCGCGATCGGCAATGGCCGCTTACCTGCACGTGACGCTGCTTCTGTGGTCGCAATCGTCCCTGGTGTCTTGTCCCCTACTGCAGCCGGCACGGGCACCTTGGCTGCCTCCCGCTTCTCACGCAAATGCTTTATCAGCGCCTGCGCATCGACAGCCGTGGCGCCCTCGTTACCTTTTCCCAACCACGCTGCCAATTGTGCTGCCAGCTCGGGCGGCATATCATCCTCGGACACGGGGGTGACCACAACGGGAATTGGATTCCCTTCCTCCGGCACGGGAGTTGGAGCCTCGAGCGGGGCACTGGGACCCGGGATGTCATCACCCGCTGCCCCCCTCCTGGGCCTCTTGTTTTTCCCTCCCGGGGCTGCTCCCGCCAAAGGACGTTTCGGACCCCCTTCCTCATTCTTGTCCACCCGCTTCTTTAGCTCGGACATCTCCTTCATGAGAACCCGCAGCATCTGGTCAGTAGTCATGCGTTTTCCCATCTTCTTCGGCATTCTCCAACAAAGTAACTGTAAAACAAACAAGAACGATTAAAACGCTCAAAATTGGCTCTTCGTTCCGTCTCGAGCTCACGTGCAGCGAGGAGGTGCAGCTTCAGAGCACAGGAACAAGAGGATGTCTTCTGGTCTTGCGTCCCTTTTTATCCATCTTCAGGCCGGGCGTAAACCCGCCCCTGCCTGCCCCGAGGGCGTGGCCGGCCGCATCAGTGTCTAGGCCAGCCCACTCCAGGGCGGGAAAAAGCGCGCCCCGGCTACGCCGCTTCGGGCATACCAGCCGAGACGCGCCTCCCGCCCAAAATGGCTTCCCGGGGGGATCGAGGCACTCTGCCATACGTTCGGGGGGACCGAGTGGTCGCCCCTTTCCAGAAACGTAGAGGGAAGCGTAGTAAAAGTTGTAGATAATGCTGTGCTTGTAAATATGGATAAGCGTTAGGCTTAAATATGCGTAGTTGGAGTATGAAGTTAAAGTAAGCATAAAAAAAGCATTGCGCACAGTGGTAATTTAATAATTAAGGAAGCGCACTTTAATAGAAGAATTAGGAAGTATTTGCACAGATATTTTGATGTGCGCAGCTTGGTGCGTAGAAAGTACGAGCTGAGAGTAGAGATGTGCCTGTGTGTTGTGAAGTATTATATACGCGTAATTAAAACTAGTAAGGAAAGCAGTAAGCAGTAAGAGGGTGGGGGGGGGGTCGGTTGGGCGATGGCAGCTGTAAGCAGGAGCGAAGCGGAAGGTAAAAAATAAATATTGCCATTAAAAGGAAATTTGTAGCGATTAGGTGCAATAGCTGGGGAAGAGGGGGGGGGAAGGGTGAAGACAGCTAGGCGATAGCACGTTAAAGAAAAGAGCGAGCGACAGTAAATATGGCGAGGGTGTCGCGCACATAGCTAATTTATTAATTAAGTAAGCACGCTCCAATCGAACAATTAGAAAGTATTTGCACAGTTATTTAGATGTGTGCAGCTTGGCGCGTAGAAAGTACTCAATGAAAGTACAGAGGGGCTTGTGTTTGTGAGGTACTATAAACGTGTAATTTAAATTAGTAAAAGAAGGGCAATGAGCAGTAGGAGGAAAGAGGGGGAGGGAGCGTTAAACGATAGTACGTAAAAGCGGGGGCAGCGGAAAGAAAGCAGTAAATATTGCTTCATAACTATATATGTAGCAATTAAATGGAGTAACTGAGTCGGGGATAGAGCTAGATAGTGGTAGGTAAAAGGCGAGAGCGAGTGGCATAAAGTCTGTAAATGCGTGAATTTAAAGTGGTGAGAGGGCGGAAGCCGAAAGGAGAGGACTTAAATAATAATAGCTAAAAACGGAGAAGGAAGCGTAGTAAAGCTGTAGATAATGCTGTGCTTGTAAATATGGATAGGATAGCGTTAGGCTTAAATATGCGCAGTTGGCGTATGAAGTCTAAAATAAGCATAAAAAAGCATCGCGCACAGAGCTAATTTATTAATTAAGGAAGCGCGCTTTAATAGAACAATTAAGAAGTATTTGCACCGATATTTTGATGTGCGCAGCTTGGCGCATAGAAAGTACGAGCTGGGAGTAGAGATGGGCCTGTTTGTTGTGAGGCATTATATACGTGTAATTAAAACTAGTAAGAAAAGCAGTAGGCAGTAAGAGATTGGAGGGGGGGGGGTCTGTTGGGCGATGGCAGCGGAAAGCAGGAGCGAAGCGGAAGGAAAAAAATAAATATTGCTATGAAAAGGAAATTTGTAGCGATTAGGTGCGGTAGCTGGGGGAGGGGGGAGGGTGAAGACGGGAGAGAGCTAGGCGATAGCATGTTAAAGGAAAGAGCGAGTGACAGTAAATGTGTAAATGCGTGTATTTGAAGCGGGTAAGGGGCGGCTGCGGAAAGGCGAGGGTGTTAAGTTATAGTAGTTGGAAGCAGAGAAGGAAAAGCAAGAAAAGTTGTATATAATCATGTGCTTGTAAATATGGGCAGGACAGCGTTAGTCTTAGATATGCGCAGTTGGCATATAGAAATGCGAGGTGAAGTAAAGAGAGATGCGCGTTTGTTATGTTGAAATATGGAGCATGTAAAAGAGAAGAAGTGTAAGAAACACAGTGCACAACTGGGAGGGGAGGGGGACTAAGTGATGGGCACTGTAGTCAGAGAGCGAAGGGCAAGAAAAGAAGGAAATAATCGTATGCAAGTAATTTTAACAGCGGACAGGAGAAAGGGCTCTTTTATTGAAGATATACTATCTATTTGTGTAAATAGAAGCAAGAGCATCGGGGAGTTTAAAAAAAGCATAAAAAAGCATCGCCCACAGAGCTAATTTATTTATTAAGGAAGCGCGGCAACTGAAAAATATTGTTTTTTAGAAGCAGTGCAATAAGTAACAGTTGGTATATATATAATTTACAAAGCCAAAACATTACTATTTTTCGTACAAAGTTTATCACAATTGTTTGCTAGTACTTACGTTGTTGCTGTGAAACTTTTTTCCTGAGCAGTATTTGTCCGCTGTTCGCTTCGGAAAAGGTAACTCGGGCAGCAGACGCTATAGAGAAATGCAGGAAATAATTATTTTTTTGAAACCCATTGCAAACTGCAAAAAATATACGTTTGAAAAATATATAAGTAAACTTACCTATTGAAATATAAGCAGCGTAAATCGAACGTCCAACGATACTGCAGAAGGAGCCCAAAACAACCGCACTCAACGAGGCAAAAGCTTGTTGTGAAAGAGGTCAAGTAACATGTGTTTTGCATGAGAACAAGGTTTCTGTTTAAGTACCTTTGTTTACCATGAGATAGGAAAGTTTGGTGTAATAAAATGCCACGGGCGCAGAGGAACGAAATGCATTGTGTTAGTGTGAAAATGGCCACAAGTGTTAAAAGAACTTGTCTGGTAAGCGTCAATGTGAAGGAAAGGTTAAAGGTGGCCTATAAAATGTAAGGAGTTTCGTTTCTTTAAAATCTACCCAGTTAGTGGGAAATGTAGGCACATTTCTTGAAAATCGAAACAAAGAGTCTTTTTTTGATGTTTGCGACATGTCCCTTTAGAATAATCTTATTTTAGTGTTTAAAAGCATACCAATTTCACTTTGTAATCCTAAATGACATGCACCGAAAGTATTGCGTGAAAAGGACTTGTAGTTAAGCCTTAATGAGAGAAACGTTAAAGGTGAGCTCCTAAATAAAGTATTTTCCTTTTTTACAATGTACGCAATTACTGCGAAATGTAGACACGTTTAGGAAAAATAAAACGTAACGTTTGTAATTGTAAGAACATGCACTTAATATATTTAACGTGTCATATTTAGAAGAAGATATATTTTAGTGGGAAATGTAGACACGTTTACGAAAAATAAAACGTAACGTTTGTAATTGTAAGAACATGCACTTAATATATTTAACGTGTCATATTTAGAAGAAGATATATTTTAGTGGCTGCCTATAGTTGTAGTTGCGGGATGTTAGTTTCTACAAAGCAATAATTTGCATGATGCCACATTTTGCTTTGAAATCGAAAACAGCAGACAAGACGGCGGCAAGTTAACTTATCGTTTAGCACCAGTTAGACATCACGCTGTTCTAAGCCTACTGCAAACTTTCCCACCATAGTGGAAATTGCTCCTAAAGCACACCTTTTTAAGATGGCAGCACTATTCTTTTAAAAGAAACCAATCTCTACATTTGCATGGCGCCTACTACATCAAATACACAAACAGCAAAGAAAAGAAAGTAACACCTCTTAGAGAGCTACATCCAAAGTGCTCGATATTTGCATGGCGCCAACTAAGTATAACAAAAGATTACCCGACTAGCAAGTGCTAAGGACGCATACGCATTGCTAGTAGAGGCATGACATTATTTAAAGGAGTCACTGTGATGCTCTCAATACGGAATAAAAGATGTTAAATGTGCCTTTACTGTAAAAGCCTAGCAGCCTACTTCATAATGATAACCACACGCAGTGCACGCAAATGGGGATAACATTATTTAAATGAGTGGCGCCAATTAAGTATAACAAAAGATTATCCTACTAGCAAGTGCGAAATAAAAAACGTTAAATGTGCCTTTACTGTAAAAGCCTACCAGTGTACTTCATAATGATAACACACACAGCACGCAAAAAGGGATAACATTATTTATATGAGTTGCGCCAACTGAATCTAACAAAAGATTACGTTAAATGTGCCTTTACTGTAAAAGCCTACCACCCTACTTCATAAGAATAACACACACGCACTGCACGCAAACGAGAATAACATTATTTAAATGAGTGGCGCCAAAGGAGTATAACAAAAGATTATCCGACGAGCAAGTCCTTAGGACGCAAAGGCATTGCACAGAAAGAGGCATGACATTATTTAAAATAGTGACTGTCATGAACTCAATACGGAATAAAAAAACGCTAAATGTGCCTTTACTGTAAACGATACCCGCCTACTTCCTAATGAAAACACACACGCAGTGCACGCAAATAGGGACAACATTATTTAAATGTAAGCATTGCATTGACAGGTAACGCTGCCGTCAGGCTTCCGAAAATAGCTACAACGCTAACCATGGCGCCAGGTTAATAATGATAACACGCAAAAAGGGATAACATTATTTAAATGAGTTGCGCCAACTGAGTCTAACAAAAGATTACGTTAAATGTGCCTTTACTGTAAAAGCCTACCACCCTACTTCATAAGAATAACACACACGCACTGCACGCAAACGAGAATAACATTATTTAAATGAGTGGCGCCAAAAGAGTATAACAAAAGATTATCCGACTAGCAAGTCCTTAGGACGCAAAGGCATTGAACAGAAAGAGGCATGACATTATTTAAAATAGTCACTGTCATGCTCTCAATACGGAATAAAAAAACGCTAAATGTGCCTTTACTGTAAACGATACCCGCCTACTTCCTAATGAAAACACACACGCAGTGCACGCAAATAGGGACAACATTATTTAAATGTAAGCATTGCATTGACAGCTAACGCTGCCGTCAGGCTTCCGAAAATAGCTATAACGCTAACCATGGCGCCAGGTTAATAATGATAACACACAAAAAGGGATAACATTATTTAAATGAGTTGCGCCAACTGAGTCTAACAAAAGATTACGTTAAATGTGCCTTTACTGTAAAAGACTACCACCCTACTTCATAAAAATAACACACACGCACTGCACGCAAACGAGAATAACGTTATTTAAATGAGTGGCGCCAAAGGAGTATAACAAAAGATTATCCAACTAGCAAGGCCTTAGGACGCAAAGGCATTGCACAGAAAGAGGCATGACATTATTTTTACGAATCAGCTTGCAAACAATTACACATGATCTTCACAGCAAGCCTGCTCATTCCAAGCTAGCCTCGGAGAAACGAACAGCAAAAAATATGATGCCAAAATAATAAATAAATAAACCAGCAGCTTGACCCATTTATTCACTGTGATGCTTCCGATAATTATAAATGTGCCGGACAACATTATTTAAATGTAAGCATTGCATTGACAGCTAACGCTGCCGTCAGGCTTCCGAAAATAGCTACAACGCTAACCATGGCGCCAGGTTAATAATGATAACACGCAAAAAGGGATAACATTATTTAAATGAGTTGCGCCAACTGAGTTTAACAAAAGATTACGTTAGATGTGCCTTTACTGTAAAAGTCTACCACCCTACTTCATAAAAATAACACACACGCACTGCACGCAAACGAGAATAACATTATTTAAATGAGTGGCGCCAAAGGAGTATAACAAAAGATTATCCGACTAGCAAGTCCTTAGGACGCAAAGGCATTGCACAGAAAGAGGCATGACATTATTTTTACGAACCAGCTTGCAAACAATTACACATGATCTTCACAGCAAGCCTGCTCATTCCAAGCTAGCCTCGGAGAAACGAACAGCAAAAAATATGACGCCAAAATAATCAATAAATAAACCAGCAGCTTGACCCATTTATTCACTGTGATGCTTCCGATAATTATAAATGTGCCTTTACAAAGAAGTGTTTTAAAAGAAATCCCAGCGTGCTTGTTCATTACGAGACAGCTAAAAATAATTACTCATGATGTTCAAAATAATAAATAAATAAACCAGCAGCTTGACCCATTTATTCACTGTGATGCTTCCGATAATTATAAATGTGCCTTTACAAAGAAGTGTTTTAAAAGGAATCCCAGCGTGCATGTTCATTACGAGACAGCTAAAAATAATTACTCATGATGTTCACAGCAAGCCTGTTCATTCCAAGCCAGCCTCAGGGAAAACGAAAGTAATAAAAAAAGCGAAACTGACACTGCCACTGCAGACAATGCTGAGCGCTCCCGAGGTGAAATCTGACAGTGGAAAGGCGCGCGTCTGATTGCTGTCCACTCTCACAAATACGGGCAACATAAGTTGTCGAGCTGACAGCATTCATGCTTCGCATGAATGCTAACGTCAGCTCGACCTAAAAAGGGGATAGACACAACCCAGTTTGTTATAGACCTATCTCCCTGTTGGATTCTTTTACAAAGGTAGCCGGACGGATAATTTTGGACCGTCTTTTGAACTGGGCTGCTGATAATTCTATTCTATCAGATTTGCAATACGGTTTCCGGTCTGGTCTGGGAACAGTAGAACAGGGCCTAAAACTTTTGATGCTGGTGGGGAAGTACACAAGGGCCAAGAAAGGGAATCTATTTCTGGCCTTTGTGGACCTCTCTGCCGCATTTGACTGTGTGATTCATTCTAAGTTGTGGTCTTTACTGGGACAAATAGGTGTTGATGAAAATAATATTTATTTTCTAAAGAGTTTTTATTAGGATGCATCCGCTCGCGTTCGCTACGGCTTGACGGGGGAATGCATTGCCAAAATCCCAATTAGGAGTGGAGTCAGGCAGGGTTGTGTACTGGCTCCATTCCTTTTTAATTCGTACATAAATGGTTTGGAGGGAGTTTTGTGCAGAGATAGCTCAGATCCACCATATGTAGGCAGCCGTCCAATCCCGGCCTTTTTGTACGCAGACAACGCCGTGTTGATGTCTCGTACCCAAGTGGGTCTTCAGCGCACAGTGGATAGTTTTACCCTTTTCATGAAAGATCTGGGGTTAAGGGTAAACTCTTCTAAAACATTCATCATGCGCTGTGGTAAGAACGTTAAGATCAAAAGGGCTATTTTTAATGCAGGACAGAAGCTCAAGGTATCTAAGCAATTTTCATATTTAGGTATTTTATTTGCTCAGAATGAGACATGGGCGCAAGCAGTAGCAGCCAAGAAATTGGCGATGGTACTTTCTACTGCGGCCCTTAAATATTTTGCCAAAAAGCTGGGTATAAGACCACCTGCTGAGTTAATTAAGATCTTTAAAGTTAAATGTGTATCTGCTGCAACTTACGGGAGTGGGGTGTGGGGTTTTACAGACCCGACTCCTATGCAGGTAGTTGAAAACTCTTTCCTGAAATACATACTTGCTGTACCTAGTGGTACCTCAAGTTATATCTGCCATGCAGAATTAGGCCTTACATTTATATCCGATTTGATTAAGCTTGAGCCTGTGCTTTTATGGCACAGGCTTTGGACCGAAGAAGAAGCAAAGCTCAATAGGGATATCATGACAGATATTTTGAAACTTGAGGGGGCTATGAGGATTCAATGGCTGAGCTACGTGTTCAGGTTTTTCAAGGATCTTGGCAAACCTGAATACTTTTTAAATCCTATTACTATCTCACCCATTTCTAGAAAGGATCTGAGGAGAGAGGGCTTGACTCTGTTAGACACTGTAAGAACAACAACAGAGATCTTAAAACCAACTGGCCTGCAACATCAACTGATATTAACTCTTTTTAATATTCAATCCTATCTGGTTTGTGTTCCTGGTAACTATGATAGATTGTTATTATCTCGCTTCAGGTTGGGAATCTTTCATAGATTAGTTAGCTTATCAACTGTAAATGATTGGTCGCGAGACTTGCAGCCCTGTCCTTGTGATGATGTGTCACCCCAAAGCACCATGCATGTTTTCTTATTTTGTAAATTCTATGCATTCATCAGGCGTGGGATCTTACTGCCCTTTTTAAGACAGATGGGTTTGCGCCAATGGCGCCCTGCCTTGCTAAGTATACAATACTTGGATAATGAACGAGGGGGTTTTATAACTACACTCTTCCTGAAAAAAGTGGTATATCACAGAAAGTCTGTGATCATGTAGAGCACTTTATGTATAGTGTGGTCGCCTTGATGGAATTCTTCCATTTTTCGAATTGCTGTATATGTTTTATATTCCATTTTTCTTACTTTTTAACTTGATGACATTGTAAAATTAATTGTTGTATGATTACTTTTTAATATGTATGCTTTTATGATTGCTTTTTAACAGTCGAATAAAGCTATTCTTGATCTTGACTGCAGACCCCGATCAAGCGGTTCTAGCCTTCAAGGGTCTTATATAAGCTAGTCTCAATTTCTTCTCAAAATCACTTTAGCTACTGCTTCATGCACTACATTGATCCTGATTTTGATTGATTCAGGTGCATTCATCTGTTTTGTTGACAGGATATTTGCAAAGGAAAAAATTATTTATGTTTGAGACAAAAATAGAGAGGAAACAAGCACAGCAATCAATGGTACACCACTTACCTCAAGAAAAGTATGCCATGAAACTGAATCCCTTGCTATAGCAACAGAAATAGGGCACTGTGAGCACATTCCATTGGATCTCATCGATTCTTCCAACTTTTTTGGTGTGCTAGGTACTACTTGGTTTCGAAAACACAATCCAGAAATTGATTTGCAGTGTCCCAATTTGAGTTATCATTACTACTGTAAAAGGCATTGCTTACTTCGAAGACAGATCACTATCATGTAACCACTTGTTTGTTGTGCTACAACTGGTACAGAAACCTCATATCGGTCCTTGCCAGAAACATATAAAAAATTTCCAGACATTTTTTGTGAAAAGGAGGAGAAGCCTGCTAGAGCTCCTCCTTTTTTTATGCCTCAACCTAATGGGAAGCTTAGACCTTGTATGAATTGCAGAGAGTTGGGCACTATTACTATTAAAAAGATGTTATTCACTACCATAAACCTTTATTCTGCTGGTTACAATTACATTTATTTATAAAATTAGACCTTCCAATGATAATATTTGGTAAAGATAAAAGTAGATAAATCAAAAACCGCATTTAATACTCGCTACGGTCACTACGAGTCTGTGGAGTAGCAATTTGGTCCCTGCAACGATCCATTAGAGCTTCCACACTTTTTTAAGACATTGTTCATGACATCCTAAACACCTACATCATTGTTTACTTGGCTGGTAGCTTGATTTTTTCTTATTCTATGAAAGAACAAAGAAAAAATGTTAAAGAAGTGCTGCAACATTTACCGAACCATGCCTTTTTTAAGTTAGAGAAATGTACTTTAGAAGCATATTCCATTTTATTCACAAGCTTTGCTATTTAAGATGAGGGTATTAGTAAGGACTCCCAAATAGTCACTTATGTTCTGTGTGTGTGTGTGTGTGTACCCCTGCTGGCCATTGCGGTAGGAGCGGCTGCTCCACCTTTGAGCACTGGCTAACTCTTTCTAGCCCACTTTCTCCTCACCGTTGTAAATATATATTTCCTTAATATGACCCAGAGAGGAATAGGCACAGTGACTTGAATGAGTACCTTCTGTCCCCAATATGGGTGTAATTCCAATCTTATAACTCTGACACTGGCCATTGATTTGTGACACATTTAGTATTTGTCGGTTTGGAAACCCAACAAAAAACATGTAATATTCAACGCACGAGGATAGTGTTAGCCAGTTACAGCACTATATTAACTAATGCCACTTGGCATATCACTTTGCGTGTATTATTACTGCTATGTTTATTATTTATCAAATTGAAGATCACTTTGAAGTTAAACTACACATTTCATTTAATTCTTGCACTTGCAATGTAATTTACTGATTTAGATTATTATGTATGTGCAGTCTGTCTTCTATGAAAAGTTTAGACACCGTTAACATGAAATGCATAATGTCTTCTATGTCTATGGACTTTACAGGAAATGCTTTTAAGTTCACCTTCACTTCCGGGTCACTGTATGACTTTTTGACAAAGACTGTGTTGTTGAAACGCGTCAAAGTCAATAAATACGAACTTTGCCGCTAATTGTAAATCCCGAGTGCGACTTTTCTTGGGCTGCAGCAGCGCAAGGCGATTGAAATATATATATATATATATTTTTTTTTTTAACAATTGTGGCAACTAGTGTACAACTTACCAAGTGTAAGGTCCCTTTTAATGGAGTTCAGATTAACAATAGGTTTTTGACACATTTGAAACTCACTTTCACCTTTTCTCTGGGTTTGATTGTCTTTATGTGCCCTGGGGGCTATTTTGTCTCGAAGGGATCTCAAGACCCTACGCCAAGTAGTCTTATTTTGTTGCAAGCTTTCCTTTATTGAATGCAATTACACTACTGACAATTAGGAGTTTATGCAATTAAGGAGGCAACTTCTCATTGGAGGCATTATTTGGAAGGAGCAAGATTTCTAGTCACAGTATGGATGGACCCTAAAAATGTAGGATTCTAGAAGTTGATTAAATGCACTAATACCCAACATGCCAGTTGGATGTTTTCTCTCAGTTTCAATATGTTGTTATTTCTACACCAGGAAAAAGACACAGAAATGTTGAGATCTTCTCCAGCAGAGGTGACCTAAGTGAGACAAGCTCAGAGGCATCCAACATCCATGCAATTAAAATCACAGTGAATAACATTTGGCAGAAGTGAAAATAGCATTGCATTCTGTAACTTCGTAACCATGAACTCGTGAAGATTGACAAGTTTGAACAGAACTGGATGAATTGCTGCATCACAAGGGAAACTACACATTCCTAGAGAAGATATTAGGGAAAAAAATTCATTTATGTCATGATGTCCTGTCTCTAAAATGTCACCCAAGGACAATTTGGAGAAAGGAAAAATCTTCATCTGGTACAAAGACATTTGTGTAAGCAGCACAGATGAAGGAAATGTGTGACGTGGTCAAATCAACCCTACTCATCAAAAACCTTTAGGATTATTAGTCCTTCTGCCTACTCCTAAAAGACTGTGGAGAAACATTTCAATGGATTTTATCTGGGATCTTCTGCTTTCAAAGACACTACTAGAGGTTTTCACAAAGTATGTCCATTTTGCACCTCTACCTTCCTGCTGCGGATTATTATAGTTTTCCTACAAGACACTGTCTGTCTACTCGCTTTAACTTAGAGTGTTATAACCAACGGAGCTTCTCAATTTGTGTCTAAGATCTGAACAGTATGTCTGAATGGATTGGGTACAATAAACTATAAATCCCCCGGCCATGCCGCCAGGTGGTCAGACTAGGCAAGAACAGTGGATCCCATGACAGCCAATTGTAGGATGTGCTTATAACAGTTCACTGGATGATTCTTTGGGTGGCTCAGTTTTTTTGAGTTTCCATTCACAATTACTACCCGAC
This sequence comes from Lissotriton vulgaris, assembly GCF_964263255.1. Classification (NCBI taxonomy): domain Eukaryota; kingdom Metazoa; phylum Chordata; class Amphibia; order Caudata; family Salamandridae; genus Lissotriton; species Lissotriton vulgaris. The sequence goes on along the minus strand of NC_141696.1, from coordinate 441,253,425 downwards.
TCAGTGCCACCCATAGGTTTCCTCCGTGACAGCACTTTTGGAGTCAATAGCAGCCCTACAGGCAGGTACATTGCTTCATTAGCATTAAGCGAAAGCCATCTTCAAAAGATTGGCTGATTGCCAACGTCAGTCGGTCTTCTCCATTGTATGCTATTGGTGATGAGGTATGGCTTTCCACTTGTTTCTGTTTTTCACATCCCTTTTCTTCACTCCAAATGTTTGCCTAAATTTGTGGGACCATTTCCTACAAGTCAGTTGGCAGGACACGGGGAAATGTGCTTGACTTTCCCAGTCACAAGTGTATTCATCTGATATTTCACACAGCAGCACAATAAAAACTTTGGCTAGCGCTACAGCAAGTACTGGCAGAGTTACAGTCACAGTGTTATATTAGCTGCTGCAGGAGTTAGTGAGGCTCCTCCAAATTATAATTCATGCATCCCCTGTGACGTTGGGTTTAACTAGGCGTGTGGCAGGTCTGCCAGGAAGCGAATCGAGCACTGATTGAGGTACGTTTAGTGCCACGGGCCCATCAGATACCAGTAGTCTTAACGTTCTTTTCTGCCCCGTTTAATGACAGCTATTGTTGCTTACCGGACGATTAAACTGATTTATTACATTGCAACTAATTTCGGTCTGATTTACATTGTATTGTAATTGCATTTATATAGCGCTTACTACCCCTGACGAGGCATTGAAGCACTTTTTCGGTGAGTAGCACTCTACTCCAAGACCCAGAAGGGATAAGTGCTGAATTAGTATAGTGAAAATATGAAATTTATTTGAGTGGTGGATATGTTAGGGAGTTATTTGGATTAAGAAGGATAGTGGAGGGATAGAGAAGGGAAAAAAATTGCATTTATATAGCGCTTGCTACTCCTGATGGGGTGTTGAAGCATTTTTTCGGCAAGTAGCACTCTACTTCGGAACCCATAAAGGATTAGTGTTGAATTAGTATAGTGAAAATATGAAAGTAATTTGAGTGGTGGAAATGTTAGTTATTTGGATTAGGAAGGATAGTGGACGGATAGAGAAGGCAAAAAGATTTGCATTTATATAGCGCTTGCTACCCCTGATGGGGGGTTGAAGTGCTTTTTTCTGCAAGTACCACACTACTCTGGAACACATACAGTGTTAGTCTTGAATTAGTATAGTGAAACATGAAAGAAATTTGAGTGGTGGATATGCTAGTTGCTAGTCAGTTATTAGGATTGAGAAGGATAGCGAAAGCGTACATATGATCCCCAGTTACTCAGGGTACCCTTTTGGAGTATTGATGTGCTGAATTTCGTGGGGTATCCCAACACGTGATCTAAGAAGGTGGTTCCTGCAATTCTGATTGCAGAACACATCTTCTTGCGACCTGCGACTGGTGCAAGCCCCAGATTAAGCTCCCAGGTGGCCTTCCTTCTTCGAGGCTACCACTCGATAGCACGGAGGGGGAAAGCAGCCTTGTTCGGTATATGTTTAAGTGCTTACGTACACTGCATGTGCCCTGAAATGATGCTATCTTTGTATTTTAATGTAGAGTTCTAATCAAAGTCCAATTACAAGTGTTTCCTACCTGGAAGACATTTTGAACTCACTGTCCTGTCCAGTTCCTACGATAAATCTTCCCACCTAAATATTTGTATTCACTATATTTTATCACACGGCTTTTCACTTTAAAACACACTTTGCAGGTATGACAACCCCTTTTTTACAATCACCGTTCAAGATGTAAACTATTTGCTACTCCAGCCATAATACTTCTATGAAATTACTTTTCACAGATACAGTATGATCCAGTCCTGACAATTACCTTTGAAACCAGTGCCTAGTGGCCAAAACGCATCAACACATAAACAAGGATGGCCAACAGACATCTTTCCATTGAATGGATCCAGCTTCAAATATTTTAAGCTTAGGAGAGTGATACATCACTAGACTGATAAGGTGCCCAAGAAGGACTGGCTTTTATGACTCTCTATTGGTACATGGCTATATTTTACAACTTTTTTTTTAGCATATTAACCGAGACACCATAATTCCCTTACAGAGTCCCTATTAGCTTCTGTGATACATTCTGTGAACTAAAACGATTTCCAATGTATTTGTTTCTTCTTTAGCCTCACAAATGGCAGGCACTTGGCGAAGGGGTCTGGATTCACAAACAACATGTGCTGTATACTCTACATGACTGATCTTTTGTAATAGTCGTTTTTAATTCCAAAACAGCTTGCTAACATGTGAGTTTTTGTATATTTGCTCTCTAGTTCTTTTCTTAGAATATCTTAATAGATTAATGGTCAGTAGAGTACATTGTAATATAACTGATGTCCATTTGCCAGTGTCCTGGTGCTTCCTGCTCCTTAGTTAGGACCCAGCCTCCTGTATATGAGAACATCAATGTGGAACATTCATGAAGTATGCTTCTATTATACATCAAAAAGTCCATTACGAGAAAGCTTCACATCCGCTCTCTGACCAGCCGATATGCAACACAACAGGGTGACTTTGTTGTTCAATGGTGCAAGCTGGAGTGATTCTTTGTGAAAAAATTAAAGAACAAGGTTTGACTGTCACTGGATATGGAGGGGAACCCATAAAGAAAACAGCTCGTAAGAACTGTAGCACACCAGAGCAAAGTCTCTATGGAAGTTATTCGAACAATTCAATCGTTATCAATGCAAAAATGTTAAATGTTGTTCTTTCCATTCAAAAAGTATGCTAAATGACACAGAGAACTCCACAAAGTGATCCAAATCCACGTCGAGATTTCAATATTCAATCTTTATTCCGAATTCACACAGCAGCTGATGCACGTTTTGCCCAACAGGGTTTCCTCAAGGCTTTTGGAAAGAATAATTCTTTCACCAACTGTGGATTGCACAACCAAAATTCAAATAATGTCAATGTCAATAAAGAATGTCCAGAAATGTTATATCTTTCTTTTGTTTCTTCTTTATTCAATTTTCTTTTAAGCAGCCAACGCGTTTCGTTCAACAGAACTTCATCAGGGCTGTAAAAACATTTAAAAACATCACTTGTAATAATAGCCAATTAAAATCATGTCATACTTCAGTCATCATTTTTGTCATTTTGCAACAGAAGAAAATCCTTCTTACAAAATAGATCTCTAATCCTAAGGACTTACTCTAGACTTGTAAATTTGTGAACTATATGTCAAAGCACATAGATGTATCATTAATACAATGCAACAACATTGTCCGAAAACCATATTAGATTATATATATACACATTTCTAAAAACTCTCCATAGTGGAGGGAATCCATTTTGTTCTCTCATTTTTGCACTGTATCACTATTTACAAAATACATTCAGATTGGAAAAATGTCTTTATGTAGTTCCTGGTATTTAAGGAGGAGACAGATTACGGTGTTCATTACTTTTCCAGATTATATTCCGTTTTAAAATTGCAATATTTTCTACATATTTCGGATTTTTAAGAACATGCAGCCTATACAAACTTTGTTTTTTCCCCCACACAGAGTTTCTTTAGGAACAGCATCTTTGAAACATAATTTTGTCCTTTAGGCATGGTTATTGTGATCCCTCCCCTCTCTCCATATTAAGAGAAAAGGGGGGGGGGTAGGGGGGGGGGGAGAGAGAACTTTGCTAAGGAACCGTGCAATTAATAGCAACATAATTTTTGTGACCCCACCCGTCTATTCGTTGTTAGGAAAAGGGGGGGAGAGGAGGGGGAGGAAAAGGGGGGAGGTGGACCTTGCTGGAAACTAGTGCAATCAGTAGCAATATTATTTCTTCAATGAAATAGAGTCTCAATCAGATATGTATCTTATACCGAGAGTCATAAAAAGCTATACAAAGAGATATAGTGCAATCTATTTGAAGGGAATAACGTGTATAGTGGATTGCTATCATATGTAATCCGAAAACCTTAATACAATGGTATGTTCATAGTCATGGGGCCCCATCTGCCCACCCAAAAAACTTTAGTCAAGAAACTGCAATGACTTATACCAGACTTGGTGCCTTACCGTGCTGGCTGTGTCCAATGTGCACAGGCATCACATCACATTTTTCTGTTAAATACATCCAGGTCAGTGACAAAGGCTATTGTGCCTAAACAGTAAAAAGTATACATATGTAAGAGAAATGTTCTTAAATTAAACCATACACATTATATGCATGCATTTTCAGGCCTACAGGGATATCTTGATCTCATGGTGCAGGCGGTAATCCCTACCCATCAACGTTTTTCTTAATGGTTTTCTTTGTAAGGACAACATAATTTTTCACACATTTTGTGTGTTCTCCCATTTAACATCATGTCGAGTGTATGCCTCATGTTATTATTTACAGATGAGCACACAATAGTTCGCTCCCTTTTCTACATGTTTACAAGTTTATAATTGTTCTACACTTGGCGATTTTTTGGAGCAATCAAGTATATCTCAGTTTTGGCAAACCACTGTTCAATTGCACAAAAGTGGTTGCATGTATTCAGTCTATTTCTAAATTAACGTGTTAGAGAATACACGTACAGCCACACCCTCTAAAATATATTCTTCCCTGGTACGCATGCGACACATATTAGTCATTTCCTAGCAGCCAAATTATGGATTTAAATATAAGAGTTTTAAGAACGTAACACACGCATCCTGTCTCTTGAAAAGTAAGACATAATTTATGCACGGCCCTACGTCGACATTCGGTTTTTCTTAACAAATCGGCTGTGTGTTATAACCCAGTATGTAATTAAGTGTCCATCAAGCCTCCCAAACGATACTCCCCGCACACCACTACATCTCTGTGTGCCTTCTTGGTACAAATTATAAATAGATACAATGTAATACCTTCGTAAAGAAGCTCCCAAACAATAACATGTGTTAAATATCCCTTCACTTTTAAATCAGAGGCATGTTGTGGACAAATGTTACTGAGTGCTTACTGCCTCGCCACATTCAAATTGGGGGAATGTTATATACGAGTGTAAAATAACATCTCCGTTGATCTTCCCCGGTATTATTTCAAACTAGGTGCTTTATCTCTATGTGTCTAAGCATTTTGTGAACAAATATAAAGTAGCACATTCGTCCCAGGCTCCCCACTGTTGCTACGTGCTTAACAATCTGTCACACCCTGCTACCATTACAAGCTCGACGCTTTGTCTCTATGCGTCTCCATTAAGCATTTTATGAATGAATACACACTAGCACCCTCGTCACAGGCTCCCCACTATTACTACATGCTTGGCGTTATCTCGCCTTTTGCCTCCCGTATCCACTATTTATTTTTCAAGCCGCATGTCCCTTACTTACTGTAGTATGTAATGTATTTCCTATATTTACTCTGTGTTACTTTAAGGAACGTTTTACATGTATTCTACTTTGTGTTCTTAGAATACTGCTGTAAGAATGTTAGTTCATTACGAGCCTGCTTCCCTTGATTCCTGGTCGTGGGTTTTACTTACTGGAAATAAATCTATAAATGATTTAGCAAAGACTTGGCTTCCTTGAATCATTGCCTTCAAGAACCTTACTACATTTATTGGCGACGATTTACGAAGGTTCTTCAACTTTAAGAAACTGAGACCCACCGACAATAAGCCCTTAACGGCTTTTGACGCCTTCAAATACCGCTGTGACTACGGAGATACAACGCGGAAACAACGTGAACTAAAGGAAAATCAAATTTATTTTTCTCTTCTCACGTTCAACATCCGGAACTGTAAGTTTTATTTTATTCATTTTCTTCGGATACTTTTACTGCAACCGTCAGTCACTTACTCGTTGTCGTTTGAACTTGAGCTTTATTCCATGCTCGCGACTCTATCCTTCAGCTCGCGTCAGCTCAGTCTTTCTTCAACAACGTCATAACACGCATTAGCGTGTGTCTTCATCACGTATCAAGCGGTGCGTGCAACGTCATCACGTCACGTCGGCGGCCATTTTGCGCATCCGAAAAAGTGCGCTTTGGTTTTTACTTCATATAATTTCACGGAGGTTACTTTCAACTCGTTATTTATTTAACGCCAACCTAAATATTCAATTTTCTTTGGAATTAAAGACCGATTCGTCATACAAGTAAGATATTTATTTTTCTTAATGGCTTCAGCTAACAACAATAATAACAATGGAATTGTTGCTCCACCATCATTTTTAGTTGTTCCTGGCAAACCTCCTACGCCCTGGCACAAATGGTTACGTGTATTTACAAATTACTTGGAGGCAATAGATGCTTTAGAATATCCTGCTTCAAGAAAAAGGGCTATTCTTTTTAATCACCTGGGTGATGCAGGACAACAATTGTTCGACAATTTGACTGTTGTTCAAGCTCCAGCTGATGATGACACTTGGAATGTATATACTGAAGCCTTAACTCGCCTTGGTAAACAATTTAAAGATGATCAATCTGTCATGGTAGAACGTCATGTTTTTTTTAAAAGGAAACAATCTCAAGAAGAGTCAATAGAAGATTACTTAGCAACTTTGCGTGTTCTTGCCTCTAAATGTGATTTTGGTACTTATATTGAAACTGCTTTGCGTGACCAATTAGTTTTTAATTGCTTCAACAAAAAGATTCAGGAGCGAATCTTAACATGCAAAAATCCTACTTTGGATGAGGTTATTGTTATTGCGAAAAGCATCGAATGTTCTGTTGTTTCATCCAAAATTTTAGCTGAAAATAGTGCTTCTTCTTCAACAGTTTGCAATGTCTCACAAGCATCTAATGATAATTGTAATGTTAATGTTGTTTCTAATCGTCCTGGTGGTAAAAAAAAATTTGAACAAAAATCTAACACATATTGTTACAGGTGCGGTTCAAAATTTCATATTGGAAACAACCCTAAGTGTCCAGCACAAGGTAAAAGGTGTTCAAATTGTAAACGTATTGGTCACTTTTTTGCATTATGTCGTTTACCCAAAGACAAGACAAAAGTTAATATGGTGTATTCTGAAGAAGAAATTTGTGATGCTTTAAATGTTTCTTCCTTATCGTATATTCAAATTAATGCTTTGGTTGACTTGAATGTTAAAGGTCCCATTTGTAAAATTTCAATTGGTGTGCAAACCATACAAGTTATGGCAGATTCGGGATCACCGATTACTATCTTAGATGAACATACTTTTCAGTGTTCCTGGGATAACACAAAGCTATTTCCCAAAGCTTTTGGGGGATTTGATATAACCATGCATGGTTATTTTTCTGACAACATTGACTTCAAAGGAAGAATAATTTTTACTAAAATCTATGTTGCTCTTAACGGAAGAGACATTTTAGGTTGGCAGGATCAAGCCAGGGTTGGCATTATTTTAAAGCCCGGTCACCCCGAACCTGTTGATTTGGGTGATTTTCCTATTTTTGCAATTCTTGATAATTGCAATGATCCTATTTTGTGCAATGTTTTAGAAAGATACAAAGGGGTTTTCGAGGACAAGATTGGTTTGGTAAAAGATTTTGAACATACCATAAAATTAAAAGAGAGAGTTTGTCCTGTTATTCAAAAGGTGCGTCCTGTTCCCCTATCAGTTAAACATGACTTGAGGAAACATATTGAATCTTTAGTAGCTCAAGACATCATCTGTCCTGTTGATTCCTCAGAATGGGTTTCTGCTGCCGTGGTCGCACGAAAACCTAATGGTGATATTCGTTTGTGTGCAGACCTTCGGGTTCTTAACCGCAATATTGTTGTTGATGTGCATCCCCTGCCTAAAATTCATGATATGCTTGCGAATATTGGTAGTAGCAAGTATTTTTCTACTATTGATTTGCGCTCAGCGTATCACCAGATTCCCCTTTCTAAAGAGTCTCAACCTTTGACAACTTTTGTTACACCTTTTGGTGTTTACATGTATAAAAGACTTCCTTTTGGGCTTGCTTCCGCAGCTAGTATTTTTCAAAGGTTAATGGATACCATTTTTAATAATTGTCCTGGAATTCAAGCGTTCCAGGATGACATCCTGGTTCATTCTGAATCTCTTGATCAACACTACATTCTAATGGAATATGTCCTAAAAACTTTACTTAATTATGGTCTCACAGTTAACAAAAAGAAATGCCGGTTTCTAGCAGATGAAGTTGACTATTTAGGCCACAATCTTTCTAAGGATGGTATTAAACCTAAGTCTTCCCTGTTAGAAGCCATTAAGAATGCTCCTTGTCCTTTAGATAAAGATTCTCTGCGAGCGTTCCTAGGATTAAGCGAGTATTATGCTCGTTTTGTCCGAGGTTATGCTCTAGTCGTTCAGCCTCTCAGAGACCTTTTGAAAAAACATGCTAAATATGTTTGGTCTACTGATTCACAAATGGCTTTTGATTCAATTAAAAATATGATTCTCTCTGCTCCAGCCATCAAACCCTTTTCTCATGGGGTACAGAGTATCATTACTGTTGATGCCAGTTCCCGAGGTTTGGGAGCAGTCCTGAGTCAAATGATTAAAGGTGAAGAATGTACCATTGCCTTCGCTTCACGTTCTTTAACTTCTGCTGAGGCCAACTATAGTACCATTGAGCGAGAGGCATTAGCTTGTTCATGGTCTGTAGAGAAATTTCGTATGTATATTTGGGGAACAAGATTTCATTTGTACACAGACCATAAACCCTTAATTTACATGCTTGGGGAAAGCTCGTCTAATAGAGCCTCCTCTCGTTTAGTTAGATTATTGGCACGTCTACAAGAGTTCAATTTCGAAATTAAATATTTGCCTGGTGGAAAAAACATCCGGGCAGATTGTTTGTCACGCATTCCTTTACCTACTCAAGAATCTGTCAGTTCCGATCTGGAGTGTGTCTTTTCAATTGATGATGCCCTTCGAGATTTTAAATTTACTAAACATGATTGGTTGCAGGGTATGGAGAATGATTCTTGTCTACAAAATGTTAAACGTTTTTTAATTAAGGGTTGGCCTATGGATAGGAGTATGTCTATGGAGGAGAAACATTATGAACAAGTTGCTTCTGAGTTGTCTGTTTCGGGTGATATTTTATTCAGACAGGACAAGTTTGTCCCTCCTTCCGGCATCAGACAATCTATTATTTCCTTAGCTCATGAGGGTCATCCAGGCATGACAGGTACTACTAATAAAATTAAATCCATTTATTGGTGGCCTGGTATTGATAACCAAGTTAAGTTGTTCGTCAATCAATTGTGGAATTTTAGTTTACGAGCTGAACATCATCTGTGCCAGCTTGTCACCCACGTACAACGCGCACGATAGCCATTTTTAGGTATCATGGTCTCCCTGTCCACGATCTATCGCCAGCACGCCCCTCTGACCCAGCAAGCATCCTCCGCGCACCCTGGCTCCCCCTCCCTCCCTCTCATGAGCATAACCCTTCTGCATGACCCTGTCCTTGGGAGTCACGCCTGCGCCTGACCGGCACCTCCTCTCCTTCCATGAATGCCCCTCTGTTGATAAGCCTTCCCTCCGCGCTCGATTGTCCACGCAGCATGAATACCACTCCTTTGATGACCCCTTCCCCCGTGTCCGGCTGTCCACACAGGTCCGAGGCCATCGCCTAAGCCGGGAGATATCATTTACTACCCCTTATTGTATGAAGTCGCTCCTCTTCAAAGGACACACTGTTGATCATGGCCTCCCCACCCCATGGGATACAATCAGGCGCACACATCCTAAGAATCGGCGGAACACTCAGCCGTGTGATAGCCCCCTCCTGTTATCAACAGGGTGAGGACCTCTATTGTGGATGTATGTGGGGGGTGGGCTTGACACAAGGATTATGGGGACGTCATTTCATAAGTTTAAAGAGTCTTTTATGCAATAAAGAATGCTCACATGTCATAAACCAGGATATAAGAGGCCAGGCCTCAGAGAGGCTGATAGAGCACCTCGAGACGATACCTTGTTGTCTGATCTGATGTGTTCTGCTCCGTCGGAATAAAACTTCTGTTTCCTGCCTTCTGGTCTCCGGCGCCTGCCTCACTGCTTGGTAATTTAAATGGTACAAAGGCGGTTAGCGCCGGGCAAATCTTGAAAAGGGTCATAGCCCTACCTTTTTCCACAATTGGCGTCCCAAAGCGTGGGGCCCATCAGTGACACGTGGATCCAGTGGGAGAGGTCCCGACGACAGAGTGAACGACTGCAACGATCGGGAGAGCTCGTGTCCGATAGACCCTCGTCTGACAGCCGATCATCCGACCTTCACTAGTTCCGAACAGACCTCTCTCGAGTGATCTACGGTCCTGACTGGGAACCATCAGGAGTGCCACGAACATCACGAAGAAGAGAGGACGATCGGGCGCTGGATTCGGAAGACAGGAAACCATCCATGCGGTCCGGGTAAGGTCGTGTAAACACGACAAATTGAGAAATGATTGTTTGATTTGGATAATACTAGTATTACGATTTGTTGATCCCTCTGGAGATTCACCGTCTGCAAACGGAGAAAACAACAGGCTCTCTCTTTGCAAACAGTGAAGGATAGGTAACGCAGACTTTTGTCCCCATTGTAATCCGTCGTGCCTATCTTCCTCCCCCACTGTTTTCCCGAACTGTCGTTCGTGGATTGTTGTCTGGAGATTCTCTGTCTGCAAACAGGGAAGAACAAGGTCTCTCTTTGCAGGTAGAGAAAGAGTGGGTAACGCAAAACTTTAACACGTCGTACCCACTTATTCTCCCCATTGATTGTTTGATTGACCGTACATTAAGTGTTCGGTATTGGTTCTTTTGAGGTATTCACGGCCTACAAACAACGTAGAATAGAAATATTCTGTCTAGTCTTTGTCCGCCGTGATAAGATAGGTAGTGCAGACCTTTGTCCCCGTTGTAACCCGTCATGCCTATCTTCTCCCCACTGATTGGTAGCCTGTACAGCCCGGACCGCTTATTAGAGATGAACCATCCAGCCCCACTGGAAGGCACCCCTAATAAGGACATGTTCACCAAGCATGGACTAGTCGCTATAGCTTATACTAAGCTATGGCATAAATATACAAAGAAGAACCCCGAAAGTCAGTGGCCACTGATAGGTTCCTTTGATGAAAATAAAATAAAAACATTGGAAATAGCGCTCCAGAAAAATAAGACCACGCCCACTATGCTCGATAGTATTGGCATGTGGCGCAAAGAAACGGAACAACGAAAGAAAAGAGAAGAAGCAAAAATAGGGAAAGAATTACGAAAGGCAGCCCACCTACCTGCTAAGCAACTAGAAGAAGAAATAAAAGAAAGAAAAGAAGCTGCACAAAACCAAGAATCAGGGTTGACAGGTCAATGCCCTGTTAGGACCCCCTCTGCGCTCTACCCTGAATCGCCCTCGAAACAATAGACGAACGATGAGTTACTGCTAGGTCCCCCAATCATCTACATGCCCCCTCCATATGCTCCCTGCCAACAACACCTGCAGGCCCAGAGTACGAGCGAGAACGGCCTTAGCGCTAGCGCGCCAGCCCTCACGGCCTCCGCACCAGCCACCTTAGCAGCACCGACAGATGCCCCCGAGGCTAGCGAGCACCCACCAGCCAGACCAAACAGATTGAGCAAAGATGAACGGGATGGGATTGACAAAATAGCAAAGACATTAGTAGAACGAAGGGAGAGCGAAGAATACACAATGAACATGTATAATTCGCATGCCGACAGCCACAGGCGGCATTTCATTTTGCGATTCAGCTACCACACCCTGAACGCATATGAGGATAGGTATCAAAGTAAGGGCCCCGCTAAACTGACAACGCTGTATAGGAAGATTGATGTTGGAGATGGGACTGAACGTGAGGCGACGGAGCTCTTTATGCAGACGCTTGAGGTCTTCCGCCACCTCACGGAACAAAAACCAGAAGTCAAGGTTACAGTCCCTGAAACGACCTCAGTAGAAGTAGCCAACACTATGATGCCCATCAGAGAGGCGGCCCCTTACTGGATCCCGCCACGTGGCCAGGGAACAAGCGATGATATTAATCACACAGATGCAAAAGGAAGGGTTGTGTACAATTGGGTTTACCAACCATGGGACCGACAAGATATCCTAACCTTTAAACAAACTCTGCCCGATTTAAGAAAGAACCCGACAGCATTCTATACCGAATTAGGCACAGCCTTAGGTTCGACGATAATGACTTTAGCGGACATTGACTTGTTTTTCGGGTTATGCCTGCCAGCTGACGTGTGGAAGCAAATCCGGAAGGCTGACCACACAGATCTGTTTGGACATACCTGGGACCAACTCAGTGAACTAGATAGACAGCGAGAGCCTGGAAGGAAACCAGTAAAGGACATATTAGAACTCCCAGATAAATTAGTTCAGAAGTTAAAGACACTGATCCCAGAGAAAAAGGTAGATTGGTCGATAGTCACGGCCTGTCGTCAGAAAACCCAGGAAGATGTGTCAGAATACTTCTCCCGATTCGAGACAGTGTTCTCCGACTACAGTGGCCAAGACATGACCACCGCAACCGGACAACACCTGTTTGTACAAAATTATGTAAAGGGCCTATCACAAGAGGTCTCCCAAGAACTGCAGACGAGTGAGAGTAGTTGGGGGGCCTCCAAACCCGCAGCTATCCTTCAGATGGCTCAGTATTACGAGCACCAGAAGAATGAGAATGATAGGGCGTCCGAGAAAAAGAAGAAAGATTTGAAAGAAAGGGTGATGATAGCCCAGATACAAGGTATAGCGGTAGGACGGGAACACCAAAGGGGGAACTACCAATCGACCACCCCCAGAAATCCACCTCCTAAAGATCACACCCCAACACCCCACACTGGACGTAGAGACATTAGCGATGACCAATGCGCCTTCTGCAAAGGATTCGGCCATTGGAAATCCCAGTGTCCGGTTCTGCTAGAGATGAACAGAAATAGGGACCCCAGGGATGTGGCGGGCGGTCCGAGAAATAGAGGACAAGGACGAGGGCACACAAACGACACCAACAATGACAGATCAGGGAGATTGAACACATTTGACCGCCCCCGACAGAACCAATATCAACTATCCGACGGTGAGAGTGCCCCCGATTTTGCATAGGACTGCCAGGGGCAAGGGAGGGATCCAGTCGAGCTCTGTGTTGACCAGCAAGGTCCTTATGTCACCGCTAAGGTCCTGGGTACAGAGTCTCCATTTTTGGTAGACACTGGGGCGACACGTAGTGTGTTATCGAAACGACTGATTCCAAGGGCACCCTTGTCTGGCTCACACATTACATCGATAGGTTTCGATGGGACGCCCTCCACTAACCCCCTGTCCGTACCTATCACCTTTGACCTAGAAAGCAACACCACTGACACAACATTTCTGCTCTCCTCCAACTCCCCTGACGCCATTATGGGCATTGACTTACTGAAACATTTTCGAGCTACCATTAGGTGTTCCCCAGATGGAATCCGAGTCATCCTGTACGACAACCCAGACATACCCAAATCTTGCCCTGCACGACACATGTGCTCCATAACTGATGCTGACCTGTCCTTGCTTGATACCCTGCCTCCGTACCTATGGGCCAAAAATGACTCTGATGTGGGACGAATGATGATTGACCCCATTCATATAACTGTAAGACAGGACGCTATGCTCCCGAAACTCCCCCAGTATCGGATATCCCCCGAGGGCGAGAAGGCACTGGCAGCGATCATTCAGTCTCTGGTAGATGCAGGAGTGGTTGAAGAGGTGGTTAGCAACGTCTGCAACAGCCCAATCCTACCTATTGTTAAGAAGCAAGGCGAAGGAGATGAGAAAGCGTACCGCTTCATCATCGACCTGCGAGAAATTAACAAAGTGGTTGTACCCCAATACCCCGTAGTCTCAGATATCACCACCATTCTGACCCTCATCCCGTCCACTGCCACCACCTTCACTGTTATCGACCTCAAGAATGCGTTTTTCTCTATCCCCATCCATCCAGACAGCCGTTATCTCTTCGGCTTCACCTTAAAATCCCGCTCGTACCGATTTTGTAGAGCCCCCCAGGGGTACACTGAAAGTCCCAGTATTTACAGCCAGGCCCTCAAAAGACAGCTGGACGCCGTCCAGCTACCGGATGGAGTGGTGTTGATTCAATATGTCGATGATATCCTTTTGGCGGCCGACACCACCCCACTTGCAATCACAGCCACTGTCCAACTCCTACACTTTCTTGCAGAAAAGGGCCATAAAGTTTCCAAAAAGAAATTACAGTTCTGCCAGCCACAAGTGACATACCTAGGCCATTTCCTGTCCAAAGAAGGGAGGAAACTCACACCCGACCGAATCCAAATCATCCTAGACACCCCCGTCCCAAAAACACAAAAGCAAGTCCGCTCTTTGGTTGGCCTAACCTCTTTTTGCAGACAGTGGTTACCTAATTTCAGCCTCATTGTGAAACCCCTACTTGCCCTATTGAACAAAGATGCCTCCTTCCCGCTCCCTTGGACCCCGGAGTGTCAAGCATCCTTTAAGGAATTGCGAGATGCCCTCTGTTCAGCGCCTGTCCTGGGAACCCCGGATTACTCCAAACCCTTCTCCCTCTTCACCCACGAAAGGGAGGGGTGTGCATTGTCTGTCCTGACTCAGTCTATAGGTCCAAAACAGCGCCCTTGTGCCTACTTCTCCGCCACTCTTGATCCTGTAGCCAGAGCTTTGCCTGCCTGCCTTCGAGCGGTAGCTGCCGCTGCCGTCTCTATCCGCCAGAGCGAAGGAATCGTACTTTCAAACTCTCTGACCGTGTTAGTACCCCATGCTGTCGACACCCTTCTGAACCAAACCAAGACTCAACATTTGACTAGCGCACGACTGACAGGGTACGAACTGACGCTACTTGCACCCCACATCACACTAAAGAGATGCACGACTTTGAATCCTGCCACATTGTTGCCCCTGCCTGAAAATGACCCCGACGTTCCTCCCATACACGACTGTGTGACCCTCACGGACGAACAAACTAGGAGTAGAGTTGACCTCCGAGACACTGCTTTCACTGACCCCGATGGAGAGCTATGGGTAGACGGCTCATGCATCAAACTCCCAGACGGCACCACTTCAGCTGCCTATGCAGTAACGACAGCCCGAACAGTAGTTGAGACAGCCTGCATCACACAACGATCTGCCCAGGCAGCAGAGCTGATAGCCCTCACACGAGCATGCATCATAGCCACAGGGACCACCGCGAACGTATATACAGACAGCCAGTTTGCCTTCGGGATGGTTCACCATTTTGGGCTCCTGTGGAGGGAGAGGGGATTCCTGACATCCCACGGCACCCCTATCCTTCACGGAGATCTGGTTTCTGCCCTGATTGAAGCGGTTCTCCTCCCCAAACGACTAGCAGTGATCAAATGCCAGGCACACAAGAAGGTGACAGACTTAGTCGGACAAGGGAATGCACTGGCCGACATCACTGCACGAACCACAGCTGAGAATAGGACGGTGACACGCATGTATGTGACCAGGTCACAAGCAGAGAAATGGACTGACGCAAGGGAAATGATCAGAGACTTCCAGTCGGCCAGCACCTCTCACGAACTGACTAAGTGGGCCGGGGTGGGTTTGAAGGATGATGAGGGCTGCTGGCGAACAAAAGATGCAAACAAATGGTTGCTACCTGACTCATACCTGATCCCCATACTGACAATGGCTCATTCCCCCGCACACATAGGATCTGCACCCATGATCGAACTAATTTCCAAAGTCTGGCACAACGACAAAATCCCCGACTCAGCCCGACGCCTAGTCCAGCAGTGCCTTATCTGTCTGCAGCACAACCCCGGGAAAGGAACTGTGGTACCCCGGGGAGGGTTTGGGACCCCCAATCACCCCTTTGAGGTCCTTCAGATGGACTACATCCAACTAGAGAGATGCCAAAGCTTGAAGTATGTACTAGTCGTCGTATGTGCCTTCAGCAAATGGGTAGAGGCCTATCCAACCCGTGACAACACTGCCATGACTACTGCCAAAGTACTACTGAAAGAATTCTTTCCTCGCTATGGCCTTTGTCGAATTTTATGGAGCGACAATGGCCCCCACTTCATAGCTGAGGTTATCCAACTAATCCTAAAGGGATTGGGGGTGAAACAGAGATTTCACGCAGTCTTCCACCCCCAATCCGCCGGCCTGGTGGAACGCCATAATGCCACACTGAAGTTGAAATTGTCAAAAATAGTGGCAACCACCGGACTTAAATGGCCAGACACTCTCCCTTTGGCCTTGCTATCGATGCGCTCTACTCCCACCAAACGCCATTTGACCCCCTACGAGGTTGTATTCGGGCGACCGATGAACCTCTGGACTGCTCCCAAACCAACCTCCATTCATGACGTCCCGGACGTCCTACTGTCTGATTATTTGTGCAAGTTAACTAAAACGTCGTCTGTCATTCATCAACAGGTGCAGCAGGCCATCCCCGATGTTTCCAGGGGCCCAGGCCACGACATCCAACTGGGGGACTTCGTTCTAGTCCGCAACTTCCAACGGACGAAGAGCCTAGAACCCCGGAGGACGGGCCCCTGGCAAGTGCTGATTACCACACGGACGGCGCTTCGAGTGGAGGGGAAAAGGCACTGGCTGCACGCACATCACTGCCGGAAGGTCTCTGCGAACCTGGCCACGACAGAAAACGTCAACACCCAAGAAGAGCTCCTGAACAAGGACCGACCGACATTGAACTGTTATCCCGATACTGGGGCACTTGAACTTGCAAAATTCTCTGACCCCACTGTGCCAACCAGAGAAGGGTATTTCCTGCGACGAAAGGAGGGAGCTTCGGCTAAGCAGGCCACGGACTAAGTTAAATCTCAGAACGGTGACCTAAACACAACCAAGGGTCACCGGGAGAGAAGCTAAACGAAGTCCGTGGTTCTGCCCGCTACCGAGCCCCTTGAAGATGATGGAAGCGCCAGATAAGAAGATGATGGAAGCGCCAGATAAGAAGATGATGGAAGCAACAGGAAATACCCACTATAGAAACCCACAGACTGACAATTTGCACAAATCAAGGACAATCGCCCTCTTTATTGTCTTCCTCTTCTGCCTCCTCCTCATGACCTCCTTCTGGATTCTGGAGGAAAGCACACCGGCTCATGAGGCATTGCTGCCCACTGCACACCCGACCCCCATGAAAGAGCATCACCTAATCTCCCTGTCGCCTCAGCTCCGAGAAAGGCGCAGGGAATTTTGGAACAATTCCTTCGTGCAACTGTTGCACCAACACAACCTTGCTGCAAATGCTACGAACTGCTGGATCTGCGGGTTGCTCCCGCATGCCACTGGACACTCCATCCCCTTCATCCCTTCTCCTTTCTCAGTTCACGGCTCCTGCCTCGCCTGGTTGATCCTCATGCAAGAGAGCCACAAGGACAACGCCACTTCCAGCCAGACAGTGTCGCACTTCTACTCTGGGTTCTGGCTGAACAAAACCGGAAAGACCTCTGCTCCCCTGTGTCCTGCGCTCACAGGCGCCACCTTCCTTAAAGACATTCCAGCCAAAGAACGAGTCGAAGTACAGGTACTCCACAATCCAGCTAGAACCACCTTCTCTCATCTGCGAAAACAAACTACCGCCACTCTGACTGTGGCTCTGTCTGTTATCAATGTCACAGGTCTTGTGTGTCTCGAAGGCCAGGGAACACAGCTGGTGGGTCACAGTTCCTGCCGAATCACCAGAATATTGGACTCAGTTGATCCCCCTTCCTTTGTTGATTCTCCAAATATGTACTTTGTGTGTGGCACCAAAGCTTACACCTGGCTCCCGAAAGGTTGGAAGGGTATCTGCTACATTGCCTTCATTCTCCCCCCCACGTATGTCGCCCCTGCTAACCATCACTGGCAGAGGCGTGCAGATGACATTGGACAAGCCGACTCCACTGGAGCTCAGTTCTTGGATGCAGCAAAGGGACTCGTTCCCCTGTGGGGCCCAATGGCAAACAGCCGCGCTATCCGACACCTGACCCAGGCAGTAGAAACAACGATCAACATCACGGCTGGCATCCTCGCTAACAACACGGCGGAGCTTCAGGCGGTCCGCCTTGTGGCCCTTCAAAACCGCCTTGTTCTAGATGTGGTCCTAGCCGATCGAGGAGGAGCTTGCCGCATCATCGGATCTAGCTGCTGCACCTACGTGCCCGATAACTCGCCTTCAGTCTACAAAGCAATTGAGCACCTCCACAGACTTTCCTCGGAGGTTCACCAGGAACAAGAAGGATGGTCGCTTGGGAGCTGGTTTTGGGACACTTTGAAGGACTGGGGTTGGAGGTTGTTTTCCTTCATACTGATACCTGTTGTGATATTATGTGGGTGTTGTTTAGGTATCCAATGTCTGCCATCTTTGTGCAGCTTTGTTTCTAACTGTATGTGCCCAAAGACTTTGGACTTCCGAAATGAGCACATGAGTCCCCTCTATGAAGTAGAAATACGTGGCCTTATGGGGATAAATCCGAACTGACAAGTTGGCGAGACATGTTAAAAGGGAGGACCGTGGAATTTTAGTTTACGAGCTGAACATCATCTGCGCCAGCTTGTCACCCACGTACAACGCGCACGATAGCCATTTTTAGGTATCATGGTCTCCCTGTCCACGATCTATCGCCAGCACGCCCCTCTGACCCAGCAAGCATCCTCCGCGCACCCTAGCTCCCCCTCCCTCCCTCTCATGAGCATAACCCTTCTGCATGACCCTGTCCTTGGGAGTCACGCCTGCGCCTGACCGGCACCTCCTCTCCTTCCATGAATGCCCCTCTGTTGATAAGCCTTCCCTCCGCGCTCGATTGTCCACGCAGCATGAATACCACTCCTTTGATGACCCCTTCCCCCGTGTCCGGCTGTCCACACAGGTCCGAGGCCATCGCCTAAGCCGGGAGATATCATTTACTACCCCTTATTGTATGAAGTCGCTCCTCTTCAAAGGACACACTGTTGATCATGGCCTCCCCACCCCATGGGATACAATCAGGCGCACACATCCTAAGAATCGGCGGAACACTCAGCCGTGTGATAGCCCCCTCCTGTTATCAACAGGGTGAGGACCTCTATTGTGGATGTATGTGGGGGGTGGGCTTGACACAAGGATTATGGGGACGTCATTTCATAAGTTTAAAGAGTCTTTTATGCAATAAAGAATGCTCACATGTCATAAACCAGGATATAAGAGGCCAGGCCTCAGAGAGGCTGATAGAGCACCTCGAGACGATACCTTGTTGTCTGATCTGATGTGTTCTGCTCCGTCGGAATAAAACTTCTGTTTCCTGCCTTCTGGTCTCCGGCGCCTGCCTCACTGCTTGGTAATTTAAATGGTACAAAGGCGGTTAGCGCTGGGCAAATCTTGAAAAGGGTCATAGCCCTACCTTTTTCCACACAATGCCCTCAGTGTTTATGCTCTGACAAGCATTGGAAATTGTCCAATTCTCCTCTCATTCCCACAGAATGGCCGGAAGGTCCTTGGAAAAAAATTGCCTTGGATTTCTCTGGTCCATTTTCTGTTTTCAATCCTGAAAAAAAAAATTTAATAGTTGCTATTGATTATTTTTCAAAATGGATTTATTTTTCTTTTGTTAAAAATCCAGATTCCTTTTCGGTTATTTCTTTCTTGAAATCTTTATTTGTCATCGATGGTACTCCTCTTGAAATTGTCTCCGACAATGGTTCACACTTCGTTTCAAATGAATTTAATGCGTTTTTAAATAAATTGGATGTAAAACATACTATTGTTCCACTGTATAGTCCTTCATCAAATGGTTTGGTTGAGAGAGCAAACCGTCTACTGAAGGATGCTGTTCAAACTGCTTGCGCCAACAGATTAGATATCTCTGATTTTCTTTGTGAAAAAATCTGGAACTATAATTGTACCCCTCACAGTACCACTGGAGTTTCTCCTTTCGTTTTACTTCGAGGTCGTGTTCCGACTTCTAAGTTAAATCCTTCTTGGTTAATGAGAAATTCTCAAGTAAACATTGATTTACCCAAAATTCGTGAACATGTTAAGGAGAAACAAAAACGTTACAAAGATCATTATGACAAACGTATGAATGTAGCAGAAAAGTCTCTGGTTACTGGAGATTGGGTGATCATAAAAAAACCTGTGAAAATTTCTAAAGGTCAATCTAAATTTTCTGCTCCTGTGAAAGTTATTAAGGTTTCTCGTACTGCTGCTCTATTGTTTGAAAGAGGTTGGTGGAACAAAAAGGCCCTTATTAAAATCTCTGACCAACAGGCAAAAATTATTTCTGCTAACAAACAGAATTCAGATTCTTCTTACAGTTTGAATTCTGATTGGTTTGGGGTTGGGGATACTTCCACTTCCTCTCCCGTTGCTTTAAATCCTCCTGTTATCATCTCTCCTGATCCTGCCCCTTTAGCTCATGGTGATTCCTCAAATGTCACTTCTCTCCCTCAACCTGTTTTGGTTGCTGATGGTACGGGGGATGGTATGGGTGTTGGTCGTAGAATCAGATCTGTTCCTGTTAGACTTCATGATTATGTTTTGAATTAATCTTTTTTCTTCTTTTGTAATTTCTCTTCTTTGACTTTCGTTTTATTGGAGGGAGGATGTGTAGTATGTAATGTATTTCCTATATTTACTCTGTGTTACTTTAAGGAACGTTTTACATGTATTCTACTTTGTGTTCTTAGAATACTGCTGTAAGAATGTTAGTTCATTACGAGCCTGCTTCCCTTGATTCCTGGTCGTGGGTTTTACTTACTGGAAATAAATCTATAAATGATTTAGCAAAGACTTGGCTTCCTTGAATCATTGCCTTCAAGAACCTTACTACACTTACCGAGCGAAAAGTGGCGTCCTCTCCAGAGGAAAGAGTGTACGTACAAAAGTTTCTTAGCCAACGCCCATAACGGTTCATTTTATTTTCGCGCTGCACCTGAAATTCGCGTCACGTGCAATCCTAGGGAGTCTCTAAAAATTCGGCCCCTGATTAAATCCCTAATACATGAAGTAATAGGGATTGGCACATATGTTATTTACGATCTGGAGGCTAAATATGCTCTGCGGTAATTTAAAGTATGTCAATCATGTAATGCGTGTATATGTACTAAAATGCGCAGCTCCATCCCTTAAAAAAGAAGGGGGTTAATATTATTGTGGATGTCATAGGGAATATTTACAAATGTCTTTCTTTTGATTGAAGAACTATTTTTGTTTTCTGATTGCACGTAATTCAGACCCAGGTATTTAAGATGCTGTTCCTTCTACTTACGTTTTTTAGAACGGATGCAAAAAGACCATCAGATATTGCTACCTTATAACATTATAGACTTATCAGATAATCACATAGAAATTATGGACATATCAAATAGTCACATAGAAATACAAATAATATGGTGATATGAACATATTTACTGCTCTCCTATACATTGAGAAGGCATTGGTTATTTGAACATTGTAAGCATATCAGTTAATCGCATAAAAGTTGTTTCAATTTTGTCTGATTGTATACAGCATATCTCTATAGAACTTAAGTTTTGTAGAACCATTTTTAATTTTATTTTTATTTTCGTACTGACCTTTTCAATGTACATTTGGAAGTATTTCTGCTATAACATTAGTTCTTTAAGCATTGTAAGCATATAATGTAGTCACATAAAAGCTGTTTCAATCTTGTCTAGTTATGGATAGCATATCTATATAGGTCTTAAGTTTTGTAAAACTGTTTTTATTCACTTGCTGGCCCTCCTTTTAATGTACATAGGGACATATTCCTGCTATAGTATATTAGTCTAGGCTATTCCCATGGCTCCCCCTACATAAGGGGAAGTGATGTAATTCCTCCTCCGTGTAATATGCCTTCTTGGCACTTCATGGGATGTATTTCTAATAAGTGCATCAGCCTGAACTGATTCCTAAAATTCACCATGTTAGAGGAAATAATGTAGTTCCTCATCGGTGTTGTGTCCCTTCATAGTACTTTGCAATCTGCAAATCCAACCAGCTTCATTGCGTCTCAGTGCCAATTCTCGATCACCCCCTCTGGGATGCGGTGGTGTGAAGTCTATGCTATGAAACCAGATTTCTGTTTTGCCTGCATGATGTTCCTGCATATGTAGTGTCATGGGATATCGTGTGTCTGAATTGCGAATGGCTCTTATATGTTCCTGAATGCGTATTTTGAGCGGGCGAATCGTGCTGCCCACATAGATGATATTACACGTACAACCCAAGACATATGTGATGTATGTACTTTTGCAAGTGATCAGATGTCTGATTGTATAGGTTCTTTTCGTATTATAACAAAAGTCCTTGATCCTATTTTTCCCAAATTGGCAGATGTTACAATCTGTGCATGTGAAAAATCCATGCGTCGGTCCAGGTAGCCATGTAACCATATTTTTCTTAGTATTTGTCACATAGCTTGGACAAAGCATCTCCCTAAGGGTCTTGCCTTTTTTATAGATCACCCTGGGTTTGTTTGTTATTTCTTCTTTGGTACTTGGGATATCCTGTAGGAGGGACCAATGTTTGGCTAGGATCCTGTATATTTCTGGGCTCTGTTTGTTATATTTGGTCACTAGACCTATGGGGCTTTTCTTGTTCTGGGCATTTTTCTTGGACTTTGGTTTTAAAGTAGAGTCTCTATCTATGCGCATGATTTTATTATCTGCCCTGTCCAGTATGCTTTGATCATATCCATGTTTTCTAAACCTTGATTTGGTCTCCTGAAGATGTTCCCTAAACTATGTCTCCATGCTGCAATTGCGACGTACCCTTACCATCTCTCCATAGGGAATATTCATGATGGTACTTTTGGGGTGGGCACTCGTCGAATGCAATGTACAATTGCTTTCTGTGGATTTGCGAAAAAGGGTACTCTGAATTTTGTCATCCTTCACAAAAAAATTTATGTCCAGAAAATCGATTTTTTTCTGTCGAATTGACCATGGTCAGTTTGACATTGGAGGGGTTTTGATTCAGAAATTCGAAATAGCTTTCCAATTCCTTAGTTGTACCATTCCAAATTACCAATATATCGTCTATATACCTCCCCCAAAAGATTATATTTTCAATCCAGGGGGAGGCATATCTGCCCCATGCATGCTCCTTTTCCCAGAAACCCATGAACAGTCCCGCGTACGAAGGCGCAAATTTTGCCCCCATCGCAGTCCCTTGCAATTGTTGGTACCATTGCTGGTTGTATAGGAAATTTTGTTTTGACAAGATAAGGTCAGTCATTTCAAGGATCATTTCATTATGGGCATACCATTCTGCTGCTCTTGTTTTTAAGAAATAGCTCATTGCCCTCAATCCCCAATCTTTCTTTATACAGGTGTAAAGGCTGGTTACATCCAAGGATACAAAATGTAAACCTTCTTGCCATTTCATATCATCTAGTTTGTTCAAAATGTCCTTGCTATCATGTACAAAGGCCGATAGGTTTTTAACTAGAGGTTGTAAAAATGTATCCACATATTCTAATAATTGTTCTGTGGGGGAGCCAATGCCCGAAATGATTGGTCGTCCTGGGGGGAAGTTGCCCCCCTTGTGTATTTTTGGAAGGATATAAATACAAGGGTAGCTTGGTTTAGACACCTGTAAATATCTGGCCTCATCTTCCGTTAGCAATCCCTTCTCTTTCCAGTCCAACAGTCTAGTGTTAATATGTAGAGTCAAATCCGGTATGGGGTTCTCTACAATGTGTTTGTAACATATATGATCGTCCAACTGTCTTATAATTTCCTTCATATAATCATCCTTATTCATCAAAACAACATTACCCCCTTTATCCGCCTCGCGGATTACTAGACTGTCATTTTTGCTCAGTTTTTCTATGGCATCCTGTTCACTTCTTGAAAGATTGAAGTTACCACTGTTCCTGAGTGTAGTTTCATTTAGTAGCTTGTGTAGATCTACTGTCACTTTTGTCTCAAATAGCTCTAAATTGGGGTGAGTATGTTGTGGGATGAATTTGGATTTGACCTTCAGGCCACTATCTATGTCTAGTTTAGATGTTATTCCCAGTTCCTCATTTAGTTCTTCTATATCCATATAGTTATCATCATTCAGAGACATAAGCAGATGGATATTGTCTACATCCCCAACAGTATACCCCGATGGAGGATCCGGAGAAGCAATTGGCAATACACTTTTTTGGTTGCAATGAAAAAAATGTTTTAATTTCAGGGTACGTACAAACGTATACAGGTCAACAATTACATCAATGATTTTACACATTTGAGTTGGCCAGAAACTGACCATGGTCAATTCGACAGAAAAAAATCGATTTTCTGGACATAACTTTTTTTGTGAAGGATGACAAAATTCAGAGTACCCTTTTTCGCAAATCCACAGAAAGTAATTGTACATTGCATGCGACAAGTGCCCACCCCAAAAGTACCATCATGAATATTCCCTATGGAGAGATGGTAAGGGTACGTCGCAATTGCAGCAAGGAGACACAGTTTAGGGAACATCTTCAGGAGACCAAATCAAGGTTTAGAAAACGAGGATATGATCAAAGCATACTGGACAGGGCAGATAATAAAATCATGCGCATAGATAGAGACTCTACTTTAAAACCAAAGTCCAAGAAAAATGCCCAGAACAAGAAAAGCCCCATAGGTCTAGTGACCAAATATAACAAACAGAGCCCAGAAATATACAGGATCCTAGCCAAACATTGGTCCCTCCTACAGGATATCCCAGGTATCAAAGAAGAAATAACAAACAAACCCAGGGTGATCTATAAAAAAGGCAAGACCCTTAGGGAGATGCTTTGTCCAAGCTATGTGACAAATACTAAGAAAAATATGGTTACATGGCTACCTGGACCGGCGCATGGATTTTTCACATGCACAGATTGTAACATCTGCCAATTTGGGAAAAATAGGATCAAGGACTTTTGTTATAATACGAAAAGAACCTATACAATCAGACATCTGATCACTTGCAAAAGTACATACATCACATATGTCTTGGGTTGTACCTGTAATATCATCTATGTGGGCAGAACGATTCGCCCGCTCAAAATACGCATTCAGGAACATATAAGAGCCATTCGCAATTCAGACACACGATATCCCATGACACTACATATGCAGGAACATCATGCAGGCAAAACAGAAATCTGGTTTCACAGCATAGACTTCACACCACCGCATCCCAGAGGGGGTGATCGAGAATTGGCACTGAGACGCAATGAAGCTGGTTGGATTTGCAGATTGCAAAGTACTATGAAGGGACACAACACCGATGAGGAACTACATTATTTCCTCTAACATGGTGAATTTTAGGAATCAGTTCAGGCTGATGCACTTATTAGAAATACATCCCATGAAGTGCCAAGAAGGCATATTACACGGTGGAGGAATTACATCACTTCCCCTAATGTAGGGGGAGCCATGGGAATAGCCTAGACTAATATACTATAGCAGGAATATGTCCCTATGTACATTAAAAGGAGGGCCAGCAAGTGAATAAAAACAGTTTTACAAAACTTAAGACCTATATAGATATGCTATCCATAACTAGACAAGATTGAAACAACTTTTATGTGACTACATTATATGCTTACAATGCTTAAAGAACTAATGTTATAGCAGAAATACTTCCAAATGTACATTAAAAAGAAGGTCAGTACGAAAATAAAAATAAAATTAAAAATGGTTCTACAAAACTTAAGTTCTATAGATATATGCTGTATACAATCAGACGAAATTGAAACAACTTTTATGCGATTAACTGATATGCTTACAATGTTCAAAGAACCAATGCCGTCTCAATGTATAGGAGAGCAGTAAATATGTTCATATCACCATATTATTTGTATTTCTATGTGACTATTTGATATGTCCATAATTTCTATGTGATTATCTGATAAGTCTATAATGTTATAAGGTAGCAATATCTGATGGTCTTTTTGCATCCGTTCTAAAAAACGTAAGTAGAAGGAACAGCATCTTAAATACCTGGGGGCAGATTTATGAAGGCCTTGCGCCGCCGGTGCGTCATTTTTAACATGGGAAAAAGTGACGCACCGGCGGCGCAAGTCCTTCATAAATCTGCCACCTGGGTCTGAATTACGTGCAATCAGAAAACAAAAATAGTTCTTCAATCAAAAGAAAGACATTTGTAGATATTCCCTATGACATCCGCAATAATATTAACCCCCTTCTTTTTTAAGGGATAGAGCTGCGCATTTTAGTACATATACACGCATTACATGATTGACATACTTTAAATTACAGCGAATCATATTTAGCCTCCAGATCTTAAATAACATATGTGCCAATCCCTATTACTTCATGTATTAGGGATTCAATCAGGGGCCGAATTTTTAGAGACTCCCTAGGATTGCACGTGACGCGAATTTCAGGTGCAGCGCGAAAATAAAATGAACCGTTATGGGCGTTGGCTAAGAAACTTTTGTACGTACACTCTTTCCTCTGGAGAGGACGCCACTTTTCGCTCGGTAAGTAAGGGACATGCGGCTTGAAAAATAAATAGTGGATACGGGAGGCAAAAGGCGAGATAACGCCAAGCATGTAGTAATAGTGGGGAGCCTGTGACGAGGGTGCTAGTGTGTATTCATTCATAAAATGCTTAATGGAGACGCATAGAGACAAAGCGTCGAGCTTGTAATGGTAGCAGGGTGTGACAGATTGTTAAGCACGTAGCAACAGTGGGGAGCCTGGGACGAATGTGCTACTTTATATTTGTTCACAAAATGCTTAGACACATAGAGATAAAGCACCTAGTTTGAAATAATACCGGGGAAGATCAACGGAGATGTTATTTTACACTCGTATATAACATTCCCCCAATTTGAATGTGGCGAGGCAGTAAGCACTCAGTAACATTTGTCCACAACATGCCTCTGATTTAAAAGTGAAGGGATATTTAACACATGTTATTGTTTGGGAGCTTCTTTACGAAGGTATTACATTGTATCTATTTATAATTTGTACCAAGAAGGCACACAGATGTAGTGGTGTGCGGGGAGTATCGTTTGGGAGGCTTGATGGACACATAATTACATAATGGGTTATAACACACAGCCGATTTGTTAAGAAAACCGAATGCCGACGTAGGGCCATGGATAAATTATGTCTTACTTTTCAAGAGACAGGACGCGTGTGTGACGTTCTTAAAACTCTTATATTTAAATCCATAATTTGGCTGCTAGGAAATTACTAATATGTGTCGCATGCGTACCAGGGAAGAATATATTTTAGAGGGTGTGGCTGTTCGTGTATTCTCTAACACGTTAATTTAGAAATAGACTGAATACATGCAACCACTTCTGTGCAATTGAACAGTGGTTTGCCAAAACGGAGATATACTTGATTGCTCCAAAAAATCGCCAAGTGTAGAACAATTATAAACTTGTAAACATGTAGAAAAGGGAGCGAACTATTGTGTGCTCATCTGTAAATAATAACATGAGTCATACACTCGACATGATATTAAATGGGAGAACACACAAAATGTGTGAAAAATTATGTTGTCCTTACAAAGAAAAACGTTGATGGGTAGGGATTACCGCCTGCACCATGAGATCAAGATATCCCTGTAGGCCTGAAAATGCATGCATATAATGTGTATGGTTTAAGTTAAGAACATTTCTCTTACATATGTATACTTTTTACTGTTTAGGCACAATAGCCTTTGTCACTGACCTGGATGTAATTAATAGAAAAACGTGATGTGATGCCTGTGCACATTGGACACAGCCAGCACGGTAAGGCACCAAGTCTGGTATAAGTCATTGCAGTTTCATGACTAAAGTTTTTTGGGGGGGACAGATGGGGCCCCGTGAGTATGAACATACCATTGTATTAAGGTTTTCGGATTACATATGATAGCAATCCACTATACACGTTATTCCCTTCAAATAGATTGCACTATATCTCTTTGTATAGCTTTTTATGACTCTCGGTATAAGATACATATCTGATTGAGACTCTATTTCATTGAAGAAATAATATTGCTACTGATTGCACTAGTTTCCAGCAAGGTCCACCTCCCCCCTTTTCCTCCCCCTCCTCTCCCCCCCTTTTCCTAACAACGAATAGACGGGTGGGGTCACAAAAATTATGTTGCTATTAATTGCACGGTTCCTTAGCAACGTTCTCTTCCCCCCCCCCTTTTCTCTTAACAATGGAGAGAGGGGAGGGATCACAATAACCATGCCTAAAGGACAAAATTATGTTTCAAAGATGCTGTTCCTAAAGAAACTCCGTGTGGGGGAAAAAACAAAGTTTGTATAGGCTGCATGTTCTTAAAAATCCGAAATATGTAGAAAATATTGCAATTTTAAAACGGAATATAATCTGGAAAAGTAATGAACACCGTAATCTGTCTCCTCCTTAAATACCAGGAACTACATAAAGACATTTTTCCAATCTGAATGTATTTTGTAAATAGTGATACAGTGCAAAAATGAGAACAAAATGGATTCCCTCCACTATGGAGAGTTTTTAGAAATGTGTGTGTGTGTGTGTATATATATATATATATATATATATATATATATATATATATATCTAATATGGTTTTCGGACAATGTTGTTGCATTGTATTAATGATACATCTATGTGCTTTGACATATAGTTCACAAATTTACAAGTCTAGAGTAAGTCCTTAGGATTAGAGATCTATTTTGTAAGAAGGATTTTCTTCTGTTGCAAAATGACAAAAATGATGACGAAGTATGACATGATTTTAATTGGCTATTATTACAAGTGATGTTTTTAAATGTTTTTACAGCCCTGATGAAGTTCTGTTGAACGAAACGCGTTGGCTGCTTAAAAGAAAATTGAATAAAGAAGAAACAAAAGAAAGATATAACATTTCTGGACATTCTTTATTGACTTTGACATTATTTGAATTTTGGTGGTGCAATCCACAGTGGGTGGAATTTTTCATTTGTCTTTGACAAAATAATTGCCTCTTGGGAGCTACAGGGGCAGTGGTAATGCACACCATATGAGCTAACGGCTCTGCATAAAATAGATAACGCAGACGGGCAGGCCCAAGGCCTACAGTGAGGTGCAGCACACTCAAAAAGTTATTTTTGGGTGTTGTGTTGAGTTGCTCAGGGATAGGGTCATATTCAGAATAATTCTTTCTTTGATATAATCAGTCGGTCTTTTGTAGAACATCTCTCTTTTTTGAGATCACATCTTTAGGATTCAAATCTAAAATATGATATGCGTGGTGACAGATCCAATCACCATCTATGCTGTCCCGCGTCCCAACAGCTTATCCCCGTATATGTCTGGCATATGCGGGGATAGGCTGTTGGGACACGGGACAGCAGTGAGGATGTAACATGGTCCTATGAGTGATGACACTTTCCTTTCAAAACGGTTCCGAACTTACAAGCTAGGATTGATGGTGATTGGATCTGTCACCACGCATATCATATTCTACATTTGAATCCTAAAGAATCTCCCAGAATACATTTCTGGGGGAAACAACCTTTACAACGCAGTCATTACCTTGAACTACCTTTACATTGCATGTCATTACAACGCAGCCATTACATTGCATGTACTACAATGCATGTCATTACAATGCATGTCACTACAACGCAGGCATTACATCGCAAGTCATTACAACGCATACCATTACAACGCATAGTACACTTACACTATCCAACACTTACCCTACTGTTGCACTCCCTGGAGTTAGAATAGTAATTTTTACCCCTACAATATCCAACACTTACCCTACTGTTGCACTCGCTGGAGTTAGAATAGTAATTAGTACCCCTATACCATTCAACACTTACCTTTAATCAATGTAATGGTATGCATTGTAATGGTTTGGGTTGTAAATGCGATGTAATGGCACGCTATGTAAAAGAATGCGTTATAAAGAAGGTTGGGATGTAAAAACTGCGTTGTAAATGCATTCATTGTAAATGTAGGCGTCTCTTGAGAGTAGTGATCCAAAAGGATGAAGGACATTAAGAGACGGAAAGAGAAAACAAGGCAAATGAAGCGGGTGTGTAATTTCCCAGGCAGCCAGGTCAGAGGAGGCCAGGGAAGAATTTAATTAATAAGTGGTTTTACAAATGTGAAGGTAGCAAACCATACATGGGAATTAAGAAAGAGCTGCTGGTTAGTGAGGGATTGCTATGCAGAGGCACAATAATTTTATCACACAATGAAGAGAGAACAATAAGATTGGCTAGTGAGGGTCAATAGTGATGGAAAACATAGAAATAGTAGTAAGAGAGTGGTCTGAGCACAGCAGTAGCAACAAGGTTTGTGAGACGAGAGCTCCTCCTACGGTTTATCACCAATTGCTAACAGGGCAGTGAAAAGAAATGGCTTTAGACAATAGGGGTCCACTCATTAGCAAGTCAAAAGGATAATCCATATTTATTTTAGTTGTTGACTTGTTTTCACAATGGCATGTCTCATGCATGTATAAGAGACAGTACCAAAACTGTGATCATGTGTCAGAACAGGAAAGTCCACTGCATGGTGATGGCCGTATATCCCTGCCCACAGTGCCCAACTGTACCGTTGTCTGGATCCCTAATGCTGATTTTTTTGTTGTCCTAGGCAAACACAGATCATGTTTGTTTTCCATGACATAGGCCTGTCTCACGGATTGCGGTCTTGTTGATCTGGGAGGGGTGCCCAAAGATCTACCCTCATATTGGTGGAAGGCTACTACCAGCATGAGCGCAGTGTTGGCAGCATATAGTGTAGTGATCATTAGGAGAGACCAGGCTCCTTTTCACCTGTGTCACTAGAGTGAGCCATACAGGCTGACTTGCTTTTTAAAGTTCCGCTTATGCGTGCTTAACTCGTCCATTGGCCTATATCAGTTGGATGTGAAGTGCTACACAGTGCAGGAGTAGTGATGTATATGTGCTTGGTAAGGGTACAGTACAGGGATACAGCCGTACTGTGTAGTGAATACATGTACTGGTAGTATGTATACCAGAGAGGAATACATTACATGAGAGAATTACTGCTGTGCAGTGCGTGCAAACTGAAAGCATGTATTGGATGTATGTGTACTTGCGAGAGGTACAAAACATGAAGGTTTCAGTACTGAGCAGTGCACGCAGCGTGAATGTGTGTTGACTGGGGCAGCACAATGCATAGTGGTAACATTACTGGACAGTGTATGTGCTGTGTATGTACACTGAATGCAAGTGTGCCTACATTGGTAAATTATGTGGAGGACCCTGGGTTCCATTTCACATCACTGAGACTAGGATCAATCCCCCTGCCCCGTTGGGGAGCACTGAACTTACCATGCAGACGGAAGCTCGGGAGAACCTCCGATTGCTGATGGAGCTGGCCACTCATGCTCAGGGAGAGCCTGGGCCCGCTGTGCGCGACCCACATGCAGCCTGACTCGATCAAACAGTACTGGAGCATTGCGAGAGCCCGTGGTTGGGGCACCCGCTGAGATGCTGAACGCTTCCTCACTGCTGGAGCGGGTCAATTAATCAAATAGGATTTGTATAGTGCTGCTTTCTACCTGTGAGAGTATCCAGGTGCTAAAGCAGATAAAACTTGTTATGGGCCTACCTGGTCCCGGTGGACTCGCTGCTAAAGGTAACAGATGGGGTTGTGAAAAGGTACAACAAAACCCTTAAAGAAAGCATCATTTAGATGGGTGCAATTCAAAACCTTCCAAATATGATTTTCAGAGAATATTGGCTGCCTATCACATGTCTTTTAATGTGACTACTAATCTTGTTTCTTGCTTGGCAATGGAACAAAGTAGTTGGGAGGGAATTCATAAAAAAACTAGCAGAGGAAGATAGATTGCACTCGCAGAGCTACAGAATGGGAAATTATGATGAAAGGGAAGCTGAATCAAAATGAGAGCAAATTTGGAGATATGGTGAAAGAGAAGAACGTTTGGTGCCACTTCCTGCTAGATACTCCAAACGAAGATTGTTCATCTTTAAAATATTAGATCTTGATGTACAGGGCTATCTAATTGGAGATTGTTCTCTTCTGTGCTACTTTCCCCCTTTTAGGTCTTGCTTGCCAATGCGCTTGCGCATTGCTGGCGAGAGATATAGAGGCTAAACCAAGCTCTGAAACCATTGCAGATTTCATCGAGTGCATGTGCTCGTGCACGCGCTTGCCCGAGCCTCCTGCCTCCGAGAGCTTAGCTTTACTTCAAAGGGATCCGCTCCCCCGTCCCCTGCTTCACACTTTTCACGGCCGCCAGGCTGTGTCTCGTATTTCTCCTCCCCCCCCATCCCCACAGCAATGGCAAGAGCTTGTTGCAACTTTGGCTAAAGTCGGCTCTCTGAATCCCATCACACCGAAATTTTCCTTTCATCTTTTTCACCGCACATTCTATTTCGTTTAATGCACATGAGCTTGTACCTGGAAATATTTCAAATCACTGCAAATTTGATTTATTATATCACACAGTTTATTTTACCCCGTTTTTTTAGCTAATAGTTTGCTTGTTTAAGTTACTGGCCGCGGCGAGCAGGGTTCTGCAACAACCTTACCCAGCATTCCCACGCTCATGTGAACACTCACGGTTGTGGCATTAGATCTTCTACTTTAGAAATCATTTTCCAGGACTAGTTTGGATATTCCAATGCCCACTACCTTACAGGATATGGCTCTCCCCCTCTCGTGTGACCACCCCCTCCCCTCATGGTTGGAGCCGCTTGTTCAATCCTTAGCATTACCACTCTAAACCTCAACCCGGTATGCAAGGGCCGCAACTACATTTCCCAGCACCATTACATGCACATGTCGTTTGTTACAGTTATGGCTCCAGCCACACCACATTAAGCAGCAATTTCCCCCTATTTAATGAGCACGTATGGCATCGCGACCTGTTCCCTCTCCCTCGGCCTGATGAACGGCTGTGCTCATCAGGATCTCCAGGTAATTAGCTTTTGTTGCAACTTTGGCTAAAGTCGGCTCTCTGGATCCCATCACACTGAAGTTTTACGAGTGCGAATGTTTACTCATTTTATTCTTTTGTATTTTGACCGGCTGTTGTACTCGATGGGAGCTACTTCTTCTGGGGCGTTTATGTGTCTGTTCTACATTGAGGAGTCGGGACTACCGTACCTTTCATCTCGTTCACATGGCCGCCAGGCCGTGTCTCGCATTTCTCCTCCCCACAGCAATGCCAAGAGCTTGTCTCCATATGCCGTGGTTTCATTTTCCACTGACTTGTTTAATGGAAAGGGGCGACCACTCGGTCCCCCCGAACGTATGGTGGAGTACCCCGATCCCCCCGGGAGGCCATCTTGGGCGGGAGGCGAGTCTCGGCTGGTATGCCCGAAGCGGCGTAGCCGGGGCGCGCCTTTTCCCGCCCTGGAGTGGGTTGTCCTAGACGCTGACGCTGCCGGCCACGCCCCCGGAGGCAGGCGGAGGCGGGTTTACGCCCGCCCGAAGACTGATAAAAGGAGCAACAAGCCAAGAAAGCATCCTCTTGTTCCTGTGCTCTGAAGCTGCACCTCCCCGCTGCACGTGAGCTCGAGACGGAACGAAGAGCCAATTTTGAGCGTTGTAATTTTGTTCTTGTTTTACAGATATCTTCGTTGGAGAATGCCGGGCAAGAAGGTCGGAAAGCGGGTCGGTACCGATCAGATGCTCTGCATGCTCGTGAAGGAGGTAGCTGAGTGGCGGCACCCTTTCCCGAAGCTCTCTGGTCTCTCGGTGCCCCGAACTACAAAACCTCGTGGGAGAGAGTTTAGCACCCAGGACAAGGAAGGCATATGAAGGGGCGTTTCGTTCCTATTGGTCCTTTTTGGGTTCTGCTAGGGGGGAGCTTTGGGGCCAGGAAGAGTTTGTCGTAAAATTTTTGCTGTCCTTACATCAGGCAGGCAATCAGTAGCTACGGCCCAGAGGCATCGGGCCGCCATTTCCTTTATGGCGAAGGCTCATGGGATCCAGGACCCGACAGCGTCTTTCGTGGTGCAGAAAGCGCTACGTGGGTGGCAACGCCTTGAGGGTCGCAGAGTAGATGAGACACCCGATAGGTCTGGATAGGTTGGCCCTGTTATTTTCCGTACTCCCTGCCACGTGTTCATCCCAGTATGAAACCGTGTTATTCCGAGCCGCTTTTGCGTTAGCATTCCATGGGGCTATGCGGGTAAGCGAACTGGTGGCACAGAACAAGCAGGATACGGTGGGGGGGACTGTGCCGAGAGCACATTCAGGTTAAGATGGAGAGGATGACTGTCTCGTTTGTCAGGTCCAAGGCCGATCAGGGTGCGAGTGGGGACTGCATAGTCATACATAGGATTCCCGGATCTCCCATGTGCCCTGTTTGCGTAGAGGAATATTTAGCGCAGAGGGTGGCATCATGGGGGGGGGACCTTGTTGAGACACTCTGACGCCACCCCACTGACGAGGTTTCAGTTCCAGCGGGTGCTTTCGATGTCAATTTCGGCCGCGGGTTTGAACCCCGGCGAGTTTGGGACCCATTCCTTTCGGATAGGGGCTGCTACTGAAGCTACAGCCAGGGGTCTGAGTGTGGAAAAAGTGAAACGTTTGGGGCGTGGGTCCTCGAATTGTTACAAGAGGTATGTGCAGTTGCACATGTTGTGAAGCGGTAATCATGTACTCACGCTTCTTGTTTTTGTTTGGTTTACAGTTTCGCAAGCTTACGAGGCGGGGCGGACTGAGCAGTCGACCTGACACCTGGGAACCACCGGTCAGACATCACCGGCTGCGGAAAAAGTGGTGTGGGTCGTGGGCCACTCATACGTGAGGCGTGCCGCGGATGTATTCGAAGCAGGTGACATGATTCACATGGCTGGGGAATACGGGTACAGGGTGACCTTCTATGGAACGGGGCGGGCTCTGTATTGACCAGTTTCAATCCTTTTTCGAGGGTTTGTTAGGGCGGACAAGGTCACCGCCGTCTATAATCATAGTCCATCTTGGGGGTAATGATTTGGTGACCACTGGTAGACGACTGCTTCTCGAGGCAATGCTTTCCACTGTAAGTTGGTTGGCGAGAAGAGTTCCAGGGTGCACAATTGCATGGTCCCATATGATTCCACGAAAAGTGTGGCGGGGGGCGATTTCGGTTTCTGCTCTGAATCACTCAGTGAAGAAAGTAAATAACAAGTTGGGTAGATTGTTTCGTTCAAGGGCACTGCATTCTATTCCGCATGGTTGTATCAAGGGGGACAGTATGTATTTGGGAGATGGGGTCCATTTGTCCCGGGTGGGGAATGAGTTACTCATAGGAGACCTCATAGCTTGGCTAAAGAGTTTAAAACATGACCTTTAGGCAGGAGTTGTTGTGGGGGGTCCGGATAGCCGGTCAACTATCCGGCCTGTGGCGGTAAGGTCATGATCGGTGAGCAGTAATTGGAAGATCCCTATGGGGGGGCGTCACCCATTACGGATGGGAGCGCCCGGGGGAGGTGGCCATTGGCCCCTCAACGGGGAGGCGGTCCCTTCTAAGGATGGGCCGCCAAAAGGAAAGGCGGTCAAGGCCCCTTCCTTGATAGGAGGGGCTACGGGCCCCTCCTGGGGAATTTCCCGGGGCCAGGGCACCTGCGACGGCAGATGTGGTAAGTTGTGTGGGGTGGGGAGGGGGTTTACGCTACCTTCTAGACACCTCACACGAGTCCTCGGACGACCTTTAAATGGCGTCGAGTTCATTGGGGCCCCCGTCAAGTCAAGGGAAATTGGTAGATGCATTTGAGGTACAGCCTCTGTACGGTCGCCCCTCCCAAGTGGGGGGGGTAATTCTGGTTTAGGGATCTGACACCGGTTACGACCTTGCCATTGGCCCTTAACGTTAGGATGTACAATTTCAAGTTAAATGTTTTGTAGGATGTTAGTTCGGCTAGGAGAACCTTTGTATTAGAAATATGTTAAGGTTAGCCAAACATCGTAATGTGCAAATGAAATTGTACATAATATGAAACTGTTATGTTAATGTTTTGATTTTGTTTCATATTTTAATAAATACGGCCGGGAGGGTCACTCCCTCCCGCCTTCCAAAAGTTCAGAACCGTTTCTGTTTCCCATCCTTGGGGATTGCGTCGAGAGGGGGTGGCGGGTATCTCAGCCATATGGAAAGGGGCGACCACTCGGTCCCCCCGAACGTATGGTGGAGTACCCCGATCCCCCCGGGAGGCCATCTTGGGCGGGAGGCGAGTCTCGGCTGGTATGCCCGAAGCGGCGTAGCCGGGGCGCTCCTTTTCCCGCCCTGGAGTGGGTTGTCCTAGATGCTGACGCTGCCGGCCACGCCCCCGGAGGCAGGCGGAGGCGGGTTTACGCCCGCCCGAAGACGGATAAAAGGAGCAACAAGCCAAGAAAGCATCCTCTTGTTCCTGTGCTCTGAAGCTGCACGTGAGCTCGAGACGGAACGAAGAGCCAATTTTGACCCACCCACCAGCCCCTGAAGACAGCAAGTGGTTTTTTAAATAAAGTTTTGATGTGGTAACTCTATTTCTTACAGGTTGTGATGATTGACGTGTCATTTGTATATGCAATAAAGAGAATGATCATTTAGAGTATGTTTTTCGAATAAAGTTTTGCACTAGTGTTGATCAGT
Source organism: Lissotriton vulgaris (assembly GCF_964263255.1). Taxonomy (NCBI): domain Eukaryota; kingdom Metazoa; phylum Chordata; class Amphibia; order Caudata; family Salamandridae; genus Lissotriton; species Lissotriton vulgaris. The sequence goes on along the minus strand of NC_141696.1, from coordinate 441,217,049 downwards.
AATCATACGTGAAGTAGTTATGGTTGTCTTTTTACTTTAGTAATTTAGTTAATTGTCGTATTTATTTTGGTTGGGCGGTAAGGTCATGATCGGTGAGCAGTAATTGGAAGAGCCCTATGGGGGGCGTCACCCATTACGGATGGGAGCGCCCGGGGGAGGTGGCCATTGGCCCCTCAACGGGGAGGCGGTCCCTTCTAAGGATGGGCCGCCGAAAGAAAAGGAAAGGCGGTCAAGGCCCCTTCCTTGATAGGAGGGGCTACGGGCCCCTCCTGGGGAATTTCCCGGGGCCAGGACACCTGCGACGGCAGATGTGGTAAGTTGTGTGGGGTGGGGAGGGGGTTTACGCTACCTTCTAGACACCTCACACGAGTCCTCGGACGACCTTTAAATGGCGTTGAGTTCATTGGGGCCCCCGTCAAGTCAAGGGAAATTGGTAGATGCATTTGAGGTACAGCCTCTGTGCGGTCGCCCCTCCCAAGTGGGGGGGGTAATTCTGGTTTAGGGATCTGACACCGGTTACGACCTTGCTGTTGGCCCTTAACGTTAGGATGTACAATTTCAAGTTAAATGTTTTGTAGGATGTTAGTTCGGCTAGGAGAACCTTTGTATTAGAAATATGTTAAGGTTAGCCAAACATCGTAATGTGGAAATGAAATTGTACATAATATGAAACTGTTATTTTAATGTTTTGATTTTGTTTCATATTTTAATAAATACGGCCGGGAGGGTCACTCCCTCCCGCCTTCCAAAAGTTCAGAACCGTTTCTGTTTCCCATCCTTGGGGATTGCGTCGAGAGGGGGTGGCGGGTATCTCAGCCATATTAGCTTTTGTTGCAACTTTGGCTAAAGTCTGTTCTTTGAATCCCATCACACCGAAGTTTTACGAGTGCGACTGTTTACTCATTTTATTCTTTTGTATTTTGACAGGCTGTTGTACTCGGTGGGAGCTACTTCTTCTGGGGTTTTAAGTGTCTGTTCTACATTGAGGAGTCGGGATTACCGTACCTTTCATCTGGTTCACCGCACATTCTATTTCGTTTAATGCACATGATCTTGTACCTGGAAATATTTCAAATCACTGCACATGTTATTTATTATATCACACAGTTTATTTTACCCCCTTTTTTTTAGCTAATAGTTTGCTTGTTTAAGTTACTGGCCGCGGCTAGCAGGGTTCCGCAACAACAATCCCCAGCATTCCCACGCTCATGTGAACACTCACGGTTGTAGCATTAGCTCTTCTGCTTTAAAAATCATTTTCCAGGACTAGTTTTGATATTCCAATGCCCACTACCTTGATCTTACAGGATATTGCTCTCCCCCTTGTGTGACCGCCCCTCCACTCATGGTTGGAGCCGCTTGTTCAATCCTTAGAATTACCACTCTAAACCTCAACCCGGTATGCAAGGGCCGCAACTACATTTCCCAGCACCATTACATGCACATGTCGTTTGTTACAGTTATGGCTCCAGCCGCACCACATTAAGCAGCAATTACCCCCTATTTAATTAGCACGTATGGCATCGCAACCTGTTCCCTCTCCCTCTGCCTGGTGAACAGCTGTGCTCATCAGGATCTCCAGGTAATGTCACCAAAGGTGTGTGTTCTCTTATTTCAGGGGGCAGAAATGTGATTAGCTGTACATATTTTGGTTTTTATACACGGTTGAATCATTAGGCACCCGCGTTTTCAGTTTATTTGGGCTGGATGATTTTGTAATTAATCCCTCCTTCAAATTATTTCATTCTTGTTTTGCACTATAAAAGAATGTACTACGTGCAAAGTGCTTTTAAGTTATCCCTTGCAAAATCTACAGTCAGGATGTGGAACTTTAAATTGACTGAAGATCTAAAACATGATATAAATTAAGGTGACTGTACTGTTTGACTCATAAGGTCAACAGATCTAGCTCACTTATATTCTTGCATTTTCCGTCATAGCTTTCAAGTTTCCTTATTTTGATACTGCTGTTGACAGTCACACTTTCTAACATGTCAAGTGAGTTTGTTCTGGAACTGTGGCTTAAGACTTGTTATAATGTCTTTATTTCTTGAGCATCCCTTACTGCACCCAACCCCGCTCCAGTACCCTGCACAGGTACCTAGGTGCAGTCCAAACAAGATGTGCACTGCACAACGCCGTCCAAAATGAGTTCTTTTTTACTCCTCACATGTAGTAAGGGTTTCAGTACCATCTGTCAGAAGGTAAAATGTATTAAACAATTTAGGAACAGTACATTTTGTACCACCCAGGATAATGTGCTGTGTGTGTACTTATAAGGTCATATCGCCCTCACTCTGTCGCCCTCACTCTGTCGCCCTCACTCTGTCGCCCTCACTCTACAACAACTGGTTCAAATATGTTCTCTCAATGTTTCAAGCTTTATTACAAATGTCACAAAAAGATGTTAATATTACACTTCTGTTCTTGGATTTTCGTCACAATAAAATGCACTGAACATAATCTTCACAAAAGTTTAAACTATTGCCATTATAAATTACAATACTTTTATTTAAGTAATGATTATTTAAAAAAATTAAAAGCCATTGTTATTTGTAATATCAAAACATCTAAGTCACGTAAATACAACACATATTGTATTACAAATGCTATAGGTGTCACATTTGCGAAATTTAAAACTATTGGCATTGTAAATGACAAAGCTATTAATTTCGCTATTTTCAAAACCAACACATAAACAAGCATTTGCAATGCAATAGGTCTCGCATTAGGAAAGTTTGAGCTATTGGTCTTGTAAATGAAATTTTTTTTAATTTATGTGTTGGTTTTGAAAATAGCGAAATTAATAGCTTTGTCATTTACAATGCCAATACTTTTAACTTTTGTAAATGTGACACCTATAGCATTTGTAATGCAATATGTGTTGTATTTACATGACTTAGATGTATTGATATTACAAATAACAATGGCTTTTAATTTTTTTGAATAATTATTACTTAAATAAAAGTTATTGTAATTTATAATGGCAATAGCTTAAACTTTTGTAAATAACTTTTGTGAAGATAATGTGCAGTGTATTTTATTGTGACCAAAATCCAAGAACAGAAGTGAAATATTAACATCTTTTTGTGACATTTGTAATAAAGCTTGAAACATTGAGAGAACATATATGAACCACTTGTTGTGATGGTGCGATAGATAGAGTGAGGGAGATAGACAGAGGGAGGGCGATAGACAGACAGACAGAGGGAGGGAGGGTGATAGACAGACAGAGAGGGAGGGCGATAGACAGACAGAGGGAGGGAGATAGACAGACAGACGGAGGGCGATAGACAGACAGACAGAGGGAGGGAGGCCGATAGACAGACAGACAGAGGGAGGGAGGCCGATAGACAGACAGACAGAGGGAGGGAGGCCGATAGACAGACAGAGGGAGGGAAGGCGATAGACAGACAGAGGGAGGGCGATAGACAGACAGAGGGAGGGCGATAGACAGACAGAGAGGGAGGGCGATAGACAGACAGAGAGGGAGGGCGATAGACAGAGAGGGAGGGCGATAGACAGAGAGGGAGGGCGATAGACAGAGAGGGAGGGCGATAGACAGAGAGGGAGGGCGATAGACAGAGAGGGAGGGCGATAGACAGAGAGGGAGGGCAATAGACAGAGAGGGAGGGCGATAGACAGAGAGGGAGGGCAATAGACAGAGGGAGGGCGATAGACAGAGGGAGGGCGATGGACAGACCGAGAGGGAGGGCGATAGACAGACAGAGAGGGAGGGCGATAGACAGACAGAGAGGGAGGGCGATAGACAGACAGAGAGGGAGGGCGATAGACAGACAGAGAGGGAGGGCGATAGACAGACAGAGAGGGAGGGCGATAGACAGACAGAGAGGGAGGGCGATAGACAGACAGAGAGGGAGGGCGATAGACAGACAGAGAGGGAGGGCGATAGACAGACAGAGAGGGAGGGCGATAGACAGACAGAGAGGGAGGGCGATAGACAGACAGAGAGGGAGGGCGATAGACAGACAGGGAGGGCGATAGACAGAGGGAGGGCGATAGACAGACATGGAGGGAGGGCGATAGACAGACAGAGAGGGAGGGCGATAGACAGACAGAGAGGGAGGGCGATAGACAGACAGAGAGGGAGGGCGATAGACAGACAGAGAGGGAGGGCGATAGACAGACAGAGAGGGAGGGCGATAGACAGACAGAGAGGGAGGGCGATAGACAGACATGGAGGGCGATAGACAGAGGGAGGGCGATAGACAGACATGGAGGGAGGGCGATAGACAGACCGAGAGGGAGGGCGATAGACAGACCGAGAGGGAGGGCGATAGACAGACCGAGAGGGAGGGCGATAGACAGACCGAGAGGGAGGGCGATAGACAGACCGAGAGGGAGGGCGATAGACAGACCGAGAGGGAGGGCGATAGACAGACCGAGAGGGAGGGCGATAGACAGACCGAGAGGGAGGGCGATAGACAGACCGAGAGGGAGGGCGATAGACAGACAGAGAGGGAGGGCGATAGACAGACAGACAGGGAGGGCGATAGACAGACAGACAGGGAGGGCGATAGACAGACAGACAGGGAGGGCGATAGACAGACAGACAGGGAGGGCGATAGACAGACATGGAGGGAGGGCGATAGACAGACATGGAGGGAGGGCGATAGACAGACATGGAGGGAGGGCGATAGACAGACCGAGAGGGAGGGCGATAGACAGACCGAGAGGGAGGGCGATAGACAGACCGAGAGGGAGGGCGATAGACAGACCGAGAGGGAGGGCGATAGACAGACCGAGAGGGAGGGCGATAGACAGACCGAGAGGGAGGGCGATAGACAGACCGAGAGGGAGGGCGATCGACAGAGGGAGGGCGATAGACAGAGGGAGGGCGATAGACAGAGGGAGGGCGATAGACAGAGGGAGGGCGATAGACAGAGGGAGGGCGATAGACAGAGGGAGGGCGATAGACAGAGGGAGGGCGATAGACAGAGGGAGGGCGATAGACAGAGTGGGAGGGCGATAGACAGAGTGGGAGGGCGATAGACAGACAGAGAGGGAGGGCGATAGACCGACAGAGAGGGAGGGCGATAGACCGACAGAGAGGGAGGGCGATAGACAGATAGAGAGGGAGGGCGATAGACAGACTGAGAGGGAAGGCGATAGATGTGTGGGGGTGTGGGGTTGGGGGTTAGAGATGGATGTATGTGGAAGAGAGCAGGGAGTTAAAGAAGGAGGTGGGTGGATGAGAGCAGCAGATTAGCACAGGAGAAGAGAACAGGGAATTAGAGGTGGAGGTGGGTGGAGGTGGGTGGAAGAAAGCAGTAGATCAGCACAGCAGAAGAGAACAGGAAGTTAAAGAAGGAGGTGGTGGAAGAGAACAGCATAATAGCACAGGAGAAAAAAACAGGGAGTTAGAGAAAGAGGCGGGTGGAAGAGAACAGCAGATTGGCACAGGAGAAGAAAACAGAGTTAGAGAAGGAGGCAGAGTGGAAGAGAGCAGCAGATCAGCACGGGAGAAGAGAAGAGAACAGGGAGTTGGAGAAGGAGGTGGGTAGAAGAGAGCAGCAGAACAGCACAGCAGAAGAGAACATGGAGTTAAAGAAGGAGGCAGGTGGAAGAGAGCATCAGATCAGCACAGGAGAAGAGAAGAGAACAGGGAGTTGGAGAAGGAGGTGGGTAGAAGAGAGCAGCAGAACAGCACAGCAGAAGAGAACATGGAGTTAAAGAAGGAGGCAGGTGGAAGAGAGCAGCAGATCAGCACAGGAGAAGAGAACATGGAGTTAAGGAAGGAGGTGGGGTGGAAGAGAGCAGCAGATCAGCACAGGAGAAGAGAACAGGGAGTTAAAAAGGAGGCGGTGGAAGAGAACAGCAGATCGGCACAGGAGAAGAGAACAGGGATTTAGAGAAAGAGGCGGGTGGAAGAGAACAGCAGATTAGCACAGGAGAAGAAAACAGGGAGTTAATGAAGGAGGCGGGTGCAAGAGAGCAGCAGATCAGCAGAGGAGAAGAGAAGAGAACAGGGAGTTAGAGAAAGAGGCAGAGTGGAAGAGAGCAGCAGATCAGCAGGGAGAAGATAACGGAGTTAGTGAAGGAGGCGAGGTGGAAGAGAGCAGCAGATCAGCAGAAGAGAACATGGAGTTAAAGAAGGAGGCGGGGTGGAAGAGAGCAGCAGATCAGCAGAGGGAGAAAAGAAGAGAACAGGGAGTTAGAGAAGGAGGTGGGGTGGAAGAGAGCAGCAGATTAGCACAGGAGAAGAGAACAGGGAGTTAAAGAAGGAGGTGGGGTGGAAGAGAGCAGCAGAACAGCAAGGCAGAAGAGCACAGGAAGGTAGAGAAGGAGGTGGGTTGAAGAAAGCAGCAGATCAGCTCTGGAGAAGAGAAGTGAACAGGGAGTTAGAGAAGGAGGTGGGTGGAAGAGAGCAGCATAACAGCACAGCAGAAGAGAACATGGAGTTAAAGAAGGAGGCAGGTGGAAGAGAGCAGCAGATCAGCACAGGAGAAGAGAACAGGGAGTTAGAGAAAGAGGCGGTGGAAGAGAACTGAAGATTAGCACAGGAGAAGAAAACAGGGAGTTAAAGAAGGAGGCGGGTGGAAGAGAGCAGCAGATCAGCACAGGAGAAGAGAAGAGAACAGGGAGTTAGAGAAGGAGGCAGGGTGGAAGAGAGCACCAGATCAGCACAAGAGAAGAGAACAGGGAGCTAGAGAAGAAGTCAGGTGGAAGAGAGCAGCAGACGGGAGAAGAGAAGAGAACAGGGAGTTGGAGAAGGTTGTCGGTGGAAGACAGAGAGGGCAATAGATAGAGGGAGGGAGGGCGATAGAAGGAGGGCTGTAGATAGATAGAGGGAGGGCGATGGATAGAGGGGGATAGATAGAGGGAGGGGGATAATAGATAGAGGGAGGGCAATAGATAGAGGGAGGGCGATCGCGTGAGGGCGATAGACAGATAGAGTGAGGGAGGGCGATAGATAGATAGAGTGATGGAGGGAGATAGATAGAGTGAGTGAGGGCGATAGAGTGAGTGAGGGTGATAGACTCAGTGAGGGCGATAAGAGTGAGGGCGATAAGAGTGAGTGAGGGCGATAAGAGTGAGTGAGGGCGATAAGAGTGAGTGAGGGCGATAAGAGTGAGTGAGGGCGGTAGAGTGAGTGAGGGCGGTAGAGTGAGTGAGGGCGGTAGAGTGAGTGAGGGCGGTAGAGTGAGTGAGGGCGGTAGAGTGAGTGAGGGCGGTAGAGTGAGTGAGGGCGGTAGAGTGAGTGAGGGCGGTAATGAGTGAGGGCGGTAGTGGTAGAGTGAGGGCGGTAGAGTGAGGGCGGTAGTGGTAGAGTGAGGGCGGTAGAGGGAGGGCGGTAGTGGTAGAGTGAGGGCGGTAGAGGGAGGGCGGTAGAGTGGTAGGGTGAGGGCGGTAGAGTGGTAGGGTGAGGGCGGTAGAGTGAGGGCATGAGGGTGGTAGAGTGAGGGGGTAGAGTAGTAGAGTGAGGGCGGTAGAGTGAGGGTATGAGGGCAGTAGAGTGGTAGAGTGAAGGCGGTAGAGTGGTAGAGTTAGGGCAGTAGAGTGGTAGGGTGAGGGCGGTAGAGTGGTAGGGTGAGGGCGGTAGAGTGAGGGCATGAGGGTGGTAGAGTGAGGGGGTAGAGTAGTAGAGTGAGGGCGGTAGAGTGAGGGTATGAGGGCAGTAGAGTGATAGAGTGAGGGCGGTAGAGTGAGGGTATGAGGGCAGTAGAGTGATAGAGTGAGGGCGGTAGAGTGAGTATGTGAGGGCAGTAGAGCAGTTGAGTAAGGGCGGTAAAGTGAGGGTGTAGAGTGGTAGAGTGAGGGCATGAGGGCGGTAGAGTGGTAGAGTGAGTGCAGTAGAGTGAGTGCGTGAGGGCGATAGAGTGAGTGCGTGAGGGCGGTAGAGCGAGTGCGTGAGGGCGGTAGAGTGAGGGCAGTAAAATGGTAAAGTGAGGGCAGTAGAGCGAGGGCGGTAGAGTGGTAGAGTGAGGGCAGTAGAGTGAGGGCATGAGGGCGGTAGAGTGAGGGTGGTATAGTGAGGGCATGAGGGTGGTAGAGTGAGGGCGGTAGATTGAGTACGTGAGGGTGGTAGAGGGGTAGAGTGAGGGCAGTAAAGTGGTAAAATGAGGGCAAGAGAGTGGTAAAATGAGGGCAGTAGAGAGGGTGGTAGAGTGAGGGCAGTAAAATGGTAAAGTGAGGGTGGTAGAGTGAGGGTGGTAAAGTGAGGGCGTGAGGGCGGTAGAGTGAGGGCAGTAGAGTGAGCGCATGAGGGCGGTAGAGTGGTAGAGTGAGGGCGGTAGAGTGGTAGAGTGAGGGCGCTAGAGCGAGGGCGGTAGAGTGGTAGAGTGAAGGCAGTAGAGGGCATGAGGGCGGTAAAGTGGTAGAGTGAGCGTGTGAGGGCGGTAGAGTGAGTACCTGAGGGCGGTAGAGCGGTAGAGTGAGGGCGGTAGAGTGAGGGCAGTAAAGTGGTAAAGTGAGGGCAGTAGAGTGAGGGCGGTAGAGTGGTAAAGTGAGGGCAGTAAAGTGAGGGTGGTAGAGCAGTAGAGTGAGGGCAGTAAAGTGGTAAAGTGAGGGCGGTAGAGTGAGGGCGGTAGAGTGAGGGCGGTAGAGTGAGGGCGGTAGAGTGAGGGCAGTAGAGTGAGGGCGGTAGAGTGAGGGTGAGAGAGGCACAGTAATTAAGCTGCCTTACAAATTCCAGAGGCGTCAGAAGCAGACCTGGAAACAGGAAGCATTTTACCTTCCCCATGTCTTCAAATTAATAGGCTGATGGAAGAAATGTTGCAACAAGACAACCCTCTAAAAGCTAATTATTTATGCGCTCAGCTAATTAAAAGGCGAAGGTGATTTGAGGAGCTGAGAGGTAATAAAATGCTGTTCATTCATAGGTCTTCCTTTGACTGAACAAACTCGGTCTCCCCTCCCCCCCTCTCCAAACAGAACAGTTAGAGGCAGAGGATGCGAAGGCCGATGTTTGTGATGCAGATAACGTCTTTGAGTCAGCATACTATGTACTTGGGTCATTTCACAGGTCCTTGCTGTGAAGTTTGGCTCTGCCCTTGTTCTGCAGTTGCCTATGATTCGGGAGTGTTAGTGCAGCGCGCGCTTCCGAGCCACAGACCCTGAAGGTCTTATCAAGGAGGGCGAGGGGGGTGCGAGCCTCAGCTTGACACAAGCCACTGATCTTTTTCTTCTTTGGTGTGTTTTGGTTCCTGTGCTGGCAGCGCACAGCCTTCATGGAAGGGAAGCGGGAGCATCAGGATTGCCCTGGCTTGTCAACAGATTGAATCTAGGAAGGGTGGAAACCAGCTGCCTGTTACTTTTCAGGAGACCGAACTGTAGAAATGACCCTGAATTCACAGATACGTTTCTATGGATATATAACTTTCTCTCCATTGTGCCAGCTCAGAAACATTAAGCTGCTTTCTAGATCCGGTTATGTCACGTGTGAGTCAGACAGATGAAGTGTTAAAAAGCTACATCTACGCACGACTGTTCCCTTTGTGGGATACCTGCAATTCATGCATGGCACATGCAATTCAATTCATAAAGCTTTATTCGGAACATAAAAAAACATGTCCATAAAAGCACATACAATTACAAATACAAACATTTCATTAAAAAAGAAACACATAATACATATATTATCCAGAGGGGGGTGGAATAAATATTTAAAATGATTAAAAACACATACTTTTCCTGGCATTGATTGCCTTAAGCAGGAAAGTAGCAGTAAAAAAGCAAATGTCCGGATGGTGCAGATTAAAACGCAGTTTCATAGAGTCCGTAATTGTTCTTACTCCAAATCTTTTCAACATAGGCTTTAGGAAGAATTTCCGTAGTTCACTATACAACTGGCATGATAAAAGAAAGTGCGTAGTGCTCTGTTCCGCATTATTATCACAAGCACAGGGTCCGTTAGGGCGCATTTTTACATTAGGGCACGCAACAAGATAATGTACTGTTCCCATCCTCATTCTGGTTAGTACAAACTGGTGCGAAACTCTGGTTACCTGTGTCAAGTATGGGTGAAATCCAATAAAGTCATTCATGCTATTGTACAGTTTACATGTGGATAATTTAGATTCCTCCAAAGAATGCCTCTCGATACAATAATTCAAAAAGGTAATTTTCAAATTTGATTTGGAGATATCAGAGGCACAATATTGGTCATTGATCACATTAAACCCAAAAACCTTTTGGAAACATTCAATAATATATTTAATCCAAGGGATCTTTAAATGCTGGTCCAAAGAGAGGCAATCCTCGATAATGGCTCTATTCAATGAGGTGCCATCACTCAGCCAAACAGAGCGCCACAGTAATAAGGGTCTTAACATGATCATATCGTTCAGGAATTGAGTCCCTGTTTCCTTATGAACCAAGTCTTTGGAGGTAGATTTGGGTAGACGCAGGAGCCTTTTCAGGAAATTATTCTCCTCCACCTGTAGGCTCCCGGCTGGTGACACACCCCATACACCTGCCCCATAAAGGGCCGCAGAAAGACATCTAGATTGATACATTTTTAACATGTCTTTAATACGTCTATTCCCCAGCTTCTTGGCGAATACGAAGACCCCATTAGCACTCCTAGTCATCTTTGTTTTAACAGCTTTATGTTCAATATCCCAGCTACCATTTTTTGAAAGTGATCACCAAGTAGCAAAAATTGTCAACTTTTTGAACCGGTTCGCCATCTATAAAATAGTGGGAATTACCTTTCGTTTTAGCTCGTCCAGGCCCACACTCCATCACATATGTTTTCGATTTATTGATCACCAGTTTCCTGTTTTTGATGAACTGCACAAAGCTGTCTATCAGGCGTTGGAGACCCAGGGGAGTCCTGGACAACAGCACGGCGTCGTCCGCATAGAGTAACACAGGGATGTTAAGGTTGTTAACTCTAGGGACGTCCGCCGTAACTGTCTGCAGGACAGAATCCACTTCATTTATGAAGAGGGTAAAAAGCAGGGGTGCTAAAACACACCCCTGCCTAATTCCCCTCCCGATCCTGAACTTACTCGTACACTCCCCATTAGGTCCATATCGAACACTGGTGCTAAGTTTTTCGTACAGGCGGGCCAGAAAGTAGAATATACCTTCGGGAGCTCCCATTTCAATCAGTTTAGCCCATAGTATAGCGTGGTCTACCATATCGAAATCGCTGCTTAGGTCAGCAAAACATAAATAAAGTGACCCTTTTTTGGCCTGGGTATATTTCCCTACCAAAAGTTCTAAATTCAAGCATTGCTCAATGGTGCCACGACCTTTTCTGAACCCAAACTGACAGTTAGTTAAAATCTCATTAGTCTCTGCCCATTCCTCTAGTCTGACTAAAAGGACCTGACTCATAATTTTGACAGATGAGTCCAGTAAGGATATTGGCCGATAATTTTTGGCGTCGCCCCGGTCACCTTTCTTATAGATAGGGACGATTATTGATTCCGCCCAAGTAGACGGTATTTTGCAGCAAACAGCTGCATTGAAGATCTTAACCAGCAATGGGCCCCAAATCTCCGGGCGGTCTTATACACATCTATGGGTACCCCATCAGGTCCCTGGGCCTTCCCTCCCTTACTGGCTCTTATACTAACCATAACCTCATCTATGGTGATATTTAAGGCTATGATGGGCCAGCCTTCTCCATAGGAGGCCGGTCTATTACCAGAGTCAAAAATAATGGAAAAATGTTGAATCCATGATTCCATACTCACGTTTGATGTGAGTTCTGGGACCTTTTCGTCCTTTAGGAATGGGCTGTTCACCATGGTCCAAAACAGAGTACAATTCTTCAGTTCTGCTGCTTGGCTAAGATTGTCCCACGCTTCCTGCTGTAGTTCAGCCTTTCTACGTTTAAGGATCAAATTATAATCCTGCCTAAGTTGAATCACCAGACTCTTATCTCTTGGTTTAGCTGCTAAGGCCTCTTTAAGATCACTCCGGGCAGTAGAACAAGCATGGTCAAACCACCCCCTTTTATGTCTACTCTTGTGCCCTACTACTTTGGTAAACTTCTTATTGATGGTTGAATTAATTCTATCAAAGTGGTCAATACTGACAGCCAAGGTTTCATCCTGTTCAAGGATTGCCGTAATTTCCATCAAACAACTAGTGATGATGGAATCAGATGTTATATCGGCTTTTTCTCCTTTCCACCTCAACCTATAACCATTTGGTCTATGGGGTTCGATATTAACAATACTACCCTGTTCAGGTGTGGAGACATGTTCCAAATCATGGCTTCAGTAGTTAAGCAGTTATGGTCACTTAACATAACATCAACCACCTTGGGCTCTGAGCATAGGGGAATTAGGTTAGAAGACATGCACATAAAATCAATGACAGTGTTGGCCCCCCTTCCTTTAAAAGTCGGTATATTTTCTCCCTGGTCGTTCTTGGCATTTTCCATATTTCCATATCATAATCTATCAGAAAGTTATTCAGGGTTTCTCCATATAAATGATGGGGAAAATGGGCATCAGCATCCCCTGAGCGATTATACACACCGCATAACTTCTGAGATGATAAGGGGCAAACTGAAACATTAAAATCCCCCACAAAAATAAATTCATAAACGCCATTAAAATTTTTCACAAAATTAGTCAGTGCACTATCTAATTCAATAATTGCAACATGTCTGGTGCCATCAAATATATTATTGTAGAAATTAATCAGAAGTATATTTCTACCCGCTTCTTGTGCTAGCCATAAAATTTGTGAATGAGCCCCCACTATTACATGCTTTTTCACCGAGATAGGTAACTTGACTGAGATCAACACCAACAACCCTCCTTTAGCTCTACCATGGGTTGAGGCCAAGGCAGGAAGTTCATAGGATACAAAGCCATCGATGCCCTTAAAGTTTTTACACCAGGTTTCCTGTAGGCAAATTATGTCAAATAAGTTCACAAAATCTTTCCATCCTAGCATGTCCTCCTTGGCCACTAGGCCTGCAATATTCCAGCTGGCAATATAACAAGTTACCCTTTCCCTCTCACGGCTGACAATAGGCGTTCCATCACTAAATACGGACACGTTATCATCTGGGTTGAAAAGCTCTATGTTATACATTGAATTCCCAACTTCTCCCCCAACCGGCATACAGTCTACAATCACATTATTGACCAGTTCATTTACGGACATAGTTAATTCTCCAATATTATTACTGTTTGCATCTCCCCGAAAAAGGTCAATCTCATGTCAATCATTTTGATCCAGAAAGCTCAACGACTGGTACCTATTCTGAATTGGGACTTGATAAACCATCCCATTACCAGGCAAGAGAGTGCTATCACAGGTTGAAAATGGGTTGGGAGTATGTGTTATAAATCTATTCCCGCCTGGGGCAGAGTTCACCATATGCATCGGCGGGATAGGTGTACCATCCTGAAAACCAGGACAAAAGTTAGACAACACAGGTCTATTTACAATAGATGGATAATTAAAATTGTTCTTTGCCCCCTCCCTGTAATTAGCAGAAGGCAACCTGTTAAGATGGTTATAGAAATAGCCCAATGGTCTTGCAATTACATCTGTCTCCGACTGCGTGAGTGAGGCTGCTCTGAGCAGGACAGTCGCAACATGTTGCGGATGTTTAAAATTAATAATCACGCAGTCTCCCCCACAGGTCTTTCTAGTATTACCAATCCAATTGACTCTTCTGATAGAGATAATTTGACCAGAGTAGCCAACTGGATAACCAGTGGCGGTTTAACCATGAAGTTGTTTTATTTTTTAGAGAATCCGCTGACTCCTGGGTATTAGGGGCCTGAGTTAAAGTCGGGACATTAGTTAAGACCACGACGTAGGGTACACATTCAGTGGGAAGGTCTACTGGGCGCCTACATATCCTTACAGGTACCCCATTAGTCCCCCCTGTGGCAGCAGGCGTAGCTAAAACAGCTGGCACCGAAACAGTCTTAACACTGTTTGGGGCTGGTATTGATCTTACATCATTATGTGAACTACCCGGCACTACGCTTGTTGACCCAGCTGCCGGTGTCTGTGAAGGTCGGCCCGCCTCCTGAGCTATTGTACGTGTTGATGCAGGTAACTCTTTGGGTAGTTGTTTCCTAGTATTAGTAGAAGGGGCACTATTTGTAAGGCGTGGTTGTACCCTATCCTTTATAGGGACTGTGGTTGGACACGCTGTATTTTTAATATTTGATATGGATTTATCCAAATTGTCTGCATGCTGATCCACCACGGCCCTTAGTCTCAATACTTCTGCCCACAAATCATCAATTTTAGCTAGCAAGGGCTCTACAACCATTTTGAATTTATTATCGATCGTACTCACTAACAGGTCAATTTGGTCAGGCTTAATGGAAACACAACTGTCTTTAGATAATGGCCCTATTTCCTCGATGTTCTCCTTGTGTATGGTGTCTTTTTTGTTCTTTCTGAAAGAATGATTTCCCCGTTTAGGTGTGATTTTCCTGCATGCTCGCATGAATTTAGTAGCCCTAATGGACTGCTGAGGGGTACCTTCAGAGTTCTCACACGGGTTATCTTCCACCATAATCAAGTTGTCGGGGGCCTCAGTTGATTCGGCATTGATACCGATATTATCAGTCTCGACTGCTGTTACAGTTTCATTGGTGATATTCATATCTGCATTATTGGGATCCACAGATGAAATCAATGGGAGGTCTGGTACAGTACTTTTACCCAGCGATTTCCTTCTGTCGCTATTGATTCTGGTAACTACTTTCAGTAAATAGTTATCTGGTAAGGTAGATTGGACAGACATTTTGGGCTAGTTCAGAAGTCACGGACAGTTGTTAAAAACATAAACAAAGTTAAATCCACAAGTTACCACTTGCCCGTACTCACAAGTGATGCCAAGGGGGGTGGCCCGTCCCGTCCTCGGTCGTCCCAGGACGGCCACAGATGGCCCCGCCCTTGTCCCGGGCTTCTCCCAGTCGCGACTCGCGGGGCGAGAGGGGTGTCAGCCTTTTTCTAGCGCCTCCGGGCGCGTCACGGGCGCGCTGCCTCAGAGGCTGCTGGGGGCTGTGGTCCGGAATGCCTCCCGGCGTCTCCGTGTGCCTGGCAAAAGCTGCCGTTCCCCTCACGGCACCGCCCGATGGCGTCTCAGTAAGTTTTGCAAGCTCCTGGTGTTCCCCCTGGGCTCACGGGGGTCAGCCTTTTTCTAGCGCCTCCAGGCGCGTCACGGGTGCGCTGCCCCAGAGGCTGCTGGGGGCTGTGGTCCGGAATGCCTCCCGGCGTCTCCGTGTGCCTGGCAAAAGCCGCCGTTCCCCTCACGGCACCGCCCGATGGCGTCTCGGTAAGTTTTGCAAGCTCCTGGTGTTCCCCCTGGGCTCACGGGGGTCAGCCTTTTTCTAGCGCCTCCGGGTGCTCCAGGCGTGTCACGGGCGCGCTGCCCCAGAGGCTGCTGTGGTCCGGAATGCCTCCCGGCGTCTCCGTGTGCCTGGCAAAAGCCGCCGTTCCCCTCACAGCACCGCCCAATGGCGTCTCGGTAAGTTTTGCAACCTCCTGGTGTTCCCCCTGGGCTCATGGGGGTCAGCCTTTTTCTAGCGCCTCCAGGCGCGTCACGGGCGCGCTGCCCCAGAGGCTGCTGGGGGCTATGGTCCGGAATGCCTCCCTGCGTCTCCGTGTGCCTGGCAAAAGCCGCCGTTCCCCTCACGGCACCGCCCGATGGCGTCTCGGTAAGTTTTGCAACCTCCTGGTGTTCCCCCTGGGCTCATGGGGGTCAGCCTTTTTCTAGCGCCTCCGGGCGCTCCAGGCGCGTCACGGGCGCGCTGCCCCAGAGGCTGCTGGGGGCTATGGTCCGGAATGCCTCCCTGCGTCTCCGTGTGCCTGGCAAAAGCCGCCGTTCCCCTCACGGCACCGCCCGATGGCGTCTCGGTAAGTTTTGCAAGCTCCTGGTGTTCCCCCTGGGCTCACGGGGGTCAGCCTTTTTCTAGCGCCTCCAGGCTCGTCACGGGCGCGCTGCTGGGGGCTGTGGTCCGGTATGCCTCCCGGCGTCTCCGTGTGCCTGGCAAAAGCCGCCGTTCCCCTCACGGCACCGCCCGATGGCATCTCTGTAAGTTTTGCAAGCTCCTGGTGTTCCCCCTGGGCTCACGGGGGTCAGCCTTTTTTTAGCGCCTCCGGGCGCTCCAGGCGCATCATGGGCGTGCTGCCCCGGAGGCTGCTGGGGGCTCTGGTCCGGTATGCCTTCCGGCGTCTCCGTGTGCCTGGCAAAAGCCGCCGTTCCCCTCACGGCACCGCCCGATGGCGTCTCAGTAAGTTTTGCAAGCTCCTGAGGGCGGTAGAGTGAGTATGTGAGGGCAGTAGAGCAGTTGAGTAAGGGCGGTAAAGTGAGGGCAGTAAAGTGGTAAAGTGAGGGTGTAGAGTGGTAGAGTGAGGGCGTGAGGGTGGTAGAGTGAAGGCGGTAGAGTGAGGGCATGAGGGTGGTAGAGTGAGTGCAGTAGAGTGAGGGAGTGAGGGCGGTAGAGTGAGTGCGTGAGGGCGGTAGAGTGAGGGCAGTAAAATGGTAAAGTGAGGGCGGTAGAGTGAGGATGGTAAAGAGAGGGCGTGAGGGCGGTAGAGTGAGGGCGTGAGGGCGGTAGAGTGGTAGAGTGAGGGCGCTAGAGCAAGGGCATGAGGGCGGTAGAGTGGTAAAGTGAGTGTGGTAGAGGGGTAGAGTAAGGACGTAGAGTGGTAGAGTGAGGGCGGTAGAGTGAGGGCGTGAGGGCGGTAGAGTGAGGGTGGTATAGTGAGGGCATGAGGGTGGTAGAGTGAGGGTGGTAGATTGAGTACGTGAGGGTGGTAGAGGGGTAGAGTGAGAGCAGTAAAGTGGTAAAATGAGGGCAGTAGAGTGAGGGCAGTAGAGTGGTAAAGTGAGGGCAGTAGAGTGAGGGTGGTAGAGTGAGGGCAGTAAAATGGTAAAGTGAGGGCGGTAGAGTGAGGGTGGTAAAGTGAGGGCGTGAGGGCGGTAGAGTGGTAGAGTGAGGGCGCTAGAGCGGTAGAGTGGTAGAGTGAGGGCAGTAGAGTGAGGGCATGAGGGCGGTAAAGTGGTAGAGTGAGTGCGGTAGAGTGGTAGAGTGAGGGCGTAGAGTGGTAGAGTGAGGGCATGAGGGCCGTAGAGTGGTAGAGTGAGCGTGTGAGGGTGGTAGAGTGAGCACCTGAGGGCGGTAGAGCGGTAGAGTGAGGGCTGTAGAGTGAGGGCAGTAAGGTGGTAAAGTGAGGACAGTAGAGTGAGGGCGGTAGAGTGGTAAAGTGAGGCCAGTAAAGTGAGGGTGGTAGAGCAGTAGAGTGAGGGCAGTAAAGTGGTAAAGTGAGGGCAGTAGAGTGGTAAAGTGAGGGCAGTAGAGTGAGGGTGGTAGAGTGAGGGCAGTAGAGTGAGCGCATGAGGGCGGTAGAGTGGTAGAGTGAGGGTGGTAGAGTGAGGGCGCTAGAGCGAGGGCAGTAGAGTGAGGGCATGAGGGCGGTAAAGTGGTAGAGTGAGCGTGTGAGGGCGGTAGAGTGAGTACCTGAGGGCGGTAGAGTGAGGGCTGTAGAGTGAGGGCAGTAAGGTGGTAAAGTGAGGGCAGTAGAGTGAGGGCGGTAGAGTGGTAAAGTGAGGGCAGTAAAGTGAGGGTGGTAGAGCAGTAGAGTGAGGGCAGTAAAGTGGTAAAGTGAGGGCAGTAGAGTGGTAAAGTGAGGGCAGTAGAGTGAGGGTGGTAAAGTGAGGGCGTGAGGGCGGTAGAGTGAGGGCGGTAGAGTGAGGGCAGTAGAGTGAGCGCATGAGGGCGGTAGAGTGGTAGAGTGAGGGTGGTAGAGTGAGGGCGCTAGAGCGAGGGCAGTAGAGTGAGGGCATGAGGGCGGTAGAGTGAGGGCTGTAGAGTGAGGGCAGTAAAGTGGTAAAGTGAGGGCAGTTAAGTGAGGGTGGTAGAGCAGTAGAGTGAGGGCAGTAAAGTGGTAAAGTGAGGGCAGTAGAGTGGTAAAGTGAGGGCGGTAGAGTGAGGGTGGTAAAGTGAGGGCGGTAGAGTGAGGGCGGTAGAGTGAGGGCGGTAGAGTGAGGGCAGTAGAGTGAGCGCATGAGGGCAGTAGAGTGGTAGAGTGAGGGTGGTAGAGTGAGGGCGCTAGAGCGAGGGCAGTAGAGTGAGGACATGAGGGCGGTAAAGTGGTAGAGTGAGCGTGTGAGGGCGGTAGAGTGAGTACCTGAGGGCGGTAGAGTGAGGGCAGTAAAGTGGTAAAGTGAGGGCAGTAGAGTGAGGGCGGTAGAGTGGTAAAGTGAGGGCAGTAAAGTGAGGGTGGTAGAGCAGTAGAGTGAGGGCAGTAAAGTGGTAAAGTGAGGGCAGTAGAGTGAGGGTGGTAGAGTGGTAGAGTGAGGGCAGTAGAGTGAGGGCGGTAGAGTGAGGGCGGTAGAGTGAGGGTGAGAGAGGCACAGTAATTAGAGCTGGTTTACAAATTCCAGAGGCGTCAGAAGCAGACCTGGAAACAGGAAGCATTTTACCTTCCCCATGTCTTCAAATTAATAGGCTGATGGAAGAAATGTTGCAACAAGACAACCCTCTAAAAGCTAATTATTTATGCGCTCAGCTAATTAAAAGGCGAAGGTGATTTGAGGAGCTGAGAGGTAATAAAATGCTGTTCATTCATAGGTCTTCCTTTGACTGAACAAACTCGGTCTCCCCTCCCCCCCTCTCCAAACAGAACAGTTAGAGGCAGAGGATGCGAAGGCCGATGTTTGTGATGCAGATAACGTCTTTGAGTCAGCATACTATGTACGTGGGTCATTTCACAGGTCCCTGCTGTGAAGTTTGGCTCTGCCCTTGTTTTGCAGTTGCCTATGATTCGGGAGTGTTAGTACAGCGCGCGCTTCCGAGCCACAGACCCTGAAGGTCTTATCAAGGAGGGCGAGGGGGGTGCGAGCCTCAGCTTGACACAAGCCACTGATCTTTTTCTTCTTTGGTGTGTTTTGGTTCCTGTGCTGGCAGCGCACAGCCTTCATGGAAGGGAAGCGGGAGCATCAGGATTGCCCTGGCTTGTCAACAGATTGAATCTAGGAAGGGTGGAAACCAGCTACCTGTTACTTTTCAGGAGACAGAACTGTAGAAATGACCCTGAATTCACAGATACGTTTCTATGGATATATAACTTTCTCTCCATTGTGCCAGCTCAGAAACATTAAGCTGCTTTCTAGATCCGGTTATGTCACGTGTGAGTCAGACAGATGAAGTGTTAAAAATCTACATCTACGCACGACTGTTCCCTTTGTGGGATACCTGCAATTCATGCATGGCACATGTATATTATGTGAGGTTTGTGAAATGTATGTTGTTGAGTGGTATTTGGAATTTTGCGTTGTTTTTATCCGTTTTGACCAATATTTTGCATCAGTGTGATCTTTGGCATCTTCTCAGCACTTCTTTTTCCTGTCCTCTCGGTCGTATTGAAAATATCCGTGATGTGTGTGCTCGAAGCCTCTTTTACTTTATAGGCAGGAGTTACTTGACACCCCCCAAGCTCAGATAAATGTCATTTCTGGTGCGGGGGTGGACAGAAATATTGAATAAATTAC
Organism: Lissotriton vulgaris; assembly: GCF_964263255.1. NCBI lineage: Eukaryota > Metazoa > Chordata > Amphibia > Caudata > Salamandridae > Lissotriton > Lissotriton vulgaris. The sequence continues at coordinate 441,197,587 of NC_141696.1, read as the reverse complement.
AAGACTTTGCAAAAACGCGTGGAAGCGCCAGACAGTTGTCTCATCAATGCTTCACGATAAAAATGTGTGCGGTTTTCCATGTACACGGGCAGAGCTGCAGTATAGTTAATGAAGAGGCACCGAGACCGGCGTCTGATTCTGGCACCGCTACAAAGGCCTGCGCTGTAATGTACACCCTGCACTGGAGCACGTATGCTTCCGCCGTCGGGGCTGTGAAAGTCAAAGCTGGCTGGCCACATGGATCGAATAAGCGAGCAAGAAAAAATGCGGGAGGGGGTGTGGGGGGCGAGCCGGACCAAACTTTGTGACCCCTGAGAAAATAATTGTGAGTACCCATGACATAGGGCTTCTCCTTGATCACAAACATGGCAGCCGTAGGGCAGGCCCCTGCATCATGGATCCAACTGCATGTGTGTACCCGAACCACAGCAGGCACAGCACTCCCCAAAGCATGTCACTGGATCTGCGCCCCAGAAGCAGCTCTACAAATGTTCTGGCATTGATAGGTGGGATCAGTGACTGTGAGTTGTGTTACAGGAGCGAGCATTGAGTAGGGGATCATGATGCTGAGAGCATACATGCCAATATACCCGATCCAGACGGGAGACTCCCTCAATTAGAAGCAAAAAATATATATTTATTTTAGCTGTGTCCTGCCTGAAATGGCTTGTATTCATTTAAGATAATTGTATTCACTTGTTTCAATGGAATTCGAAAGATGCCCTTTTATGGTCGTATCTTGACCGAAAGAAAAGCACATTGATTAACTTCTGCTTCAGTAGAAGTAAGTGGGGAAAATACACCCCCATCCTCCCCCATTTTTAGTTAAACCCCCCATCTTAAAATATTTGGCATGTATATACAAGCAAGGGATATATATATCAGTGAGTGAAGACCGATCCGTGAGTGGTCAGAGGCGGGAGAGAGGCATCCCGCGGTGTGCAGGAGGACACCAACGGGAGCACACGGTCACCCGTCTGCGTGACATCAGTACTTTTTCACACACAGGAAAGATATACAGGTCTCGGGGAGTGCTCAGGCAATGCTTTTACAGATACTATCCACACGGGTGACGGCGAGAGTGAAAGCTTACCCCTAAATGGGGGGGAATAGTATCCCGTGGCATGTCCTAGCTGATGGCTCACACCCTTGTACCTAATAAAGGGGGATAGGTAAAAGCGGGGAGGGGAAACAACATCACAAGTGCAGTTAGACACAGGGTTTACCAAGGCTTCGACTCACGCTTGAAACCTCTGTCCACCAAAGTGGGGCATCCTACTTACGCTTGCGTTGGGTGCTCGGTCAGTTGCACCTACCCTGCATCAGTGGATTCCTGTTCATGTGCGCTCTGTAATCTGACTGCTATTTCTTTGCTGGACGCCGTTCAGTCGAGGTGGTACCTGTTTCCTGTTTCTGTTACGTGCAGTATGTGCTTGCCCTAGGAGACGTTCTATGCGCATGCTTGAAAGGCAGTGTTCTCGCATGTTAGTGTCTATTGCAAAAAAATGGTGTTTTGAATATGCACATGCACGAGGAACGAAAGTGATTATAGCGTGCTCTATGGAACGTTTGTAATGTATGTACTGCCTCATTTCGAAGATGCAACCTGTGTGTGGCAACAACACGAGCAGTCAACGAAGTTAACACAGTAATGGAAAAATTAAGGGTAAAAATCATGGATAGCCTTCTATACGTCAGTCCAGCATAACACATGAGCAGGGGGGAGGGGTAAGAGGAAGAGCAGAAACGTAAGGGACAGACGCCTGAAACAGAACAGAAACAGGGAGGGGGGAGGAGAAATGCGAGACACGGCCTGGTGGCCGTGAAAAGTGTGAGGCAGGGGGCGGGGGAGCGGATCCCTTTGAAGCAGGGCCTCGCGGCCGTGAAGAAGTGTGAACAGCAAGGATGCGAGGCAGGCGGATGGAAACGCGTGCAGGGACACATGCACTCGTCGAAATCCGCCGCCTGGTTTAGCTTTCTTGATCCAACCCTATAATTCTTGACCATTCATTCCTTGCCGAATAGAATAGTCGAGACCTAAAAAATTGTCATTTGCAATACCAATAGCTCAAACTTTCCTAATGCGAGACCTATTGCATTGCAAATGCTTGTTTGCCCTAGAGAAGCCTTTGAGGAGCTGATGGTACACCCAAACCTAAACCTGCTACAGTTTAACTCCATCCTATTGAGGACACTCATATTTAGAGGAAAGCTTTTTACATTAAGTGATGGATCTTGGGAACCTGGGACTTTTATGGGCTCTGTGACTTATTCCACCCTTAGGATTTTTTGTGGCTCTGTGAAGCTTGACTATTATAGGGGCTATATTATGTATTGGAGGGAGAGATAGAGTAGTACTGTCCACCCTTCCGTTCATTACCCCTTCCTTGCCTTCACAGAGCGGGGCCTCCTTTTTCCTGAGCTGGGTTCCAGGAGAGGTGAGGTACACTCCCTGTACTATTCAGGTGAGTAACATTAGTAAAATAAATTGGCTTAATTAGTAGAAGCCAGTGCCAGGTCTTTCCTGTTTTGATAGGACTTACTACAATTTATTTCTTGTTAACAGATGTAAGAGACACCGTTTGGTACAGAGGAACACGATTTTGGACTATTTATGTATATCCTTTACAGATTGTCGTTACGTTCACTTTATGTATGCAGTAGCTAATGCTTAGAACTCTGGCCCTGAAGAAAGCCATGGGATCTTGTCCCTACCGGCTGAAACATGTTGGCCTTGTAAATGCAGTTATATGTTTAGACTACTTCCTCTGCATTGTTCTTGTTTGTTTGAGGGAAAGGACAAATTACATTAGAGTTTTTCACCTATTGATCCTTTTACCCCTTGTTTTTAACTCACACATCTTTTGATTTTTGCACTGCACTCAATCCCATCTTTATCATTTGTTCATGGGTACCTTAGCGATTGATGGTGCGACCCAATTGAGTAAGGGCGATGGATGGGTCTCATTGATCAAGAGACATACCACCCCATTTTTGGATGACCAAATGAGAACACTTGATCTACATACCTATTTGATGGGAATCCAACACATCTCTGTACGGGCCTTACCAACAATCTCAGTAGGTCCTTCGACAGGTTTGTCCTGGCACACATTCTGATATAGAGACTTGTATAGCTCTATTAGCGCCTAACTCACTTATGTAGGAGTTTTGCAGCAGCTCGGAGTACTTGAAGCTCCGTTATAGCACACCATGATCTGGCAAAGGTAGCTAAGCGTAAAAGGAAGGTCCCCGAAAGTCTAGTACTTATGGAGTGTGATGATGACTCTGAACAAGAAGTGGCGTATACTCCTGCTGATGAAGACTCTCACGACGACGACGCAGTCATCATACACGTCACTCCAGGCTCAGCGGGCATGCAGCAAACAGACATTTTTACCCTAGCCCGAAATGCTGCTGAGCGTGATGTTGTCGACGTGGCAATGGGACCACCACCAATGCAGTTGACTAGTACACCACCTACCGCTTCCATATTTTCTCCCCAGAAGGGACCTCCATCCACCTCGACCTCCATTTCCTCAATTAGTGGTGCTGCAAGTGCACAACGTAGTAAAGTTCGGCAACACACATCCTCCACTTCATCTGGCATTAGCATACCCAGTATCGCCTCCTCCGCCCCCCACAGACATTTGAAGTCCGCAGTTTGGGACTTCTTTAGTGTTAGCCCAACTAGGGAAAACATACCCATTTGTACCATTTGTAAGCTTCGAGTTAGTCGTGGTAAGCTTGGTACCAACTGTGAGAAGTTGGCCTGATATGCAGTGCTCACTATTCTAGTGATCACTATGTATCAGTCCAAACAACCCTTATTGATGATTGGTTGTAAGTCAACCTTATAGACCAGCTATCCTAGTAGCGTGGATACGAGCAGTCTAAGGCTAAAGACTCGAGAGGGCGTGTTAAGCCAGCTGTCATACCATCACATATACCCCTTGAACACCAAGTGAAAGGACACCACACAAGTGTTATGAAAATAAACAATCTATTTATTAGAATCACAACAGCCCTGTACTCTTTATGAGGACAGGGTAATAAGCACAACACAAAACTCTTACGAAAATACTTAAGTTAGCACAGTATACACAAATGCCCGAGGGGCACGATAAACCATATACTCTGAAAGTGGAATGCGAAATTACTAGCAGGTAAGTACAGTACTAATAGGCTTTGGAATCGCTAGGACTTGACTATAGAATCTTTAGATTACTTCTAGGAGACCTAGGGGACTCTGGTGCAGAGTGTGCACTCTCACGCGTGATGCGGGACAAAGTCTATGGTAGCTAGTAAAAGCAAAGTTAGTGTTCTCGGGCGAACTCGACCTGGTAGGAAGAAAACGAAAGTGAATTCTGACCCTTGGATAGTGAAGCTATGCTGGGGCACCGAAATGCCGAAGTTACCTAGCCCAGGGGCTGCAACTGCATATGTCTCAAAAGACGTCGGGAATCCTCGTAGACGGACCAGGAGCCTGGAAGAAAGATGCTGGCAGGCGACCAGTGAAGAGAGTTCGAAGTGATCCAAGCCTGGATCTTGAAGATGGATGACACCTGAAAGCAGAGGGGACCAAGTTCGTGACTACTAGCCAGTAGTCAGGTGGCACCAGGAGGGCACCGGATGGTAGTCACCTCGACTAGGTGAGTGGGCGACGCTGGGCTCTGCAGATCTCACGGACCAGGAGGCGTTGTCAGCGACCAGGATGGAGGAGCGAGCTGTCCCACGATGGATGAAGCTGTCGGCGTCGCTGGACTCAGGATTGGGCAACAAAGCCTTGGATAATTCAAGCCCACGCGGTGGACCTAAAATGGCGTCTTGAGTGGACCAGGAGGGTCCGGGGTGCTCCTCTTGTGGAAGGGAGCAAGGGCCAGTCTGGAGCAACCAGACCAGCAGCAGTGATGTCAGGCATCGTTAAGAAGGCCACAAGCCAGCGGGCTAGTAGCCAAACAACGCGGTGAGCAGCAAAAAGCAGAAGGGCCCCACGCAGATCGTGGAGCTGCTGGGAGGCTGTACTTCGGTGCTGGAGCTGCTCAGGGTCGGGGCTTCTCGGACCCCAAAGCACTCACCAGAGGATACCTCGGCGGTCGTGCTGGAAAGAAGTCGTGCAGTCTTGAAGATGGCCGGTCCCTCGAGGTCTCGTCGCACTCACGGTTCTCAGCTTTGCTGTAGAGGTGAGTAGGGGTCAGAGGTGCCAGGGAAGCCGGTTCTCGTCGAGCTGGGCAGTCTGATTCCGGAGGAAGGACTTGCAGCAGACCGCAGTGTTCTTAAGATGGTGCCTGCGGATGCAGGGTGACTACTCCTTAGTCACAAGGGAGAATCTTGAAGAAGAAATCTTGAAGTCCTTTCGAAGAAAGTTGTGTCTTGATTCCAAAGATGATCTAATTTGGAAGGGTCCCCGCTCCTGCCTTTATCCTAAAGAAAGGGGTGGGTACGCGACTAGGTCCTGCCCTAGGGGTGGGACCAGGAAGGGGGGTGGTTACACCCCTCTCCCATGCCGGACTTTCCCCCGGCCAGGGGCTGGTGTGCCCCTGGAACTGGTTCTAGCCGGTAGATGCGTAGTGAGCACCGGGGTGCCACTCAGCAGTCACCTTCCTGTAAAGCCCTGCCTACCCAGGATACACAAAACCCTGTCTGGGATGGTGCTAGCACCGCCCCTGACAGGAAACCCTTTGTCCAAGCTCTCCTCGCTGGAAGGACTCCCAGCAGCAGGAGGTCAGACTCGTGTCTGTGGTGGCAGCATCCATTTTGTGGAGCTGAGGCTTCAGTTAACTTTAACCGGGGTTCACAGTTACTTACATGTCGTGTCCCTCTAGAAGGGTGGAATGCCAACCCCGTCGCCAGAATTGGCGAGGGGTTAGTATTCCAATTCGTATGACACCTTACTCGACATGTTTTGATAAAGCAATACCAGAGATAGCATTTAACCGCGAGGATTATAATGCACTTAAGAGTATATGGTATGCGTTATCATGGAACAGCTATTAGGACTTGGTTCCGCAAGCTGCAGGTGGGCTCAGCTCATGCCAGAGCGCCATCTCACACGATTCCAAGCACTCTGCCTTCAGGTTTGTTAAGGCCTGCCATAGGAGTGACTGATAGGAATCTGTGTGTCCATTTTTAGGGTTAGATATAGGTATACTATATCTACAGCAAAGGGTGATTACACCACCTTGCCCCAGCTGTCGTGCAGCCAGTTGTGTCAGATTTAGATGGCCATCCAGGGGTGGCATAATACATGCTTCAGCCCCTGGTAGGCCCTGGGTACACCTATGCCCTGAGTTACAGGGTCTGATAAGGTGGCCCAGTACCAATTGGAAATGTACCTAAGGTACATGGAATCCATTTTAGAGAGAGAGCAGTAGGCCTGGGGTCCTGATTGGCAGGGCCCCAGGTCAACTAAGTCGGAAAACTAGCAAAACACCAGGAAAAAAGTTGGGGGTAACCATAGTCAGGTATCTACCTTCCTACACCAACTATGGTACCGGAGGCCAGAGAGGTCATCTTGAGTAAGGGTGGGCGGGCAGCTACGCTCCGTGCACGGAGTGTGCATAGTGCTGGCTTCTATGCATTTTGCGTAGCAGGTGTAGAATTCGGCACTACGCACGCTCCGCAGACGGTGCGTAGCTGGCCGCCACCCGCCTCCTGTCATATGGATACTTCGTTACATATATTGCGTTAAGTTAGCATGAGTGCATTACATGTTTAAACAGCCTTTTTTCCTTCGGCTTCAGTTTTGCACACGACACATACTTGTTGTTGTCGCCTTCACCCTGGAAGCGGTGAGGTGGTTTATTTGAGAATAATATGTTATTTCTATGCTATCAGCTTTGCCTGGTACACTTGGTACAACTGTCTGCACACTGAGAGCTGCACACTCTAAAATTAACCTAACACAAGGTTGCTGGGAGGCTTGATCCTCGCACCACATTAGACATAACACAAATAATGTTGATGCCAACATTTTGGGCTCTACGCGGGTTTAAGATAGAGTTACACGGAATGAACGCAGACACTTGGTGCTGCGCATGAAGAGAGCTGGTAGCTGTTGATGTGAACTGCTCCTACTGACATTGAGAGGTATGGGGCCGCCCTGCTAAAGCCCAAATGAGACCTTCTTAGATATAATATAATATGCTAGATAGGGTGCGCGAAATATAGGTGATATAGATTTCTATAGAAATTGCATTATAACATGCTAGCACCTTTTGCTTACTATGGATTAGTGACTATGCTGCTGACTCTGATTTTTATAATCTGCATTTTGGTATTATACAAGATACTGCGTTTGAGAACTTTGCATTGAATAATAAATATTTCAAACTTGCACTTGTGTTCTTTGACTCTCAGTTTTGATTTGAAATGATTATATAACGAAAGAGTGTTCATGTGTTCCACGACTCCTGAGGTATTCTAAAGATCATGTTCTGGTTTGTCTAAGACATGGATCATTCCATAATGATCCATGAGACACTGTAGCTAGCTAGGTAAGGAGATTTCTGACACTGAGATGAGTTTTTGGATCATCCTAACTCACTGAGGTTCTAGATCTCTATGCACAGTTCTGTGGGAGAACGGAAACCCTGCTACATGGCGCCCAACGTGGGGCCATGTATCTGAAACCTAACCGCATCCCACACAATCCCATCAAGGACAGGCCAAGCAGTAATCTCTACTGAATGTAAGTCTCTCTTTAGTCTGTGTGCTGAATGTGAGGAGGAAAGAGGGGCCAATGTTCCATTAAGGTACCGAATTCCTGTTCTTTCTTTCACATAATGGCCATCGATCAGGCGGAAAAAATAAAACACAAAACCAATTGACATAAAAAGATAAAATGAAAATAGTATCAGCCAAATGTATGTCCAAGGTGGAACTAAAAAATGTTTTTTAAACAACGTGGCATATTTTTCAATAGTCGATGGTTTCTTTGAAAGTTCCGAATCAGAGTCAAAAGAGAATCTGGACTGGTTAGCCAAACGAGCATGTAAATCGGACATAGACAAATCAGCCGGATCTGCATATGTCACTTCATCAATGTTAGTAACAGGAATAGTATTTAATAAAGGACTGGATATGGCAGGCATCTCGAGGGACACCTCCTGATCTGCACCAGATGTAATAGCCAGCACAGAGTGCCTCACCATGGAAGGACAGGATACAGCCGATGTCATGCTATGAAGAATCGGCCACCCTGTGTGTCTTGACATTGTCAATAGAAATAAATCTGTTTTCTTTACGACCTGGAAGTGGTGGTAAAATGACTGTTCTTGTGCCCTTCACTCCAAGGACTCGAACCGGCGCTCGATATCAGGGACCAAACTCTTTCTTGTTATCGATCTTCTCTCGAACCAGTTCTCCAACTTGGGGTAGCCAGCCAACTACCGGGATCTGCAACGCATCATCCGACGTGGAGGGCAAGTGTTCCTTTGCAAGACTGTCTCTGGTCTTTTGTAGATCCTGTAAAACATTGCAATGTTCATCTACGTCAAAGGCCGCGGCCTGGGCCTGGCAGTCTGCACCATCAAGGTCAGCGACGTACATCTTGATACCAAAGAGCATTTCGTATGGGGTCCGCCCACCCAGAGACCTTCTAGGGAGATTATTAAGCGCACGCTGCACGCCATAGAGGTGGGTCAGCCAGTTTCTACCAGTGCCTATAACACGGGCTGTCAAAGATTGCTTTAAGTCGCGGTTCATTCTTTCTACTACAGAATTGCCCTCAGGCCTGTAAGGACTTGAAAACTTCACCTGTACTCCCAACGAAACCATAGCATCCTTATACGCCTTAGAGGCGAAAGCCGGACCCTGGTCCGAATGGAAAGCACCACAAGCAAAGATTCCCACAAAGACACGCAAATCCTTAATGACAGTTCGCGAATCAGCGCTTCGATGCGGCCATACCCATACAAAGCGTGTGCATGAGTCAACTGCTACTAAGATGTATTTATACGCAGTATCAGAAGAAAAAGGACCGCAGTGATCCAAATAAACACAACCAAGTGGTTTATTAGAGATGTACAACTGTGTCTGAGGCGGACGCGCAGCAGTAGAAGGCTTAATCTACTGACAAATGTCACACATAAGGACATAATCGCGTGTCTGTTTGTACAGTCCCCGCCACCAGAACCTCTGTTGTAGCTGAGATACAGTGGCTGAGACGCCCGCATGCGCAGACGCCACACCTTCATGAGCCGCTGTAATCAGAGACGCTCTGCGATCCGATTTGGGAACTAAACGCTCTCCAACTTCAGGAATGTTCACATAAGGAACCTTATCGGGACTTAAGTGGTATTTGTACTTCGAAGGGAACCCCGCAGGATATTTACCTCCCTTCTCCGTGGCAGCCACAGCTGCCAAGATGTCATCATCTATTTTGCTTTTGGACCTCGTGACTGCTGCAACTAAGTATTTTGATACCGCTGACTTCGCTGCTTCATCAGCAAGCGAGTTGCCAACAGCGTGGACCCCCACGCGCTGGTGGCCGAGAGTATGAATCACAAACACGAGCGGCAGTTTCTCTTTAAGTTCTGCCACTCGGACACAGAGGTTATTAATGTTCCTAATGTGCTTAGAGTAAACATGGGAGATGTGATTAAGCAAAATATTCGTTCTGATGATTGGGATCTTCAGGCCGTAGAAGCATTGTTCTCTGATTTGAAATATTATGCGGCCTTTGATGATGAGGATTTGTATTTAGATTCTGTCAATTATGGTGATTTGTTTTGTTACCAACATTATGGAAATCATTTCTTGCACAAGACAAGTTCCAGGAGGGTTCCTGTGAATTACACTCAGTGGGAACATTGCCCTACTCCTTTACAGGGGAGCTCAAGTACGTTTCTGGGAAAATACTCTTACTTTACAGATTTTAATCAATCAAATCCTGAGTCGTTTTATTTTAAAGTGAACCAGAAATTCATGCCCAAAGTTAGACTAACTGATACAAAATTACTGTATTCAAAGTCCTTTCTAGAAAGGTTATCTGTGGATGGCTATGAGTTATGGAAGGATGCTATTGACCTTAAATCGGTTTGGGGTACCAAAGATTGGCAGGTACAAGGCACTGAGGCTTTGCATCGTGCATGTCTCATCCCGAATCACATGTTGTTTTTAAATTCTACTATTTCCCAAACAACATGTTTTGGATTGGCTACATCAAAAAAAAATTAAATACCCCCACTATCCCTGATTTGGAAGAATATTCAGGTTGGAGTAATTTCACTACATTATCCATCAGTGAGATACAAGCACTTTTGCAGAATCCCTCCTTTAATATTTCCAGTTTTGATCCAGATGGGTGGCTTTTGTGGCAAAGAAGCTCTGATTCTTGCCAACGTCGTTTTTTGGGTTTGTCTGAAGGTTTTACACACATCAGGCCAGATCCCAGGTTTGAAACAGATCACACTGTTACAACTTATTCAGTAGGCAAATTGTGTCAGAACTGGTTACAACATTCCACTTTAGCTGCAGTTAAACTGCATCTGTCCCAGTTGAATGAGAATATAGAGCTAAATGATTTTATAAAAGGCCCGACTAGGGGTAGGTCTAAACGCTTTATTTATGCTGTTTACAATGAAATTTGGAAATTTTCACAAGTTGAAGCAGCTAAACGCCTGAGGGCTATTGATCAAGCAAATTTGGAAAAAGTGCTTGCAGTGGTCGATAACAGTATTAACATGCTTTCTTCCAGAATTTACACATTGGATAATATTGTTTCTTCTGTTGTTGATATTGTACATGATGAAGTGTCCACGTTATACCATGGTCAAAATCAATTGCGTTCTGTAATGCAGTTTGCCTGGACTCTACAGACAATTAAGGCTGGTCGAGTCCCCTGGACCTCATTGAACGTTTCATCCCTTTTCGCCCCTTTTAATCTTACTGAAAAACAGCGCATGCTTTCAATGCGTGATGCATCATTTTCTATGTTACATATTGAGAAGCTAGAATCCTTGCCTTTTTCTGTTGCTGAAACCACTACTGCCACGTGGCTTATTCATGGTTTAATTACATTACCTTTATATAAATTTACTAACTGTATGCGGTATATTGCTATAGGACGATATGAACCACTAGGCAATGCATTCCTACATGAGGCATGGTCATTACCATACACATACAGATGTCTGAAGGATGGGAAAGAAGTGAATCTTAATGGTGAGGAATGCACACAGTCACCTGACCATTCATTAATATGCAGACACATTCAGTTACACGGTTCTTGTAATCAGGACCGCCCAAATTTAGCATGTGTTTTAAAAGGCACTCCAGTTCCAGCAGTGGTTCCCACATTCACATTATTAGCTAATGGTAGTTATTTGCTTTTAAACAACGAATTATGTTGTGGTTTATTAATTGGTGTGGCTGATGTGGTAACTGTATCAGAGCGTGTGGTGTGCTGCAAGAATGTTCTATACCCACCCACGCATGGGTCTTTAGATGTCTCCATCTGGCCACGGATTCCAACCTTGGAAGCAAAATTCAATGGTTTAAGCAGAATAAGGGCCCTTTTGTCTCAAAAACAAGTGACCCTGAGTTCGGCCCGGGAAACTTATGTCCTTCACATAGCCAACACCCGCACAGAGGTGCAGGCGCTTTTAAATACTGATTTGCCGTTTCATTTCTGCGAGCTGGTACACCAGATTTTTAATGCTTCTTCAACGACTGGGCTTGCACATTTTTTCAAGTTAGTCAGCAGTGGCCTCGTGACTACGTTTGAAAAAGTTTTTGGTATCATTCCCACGTTTTTCCACACTATTTTTTCGAGTTTGTTTGGTGGACTACCTGTGTTGCTGGCTGTAGCCGCAGGCATTCTGTTGGTGTTTTTCTTCATAAAACATGGATGCCCATCCTGCGCAAGACGCCGTTCAACGCCTCCTGACACTGTGCCGTAATCGGATGCTCAATTACTATGGAACATTGCCGCTTGCAGCATTAAGCACGGCCTATAGATTGTCATTTCGGTTCACCGACTTCACGTGTGTCCAACCTGTGTTTCACTGCCTGAGCTGCGAGTTCGATTGGGCCATTGATTTGTGCCTGTGCTTGAGGACTGCTCCTGACGTCGATTTTGATCAACTAATGCGTCCCGTGGTGGCTCATGAGCTGATCTGTTCTGGCGAAAGAGTTATGGCCTTGGCAGCGATAAATGGAGTTTTGGGCCAATGGGAGATCTCTGCAGCGGCGAATGCCTTTCTGACACACAGCGATCTGGTGAACCCACCGAGTTGTCCTCTGGCGTTACAGGAGGATCCGATGCTGGAGGAGCACGTATGTTCTTTCCCATTGCTGAATTGGATTGCTGAACTATTTTCGGATGATGGCAGTGATTTCATACTGGAGGCTGTTGCAACTTTCTTTGCATATACTTTCCATTCATGACATGCCTGGGAGGAGTGCTTTGTTGTGAAATATGATTTTCCCCTCGCTGACTTGGAGAGATGGAGTGTGTTCAGCTGATGGAGAATTCAATGACGTGATGTCGCTGAGGATAACGTCATTGTGGCACATGACTTTGGATATCGGATAAGTGCCTTGTTTTTTCTCTTACAGACATTTGGATTGATGAGACCTGGCGAAGAACTTTTGGTTCGAAAGTTTTGTTTTTATTTTTTAGACTTGAGGCCACTGTAGGCATTCATACATATTCATTCATACATATTTTTAGCTTATTTTAGCTCAAGATTATTGAACTTTGCTTTCAATTTTTGTATCTGATTTAGTATTGCCTTTTCCCTTATGTTTGACGGTGCTCGGACCAATGGGGGGGTGTCATATGGATACTTCGTTACATATATTGCGTTAAGTTAGCATGAGTGCATTACATGTTTAAACAGCCTTTTTTCCTTCTGCTTCAGTTTTGCACACGACACATACTTGTTGTCGCCTTCACCCTGGAAGCGGTGAGGTGGTTTATTTGAGAATAATATGTTATTTCTATGCTATCAGCTTTGCCTGGTACACTTGGTACAACTGTCTGCACACTGAGAGCTGCACACTCTAAAATTAACCTAACACAAGGTTGCTGGGAGGCTTGATCCTCGCACCACATTAGACATAACACAAATAATGTTGATGCCAACATTTTGGGCTCTACGCGGGTTTAAGATAGAGTTACACGGAATGAACGCAGACACTTGGTGCTGCGCATGAAGAGAGCTGGTAGCTGTTGATGTGAACTGCTCCTACTGACATTGAGAGGTATGGGGCCGCCCTGCTAAAGCCCAAATGAGACCTTCTTAGATATAGGTGATATAGATTTCTATAGAAATTGCATTATAACACGCTAGCACCTTTTGCTTACTATGGATTAGTGACTATGCTGCTGACTCTGATTTTTATAATCTGCATTTTGGTATTATACAAGATACTGCGTTTGAGAACTTTGCATTGAATAATAAATATTTCAAACTTGCACTTGTGTTCTTTGACTCTCAGTTTTGATTTGAAATGATTATATAACGAAAGAGTGTTCATGTGTTCCACGACTCCTGAGGTATTCTAAAGATCATGTTCTGGTTTGTCTAAGACATGGATCATTCCATAATGATCCATGAGACACTGTAGCTAGCTAGGTAAGGAGATTTCTGACACTGAGATGAGTTTTTGGATCATCCTAACTCACTGAGGTTCTAGATCTCTATGCACAGTTCTGTGGGAGAACGGAAACCCTGCTACACTCCCTCCCGCCCTCCCTAAATACTTTAATTTAAATGTTAGAAAGAATTAAAAGGCACTTACCTTGCCCGCCGCGTCCCCGGGGCTCGCTCTCTTCATCGCTGCCGTCTTGGGTACTAATGCGCATGCGCGGGCGGCCGTGCATGCGCATTTGTCACGAGAAATGTGCATGCGTGGCCGCCCGCGCATGCGCATTAGTACCCAAGACGGCGCCGATGAAGAGAGGGAGACGCGGCGGGCAAGGTAAGTGCCTTTTAATTCTTTCTAACATTTAAATTAAAGTTTTTAGGGAGGGAGGGAGGCCTGTGGTGCGTAGTGGGGCTACGCGGAGTGCGGAGGTGGGCGTAGTTTCTCGCCCACTTCACGTAGTCCGCGAAGCCCCACTACGCCCACTACGCCCAGGCCTAATCTTGAGAGACAGCACACTGTCAAATGGCATGCGCACCTAAAGGAGATCAAGGAAGCCCCAATTGCAAGTCAACAAACTTTATCCGTTGATGTTTCATCTGATGATGACGAGGAGGAAGAAGCGTCAAACATTTCTTCACTTACACCCAGTACCCCTGTCAGCAGCACACCCCCTGCAAGATATATGAGCCACACTAAGAGTGAGACACCAATGCGAAAAAGTTCATCATCACCGAGCGTAACTGGGTCGAAGAAGTCCTCATCATCCCGTAAAATGGTCCAGCCCACCATTAGAAGCATGTTGTTTTCAGATGCGCCATTTGAACAAAACCACCCAATGACGCGTCTCTAACTCCAAGCTGGCTAAAATGCTAGCGCTTAACCTTCTCCCTTTTTCTTTTGTGGAAGGGGTTGGTTTTCTTGAATTAGTGGCAACGCTCTGCCCTAAATGGAAGGTTCCTAGCCGGTTTGAGGTTCCGTGACGATTTGAACCCGTGTTTTCAAGTTTGTCGGAAATACATAATAGTGGTATCAGCGAACCGCAAATGATCCATTTAGTATATCCTGGTGTTTTCGCTACGCTACGAGCAAGAGCACTCCTTTCATAAACACATTTCTGATCTACCCACGGCATCCATCTTAGATCATGGCCGCCATTTTGTGTTTCTTGCCCTCACATACGCAATAACCTCTGATCACTTCATTTCGATTAAGGACACGTAACCTTAGCCGGAGATTCACCTCTTTCATGACACGTGCACCTTAAACCAGATCACGCTATAGCTGCATGACTCGACAAAGGCTGCCTCCTCTGCCCGAGGCCAGTCCTGCCAAACTGGTCTTCGTGTCCATTGTCCTGATCATGATTAGGCGGCCGAAGCCGGTAGCCTTGCCCATTTACAACCCACAAACATCCCTTATCCCACTTTTCTATCTTCCACACCTGGCTCTGTTTCTTTCTTTCTGAATCTTTATTAGGGGGAGGTAACGAACTTTACGATGAGGCGGTCCGGGTCCTGAATGCAATATTGACAGGGAATTGTGACAAACTAGTGGGAACCCCCTCTCTTCGCAATGTTTGGCCTCAGATATTATCGACGGTTCCTGTGTAACGCCAAATATTTATTGTTTTAGACACAAAGGTTTTGGGAATGTATTACATGTAAAGAATTTGCCCCTAGCTTAAAATTCAGTATATAAGGAGCAACCCTCTTTGTACAAATCGAACAGGCTCCTAGTTACTGCCCGTGTGTAGTATCTGTGACTTCTGTGTCCCTGCAGTAATAAACCTTTGGTCTTTGACGCCACCATCGAGAAGCCCGTGTTTCTGTTCATTTGTGCACCAAGGCAGGTGGAACTCCGGGGTCTTTGGGTGTTGTTCCCTGACACCTCTGGACGGAACCAAAAAGTCCAGAACTCCAATTGGCGCCCAACGTGGGGCGACGTCATTCGGTACCGGTCCAAAAGCCTGAAGAGTTCGAGAAGCTTCGTGTGAAGATTCCTGAGGGAGGCGCCCCACTTCATCGATCCCGGCATATCGCAAAAGTGGCCCGAAGTTCTCTTCCACGAGGGTTTCCCGTTCAGGACGGCTGCAGTGGGCCGTTGCCTTGACCGTCGCCCTGTCTTGGACCCGAGGTGCAGTCCTTAGTACGGCGAAACGTGACGGGTTTCTCCTTGGTGACGTCTTCAGTGACTCAGTTAAGTATTTAGTGATAGCTAGCTGGTTACTTTGTGAGGATTGTTAAAAATCCTTGATCGGTTCTTGGTTTGGTTTGGTTTTGTAAGATTATCACTGGTTGTTCTAGTTACGATAATCTATTTTGGTTTAGTTTGGGTATCGATACATCAGTTCGTTTTGGTAGGCCTAAGTTCTTGGTTCGAGTGCACATATTTGTTCCGTGTTTTGTTTGTTTTGTGTTCCGGACTGAAAATGGTAAGTCAGAAAATGTTGTCTTGTTTTGGTTGCAACCGTGACTCACAACTGGAGGACTCTTGTCTGGTTCCTCCGATTGGGACTCCCCTATATGATTTATATTGTAAGCATGGTGTGGGTCCTATATCTTATAATGAGGTATGGGTCCGTTACTGTAAGAAGGATGGTGTCCTTAGTTGGCCACTGCATGGTAGTTTTGAACCCGAGATTCTCGACAACTTAGAAGCGAAATTGTTTAGGAAGAAAGCCCGGCCGGCAAGGTTTGATTCTTTCCGTTACTGGCGAAAAGAATCCAAACAGAGAGAAATGAAAAGGTTGAAGAAAGAACAGAAAGAACAAGAAGAGTTGACTCTAGAGCAAGCGGCTAAACAGTTGCAGGCTAACGAGTGTGAGAAGGCCATAGATGTAGCAATTAGAGAGCATAATTTGGCGATTGACAAGTGCTATCCTGCCTTGCCATCGAAAATGGCTAAGATACTGGAGGATTCCGAAAACGATCCTCTGTTATCTTATCTGTTGCGGTCACCTCCACCGTATGCACAAGGTGCTACGGCTCCACTTGTCCCGAATGTTCAATTGCCGGTTGCTGGACAACCTGGTGTTCCTGCTCCTGTCCCCCAGAATCAAGTTCCCGTACCTCCTGTGACGAATGTGAATGTTCCTACAGCTCCTCCTCTTCCTACACTACCAGCCTCTATACCTACATCTGTACCTACTGTTCCACAAACTATTTTTCTCGATACTCCTACTGTTACGTTATCTATTCCTACCTCTACTGCGTTCTCTACGTCTGCGAGTGTGCTAACTCCACTTTCTGTTCGTCGAAGAATCACTGATTCTGTTACTAATATACTGTCTCCTTTATATAAAACTTTAATTAAGACTCCTACTCCTGATTCAGTTCAGAGACGTAGTCAGCTTCCAAGTACTGAGGAACGGGGAATTTTAGATTCCACGGCTCTCAGATGGATTTCGAAGAGTAGAAGATATAGTACGAGAGATGTGTTAGACACATTTATGCAGTGGAAGGAACCAACGCAACGGTACGTCTTTGACGAGATGTGCTCGTTGTTACGTGAAGAAATAGAAGAAGACGATGTTGAGTCAGATTTGGAAGATTTAATTAAAGTTCAAAAAGAGTTCGCTGCTGGAATGATAGTGGGTGAGAATATAAAAGAAGCGATGGAACTTATTTTAAGTTTTAGGAATGATCCATCTCTTCGTTCACCGAGAGACTTAGAAAAAGGTAAAATGAAGCTAAGTCGCCAATATCCTATGAGGGAGGTTCCTCCAATCTGGCGCGAAGCAATACAACGTGATGATAATGCTGGTATTGCAGCTGCTCCAGCACAGTTCCAACGAGTGTGGATACACATTCCATGGAAGCGAGCTGAAGTGCTAGCGGTGAAACAGGCCTTGCCAGATCCACGTAAGAATCCTGCTGGATATTACAAGGAATTAACACAGACAGTTGAGGCTTGTATAATGAACTTAGCCGACATAGATATGTTGTTTGGTAATGTAGTTCCGCAACCAGTGTGGGCTAAAATTCGTAGAGAGGATCATCAAGCTGCCTTAGGTGGTGATTGGGCAGCTATCACTGCAGCAGATGGTCAGCAAATAGGTGGCGCAAAACCCGAACCTCTAATTGCTAATCTTCCAGGTAGAATAATTGATCTAATGAAGACTCTGATGCCAGCATTGCGTGTAAATTTGGACAAGCTGTCAGCATGCAGGCAGAAGAAAGACAAAAGTGTCTCCGACTTCTTCACGAGGTTTGAAGAGACTTTTGTAGATCATAGTGGTCAGGACATGAGTACAGAAGGAGGGCAAAGACTGTTTGTCGATAAATTTGTGCATAATTTGTTACCTGAATTATGCAATAAATTAAAGGACTCAGAAAGTGCGTGGGCTGTATCTACAACAGCGCAAATACTTGCGACTGCACAGTACTACGAAAATAGGGATAAAGAGGAAAAGGAAAAATCAGAGAAGAAAACGAAAGATTTAAAAACTAAAGTTCTTTTGCAGCAGGCGTATCCGCCCCGCACAAATCAATCTAATACGCAGCAAGGTTCGTACCAAAGGACAGATTATAGCTCATCAAGACCTCAATACCAGTGGAATCAGTGTGCGTACTGTAAGAAAGAGGGTCACTATAAAAATGAATGTCCGATCTTAGCACAAAATAATGCAGCAGCAGCTCAGAGAGGTCGTGGTGGTTTTGTGCAGAATTCTAGAGGTCGAGGACGAGGTGCTATGCCTCCACAAACGAATGATCGTCCCTCCAATCACTTTGATCAACGAAATGGACAATCTACTCAGCAAAATAGATCTCAACAATATCTTGTTGAGGACTATAATGAAGTAGATGAGGGTTTTCAGCAAAATGGGTACTAGGACAGCCATGGACAGAGAGAGGGAGTAGTATCAGTTCCAGTGGATCAGAGTGGGCCTTATGTCGCAGTAGCAACATCAGGTGGAGTCGAACCGTTTCTGTTGGATACTGGTGCCGCAAAAAGTTCTATCATTCATGCGAAACTCCCTGGCGCACCTTTGTCCGGCTCAACAAATGTTTCCGTAGGTTTTTCAGGCGCCCCTGTTTACAACCCGATATCTGGTCCTTTGTCTATTTCTGTTGGACCATGCCAATTGAAAGCACCCCTGATTTTGACGACAGGTTGTAATGAAAATCTGCTTGGTTTAGATTTGTTAAAACGACTATATGCGACATTGTACTGTTCTCCGGAAGGAGTACAGCTTACATTGGGTAAAAATATCACCTCTCCGATGTACTTGTCGATGGACGCACTCCCGCCGGAGCTACATTCACTCCCTGATTCTCTTTGGGCGACTGGTCCTAATGATGTAGGTCTCCTAGAAATTCCACCGTATGTGGTAACTTTGAAAACTAATGTAAAATTTCCAAGAATTCCCCAATATAAAATATCTAGTGAAGGAGAGCGTGCACTTTTATTGATTGTGCAAGATTTGATTAAGAAAGGTGTGGTTGAAGAAACTAGAGGAAATGTCTGTAACAGTCCTGTATTGCCGATTCTGAAACGAACTGATCCTACAAAACCTCCAGTTTATAGGTTTGTCATAGACCTTAGAGAAGTTAATAAGATTGTAGTCCCACAGTTTCCTGTAGTGCCAGACATTACTGCCTTGCTAACATTGATTCCTGCTACAGCCACATGGTTCTCAGTTATTGACTTAAAGAATGCATTTTTCAGCATTCCGATAGCCGAAGAAAGTAGGGATATTTTCGGCTTCTGTCTAGGAGGTCGCAGTTTCAGATTTAAACGCGCTCCACAAGGCTATTGTGAGAGTCCATCCATTTACAGTCAAGCATTAAAAAGCCAATTAGATTCTTTTGTCCTTCCTCCAGGCTCTGCCCTAGTGCAGTACGTAGACGATCTTCTAGTGGCTGCCGATGACAAGGAAACTTGCAAAGCAGCTACAATTTCCCTATTGCATCATTTGTCTAATTTGAATCACAAGGTGTCTCCTTCCAAAATGCAATACTGCTGCCAAGAAGTGACCTACCTAGGTCATCTCTTGTCAAAGGAGGGAAGGAAGTTGACCCCAGAAAGAATAAAAGCAATTACACAGATGAGTGTTCCACGCACACAGAGAGAAGTACGTGCCTTTCTAGGTATTACCTCTTACTGTAGGCAGTGGATCCCAAATTTTTCTCTTTTAGCAAAACCATTGGTAGCTTTGACTGGGAAAAATGTTCCGAGTCCGGTGCCATGGTCTGATGAATGTCAAGAGAGTTTTATTGAATTACGAAAAGCATTGTGTTCAGCTCCTGTATTGGGTACACCTGATTACAGTAAGCCATTCACGCTCTACGTTCACGAGAGAGAAGGTTGCGTAGAGAGTGTTCTGACACAGAAGTTTGGTGATAAACAACGCCCTTGTGCGTATTTTTCATCAACATTAGATCCGGTAGCCAGAGCGTTGCCTAGTTGTTTGAGAGCTACAGCGGCAGCTGCGGCTTCCATCCGACAATCTGCTGGTTTGGTGATGAACAACATGCTAGTGGTCATGGTTCCTCATGCAGTGGATACACTCATGAACCGAACGAAGACACAACACCTCACTAGTGCGAGATTATCTGGTTACGAGCTGACATTACTAGCGAGTCATATCCAGATCAAAAGATGTAATGTATTGAATCCAGCAACACTGTTGCCGACTGATCAAGAGTCGCGTGATTCCGAGCCACATGATTGCTGTTTCAAAACGGAGGAAGAGACAAAAGGACGCATTGACTTGAAAGATACTCCGTTATCCGATCCGGATGGTACGCTGTATGTGGACGGGTCATGTTTTAAATTGGAGAATGGTGATGTGACTGCTGCTTACGCAGTAACGACTTTGAAGACGATTGTGGAGACTGCAAGAGTGAGTCAGAATTCTGCCCAAGCTGCAGAATTAATAGCCCTAACGAGAGCGTGTGCTTTAGCTGAGGGAAAGAGAGTGAATGTGTTTACAGATAGTCAGTACGCATTTGGCGTGGCCCATAGTTTTGGCCGGTTGTGGAGAGAAAGAGGTTTCATTACGTCCCATGGGACTAAGATCCAACATGGTCAGCTAGTTAATGACTTGTTGGAATCTCTAACCTTGCCGACTGAAGTTGCGATTGTGAAGTGCAGTGCTCATAAAGCAATCACGGATGATGTTGGTCGTGGGAATGCTTTTGCTGATGAAATTGCTAAACAGACAGCTAGAGACACGATGAGCAGAATGTATGTTGCTACGTCTGCAAGATGGATTGCTGAGTCTGGAATGTGTGAGGATACTATGGAAAGTGTGAAAGAGATTCAGAAAGAAGCAACTGAGGAAGAGAAACGTGTATGGAGAGAAAGTACGGGCAAGTTGGACTCGAATGGATGTTGGATTGATTTGACAGAGCAGCAGCGTTGGATGTTGCCCGATGCGTATGTGCTTGCAGTAGTGACGATGGCGCATGGAGTAGCGCATATAAGTTCTAAAGGGATCTGTAAGATGTTAGCCCCGGTCTGGAAGAATGAGGGAATCAGTAAGTGTGCAGAGAGAGTGGTGAAAAATTGTATGGTGTGCTTGATGCATAATCCTGGCAAGGGAACTCCAACTCCAGCTGGTCATTTCGCTCCTCCTTCCTGCCCCTTTGAAGTGATTCAGTTAGACTTCATTCACATGGAGCGCTGCAATAATTTGAAGTATGTCCTGGTGGTAGTTTGTGCTTTTTCCAGGTGGATAGAAGCATATCCATTAAAGGACAACACTGCCCTATCGACTGCCAAAATTCTTCTCAAAGAATTTTTCCCTAGATTTGGAATGCCACGGATTGTATGGTCAGATAACGGAAGTGAGTTTATAGGGAAAGTTATGCAGAGTGTGTGTGCCGGCCTAGGACTGAAACAGAAATTTCACAGTGCAAACCATCCCCAGTCTGCTGGTTTAGTCGAGGGTTACAATGGCACCCTCAAGCTGAAAATAGCTAAAATACAAGCATCCACAGGTTTAGCCTGGCCAGACGCACTTCCTTTGGCCTTGTTATCAACGAGAGCAACGGTACATTCTAGAATAGGGCTTAGTCCGTATGAAATAGTCTTTGGTCGCCCGGCAAATATCTGGGGTGTACCAAGGCCTAAAGAATTTTGCTCCATAGAATATCCTATGTTGATAGACTACCTTTACGACTTGACTGCTAAATTGAGTCTTATTCATCAACAGGTTTTCGATGCTTTGCCAAAACCTCCGGAGAGTCCAGGGCATCAGCTGAAACCGGGAGACTTCGTTGTCATCAAGAACTTCGCGAGGACGAAGAACCTTCAGCCGAGATTTGTGGGGCCTTTCCAAATCTTACTGGCAACGAGGACAGCATTTCGTGTAGCTGGCCGCAAGCACTGGGTACACGCATCACATGTTAAGCGTGTCCCTTTGCCGCTCCCTTACGACGACTGGGTGAAGAAGGGAATTGGTGCCTCCGAATCTGAAAGCACACCGAAGTTCATCTCTTTCAGCGATGCCGAATTGATTACTGACACTTCAAAACCTGACTCTCCTCCTGAAAAGACTCCTTTGAACACTGAACATTTGTCTCCAGCATCAGAAGAGACTTTGCTACCTGCGAACTTAAACTCTGCAACAGCTGCTAGTGATACACTATTTTCCGATCAGACAGTACCAGCGAAGCAGAGATATAACCTAAGAAGCCGTAAAATGGACAAATAAAGCAGGCAACTGCATATTGTGATTTTGATATATATTGAACTTTTGCCTTCAGCCAGGAAGTTTGCTATTGTTTATTGTTTTTAAAATTGCCTTGCCGTCTGGGTAGCCGTAGGGTCGTGGCTGTGTGCCTAGTTTGAATCTGCAGGGGTCTGACACAAGGTCGATCTTTCTGTTGGTTCTGGGAACTCCCAGGGCTGATAGAGGCATTTTCATCTACGTACACATCATCAGTGGTCGCGAGCGGATTGTAGAAGATGGAGCTTCCTGCGCTGCAACGAGAAAATGTGATTTATGTTCGCAGAAACAGACTTAATAGAATTCTTCATAGCAAATGCTTTTTGATGCAATGTGCCATTACATTCTTGATTATTTTAGCAACATTGGTGGGTGGAATCGTCTTTAGTATAAATTTGATTTTTGTGCCAGTTACTACAGTACCTCCCCTTGATCCTGCCACTTCTACTGTTTCTTCTATACACTCTTTTCACTCGTTTCCGGAACATGAGCAAGCCCGACGCTCAGAATTCACCAACAACACTTTTGTACAACTCTTGCACCAACACCAACTGGTAGTTAACACTACAAACTGCTGGGTGTGTGGCTTGATACCCCACACTATGGATAAAGGTATTCCCTATCTGGTTTTGCCTTACAGCTACAATGGATCATTTCAGGCCCTCCAAACCATCTTTGCTTATGCCCTTGAAACCTATCCTCCACGTCCACCACGTTCCACTAAATATAACTCTGCCAACAAAGCCTTAATCCAGGGAATTATTGACATGGTCAAGGACGTCAATAATACTCCATCTTACCCTAGAGACGAATTGCGAGTATATTTAAGTTGGAATACTTCAGAGTATCGCCTTAGTTTAGGAGAAAGCAAGCGTAAAAGCTCAACTCCAATCTGGGTCGTACCTCACCGAGGTCAGGTCTGTTTGCAAGGTAACGGGAGAAATCCGAGTGCTCAGCTAGGGAGGAGTGAGTGCGTAGAGACTTATGTGTTTCCGGCTAACTCTTCCCCTGCTTTTCTCACTGCTAGGGGTACCTACTTCATTTGTCGAGACAGAGCTTATACATGGTTGCCTGTCGACTTTTCAGGATCATGTTATATTGCTCGATTGTTGCCTCCGACATACACTGCTTCATCTGATTACCACAGAACCAGAGTAGCGAGAGGTGTCTTCAGCAAGGAAGATACCGCTGGTCAGGAAGCTGGAGACTTCTTCAAAGGCTTCCTTCCGTTCTGGGGGCCTATGGCCAATAGTAGAAACATACGTCAGCTAACACGGGTAGTTGAATCTACTATTACCGAAACTGCTGGTGCCCTTAGCAACTTGACAGCTGAGCTTCAGGCGGATAGGCTCATGACGTTGCAGAATCGTATGGTTCTAGACGTTATACTTGCAGATCGAGGTGGGGTATGCAGAATGATCCAATCGAGCTGCTGTGTCTTTATTCCTAATAATGCTCCAACAGTCTATGAGGCGATCTCTAAGCTACACAAGATTTCCGACTCCATACATGTAGACAAGGGAAACTGGTCCTTCATGGAGTGGTTTTGGACTCTGATATCAGCGTGGGGATGGAAGGTTCTGATGGTCATTGGTGTCATCTTAGTATTCCTATTCTCATGTTGTCTGATTATCCAGTGTGGTCCTGCTCTGTGTAGTCTTTGTGCTGCAACTTGTCTCAGAAAACCACCTGCGTTTGGAGAAAAGACACGAGAAAGGATGATGATACAACAGCATGTCACTGACCTGATGAGCATAGAATTAGATTCTGACATAGACTGAGTAATTGCCTATGTAAGGGCAAAAGGAGGGTCTGAGGTTCCGTGACGATTTGAACCCGTGTTTTCAAGTTTGTCAGAAATACATAATAGTGGTATCAGCGAACCGCAAATGATCCATTTAGTATATCCTGGTGTTTTCGCTACGCTACGAGCAAGAGCACTCCTTTCATAAACACATTTCTGATCTACCCACGGCATCCATCTTAGATCATGGCCGCCATTTTGTGTTTCTTGCCCTCACATACGCAATAACCTCTGATCACTTCATTTCGATTAAGGACACGTAACCTTGGCCGGAGATTCACCTCTTTCATGACACGTGCACCTTAAACCAGATCACGCTATAGCTGCATGACTCGACAAAGGCTGCCTCCTCTGCCCGAGGCCAGTCCTGCCAAACTGGTCTTCGTGTCCATTGTCCTGATCATGATTAGGCGGCCGAAGCCGGTAGCCTTGCCCATTTACAACCCACAAACATCCCTTATCCCACTTTTCTATCTTCCACACCTGGCTCTGTTTCTTTCTTTCTGAATCTTTATTAGGGGGAGGTAACGAACTTTACGATGAGGCGGTCCGGGTCCTGAATGCAATATTGACAGGGAATTGTGACAAACTAGTGGGAACCCCCTCTCTTCGCAATGTTTGGCCTCAGATATTATCGACGGTTCCTGTGTAACGCCAAATATTTATTGTTTTAGACACAAAGGTTTTGGGAATGTATTACATGTAAAGAATTTGCCCCTAGCTTAAAATTCAGTATATAAGGAGCAACCCTCTTTGTACAAATCGAACAGGCTCCTAGTTACTGCCCGTGTGTAGTATCTGTGACTTCTGTGTCCCTGCAGTAATAAACCTTTGGTCTTTGACGCCACCATCGAGAAGCCCGTGTTTCTGTTCATTTGTGCACCAAGGCAGGTGGAACTCCGGGGTCTTTGGGTGTTGTTCCCTGACACCTCTGGACGGAACCAAAAAGTCCAGAACTCCAGGTTCTATTTTGCCAGAGTTGCGGTTCCAGCACTACATGAAGATGTGCTAGAGGTGATTGGGGCAGCTATGCAGTAGAGTGCTGTTCACACTATACATCTGACAACAGACATGTGGACCAGTTGCCAAGCCGTTGATTACATGTGCATCACTGCACACTCGGTCTCTTTTTCAGGGGTTAAAGCAAAGCTAAATGCAGGTGTTGACCCGAACAACGTTTTTAAAGCTGCTCGGAAACATGCAACACTAGCCATGTTTGCCATGGAGAAAAATCATACAGGAGAAAACATTTTGCATGAGTTTAACACAAAGGTCTTTCAATGGCTGTCCCCAAGAAAACGCATGGTTGGTTATGTTTCCACGGATAATGGCGCCAATGTAGTTAAGGCCATGGATAAGGGTAACTATTACAGAGTGCCGTGTTTGGCGCACTGTATAAGCCTGGTTGTTAAAAAATTCTTGAGTGAAGAAAGTCCAGTGTGCGAGTTACTGACCACCTGCCGAAGAATGTGCACACATTTCAACCATTCTTTTAAGGCCCGGAAGCAGCTGAGGTGCCTGCAACATGAACGTAATTGCCAGTAAAAGCACTCGTCCAGGAAGTGATAACACGTTGGAACTCAACCTTCTACATGCTTGAGCGTCTGTTTGAGCAGTGTGCGGTAGTCGATCAGTATTTCTTTACACAGGGTACACACAGTGTACACGTGGAGCAATGGAAGCTAGTTAAAAGCCTGACAGACATGCTTCGTCCTTTTGAGGTCTTCACGCGTGCAGTCAGCAGGGAGGACTGTAATTTGGGAAAAGCTATCCCATTGTTATGTCATGTGGCTGGTCACACCTTGGACCTCATCTTCGCCAATTTTTCGACCATCACTGTCCTCCCACCCCTCCCCCTCACTTGGTCTGACCACTCTCTTATCCCTTTCTCTCTTGCCCTCGGCCAGAAAACTGTCCCCCTGGCCCCTAGGAAGGAGTTGGGAAGAAAATGGCACAAGGTCACCTGTGCCACCTTGGACCCTGTATTCCACTTCCAGACGGAGGACCTCTCCTCTGATATTGATGGAAATGTTTCTAGGCTTAATGCTGCTCTTGTCAATGCTATTGACTCCATTGCTCCCCTAAAAGTCATAGCCTCCACTAGATCTCGACCCTCCGCTCCTTGGTTCTCTACCTCCCTCCGTGAGGAGAAAAGCAGATGCAAAGCACTCGAACGTAAGTGGAGACTAAACTACGACCCTGAAGCCAAACTTACCTACAGATCTGCACTGAAAAAATTCCTCAAACAAAAAAAAATCGCTATGAAAGATCATTTTTCTTTTCAAATTACCAATGCCAAAAACTCGTCTAAAACCCTCTTCACCATTGTCAAAGACTTCATTAATCCTCCGGCCAGGGCCACTCATAACACCGCGAGCCAAGCTCTATGCGAGGGACTCTCAGATTACTTCCTTGATAAAATAAACAAACTCTGTGTCTCCTTCCCTAAAGGGCTAGTCCCACTTCCTCCCCACACTAGTCCCCCTGCTTCTCCGTCTTTTCTCTCCTTTAAAGAACTCAACCGGGATGATGCTATTAGGTTACTTACCCATTGCAAATCCGGCGCCCCCTCTGACCCTGTCCCTGCGAAACTCATGGGAGAACTGGCGCCTTCGCTAGCCTGCTCCTTCCTCTCCATCTGGAACGCCTCCCTTCTCCATGGCTTCTTCCCTACCACTTGGAAGGAGGCCTTGGTGATCCCTATTCTAAAAAAGACGGGTGCCGATCCCACTGTTTTCGCCAACTACCGCCCCATCTCCCTTCTCCCCAAACCCGCAAAGGTCCTGGAAAAAGCCGTGCAGTTGCAACTCACGGAATATCTGGAAAACCACTCTCTACTGCACGACTCACAATCCGGATTCAGAGCGGGATTCAGCACTGAGACGGCATTGTTGGAAGTATCGGAAACCATTCGGGAATGCGTGGACAGGGGCGAGGAGGCCA
This sequence comes from Lissotriton vulgaris, assembly GCF_964263255.1. Classification (NCBI taxonomy): domain Eukaryota; kingdom Metazoa; phylum Chordata; class Amphibia; order Caudata; family Salamandridae; genus Lissotriton; species Lissotriton vulgaris. Next base: position 441,170,570 of record NC_141696.1, on the reverse strand, counting down.
TGCTGGTCCTCCTCGACCTGTCCGCAGCTTTCGATACGGTCTCCCACCCCATCCTCCTTGACCGACTCAAACAGATAGGCATTGGAGGCACTGCCTACAGCTGGATCGAGTCCTTCCTTTCGGGAAGAAGTCAGAGGGTACTGTTGCGGCCTTTTAAATCGGAGGAAAAACCCCTGTCATGCGGTGTGCCACAGGGCTCCGCCCTCAGCCCCCTGTTCTTTAATGTCTATCTTGCCCCACTGGCCGACGTTGTGGAGTCCTACGGAGTCAGGGTGGTCTCCTATGCTGATGATACTCAGCTGGTGTTTTCCTTCAGAGACCACTCGGACTCCGCATTTACCAACTTCCGCCAGTGCCTCAACAACATCAGTGTCTGGATGTCTGACAACCACCTCAGACTAAACGCAGACAAGACGGAGGTGCTGTTTTTCAATCAGAAAGATCCCATCCCCTCCTCTTGGTGGTGGCCCACGGCACTTGATCCCGCTCCTTCTCCCGTTCACTCGGCTCGAAACCTGGGTTTTCAGTTTGACGACTCCCTCTCATGCAAGACTCAGGTCAATAAAGTGACCTCTGCCTGCTTCCTGAAGTTGCGCATGATCAGAAAAATACTCCCCTATCTCCCTTTGGATTCCCGCCGTACAGTTACCCATGCCCTCATCACGTCCCACTTGGACTATGCTAACAGCCTCTATGCTGGTGCCCCCCAGTATCTGTTAGACCGGCTTCAGATTGTCCAGAATGCGTCGGCCAGATTGATTGGCAATATTCCCTACCGCCAATCAGTATCTGCGTATCGTAAGGAACTTCACTGGCTACCTGTGGCCAGCCGCATCCAGTTCAAGATCCTTACCCTTACCTACCGAGCCATCAACGATCTCTGCCCCAACTACCTGAAAAAACGTGTCTCTATATCTCGCTCCATCAGATCCTTAAGATCCAATGACCTCCGCCTTCTGATCTCTCCCCGTTTTAGACTTTCTAGAATGGGTGGTAGAGGATTCAGTGTCATTGCGGCAAAACTGTGGAACGCTATGCCAATTGATTTGAGATTCTGTCCTTCCGAATCCATCTTCCGAGCCAAACTTAAAACTTGGCTCTTCTCTGGACTCTGATTTCACCCTGCTGCTCCCCTTGCTCTTTGCTCCTTCCTCTCCCCTGGAGACTCAGGTTCTAGCGCCGGGACACCCCTCAGGGGGTAGCTGTGCGCTCTATAAGCCACATAAATAAATAAATAAATAAAATTGTTGCGCATGCTAGAGCACCAACTGAAGGCGGTGTCTTCTACGTTTCAAAATGATGAAGAAAAGGAACAAGCATTTGAGTTGGCAGGAGAAGTTATTACAGCGCCTACTTTGCGATGAACGTCTTCAAAAGATCCACACAGAACAGCTATATTCTGGATCCACGGTACAAAAAGGCACTGGCAGGCAGAGTATTCTTTCCTTTTGATGACGCAGAAGTTACAAGGTACAAACATTGGCTAGCTGTGGCAGCCAGGAGGTTTGAAAAAGAACGGCAGGAAATTGAAGGAAAAGGCAGTACATCAGCATCAGCAGGCCATCCGGAGTCAAAAGAATCCACTTCTGCATCTGTGGCTGTGGCAGAAGTGAGTGATTTTCCCTCTCAGCCGTTAAAGACACCAGCAACCGGATCATCTGCACCAGACACAACAGTAACATTGTGTGAAGAAGAGGATTGACTAACTCAGCTTGGGTTTGCTTCTCAAAAGGTCCCAGCAAAAAGTAAGCAAAGTGGAGGAACCCTGGAGAACCTTGAGTCGATGGTGCAGGACTATCTGAATGACTCAACAGAGGTCTATGTTCATGATGACCCATTGGCGTATTGGCATGGGAAAAGGGAATTGTGGCCAGAGATCACCAACCTGGCTATAAATTACTTGTCTTGCCCACTCGCAAGTGTGTCTTCTGAACGTGTTTTCAGTGCTGCTGGTGGCATTGTAACTTGCAAAAGGACCCACCTCTCGCCCAAAAATGTGGAAAGGTTAACAATGATCAAGATGAATCAGCACCTCATACCACCAGATTACAAAATACGAGAATACACGCAGGAAGAAGACGAGGAGGACACCAACTTAGATGAGGGAAGTTATTCTCTGTTAGGTGACCTACTCCCGCCTGAATTCGCAGAGTATGAGGACGAGCTCTTCTTCCCTGACACCGAGCCCTGAAAATGAGTCAATGAATCAATAACTTTCTTTTTCGTCCTTATTCACTTTTATTATTATGTCTGTCTTTATTTGTTTTGCAAAAACTATATAAAATAAACTTTAATCACCTAATCACAAAAACAAGCCCATCAGCAGAACTGTCTTTACTTATTTGCTTATTGATTTGAAGGTGCCGCAGTCTGCATTCCTCAGGTTCACATGTTCACAAGAACATGCTCCTCTATCCTCCTCCTCCAGACTTCTATTTCCCTCAAAGCAGATGGCAGGATTACGCCCAATGAAGAAAGAGTCTGCACTTGTGGGGGTGTTCTACTTCTTTGCGGGTGAGTTGACGGGTCTGGGGCCATTGCTGGGAAGGTCTAATACCAGATAAAAGTGGTTTGGAGAAAATCGAAGCAGAAAAAGATTTAGCGCTTTTGATAACTTGCCTGTCTTTGGGGTGCTGTTTGGTGGGCTTTTAGGTTGTTGTGGGCTGGTTTTGGGGTCTGGGAGCACTGCTGGCACAGTCTAATGTTGATTGCATTTGTTTTTCAGGAAATCCATGGTGGAAAAGGGGAGTTAGGGCCTAGCTGCACAGCGTATTTGGACTGAATTCCAGGTAGTAGGCCCATTTTTGCTTCTTGCCAGTTTGGGGGTGTTCTGCTTTTTTTCGGGTGGCTGCAGGGGTCTGAGGCCATTGCTGGGAATGTCTAATACCGGATCAAAGTGGTTTGGACAAAATCGGAGGTGAATTTTTTTTGCGTTTTTGCTGACTTGCTTGTCTTTGAGGTGCTGTTTGGGGGGGTTCAGGGTGTTTGTGGGTGGGTTTTGGGGTCTGGGAGCACTGCTGGGTATGGATACTTTTGATTGCAAAAGGTTTGAAGCAAATCCATGGTGGCAAAGGGGAGTTAGGGCCTAGCTGCAGAGCGCGCGCGGAGTGATTTTTTAAATTTCCCTGAAAATTTCAAAGTCCCCATTTTTGTGGTTTTGCTTTCTGGCTGTTGGGGGGGGGGGTCTTCTACTTGTTTCCGCCTGGGTTGACGGGTCTGGGTCCATTGCTGGGAAGGTCTAATACCGGATAAAAGTGGTTTGGAGAAAATCGGAGCAGAAAAAGATTTTGCGCTTTTGATCACTTGCCTGTCTTTGGGGTGCTGTTTGGCGGGCTTTTAAGTTGTTGTGGGTGGGTTTGGGGGTCTGGGAGCACTGCTGGCACAGTCTAATGTTGATTGCATTTTGTTTTTCAGGAAATCCATGGTGGAAAAGGGGAGTTAGGGCCTAGCTGCACAGCGTATTTGGACTGAATTGAAAAAAGGCAGAAAATATTCTAAGTATGAGATTTCCCATTTTTGCTTTTTGCCTGTATGGGGGTGTTCTGCTTTTTTGTGGGTGGGTTGGCAGGTCTTGGGGCCTTGCTGGGAAGGTCTAATACCGGATAAAAGTGGTTTGGAGAAAATCCATGCTGAAAAGCGTTTTGGCACATTAACTTAGGGCTCGTTAGGGTTAGCACTAGCAGCAGGATTGCATGTGTTTCGGGGTGTTCTAGATTTTTGCAACTGAGTTCTGGGGTCATAGAGCACTCATGGGAATGTGTAATTTTGGTTGCAAATGGTTTGAAGAAAATCCATGGTGGGAAATGGGGGATTTGGCCTAGTTAAAGAAAGCGTTTGCCACTATTCTTAACTTAGGGCTCGTTAGGGTTAGCAGTATTGTATTGCATGTGTTTGGGCGGGGGGCTGTTTGTGGGGGGGTTTGCGAGTCTTGGAGCGATGCTGGGTATGGATACTTTTGCTTGCTTGCAAGTGGTTTGAATACAATCCATGGTGGGTAAGGGGGGATTTGGGCCTACTTTACTTTCAAAGTACGTTTTGTCACCATTTTCTACTAGGCCTCGTTTTTGGAGATCTGATTGGGGGTCTTCTACATTTTTGCAACTGGGTTTAGTAAGGGTCTGGGAGCACTGCTGGGAAGGTCTAATTTTGTTCTAAAACACAGTTTACAGTACACCTAGCTTGAGGGGAAAGATCCGCTAAATTAATTCGCCCATACTTATTTATCCTTCAAAAGGAGACTCAGACAGAGTACGCACTTTCAAAAATATTGTACTGTCTATTAGGAAACTCAAAGTGTGACTTTTTGCACTACACAGCGTACATACCTTATATTTATTTGTCAGTGGTGTTCTAATATCACTTCCTGTTTTTCCATCAATAATTACAGGCTGGGTTTCAGCCTGTGCAATGGGAAAAAAAGGATGAAGTCAGGCTTCACATTAGCGAGCTGCAATTCAGCATCCGCCAGGCAGGCAGTGGACAGGGTGTCTTCTGGTCAGCAACATTGATGGACGGAGCGTCAGATGGAATGGAGGAGTCCCGCTAATAAGAGGAATGGTTGGATGCATGCAACTTACCAAATTCAACAGGACAACTACAACATACAGATACAGTATCCGTTCTTTTCTAATTATCTTTTAAGTAATGTTATTGCTGTGAACTTCTATGAGTGTGACTCTGCATTTCTTTGATCTCTGCTCCCAAATTCATCCCTACAGCCATTCTATAGGTTTTACTTCTGCTATTTTTTAAACCTAATTAAATGTAAGAAGTGTTTCTCTGAGTCCAGAGATAGGCAAGTGAAAACGCATAATTATTACTGCAGCCCTGTACTGTCGCATTCTTTCATTCACGGTTGTCGAAAGTACTACTTAGTTTTCAGTAACCATGCATGCAGTAGTGCATGCACTTCCTTTATGTCACTTAAAAGATTTATGGTTAGCTTTGTACCCAAAGATTTGTTTATCTTCAATTATTGTTTGTCCATGCTGTGCTTTTTTTTTTTTCTTCTCTCAACAAAACTTTCCCAAAAACCCCCATTCCCATCCATTTTCCAAACCCTAACCCTCTTCCCCCGGGCTGTGTGGTTTTGATTGATGTGTGACTAAATGACAGCAATAATTCCACATACTTGTCGGGGAGGATAAGGTCATAGCAACAGGCTGGTGAAGGAATCCGAGGATATATATTTACTCAGCTTGACACTGAGTCACTATTGGCAAATGAAAGCAGATTTTCATGTGCGCCATCAACTTGATTGGTCATCAAGAACATCCTCCTCCTAGACGTGGCAAATTATTACGCTGCTGCCTGCGTCCTTCACCTTCAGTACTATTTCTTGTAGTAGTAGCCAATGTCAAAGAAAATCAACGCAAGTATTAGTTATACTTTCAATACTTTACCATTTGTTAGGCTACATTGTGGCACTGTTCTAGTGTACTGTCACCTGCTATATTCTCTATCGTACCGTTCTAATGCTACGGTAAGGACAAACAAGGTTTCATTTTCTTTTTTTTCAGATGCTGCAACTGCCACTGTGTAACACCACAAGTACCACCGCAATGATGACATTTCATCGGCTGAGGATTGCCAACCTTAATCGCCATTTCCCGTGCTCCCAGCCCTGTGCCTAGCCCTATTTCCAAACACAAATTACAGGTAAGATAAGCGTTTGGGGGGAGGTAGTATAATGGAGTATTAGGAGAGACGAGAGACTGACGGTCCTAGGACTATTGAATTCACTTACTCTGTGACAGGCACTTAGTTTTGAAAACATTTGGGGAATTACTAGTACTTACACAACTTGAATCAAGATGCCACTTAAGTTTCAGGAAAACAAACTTACTGTTAAACCCCCACCCACCAGCCTCAAAAGCAGTAAAAAACACGTATGCTAAGATAAAGTTTAAAGTATATTTATATATCCCTAACATAAATAATCTCACGCAAGACCCAACCCACCCCCCTCCCGAACCCCAACGAATGTTCGTGAAAACTAAGTCCAAAAAAGTAGAAAACCCAACTCCCAATTCCACCCACCCAGAAGTCTTTAAAAAAGGGGCAAGGGACAGTCTCCTCCTACTGCTGGCTGCTGTTGACTTTTCGGGCCAGGTCGGCATGCTCCTTGCGGATGGTCTCGAGCAGGGTTATGGTGTTGAGGAGCTCCTGCTCGAGGTAGGACACCCTGAGGGAAAGGCGGTGCATCCTTTTTTTGCAACTGCTGTGGGGGGCAGCTGATTTCTTTGCTGCTCGGCGGTGGCGGGTGGCTGCGGTACCTCGGCTCGGTACCGCTGGAGACCTGCTGCGCTGACTGGCTGACCCAGGGAGCATGGAGGAGGATGCAGGTGTCCCCGTGGATGTTGTCGACGTACTCTGCGTGTCCTCCTCCTCCTGGGCCACCAGCCGCTGATATTCGGCGACAGTGGCCTCCAGCCTCCGTTGCCGGGCCCTTTTAGCCAGCTCCTTCCGTGTTGGTTTGGAAGGAGCATCTATATGAAGAAAGAAAGACATAGTCTGTAACCAATGCTCTTTAAGATTAGCACAAAATGATTCAGCAGAAAGTTGTGTCACAGTAGAACTAGCAGCTTGCAAGCGCAGTACATAACTATTGTGGCCAGTATCTATCTAACCTCCCACTTCTTCATCATTGCTCTAACATTAGTGGGAGTTTAAGGAATCAATTCTACGAGCACTATGGACTCACTCCATTAGAATCGACTATGACAGTACACCAGTCTTATTCTTCTTCTTCTCTCTTGTTTAGCAAAATTGGTACGTTAACTTATGCAAGCCGGCATAATGCAGCGCAGTCAACTTGCACCCGAGAAAAACAGACGCCCGCCATGATGAGTGAGACAGACTTGCGTTACTGTACCAGTCCAGTACATGCAGGTGGTGATGCTCTTACTTTTCTATTACGGGTGGCACTGAGAATACTCTGTTACAAGGGCTACTGCTGAATTAATTTAACTTTCACCCTACAGTGCCAATGAATACTAGAAAAGGAAAATGAAGAAGATAAATAATCTGATTATCTATCACTGCACATGGTATGTATTTGCTTACATATGGGATGACTTTAGGTGCTTTACTTTTTATTGACTGAACAGTGATACATCCACACATGAATGACCGAGTTCTACTAAACTTATTAACAGAGGTAGTGAGTGGCCATTGTAATAGCCGGATATATGCTGTGCTTGCAATACAAACTACTGCTACTATTCATGGTAGTATTCGGACAAAATTACAACTTCCTTTCCTTGCCTTTCCTACACTGGGACGGACGTACGGGTGCAGTGTTACATGCTCTTCAAAGTAACACTTATTCATCCAGTGACCGTCTACTCTCTCTAGATACACATATGCTATCTAGGAGTCAGATAGTATCATGATCCAGGCATCCATCCATTCAAACTACATGTCAATCATTCTTCTTCATGTCTCTCATCTGGACAAACCTTACGTTTTCTCATGGGGAGCACACTATGCAGTCTGCAATCTCATTAAGTAAGGAATATAAGAGCTTACCACTGCCCGCCACTACCGTGGCAACCCGCACAGCAGTTTCGTCCGGCACTTGCACCGCCTTCTCCCCAGAAGTCTCCTCCTCCACCTCCGCGCTGGGCCCAGCACCAGATGTTCCACCTACAAAGTACATTTAAGAATGTTAGATGTCATAGACATACACCACTCACTAGTATTTTGTCTAGTATTTTGTCTAGGAATGAAGAAATGTGAATACAGAAACCAATCTAATAATTTGTGACTGTCTACTCTAAAGTAAAAATGTCCCTTTTTCCAGGGAAGGGTGTTGTCTTGCTGCACTTTTTGGCACAACTGATGAATGCTTGCTTTTTAACACGCACAATTTTTCTCATAAGAGACAGAAGCTTCCCTTCTAAGAACAAACCATCATCACTCGGACGGAGTGACCAACGATTCAGCCCCAAAAAGAAAAATTAAAGTTCAAACCAGGTGAGGGCTCGGCTCGCCCACAATAAATGTGTGAAATAAATCACTAAGCACTTTTCCATTTTTATTCAACCGTTTGTTTTATGACAAGCTTGATTTTAATAAATATTTTTACTTTTAATAAAGCTTTAAAACTTAAATAGACTCTGTGGTTTTTGGTCAAGAGTGAATGAGCAAAAGGTTTTGCAATTTGCAAGCATGAGTCCATGCCTCTGACTCTTCTGGACTCTGACTCCGTACTCTTGTCCTGCGTTGGATAATCATCATTGGGGATCAATCATCGATGAATTCGGGAGCTAAATGACTCACTATCTAGTCAGTAAGGAGATTGGGGGTTCTTCAAAGTCTGATATCACTGAGGTATGTGGAAAGTCTACCTGCGCCTATTATAATTGATAAACAATGCACTATTTAGTGTCCATAGTTCTGTTTGTGCAGATTTGTCCCTGCAACAGTAATAGTATGAATTGTCCTCCTATCCAAACCAAAAGTAAAGTAGTATCTTATTCTTTCTTGGTGGTCATTCACCTTTTATTGTTGGTAATTGTCAAAGCATAAACATTTAGAAGACTTGGAAAGACATTATGGACAATCCCAGAGGACTGCACTCAGTGCATAGAGCTACTGCTGACTAGAATGGGAGTTTCGTTTAACACCTTTTGCCAAATGTGCAATCTTTGTTAGCTACACAGACAGACTAATAAGAATAATCTAGTAATACCACAGGGAGTCATAGTAGAGGCAGGATAAGAATTTAGATACAGTCTACAAGAAGATAAAAGACGATTTAGAAAAAATTGAATGAGGAACGCTAGGAAAAAATAGGTCCTCTATATTAAAATTAAAACTCACCGGGGCCAGCAAAGGAGCCCTTGCCAGCGGCAGCCGATAACCCCATCTCCTCTGTCCTCTTGCCCCTGGGGGGAGCTGATATACAACATGAAAGAAAGAAAGACCCGAAAACATGGATGATTGTTGTCAACCAAATCAAACATTTCAAAAGAACAATAACAAAATATTTTGGCGAAATAGCAAATAGACAACTATTTCTCGAGATATATTGACCTATCTCATGTGGTCTACTATGATATTAGTATTGCTTGATTTGCGGACCGTCCACTTGGAAAGTTATGTAAATCACTAAACAAACTACTAAAAAGGTTCGCCTAGGACTGGCAGGCAGCAGTCCGCAGCACGCGAAGTGACAGACAAACTCCATCGTGATTGCAGATCAGCGACAACACTAAAAAGTTTCCTACTACATTAACCAGTCATTAAAATACTCAAACTATCAATACACCACCACTATTTCTTCTTATTACCAGGTGTACAAAGGAAGGACTGGACTTGAGTCTGTAGGGGCAGATTTACAAGCCCCTTGCGGCTCTTTTGCTCCATTTTTGCATGACTTTTGTGACACAGCGTCAGAACAAAAGAGGCGCTATGGTGCGGCGTATATGAACAACGTGACGCATATGGGAGATGCATCACGTTGTAAAGCCTTGCGCCATCAGGGGGCGTTCCGGCGCAAGGGAGGGCGTTCCTGCGCAGGAACGCATCCTAAAAGTGGCTGAGGGAATTCTACAAGATTTCAATCAGTCACTTTCAGGACAATGATGCATGACTCAAACCATGCGCCTGCTTGAAGCAGACGTACGGCTTGACGCAGCATTGGGGAGATAGGGCACCCCAGAGCATTGCTAGAGCTGCGCCATCGTTGCGACGCAACTCCAGCAATGCGCCGCCTTTACAGCACAGATGCGTCACGCTTGGGTGACGTTTTGAGCCCCTGGTGCGCCGCATTGTAAAGAGTTTAAAAAAGTAGTTTAAAATTAACCAAAAGTAGCAGAAAACACAAAAATATAGAGCTAGAAAATAGAGGGATAGATTGTGAGAAGTTGGCCCGATATGCAACGTTCGCTATTCTAGCGACCGCTATGTATCGTTCCAACGACCCTTATGGTGTTTGGTTGTAAGTCAACCTATAGACCAGCTATCCTAGTAGCGTGGATACGAGCAGTCTAAGGCTAAAGACTCGAGAGGGCGCGTTAAGCCAGCTGTTTACCACACATGTACCCCTTGAACACCCAGTGAAAGGACACCACACAAGTGTTATGAAAATAAACAATATATTTATTAAGAATCACAACAGCCCTGTACTCTTTATGAGGACAGGGTACTAAGCACAAACCAAATCTCTTTAGCAAATACTTCAAGTGCACAGTTTAAAACAAGTGTCCGAGGACACGGAAAGGTTTAAGGCAAGTCGGAAGCGAGGGACTCGGGACCCTAGAGTAAGGAGGCTATGCAGGCACCGAAATGCCGAGTTACCTAGCCACGAGGGCTGCGGCTGCAAGTCTTACAGGCGTCGGGGTCTTCGCTGACGAGCCAGGAGCCGGAAGAAAAGGAGTTGTTGGCCGGCGACCAGTGATGAATAGTTCGTAGAGATCCAAGCCTGGATCGGAGATTGATGAAACCTGAAAGCAGAGGGGACCAAGTTCGTACTACTAGCCAGTAGTCAGAGGGTACCAGGAAGGCACCAGTTGGCCGTCACCTCGACCAGGTGAGTGGGCGACGCTAGGCTCTGCAGTCCCTCGGACCAGGAGGCGTTGTCGGCGACCACGGTGGAGGTGCGAGCTGTCCCACGACGGATGTCGCTGTCGGCGTCTTGAGTGGACCAGGAGGGTCCGGGGTGCTTCTCGAAAAGATGGAAGCAAGGGCCAGTCTGGAGCAACCAGACCGGCAGTGTTGATTCTCGGATGTCGTCACAGAAGGGCACAAGCCAGCGGCTAGTGACCAGACAACGTGCTGAGCAGCGAGCAGAAGGGCCCCACGCAGATCGTGGAGATGCTGGGAGACTGCACTTCGGTGCTGGAGCGGCTCAGGGTCGGGGCTTCTCGGACCCCAGAGCACTCACCAGAGAGTTACCTCGATGGTCGTGCTGGTTTTTAAGAGCGTGCAGGTTCTGATGATGGCCGGTCCCTCGAGGTCTCGTCGCACCCACAGATCACAGCTGAGCTGATGACGTGGGTAGAGGTCAGAGGTGCCAGGGAAGCCGGTTCTCGTCGAGCTGGGCCGTCGGATTCCTTGAGGAAGGACTTACAGCAAACCGCAGAGTTCTTAGATGGTGCCCGCTGATGCAGGGTGACTACTCCTTAGCCACAAGGGAGAAATCTTGAGAAGAGTCTTGAAGTCCTTTCGTAGAAAGTATTCTTGATTCAAAGATGATCTAATTTGGAAGGGTCCCCGCTCCGGCCTTTATCCTAAAGAAAGGGGTGGGTACATGTCTAGGTCCTGCCCTAAGGGTGGGACCAGGAAGGGGGGTAGTTACACCCCTCTCCCCTGCCGGACTTTCCCCAGGCCAGGGCTGTCGCCCCTGGAACTGGTTCTAACCGGCAGATGCGTAGTGAGCACCGGGGTGCCACTCCGCAGTCACCTTCTCGCAAAAGCCCTACCTACCCAGAATACACAAACCCTGTCTGGGACGGTGCGAACACCGCCCTCGACAGGAAACCCTTTGTCCAAGTGCTCCTCGCTGGAAGGACTCCCAGCAGCAGGAGGTCAGACTCGTGTCTGTGGTGGCAGCATCCATTTTGTGGAGCTGAGGCCTTCGTTAACTTTAACCGGGGTTCACAGTTATGTACATGTCGTGTCCCTCTAGAAGGGCGGGATGCTAACCTCGTCGCCAGGGTTGGTGAGAGGGCAGCACCCCGATTCGTATGACACCTTACTCGACATGTCTTGATAACGCGGCACCGAAGTTACCGATGTGGTACGCGTTATCATGGAACAGCCATTGGGTCTTTCTCCGCAAGCTGCAACCGGCTCGGCTCGGGCCAGAACCCAGTTCACGCGAGCCCATGCACTCTGCCTTCAGGATTGTCAAGGCCTGCCATAGGAGTGACTGATAGGAACTCGGGTGTCCATTGGGGGGTTAGATATAGAGCTACTATATCTAAAGCAAAGGGTGATTACACGACTTCGCCCGAGCTGTCATGCAGCCAGTTGTGTCAAATTTAGGAGGCCAGCCACGGGTGGCACAATACATGCTGCAGCTCCTGGTGGCCCTGGGTACACCTATGCCCTGAGTTACAGGGTCTGATAAGGTGGCCCAGTACCAATTGGTAAATGCACCTAGGGTACATCTCGTAATTTAGAAAGAGAACAGCCAGGCTGTGGGTCTGATTGGCAGGCCCGCAGCCAGAGAAAGTCGTAAACCAGTGAAACAAAAGCAAAAAATCTGGGTGATCATAGGATTGCAGACCCTACTCTCCTACATAGATAATAAGTAAAATAGATCAATAAAAACTTCAAACATGCAAAGGATGGCAGAGATTGACAGAGGATACAGAAAGCATGCCCAGAACCATAGCAATGAATGAAAAACAAGATGGCCGCGCCCGCGTGGGTAAGTTCGCGCGAGATTTCCCTCGTGATCACACGCGAACTTGTACTAGCGAGCCGCACACTTTGCGAGATTACACATAGCGCCTGGAAACGGAAATACGTCCCGCAAACAAGATGGCCGCGCCCATGTACGACCGCGAGGGTAACTTCGCCTCGTTGCGCTACCAGCGGCTCGCTAAAACGCACAAAACCACGCGAACTAACATGCCGCAAAAAACAAATCGCATATTTGCAGCTTCCGAATTCGATCTTGCGCAAATTCGCACCCCGCGAATCCCGCGAAATAACACAAAAACGATTTTTGCAAAACTGAAAGCACTCAGCAGGTGCAAAAGTTCAAGCATTAGTAACCATTCCCTGTAGTGCTTCCTGAGGGTCCCCTCCAGAGTTCAGTTGCCTACTTGCAACTATTCTATGACCCTGCTCTGACCCTCACAGCAGGCTCAGAGAATAGCTACAAGTAGGCCACAAAGGTCCTGTGAAAAAAATTGCACTGCAACAGAAAGCAATTACAGATAAGGAAGCAGGTGCCAGACTGGAAGTTCAAATTCAGTGACACATTAATCAACCCCAAATTAATTCATGTCAGTTGAAGCAGAGCAGGTGTGCTTCCCCCCTATAATCTACAGTGATGAACCAGAGGGTGGCAGTGGTGAAACAGAGGGTGCTGTGATGAACCAGACATAGAAACAACATAGTCGCGACCGTTGCGACCCGACAAGTAAGTTCGCGTTTGCGAACTGGTACAAAACCCTTGCGAACTGGCAGAAACCCTTGCGAACACAAAAGAAAAAATCCGCAAATTCGCGAGAGTTTATAGATTTTGCCGATTGCGAATTCGTGAATACGCAAATTCGCGAACCGCGAATTCACAAAATTCGCCCATACTTAGTACACCCGATGGTCTCTGATGAGGTCAATATAGAAGCTCAAGGCCCTCTTGGGGTTAGGCAATGGAGACATTCTTCTTCCTTGAAGGAATGAGGGGGGTGAGGAAAGCTTGTTGGATGATGGACTGCCATATATGGAAGGGTGTGACAATCTTGGGAAGAAAAGCAACATTCGCCTGAAGAACCAGTTTGCCCAGCAAAAATGCTTGTATATGGCTGCTGGACAGACAGAGCTGACAATTTGCTCATGCAGCAAGCTAAAGTAACTGTAATGAGGAATGCCATTTTCAATATTAGGAAACCTACGGAGCAACTGCACATCAGTTCAAATGAGTCGCACATGAGAAAAGTGCAACCAAAGTATGGTCCCACTGCAGCATGAAAAATGGTGTTGGATATGAATAAGCCATTTCGAGAAACGCATTAGAATAGTGATTTAAATGTGATGGCTGATCAGGTAGACCTAAAAAGGCTGAAAGGAAGGACAAATTATCTTTAACTGATGCCACAGGAAGACCATGCTTAAAGAAAGACAAAATAACTGTATGTCAGCTAACTGTGCCTGTGGAGGCTGAATGTTGAGGGACAAACACCAGACAACAATCTTCTCCCAGCTTCCCGCATAAACATTTTTGGTGGAGGGGCGCCTGGCTGGCAATAGGACACAAACTACTTCAGGAGGAAGATCGGAAGTCAAAAACTGTTGCAGCTCAATCTCCAAGCATGGAGGTGTAAGTTATGCAGGCTCGGTTGTAGGACTCACTGCAGTGACAGGAGGCATTCCCAAAGGGGCAACCAGATGCTCATTAGTAAGATTTCTGGGTACCACACTCTCCTCAACCAGTTTGGAGCCACTATCATGATCTTTCCTGATATTCTTCAGAACTCTGGGGATGAGAGGTAGAGACAGGAAGATATTTAAGAATCCCAAGCTCCAATCAAAGTGAAAGACATCTCTGAAAGAGAACTGCCTCAGGCACACCAATGAGCAGAAACTTGTACAGTGCAAGTTTTCTGCTATGGCAAAAGGATCGAGCCAATATTCTCCCCATTGCTGGAAGACAACCTGTGCCACCTCGGAGTGAAGCTGCCATTCATGATCTGCTAGGCAACACTGACTGAGTTTGTCCACTCTGGCATTTAAAGACCTTGCCAGGTGTTGTACAATCAGGGAGATGCCCTGACAATTCAACCACTTCTAAAGGAGTACAGTAGCCGGGCACAGAACCCACAACCCCACTCCACCCTGTTTGTTGCAATACGACATGGCAGTAGTTTTATCTGTGAGAACCGGCATTCATTCCATCTTGATGGCCCGAGGAGCACTTTCAGTGCCAAGCATATTGCCCACGGCTATAACCGAGTGATGAGGATATGGGATTCTGCGAGAGAATGGAGCCCTCTGATCTTCACTTCTCCCAAATGACTGCCCCAACCGAGCAATGATGCATCCGTCATGACCGTTAACTCTGGGTGGGGTAAGGAGAGCAGCCTGCCACAGGTCCAATTGCAGTCTAACAACCACCACTGCAGGTCTTTTGCAGTCTCCTCTAACACCTGGATCTGGGAGGTTCTCTTCGTGCTGATCCCACTGAGACCTCAAATTTCACTGCAAAGCCAGCATATGCCACCTGGCGTGGTCCACAAGGATGCAGCAGGCCAAGAAACTTCAGAGCTTCTCTTACTGAGACCCAAGTTGAAACTTACACATAGGGATCATAGCCTGAATGTCCTCAACTCATTGAGGAGGGAAGGCCTGGGAAAAACACCATGTCCAATATTGCTCCAATGAAGGGGAGCATCTGTGAATGAGTCAGATGTGACTTCTGTATTTTCATAGAAAGATCCAACAATGTCAACAGATTCTCTGTCGTCTGAGTGCGATTTCCAACTGTTTGAGGTGAGCCTGCCATTAGTATCCAGTTGTCGAGGTAGGGGAAGACTGCTATTCCCAACCTTCGCAGATGGCATCAACTCCCACCATCTATTTCATGAACACCTAAGGTGCACTGGTAAGTAAGCGTCATGCACAGCCAAACCACCATCCAGTCTCCTGGATCCAGGGCAGACAGAACATGGGTCAGGGTGAGTACCTTGAATGTGTATTTCCAAGTGAAGGAGTTCAGAGGGTGAAGATTGAGAATAGGGCAGAGGACTCCGTACTTCACCACCAAAACATAATGGGAATAGCAACCAGTCCCAACTTCTGACCCCAGCACTCTCTCTGTAGTTCTCTTGGCCAAAGGGAACTTGAACATTTCCTTGCAGTATGGACAAGTGGTACTCCGGTGAGCACTGCGGTGTAGGAGGCATGGTCAGAGTGGTCAGAAAGGGAAGGTGTGAGAAATTGAGGGGGATGAGTATCTTTCTCAAGCAACAACCTCAATCCCAGTCCAGGTGAACCACAAAAGTCACTAAATTAACCTGCGCTCAATCCTCTGGTAGTTTGGCACAAAAGCAGTCAGGCCTAACTTATAGACAATGCGTAAAGTATTTATACAGCACAAAAACAGTAATAAAGTGAAAACACCAGACCAGAAAAATCCCACACCACTTTAGAAAAATAGAGTAAAATGTAATAAATCATTTGATACCAAAATGACTAAAATCCAATCAGTATAACCAGAGCACCTAAAAGATCAAAGCTCCAACTGCGGACATCTAATCGTGTGAGACCACAGCAAAGTCAAAATTTATGGCGGACCGCAATGGAGTGTGGTTTAGATACAAGAAGAGGATTCCATCGGTCTCGGCTTAACTTCGGACTTACAAAAAATTCTAAAGAAAAATGTCTGAGAAGGTAACGTTCAGTGGGGCCTGGTAGCAGAAGGTGTCCGAGGAGAAGGCGTTGTTGTTGACAGCTGCTGGACAAAGTCCAAGTGAAGATTTCTACATTGGGACTTAGGGCAGATATTCCATCCACCGAAATTTAAATCTCACAGGATAAAATGGGATCTATATTTCGCCTGACATGATATCCGTCACCGTTGTGACGGAGTAACTCGTCTGCCGAGATCTAAATCAGGCCCGTAGTCTCTTTTTAGGAGCTCAAAAATCTCCAGTAGGTCAAAGCTGCAGGCTGTGCCTGACGAGGGCTTTAGGAGTCTGGATACCCTTCAAGAGAGGAGCCACTGAACAGGATTTGCTGCTGCAGAGAACAACATAGCTGCAAGAGCTTCTGTGAAGTTAGGCAAACTGGCAATGCACCTTGGGCAGATGTAATGTAATGTAATGTAAAATGTAATGTAAAAACAATTTATAAAGCGCAACATACACCGGTCGGTTTCTTGGCGCTGTTCACTAAATCAGGAGGAGACAAAGAAGGGAGGGCAAGGGAGCTTATGTGTAAGCGCCGCGGAAGAGGTGAGTCTTTAGGAGAGACATGAAGTGGGGGTAGGAGGAGGAAAGTCTAAGTTCCGGGGGGAGAGGGTTCCAGATTGAGGGGGCCAGAAAAGAGAATCTGAGTCCTCCGTGCTTTTTGCGCCTGAACCTGGGCGTCTGAAGGAGAGCGTGGTGGGAAGATCGGAGGGGTCTGGAAGGGACGTACGGGTGCAGAAGCGACGAGATGAAAGAGGGGCCGATGCCGGCCAGGGATTTGTGGGTCAAGCAGCCTAGTTTGAATTGACAACGCTCTGATACAGGAAGCCAGTGAAGGGCTTTAAGTAGGGGACGGACGTGGTGATGTTTAGGTTGGTGGTAAATGAGGCGTGCTGCCTGATTTTGTATCATCTGAAGTCTTTTGATTTGGTATTGCGGGATACCTGCGTACAAGGCATTGGCATAGTCAACCCGAGAGATGACTAATGCCAGCAACGTCGGGGTGAGGGCTTCGGTGGTCAGAAAATGGGCTATTTTGGGAATTTTTCTGAGCTGGTGGAAGCAGGAAGACACCGTAGCACTGACCTGATGTTGCATGGAGAGATCATGAGAAATGTAGACCCCCAAGCTTTTGACCTTGTCAGCAGGGCGGGGGGAGGGGCCAAGGGCAGGGGGCCAGAAGGTGGAGTTCCAGGGGTTGGATGGGCCTCCGACAAGAACAAGCTCCGTCTTGTCGGGATTGAGTTTGAGATGGTGAGTGCCCATCCAATTGCTGATATGACAGAGGGTGGATTGGAAATCCTGAGCCGCATCCTGCGAGGAGTCAAGATTGAAGATGAGCTGAATGTCATCTGCATAGTTAATTCCTAAACGCGAGTTGTAGCGGAAAGCCGTGCGGCGCACTGAGCAGAAGGATTTTTCGAACAGTGCTGGGACATAGCGATACGGGCACTGTGTGAAGTCAAGATCTCCTAATTTGGGGAATATCACCGAACCAACGCGGTGGTAATTATTTGTGAACTACCTAATCTATAGTGCGGACCAAACGTCGCACCGATATTGATGCACCACAAAGGGTGCCCTATGAAATTAATTTTTAACCGACGTGCACTTTGAAAGTATACCCCTTCCCCTATCATCACGTCCTGATGAAGACCCGTTGTTGAGGATTCAAACCACCCTTTATATGTTTGGGTCGAAACGTCGACGAAATCCCCCCTTGGGAGCCTGCACCTATTGACCCCTGTCCCGTGCCCCATTTCCAAAAATCCCTTTGCCATCTGTGCAAACTAAGGACTGCGGAATTGTATATAGTTTATAAGCGAGTAAAAAAGAAGTACATTTTTTACAAGCGTAATCCAGGGCAGGCTTGTTCCCTTTGTATATAAATGATTCACACTATGTTCTTCTGATCATCCTGATCATTCACTTGAGCACACACTTTACTCTTTCTCTGTGCACGGTCTTCTTTGAATACAGAACATATCTCTTGTTTTATTGCTATTGTAAATATATGTATAAAGATGTGTTAAACTTCGAAATTTTGGTATATTGTACATTAAACAGATTGACCTGATTGGATTGGATTTTTCTCAATTCTGACACTTACTGTAAGATATCCTGTATATGTGGGCTAGTATTATCTATTGATTTAACGGCATAGATTCAGTCTTTTCTTAAGGAATAATAATTCAATCGAATGTTAGAAATACTCCATATGTCATAATTATGTCAAGGACCAACTGTTGTCTATACTATAGTTAAATGCAGTGACATTCCTTCCCCGGAGGGAGCGGATCAGGGGGGTAAGGTACAAATTAAAAAGAAGTGGGGACAAAGACGAACCCTGTGGCACACCGCAGGTGAGTTTCATCCTGTCAGCCGAAAAATGGGAGAGTCGGACAGATTGGTGGCGGTTCGTCAGGAATGAGCGGACCCAATCAAGGGCCGTCCCTCCGATACCAGCCTCTTTGACACGGTCGACCAAGATGGTGTGGTCGACCGTGTCAAAGGCCGCTGACAGGTCCAGAAGAATCAAGGCTTGGTGGGTGTTAGAATCGGCGCCTCTGCGGAGTTCCTCCATTACAGAGAGAATGACCGCCTCTGTCGAATGGGCGGGTCTGAACCCGGCCTGCTGGGGGTCCAAGAAGTTGGAGTCCTCAATAAAAGAGCTGAGGATACTAGTAACATACGTCTCGAGTACCTTGCTTAGGTAGGGAAGAAGGGAGATGGGGCGGAAGTTGCCCATAACCGTAGGGTCGGCAGTGGGTTTCTTTAGAATGGGAACTACCTCTGCGTTCTTAAATTTGGCTGGGGACCTCTCCGAGCAGAAGAGAAATGTTCAGGAGGGCCAGAGGAGAAGTGGGGCAGGCTGCGAAAGCAGCCTGGAGAATTGCGGGAGGGCAACAATCTGTGGGGGAGCCAGAGGTAACTTTGTTAAGCAAGGTGATGAAAACGTCTTCTGATAAGGGGGGAACTGAGTCAGAGAGTGAGAGTTAGTGGAGGGAGCAGCCTCAGTGAGGGGTATAGTCAGGGGTATGGAGGAGATACTATTTTTGATTTTGCTAATTTTTTCTATGAAGAAGCAGTTGAGGGAATCTGAGTGCCTGAGATGGAAGGGGTTTGATGGTCACCCTATCTGGATGTGAGAGTTCTTCTACAATGGTGAAGATGTCTTTAGATTTTTGCGCAGAGTTGAGGATTTTGGTGGAAAAGTAGGTGGTTTTGGCGGCTGAGATTGCTCGTTTATATTCTCCCAGTAGTTTTAGAAAAGGTGGTTTTTCTAAGGGATCATAACTTCTACGCCAGCGACGCTCGGCTTGGCGGAGACCGAGTTTTAAAGATTTAAGGTTGTCAGAGAACCAGCGATGTGCGTCGTGAGAGCGCTTGGTTCTGATTAGCTTGAGGGGGGCGACCTTGTCACTGGCGGATTCTAGCCAATTAACGAGTGCAGCTGCTTGGGAATCGATAGAACCAGAGCTGGGCGGAACTGACGATGTTAGAGAGGTAAGGAATAAGTCAAGGTCTGCTTTGTTCCAGTTTCTAGCCAAAAGGCTAGTGCCTCGGCTACGAGGGGGCGGAGGAGGGACCAAGAGGAGGAAGGAAATTAGGTGATGGTCTGACCAGTGACAAGGTGTGATCGTGAGTGACTTAATATCAAGATTATAGGTCCACACTTGGTCTAGAATATGGCCCTTGGAGTGGGTGAGTGAACATGTTGAAGACCATTGAGCCCAGTTAATAAGTCTGTAAAGGCCAAGGATTGCGGGATTTCATGGGCGTCTGACGGCCAGTAGTTAAAATCACCCAGGACCAAAAGTTTAGAGTTGTTAATTGTAAGCTGGGAAAGCAAGTCACCAAAGTGAGAGGAGAAATTGGGCATGGATTGGGGGGGACGGTATACCAAGAAACAGATTAGAGGGGATACAGAGGAATCAAATCTAATAGCTAGGCAGTCCACCTGAGGAATAGTGAGTAAAGAAAGGGAAGTGAACCTGAGGGGAAGTTTGATAATGGCCGCTACGCCGCCTCCTGGTTTGTTAGCAGGCCGATTGACTTGGAGTATGTAATACCCCGGAGGAATGGCGGCCAAGATGTCAGGGGACGAGTCCTCATTCAGCCAGGTCTCGGTTAGGAGAAGAACGTCAGGTCGGTCTGAGTCCAGGAGGTGGAAGATGTCGAGTTGGTGACTGACTAGTGATCGAGTATTAAGATAAATGATTGCTAATTCCATGTTTGCGGATGTCTGAGCGGGCAAGGGATTGGGAGGTGGGAGAAAGACTATGGGTTCAGAGGTGAGGAGGGACGGGAGAGTCTGAATTTCAGGAAAGGTGCTGCGGGCTTGGTAAATACCTAGATGACGCAGGCGTGAAGAGCTGGTAGTGTCCAAAGGCCGGAGTGAATGTAGAGCAGTTAAGTCCCCGGGAGCGTAGGCGGTGATGATAAGTGTGCTGGTAGGTCCCAGTCCCCTATTGGTTCCCAAACCACTTTTTGTTTCCACGTTTTGTATTTTGCATGGTTGGGGACCATTTGCACCACTTCCAAGGGTTCAGGACTGGAAGGCACCACTTGGGAGGGTCAGGCCCCACTTAAGCATGGGTCAAGGTGCACTTTGCAAGGTGTTGGAGTCTATGTAGCTCTGAACAGGAGGCCAGCAAACTAGACCTTGGAGGCACTCTGGTAGCCCTGGGTTCAAGCAGAAAAGCAGGTCTCATGCATTAGGACAGCCCTCTGAAGCCACAGGTCAAGCGTCAGGCAGCAGAGTATTCCTCTTAGAGCACCAGTGCAGTCCTCTGAAATACATAGTAGGCCTCAGGCAGCAGGGCAGTCTAAACCGACACTAATGCCCGAAGTAAATACAGCCACCAATATTTTTACTAATTGGATAGCAACGGCAGTAAATATTCTAGCTCCAGAAAAAATATTTACTAGCAAACGGTCGAAGAAATCAGAACCTTGGTCTGTGACTCAGTGCGCATCCAGAAGCAACTATGCAGACGGGCTGAAAGGCGCTGGAGAAAAACTTATACGGAAGCCAAAAAAACGGTTTATACATAGTCACTGACCAAATATAAAATGATGATTTTGGAGTAAAAAAGCAGCTATTTCTCTGGAAAAATTGAGCAGGCGGGCAACTCAAGGAAATTACTTTTTTCATCTTTAAAGGAATTAGTGACACTTCCCACCCCACTAGCATTGAATAGCAATGTTACTTTCTGCAATCAACTCGCAGATTCTTTTAGGGACTGAAGTACTGGGTTTTTCGGAACCCAGCGGTGCCAGGGGACGCACCCAAAGACTTCGAGTTCTTCCTGTTTCAGACTACAGAAACACAGAGTCTTCTTGGTGAAGTCAAAGATCGAATTTATTGGCTGCAACCAGTAACAGGCATCCTAGAAGTACAACACAGTGTATGTTCTCAGGAGACTGCTCAATCTTACAAAGCCAGCCTTCTCTTTTTATACAAAATATTATGCTTTAGGCAAACATTCCTTATTTTACAGTTGACCATTCACATATTTTCACTACAAAGAAAAAGCAGAGTCATGATGACAAGCCCATATTTCAGTTTGTTCAGCCCATAATCAATTATCCGGCAAGGCCCAGTATTTCCATCAGATATCGACGGACCCCTAATAAAAACGGGCACCTCCTCCTCGTAAAGTAAGTCGTAAAGAAAGAAACCGGGACAGGTGTGTGTGTGAGATTAGGCATGGTTTGTGTGCGATGAAAGGTTTATGATATGTTGTGCCCTGATACTAATCTCATTCGGCCACTGGGAGAGGGACTGGCCGAACAGGTTTGGCTTCAGGCAGTGGACTCAGCTCGCCCAGGTCACAGAGGAGTCAGCGAAGGTATACGTGTCCTTCTGACTCGATTTCGGCTTTAGTCATTGAGCCTAGGTGAGGGCAATCACAAAATGGCTGCCGTTCACAAAATGGAACCCGAGGGTTCAGGACGGAAACTCTGATTTCAGGGTGATTTCGTCACTCGAATGTGGCGGAAATGCTCATACATAGTATCCCAATCATTACCGGTCTGCCGATACCAAAATTGTCATGGTACGACGATGTTTATAACACAGGTCCTGAATTTTCAGTACCACAGACCCTCCTTTTGACCTTACATAGGCAATAACCTATACTCACGCTAATCTGAGTCCAGGTCTATATTCATAAAGTCATTGAGATGTTGCTGTAGCATCATCCTATTACTTAGCTCGTTTCTTGATACAGGTTTCCTTACACACGATGTAGCACAGAGGCCACATATTGCAGGAGCACACTGTATACATAGACAGAACAGGAAAAGAATGGCTAAGATCATCCCAATGACTATCAGAATCTTCCATCCCCAGGCAGATATCAGTTCCCAGAACCACCCCATCAATGACCAATCTCCTTTATCCAGGTGGATAGATTCAGAGATCTTATGCAATTTGGAAATGGCCTGGTAAACTGTCGGAGCGTTGTCGGGGATGAAAATACAACAACTTGATTGGATCACTTTACATGCCCCACCTCGGTCTGCAAGTATGATGTCTCACGCGACCCTGTTCTGAAGAGTCATAAGGCGATCCGACTGGAGCTCAGCAGTCAAATTACTAAGGGCACCGGCAGTTTCAATCACAGTGGATTCAACCACCCTGGTCAATTGCCTTATGTTCCTGCTGTTCACCATAGGTCCCCAAAACGGCAGAAAACCCTTTACAAAATCTCCAAATTCTTGTCCTGCAGTGACTTCCTTGCTGATGACACCTCTTACTATCCTTGTCTTGTGGTAATCTGCCGCAGCCGTGTAGGTGGGAGGCAACAGGAACGAAACAAAACATGTGCCCGAGAAGTCAGGGGGCAACCATGTATAGGCTCTATCATGGCAGATGAAATAGGTGCCCTCAGCTACTAGGAACGGAGGGGAAGTCTGACACGCAAAAACGTATGTTTCAGTGCAGATACTTTTCCCCAGCTGAGCTCTGGGATTCTTGCCATTACCTTGCAGACATAGGTGACCCTGATGGGGTACAATCCAAATCGAAGAGGATCTCTTTGCTCGCTGGTTCTCACTCAGAGTAACTCTATTTTTTGTTATATTCCATCTATCGTAAGCTCGCAACTCATCTCTGGGAATCATTCTATACGAGTCAAATGTTCTGCTCATATTTGTGATTGCTACTACCAATGCTTTGTTGCTCGAGTTACTTCTTGTGGAACGCGGGGGATATGGTTCGATGGCACAGATGAACATCGTTTGAAACGCCCACAAAGAACCATTGTAGCTAAATGGTAAGACCAAGTATGGGATACCCTTATCTGTTGTATGTGGCATAAGGCCACATACCCAACAATTTGTTGTGTTCACCACTAATTGGTGTTGGTGCAGAAGCTGGATGAAAGAGTTATTGATAAACTCTAATCTTCTAGTAGACTCATGCTCAGGCAGAGGGTGAAAAGAATGCGAGGAGACAGTGGAAGGAGGTATGGGCTGTGTAGTGGGTGCGAAGGTCACTTGAAATGAGAATAAAACATATCCTATTAAAAACATCATTACACTAAACAACATAAGAATGCATAACATCAAATATCTTTTCTTTGTAATCAATGTACACGTTCTGGCTTTAAAGTTCAATTGTTTGGCAGGTCTCTCCATCTTGAAAAACTCCATCCTCTCTAAATTGCTGCCCGCGGCGGTAGGGTGTTCTATGCTAAAGAATGCTTCTGTCAGTCCAGGGCAACTCCCTTAGACCAACCAGAACTGTCGACCTAACGTCTTCAGCTGCACTCCAAAGACTTAATCAACCGCGACCCTAGCAGCAGAACCCGGATGGCGGTTCGAAAAACAAAAATAAGCAAGTTTCTCAGATGAGAGAGCTGCACATTCAAAAATAGCAAAGAAAAATAATTTTTATTTGTCCATAGTTCTCGGTCTCAGATTATAACGGCACTTTCCCGGTACTGTCTGGTTCTGAAACAAGAGTTCAGGCTCTGTAGTGTTCAATCGAATTGACGGTGGCACAGCTTCTTGCAAGATATTGTCGCTTTCTTGTTCAGAAATTGTTCCTTTTCCACGTGCATCGCTAAAAGGCAGAAAACGAGGCACATTCTCGGTTTCAGAGTTAGCGATACCCTCCTGGACCCTACGGTCGTACGGAAGAGGCAGTGGGACCCTCTTACAGTGTATGCCGTGGATCCAGTGCTTTTTCCCTTCTACTCAAACAGCTGATCTCGTTGAGAGAAGGACAAGGTAAGGTCCGGTCCAACGGGGCTGGTCATTCTTTGTCCGCTGGAAGTTCTTAATCAGCACCCACGATCCAGGATCAATAGGATGTCCTGGAGTTTCAGAGACCTGAGGCAGGGTGTCGTGAACCTGTTGGTGTAAAACACGCAATTTAGCCGTCAATTCATACAAATAATCAAGCAGTACAGGGTGTTCGATCTCGCTGAACTTTGTCGGCCTTGGCACTCCCCATATGTTGGCCGGACGGCCGAACACGATTTCGTAGGGACTAAGTCCTACACGAGAATGCACAGTCATTCTTGTTGATAGGAGTGCCAAAGGCAGAGCGTCAGGCCATTTAAGACCAGAACTAGCTTGGATTTTGGCCAATTTTAGTTTTAATGTGCCATTGTAGCACTCTACTAGTCCAGCTGATTGGGGGTGATTTGCAGCATGAAATTTTTGGTGGATGCCTAGCCCCTCACATACTTTCTTCATCACTCGGCCCACAAATTCACTCCCAATATCACTCCAGACCATTCTCGGCATTCCGAACCTAGGGAAGAATTCCTTGACAAGGGCTTTAGCTGTAGATAAGGCAGTATTGTCTTTTAAGGGATATGCTTCTACCCATCTTGAAAAGGCACAAACAACAACAAGTACGTATTTCAAATTGTTGTACCTTTCCATGTGGATGAAATCTAGCTGCAAAACCTCGAACGGATACGTTGGAGGCGCAAAATGACCAGCTGGAGTTGGAGTTCCCCTACCAGGATTGTATTTCAAACACACCATACAGTTCTTCACCAAGTTCTCTGAGCACTTTGGAATTCCTGCGTTCTGCCAAACCGGAGCCAACAACTTGCAAATCCCTTTCACGCTAATATGTGCCATTCCATGAGCCATTGTCACCACTGCAAGCACATACGCATCGGGTAACAACCATCTCTGATGCTCTGACAAATCAGTCCAGCAACCATTTGCACCCAATTTACCCGTACTTTCTCTCCAGATACTCAACTCTTTCTCTGTGGCTTCAGCTTGAATAGACTTCACACTCTCTATCGTATCTTCACACATTCCAACGTCACCAATCCATCTTGCAGGGCCTGCAACATACATTCAATTCATCACATCTTTCGCAGTTTCTTTCTCAACTTCATCCGCAAACACATTTCCACGACCAACATCATCCGTAACCTTTTTGTGTGCACTGCATTTCACAATCGCAACTTGTAACAGCATGGTCAGTGACTCAAGAAGCTCATTCACCAACTGACCATTCTGAATCTTAGCTCCATGTGAGGTCAGGAATCCACGTTCACGCCACAAACGTCCAAAGCTATGAGCCACGCCAAATGCGTATTGGCTGTCAGTATATATGGTCACTCTTATTCCTTTCGATAACACGCACGCTCTTGGAAGTGCAATCAATTCTGCTGCTTGAGCTGAATTATGTGGGATACGTGCAGTTTCGACAATCGTATGCAAAGTCGTGACAGCATATGCCGCAGTCGTATCACCATTCGGCAACTTAAAGCATGAGCCATCAACCCACAAAGTACCGTCGCACTCAGGAAGAGGGGTGTCCCTAAGGTCTACTCTCCCTTTCGTCTCTTCTTCAGTTCTCAGAAAACAGTCATGCTGTTCTTTACTATCATCATCTGTCTCAACTGAAATCGGCAACAATGTGGCTGGGTTCAACGTATTGCACCTCTTTATGTGTACATGACTCGCTAATAGGGTCAACTCATAACCTGACAAGCGAGCACTAGTTAAGTGCTGTGACTTGGTTCTGTTTAACAAGGTGTCCACCGCATGTGGAACCATCACAATCAGCATGTTATTCATCACTAACACAGCAGACTGTCTAATAGAAACAGCTGCTGCCGCTGTGGCTCTCAAGCAACTTGGCAATGCCTTTGCTACCGGATCCAAAGTCGACGAAAAATACGCGCATGGACGCTGTTTGTCTCCAAAAGACTGTGTCAGTACTGACAATGCACACCCTTCTTTCTCGTGGACATACAGTGTAAAGGGCTTACTGTTGTCGGGGGTACCCAACACAGGAGCCGAACACAATGCGTTACGCAATTCGGAAAAACTTTTCTGACAATCTTCAGACCACGGATTCGGTGTATCTTTACAAGTTAATGCCACCAAAGGTTTGGCCAATAAAGAAAAATTCGGTATCCACTGTCTGCAATAAGATGTAATGCCCAAGAAAGCACATACTTCTCTCTGTGTTCTTGGCACACTCAATTTTGCAATTGCCTGAATTCTTTCTGGGGTCAGTTCCCTTCCCTCCTTCGATAAGAGATGACCTAAGTAGGTCACTCCTTGTCGACAGTATTGCAATTTCGAAAGAGACACTTTGTGGTGTAGATCAGACAAATGACGTAACAACGACAACGTGGCTTCTTTACAAATCTCTTCAGTATCTGCAGCGACCAGTAAATCGTCAACGTACTGAATAAGGGTAGCGCCATCAGGAAAAACAATCGTATCAAGCTGTGTCTTTAAAGCCTGACTATATATTGATGGACTTTCACAGTACCCTTGAGGAGCGCGTTTGAAAAGGAAACTTCGGCCTCCTAAACTGAAGGCAAAAATATCCCTGCTCTCCTCGGCAATCGGGATGCTGAAGAAAGCATTCTTCAAGTCAATCACCGAGAACCAAGTGGCTGAAGCTGGAATCATAGTCAACAGGGCAGTGATATCGGGGACAACGGGAAACTGTGGCACAACTATTTTATTTACCTCTCTAAGATCAATCACAAACCTGTAAACAGGTGGCTGAGAAGGGTCAGTACGTTTCAGAACCGGCAGAACAGGACTATTACAGACGTTGCCTCTTGTCTCTTCAATTACATCTTTTTCAATCAGATCATAAATGATCGCTAACAACGCCTTTTCACCTTCGCTAGAGATCTTGTATTGGGGAATGCGAGGCATTTTAACATTGGCTTTCAAAGTCACAACATATAGCGGTATTTCCAAAAGACCCACATCATTAGGACCAGTGGCTCACAGAGTATCTGGAAGAGAAGAAAATTCCGTCTGAAGTGTATCCTTCGATAAATACATTGGAGAGATCACTTTCCTACCCAGTGTAAGTTGTACTCCCGAAGGAGAACAATACAACGTCGCATATAGTCTTTTCCACAGATCCAATCCTAAAAGGTTCTCCCCACAACCTGTCGTTAGAATAAGGGGTGCTTCGAATTGATATGGTCCAACAGAAAGAGACAAAGGACTAGAAATCGGGTTCCTAACCGGGGCGCCAGGAAAATCGACTGAAACATTCATTTCGCCAGACAAAGGTGCGCCAGGGAGTTTAGAGTGCATAATAGAACTCTTTGTAGCACCAGTATCCAACAGAAAAGGCTCTGACACACCTGATGTAATCACCTCAACATAAGGTCCATTCTGATCTACTGGAACTGAAACAACTACCTCTCTTTGTCTATGGCTGTCCTAACAATCATTACCATTTGCTTCGTCACCTTCAACATAGTAATCGTCCGTATAGTACTGAGCGGTCCTGCTAGATGAACCCTGTTGCTGATCAAAACTATTCATTGAGTTTTGTGGAGGCAAAGAACGCACATTCTGTCCGCGGCCTCTACCTCTAGGCACTTGTTGAGCACCTCTACCACGTACACCAGAAGCACCATTTGTAAGCTGCAACGAAACCGGACAACTATTCTTGTAATGACCCTCTTCTTTACAATACGCACACTGATTAGGACCATACGGAAAACGCTGTTGAGAAGACTCGTTGCTTTGCGAGTTTCTCGAATATTGCTGAGGCTGCTGATAATCACGCTGACTATTAGTACGGGGCGGGTAAGCTTGTTGTAGAAGAACTTTAGTTTTCAATTCCTTAGTCTTCTTATCCGCTTTCCCTAACTCGTCTTTGCGCCTATTTTCATAGTACTGGGCAGTAGCTAGAATTTGTGCTGACGTGGAAACGGCCCAAGCACTTTTAGAATCCTTCAACTTATTGCACAATTCAGGAAGCAAATTATGAACAAACTTGGCAACAAACAATCTCTGGCCACCCTCGGTAGCCATATGCTGACCACTATGATCGACGAAGGTCTCTTCGAACCTCGTGAAAAAGTCAGACACCGTTTCATCTTTCTTCTGCTTACATGCAGACAACTTGTCCCAATTGACACGCAATTCGGGCATTAAAGTCTTCATATACGTAATAATCTTATCAGGGAGTTCAGTAATCAAATCCTCAGGCTTAGCACCGCCTACTTGTCTATTGTCGGCGTCTCTAAGATTAACCCATGTATCACCCAATTCAACCACATGATCCGTATGACGAATCTTACTCCAAATAGGTTGTGGAACAACATTACTAAAACAACATGTCAATGTCCGCCAAATTCATAATACACGAGCCCACAGTCTGAATCAATTCTTTATAGTACCCTGCTGGATTTTTGCGTGGATCAGGTAAAGACTGCTTAATAGCTAAAACTTCAGCGCGTTTCCATGGAACATGCACCCAGACACGCTGAAAATGAGCCGGTACAAGTGGCGGATTATTATTTGCACCAGCAGGCACTTCTTCCTTCCACACCGGAGGAACCTCTCTCATTGGATATTGTCGTGCCTTTCTCCCAACTGACGAATTAGGCCCAAACAATTGTTGAGAAGGAGACTCACTCCTCAATGACAACAACATCGCGACCGCCTTCCCAACATCAGATGGACTTACAATAGTTCCCTTCGAAAACTCGGAACGTATGCGGTACAACTCGCCAGGAGCTTGACCAACTTCCTCATCCCATTTTTCAACAAGAAAAGCACACATCGTATCGAAAACGTACCGTTGCTTCGGCGCTTCCCATTGAAGGAAAACATGCATAACACCCTCAAGATCATACTGTGCATCGTGCATGACCCATTTACGTGCCATGTGGTCCAAAATCGTACGCTCATCCATATTCGGCAACTGACTACGTGACTGTCTACGTTCGGTAGCAGGGGACATACCCAATTGTCCCAACAAAGGAGAAAAGAAACCAGAAACAGCAGCAGTCATTCGCTGTCTAGTAGAAGGAGAAGACGGAAAAGCAAGTGAAGATGGAGCAATAGTAGAAGAATCCAAGGTCGGAGCAAACGGAGTATTAGGATCAGGTGTAGGAGTAACAGACAAAGAAGAAGGTAAAGGTGGCGGCGGCCCCTGAGGAGGCTGTGCCAAAGGAATAGTAGCCAACGGAAAAGGAGCTGGCTGTGGAGGGATCACAGGAGGCACAACAACTGGGGGTTGTGCAATAACAACTGGTGGCGGTGGTGCCGTAGCACTTTGTGCATAAGGAGGTGGCGAACTCAAGAGATGTGACATTAAAGGATCTTTCTCAAGATCTTTCTTTGCTTCCTGCTCTTCAGTTGGCAAAACTGGGTAGCATCTATCAACCGATAACTTCTTCGCTCTAAGCATCTGTTCGCTTTCTTGCTCTTCCTCATTATCCCTGCGGTAAGAGTTGGTGGCAGCTACTCCCCGCTGGGCGCTGAGCACCGAATTATTTGAATACAGCCCGTGTTCAGAGGCTGAGAATTATTTTTAGACATTTTAACGCACTTCGCGCTGTGTAATGAGCTGAAGCTCGAATTTTTAAAACCTGTTTAGTTTAGTTTAGTTTAGTTTAAAGGAGTTTGTAGAGCGCATGGTAACACCTCCCGGCGTGTCCCCGCGCTATAGAGAAAGAAAGCAGCAGCAGAGGAAAAAAGAACGAGCCAGTTCACACAGCAAAGAGGCAAGTTTTCAGCTTCTTCCTGAATACGATTTCATTACTCTCCAACCTGATATCTAGAGGAAGGAGGTTCCATTGCCTGGCAGCTAAGGTGCGGAATGATCTGCCACCCATTTTAGCTTTTTTGGGGCAGGTAGTTTTAAGTAGACCCATTCCTTTGGATCTAAGAGATCTGTTAGGTTCATACACAG
Organism: Lissotriton vulgaris; assembly: GCF_964263255.1. Classification (NCBI taxonomy): domain Eukaryota; kingdom Metazoa; phylum Chordata; class Amphibia; order Caudata; family Salamandridae; genus Lissotriton; species Lissotriton vulgaris. Next base: position 441,140,303 of record NC_141696.1, on the reverse strand, counting down.
ACACCAAATCAGACATATATGCCGGAGCTCTGTGATTAATTATTTTATGGCACCAGAGCATGGCTTTAAAAACAATCCTCTTACTGATCGGTAACCAGTGGAGGGCTGCTAGAGAGGGACGTGAGGGAGCTCGGCGGGGAAGCCTTAGCACCAGGCGAGCTGCCGAGTTTTGTAGAACCTGTAGCTTTTTTATGTTTTTCACTGAAGTCCCCATGAGTAGTACATTGCCGTAATCAATACGGGAAGTTATTAGTGCCTGCGTCATGGTACGCCTGGAGTTAATGGGTAACAGGTCGAGGGTGCGGTTGAGGGTTTTCATCACCCCAAAACATTTGCCAACAGTCTTCTTTACGTGGCTGTCAAAGGACAGTTTATTGTCCACCCATACACCTAAGTTCTTCGCCTCTTGTGCAGGCGTGGGCAGGGGTCCCAGACAGCTGGGCCACCACTCTTTCGTCCATTTGACCTCATTGCCTCCCATAATGAGGACCTCTGTTTTTGTCCCATTTAGTTTCAAACAGTGTTCATTCATCCACATAGCTAGTTTGGACATGCAGGCGTTGAAGTTATCAGCTTCCTTAGAAGGGGCATGGGTCAGAGATATGAGGAGTTGCGTGTCGTCGGCGTAAGAGACAAGCTCTACGCCGAACGATTGCACCACTTCTGCCAGAGGGGCCATGTAGAGATTGAACAGGGTGGGACTCAGGGCATTGTAGCAGTAACTGTAGGATGTGATAATACCACTTTGATTTACACGAGCACTTACTCGCACTCACTTGGGATCCTAATTGTGCCCCGAGGACTGTTTTCCGCCTAGCTGTAAGGCAACCGGCACTCCAGCCAATCGCGGTTGTCTAGGGCGGGACAGGGGCGGCACCTCACGGAGCGTCGAGCGGTTAGCGCTCTAGACCTCCGCTTCCTGAGGGTATTTAGGTTGCGAGGAGGCAGACGTTCCACGCGGTAAGAGTTGGTGGCAGCTACTCCCCGCTGGGCGCTGAGCACCGAATTATTTGAATACAGCCCGTGTTCAGAGGCTGAGAATTATTTTTAGACATTTTAACGCACTTCGCGCTGTGTAATGAGCTGAAGCTCGAATTTTTAAAACCTGTTTAGAATTGTAGCAGTAACTGTAGGATGTGATAATAGCACTTTGATTTACACGAGCACTTACTCGCACTCACTTGGGATCCTAATTGTGCCCCGAGGACTGTTTTCCGCCTAGCTGTAAGGCAACCAGCACTCCAGCCAATCGCAGTTGTCTAGGGCGGGACAGGGGCGGCACCTCACGGAGTGTCGAGCGGTTAGCGCTCTAGACCTCCGCTTCCTGAGGGTATTTAGGTTGCGAGGAGGCAGACGTTCCACGCGGTAAGAGTTGGTGGCAGCTACTCCCCGCTGGGCGCTGAGCACCGAATTATTTGAATACAGCCCGTGTTCAGAGGCTGAGAATTATTTTTAGACATTTTAACGCACTTCGCGCTGTGTAATGAGCTGAAGCTCGAATTTTTAAAACCTGTTTAGAATTGTAGCAGTAACTGTAGGATGTGATAATAGCACTTTGATTTACACGAGCACTTACTCGCACTCACTTGGGATCCTAATTGTACCCCGAGGACTGTTTTCCGCCTAGCTGTAAGGCAACCGGCACTCCAGCCAATCGCAGTTGTCTAGGGCGGGACAGGGGCAACACCTCACGGAGCGTCGAGCGGTTAGCGCTCTAGACCTCCGCTTCCTGAGGGTATTTAGCCACTCGTCGGCCCCAGCGCGCAGCGATGGCGCGCAGGGTAGGCGCCTTTGACTGCACCGAAGACGAGCCTAAGACCAGCCCGTCTGTGCCCGTCCGGGCCAGGTCGGGTCATAGGGCAGGAAACGCTGTCAGAGGTACGTTCTCTGCGGGTCATCTAAGGGCTTTGCGCCCTAGTACTAATAGTAAATGTTCCATTTTAAACCCTTCATTAGCAGGTTCCCAAACTTGTCATCACTGTGCTTTTGCTTTATCTAATGTTCAGCCCCACCCAGACGTTACAAACAAACTTAAGACACCTACTCCAACCGCGGCTCTAAACACCCGTTCCTTTACATTCTACACTGTTAATTGTAGATCACTGCCTCAACACAAAGCAGATATTTACCACCTTTTGGCAGAGGAAAAACCATGTGCGGTTTTCCTTACGGAGACCTGGTTGCACGATGGTGCTGGTCCCGATGTAGCGGCCGCACTGCCCTCTAATTATGCTATTGCTAGAGCTGATAGAGAAAGACAGGTAGGAGGGGGGATTGCTGTGATTTTTAATAGGGAATTTAATTGTGATCTCGAAACGGTCAATATCCCTGGATGCGAAGCAGCATTTTTTAAAATTGCACTGAACCCTAACTTTACCTTTTCTGGTTTTTTAATTTATCGCCCTCCTGGAGGCAGCAATATCTGGGCTGCGAATTTGGCCAACTTTATTTCACCTTATTTTCTGAATGCCCAAAATCTGACTATACTGGGGGATTTAAATCTCCATTTGGAGGACAAATCAAATAGCACGGTTGTCAACCTTCTGGAAGATTTGACTACTCTGAGCATGACACTGCGGAATGAGGGTCCTACTCACCAAGCTGGCCACTTGTTGGACCCCATTATATCCAACATACAGGAGTTAAAATGGTTGAAAACCGACCCTATTTGTTGGTCTGACCATTTTTTAACTCTTTTTAGTATTACCCTTATTGATTCTAAGCCGCCACTTTCTGCTCGGCCCCCAATTCTTATGAGAAATTGGAAAAGGTTAAACCTGTCCGAGTTGCAGAATGCACTAAAAATTCACCCCCCCACTTTGGGCACTGATATGGAAACGATTGCGCGTGAAGCCCATACCTGGTTGGAGAGAGCAGTCGATACTTGTTTGCCCGTTACTAAGTGCAGAGGTAATGTTCATCGCCCTCCAGCCCCTTGGTACAACGATGAATTAAAACTAGAAAAAACCAAGTGTAAGGCATTAGAGCGGAAATGGCGCAAACATTACGATCCTTTAAAAAAGGAAATATATCGTAGTGCCAGAAACCTCTACCACAGGGCCTGCACTAGAGCCAAAGCATGCTATATAACTGAGACTATCAACACAGCCGCAAACAAAGCACGGACTCTTTTTAACACAGTTAAGGAACTGGCCGGAGCAAATTCTATGGTGACCGCACCTCCCCTGACCCCTCAAAAATGTCAAAATCTTGCCACGTATTTTGTGGAAAAGATAGATAATATTATTGCCAATATTAATCCTCTGGTGAGCGATGACGGGGAAGTCCCGTCCCCATCTTTGGTAAATCCAACAGGACAACGGCTTGACTCTTGGCCACCTATCTCCTTGGACATTCTGAAATCCTTAGCTGCGTCCATTAAATCAGGTTCTCCCTGTGATCCTCTCCCCATTAACATCCTGAGGCAACTGGATGATTCAGCCCTGGGGACTATTGCTGAGACATTAAATGCCTCCATTCATCTGGCAACTGTCCCAGCGGCTTGGAAGCATGCCATGGTCAGCCCTCTATTGAAAAAGCCGGCGGCTGATCCTGAGGTGCTGGCCAATTACCGCCCAATTTCCCTGTTACCTGCGTTCTCAAAGATCTTAGAGAAGCATATTCACGGTGTACTCTCAATATACACGGAGAACAACAACCTACTCCATTTTTCTCTGTCAGGTTTTAGGGCGGGCCATTCCACCGAGTCCGCCCTCTTGGGAGTCACCGAGAAAATCAGGGGACTTTTGGACGAGGGGCAAACGGTTGCTCTTGTCTTACTTGATCTAAGTGCGGCCTTCGACACCATCTCACACAACAGACTACTTGCTAGGCTGAGTGATGATGGTGTCGGAGGGAAAGCGCTTGATTGGATCGCGTCCTACTTGAGCAACCGGACGTTTCAGATCTCGTCCTCGCAACCTCAGTCAGACACCTTTCTTTCTCCACATGGCGTGCCTCAGGGCTCAATTCTGAGCCCGTTATTTTTTAATCTGTATCTCCGCCCTCTCGCCGATTTAGCAGAGCGAGCAGGCCTAGAACTTATGACATATGCGGATGATTCGCAGATTATTTTTTCTCTCACCAACTCAAAGCCTTCATCCCCCTCTGCGTTGAAAATAGGCCTTCAGGAAGTCTTCAGCTGGATGTCAACAAATCAGCTGAAGCTAAACGGGGAGAAGATGGAGATTCTTCTCCTAGGTAAAAAGAGAGATCTATGGCAGGACACCCACTGGCCGCCTTCCCTGGGTGCTTTTCCCAGCCCGGCCACTCAAGTCAGAAACTTAGGGGTATGCATCGATGACTCTTTATCGATGAAACAGCAGGTAAACAAAGTAGCTGGTATGTGCTTCACCATCCTTAAATGGTTGCGGAAGATCATCTGGATGCTGCCTATGGATACCCAGAAGACCATAGTCAATGCACTGATTACATCTAGGCTTGACTACGGTAACATCTTATATCTGGGCTCCAACTTAGCTGTGATTAGGCGGCTCCAACTGGTCCAGAATTCCGCTGCCAGGCTGCTATGTAAGATCCCTAGGACAGCTAGGATCTCGAAGCACCTAAAGGACCTGCACTGGCTTAGAGTTGAGAACCGGGTCCGGTTCAAAGCATTGACCTATATGTTTAAGATCAAGGCAGGGACCGCACCAAAGTACCTGCAGAATCTGGTTAGGCCTTACGTTCTAGAACGAAACCTCTGCTCTTCAAATGGAGCAAACTTTGTGGTTCCTAGATTTAAACTGGCCCGTATGGGGGGAAAGTCTTTTTCCCATCTGGGACCAGTTCTTTGGAACTCTCTGCCCTTAGCCCTGCGTAAGGAGGTAAATCTCGCCAGCTTTAAGAAAGGCGTAAAAACCTGGCTCTTTGATAAATAATTGCGGTCTTTAAATGGGTTGTTTTTCTGCGCTTTCTGTGTTCTCAGCTTTCCTACCTTTGCGCCGGGAAACCCTTTGTGGGTATCTGCGCGCATTATAAGTGCAAAAAATAAAATAAATAAATAAAATATCCCTAAATGCAACAGCAGCTTGTACCATTGACATTCCTTGTTCTCGCTTATTTTTCTTCGCTAATTTCATTTCTCTCTGTTTGGCTTCTTTGCGCCATATGCGAAAAGAGTCAAACATTGCCGGCCGGGCTTTCTTCTTAAAAAGTTTAACTTCTAGATTATCCAAAACTTCCGTGTCAAAACTACCATATTGGGGCCATTTTAAAACACCATCTTTCCTGGTGTATCGGATCCATACTTCGTTATATGCGATAGGGCCTACGCCGTGCTTCACATATAATTCATAGGTTGGAGTTCCAATCGGAGGAACCGGACACGAGTCCTCCAATCGGGAATCCCTATTACAACTAAGACAAAACAAATTTCCAAGTCTGCTAAGACCAGGCATCTTCGCTCTCTCTAGTCTAGCTTCAAACTTCAAAGGATTACTGAATACGATAGTCTCGTGAATACACGAATCCTTCGGCTTTGGAGCTTGCAAGTCCCAAATCAAAGCAATCCCAAGGGAATACCAACAACTAAGAACCAAACTAAGGACTGGGAGACGCTCCACTTATACTTAACTGAGGTACCGATGATCGATGACGTCACCAGAAGACTCGTCTATCGTTTCGCTCTACCAATCGTCCAGGGTCCAAAACAGGGCGATGGTCAGGGCAGCAGTCCTTCGTAGCCGTCGGGAAGCGAGGAACCTCGCAGCAAAGACTTTCGGACCACGTCGACATACAGGGGTCGATGAAGTGGCTGGCCTTCCTCCAGAATTTTCACACGAAGCTCCTCACGAACCTCTGGCTTGGACCGGTACCGCTGACACCGCCCCACGTTGGGCGCCAATTGAAGTACTAGGTTTTTCGGAACCCAGCAGTGCCAGGGGACGCACCCAAAGACTTCGAGTTCTTCCTGTTTCAGACTACAGAAACACAGAGTCTTCTTGGTGAAGTCAAAGATCGAATTTATTGGCTGCAACTAGTAACAGGCATCCTAGAAGTACAACACGGTGTATGTTCTCAGGAGACTGCTCAATCTTACAAAGCCAACCTTCTCTTTTTATACAAAATATTATGCTTTAGGCAAACATTCCTTATTTTACAGTTGGCCATTCACATATTTTTACTACAAAGAAAAAGCAGAGTCATGATGTCAAGCCCATATTTCAGTTTGTTCAGCCCATAATCAAGCATCCGGCAAGGCCCAGTATTTCTATCAGATATCGACGGACCCCTAATAAAAACGGGCACCTCCTCCTCGTAAAGTAAGTCGTAAAGAAAGAAACCGGGACAGGTGTGTGTGTGAGATTAGGCATGGTTTGTGTGCGATGAAAGGTTTATGATATGTTGTGCCCTGATACTAATCTCATTCGGCCACTGGGAGAGGGACTGGCCGAACAGGTTTGGCTTCAGGCAGTGGACTCAGCTCGCCCAGGTCACAGAGGAGTCAGCGAAGGTATACGTGTCCTTCTGACTCGATTTCGGCTTTAGTCATTGAGCCTAGGTGAGGGCAATCACAAAATGGCTGCCGTTCACAAAATGGAACCCGAGGGTTTAGGACGGAAACTCTGATTTCAGGGTGATTTCGTCACTCGAATGTGGCAGAAATGCTCATACATAGTATCCCAATCATTACCGGTCTGCCGATACCAAAATCGTCATGGTACGACGATGTTTATAACACGGGTCCTGAATTTTCAGTACCACAGGACAAGGTCCTTTCTATCTACGATTCCTTCAGTGGAAAAGGCAATGAGCCTCAAGTGAATCAACCCTCTTCACCTCCGTGACATCCTGGCCATGGCTTGAATGCTTTTATCCCTCCAAAGGTAGAACAGGTTTCGATGATAGTTAGATTGGTGAAAGCAGGGGCTCCATCTGACCCTGCCCCCCTAAAATATTTAAACAGGCCGCTGATGAGATCAGCGAGCAACTCTGTCTGCTTTTCAACGAGATCCTTAAGTCCGGCATTTTCCCAGAGGCTTGGAAGAAGGTCTCCGTCCTCCCCCTGCAGAAAAATCCTGGCCTGGACCCCAGCGATCACAATAATTATCGACCCATAGCAAGGATCCAGTTCCCAGCTAAGTTTTGGAAAAAATCATAAATCTCCAACTTACGGCCTTTGTTTCCTCAGAAAATCTGCTGGACTCTTCACAATATGACTTCCCGCAAGGGCATGGTACAGAGACAGCCTTTGTCATGGCGGTGGAGGAGCTTCGCTCTACGCTGGATTCCGGTGCAAAGGCCGCCTGGATCTTTTGGCGGCTTTTGACACCATGAACCATGACATACTCATTCTAAGGCTTCAGAAGTTGTGAGTTTCGACCTTAGCACTAAGCTTGATCAAATCCTACCTTAACAATAGGCTACAATATGGACAGTATGTTCAGATTGATGATTCTTATTCAAAACAATTTTCACTTCCTTGTGGGGTACCGCAGAGCTCATCTTTGAGCCCTATGCTGTTCAATCTGTATGTCACCCCCCCTAGCTGATGTCATCAGGCAGTTTGGCTTCTCACTAGTGTCCTACGCCGATGATACCCAGATTGCAGTATCCATCTCAGGCAATCTGGAAGAAACGGAGGCCCCCTTTAATCAGTGTATGACCTGCGTGGATCACTGGATGAGCGCACACTGCCTAAAGCTTAATGGAAGTAAAACAGAGGTACTTCTGCTGGGATCAGACTCCACCATTTGGTCTCAGAAATGGTGACCCCGGGCTGTGGGAATACTTCCCACCCCAGCGCATAAAGCTAAAAATCTCCAACATCAAACCAATAAGGTCACCCCTCAGGTACATTTAACTCTAAAACTAATTCAGAAGGTAAAACCTTATATTCCCCCAGCCGCAGTAAAATCATTGGTAACAACTTTGGCATTGGCCAGACTGGACTATGGAAACACCCTTTATCTGGGCCTTCAGAAACAGCACCTCCTTAAACTGCAGCAGGTTCAAAACTCCGCCACCAGGATGTTGCTGAATATTCCTAAGTTCCAGTCGGTGTCCCAAGGCCTAAAACAATTACACTGGCTACCGGTGAAAAAGAGAGCTGAATTTAAAGCTTTGTATTTAGCTTTCAAGGCTCTTCAGGGGACAGGACCCAAATACCTGAAACAGCATCTGTTATGGTATCTTCTAGGCAGAACACTTCGCTCAGCTCAGAGCAAACTCCTTCGGATGCACAAATTCAGGAGAGTGCGTTGGGAAGGAAGTAGCTTTCTTGTCAACACTGTCAAATTGTGGAACACACTTCTGTTACCCATAAAAAACTGCCCAACATTACTTTCCTTTAGAAAGGCGTTGAAAACCTGGTTTTACTCGACCTAAATTTATTACTCATCTCTGGCATTTTCCTCCGCTGCAGTGCCTAGACGCCCTTGGGCATTCCAGCGCTATATACATTTTAAATTCATTCATTCATATATGAGAGTCCTCCGCAGATCCAGAAGTGAACTGAAGAGTGGGTCTGAGGGTCCTATTTCTATACCGGATGCCAGCTTTGAGGTGGAAGAAACTTCTGGAGTCCCGCCACCCCCTATAGTACTAGAATTTCCTCCTTTCCTGCCCAGGTTCCAAAGGGTCTGAGGTCATAAAAGGCCAGTGTGAAGTTGTGTGTGCTGAGGCAGCACCTTTAAAATATGTGGGGCTGTGCTCAGCAAAACACACAAGATGATGGACGGAATGTTGCACAATGGCAAAACATTCACCCCAAGTCACAGATCTGGGTTTAATCCATCGTTATTTTGCTCACCAAGCCACCCCAGTTCATACATGGCCATATGCAAATCAGTCTTGACCCTGTGCCTCATGGGAACAGTCCAGCCCAAACTGCCAAGCCATGTCTTCTCTGGACCAGAAACAAGCATCCTAGGACCGGTTTCGGCTATCAGCCTTCTTCAGCAAGGATAGCTTGACTCCAGTGGCTTAGTGAGCACGGGACCCACGTCTGGGCATACCCTTCCCACATAGGTTGAATAGCAAAACACACAAGATGATGGACGGAATGTTGCACAATAGCAAAACATTCACCCCAGTCACAGATCTGGGTTTAATCCATCGCTATTTTGCTCACCAAGCCACCCCAGTTCAGACATGGCCATATGCAAATCAGTCTTGACCCTGTGCCTAATGGGAACAGTCCAGCCCAAACTGCCAAGCCATGTCTTCCCTGGACCGGAAGCAAGCATCCTAGGTCCGGTTTCTGGCTCTCAGCCGTCTTCAGCCAGGATAGCTTGACTCCAGTGGCTTAGTGAGCACTGGACCCACGTCTGGGCATACCCTTGCCACATAAGGTGAATAGCAAAACACACAAGATGATGTACGGAATGTTGCACAATGGCAAAACATTCACCCCCAGTCACAGATCTGGGTTTAATCCATCGTTATTTTGCTCACCAAGCCACCCCAGTTCAAACATGGCCATATGCAAATCAGTCTTGACCCTGTGCCTCATGGGAACAGTCCAGCCCGAACTGCCCTACCCATCCTGTCAGTATGGCCCATCCTGCCAACCACTAGTCCCCCTTTGTGTTACTGTATGGGGGTAATACACAAAGAAGAGACTATTTCAGTACAGTCCTTCAATAATAAATGTAACCAAAAGTATAGAAAACTCAAAGATCGTCAACCATGTGTATTGCTAGATTTAACTTTATCATGCTCATAGTTCCACAATAAGAAACGACAAATGCTGTGAATAAAGATCTTATCATGCTCTTTCGTTTGTGCGCGAATAATTAGACTGTGGTACACCAGGTCTGTGCTCTTAGTGACGTTAAAAAGTGGTCAGAAAGTTGGAAAACCCATGTGCTGTGTTGCACGTTTAGATGAACTGTGATAGACTGAACATGTGTTTTTTAAAATTGTATAAATATAGAAGGTTCAAAATACGAGGTGTGTGTATACTTAGTAACACGCTGTGCTAATGCTATATAGATCTTGTGCAGTTAAAAATGATTGTGCGCAGGTACTTAAAACAAGCTAGGATTATTTCTTTATTTGTGCAAAATAAAACAATGCGTGAAGAAATCATGTTAGAATCTACTTTGTGCTCTACGTCACTGATAGTTTCACATGCGTTACACACCGGACCGGCGCTTGGGATAACCTCTTGCTGGAACCAGAAGTATTAATTGCAGCACAAAATCTTCCAAGTTTAAATGACGTGTCGTGGCGTGTTAAAGAGATAGTAGCATGCTTTACGTGTTGTTACTGTGCTCAGTTAAAGTATAAATATTTCAACACACAAAAAATAAACATGCAGTGAACAAATATCTTTGGATTAAATGGCTACATTCTGCTTGTGAGAAGTATACATCAACATTTAGATTGCCAATAATAAAAATAGCAAATAAAAAATGTTCTGATACACTTAAAGTGGAAAATAATGAACAGATACATTTCTCTGTAAAAAAAATGGTCAAGTGAATGTAAATACCACAATATTTAACCATTGAAATAGAGACATTATATAATGTATACTGAGTCATCAGGGATATGTCAAATAGATCTGAGATACTATAGATGGGTATAAAAAACAGTTAAACTCAAGCCTATCATTCATTCAATTTGGTTGCTTGGCATGTCATTTCTTTATCCAAAAGAATTCTGACCTGGCTTATGCCTTATGCTGATCAATGTCCGTTCTGGGCTTGAGAACCTCTAAAATAGTAAATCACAATTGCGCAATGTTGTGTTTTGCTTCTTTCCAATGAATGGCTACAGTAGATTTCATATTTTGATTTCTGGTATTACTTTTGTGTTCCGTGAAATGGACTTTTATTTTGCGTTCTGTTTTTCCTACGTATATTTTTCTGCAGGGACATTTTAGTGCGTATATTACGTTAGATGTGTCACAAGTGCTAGAATGCAATAACTTGATGGAATTTCCTTGTGTAGGCTGTATGAAGTGATCTCCCATAATCACGTTCTTACAATGTACACAATTCATGCACTTTTGCATTCCTTTATAGACTTTTAGATATTCTCTTTTCCTTTTTGATAACAGTTCTTTGACATTTTTAGAACGTTGAAAAGCTAATGTAGGGGGTTGTTCAAGACAATGTTGTAAATCTGGCTCTATTCTGATGATAGACAAATGTTTCAAAATGATCGACTTTATTTGGTTGATTTTGTTGAGTGTTTCAAGACATAGATGATTCAACAATGGGATACACTACATCATTTCAGAATATGCTGTTAACACTGGACAAAAATGAAATTGTGAATTGGTGGCTATGTACCATAGACGTGACTACTCTTTACACTTCCATCCCCCATCATGATGGGATTGAAGCCATAGAATGAGCTCTTTTAAAACAAGGAGACATAGGAGCCAATAACGTTTGTTTGCTAGAACTATTACACTTTGCATTATTCCACCGCTAATTTGAGTGGAAAGGATTTTTTTATGCTAAATGTAATGGAACTTCGATGGGCTTCTCCGAAGCTCTATCATATGCAAATATCTTTATGCCCATCTGGAGCATGAGCACATTCTTGCGCTGCAAGTAATACTTTCGGTTCCAGCCAGAGGTTTTCCCAATCGCCGGTCCGGTGAGTAACGCATGTGAAACTATCAGTGAGGTAGAGCACAGAGTTGATTCTAACATAATTTCTACTAAGTATACACACTCGTTTTTTGAACCTTCTATATTTAAACAATTTTAAAAAACACTTGTTAAGTCTATCACAGTTCATCTAAACGTGCAACACAGCAAATGCGTTTTCCAACTTTGTGAACCACTTTTTAACGTCGCTAAGAGCACAGACCTGATGTACCACAGTCTATTTAATCGCGCACGAACGATGAGCATGATAAGATCTTTATTCACAGCATGATATGTCACACACATTTCTCACCGTGGAACTAGGAGCATGATAAGATAAATCTAGCAATACACACGGTTAACGATCTTTGAGTTTTCTATACTTTAGATTACATTTATATATGGAGGACTGTACTGACATAGTCTCTTGTTTTTCATGTTTAGAATTTATTGTTGAGACCCCTGATGAAGGGCCAACATTGACCCAAAATGCATTGGGTTCCATAAGGATATGGATGACTAACATTATTGCCACCAAGGAAAAATGGCAAAAAGGAAAAAATAAATCTGTAAATATAAATTTAAATATGGATTATTGTTTATTATTGGATTAAAATGTGGAAAAACGTCAAAGTGGAAAAGGAAAACAACCTTGCTCCTGTTAGTCGGACAGAGTTTTCCCTCTTGACACTCCTGTATACATGGTAATACACAAAGGCCAACTACACCTAGTCATGTGACCCAAGATAGAGGCGGCAGGCACAAAATGATTAGGACAAGAATATGCCAACTTGAAGTCGCAGAAGATGGGAGTTTCTAGAGGCTAAGCTCCGCTGCCCTGTAATTCCCTCCGATGTTATCCGGAGGAGAAAAACACCTCTCAACGACTTGACAGTCTTCCTCTTCTTGCACCACTATGGCCTGCAGGGGAGGTGATGGTGGTGGATCAAGCACTGAGCCCCCTGGAGGCAATGTCTGCGGTCATGCTGTGCGGCCTACAAACCAGCCTGATACGGGACCTCTACGCTAATGGGGGGGCAACCTTTCAGGGCGCAGGCAGCTCCCAAGACCTGCGGATTGTGACCAGAGGCCCCCTCCACATTGGTCAACAGATGCAAGCGGCCGGGGCTTGCGAGGAAGAGCAGACTGCCCTGGACATACTTAACTGCAATCTCAATGGTCTGGTGAGCCTAGCAGCGGCTGACCGCACCACGCGCGGTCCCAGACCATGGAGCAGTATTAACGAATCAACGCGGGGGTGCATCAGTTGCCCCATCTCTCTCCAAAGACATTAGAAGAGGTCGGTGCGCTCGTCAAAGGTACTGGCCCCTTCACAAAGAGCGTGAGGCCTTGGGGATACCATTTATGGGCTTCTAGAACACATAGTCAAGAAAGGGATCGGCCGATATAACTACCCCCATGCCTCCCTTTCTGTGTGACGTGGCCTCCGGAGTGGAGGCACAAGGGGTGCAGGGCAGTGTTGAGGGACCTGGTAGGGGCTGGGCCCGACCTGCTTTTTTGTCTGCATGCCTCAGGCCCCCTGGGAACACGTTTGAAGGGGACAGGAAGGCCCCAGGAGCCATTTCTGGAGAAATGGCGGGTTGTGGTCTGGAGAGGCAATGAGGGATTCTGTGGAGAGAACTGCGTCAGAGGTCAGACTGGACAGCAGGGTCTGAGCAGTGGCAGCAGAGCCCGGCAGAATCACAAATACCTACTAATTTGCAGAGTTTTCCACATCAGTGTAGACCACACCACTCTCGCTTGCAACACAAGTGGGGATGGCCAAACCTCCATCACCCCTGGTTGCGACAGGCACTATGGGGAAAGACGAGCACAAATAACCCTCTACATAAAGCATGATTGCTAAATAATCCAGACACACCCTCCCTTCCCAGTCCTCCTCCTGATTCTGTCAGATTGCAGGGGAAAATCAACAGATGGCGGAGACTTCCCGCATTCTACAGGCCACCCGGGAGCTCTGTTCCTCTATGGAAGGGAAGATTGGCAAATTGCGGATAGGCCTCTCTCTCATTAGAAAGGGCTTGCACAACACAGTGGACAGAGTCATGGTGAGTGAAGGCCAGGTGTCCGAGGTGGAGGATTCACTCCAGACCTGTAAGATATAGGTGAAGACTCTGAGATGCGCAGTGGCCCTCTTGGTAGCCAGGGCATAGGATGCTGAGGGCACATCCTGGCGGAACAACTTCATGTTAGTGGGGATTCCTGAAGGTGCTGAGGGTCCAAATCTGGCTGCCTGCATCACCACCTGACTTAGCTTATTGGTGGCGCTGGATGCACTGTCCATCTGTTTCATACTAGAATGAGCCCACAGCTCCCTGGGTAACGAGCACCCACCTGGGACTGCCCCTAGACCCATGATTGCCCGTGTCTTGAACTATGCTGACCGGGATGCCATTCTCTGAGCCTTCTGGGTGAGATTCACTACATTGTGAATCCAAATGAGTGATGGTATTTCCCCGATTACACTCCCGAGGTGCAACACCACCACCACTCCTTCCAGGGTGCCATACAAAAACTAAGGCCCATGGGAGTTCAGTACATGTTGCTCTTTCTCGCTTGAAGGTGCTCTTTGAGGGGAGATCCCTTTTCTTTGACACTCCAGACATGGCATGGACATGGGTCGCGAGAGGCCCAGTTTACGGAAGGCTAGAGTCAGTGATGAACCAGAATCCGTTTAAGACCAAGAAGGCATGCTGGAGGGAAGAGGATGTCAGCTGAGACAGCAGGGGGGGAGAGTGGTGCCATGGGTCAGAAGAGGGGATGAAGCCAGAACAGTCCAGCTGCGTCACATGGGGCACTCCGGTGGCCGTGCAGGTGCAGAGCATTTAAGCCAGACAACAGAGATTTGCTGACCATTTTTCCAACCTTAAGTACTCAATGTAATATACCTGTTTATCTTAACATTCTAAAATACTTGGCTAACATGTTGAGATTGAAGTGGTTTTGTCATGTGCCAGAGTTAGGCCTGGTAGGAAATATTGCCAATTTGCATGTACACGGTTCTTTCCTAAAGTTGCCTTCCCTTTGTCACATCGACTTTTGATACACATTTGTGACACTTGGGTTAGTTTCTAAGAAAAAACAACCTTGCTGACACAAAAGAACTTTGTGAAAACACTATCACACTGCTTTGGCATTAAGTGCAAGGCCTTCACGTGTGTAGTACAAATGTTTTGGTTATTACGTGCATATGGCGACGCAACTATCTGGAATACAAATAGGCAGCCTGATCACAATCATGGGCTAGAGGCAAGGATGAGCTAGTATATATCCTTTTGTTTCCAAATACAATCAGAGGAGACGCTTCAGCTGAGTTCAAGGGGTCCCTGCATGCTGAAGCTTTCGCCTAGCAGCAAACTGAGGTCTCCATGAGGGGTGTCCAGTTCGTGACCAAGACAGGGTCCTACACTCTTACCCACTAGGTAAAGGGGCTAGATCATCCAGAAGGGGTTTTTGTGGCAGACCATTCATTCACACCCTAGACACGTAGGTTAAGGTTTGCATCATTTGAGTACGCTAGATTTTTATTAATACTGTACATGTAAGCATATATAAGCTGTCTCAACAAGATGGTGGAATTCTGTTTTATTCACTGTTTTGACACCGTTGTCTGCTTGTCTCTATTAATCATTGCAGCACGTATCTTCTATGCAAAAATCACTGCGGTTCAATAAATATTAAAAACATCCCTTGGTGTATTCTTTGTATATTTCTCTGAGTGGAAGAGAGCACAGTGACTAAACAAAATGTTCTAGGTCAGTCACCACGATTCCTGAGAGAAGAGGGTTGTCGCACAAGTTACTACTTGTGTAACGATATATCTGTAAGAGACATTAGTTAGTGATAGATTCCTTACCTTAGAATATCCCCAGGCGTCAGACTGGATCAGGAAATTTTTGCGTAGCAATACCCCTGCGCGTCGGTAGGCGTCGTCTGCGGCTCCGCGTCCGTCGTCGGCGTCGTTAGCGCCGGAATGACGTTGTCGGAGTACTTGGACGCCGCCCATTCACGCTGACGTCAGTTCTGATACACAGCTTTTCCCCGCCAGATACGCAGAGCCATGATAGAACCAACACTGGTGCCATGAAACTAGGGCCCTGAAAGGGGATGACCTTAACCCTAGATATCGGTTCGCAGAATGGGGAGGATGGGTGGGTCGGTAAGGAATCTATCACTAACTAATGTCTCTTACAGATATATCGTTACACAAGTAGTAACTTGTGCATCTGAAAGAGACACGTTGGTGATAGATTCCTTACCTTAGAATAGATACCCCAGCAATACCAACCCCGGTGGTGGGTCTGCGAACCAATATCACACCAGAAGGTCCTGAGGACGGAACGGCCAAAGAAGCCATCCCTCTGGACTTGACTGTCCAGGCAGTAGTGTCTTGCGAACGGGTGCAGCGAGGCCCACGTAGCTGCCTGGCAAATGTCCTGTAAGGGGACTCCTCGGCCCAAGGCAGTAGTTCTTGCCGTGGCTCGAGTGGAATGAGCCCGCAATCCAGCAGGGGGCTCCTTTTTGGCCATGGAGTAACATGCCTGAATACACAAGATGATCCACCCCGAAATGGTCCGCTTATGTACCGCCTTTTCCTTCTTAGCGCCCACGTAACCAACAAAGAGTTGGTCATCCACCTGGAACTGGCGTGTGCGATCTAGGTAATAAGAGAGCGCACGTTTTGGGTCCAGACGGTGGAGCCTCTCTTCCTCTTTCGAGGGATGCGGAGGCGGAAAGAAGGTGGGCAAGGTAATGGACTGCCCGATGTGGAAGGCCGTGACAACCTTGGGCAGAAAGGAAGGTCTTGTCCGTAACACAACCTTGTCCGGATGAACAGAGAGGAAAGGTGGAGTAGAAGAAAGAGCCTGGAGCTCGCTCACTCTCCTGGAAGAGGTGATGGCAACCAGGAAAGCAATCTTCAGGCTAAGAAGACGTAGAGGACAGTTATGGAGCGGCTCAAAGGGAGCACACATTAGATAAGTGAGTACAAGATTCAAGTCCCACTGGGGCATCACGAAGGGAACAGGAGGGAACATGTGTGTGATGCCCTTCAGAAACCTATTTACAATGGGGGACTTGAACAAGGAAGGCTGATCAGGTAGCCATAAGAAGGCGGAAAGAGCAGAAAGATACCCCTTAAGAGTGCCCAGAGAAGAGCCCTGCTGGGCAAGGGAAAGAAGGAAGAGTAGAACTTCAGAAAGGGGTGCAGAGAGAGGGTCCACAGCCTTTGCTGTGCACCATGCCACAAATCTGTTCTGTCAGGACTGGCTCCGCAGGGTTCAGCAGCAGAAGAATAAAGGACCATCTCCTGACATCCCCAAGCACCCTGACATGGGGTTACCCCCCAGGGTCTTCGAGTTATCAAGCGAGGGACACCAGGTAGGGGAGGGGTCAGCAGGGACAAAGGCTCTGAAAAACATAAACACAATAATAAAGCAAAGGTAAACAAATCTACTCTCTTCAATTCTCGCTAAATCAGAAAGGTTAAGAATACCTGTGGGTCCTTGGTACACGAATTAAACTAACATCAACAAAGACCCCCATGTGACATCATCTGAAGAAGAAAGCAGAATCATACATCAGAGTCTGTATGTACTGTATGCAACCTAATAAGAATATGCTTTATCACACACCATACCCTGTTATGCAACTTGATTACTTCACAGGACCGTGCACCCTTCCTTCACTGCTTGTACATAGCAGATATGCAGAAGATTATATTCATCTCTCACAAGGATGCAATATATGGATAATTGAGAACCATGGCCCACCTTGAGAACCTGTAAGGTGAGATACCCCTACCTAGTATAATAAGTACCAAAAGTAGTTCAAGAAAGTAAACAATGCTGTTATCCTCACAGCACCTTAACACCCCGAATGCTGACTCCTAGACACGGTAACCTGCAGTTGCGTCCACCGCAAGGCTCCGCTCCTTCTTTGCAGTCAGATAACAAGAGATCCCAATGACAGCCGGCGTTACGCTGCATCCGAGCCCGCAGTAACCCGCTGTACAGTCTTACCAAAGGGACCCTAATCCAAATTGAACAGACGGCGTTACGCTGCCTCCGGGCACGCTGTAACCCGCTGTAAAGTCATAAGCAAATAACACTCTCCCCACACAGCCGGCGTTACGTGGCAGCCACTCACAGTAACCCGCTGGAATGTTCTGTGGGCAGCAAACAAGTAAAGTTCAAACGGAGACAGAGGCAGCCGCACTCTGACTCGGTGTACCAAACAGCAACGGAATAGGCAGTAACAGTTCTGCTTCTCCTCGCCAGGACTCCGCAAAATAAATGTAAACAAATCGGACACCAGCCGGTGCCGAACCGCGCAGCAGCACTCTACTCACAAACGGGGAAGTTGGAAGGCAGGACGTTTCTTGACTCCGGACTCTCACCCTCCTGCAGACAGACCTCCGACCACCGCCAAAGGTTCCAAAGCAAACAGAATTACGCGCAAGGAACCAGGGATCCGGTACCGGTTAAGTCACTTCCTGCTGCCCCTAACACTCATGGGAATTGTAGTTCCTAGGCTGCTGGAGCTGCCGAGGGGGCGAATCCTGACAGTACATCCCCCTTCCTATCGGCTCCCCGGCCCAGGCTTGGCAGGGAACCTACGATGGAAGGAACGTACAGCCGCCGGGGCATGCACATCTCTGCAGGACTCCCAGGAATCGTCTTCCGCAGTGTACCCCTTCCAGGACACCAAATACCACAGCTGTCCCCTACGGACCTTGGAATCCTTGATGCACCTTACTTCATATTCCAGCCCCCCGTCGCACATCACCGGAGGAGGAGCCCGCCTTCTGGCCCCCACAGCCGGTTTCAGAAGACTGCAATGGAACACTGGGTGTATCCTCAACGACCCGGGCAAGCGCAACTTGTACGCTACAGGATTGATACGCTTCAGCACAGTGTATGGCCCAATGAATCTAGGATGAAAAATGCTACGTAACTTGAACTTAATGTTCTTGGTCGACAACCACACCTTGTCTCCCACCTGGTATTGAGGTCCATCGCGTCGGTGTCTATCCTCCCACCTCTTGTACACTTCCTTAGCATGGATCAAGTGTTGTCTCACCTTTCTCTGTAAGGTGTGTAGTTTCCTGACTGCCTTCAATACTTCAGGCTGATTGCTTACCTCCACAGGGAAGTTGATAGGCAGAATCTCAGCATCAAACCCGTAGGTAGCATGAAAGGGAGACAGACCAATCGAGCTGTGCCATGAATTGTTGTACGACAATTCAGCCATCCACAACATATCCCCCCAGGATTCCTGTGCATCCTTGGCATAGCACCGTAAGTACTTTTTCAAGGTTTGGTTTAACCTCTCCGTCTGCCCATCGGTTTGCGGATGGAAAGAGGTTGAGAGGGAAGATTCAATGTGTAAAGCCTTACACCACATCCTCCAAAACCTGGCGATAAATTGCGGCCCTCTATCTGACACTATAGTCTTTGGTACTCCATGCAATTTGATCACATTTGACATGAGGAGTTGAGCGGTTTGACTGGCCGTGGGAAGGTTACAGCAAGGGATGAAATGACCTAGCTTCGTAAGGCTGTCTATCACCACCAACACAGCTGAAAACCCTTTTTCAGGAGGCAAACCAGTGATAAAATCCAAACTCATGTGTGACCAAGGTCTGTTTGGCGTGGGCATTGGTATTAGCTTCCCTTTCTTGCCACCTGTTTCACCTTTTGCCCTAGCGCATTCCTCGCATTCAGACACCCAGTTAGCGACATCTTTCTTGAGTGAAGGCCACCAAAAGTGTCTTAGGATCAGCTCCTGCGTTTTCTTGATACCCTGATGCCCAGCCAAGGGTTAAAGATGACACCAACCAAACGCCTCTTTCTGGAGAGAGGAGGTGGGTATAAACAGTTTAGAGTGATGAAACGGTAACCCTTGTCGCAGAGACCTCTCACAGTTGTCATTCACCCATGCATTCCATTCACCCGCTGTATGATGCTCCTTAACCGACTCCAGAAACCTGTCAATCGCTATGGCACCCACTACCTTGGAGGGCTCTATTATTGAACCAGGCACGGCCTCGATAGAACAATGTCCCCCAGAATCCAACCTGGACAAAGAATCTGCTTTATGGTTTTCCGCTCCGGGGCGGAAGGTGACCACAAAGTCGTATTCCGCAAAAAATTGCATCCACCTCATCTGCCTTTGAGAAAGATGTCTTGCAGTTCTCATATATTGCAGGTTTCTGTGATCCGTGTACACAGTAATAGGATGCCTGGCTCCCCACAAGTGATGACGCCACTCCTCAAAAGCCTTTTTAATAGCCAGCAGTTCTTTTTCGGCTATGGTATAATGTTGTTCAGCGGAGTTCAGTTTCTTTGATAAATAGGCTACAGGATGTAACTGTCCTGTGACCTGATCCCTTTGAGACAGTATAGCCCCTATCGCCTCGTCCGAGGCATCAGCCTCGACTATGAATGGTTCTTCTGGACGAGGATGGGACAACACAGGAGCTTCAGTAAACGCCTTTTTTAAGAACACAAAGGCGTCATTGGCCTCCGGTGTCCATTGGAAAACGCAACCTTTCTTTAACAACCTGGTAATAGGGACCGCTACCTTGGAGAACTGTAGGATGAACCTCCTATAGTAGTTCGCAAAACCTAGGAAGCATTGCACTTCCCGCACTGTCTTAGGCGTTGGCCAGTTCTGCACTGCAAGTACCTTCCTGTCTGCCATCTGCAATCCCTCCGGACACAGCATCACTCCCAAGAATTCAACCTGCCTCACTCCGAACTCGCACTTGCTAAGTTTGCAATACAGTTTATGCACCCTTAGTCTAGCCAGCACCTTGCAGACATGACCCACATGGTCTTTCGGATTCGCCGAATATATCAAAATGTCATCGATGTACACAACGACAAATAAATCCACAAAGTCCTTCAAAACATCATTTAAGAAAAATTGAAAGGCTGCAGGAGCGTTACAAAGGCCAAAAGGCATGACCCTGTATTCGTACAGCCCGTATCTGGTTTTAAATGCGGTCTTCCACTCATCACCACTCCTTATACGTACTAGGTGATACGCCCCCCTTAGATCCAGTCGAGTGTATATCTGAGCTTCTTTTACCTGGTCTAGTAACACCGAGATTAATGGCAACGGGTACCTGTTCCTCACAGTGTTCTTATTGAGGATTCTGTAGTCAACACAGGCCCTCAGATCACCATTTGCTTTTGAAATGAAGAAAAGGGGAGACGCAGCAGGAGACCTAGACGGCTGAATGAACCCTATCTCTAGATAATGATCCAAATACCCCCTCAAATGTTTCGTTTCAGGTTCTGAAAGTGCATACACCCTACATGAAGGTATAGTCGCCCCTTCAACCAAATCAATGCGGCAATCATACTCTCGGTGCGGGGGTAGAGTCTCCGCCATTTTCTCACTAAACACATCCTCGTAATGTACGTACTCCACAGGCAATGACACCTCTTTCTCTGCTGCCGTGGCCACCACATACGCTTGGGACAAAGACAAAACAGCCACCTGATGTAAAGGGAATAAATGCTCCACACATTCTTCGGCTGTGAAAGTGATGGTCTTAGTCTTCCACTCTATGATAGGATTGTGGTGACACAACCATGGCATGCCCAAAATAACCTCATATTGAGGTGCCTCAATTATATTCAGTGCCAGACTCTCAGTATGCCTTTCCTGTACCATGTTATATGTCAGTATCACCTTCTCCGTGCTTTCTACTATCAACCCAGATTTTAAAGGTTGCCCATCCACCGTATACACTTCCTCAGCCTTTCCCAACTTCACCTTATGTATGCCAAACCTGGATACTAGACCGCTGTCTATGAAGTTGCCGGTGGCTCCTGAATCAAGCATCACGTGTACCTGATGTGTCTTATGTTGATGTGTTAAATCCATAAGGATCTTCATATGTGTCTCACTTTCCATTAATGCAAATGCCGTCAAGGAAGGGAGCTGCAACCCTTTTTCTGTCTTTCCTTTCTCAGGGACTTCTCTATATTGAAGAGGGGTGTCCGCCGAGGACACTGCTACCTTTTTCCCACTATTCCATGAGTCTGATGATTTGGGTTTGTTAGGACACTCCCTCACAAAATGCCCCTTTTTTCCACAGTACATGCATAACCCTTGTATGCGCCTGGTATGCCTCTCTTCCTTAGACAGGGAAGATCTAACAGCCCCTATCTCCATAGGTTCTACTCCCGTCTCAGGAGGCGAGCTTGGTTTACGTGGGAATCTGTCGTACCTATACGACCCCCTGTCCCATCTCCTCCTATCCCCACCTCTATCCGCCATTCTGCCATCCAGTCTCAGAGTCAGATTGATCATAGCAGCGCAAGTAGTAGGTTGAGGATCTATTTGTGCTATGACGTCTTTTAGTTCGTCTCTTAACCCCTGGTAAAATAAGGACATCCTCTTTTCCTCGGGCCATTCAGTTTCGGCAATCAATCTGTTAAAGGTGGTCAAATAGGTGATCAGGTCTTTTTTCCCTTGTCGTAAGTCTAGCAGTTCCCTGTCTGCACTAAAGGTTGTAGCCCTACGGTCGAACATCCTTTCAAACTCCGCCTTAAAGGCTGACCAGTCGGAAAGAATATCATCGTTTTTCCTCACCAGAGGAACAGCCCAATTTGCAGCATCCCCCACGAGGTACGAAATAGCAAAGGCCACACGTGAATGGTTATTTGGGAAAGAGGCGGGCTTACAGGAGAAGTGGAGCATTATTTGTGTGAGAAACACCTGTACTTTCGACGGATCCCCTGAAAACCTCTCTGGACTGGCCAAAGGAATGGGAGGAGGGACAGTGACTTGTATCTGGGATTGCCCCGCACCAGCATCAAAAGGATTCCTAGACAATCTATCAACCTTGTCCTTCTAAGCAGCAGCCTCGGCCTTGGAAGAAGCCAACTCCTGCTGAACTAGCAATAATGCCTGCAGCACGTCATCCATGGTCGCCATTATTCCTCCACCACCGAACCGAACCTTGATGCACCTTACTTCATATTCCAGCCCCCCGTCGCACATCACCGGAGGAGGAGCCCGCCTTCTGGCCCCCACAGCCGGTTTCAGAAGACTGCAATGGAACACTGGGTGTATCCTCAACGACCCGGGCAAGCGCAACTTGTACGCTACAGGATTGATACGCTTCAGCACAGTGTATGGCCCAATGAATCTAGGATGAAAAATGCTACGTAACTTGAACTTAATGTTCTTGGTCGACAACCACACCTTGTCTCCCACCTGGTATTGAGGTCCATCGCGTCGGTGTCTATCCTCCCACCTCTTGTACACTTCCTTAGCATGGATCAAGTGTTGTCTCACCTTTCTCTGTAAGGTGTGTAGTTTCCTGACTGCCTTCAATACTTCAGGCTGATTGCTTACCTCCACAGGGAAGTTGATAGGCAGAATCTCAGCATCAAACCCGTAGGTAGCATGAAAGGGAGACAGACCAATCGAGCTGTGCCATGAATTGTTGTACGACAATTCAGCCATCCACAACATATCCACCCAGGATTCCTGTGCATCCTTGGCATAGCACCGTAAGTACTTTTTCAAGGTTTGGTTTAACCTCTCGGTCTGCCCATCGGTTTGCGGATGGAAAGAGGTTGAGAGGGAAGATTCAATGTGTAAAGCCTTACACCACATCTTCCAAAACCTGGCGATAAATTGCGGTCCTCTATCTGACACTATAGTCTTTGGTACTCCATGCAATTTGATCACAATTGACATGAGGAGTTGAGCGGTTTGACTGGCCGTGGGAAGGTTACAGCAAGGGATGAAATGACCTAGCTTCGTAAGGCTGTCTATCACCACCAACACAGCTGAAAACCCTTTTTCAGGAGGCAAACCAGTGATAAAATCCAAACTCATGTGTGACCAAGGTCTGTTTGGCGTGGGCATTGGTATTAGCTTCCCTTTGTTGCCACCTGTTTCACCTTTTGCCCTAGCGCATTCCTCGCATTCAGACATCCAGTTAGCGACATCTTTCTTGAGTGAAGGCCACCAAAAGTGTCTTAGGATCAGCTCCTGCGTTTTCTTGATACCCTGATGCCCAGCCAAGGGTGAAAGATGACACCAACCAAACGCCTCTTTCTGGAGAGAGGAGGTGGGTATAAACAGTTTAGAGTGATGACACGGTAACCCTTGTCGCAGAGACCTCTCACAGTTGTCATTCACCCATGCATTCCATTCACCCGCTGTATGATGCTCCTTAACCGACTCCAGAAACCTGTCAATCGCTATGGCACCCACTACCTTGGAGGGCTCTATTATTGAACCAGGCACAGCCTCGATAGAACAATGTCCCCCAGAATCCAACCTGGACAAAGAATCTGCTTTATGGTTTTCCGCTCCGGGGCGGAAGGTGACCACAAAGTCGTATTCCGCAAAAAATTGCATCCACCTCATCTGCCTTTGAGAAAGATGTCTTGCAGTTCTCATATATTGCAGGTTTCTGTGATCCGTGTACACAGTAATAGGATGCCTGGCTCCCCACAAGTGATGACGCCACTCCTCAAAAGCCTTTTTAATAGCCAGCAGTTCTTTTTCGGCTATGGTATAATGTTGTTCAGCGGAGTTCAGTTTCTTTGATAAATAGGCTACAGGATGTAACTGTCCTGTGACCTGATCCCTTTGAGACAGTATAGCCCCTATCGCCTCGTCCGAGGCATCAGCCTCGACTATGAATGGTTCTTCTGGACGAGGATGGGACAACACAGGAGCTTCAGTAAACGCCTTTTTTAAGAACACAAAGGCGTCATTGGCCTCCGGTGTCCATTGGAAAACGCAACCTTTCTTTAACAACCTGGTAATAGGGACCGCTACCTTGGAGAACTGTAGGATGAACCTCCTATAGTAGTTCGCAAAACCTAGGAAGCATTGCACTTCCCGCACTGTCTTAGGCGTTGGCCAGTTCTGTACTGCAAGTACCTTCCTGTCTGCCATCTGCAATCCCTCCGGACACAGCATCACTCCCAAGAATTCAACCTGCCTCACTCCGAACTCGCACTTGCTAAGTTTGCAATACAGTTTATGCACCCTTAGTCTAGCCAGCACCTTGCAGACATGACCCACATGGTCTTTCGGATTCGCCGAATATATCAAAATGTCATCGATGTACACAACGACAAATAAATCCACAAAGTCCTTCAAAACATCATTTAAGAAAAATTGAAAGGCTGCAGGAGCGTTACAAAGGCCAAAAGGCATGACCCTGTATTCGTACAGCCCGTATCTGGTTTTAAATGCGGTCTTCCACTCATCACCACTCCTTATACGTACTAGGTGATACGCCCCCCTTAGATCCAGTCGAGTGTATATCTGAGCTTCTTTTACCTGGTCTAGTAACACCGAGATTAATGGCAACGGGTACCTGTTCCTCACAGTGTTCTTATTGAGGATTCTGTAGTCAACACAGGCCCTCAGATCACCATTTGCTTTTGAAATGAAGAAAAGGGGAGACGCATCAGGAGACCTAGACGGCTGAATGAACCCTATCTCTAGATAATGATCCAAATACCCCCTCAAATGTTTGGTTTCAGGTTCTGAAAGTGCATACACCCTACATGAAGGTATAGTCGCCCCTTCAACCAAATCAATGCGGCAATCATACTCTCGGTGCGGGGGTAGAGTCTCCGCCATTTTCTCACTAAACACATCCTCGTAATGTACGTACTCCACAGGCAATGACACCTCTTTCTCTGCTGCCGTGGCCACCACATACGCTTGGGACAAAGACAAAACAGCCACCTGATGTAAAGGGAATAAATGCTCCACACATTCTTCGGCTGTGAAAGTGATGGTCTTAGTCTTCCACTCTATGATAGGATTGTGGTGACACAACCATGGCATGCCCAAAATAACCTCATATTGAGGTGCCTCAATTATATTCAGTGCCAGACTCTCAGTATGCCTTTCCTGTACCATGTTATATGTCAGTATCACCTTCTCCGTTCTTTCTACTATCAACCCAGATTTTAAAGGTTGCCCATCCACCGTATACACTTCTTCAGCCTTTCCCAACTTCACCTTATGTATGCCAAACCTGGATACTAGACCGCTGTCTATGAAGTTGCCGGTGGCTCCTGAATCAAGCATCACGTGTACCTGATGTGTCTTATGTTGATGTGTTAAATCCATAAGGATCTTCATATGTGTCTCACTTTCCATTAATGCAAATGCCGTCAAGGAAGGGAGCTGCAACCCTTTTTCTGTCTTTCCTTTCTCAGGGACTTCTCTATATTGAAGAGGGGTGTCCGCCGAGGACACTGCTACCTTTTTCCCACTATTCTATGAGTCTGATGATTTGGGTTTGTTAGGACACTCCCTCACAAAATGCCCCTTTTTTCCACAGTACATGCATAACCCTTGTATGCGCCTGGTATGCCTCTCTTCCTTAGACAGGGAAGATCTAACAGCCCCTATCTCCATAGGTTCTACTCCCGTCTCAGGAGGCGAGCTTGGTTTACGTGGGAATCTGTCGTACCTATACGACCCCCTGTCCCATCTCCTCCTATCCCCACCTCTATCCGCCATTCTGCCATCCAGTCTCAGAGTCAGATTGATCATAGCAGCGCAAGTAGTAGGTTGAGGATCTATTTGTGCTATGACGTCTTTTAGTTCGTCTCTTAACCCCTGGTAAAATAAGGACATCCTCTTTTCCTCTGGCCATTCAGTTTCGGCAATCAATCTGTTAAAGGTGGTCAAATAGGTGATCAGGTCTTTTTTCCCTTGTCGTAAGTCTAGCAGTTCCCTGTCTGCACTAAAGGTTGTAGCCCTACGGTCGAACACCCTTTCAAACTCCGCCTTAAAGGCTGACCAGTCGGAAAGAATATCATCGTTTTTCCTCACCAGAGGAACAGCCCAATTTGCGGCATCCCCCACGAGGTACGAAATAGCAAAGGCCACACGTGAATGGTTATTTGGGAAAGAGGCGGGCTTACAGGAGAAGTGGAGCATTATTTGTGTGAGAAACACCTGTACTTTCGACGGATCCCCTGAAAACCTCTCTGGACTGGCCAAAGGAATGGGAGGAGGGACAGTGACTTGTATCTGGGATTGCCCCGCACCAGCGTCAAAAGGATTCCTAGACAATCTATCAACCTTGTCCTTCTAAGCAGCAGCCTCGGCCTTGGAAGAAGCCAACTCCTGCTGAACTAGCAATAATGCCTTCAGCACGTCATCCATGGTCGCCATTATTCCCCCACCACCGAACCGGGCGAAGCCAATATCTTGGGCGCGTAATTCTGTCAGGACTGGCTCCGCAGGGTTCAGCAGCAGAAGAATAAAGGACCATCTCCTGACATCCCCAAGCACCCTGACATGGGGTTACCCCCCAGGGTCTTCGAGTTATCAAGCGAGGGACACCAGGTAGGGGAGGGGTCAGCAGGGACAAAGGCTCTGAAAAACATAAACACAATAATAAAGCAAAGGTAAACAAATCTACTCTCTTCAATTCTCGCTAAATCAGAAAGGTTAAGAATACCTGTGGGTCCTTGGTACACGAATTAAACTAACATCAACAAAGACCCCCATGTGACATCATCTGAAGAAGAAAGCAGAATCATACATCAGAGTCTGTATGTACTGTATGCAACCTAATAAGAATATGCTTTATCACACACCATACCCTGTTATGCAACTTGATTACTTCACAGGACCGTGCACCCTTCCTTCACTGCTTGTACATAGCAGATATGCAGAAGATTATATTCATCTCTCACAAGGATGCAATATATGGATAATTGAGAACCATGGCCCACCTTGAGAACCTGTAAGGTGAGATACCCCTACCTAGTATAATAAGTACCAAAAGTAGTTCAAGAAAGTAAACAATGCTGTTATCCTCACAGCACCTTAACACCCCGAATGCTGACTCCTAGACACGGTAACCTGCAGTTGCGTCCACCGCAAGGCTCCGCTCCTTCTTTGCAGTCAGATAACAAGGGATCCCAATGACAGCCGTCGTTACGCTGCATCCGAGCCCGCAGTAACCCGCTGTACAGTCTTACCAAAGGAACCCTAATCCAAATTGAACAGACGGCGTTACGCTGCCTCCGGGCACGCTGTAACCCGCTGTAAAGTCATAAGCAAATAACACTCTCCCCACACAGCCGGCGTTACGTGGCAGCCACTCACAGTAACCCGCTGGAATGTTCTGTGGGCAGCAAACAAGTAAAGTTCAAACGGAGACAGAGGCAGCTGCACTCTGACTCGGTGTACCAAACAGCAACGGAATAGGCAGTAACAGTTCTGCTCCTCCTCGCCAGGACTCCGCAAAATAAATGTAAACAAATCGGACACCAGCCGGTGCCGAACCGCGCAGCAGCACTCTACTCACGAACGGGGAAGTTGGAAGGCAGGACGTTTCTTGACTCCGGACTCTCACCCTCCTGCAGACAGACCTCCGACCACCGCCAAAGGTTCCAAAGCAAACAGAATTACGCGCAAGAAACCAGGGATCCGGTACCGGTTAAGTCACTTCCTGCTGCCCCTAACACTCATGGGAATTGTAGTTCCTAGGCTGCTGGAGCTGCCGAGGGGGCGAATCCTGACATGTTCCACCTGCAGGCGTATACCGACTTTGTGGAGGGACGCCTGGCTGCCAGAATGATATCACAGACTTCGGGAGAAAAGTCAAATGGCCTCAAATGCCGCCGCTCAATCTCCAAGCTTGTAGGTGGAGACTGGACAGGTTCGGGTGGAGGACCGTCCCCTGCTGCTGCGACAGAAGGTCCTCCCGAAGAGGCAGACGAATCGGGGGATCGACTGACATGCTGAGTAGCTCGTGATACCAGTATCTTCGTGCCCAGTCCGGAGCCACAAGGATAACCTGTCCCCGGTCGCGCCTGATCTTCTTCAGCACTCTGGGCAAAAATTGTATAGGTGGAAAGGCGTACAATAGACCGCAACTCCACTCGCGACGAAAAGCGTCTCCGAGCGATTGCCGCTTTGGAAATTCCAACGAGCAGAACTGATGACATTGCGCGTTCTCTTCTGTGGCGAATAGATCTAACCAAGGCTCTCCCCATTGCTGAAAGAGGCCTTGCGCCACGTCCGAGTTCAGACGCCATTCGTGATCCATCATGCACCGACGGCTGAGTTCGTCCGCCCTGGCATTCAGAGAGCCTGCCAGGTGTTGAACCACCAGGGTCACGCCCTGATGTTCCAGCCACTGCCAGAGGCGCAGAGCCTCCTGGCATAGGGTCCACGACCCCACCCCGCCCTGTTTGTTGCAGTACCACATGGCGGTGGTGTTGTCTGTGAAAACCTGCACTATACTCCCCCTGACAGAGGGGAGGAATGCCTTCAGTGCTAGACGAATCGCCCGCAGCTCCAAAAGGTTGATATGGAGCCGGGACTCCGCCGGAGACCAGAGGCCTCTGATCTCCGCCTCTCCCATGTGGCCTCCCCAGCCCTGGATGGACGCGTCCGTCACAACTACGTGCTCGAGGTGGGGAAGGGAGAGGGATCTGCCACTGCCTCGATTTCTCCTCGAGGCAGCCGAGAGAGACGCTTGATTTCCAATGAGACGCAACAGACCGGATACGGATTCTGACTTATCCTTTCCTGTACCGGGGACACAAGATTAACTTTACGAAATCGATACGTAGAGTGGTCCCTCCTTGCTCAGCACCCGGATCGTTTCGCCTTACCCATTTGAGATATTGGACTTTATTTCTCAAGATTGAATGCTAATATCGACTTCATCAAATGATTACCACTCACCAATACTGATATATTCAGGTTGTCTGCCCCACCCCCTTTCTCGTCCTGATGAAGACCCACCTGCAAGGATTTCACTGACTCCTGCCCCCCTTGGGTCGAAACGTCGACTTTCCCACCTTAAAACACAGCCTCCTTCTACCCATAATTCTTGCATAGTATGGACTTTGGGGCATGTGTACTGTGAACTTTTATGTTGATTTATGATCTTTCTGCTGTCTACTCGACATTGAATTCATATGAATGTTTGAATAACACGTGTTTTTATTGTCACTATTCCTCCCTACACTACCCTCACGACTGCACATCCCCCTTACCCCCAGGGGCACTAATACAACTGTGAATTGTGTACTTGGTTTTGATGACCTTTTCCTATAATGTGAATAAAACATTATAGATGCATTTACGTTCATTTACTTTATTCAAATTGTCTCTATTTATACGCCTTCCTTACTGGGACCCCTCCCTCTTAACGCTAGACACCCAGGTCCCAGTGACTTTATTGGGTAAACCCTCCTTTTTGATACCAATTGTCGCCGAAGAGGCGACGGCCATCAAACGGCATGTCCAGAAGTCTGGCCTGGACATCGGCCGAGAAATTGGTTGACCTCAACCAGGCGTGGCGTCGAACCTCCACCGTCGTTGCCATTACCCTGCCCAGTGAGTCCGTTGTATCCAGCCCACACCGGATGGAATAACGCGCTGCATCTCGGCCCTCCGCAAGGGTTTGGGCGAGTTTAGCCCGGACCTCCTCCAGACATTGTGGCAGCACGTCCACAACCGCGTCCCACAGAGTATGGGTGTAGCGGCCCAAGAGACAGGCGGTATTGACAGACCGCAGCCCTAGGCTTACAGACTAGAACACCTTCTTCCTGAACTGTTCGTATCTATTGGATTCCCGGTCGGG
This sequence comes from Lissotriton vulgaris, assembly GCF_964263255.1. NCBI lineage: Eukaryota > Metazoa > Chordata > Amphibia > Caudata > Salamandridae > Lissotriton > Lissotriton vulgaris. The sequence continues at coordinate 441,110,108 of NC_141696.1, read as the reverse complement.
CGGGGCAGACGGGAATGCGGTCTGGGAATTGGAGGCCTGGATGTCCAGGCTCTCGGGGGTGGGATGGGTGGACAAAAAGCATGGGTCGCCCGGGGCCGGGCGGTAGCGTCTGGCCACGTTCCTATTCACAGGCGGGCCTGTGGCGGGCTTGGACCAAGTGCCCACAAGAACGTCACATAAGGCCTCATTGAACGGCAGCAGAGGCTCGCTGGAGCTTGACTGCGGTTTGAGGACCTCAGGGAGGAGGCTAGTCCTCACGGCCGCGACGGGGAGCTCAAGGTGTAAGGCCTTGGCTGCCTTTGTCAACACTACACTATATGTAGACCCATCCTCCGAAGCCACAGTCGGCGGGGAGGCAAATCCAGTGTCTGGCGATGTGTCAAGACCACTGGCCTCCCCAAGCTCATATGTCCAGTCCTGTTTGTGAGAAGTTGGCCTGATATGTAGTGCTCACTATTCTAGTGATCACTGTGTATCATTCCAAACAACCCTTATTGATGATTGGTTGTAAGTCAACCTTATAGACCAGCTATCCTAGTAGCATGGACAAGAGCAGTCTTTAGGCTAAACTCTAGAGGGCGTGTTAAGCCAGCTGTTATACCATCACATATACCCCTTGAACACCAAGTGAAAGGACACCACACAAGTTGTTATGAAAATAAAAGGATATTTATTTATAACAAGTCTACCCTGATCTCTTTATGAGTCAGGGAGCTAAGCACACAACAAAACTCTTACGAAAATACTTTAAGTCGCACAATTTACACAAATGCCCGAGAGGCATGAAAAACCATATACACTACAAGATCCAGAGGCTTCAGGATCGCTAGGACTACACTACTGAACCTTCAGGTTAGGAGCAGGAGGCCTAGGGAGATTGGGTGCCGAGTGTGCACTCTCACGCGGGATGCGGGACAAAGTCTATGGATACTAGTATTCACAAAGTTACTGTTATCGGACGAATCCGACTAGATAGACTGAAAACGACAAAGGATCTGGACACAAAGATAGTGAACCTACGTTGGAGCACCGAAATGCTCAGGTTACCTAGCCCAGGGGCTGCGGCTGCATAGGGTTCAAAAGACGTCGGGAATCCTCGTTGAAGTCTATGGAGCCTGAAAGAAGAAGTTGCTGGCAGGCGACCAGTGAAGATGTCCGGAGTGATCCAAGCCTGGATCGAAGGAGACGACCTGATAGCAGAGGGGACTCAGTTCTTAATCACTAGCCAGTGATTAGGTGGCACCAGGATGGCACCGGATTAAGTCACCTCGACCAGGTGAGTGGGCGACGCTGGACTCTGCTGTCCCTCGGACCAGGAGGCGTTGTCGGCGACCAGGCTGGAGGTGCGAGCTGTCCCACGAAGGTGTCTGCTGTCGGCGATGCTGGACCCAGGATTGGGGCAACAAACCTTGGCAAAGTCAAGCCCACGCGGTAGAGTCACGATGGCGTCTGGAGTGGACCAGGAGGGTCCGGGGTGCTCCTCTTTTGGAAGGGAGCAAGGGCCAGTCTGGAGCAACCAGACCACTGGTGTAATCATCGTGGTTCGTCGTCAGGAGGGCCACTAGCCAACAGGCAAGTGACCGGACAACACAGTGAGCAGCAAAGAGCAGAAGGGCCCCATGCAGATCTCGTGGATGCTGGGGGGCTGGACTTCGGTGCTGGAGCTGCTCAGGGTTAGGGCTTCTCAAACCCCAAAGCACTCACTCGAGGATCCCTCGGCGGTCGTGCTGGTTAAGCGTCGTGCAGTTTTGAAGATGGCCGGTTCCTTCAGGTCTCGTCACACCCACGAATCTCAGCTGGGCTGATGATGCAGGTAGAGGTCAGAGATGCCAGGGAATCCGGGTCTCGTCGAGCTGGGCAGTCTTGATCCGGAGGATGGACTTACAGCAAACCGCGATGCTTAGGTGGTGCCCGCTGATGCAGGGTGGCTACTCCCTAGCCACAAGGGAGAGTCTTCAGAAGTAGTCAAGAGTCCTTTCGTGGAAAGTAGTCAAGATTCAGAATTATCTAATTAGGGAAGGAGGCCTGCTCCTACCTTTATTCTAAAAAAAGGGGCAGGCACGCGACTAGGTCCTGCCCATGGGTGGGACCAGGAGGGGGGTGGTTACACCCCTCTCCCTTGTCCGGACTTTCCCCATCTCAGGGGCTGGTGTGCCCCTGGAACTGGTTCAAGCCGGCATATGCACAGTGAGCACCGGGGTGCCACTTGCAGTCACCTTCCTCTTAGCCCTGCCTACCTGGGATACACAAAACCCTGCCTGGGATGGTGCTAGCACCGCCCCTGACAGGAAACCCTTTGTCCAAGCTCTCCTCGCTGGAAAGACTCCCAGCAGCAGGAGGTCAGACTTGTGTCTGTGGTGGCAGCATCCATTTTGTGATGCTGAGGCTCGAGTTAACTTTAACCGGGGTTCACAGTTACATACATGTCGTGTCCCTCTAGACGGGTGGAATGCTAACCCCGTCACCAGAATTGGCGAGGGGTTAGTATTCCAATTCGTATGACACCTTACTCGACATGTTTTGATAAAGCGATACCAAAGTTGGCAAATAACCGCGAGGATTATAATGCACTTAAGAGTATATGGTACGCGTTATCATGAAACAGCTATTAGGACTTGGTTCCGCAAGCTGCAGACGGGCTCAGCTCATGCCAGAGCACCATCTCACATAATTCCAAGCACTCTGCCTTCAGGATTGATAATGTTACAAAAACACGGGTTAACCCAAAAAGTCAAAGGGACCTGGGCAAAGTATTGGTACAAACAAAGTGGTCCCAGACAAACAAGCGATAAACAGAGTCGTAGCAGAAGTTAATACATACCCAGGTAATTATAACAACATTGTTTTTAATCACAACGTGTTTTATATAAGAATCTTTCATAAAAATTGGTACAGGTTAAATCACATATAGTGCCCCTAAGAATGAAATAGGGAAGGGTAGTGTTGGGATAGTGAAAGATGAGAACTAAACAAAAGGTCATAAAGACCACAATATAACAAAAATTGATGAAAAAACACAATGGAATGATAAATTAATCAATAATTTTTGACAATCATGCCTCAGAAGAAGTCAAAAATGATGAATGATGACAGAGGCTGACCACAGGAAAAAGTGTCGACGTTTCAACCCAGGTGAAATGCAGGCGTGGTGTAAGCCTTGCTAGAGGGTCTTCATCAGGACAGAAGTGGTGGGGAATGGGGCAATCGATCTGCGTAAAAATTGAGAATTAATTAATACATGGGTCACCCTTCTACTTTCGTACCACCTGCAAAAAGTATGTCACATAAAATCCTAGCCTATGAAACAGTGGTTTTACGTGACGTGAATCAGATCTTGAACAAACGCCAATACCATCCATTTAACATCAATAGGAATGAGAAGAAGGCTCTTCAATCTCTTGGGAACAATAGAGAAATAATAATCAAACCGGCTGATAAGGGCGGTGCTATTGTCATCCAAGATACTACGAACTACAAGAGAGAAATTTACAAACAGTTGAATGATGGCATCAGCTACAGGAGACTCAACACTGACCCATCTATGGCCCTTGCCTCTGATATCCTGAACTTGACCAGGACGGGTCTTGATGAAGGATTCCTTACTGAATCGGAATTCAACTATTTAAACCAACAGACTCCAAGGCTCCCAACTTTATACACCCTGCCTAAGATACATAAGAACTTGAGTGAGCCACCTGGCAGACCCATTGTTTCGGGTTGTGGCTCTATGCTGGAGCCTGTTGGTCGATATATCGACTTCTTTCTGAAACCCCTAGCGGAGATGACACCAACTTACCTCCGGGATACCATGCATACTATAAGTATTGTAGACGGTCTACCTTTTGCCGCAGAGAAAGAAATTTTGGTCACTTGTGACATAACCTCACTTTACACCAGTATTCCACAAGAGGAAGCTCTTACCATCATGACTCGCTATCTAGATCAAAGGACTGCCCCAGTACCTGTACCAACTGATTTTATCATAAGACTTCTAAGGCTTGCCATGATGCATAACTTTTTCATGTTCCAGGACCACTTCTATTTGCAAACTAAGGGAGTGGCGATGGGGGCCACTTTTGCCCCGGACCTGGCTATTCTTTATATGGCGGCCTTTGAAGAAGACATCATTCTTAATGAGCGGAACCCATTCAAACAACATCTTGGAATATGGGTCCGTTATATAGACGACATCCTACTCATTTGGAAGGGAACGGACACTGAGCTTTCTGCTTTTCAGACATGGTTGGATTCACAGTCTGTAGACATCAAATTCACCTTCAAATCCAACCCATCACATGTTGATTTCCTTGATCTTACAATTTACAATGATGATGGAATCCTAAAAACTACTTTATTCCGCAAACCCACTGAGCGGAATTCGCTCTTGCAGTATGGGAGTCATCATCCCAGATGTCTTCGGGATAATTTACCCATTGGACAATTCTTGCGAATTCGCAGGAACTGTTCGGACAAATTGCATTACATGGAGCAGGCCAATGATCTGATGAACAGGCTTATACAGAGGCGATACCCTCGCCGTCTGGTTAAGAGGGCCAAAAAACGAGCATGGTATAACCCTAGAGAGTGTCTATTACAACCTAAACAACAGAATGATCAACATAACGACCGGTTGGTCTGTGTTACTACTTTCACAACTGAGGTAATTGGAATTTTTATGGTCAATTGTGTCCCCTAACGTAGACCCCAACGGCTCCATGTACGTGCTTCAAGTACATGTAATTTCCCTCCATGACCAGATATGAAGACGCAAATACATTTGCGTCCAACGTTAACATGTCTTCTTTCAGATCCACCATGAATGGGTCGATAATTCCGTTCCTAAGTATGCCGTGCCACCCTCTTTACATGGTGCACTTTCACGTTTTCCTGACTCTGTTGAGTTAGGCCCTGATTTCTGCCATCGAGCCCTTTCTGCCTTCTGCCTCAGAAAGCTGCAGCCTGGACCTGCATACATGACCCTTACCCTACTCCCTGCGCGGCGAGCGGTGCCCGGCTCGGCCTGCTTGCCTGCCAAGACAATTCAGCCTTCAAGTTATCTGCTCCGCTCCTCGAAAATACATTCCTGTCTAGTGATTTAGGTAAACATCTCCCCAGCTGCAGAGCAAAGGGCCCGGCCTTTTCTGTCTCCGTGCATAAAATTCATTGCTCCTGTTACAATGGTAGGCCCATGGCCCCTCGCATTACACGTAGACACGTAGACACATATGCACGCACTAGCAGTCAGTATAGAATAGCCTCTGCCCGAAAGACCTTTCCTTCTAGATAAAACAGTTCTTCAACACAAGATATCGATATGATTTGGGTTTAGGTTGTTCTGACACGCCAGACTTCTGTCTCCCCTTTTGGTGCTAAATGTCAAGTCCCCTTCACCCTCCAGTTCCACGTCAATCACACGTCATGTTGCCTGCGCGCGCATCCAGCCATATATTTCTGCTGACACTGCAGGATTCCTCTATGAATCCACCCACTTGTGACACTTTCATGTGACGTTTCTAGCACACACCTCTGTGTACGCCCTCGTGCACGCCTTCTGTTACGCACATGTGTTCTTATCTCGTTTCTTTCAGCTGTTACGCCTTCTGTATTCTTCATCATTGTATGCATTTACTATATATAATGTGCACTGTTAATAAAGCATTGTCTATCCCTTCCTGAACCCTCGTGGTGATGGAACATGATACCATGGTTCGAACCATTCCATTACATGGAATAAAACCCTTATAAACTCAGCCTCCACGGACTCTGCCTCTCATTTTGATTGAGCTATTTTATTGAACTTATACCGCATAGAACTTCAGTATACGGTAAATTTATTTACCACATAATTGGCGCCCGAATAGGGACCCCTCCCCCACCTTACACGCCGGCGATGCGTCGCAGGCCTTGCCCCCTGCCACAGCCGTGACGGACAACTACGCGTACCCGCAGGATTTCCTGTATCTCCCTCAGGCCTACGGAGGTGACGGAGACTGCGATCGACATCCAGACGAGGCGGTGAGGAGTGCGGAGGATCCCGACCAGAGCCCAGCCGAGAGAGCAAGGTCCGAGGTGTCTAGAGGCCCACCAGTTCCGAAGTACCTACGTCACGTGTCGAGTCCAGTCCAGTCCAGTCCGGTCCAGTCCAGTCGAGTTTCTGAGGCCTTCCGTTCCGTGCTTCCCGGTGAGTACCGTTGCTGGGGACGCATCTAGACGGGTGCATTAATTTGTGTCCGGTCAAGACGGGTTTGGGTACGCAGACCCGGTCTGCACTGTTTTAGCAGTGTATCTGTACTGTTTAGCAGTATATCCAGTATCCAGTTATCCAGTTATTGTTCGTTCTGAATTGTTTTAATGTATTTTAATGTCGTGGTATGAGTGATTGTTTGATCGTCATTCCTGTGTTTATTGTATTAGTTGTGTCCGAGTCCGAGTAAGTATCAAGTATCAAGTATCAAGTTACAGGATGCCTCTATCCTCTAAACTGAGACAGATAGGAACTAGAAAAGGGATACTTGAGGAAGCTGTTCCCATCCCACCCAGGGACACTCCCGGTCATTTTATGTACCACAAGCACGGCTTAGACGCCGTATTATATCTCGACTTGTGGGTGGATTACACTAAGGATTTAGCAGAGAATCAGAGATGGCCCGCTACAGGGACATGGGATGCCGAGTGCATCATGAGAGTAGAAGAAGCGTTGTGGAAAAAGAAAGCCAGACAGTCACAGAAAGATGCCATTGAATTATGGCGTAAAGAAGCACACAGACGGACAGAGAAAGCACTTAGAAAAGCAGAGAAAAGTAGAGAGGATTCTGAAAAAGCCAAAGAAAAAGAACTACTAGAAGAAGGAGAACGAGTTAGAATGGAACAACACGACAGACAGAGTAATGCCATTTTGACAGGATTGTATCCAGTCCTGGCCGAGGGCCTGCCCAAGGCGACCCCGGAAACACCGAAAAATCTGCCCCCTCCATTGGTTCCGACTAAATTACGTCATAAGACCGCAGCAGACATTTTCCTTTCTTCCTATTTAGACGATGTAGCTCCCGCATATACCAATGTACCTGCCCGTGTACCACCTGACAACAACCCGCCCCCTGATCATCAGCCCCCAGGTCTGCAACAGCAGACCCCTCCCGGTCCGCTTCCTGCACCCCTACCTGTCGTTCCCCCCGGTATTCAGCCACTACATCCTCTTAATCCTTTTGGGACTGACACGGTTCAGGTTCCAACCCAGTTACAGCAGGTACCGACCCTACAGCCAGGTTATGCTCAAGCCTCCGCCTCAGGAGGTGCTACAGGAGGTTATCACACCCCACCACCGTTACACCGAGTGACAATGAGAGAATTCGCAATGGCACGGACACCTAGAGGTGCTCCGGCAGAACAGCTTAGACAACAGCTTACAGATTGCAGATATGACACAGTGCCTGGTACGACAGGACCCATGTTGTTAGCGTCCCTACGTTTAAGATGTGTTACAGATTATTTGCAATCACTACCTGAAATGCCAGACCATCTAGACAAAATGTATCATTTTATTAGAACAGGGGAAGGACCGGAGAGTGTTAGGTGACGCCATGTCACGTCAGAAAGTTGAGAACAAAGGTTTAATCATGCGATTTTTGGTTAATTGTTTGATAAGAGAACAAGATCAGGCAGGTTTTCCACAAAATGAAATGGATAGATTGAACAGATGGAGCCAGAATATTGCTGATGGTAAGCATGATAGAGAGAAAAGTGTACATGTCATGGTTAGAAAGATCCGTAAAGAAATAATAGATATACATGCCCATCGAGAACCTGAAGAACCACTCGGATCAGACGAGCCAAACTCCTCGCAGGAGGAGTATGATACAGAGGATCTAGTAGAAACGTCGCAACTGACAGACAAAAAAACGATAGCATATGTAGGTAGAGAGAAACATCCTAGACCGCACTCTTTTGATAGGCCCTTTGATAGACCCATTCGTAAACAAGAAACGTTCGAAAACAAGGAACGTTACCTTTGCCCGATACCAGAGCGATGTACCTTTGAACATGTGTTCCAAATGACTGACAAAGTACTAAAAGAAAGGGTAGGTTATCAAGAACTCAATACCCTACGTGATCAGGAACTAGCTCGGTCCGCAGTACAGTGGGCCGGAGATGACAGCATATATAAAGATGATTCGGTAGTGCAAACGTTTTTAAGTCTTATTCCAGAAGAACAGCGATTAGCTGGTATATACATGACACAACACCTCATTATACAGTATGAAAATAGAGCATCTGACCCAGGTCCGTTATATAACTTACTGCAGGACTTACTCCTGAGAAGATGGAGAGGTCTAGGTACTGAACTAATTGAAACGATTTTAGAACAACGCCACAAATATAGAACCTTCTTGGCTCCACATCTTGTTTCTGTTCCACCCCCAGTCAGGAAACCATTTCACTTTGACTTTGACAAACAGAATCCTTTACGAGAAGTACATCCAGTCAGGAATGCTGATGATACCCTTACACGTGTTTACGTATACACGCCTATAACTAAAATGGAATTATTAGAAATGAAGAAAATAGTGCCCAGTCATGATAAAGACCCTGCAGGTTTTCACCGTGAAATAAAAGACATGTTACTCATGGGAGATTACACCTATCCCGACATTATGAAAATATTGAAAGTATTATTGCCTGCCGGTATTTACGAGAAACTCAAGGAAAAAGAATGGGAGGTGGGAGATAAAAAGATTGATTGGGCTGCATTAGAAACTGAAGAAAGGACTCGAACCCCAGGTTTGGGTCTTGGGGATAAAACTAAAGCATTACCAGGATTGTTAGTACAGGTTTTGCCACGTTTGTTAGCAACTAAAAAGGAGGACTGGGATGCAATCTCAGCCTGCAAACAGAAACCCGATGAAGACACTAGTGATTTTTATTCCCGATTTGAGAAATGTTTTATAATTAATAGTGGCCTGAAAGCAAGTAGCGAGTCATACCCACACCTTTTTGTATCCAAATTAGTCGAGAATTCATTGCCCCAGGTTAAGAACCGTGTACTGAAAGTCGAGAGCACATGGCAAGCTAATTCGCCTTCACAAATGTTACAAATGTTACAGTATCACCAGAATAGGATCAGGGAAGAACATGATCATGAACAGAGACGTATGAAAGACACGAAAATGAAAATGCTAGTTGCTCAGTGAGTTCCAGCTGACGGTCATAAAAGGGGTACTACACAAGCCAATAATTCAAATTCAGCAGCTCCTGTTAAAGGGATATGCAACTATTGTAAACAGCCAGGTCACTATGTAAACGATTGTGCAGTTTTGAAACACAACATATCTACCGGTAAAACTAAAGAGAGACCGCGTCCACCTAGACAGGACCAGGCCCCACAACACGTTCCACAGAATGTTCAGCCTATGCAGACTACACAACAGACTGTAGCGGTACCACAGCCACAACCCATTGCCGCAACACAACATGCAACCCAGCAGATGTACCAATATGCACAATCTGACTATCCCGATTATCAGCGATACACATGAAACAGCCTAGAGAGGGAGGTTGGCTTGCCTCTTATTGAGGTTCCTGTAGATCAAGAGGGTCCTTATGTACATAGTCAGGTATTAGGGAAAGATAGAAAGTTTTTGATTGACACAGGGGCAAGCAGGACAACAATCAGTCACGACGAGGTTCCAGGGGCACCCCTCTCAGGCTCACAGAATGTTTCCCTTGGATTTTCAGGAAAGCCTATTGTTAATGAAGTATCGAAACTAGTCCCACTTGCAGTTGGTCCATTGTCCCGCACTACAGATTTATTACTCACGAAATCATGTCCAGAAAACTTACTTGGTATAAAGACCCTGAAAGCTCTAGGAGCTGTAATTTGTTGTTCTCCGGAAGGAGTAAGACTGTTTCTGCGTGATTTTAAAAGCCATTATGTATTGAGAGATTTTGACCCCAGGTTACAGAATGTTCCTGCACATTTATGGGCGAAAGGCCCTACTGATGTAGGTTGCATGCACATCACTCCATATCGCGTCACACTGAATCCAGGAGTAGTACTACCACGCATTCGACAATACAAGTTACCACCAGATGCTGTAGTGGCTTTACTGAAAATCATTGACGAGCTCATTGCACAAGGAGTGGTTGTAGAAACCGACTCAAATCTATGTAATTCCCCTATCATTCCAATTCTTAAACGTACTGATCCAAATGCACCCCCAGTTTATCGATTAGTTATCGATTTACGAGAATTGAATAAATGCATTGTACCACAATATCCCGTGGTCCCAGACATTTCGTCCCTATTGACAGCTATTGATTCCGAAGCGACCTTCTTCACTGTAATCGATCTCAAGAACGCCTTCTTTAGTGTCCCTATTGACCCGGAAAGCCAATATCTTTTCGGATTCTGTTTAAATGGCCGAAGCTTCAAATTTGCACGTGCACCTCAAGGATTCACAGAAAGCCCCAGTATCTACAGCCAAGCATTGAAGAGACAACTTGACAGTATCCACATGCCTGACAACACTGCCCTACTCCAGTACGCCGATGATCTATTGATCACCGCCCGTAGTGAACCAGAATGTGAACAAGCGTCACTGACAGTTTTGCATTTCCTGGCGGACAAGGGACACAAGGTGTCTCCTTCGAAGCTACAATTCTGTGCCCAGCAAGTGGTGTACCTTGGGCACTTGCTGTCCAAGTGGGGTAGGCAGCTGACACCTGACCGAATTCAGTTAATTGCACATCTTCCGCAACCTAAGACACAGAAAGAAGTACGAGCCTTTATTGGACTCACTTCCTATTGCAGACAATGGATTCCACAATATGCATTCCTAGCTAAGCCACTCATACAGTTGACAACTCAGGAGGCAGCGTCTTCGACTGTCCTCCCTTGGACTCAGGAACATACACAAGCTTTTGACGAATTAAAGAAAGCCTTATGTCAAGCACCAGTTTTAGCAACACCATGTTACAGCAAGCCTTTTACACTTTTTGTCACCAAACGCGAAGGTACTGCATTGTCAGTACTCACCCAGGATCAAGCAGGTTCACACAAACCGTGTGCTTATTTTTCTAGTACATTAGATCCAGTAGCCCAGGCTCTGCCTGCGTGCTTGAAATCTGTAGCAGCAACAGCTCTAGCGATCAGACAAAGTGATTCCATAGTGTTAGGACATCAATTGACAGTACAAGTTCCACATTCCGTGGAAGTCCTTTTGAACAGAACACAGACTCAACATTTGACTATAGCACGACTGACAGGGTATGAATTGACATTGTTTCAGCCACACATAGATATCAGACGCTGCAATACATTGAATCCTGCTACACTTTTACCATTAAGTGAGACAGACCCTTTGGCACATGATTGTATTGAAGTCATTACCATTACGACGAAACCCAGACAAGACTTAACAGACACCGCATTACCAGATCCAGACCTGACACTTTATGTGGACGGTTCATGTATGAGAACAAGTACAGGAGAGTTAGTGGCCGCATATGCAGTCACGACGGAAACTGAAGTCATAGAAACACATCGCATTGACACACTGTCAGCCCAAGCAGCAGAGCTCATTGCTCTGACTCAAGCCTGTATACAAGCAAAGAACAAGAGAGTTAACATATACACGGATTCACGTTATGCATTCGGAGTCGTACACGACTTCGGTGTACTCTGGCGAGAAAGAGGTTTTTTGACCTCTCACGGAGCCAAGATCCAGCACGGTCCCCTCATCCAAGCTCTGTTAGAAGCAATACATTTGCCTACAGCGATATCCATCATGAAGTGCAGGGCACATACGAAAGTTACAGATACCATTTCCCAGGGTAATGACCTGGCAGATCGAACAGCCAAGCATACAGCTCAGACTCATACTCTCACAATTGATATGACAAAGACAGTAGTCTCGACACCGACACATTGCATGACAGTTAGGGATCCCGCCCTAGATGTAATCGACATACAGACACATGCTACACCAGACGAAATAAAGAAATGGACTGAACTAGGAGGGATACAGACAGAACAGGGATGGATGACGAAGGGAAAAGCCACATGGTTTCTCCCCGACTCTATGGTTCAAGTTATCATTAACACAGCACATAGCCCTGCACATTTAGGAGAAAAAGCCATGTTAGACAGTCTTCAAAACCTTTGGTTCAATAAGCATTTACGAGCAGCAGCAAAACAGAAAGTGCGTACTTGCATGATCTGTTGTCAGTTCAACCCAGGAAAAGGCATTCCCGTAGAGCAAGGTGGTTTTCATCCTCCCGATCACCCTTTTGAAGTCCTCCAGATGGATTATATCCAGATGGAACGTTGTCGAGGATTCAAATATGTCCTCGTAGTTGTATGTGCACTCTCCCGATGGACAGAAGCATATCCAGTCCCAGATTACACTGCTCCGACCACTGCCAAGCAGCTGGTACGTGAATTCTTCCCCCGGTATGGTTTGCCCCGTATCGTGTACTCAGACAATGGTCAGCCATTCTCGTCCGAGCTTATGAAGCAGGTATCACTCCTGCTAGGATATCAGTGGAAGTTCCACTGTGTCCGACATCCCGAGGCAGCAGGTCTCGTAGAGAGACACAATCAGACCCTGAAAACACGTCTTGCCAAAGTGTGTAAAGAGAAAGGCGTAGATTGGATAGTAGCTTTACCAGTTGCTCTTTTCTTAATGAGAATGGTAGCCCATTCAAGAACAGGGCTATCCCCGTACGAGGTGGTCTTTGGTAGGCCGCCGAATATGTGGGGGACGCCTCTGCCTCGTAAGATCACAGATGTTGACTGTAATATGCTGACAGATTACCTTGCCTCCTTGATGTCTGCACTACAATCATGTTGTTCACAGGTAGCCGCAGCCTTTCCCGACAACACCGAGGTGAAGCCACACGAGATCGTCCCTGGAGACCTAGTGCTTATCCGGAATTTCGATCGGAGGAATCCGCTGGAGCCCCGCTGGCAGGAGCCGAAGCTTGTTCTTCTCACAACAAGGACCGCTGTTAAGGTGGAGGGCCGCAAAGGCTGGCTCCACTCGAGTCGTATTAAGAAATACCATGGACTTCCGCCAAAAACAGACTCCCAGCCCTGCCCCGTTTCAGAGACTGATACTAAACTCCCCCTGGTAGAAAATACTCCTCAGCAGGAGTACAAACTGAAATTGAGGTCTAGCAAGTCAGACAGTTTAATTGTTTAAGTCCTCCCCTAGGTGAAGCGGTTAGACAGGTTCCTGACATGTATCAGTTAGACCCCAATAGAGAGAGAGATAGACAGAAACAGATCAAGAAAGAAAAATATTGTAAATCTCTCCGTAGCCATTGTATTGTTGCATTATTGATTATGTTTTTTCTGAGTCTTACGATTATTGCTACAAGTTTATTATTACACATGTATTTTCCTATTTCCGTACGTGCACATTCTTCCTCAAATGACACTGTCGAGCATACTTTCAGTGAATTGCCCCCTCACGAGTTATCATACCGACTTGCGCTGCGCAACAATACTTTCATCAGTATGTTACATCATTCTCATCAGACCAGCAACGCTACAAATTGTTGGATATGTGGCCGACTCCCTCCCTATCAGAAATACAAGGGAGTTCTGCCCCTCTTTCCGTACCAGTTTACACACAACGGTTCCTGTGGTGCATGGTTTAGTTTAATAAATTCTTTAAATTCTGATTCCATAGTTTACCAGGGCAATTGGGTATGGGGGAATCTGAACACAGTTATGCATAAAGCATGTTTCCCTGACAAGGAGGGTCTTCCACAAAGGACAGGGACCGATCTAGAAAACGAAGTGTATGGATTGGGTAATTTTACACTTAACCTCATGATTCTGAATGTCCTGTCCGATACAAGACCAGACTTACCCGCTATGTCAGTATTACCAGTCAAAGGTGAATTATGTGTCAGAAAGAATGGTTCAGTACACCTAGGTCATAGTGAATGTACTACTGTGATTGAATTCAGTGATAAAGGCAAGTCTACATTCAAAGCTTCCCGTCATTCCTATTTCATTTGTGGTCAGACAGCTTACGTACGTTTACCTCTAGATTGGGATGGTACTTGTTACATTGCATTCCTTCTGCCACCTGTTTTCCTAGCCTCACCTGATTATCATAAGGACTCCCATCTAGTACACAATAGACCCAAGAGAGATCTCCCGATTGTCGACTATACTGAAACGGCATGGGAGCAATACACAGACTTTAATAAAGGTTTCTTTCCCTATTTAGGCACTGTCTCGAATAGTAAATTGATACGAAAATTAACCAGAACCCTTGAAGCAGTAGTGAATGAAACTACTTCCGCCCTAGGCAACCTAACAGAGGAACAGTCTGCTATGAGACTTGTTGTTCTTCAGAATCGTCTTGTTCTTGACGTCATCCTGGCCGATAGGGGCGGAGCTTGTAGAGTCATCGGATCGAGTTGCTGTGTTTTCATTCCAGAAAATGCACCATCAGTATATAGAGCCATAACCCGTCTCCACAAGATTGCAAGTCAGATACACCAGAATCCAGGCACCTGGACTTGGTCCGGTTGGCTCTGGAGCGTGTTATCAGCCTGGGGATGGAAGGTCCTATCCTTCCTCGGAATAGCCCTTCTCATAGTATTCAGTTGTTGCCTATGTTTACAGTGTGGGCCGGCGATTTGCGGCCTGTGTGCCACATCATGTATTCCCCATCCAAGTCCACGTTCTAAATCCCGCATGAAAAAGGAAGAGCAAATGATGTTATATGAACAAATAGATTGACTAATGAAGATTGATATATCATGAAGGGTCCGTAGGGGACAAGGAGGGAATGAGGTAATTGGAATTTTTATGGTCAATTGTGTCCCCTAACGTAGACCCCAACGGCTCCATGTACGTGCTTCAAGTACATGTAATTTCCCTCCATGACCAGATATGAAGACGCAAATACATTTGCGTCCAACGTTAACATGTCTTCTTTCAGATCCACCATGAATGGGTCGATAATTCCGTTCCTAAGTATGCCGTGCCACCGTCTTTACATGGTGCACTTTCACGTTTTCCTGACTCTGTTGAGTTAGGCCCTGATTTCTGCCATCGAGCCCTTTCTGCCTTCTGCCTCAGAAAGCTGCAGCCTGGACCTGCATCCATGACCCTTACCCTACTCCCTGCGCGGCGAGCGGTGCCCGGCTCGGCCTGCTTGCCTGCCAAGACAATTCAGCCTTCAAGTTATCTGCTCCGCTCCTCGAAAATACATTCCTGTCTAGTGATTTAGGTAAACATCTCCCCAGCTGCAGAGCAAAGGGCCCGGCCTTTTCTGTCTCCGTGCATGAAATTCATTGCTCCTGTTACCATGGTAGGCCCATGGCCCCTCGCATTACACGTAGACACGTAGACACATATGCACGCACTAGCAGTCAGTATAGAATAGCCTCTGCCCGAAAGACCTTTCCTTCTAGATAAAACAGTTCTTCAACACAAGATATCAGATATGATTTGGGTTTAGGTTGTTCTGACACGCCAGACTTCTGTCTCCCCTTTTGGTGCTAAATGTCAAGTCCCCTTCACCCTCCAGTTCCACGTCAATCACACGTCATGTTGCCTGCGTGCGCATCCAGCCATATATTTCTGCTGACACTGCAGGATTCCTCTATGAATCCACCCACTTGTGACACTTTCATGTGACGTTTCTAGCACACACCTCCGTGTACGCCCTCGTGCACGCCTTCTGTTACGCACATGTGTTCTTATCTCGTTTCTTTCAGCTGTTACGCCTTCTGTATTCTTCATCATTGTATGCATTTACTATATATAATGTGCACTGTTAATAAAGCATTGTCTATCCCTTCCTGAACCCTCGTGGTGATGGAACATGATACCATGGTTCGAACCATTCCATTACATGGAATAAAACCCTTATAAACTCAGCCTCCACGGACTCTGCCTCTCATTTTGATTGAGCTATTTTATTGAACTTATACCGCATAGAACTTCAGTATACGGTAAATTTATTTACCACACAACTGAGAGCAACAGGATCAAAAAGATCATCAATAAGTATTGGTCCCTAATATCTGATGATATTGGGTATCCGACCCTGCCCCTACATGCATTCAAAAGAGGGTAGAATATCAGGGACCATGTTGTTCGTTCATTTCTCCCATCCACAGAACCGACAACTGTTCTATCATTGTGGAATTTTCCACCGGTCATGGGGCATCATAGATGCACTAAATGCAAAGCCTGTGACAACACCATTCAGACCAAGGTGTTTGAGTACAAGGACCACAAGATCCCCCTTAAATCATTCACTAACTGTAATACTCAAAATGTAATTTATGCCATCATATGTGAATGTAACCTTATTTACATTGGCCAAACTCAGCAAAAGGCTAAAGTCAGGATCTTACAACACACCAGTAGACTCCGTTGTGAGGTAGCGGGAGCCCCCCTAGTTGAACATTTCAAAACTAAACAACATACACCAGAGAGCCTAAGGTGGGTTATCCTTGAAAAAATCACGTTGGGCTCTAGGGGTGGCAGTATCTCAAATGTTTTGAATACCCGTGAAGCTAAATGGATGTTTCTATTTGACTCAGTAAAGACGGGGCTTAACGAAACTGAAAGTACCTTTGCCCAAATGGCCAACCTATGATTATGAATGCTGTCTGTTACTCTGCCTTAATAATAATTCTTTCTGAAAGTGTAATTTCTCTGTAGTAATGGCCTTTACCATCATGTCCGATAGGTACTCCGTAATAACAATTCTGGTAAGATGAATGTACTGATTATGGTATATGGCCACTGCACAATATATATATATTTTTTAAATTTTCTGAATGTGTAATTTTTCCAGCAGAGGCGGCCTTTACCATCATGCTCGATAGGTACGCCGCAATAATACCATGATATGACGAATGTATACATCATAAGGCCATTACAAAATATATGTTGATTATAACTCTGACTGCTGGTTACTGTATATCTTGAATATACCATAATGTGAGCCTATAGGTTCTTGCTCACCTTGAATTCATTATATGCTGTTGAAACCTCTTTTGTGATTGTTATAGAATCTATTTTGATATAACCGATATCACCTCATAAGATGTTTAAATATCCTTTTCTTTAAGCTCCATTTTGGAGCTGGTAACTACATAGATCTATTGACCCGTTTCTCAGTCCTTTTTTGATGACCATGATAGACCCTGGTCACATGATCGGAAGTCTATAGCCAGTAATTCTCACGGCCGGCTCTGTTGTTAGACCAGCTATGAGCGGCAACTAGCAGAAACCTTCTTTTTCCGCATCGGACTTTGAATCACACGGTACGTGTTCTTCTTCTTTTTTCTTTCCAACACGCGAAGCCCATAGCAGCTGACGCGCGTTTATTTAACGAGGCCATACCGCTCCATTAAACTGAGGCGTCTATACTGACAAGGCAACATTGATTTGTTGTCCCCAGATCACGTCCCTCTTGAACTCAACAGGACTCCGGCGATCAAACATTCTATCGGCGTTTGGGATATCTGTACCACGCCCATGACCGACCCCCACTGCCTTCAATAGTTACGATTTGGCTAGGTATGTTATTGCTAACCCTGTGGGAATAGTCTGCTACCTTTATGTTCAGTATTAGTTATAGATTGTTTTACTACTCTTTTAGATTTTTCCACAGCATATACTCCTGTGAAGCATCTCTTCAAACTCCACCGTTCCTTTTTGGCAACAGCCCTTGCCAAGGGCAGGTATGTTTATCGACATGTCTGCTGGCAGTGTAATCGTGCTGGTATTTCTATTTAGATAAGCGTATATGTTTGTATTATTACTCTCATAGATTGCTGCCACCTTGAAGCTAGGATGTTTGTTTCCAAGTTTTGATCCAGTGCTGTCCCCTACGTACTGATACTACTAATTTTGCAGCTGAGATCTACTCTGCCTCCGGCAGGTATGTTGTTTTACAAGTAACATCCTCTAGCCTGACGGGCCTGATAGTGTAGGCAGTAATACATTACGCTGTTGTTTTTCAGAAACCCACATAGTACTTCGTGATCCACAATTTAACAGCTCTTCCTGTGAGTGAGCTTTTTGAAAGGTATTCCTATTCTTAAGGCTATTTGATGCTGAATTTGCTTTATATTGATAATGTTGGTATCTTTAGGATGCCTGTATATTTACCACACACTTGAATACTTCTTACCCTGTGCTAAAATATGCATTTACTACCTATTATCATCTGACGTAGTCCTTTGGACTAAACAATTAACTTTGCCTCTGAGGCCGGCTCCATCATTTCACCTCTAGAGTGATTACTTGCTCCACCAAGGATGTATCCCCCTCATTCTAATTATGATCATGTTCCCGTCTCGACCTTTTAAAAATTTTTGGGATCCTTGGTGACCCATGTATTAATTAATTCTCAATTTTTACGCAGATCGATTGCCCCATTCCCCACCACTTCTGTCCTGATGAAGACCCTCTAGCAAGGCTTACACCACGCCTGCATTTCACCTGGGTCGAAACGTCGACACTTTTTCCTGTGGTCAGCCTCTGTCATCATTCATCATTTTTGACTTCTTCTGAGGCATGATTGTCAAAAATTATTGATTAATTTATCATTCCATTGTGTTTTTTCATCACTTTTTGTTATATTGTGGTCTTTATGACGTTTTGTTTAGTTCTCATCTTTCACTATCCCAACACTACCCTTCCCTATTTCATTCTTAGGGGCACTATATGTGATTTAACCTGTACCAATTTTTATGAAAGATTCTTATATAAAACACGTTGTGATTAAAAACAATGTTGTTATAATTACCTGTGTATGTATTAACTTCTGCTACGACTCTGTTTATCGCTTGTTTGTCTGGGACCACTTTGTTCAGGATTGATAAGGCCTGCCATAGGAGTGACTGATAGGAATACATGTGTCCATTTTAGGGTTAGATATAGGAATACTATATCTAAAGCAAAGGGTGATTACACCACCTTGCCCCAGCTATCGTGCAGCCAGTTGTGTCAGATTTGGATGGCCAGCCAGGGGTGGCATAATACATGCTGCAGCCCCTGGTAGGCCCTGGGTACACCTATGCCCTGGGTACCTAAGGTACACTGTACAGGGACTGATAAGGTGACTCAGTATCCAATTAGATATGTACCTAAGGTACATGGAATCCATTTTACAGAGAGAGCAGTAGGCCTGGGGCCCTGAATAGCAGGGTCCCAGGTCAACTAAGTCAAGAAACCAGCAAAACACCAGGCAAAAAGTTGGGGGTAACCATAATCAGATATCCACCCTCCTACATAACCCCCCCCCCCCCCAAACGAAAGGAGATAAGGCTATCCTTGACCAGGTAAGCCTATATTGCCTGAGTGGCCATATGAGGTGGTACATGCACTGGCATGGTTACCCCCTATCTCATGGTCCACTAAGCAATCCCTAACCCTAAGGGTGTCTGAGGGTCTCCACCATAGGGAATCTCTACCTGTGGTGTGTTTTGGCAAAGTAAAAGGCTGGTGCTGGGATGGAGTACTGAAATGAGACTCCACTAATGTTGGGCTCAACTTCCTCCGATCACCATCCACCATATGTGCCTTTCTTTCCAGGACTGAGTTGCTGTGAGCTCTCAGGGTCAACCTCTGGCTACCTAAAGCTGGAGGCTGAGTCCCTCTGTTTGGCTTACTGGAGGGACAGGTCAGGTTTGGGGTTTTTAGGCCCCAGGTTTGGCTGTGCCCAACAGTGTCCATCTGTGGGAGGTCCCTAACTAAGTTTAAGGGGGATCCCTCAGGAGTCTGTTTTATTTTCACTTGGCTAGGTCTGCTAGCTTCAGTGACCCTAATCTGTTGATTGGGGAGTTATTTTGGACAGGGGGCCCTTTGGGGTCCACCACTGGCCTCCCTGACCTCTACAGCCCTGGGCTGACTGAGGCAGGGTAGAGAGGGGCAGGTTACCTGCTCCAAACTGGGTCCCACCTTGGAAGGGTCCACTGACATCAGAGGCTCTGCCAGGCTAGGCCTGACTACCTCGGGGGCAGTTTCTTCACAAGGGGTCAGATCAGTTCCCTGAGGAGACTGATCCTTTCCTAAAGTCTGGTGGGAGGGAGATTTCTCTTCCTCCTCAATGCTCTCTGTCTGAGTGGAGTGATCCATAGTTTCAGGCTTCACAACACTATTATCTGTCTGAGTTTGAGCTGTGGCCATCACAACTCCACCAACCTTTTCAGGAAGGGACTCAGTTTGGGTATGGGCTGTGACCATCACAGCCTTGCCAACCTGTTCAGGGAAGGAATCTGTCTGAGATTGGGCTGTGACTGGCACAGCCCTCCTGACCTGTTCAGGGAGGACATCTTGGACTGGGGCTGTGGCCATCACTGCCCCACTAACCTTACCATGGAGGTTTACCATTTTAAAATGGGTTTCTTGCTCTACCTCAGCCCAGGCTGAGATCTCTAAATCATTCCCCAGTAGGCAATCTACAGGCAAGTTTGGTGACACTGCCACTCTCTTGTGGCCAGTGACACCCCCCCCCAGCTGAGATTGACCACTGCTATGGGATGATCTCTCTGCACTCCATCAATGTTGGTTACCTGGTATGTGGCTCCAGGTATAAGTTGCCTTGAGGGGACTAGGCTCTTAGTCACCATGGTGATGTTAGCCCCTGTATCTCTATAGGCTTCAACTTTTGAGCCATTGATGAGGGGTTCCTGTCTGTACTTGCCCAAAGTGTTGGGACAGGCTGTGAAGTTGGCAAACCCCATGCCAGTCTCACAGACAAGAGTATCTAAGTCAGGGGACCTGGTTAAGCCAGTGTCCCCAGGAACTTCCAAAGAAAATGCACCCGATTCTTGGGGGCACTCCCACCACCTGGGGGATTACTACTAGTAGTAACAGGAGGCTGGGACGTTTTATTTGGGGGTATGTTCTCCTTATTGTTGTTGGCCTTTGGGCAACTGCTGTCAGTTTTGTAATGGCCTACCTGTTTGCAGGTATGACAATAAGGTTTCTTTTGGGAATTGGAAGGATTTTGGGACCCACCCTTTTCAGGAGATTTTTGGGACCCTGTGGTTTGATCAGAAGATTTATTCCCACCCTTCTCTTGAGGCTTGGTTGATTCCTTCTTTTGGTCACCACCCTGGTTCTTAGGCCTAATCCTGGTTCTGACCCATTTGTCTGCCCTCTTACCCAATTCCTGTGGAGAGGTCAGATCAGAGTCTACCAGGTGCTGGTGTAATAACTGGTTCTGACAATTATTTAAGACTTGCTCTCTCATAATAAGATTATACAATCCTGTGAAGTCAGTAATTTTACTACCCAATAGCCAGCCTTCTAGAGCCTTAGTGGCACAATCAACAAAGTCCGCCCAATCCTGAGACTGAGTTTTCTGGGTGTCTCTGAAAAGCAACCTGTACTGCTCAGTTGTTAAGCCAAACCCATCAACTAGTGTATTCTTCAGGACTTGGTAATTGTTAGCATCCTCAGCTCTAGTAGTGAGGAGCTTATCTCTACCTTTGCCTTCAAAGGAGAGCCACAAAATAGCTGCCCACTGACTCTGGGGAATGCACTGGACAGTGCAGGCCCTCTCCAAAGCAGTCATCCATTTGTGGATGTCATCCCCTTGTTTAACCACATGGCTGCTGCTGGGATTTTTGCGCTGTGCTGCAAATTACTATTTTGCTGGCACCATGACGAGCTCAGCTCGTCATCAGCACACGACACCCGTGGGTGATGACGAGCTGAGCTCGTCATCAGCAGCGAAAGGGTTAAAGGGGGGCACTATCTTACTCAGGTGTCTAGTGTCTAAACTCCTGTCTTTTTCTCTTGGGAGAATGCTGCCACCAGTGGGGTCTGCCCCACTCAATTTCTGCTCTCTAGCAAAGGCAAGTCTCTCTTTGGCCAGGGCAAGTTCTTCCCTTTCAATCCTCAGATTGACTTCCCTCATCTTAGCTTCATGCTCTCTCCTCTGAGGGGATGTCATCCCTCTGTGAGAAGAGGCCTGAGAGCCATTGGTATGAATGGATCTGTTAGAGCCTCTAGAGAGAGACCTAACTCGTCCATTACCAATGTTAAGCCTGCCTGAGAGTGGGCCTGGGGGTCCCCCAAGTCCATTTTCATGCCTGCTTAAGTTGGTCCTGGTGAGTCTACTGACTTCTACCTGACCTTTGTCTGCCTCATCCCCTGACAACTCCTGTTCCTCTTCCTCCTCATCACTTCCTGTGCCATTGAGGTTGAGGTCAGGGTCCCCAAGGGTTCCCTCTAAGGGGGGCATATTCCCATCTGGATTAGAACGGCCTGTGTTAGAAGCCCTCCTTGCATCATAAGTCTCTAAGAGACCTACCAGAAAAGGGATGGTAGGGTTAGAACCCTGTTTTAGCTTCCTGGAGGTACACACTTGTCTCATCTCCTGGAAGCTAAGAGCTGCATATCTTGATATGACCTGTGGAGGGTCAACTGACATAAGGGGAGCTTCTGCGTTCTCTCCTTTGTCAGACATGCTTTTCTAGTGAGGTGTAAGTGGTGCACTTACGTACACTATTTGTTTGCCTACTGATCCCTTGCTAAGAGTTGTAGTCAGGGTGTGCTAAGCCCTGTTGAACTACAACAGCTGGTTCAGTAGAACTCAGAGTATTCTAAGCTAAGTTATATGTACCTTGGTACTTATGTGATCTTTCAAATGATATTCTTAGGATACGTGTGGTAAAACAACAGCAAGCTCAAATCCCAACCGCTGCTCACCAATGTGAGAAGTTGGCCTGATATGTAGTGCTCACTATTCTAGTGATCACTGTGTATCATTCCAAACAACCCTTATTGATGATTGGTTGTAAGTCAACCTTATAGACCAGCTATCCTAGTAGCATTGACAAGAGCAGTCTTTAGGCTAAACTCTAGAGGGCGTGTTAAGCCAGCTGTTATACCATCACATATACCCCTTGAACACCAAGTGAAAGGACACCACACAAGTTATGAAAATAAAAGGATATTTATTTATAACAAGTCTACCCTGATCTCTTTATGAGTCAGGGAGCTTAGCACACAACAAAACTCTTAAGAAAATACTTTAAGTCGCACAATGTACACAAATGCCCGAGGGGCACGAAAAACCATATACACTAAAAGTGGAATGCGAAATACTAGCAGGTAAGTAACAAGATCCAGAGGCTTCAGGATCGCTAGGACTACACTACTGAACCTTCAGGTTAGGAGCAGGAGGCCTAGGGTGATCGGGTGCAGAGTGTGAACTCTCACGCGGGATGCGAGACAAAGTCTATGGATACTAGTATTCACAAAGTTACTGTTATCGGACGAATCCGACTAGATAGACTGAAAACGACAAAGGATCTGGACACTTAGATAGTGAACCTAATTTGGAGCACCGAAATGCTCAGGTTACCTAGCCCAGTGGCTGCGGCTGCATAGGGTTCAAAAGACGTCGGGAATCCTCGTTGAAGTCTATGGAGCCTGAAAGAAGAAGTTGCTGGAAGGCGACCAGTGAAGATGTCCGGAGTGATCCAAGCCTGGATCAAAGAAGGAGACGACCTAAAAAGCAGAGGGGACTCAGTTCTTAATCACTAGCCAGTGATTAGGTGGGCACCAGGATGGCACCGGATGAAGTCACCTCGACCAGGTGAGTGGGCGACGCTGGACTCTGCTGTCCCTCGGACCAGGAGGCGTTATCGGCGACCAGGCTGGAGGCGTGAGCTGTCCCACGAAGGTGTCTGCTGTCGGCGATGCTGGACCCAGGATTGGGGCAACAAACCTTGGCAAAGTCAAGCCCACGCGGTAGAGTCAAGATGGCGTCTGGAGTGGACCAGGAGGGCCCGGGGTGCTCCTCTTTTGGAAGGGAGCAAGGGCCAGTCTGGAGCAACCAGACCAGCGGTGTAATCGTCGTGGTTCGTCGTCAGGAGGGCCACTAGCCAACAGGCAAGTGACCGGACAACGCGGTGAGCAGCAAAGAGCAGAAGGGCCCCACGCACATCTCGTGGATGCTGGGGGGCTGGACTTCGGTGCTGGAGCTGCTCAGGGTTAGGGCTTCTCAAACCCCAAAGCACTCACTCGAGGATCCCTCGGCGGTCGTGCTGGTTATGCGTTGTGCAGTTTTGAAGATGGCCGGTCCCTTCAGGTCTCGTCACACCCACGAATCTCAGCTGGGCTGATGATGCAGGTAGAGGTCAGAGATGCCAGGGAATCCGGGTCTCATCGAGCTGGGCAGTCTTGATCCGGAGGATGGACTTACAGCAAACCGCGATGCTTAGGTGGTGCCCGCTGATGCAGGGTGGCTACTCCTTAGCCACAAGGGAGAGTCTTCAGAAGTAGTCAAGAGTCCTTTCGTGGAAAGTAGTCAAGATTCAGAATTATCTAATTTGGGAAGGGGGCCTGTTCCTACCTTTATTCTAAAAAAAAAGGGGCAGGCACGCGACTAGGTCCTGCCCATGGGTGGGACCAGGAGGGGGGTGGTTACACCCCTCTCCCTTGTCCGGACTTTCCCCATCTCAGGGGCTGGTGTGCCCCTGGAACTGGTTCAAGCCAGCATATGCACAGTGAGCACCGGGGTACCACTTGCAGTCACCTTCCTCTTAGCCCTTCCTACCTGGGATACACAAAACCCTGTCTGGGATGGTGCTACCACCGCCCCTGACAGGAAACCCTTTGTCCAAACTCTCCTCGCTGGAAGGACTCCCAGCAGCAGGAGGTCAGACTTGTGTCTGTGGTGGCAGCATCCATTTTGTGATGCTGAGGCTCGAGTTAACTTCAACCGGGGTTCACAGTTACATACATGTCGTGTCCCTCTAGAAGGGTGGAATGCTAACCCCGTCGCCAGAATTGGCGAGGGGTTAGTATTCCAATTCGTATGACACCTTACTCGACATGTTTTGATAAAGCGATACCAAAGTTGGCAAATAACTGCGAGGATTATAATGCACTTAAGAGTATATGGTACGCGTTATCATGGAACAGCTATTAGGACTTGTTTCCGCAAGCTGCAGACGGGCTCAGTTCATGCCAGAGCACCATCTCACATAATTCCAAGCACTCTGCCTTCAGGATTGATAAGGCCTGCCATAGGAGTGACTGATAGGAATACATGTGTCCATTTTAGGGTTAGATATAGGAATACTATATCTAAAGCAAAGGGTGATTACACCACCTTGCCCCAGCTGTCGTGCAGCCAGTTGTGTCAGATTTGGATGGCCAGCCAGGGGTGGCATAATACATGCTGCAGCCCCTGGTAGGCCCTGGGTACACCTATGCCCTGGGTACCTAAGGTACACTGTACAGGGACTGATCAGTATCCAATTAGATATGTACCTAAGGTACATGGAATCCATTTTACAGAGAGAGCAGTAGGCCTGAGGCCCTGACTAGCAGGGTCCCAGGTCAACTAAGTCAAGAAACCAGCAAAACACCAGGCAAAAAGTTGGGGGTAACCATAGTCAGATATCCACCCTCCTACACTGTTGAGACTGGCACTCCAGTGCCAGAGGGTCCTCAGACCGCTCCCAATCCTCCTCGTCACCCGTTACCTGTAAAACAGGATCAGTAGACGGGGCCTCCTCATGGAAATAAAAATCTCCAAAGGCTGTCGGAAGCGGCGCCAGTGTCGGACCGTAGGGAACATTGGGGACGGCGTCCACAGTGGGCGCCGGGGGCGACACCCATGGGGCCTGCGCCGGCGAGGTCGTGAGGTCGACCGGCGATGACCCGGATCCGGAAGCAGATCCAGTGAGGTCCTGCGGCGCCGGGACCGAAGTCGCCGGCGGCATCGGGGCCCAAGCAACCGATGGCGTCGGGCCAGAGCACCCGACCCGCTAGGGCCTCCAGTCAGGACAGTTGGGCCCGAAGGCGCCACGGAACCCGACTGAGGAGGGAGGGACCTCATGGCCATGAGGTACCGCACGATCTCCTCCGGCGTCCCGCCGTGCCCAGGGACCCGAATGTGTGGGGCAGGCGGGGACGCTTGCGACTCCCGCAGAGCCGCGTGGGCGGTGTTGCCCGAGCCCCCAGCCGCATCGTGCGAGCATCGGGGTGGGTCGGAGGAACGATGACGTCTCTCCGACCTCTCATGCCTCTTACCTGAGGACTTTGAGCCTGACGACCGGTGTCCACTCCCGGAGCTGCGATAACTCCGACCTCGCGACCTGTCCCTCGACCTCCCGTGGGACCGGGACCAGGACCTGGAGTGGCGCGGGGCCGACTGGCGTAGCTCGAGCCGCTTGCGGGACTGCTCCCGCCTAGCCTTCGACGTCAGGGCCCGGCAGTCGGAGCAGGTGCGGTCATCGTGATCGAGGCCTAAGCACTTCAGGCACCAGCGATGGGGGTCCGTGACTGACATCAGTCGGTCGCACTTCGAGCAGGGTTTGAACCCGGGCATCCCAACCGGCACCGATAGAGTCGAAGACTCGAAGAAAAAGAATGATCAAAAGATCAGAAAGTTCAGTCAAAAAATGACTGGGGGTAGAGCTTCTCCGGATCTGCACTAGCTGGCGCGGAAAAAAGAAGAACGGACATCAGCGCGCATGGGCGCCGTCTAAGTACTCCGACGACGTCATTCCTGCGCTAACGACGCTGACGACGGACGAGGAGCCGCAGACTACTCCTACCGACGCGCAGGGGTATTGCTACTCAAAAATTTCCGGATCCAGTCTGACGCCTGGGGATATTCTAAGGTAAGGAATCTATCACTAACGTGTCTCTTTCAGATAGTAGTTGTCACAACAGTTTGCTCCCTGTAAGTTTAGGGGGACTACAGTGGCACTGTGAACTAGCTGGTCCAATGGACAACATATCCTGCAGGGGCACATGGAATCAGTGTGGCAACATCCTAAGTTTATGTTGTCTGTAAATGCGCAGTTCCTACATATTAGTGGAAACTACACAACAGTTTGTCTACAAAGTATATCATATTTGTAGGGGCAGCTATGCGTTTAGCAAAGTGGCAGAGCCTTGTTCCTCATTTAATGGGGGGGGGGGGGGTTTCTGTTAGGGTACACACAGTCCAGCTCGTTGAAGGAGGCAGGTCTTCCAGTACGCCCTATTGGTGTCACCCCAGTGCTGGCAGGCTAACAGGTACTTCCAGATCTCGAAGTTTGGGAGGGGCTGGCTGAGGGGGTTGTAGGGATAGTAGATTTGTTAGTTTATTTCTTTGGACATATCTTACCATCGCCACAGCGGTCTGATAATACACCTGCGAGGAGCCTTTTCCCTCCTCATATGGTGTCATGCGGATTCCATGGCAGGAGAAACACAACACGGGGTAAAGCCCAGATATCTACAGTTCGTTACCTGCCACGAAAAAATGGGTTACCAGACAAAATCAAGGAGGGCAGTCCTCCCAATGGCCCGCAGATTAGGTCCTGACATCCTACTCCTGCAAGAGACACACCTCATGGGCAATAACTGTCCCTTCTTGGCAGGTATGGGGTTTGCCAAAGTGTACTACTCAGGGCTCCAGAGGGGTTGCCATCCTATTAATTAGCCACATTCCATTTCACCACCTTTAGACTTGGCATGATAGGCTGGGATAGGCCACTCTGTGCTCAACGTCTATGCTCTCCCACCTTTCTCGGAGGCATTGCTACGCACCGTTGCAGCCATCCTCGTGGAATTCCAGGAGGGGCCATGGGCTCTTGGAGGCCACCTGAGCCGGGTGGCCGACCTGGGGCTCGACCACTCAAAGATAACCACTGGGCCTCACACACATACCACTACTCTGTCTCGCTTTGTAACAAGACTGGGGTTGTTGGACGCATGGTGAATTCCGCACCCCAGGGAGGCGAGATACATTTTATTCATGGGCACACAGCTCCTTTTCACAACAGGATTACTTTCTGCTTCCGTGGGAATGCAGTCATATGGTCCAAGAGGTGCAAATATTAGCTTGCCGTATTGTCAGACCATGCGGCAGAGGAGTTGCACGTGCTCACCTCCCGGATGGTGACTGAGCCTTTGGACCCTGGTCAGTGGAGAGTTCAAGGCAGCCCTCCAATCTGCCATTTAAGAAAACCTGAAGTCATAAGGTTGGCAAGGTTGCATCCCTCAGGATCCTTAGAGAAGTGTAGAAAGACACATCTTGGGAGTTATGAATAGTTATTGCGCAGAGACAAAAGACAGAGGGGGTGGTAGAGGGCCTGGATACCCGTGTTTTAAACTTGAAATCTCGCCACCCGACGACGTCAAACCCGGAGATTCTCTGGGATTAGATCCATGCCAGTACAGTTCTACGTAATACTCAGCTGGGGAGGCTCAGGTGGCGTTGATGGCGACCCAAAGCAGGCTCTACCAATGGGGTGACAAATCAAGCAAAACCTTAAATCGGTTGTAATCTGCTTCTTACTCCCCACCACCTATTCCATTTATCACTGACACCTACAGGAACAGGGTGGATGGAGACCGGCCCATAGCAATGGAGTTTGCTTCTTACTACGAGACACTACATTTTAGTTGCGAGACAGAGAACCCCACATAATTGACATTCGTACATGACATCCCCATTGGGTCGCTTTCAAATGAGAGAAATTACTGGTAGTCGAGCTGGGGAGGGGGAGGGATCTGGCCCATCTCTGTCCAGGGAGGGTACCGGGGCAAAACAGTTGCCCGGCAAAGTTTCATTAAATCACTTGGGCCCTCATAGAGCCATCTTTGCTAGCTGTCTTCTAGGAGGCCAAGAGTGGCAAGGTACTCCCTCCTGCATTCCACACAGTGGATATTATTATTATCCCAATACCCCAATAACCGCCAGAACCATATGAATCATATATACCGATTTCCCTCCTTCCCATAGAAGTCAAAGCGTGGACCAAGGCGTTAGCAAACAGACTAGTTAAGGTAATAAACACCCTAATCCACCCGTGTTGATCTGGTTTTATGCCAGGTAGAGCCACAATGTTTGAAAATAACAGGGGTCCTAAACTTTTTTAATACAATAAGAAGTGATAAACATAGACTTGAATAAGGACTATGTTGCTTTTTTTGTCCAATGTCCAGCCGGACAGAGGAGTATTTATTGCCAGGATTAAATAACGATTAACAAATAACGTGGGACACGACAAGAATCAAACAACTGGGCACAAGCCTGTACCAAGTAACAAGAAGACAGTACAGGGGAAACAATAATTAACAGGCAAACCGAGTGGAGAGAAAGGTGGCTTACAATACAATGCAATCTTGTGTAAGCTCAAACCAACAACTACTGCAACACCAAATACATAATTCACAAGTGCAGTATTGTTTAAACAGTCGACGTGACGTTTCGATCCCTATCTCCAATTAATGACTGGGATCATCTTCAGTGGTTAAGGGGCGAAAAAGACTGTGAAATGGTTTCGTCTCAGACACGGACCTTATAAGTTCAAAAACCATGACAGTTCGAAAGTGCCCGGTTCAAACTTGGATATATTGCGACGTGCCCCGCGTGGTTAAGGGGCGAAAAAGACTGTGAAATGGTTTCGTCTCAGACACGGACCTTATAAGTTCAAAAACCATGACAGTTTGAAAGTGCACGGTTCCGCGCACTTTCGAACTGTCATGGTTTTTGAACTTATAAGGTCCGTGTCTGAGACGAAACCATTTCACGGTCTTTTTCGCCCCTTAACCACGAGGGGCACGTCACAATATATCCAAGTTTGCTGCCGAATCCCACAAACTATCTCACAGTTGGTTGAGATATGAGCACAACAACCTCTGTGCCCCACGATCATCACCACCCTTGCGTTGCATCTGAATCACTTCACCACCGGTCGAAATATGAGCACAATAACCACTGTGCCCTTACGAGTAATTACCACTTCTGCGTGGCAATTGATTCACACGCAACACACCCTGCCCACTAGTTCACCGCGCCGTACTTGGATATGACTTCCCACTTTAGCACATGGTCACGGACTGTCACCGTTTAATGCAGTATCTCTGACATGCCTATTTTTAAATGTAAATAATGCTGACTTGAGATAAAATTGTTTTTCTCCCCCTTTCTTTCTCCTGTTTATTTTCACAGGCCTCTCAAATCACTCAGGCAAAAGTATTAATGTTAGTCCTGAAGATGATCCCAGTCATTAATTGGAGATAGGGATCGAAACGTCACGTCGACGGTTTAAACAATACTGCACTTGTGAATTATGTATTTGGTGTTGCAGTAGTTGTTGGTTTGAGCTTACACAAGATTGCATTGTATTGTAAGCCACCTTTCTCTCCACTCTGTTTGCCTGCTAATTATTTTTTCCCCTGTACTGTCTTCTTGATACTTGGTACAGGCTTGTGCCCAGTTGTTTGATTCTTGTCGTGTCCTACGTTATTTGTTAATCGTTATTTAATCCTGGCAATAAATACTCCTCTGTCCGGCTGGACATTGGACAAAAAATGCAACATAGTCCTTATTCAAGTCTATGTTTATCACTACTTATTGTATTCAAAAAGTTTAGGAACCCTGTTCTTTTCAAACATTAAATTACCCGAGGTCCTCAACTACCTACATGGGTCCCCTTGTTCCTGATACTGAGGTAGAGCCACAAGACACAACATAAGGAGAGTCTATAATGCAATCGCACGGTCTTCTCATCTCCACTGTGATGGGGCACTGTTGGAAGTGGATTTTGCAAGGCTTTTGATGCTGTGGGTTGGCCGTTTCTGTTATCTCTCCTAACGAAAATGATATTTGGGCCCAAATAAATCGGCTATATTTCCCTCCACCAAACCAATCTTCTGGTGGGTGGGGCCACCTCTTACTTGTTTCAAATAGAGCGCAGCACTCACCAGGGATGCCCCTATTGCCTCTTCTCTTTGCTTGGTGATTGAGCCCTTGGCAGAATGGACCAGAGTGGATGCGCAGTTGCGGGGATTCAAATGGGGCTCGGGGAGGAGGAAGGTATCACGCTGTATGTGGATGATGTGCTTCTGTTCATCACCAACCTTGACTCATCAAGTCCACCTGCACTTCAGATCTTGCAGATCTTGGAGAATTTTCCGGACTGTGGATCAATCTTATTAGGTCCTCAGTCTACATGGTGGGTATTGACGCTCCGGAACTGTTGTGGGCGACAGGATCAAGGATCTCACATGAGGGGTTCCAATATCTGGGGTTGTATTTTACTAGAGATAAGGCCAAGGTGAGGGAGTGCAATATTCAGCCCCAACTGATAGACTGGCTTCGCACTTCAAGTTCTTTGTTTCCCTACCCCTCTTTCTACTGAAGAAGTCAACCATTTTTAAAATGGTGGCACAGCTCCAAAACTTCCCATTCCCCATCTCAGCATCTCGTTTCAAGCGTATAGACTCACTTCTCGGGGGTTCTAGGTGGAAAAAGGTCTGCCCTTATCGTATTGTCAAAATGGACCTATGATCGTGGTATAGCCACATTGGACATCCGTTTTTATTACAGAGCAGGACAGCGGGCAGTTCTGAATGACCAGTGGTTTGGAGGATTCCACAATCCTGCAAATGTGTCAGAGTTGTGTGCTGGGTGTGACTCCCCTCCAACACTTACTATACAGAGGTGTTAAGCCTCTGGGGCTCCCCTGGCCACTCAAGTGGTCCTCAGGGTTTGTAATCAATATCAGCCATGGGATGGAAGGGTAGGCTTACATTGGAGACTCACCTGTGGGTGGGCACTGCTATGCGAGAGACAGCGTTGTTGAAGGGTTTTCACTGATGGGACGTCCCAGTCCAGATGCAGCATGACAAGCTAATTAGCAGATGCAGGAATATTTAGGCTGGGAGATGTGCTTCTTAACAATTCCCTTATGTCCTTCAATGAACTCCGAGAAGAGTTCACCCTTAACCACGCTCAGTTCATTAAGGTTTTACAACTTCAGCATGCTCTCACACCCTACCTCTCCTACTCTGTTTTGATACCAGAATTCAATTCCTTCGAAGGTAAGATCTTATTAACTAACATCTCTGAACACATTTCCAACATTTCAAAATTCCTAGTGGCTAATGCCCCTGATTCCTTTGGAGCCCTCTGAGAGACCTGGTCGCAAGATATAGGTACCATGCAAGATGATGATTGGGGAAAGGAACTTGCTTCACCAAGGGGTCGGCCATTGCATCCCAATATCGGCTAATTCAGATATGATATCTCCACAGGGTGTATTTCACTAGGGAGTACTTGTGGAAGAAAGAACTGATTGCGTCTACACAATGACTGCGCTGCTTATGCTGTCATACACACAGTATGGGGATGTGAAATGGTGAACCCCTTTTGGGTGGGAGTATTTCGTTGTCTGGAGCCGGTCCTTGCATTGACCTTCCTGTGGACTCCGCAAATGTGCCTTTTTGCACATCACAGATGATATTGATGGTAACCGATTTAGGCGTGCCCTGCTGTGGGTGGGTCTTGGTATTGCCAAAAGGGATATAGCCAGGGCCTGGAAAAATCACAAGGCGCCTTCCCTGAAGGACTGGAAGGAAGGCCTAGATAATAGCATGTGGCTGGAATGCCCAATATACATTGCCAGAGGGTGCCCGAAGAAGTATTACCGTATTTGGGAAGATTGTGCTGCATAGCTAGGGATACACTTGGCGCCTTTCCCTATACCACAATTGTCACTGGAGGCTGATATCCATGCATTTGATACATGATCTGGGGTGGTGTTGGGGGAGGGAGAGGTGATGTACATTAGGTAGGTGGTAAGATGAATGTCATAGACAGGCCCAGGCAGACAGCAGGTAGATGAAGGTGCTGTTTTCTCTTTCCTTTTGTTTGTGTTTTGTTACAGTTGTGTACTTTGGAACATTATTGGGGCACTGTAATATTGTTTGAGGGTCCACAGACCCGAATGCATATTGGCCCATGTGCAGACAGAGTCTGTTTTTTCCACTGATACCTAGATTACCCAAAGTCCATTCTTAAACTTAAGACTTAAAATCGGACTGTACCTTTAAAGATGATTTTAAATTACAATTCTTCAGACAACAAACATGACATTTCTACCTGTTTCTAAACAAAATGTATCCTTACTAAATTTAATAAGGAAAGCCAATGATATCCAATGGGAGAGGTAGGCCTTGTAGCAGTGAAAAACTAATTTGGGATATATTTACACTACGAGAACATGTAAGAGTACATGTCCAGCTTTTTCAATACAATGCACGCTGCCCTCAGGGCTGTTTAGGGCCTACCCTAGTGGTGACTTATATGCATTAAAAAGAGAGTTTTAGGCTTTACACTAGATGTATTTTGTCAAGTCGAACTGACAGTTTAAAACTACACATGGGCTGCAATGGCAAGCCTGAAACATATTTTAAGGGGCTACTTAAGTGGGTCGCACAATAAATGCTGCAGGTACACTAGCAGTATTTAATTTACCAGCCCTTAGTGTATGTTATACCACGTTACTTGGGATATTGTTACCATGTTTAGGGGAGTGAGCAGAAGCACTTTAGCACTGGTTAGCAGTGGTAAAGTGCTCAGAGTCATAATCCAAACAAAAGGAAATTGAGATGACAGGACGGGTGAAGGCAAAAAGTATGGCAGTGACCCTCCAGAGAGGGCCGAGTCCAATAAAATGGAATAACTGTTCTTGAAAATGTGGAGTACCCACTGGTCAAACGTGATACTCTTTCAGCCGTAGAGGTGAAAGGTGATATAACCCCCACCACGCGACCATTCGCCACCAAGGAAAATTTAGAACAGTTTTGCAGCGGCTGCGAGGAGGGACAGGGGTTTAGGCAGCTTGTTGCCCTTGCTGGACGGGATGCTGACTGTCAGATCCCCAGGCTCTGCCTCGAAAGGCTTAGGAGGCCAGTTATGGCAAGGTGTGATGCTGTTGGATTCTCTTTCCAAAGCCGCAAAAGGTGAAAATCAGCTAGGAAAATCACTGTGCGGGCGGGTCCAACCCAAGGGAGAAAGCTGTTGCTTTACCTTCTTTAAAGCGCTCCAGGGCTGAGTAAGTAATTTCAAAATAGACATGTGCCATTGAATGGTGTGTCCATAAGGGACTTTGGGACGTTGTTCAAAAAAGCAAATCCAAGCATGGTGCCGAAGCACCACAGCAGTATATATCACTCAACCCAGACAGTTGGTGGTATTCAGACCAAAGTGGACTGCATAGTTTGGTGCATTCTCTCCATCTTGGATAAAGTTTTATAGATTGGGCCGAATGGGACGGCTGGCAAAATGTCTGCCACCATTTTCCATAATGCATGCAAATATCTCTCCAGGAGGCAGGTGGTGTTTACTGATCTGAGTGTGAGGCTGGCTGAGGAGAATATTCCTTTAATGAATACCTCCATGCATTTTGACTCTAGGTCTAATGGGGTGGTCGGACTTGTTGAGGTCTGCACCACTAGGCTCTCCAGAGCAGGTTGCTGAAGGATTAAGGCAGGGTCCCCTGAAGCAGGCCTGTGTCACCTTGCAATCTGCCTGTTGATAGGGGGTGGCAAGATATGCCCAGGTGCCCAGCAGTGTGTCAGTGAGGGCTTCTATGAATGATATAAGAGGATCCTGTGATGTCTGTCCAGGATGAAGGACCTCCATGAGGACATTAGTTTTGACTTCAGTAGTGGGTAATGTAAGGTCCAAGAACTCTGTTGCTCTCCTTGTGTTGGTGAGAAAGACGCAGATTCCTCTGTAGCTGGTGCACAGGTAGGTGAATGTAGGCTCGTGTAAGGGAAGGCGTCTAGTCCACTGGTGTTCGCTAGGTCGAAAAAGAAATGGTCCTTATCATGAATATGACTATTTTTGTCATCATTCACATATTGGAGTGGCAATGTTTCAGGATCAGAGTGTGGACTTTGGCGAAGATGTAGCGACCTCAGCGGGGGTGCAGAGGATAACCCTCCAAGTCTGAAAGTACTATCAGCTTCTGGTCTGGCGTCGGTCCTGACAGTGAGGTAGGGTTGAGTGGCACAGGCGGTACTGTGGATTAATCTGCTGCCTGTCAACCAGATGGAGGTCATCTTAGATCCCTAGGGTCATGAAGGATCCAATCAGGTACCAAAAATCCTGTCCGTGGCCTCCTTGAATCCTCAGAATTGTTGTGGCATCACAAATGACCCAGGAAGTTGTGCGCATTTGGATATGGGCTGGAGTCCATTCTGAGGATAGAAACAAAGACAAAGGGGAGCTGCGCTTCATCTTCTTGTGTTTCTTAGACTTCTTGGGCTTACCTGATGAGTGGTCCTGGCTCTCAACTTTGACCGGGCTTTTCTCATCTTCTGACAGTGTTCTGCAATATATAGTTGTGCTTCATGGTCCCGATGGCCTTCAGGTTTATCTTTGCAATAGTCACATGACTTCGAGCCATGTTTGGAGCCAACAGACAGACCTATTTGGGCAGCCTACACAGCTTGAAACCTGTCATTTTTTGAGGGGACATGTCCATTGCACACTGTGTTAACATTTTTCAAAGAGTCGGCAAATCTGTCAGAATTTGTTTGATTGAAGTCCTGGTCCATGTCAGAAGCACAGAAAGAAAGGAAATTATGTCAGTGCATAGAGGGGCCCTGAAGTCACATCAAAGTAGGAAATACTCAACGCAGAGCTGCACAATTCCACCTATCAATGCGAAGGTAACTGCTGAAAAAACCATCCAGGTTCATTCTGGCACCTGGGGACATTCTAAAGGTGAAGACTCTGCAGTTAAAAGTACCCATCAGAAAGAACCTGTAGTAAGGGATGTCCGGTCGAAAATCTCTGATGATGGTGGTTATGTTAATTATTAATGGGGGAAAGCTCAAGAAGTATTTGGAATTAGAATAGGATTGCAGGTTGTATGAGTTTAGACAAGGATTCACATGGTAATGATTGTGGAATAAGGAGCGATGGTGTTTGTGGTTTTAAAACTCAATTGAAATCAATAAATAAACCGGCATATCGATAAAGTTACTTTGTTCAATGAATTAATGCCTGTATTCAGAAAGTATTTTAAAAAAGAAGAGCGACCCATATGTCCCTGTGAACTGGGTATTAGCTATATAACTTTCAACAATTGTTCTCATATCCTCAAACTGGGTCGAAACGTCATCGAAAATAAATAAGGATAGTCGTTAAGCACTAGAAAACGAATCTAGGAACTGATTTAGTATCTAAAGACATCCTTTTATTCCAATAACCCTTTGTAAATAAAGTCAAATTTGTTTAAAATAGCTAGTTGGTTATGGTCACTTGACTGAGGTCACATTTTTCACAAATATATGAAAAATGTTCTGTACTGTATATGTACATGGTGTGCGTGATTTTCCTTTTTTACAACTCACAAAGAACTTTGGATTGTGAAAAGGAATATGGTACTTCCCAGTATGCATCTGTTCTTGGCATGTAGGGCTGCTGACATTCATATCTGTGCATAGATCGCCGCCTAGTGTTGGGTCCGGATGATTGCACATTGTTGTGCTGGAAGAGTCTTCGAAGTATCACGAGATAGGTGGTTCCTCCCTTGGACTACAGTGCGCATGGGCATCCTTTCCATCCTTAGATTGCTTTTCGCCATTGTGGCAGAGATGGAGTATAGTACAGTAAGAGATGGCCATGCAGAGTGAATGCTACAGCTGCGACAGGCACCGGGGAGGCGGGTGGGCGATATGAATGTCAGCAGCCCTACATGCCAAGAACAGATGCATACTGGTAAGTAGCATATTGCGTTCGAGGCATGTGGGCTGCTGAATTGATATCTGTGCATAGAATGTTTAGCAGTATCTCCCCTAGCGGTGGTTGCCCGTGCCAGCTGCAGCAGTCTGAAAAAGAGTTTTGAGAACAGCCTGTCCTACAGCAGCTTGCTGTTTGGAATGTACATCTACACAATAGTGTTTGGTAAATGTATGTATGGTTGACCATGTTGCTGCTTCAAATTTCCTATAAAGGAATATTTCCTAGGAAAGACATGGATGCCCCTAGTTTCCGTGTAGAATGCGCACTAGTGGGAACTGTTAAGGTGCATTTTGCCTTTAAATAACATATCTGAATGCACTTAACTATCCATCTGGCTATACCTGATTTCGAAATAGGGTTGCCTTTGTGTTGCGGTGAGAAAGCAACAAACAACTGTTTTGTTTTGCGAAATGCCTTAGTTCTATCTATATAGTATAGCAGAGCTCTTTTGACATCTAGAGTATGTAAGGCCCTTTCAGCAACTGTCTGTGGATTTTGAAAGAACACTGGCAGTTCTATTGATTGATTTATATGAAAATGGGATACCACTTTTGGCATGAATTTAGGGTTTGTTCTGAGAACTACTCTATTCGCATGTACTTGAACGAATGGCTCTTGAATAGTTAGGGCTTGCAGCTCACTAACTCTTCTAAGTGAAGAAATGGCAATAAGGAAAGCCACCTTCCAAGTAAGAAATTGTAGTTCTCATGAGTGTGGTGGTTCAAAAGGTGGTCCCATAAGTCTGGTTAAAACGATGTTTAGATTCCAGACTGGTGAAGGTGGGTGCTTTGGGGGAATTACTTGTTTAAGTCCCTCCATAAATGCTTTAATTGCTGGCACTCTAAACAGTGAAAGGTGTTGCCTGTTTTGGAGATATGCTGCTAACACAGCTAAATGTTTCCTGATGGATGAGTAGGCTAAATTGCAACGTTGTAGGTGCAAGAGATAGCAAATGATGTTCTGTGTAGAAGCATCTAATGGGTTTATATCGTTGTTACTGCAGTAAATGATGAAACGTTTCCACTTTTCTGCATAACATGCCCTGGTAGTAGGTTTTCTTGCCTTCTTGATAATATTCATGCAGTCTGGAGGCAAGTTCACGTATCCAAACTCTAGGATTTCAGGAGCCAGATCGCCAGGTTCAGCTGTTGCGGATCTGGGAGTTGGATTTCTCCATGGCTCTGAGTTAGAAGATCGGGTGTGAGTCGCAGTCTTTTTTTTTTTTTTGTAAGACCTTTATTCATAGCGACAGATGATTACACAGCCGGTAGCCTACAACCCTGGGGCCGGCTGCAATAGAATGAACGTGCGTTTTCACTGATAAGTTTACACAGCCATATAGCCGACAACAACTGTCCGGCGGCGTAGAGCATATAAATGAGGCCTTGTTTTTTGAATAAATTTTGTTGGTGTAATAGAACATACACATGAAATTTCAACAATGAACCCCAACAATGAGACCTTCACTTGTCAGTCGTCTACAGCATTCAGAACAGCAAAATCTGATCGTAACCTTGTTCCTGAACATCTCTCCCCGCGGCCCCCATCAGCAGCAATGTCTTCCGCCCACTTCATGTATACTAGAGGCTATTACTCCGTGTCACTCTCCAATGTGGCCAAATATTCAGTTAAGTATATCCAAAAGTCTTTCGGCCTAGATCTTGGTGGTAGGTTTTCCTCGTATGTTAATAGTTTGTCCCTACAGCTGGACATGTCTCGTAACCAGTGTAGTGTGGTGGGTACCTGAGGAGCGTGCCAGCACTTCGATACCTGCCTCTTGGCCAACAGCAATGCGATCGCACAAAATTTACGTTTAGATGATTTAAGCTGTGGTATAATGCCCAACAAGCAACATCGGATTGTGCAACCCACTTCCACCCCCACCATGTGCGATAGCTTAGTGGTTACCTCCACCCAATAATCCTGTATTTTTGGGCAACCCCAGGCCAGATGTACAAAATCAGCGCCCTCCACACCACACCTCCTACAGTTGGTGTCTTCACGCATGCCATATCTCCCCATTCGCGCGGGTGTGTAATATGCCTGATGTATGTATTTGTAGTGTATGATTTTCAGAGTACGGTTAGGACTCAAGATCTGTGTAAGCGCACACGTCTGTTCCCATTCTTTCTCTGATAGTGGTTCATCTAACACCAAGTCCCATCGAGCCTTGGCCTTGTTCGTGGTCTGTGGGTTCTCAGCCTGCGCGACGGTATATAGTCTTGACGTCAGGTGGGACAGATTCTGTGTGGTAATGATGAGTTGTAGAGTGTCTAGTGTTTCTGGTCCATCATGGCTCTCTTCAGCCTGTAATGCGTGAACGAAAATAGCTGCGACTTGTTGTGGCTGTATTGTAGGTCCGTAATCGTTACAAAACTACCCTCGTGAAACACATCTCCCATCTGTGCTATGCCCACCTGTTGCAATAGCGACATTCCCACCTTCTCACATGTGACAGACAGTGCTGCGTGGTCATGTAGTGGCATGCTACGCGCATAAAGCGGGGTTTTGTGCGCTAATCTTCCGAGTTCGTGCCATGCCCTAACGGTGGTGTCGATCGTGTTTATATCACGTGCGTGCAGTGGCGGGCGTTTGTGCGACAGTATGGCCGTGAGAGGGATTGGACTCGCATCACCCTCCTCGATCGCCGTGTGGGTTAAATATGGCACCGTATGAAACCAGTAAGCCGCATATTGTGCTTGTGCGCATAAGTAGTACAGTTTAAAATCAGGTACCCCAAATCCCCCTTTAGTATACGGTAGTGTCAATGTCTGGAGATTGATTCGCGCCTGTTTCCCTGCCCAGATGAGTAGTAGTATCAGTGACTTGATTCTACGGAAGATTTCACCCGGGGGGTAATGGGGATATTATTGAATAAATATAGCAGTTTGGGCAATATGTTCATCTTAACAATGGCTATGCGGTCCGCTAGGGATAACGGGAGCTGAATCCATCGCTTCACCTTGTCTTCTAGGGTGGAAATTGTGACACCATAATTGGCGCGGAGCACCACGTCTGGTTCTCTATGAAAAAGTATGCCTAAATACCGCACCGGCTCAGTCTGCCATTCAAGGGGGTAGTCAATATCAAAGGGAGTCGTGGTGTCCGTGAGGGGTATGATGGAGGATTTTGACCAATTAATCGTTAGCCCCGAGTGTCCGCCAAATTTGATATATTCCCTCAACAGCGGGTTCAGGTGTATGTGTGGGTCTCGAACGTACAGCACCATGTCGTCAGCATACAGCGAGATGTGCAGCGGCCGAGCAGGGAAGTGCAGGGTGGATGACTTGTAATTCTGGCGTATAATGCAGGCCAGTGGTTCCAACGCCAGGGCGAATATCAGTGGGGAGAGCGGGCACCCCTGTCTGGTTCCACGCTCCACCGCAAAGCTGTCGGACAAGTATCCATTCACCCGGACTCTGGCTTTGGGTTTGGTGTATATTAAGGACACCCATTGGACAAACCTTTTCGGGAAACCCATGCGGTGTAATATCGTAATCAAGTATTTCCATTCGATCGAATCGAACGCTTTGGCCGCATCTAGCAGTACCGCAACCGCCTTCTTTTCAGGCTGGAGATAATGGGCAAGGGCAAACATCGCACGGGTATTATGTGACGTGGAACGGGTCGGCACAAAACCCGCCTGGTCAGGCAGTACCAAATTGGTCATCAGTGGAGTTAGTCTCATAGCCATTATCTTTGTTAGTATTTTGGAATCAACATTTATCAAGGATAGCGGTCTATAAGAGTTGCATCGGGTCGGGTCCTTGGACGGTTTCAGCAGAGTTATAATTACCGCTTCACGGAGCGTCTGGGGAAGCTCGCCCTTGTCGAATGCTGCCCCGTACATTTCCGTCAATCTGGGGGCAAGGATATCAATATATTGTTTATAAAATTCGTTCGTGAACCCATCAGGGCCCGGCGCGTTGCCATCCGGGAGTGTCTTAATCACTTCCGTGACTTCCTCCACCGTGATGGGTGCCGCTAAGTATTCCCTTTGTCGGTCAGAGAGCCACGCTATGGCCACCTCTCTAAAGTATTCGTTAATGTCTTCTGTCGAAGCTATTGGCTGTGAGGCGTATAACTTACTATACTCTGTGACAAAACTTTTCAAGATATCCGACGGTTGTGTCAGTATGACATCGTTCTCATCTTTTATGCCTAGAACCGTATTATGTTTTTTACCCTAGCATATTTTTGCTGCCAGCAGCCCACCCGGCCTACCTCCCTCTCCGAACGCCCTAGCAGTGTGTTTTTTGTCCATATTTTTGATCTCGTCATCAACTATATTTTGATGTTCCATGTGCAATGTGCGGAGCCGTCCCAGTATGTCAATGTGTGGAGTGGTTTCATATTCTCTCTCTAAGGCCCTCAGTTGTGCGTCGCATCTTTTAATCTGTTGTCTAATATCACGAAGTATGCCGATAGTGGCGCCCATACACACCCCTCGGACCGTGGCCTTAAAGGCTTCCCACAGTAAGCATGGGTCGTCCACTGTACCGTCGTTCAGTAGAAAATAATCTTTGATCGCAGCATGTACGGTGTCAGCGTATAGTACGTCAGTCAAAGCTCGCGAGGTGAATCTCCACTGAAATGGAGGTGGTGTATGATCTGGGATGACCAGCTTCAATAAAACCGGATTGTGGTCCGATAGTGTTCTAGGTAGGACCTGTATGTCAGTGGACCAATGTGAGTTGCAGTCTTTGATGAGGCACCACTGACAGTTCTAGGAAGGTTGTGTACCATGGTTGCCTCGCCCATGTGGGAGCAACTAGGATTAGCGTCAGTGAATGTTGGCGCATTTTGCGTGCCACTAGCGGTATTAATGGAGCTGGGGGAAAAGTGTACGCAAATTTGCCTGACCAGTTCATCCATATCGCATTGCCCTGCGACTGCGGATGTGGGAACCTGGCGGCAAAGTACTGGCATTTTGCTTTTTCGCTTGTGGCAAACAGACCTATCTCCGGTTGTCCCCACTGCCGGAAGAATGGTTGGAGCACATTGGGGTGAATCTCCCATTCGTGCATCTGTTGACTGTGCCTGCTGAGCAGGTCGGCTATTTGATTGGTCTTGCCAGGAAGGTGTTCTGCCACAAGAAACATGTTCCTCTGAATGGCCCATTTCCACACACTTTGAGCTAGATGCGATAGTTGTGGGGAATGTGTTCCTCCCTGTTTTTTAATATAATACATAGCTGTCATGTTGTCCGTCCGGATCAACACAGTCTTGTTGCATAAGTGTTTTTTGAACGCTTTTAGTGCTAGAAAGACCACCATCAACTCTAGTTAGTAGGTTGATGTGCATCTTCTTCTGTTGTATAGTCCATAGACCCTGGACTGTGTAATGCAGGACATGGGCTCTCCAGCCTATCAGGGATGCATCCGCCGTCATCACTATTTGTGGGACAGGTTCTTGGAACAGTCGTCCTTTGCAAAGGTTTTGTGGATTCCACCAATGCAGAGAGTTATATGCCCGACTGGTCACCAACACTAGGTCTTTTAATTGTCCCTGAGCCTGGTTCCACTGCCTTGCTAGGCACTCCTGTAGTGGACGCATGTGTAGTCTGGCATGAGGGACTATGAATATGCAAAAGGCCATCTTGCCTATTAGTTGCATGAACACTCGAGCTGGCAATGAGTGTTGTGGTTTGAACCTTTGGATTAACGTTTGCATTCCGTTGATCCGTGCTGTGTTTGGATATGCCTTTGCTGCTAGTGTATCTACTGTAGCTCCCAGGTACTGTTGTACGTTGGAGGGTTGTAGGTGTGACTTTGTGTAGTTCAGCAAGAAACCTAGACTGTGCAGGAGAGGAATGGTCTTTGACATGTGGCTGGCACATTGCTGGGCCGACGGCGCTTGTATTAGCCAATCGTCCAGATATGGGTACACATGAATGTGTTGTCTCCTGAGATGCGCCGCCACTGTTGCTAGGCATTTTGTGAACACCCCTGGAGCTGTTGTTACACCGAATGGTAGGACTTTGAACTGGTAGTGTTGTCCTTGAATTGTAAACCTGAGAAACTTTCTGTGAGCAGGGTGTATTGGTATATGAAAGTATGCGTCTTTGAGGTCTAGAGTTGCTAGGAAGTCTCCCTGCCGCAGCAGTGGTAAGACTTGTTGCAGAGTGAGCATGTGAAAATGCTCTGATAAAATGTACTGGTTGTGGGGCCTGAGGTCCAATGTGGGGCCTGAGGTCCAATATTGGTCTGAGAGACCCGTCCTTTTTGGGAATGAGGAAGTATAGTGAGTATACTCCTGTTCCTTGATGTTTTAATGGGGCTGGTTCTATGGCCTCCTTTTGCAGCATACTGATGACCTCTTGCTGCAATAATGTTATATGTTCCTTTGACATTGGATGGTGTACGGGTGGTATGTATGGTGGTGTGGATGTGAGTTCTAGGCAATAGCCATGTTGGATAATTTGCCTGACCCACTTGTCTGTAGTGATGTTTAGCCAGACTGGTAGGAACTGTTGTAATCTTCCCCCGACTGGTGTTGTATGGTCTGGGGGTAGTGCCAAGAAGTCACTGTTTGGTATTAGTGGAGGATCTATTGGCATTGCCTCCACGCCCTCTGCCCTTGTTATTATTTCCTCGGTATCCATCACGATTTGTGTTTTTATTGTATGTGGATTGCGTATTACTTTTGTATGTGGAGGATTGCTGCGATGTATTACCTTGCGCTCCTCCTCTGTAGTTGGAGCGTCGAAAGGAGCCTCTGTGTTGTTGTGACTGAAGAGCCCCCATTGACTTTGCAGTCTCTGTGTCCTTTTTCATTTTGTCCAGAATTGAGTCAACTGCTGGACCAAATAAAAAATCTGGATTGATTGGCTGGTTAAGAATTGTGGTCTGGACCTCACTCTTAAATCCAGATATGCGAAGTCATGCGTGTCTCCTAAGCAGTATGCTTGTGTTGATAGATCTGGCAGCTGTGTCTGCCGCGTCTAGAGCACACTTAATGGAGGCATTGGTAATGAACTTTCCCTCCTGTACAAGTTCATCGACCTGCTCTTTGAAAGGCTCAGGTAAGTGTTGGAGAGGTGCTTCTAAACTGTCATAGTGCGCTCTGTCGTATCTAGCCAACAAGGCTTGAGTATTAGCAATTCTCCATGAGTTTGCTGCTTGAGCAGCTACTCTCTTGCCTGATGCTTCTAAAATCGTTGACTCCTTATCAGGAGGAGGAGCCTCTACAGTAGTTTGAGAATTAGCACGCTTATGTGCGTTGGAGACTACCAATGAGTCTAGAGGCAGTTGTCCCCTGATGTAAGTAGGGTCTAATGGTGCAGCCCTATACTTTTTCTCAATTCTAGGGTTGATGACACGTGCCCTAGCAATGTCTCTGAATATGTCATTTGCGTGCTTTAGGACCCCTTTTAACATGGGAAGTGTTTTGACACTTTTTTCTGATGTTGCAAGCGTATCAAACAGAAAATCT
Source organism: Lissotriton vulgaris (assembly GCF_964263255.1). NCBI lineage: Eukaryota > Metazoa > Chordata > Amphibia > Caudata > Salamandridae > Lissotriton > Lissotriton vulgaris. The sequence continues at coordinate 441,066,117 of NC_141696.1, read as the reverse complement.
TCCTCTATAGGATCTGCATGCATTTCTACATTATGATAGAGCGCTGCTCTTTCTATTAATGAGTTGAATGCCACCGTGTCTTCTGTAGGTGATGGTTTAGCTGGGTATGCAGGTGTGTCTATAATGGGTTGAGCCTCATCAGGGTCTGGGTCATCTCCCCATGGCTGTGAGTAGGGGTCTACATCTGGGTTTTGTGGATATCTAAAAATTAACATCTGTGTCATGATCTACATCTGGGTCGTAGTCAGAGCGTGCAGGTGAGTATGGGGCATATGGAGTAGTAGGCATAGCTGGAGAGATAGGCTCTAAAAGAATAGGAGAGGTTGCACAGTCTCTTTTCTTTTTGAGTGGAATAATAGAAAAGTCTTCAGCAGGCGCTAGTCTTTTCTTCCTTTTGTAAACAGTCACTTTCCCAGTATTTGGGTCAATATATAGTTTAGACTGATCTTCTGTAGAGGGGTCTGGATGGATGATCTACTCTTCCACAGTCTTTTGCCTTTGCGCAGATGTTTTAGGTTTGACTTTTTTCGGTTCGATGCCTTTTTTTGGTTCGACCGGTTTCGGTGCCTGGATCTGCTTTTGAGGCTTTATGGGCAGTGTCTGTCCGACAGGTTTTGTTGGTGCGACGGATTTCACAGGTTGCACCACTTTTTTTGGGCCGATTGGTTTTGTTTGTTCGATAACCTTTATCGGGTGTCTTGGCTTGTTCGGCAGTAGAGGTGTCCTCGGAGCCTGTGGCTTCGGCTCGATGGGCTTCGGCTCGACAGTTCTTGGTTGGTCTACTTTTGGTTTCGCTTTCGGTTCGACGACCGCCTTGGGCGTAGCCCTTTTGCTTTCGTAGACAACCTTTTGTCCCTTTTCGGCTGTCGAACTGGATTTGTTCGAGTCGACGGGCCTTGGCTTCGAAGGTTTATATGGAACAGTGGCCTTCGGCTCTACGCTCTTTGTGTTTATCACCTTCGGTTCGACGACGTTCGGTCCGAAGACTGTTGTGTCGATGACTTTCGGTTTCGGTTGAACCGCTTTTGGATTACGTGTCTCAGAAGGCTCTTTTTGTATATTCTTAGCCGGGCTGTATTGTGGGGCTATAGAATCAGTGTTTAGATCTTGGCTAAGGCCTGTTGGCGATGCCTCGACCTGAGTCTCTGATATTGGCGTAGTGTCTGTGTGGGGCGGTGTACTCACGGTTCGCCCCCCGTTGTCATCGGAGTCGTCTTCGACAGCTACGATGTCTTGGTCGTATTCCTCGACCTCGACGATTTGTTCTTCCTCGTCGATATAATATTCAGAGTCGTGCTCGGAGTCTTGATCCTCTTCTTGATCCGAGTCTTTGACGTCAACTAGTTCTTCCTCATCGCCGAAGATATTCTCGGACTCCGGTGCCGACCTCTGCATCTCTTGCCTTGCCGCCCGCCGATTCCGGATCGTCTTCTTGAACCGGAACTGGGCACAAGCTAGGCAATCGCCTTCATTATGATCTGGTGATAAACATTTATTGCATACAGGATGCTTATCTGTAAGCGGAAACTTTGAGTTGCACTGCGGGCAATATTTGAATGGACTTCGCTCCATCGACCGTTGGTTCACGTGTCGTCGAGAAGGCCTAACGGCCCGATTCGACGACCGGAGTGCAAGTAGATTGTGAAGAAAGCTTTTCGGTACCGATCGAAAACAATACCGACGAATCCGAAGGCCTTTTGGCCTTTTAGATAAGTTTATTTCGATTCCGAACTTGGAGTACAGGAAAATGCATTCGAACCCAATGGCGGAAAAAAACAATCTAAGGATGGAGAGGATGCCCATGCGCACTGTAGTCCAAGGGAGGAGCTACCTATCTCGTCATACTTCGAAGACTCTTCCAGGACAACAATGAGCAATCATCCGGACCCAACACTAGGCGGCGATCTATGCACAGATATGAATTCAGCAGCCCACATGCCTCGAACATCTTGTTTATAAATAAATAAATGTGTTACTCATTTTGGCTGGAGTGAGTGAAACCAGTTATAATCTTGTGGGCTAATACTGTTCAGATCTTGTGAATACTGAATGAAACTAGATGTTCAGAGTAGATTTTGTTATCCTACACTTATATAATTTGATTGAATCCTTGCGAGAACATACTCGTGCTCAACTTAAACGTCTTAAGAATGAGCTCCTTGTAAACAATTGTTGAAAGCTATATATGTATTTAGAAAGTGGTGCTGTAGGAATGCAGTGATTATGTTCAATATGTAATGGCTGCACTAGTTAGAGATAAGTATATTAAGTACTGTATGTTGTATAATTCCTTATAAATCTCTTTTCTCCTGCTTTTCTTTGTTTCAAGCTTAGTTATCTTCACATATATTATTGGAGAGGAAAATCAGTGTGGAACACTGATGCATTAAGAATGTAATCCAGTATAAAATCAATAAGTCCTTGATATGCCATGTGGAGTCAGATGGTCCATGTAAATAAACTTACCTTGCTTTTTCATCCTGTTATAGTCTATATTTCATGTATCAGAACTTCTTTATATGTTAGGATAAATTTAACATCTGTGGGATACGATGATTGTGCAAGAACAGAGTGCAGAAATAGGAGAGTCTTGCATCCAAAATATCAGACATTTAAAGACAACTGCCTTCATCAGAAGCAATGATGCACAAATAATTCTCAGCACAGTTGAAACACCCCCAGTCAGATAAAACAACTGATGTGTTTATTTTTATTTACCTATAAAAATGTGAGATTAACAGACATGCAATTTGAGTGAGCGAAGAGAACCCTTAGCACTGGGAATAAGTCATTTGCATTGTGAAGTAACTGGTTCAGTGCAAATCTCAGTGAAATGACAGCCTAAAATAAAACAGTTTTATTCCCTAGAAACCTTGCCACAAGAAGATTAGAACTGAAGTTTATAAAGTGTAGCTTATACCATTACTAATACCATTACATTGAACTGCACTTTTTCACTGGGAATTTCCTGGTAGCAGAGGTTCCATTTCTCAAGAACAAATGCATGAAAGAAGATTCCATGCTCTTACACAAGCACTTCACAGACCCTTAGGGCCACTGGTAGTGCTCGTACTAAAGACAAAGAAAAATGTTACTTCTGAGATATGTTGGATTAACTTTAAACTCCTATTCACCAATTCCATTTAACACTCATTTTGGACAGGGTATCTCAAATCAAGTTGCCATGCACCCACCCGTGACTGGTGCATACAAGCTAAATTTAGCAAGCCAGCATGAACCAAATCAGGTTAAGTGTGAGAGAAAACATTTCTTCCTCCCAAGTCAGCATGGGCATGTTTATAGGTGCAAACTTTCCAAAATGCCATGCACTGAACAGAAGATGTGAACATTTTTCCCGATATTAACAATTCTCCTTATCCTGCCATTTCTTTTCTAGGAGTGGCAACAAGTATAAATATGAATTATGGAACACAACTGCCACTAAACCTTTTGACCATTTCAGGACTGCTTTACTTTTCCTGCAGCAATCAGGACTATAACTAAAACAAACCTGCAGGGGGTGTGGGGAGTTAAAACCATGCCTTACTCACTGAGCAAGAGCATATCTATAGTCTGTGGTTTGGAGGTCTCAACGTAAATGCTATGGCTAATGAAGGGTAGTGCTAGAAGGATTTTTCCCTCAACTGGCATTCCAGGGGTTTGGGTAAGGCGCGTCCAATAATTACTGTAGGTATATCCCCACTCCGTGTACTGGTAAGCGTCTCTCAATATGTCCTTCCTTAAGAAATGCATGGCCTTGCTTGGTTACAGAGACCCTCAAATATATTTGCCTTTTCAATAGGGGGGGTTTTATTTTCAAGTGTTTTGTACAGAAATCCAGGCACGTGGTAGACAGAGACCTTGAATCTTACTAACTCGGCAAGATATTTGCAGAAACAACCTGGAGGTAAATGTTCAAGGGAAAGAGAAGTGACTCCTGAGACAAGACAAAGAATGCATCCTTACGCCATTAAGTACAGTACATTAAAGCAGCCAGTGCCAAAAGAACATATTGCACAATATACATTAAATTACGTACAAAATGGAAAATGGTTTCAGCTTTACAATATGGTTTACAGTCGCTGACCTTCAGAAGACCCTTTAGTTACAACTGAACAAGACTTTGTGTTCTCGGTTTTCAACCCTGGTTCACAGATTATGAGTTCATAGGGTTTCAAAAACTGGAATCACAACCTAATGATCACAGTTTATACTTGTCGCACATTCCAAACAGTGATGTTTATCGACTGGCACTAGAAACAATTTCTTTCAAAGTTTTTGTTTTCTCACTAGCTGCATACAACACATTTAAAATTGTGCGACTTCAGGCTACCTTCATGTATTCGATGATTTGCAGGCCTTTTAATTAAAAAAAAGTATTACAAAACGATTAATTCTCGAGACACTGCAGCATAAATAGATGATGTGTAGAACAGCAGCAGAACAACCGTCTTTTCCGGCTTCTCCAACACTCTTGAGGTACCTACTGTAGTAATCCTGCAGAAGGCTCACAACTATCAAAGTTTATTGTTATGGACAGTGATTTCGTAGACGTTACGTGCCGAAACATTATTTCCAACTTGTTACCATGCTCAACACAGGATTCCAGGCTACAGGATGTACATATAATGTCTGATCTGGTCCTGGTGACGTTAAACTAAAGTGTATCCATGTAACAGCTAGTGATATGACGCAGCAAGTTGACTTAGGTCTCAACTTTTCCATAGGTTCCTTCAGGAGGCCTGTAATGCTTGGGAAAAGCCTTCAGCTGCAGACAGTTAAACGCATATTTGCGACATCCGACATTCTTCATGGTGTTCTCTCTCCGACAACCCTCGCTGGGGAAACAAAACAAGCACAAAAACAAATGACAGCAGTAAAATGACAAAACAAAAGAAAACAAAACAAGGAGGGAATGGCTGCAGTTACTTAACATTATTTAAGGAAATGCGAGGGAGGTAGGCCAGAATGTACACCTTACCTTTAATAATAGTTCACTTAATGGCTTCTCTCCTTCATCTGAATGACCACAAAATGTTTGAATAACCATGGAACCAGTCTGAAAACTCATTACAGATGCTACACATGATTATATCCTCCCACACACAAAGCCTTTCAATGCCAATGTTCCCACTTATCCCACACTTCTCTAAATTGTCGACTGGTGGGGGACTGCACCCATTATTGAAAGGCACCTATCTGAATTCACTGGCACAGTCTTTTGGGTCAACAGACTGACTACAGAAAGGCCCGAAGGTAAGCTCCCCTAGTACTTAGGAAGGTAACTTAAGAGTTGAAAACGCAGCAGCTCGAATTAAAAAACAAGACGGCCAGGGTCGGCTCCTTTGTGAAGGCGGTGTAGCCCCACCCCCTGCTAGAAGGTGAAAAATTAAATAATAATGAAAGCATTGTATTATTATTTTATTTTTACCAATCTGGCAGCTGACGACGTGAGCCTTCAGTGGGGTGGGGTCAGGCAATACTGTGTGACAGCCAGCATTGCAGGGGAAGGAGTGGTGGGCACTTTTAAGTGAGCATGTCTGTATGGCTGGCTGTTTTAGGCCTGCCACACAGACATGTGCACATAGGTTTCTCCAACCCAGCTATGTTGGAGAAACACAACAGGCTCCCTGGTACTGTCTGAGCTGCAAACAAAGCCGTTCAGACCAATCCAGTGCTTCTCTCATGCTGGGAATAGTACTCCTCCCAGCATGAGAGAAGCGCTGGGGTGTGCATCTGGGAGCCTGCACAGTGTGCAGCCGGAGTCCAGGATCCGAGGAGAGAAGCAATGTGGTGGCTGCTGGAGCGCCCTTTATGTAGTTTTGATTTTTTTCCTCCCACTACTAAGCAATGATAGCAACAGCAAGACGCTTGCTTCAAGTACATTATCCCAATTTTGCATGAAATGCACTTGTTAGCTAGGAACTTATACTTCAGATGTAAGCACAGCATTATTTGCCCTGTGAAAGCAGCTCGGGGGAATGGCTTCAGCACATATGATAGTGGATGCAAGAGTCTAGAGCTCTCCACCCAGGGCCAGCTTTAGTGCTGGTTAGTGTGACCAACTGGCATGGGTGCAAATTCCGGATGGTGGGTGTGAAAATTTAGGACAAAGGGTCAAAATTCCAGAACAAAAATTCAGGATAGAAGGTCAAAATTTAGGACAAAATTTGTGACAAAGGGTACGTTTTACAGACACACCAAATGCGGTTGCGAAATAGTAAATGAGTAAGTAAATTGACAACCAACATAAGTACAAGTCAAAAAGAGTTTATATTAGGTTGAGACAATCGTTCACTTTACTTTTTTTCAGTATGCGTGCAGCTTTGAGCAACTGTGCAGATCTTTTTGTGGTATTTCATATGATCATAATCTATTTATATATCATTTATATTTCTGCCGCAGCTTTTGCCTACTTTTGGCATCCTGCGGCCCCCTTCCCATGGTTGCATCACGGTGCTCATCCTTGTTTTGTTTATTAGGTTCTTCTCCTGTCTTGTGCTGACCTGCGAGACACAGATCAAAGTTGGGAAGGGCCATAAAATGCTTTTATCGGACCCTGTCACACCCCCACTTAGCGGGTGCTTCAATACACCTTTGGCCCATGTGATAATCAGCCACAGTCAGAAAGACAATGAGCCTGTCCGCAGTCTCTGCGAGGTCCGGAAGGGCCTGCTGTAGCCTCTAGAGTTCGAAAGAGAAGTGCGATTGGCCATAATTGTGGCAGTGAAAAAGCACAGCTTGCTGAAATGCCCAAAATTACGAACAAAAAGCGTCCGTAAAAGGAATGATGACGGTCAAAGGACAAGACAGCAAAATAACTGACAATCCACAAAATTTACGGACGGTTGGTCACCCTAGTGCTGGTGGGGCCCTGTGCGACAATCTTTCTTTAATGTATGTGAATCAGCGTCTAGGGTACATCACATAAGACAATGAGGACTGCAATGTGAAGGAGTCACTCATACTTGTAGGCGGATTATTTTAAGAGTGTTTGGTCAGGAGTAGTAAAAACTCAGGATTTAAAACGTACCACAGTGCTTTACTAAAAACGAACTGATTTGTACCCAAAGTCTTTATAGCAACATTAGGATAACGAATGACGGAGGAAAAGAACATAATGTTAAAACCTATACCTTGTAGTTTGCAAGGAGCTCTTTGATAAAAGTTCATTGTAACTTATGAACTGCAAGTAACAAAAGGATATCTGTGACAAAAGCAGTAACAACTGAGCGTTTTACCAAAAACGCAATTCTGTAATCTACATGATAGCAGTTTTTGTAGCAGGCATATTAACCCTATGCGCTACTTTATTATGAGTCAAAACAACCACTAGACAAAACTCCATCTCTCGCCACCACGAAGATTACTCACTTGAGTTTTCTTGACATTTTTATTGTTGCCTAAAAATTGCTGGGCACGTATGGAACTCTACAGCAGGTTCTTTTAAATCTATAAGATATTTGAAAACAGAGCGTCCCACCAAATTGGCGCCCAGTCTCACCACCCTAAAGCCAACCCTATCCCCCTCTGCCCAGCAATTGGCTGCAATCTGACATGCCCAGTACACCAAAGACCACAGCAGACTTGATGAACAGGAGAGCGAAATCCATCGGCTCACTCGAGAATATCACACCAGAAAAAACAAAAAAGCGGGTGGTTGAAAAATAGAGCACCATAAGGTAGCCCCAGAATCAGCCTCACCCAAGACCCATTGTGGGCAAAATCCTAAACTTTTGTGACAGATATATAATCATACAATCTTCGAGGAGAGCGGGACTTAAAGTAGAGGGAGTCAAAGCAATGATCTTCCTCGACTATACATTGACAGTACAACACCCGTCGACCCTCCTTTACTTGAGTAAAATGTAAATTGAGAAACATAGGTAGGAAATGTGATCTGCTATTCGCAACCACGTCAAAAAATAATGGCCACTAACATACCTACTTCTTCATGGAACGGGACGAATCCCAACAGTGGGCCAGACAACAGGATGTAATGAAATGGCAAACCAGGGACAAAAAGAGGCTCCATCGCAACTCATGCAGTGCAGAGGGAAAAGATCCCAACCCCCTTACACAAGCCTCCACAAGATGAAGATTACACCATCACCATCATTGCAAGCATCAGAAGACACAAAGGACGCAATCACACATGGTGCTGCACTGTGTGGCCTGGGTTATTTGTCAAAGATATAGGATACAGAAGCTCAGTCTACAGGGTGTTTCAACATACCTATAACATAACATATAAGAGGTGCCAAGGTTAGGGATTCTACTCCATGAGATACTTACACAAGCTAAAGTGGGAAGACTCACCACAAAAGCACTGCCTCTGACTTCAACAAGACCATTTCATATTTTTTGCTCTAACTTGTGCATTTAATGAAGTGCTCATCCCCTTCCTCGTCCCAGTTCTTCGTGAGATGAGTCCACCATTCAAGGCAGACATTCTACTGCCATTGCTTAAATATTTGGGGGCCAGGCTGGCCTCCACATCCTTAGCAGAGATCCAAACGGAGGCCCTACCTTCAAGTCCTCCTGAGTTACTAATTAATTCTTTATTTTATGGAGACAGAAGCATCGCGAGGAAGGAGGAAAGGTTGCAATACTCAGACAAGGAATGGAGAATGTGATTAAAAAAAGATTACAGAGTGAGGAATCTACAGTCTCAAAGAGTTATCAGAACTACGACAACTCTTCACATGCAAACCTGCCGGTGGTGAAACAAGGATTCCTTTGTCAAAATTTGCAGATCAATGATATAGAAAGACATTGGGAAAAAACAACAAAAAAATTCAACCTGGAAACTAGATCAATTGACCTAGATTAGATATATTACTTGTGTCATGTTTGGAAAATTGGGGTAGCATATTTGATGGCTATTAGAGTTGCAGAAATACTTCAGCAACTTTGTTTGCAAATTGAGGTTGCCTAGAGCTATTATGAGAGTCTTTTTTGCAGCTTTCTCTCAATAATATTAGACTAGTCTAATTAGAATCCTAAGGTGGTTTTAAAGCATATGCCTTTTGAGCATTTGGTACCACTGACATAATACTATTGACTTGGAAACAGCTCAAGGTATATCTTTTACTGCCCATAATATCTTTGGGTACAGTAAGTACATTACAAGCTTTAACAGGTGAAGAACCATATATAATTTTTGTGAAAGAAAACTAGTTGTATAAACTAGTTCTATCTTATGACACAAGTTTGTCTCTGATATTCATTTAAATCAAAATGCTTACTGGCCTATATTTTTCCAGTCCCAGATCTAAACCAGAAAGGATTTTCCATAGTTCAAATGTTAAAGGGGGATCTTTCTTTGTTTTCTACCGTGAAGGAAAAAAAGACACCTGGGAACAACGCTAGGTCAGGTAGTATGGTGGGTAATTTTGTGCACTCTCTAGATTTACGCTGCTCTGGTCATTTTTCCACCAGTGAAGGTGCACACTTATACAATGCACACAAAATCAGCCTCCAACCACATATCAAAGACCAGCTCAAATTTCTTTTGAATGCAAGACTTCTAAATCGGTCGCTCTCCACTCTTTTTGTGGACATAATACGGTATACGGTATGTACTATGTTTGGCCACGAAGAAACACATTTTTGGTTAAGATTTTCCTAACATTGTGCCTCCTTTACCACTCTGAAGTTATTCATACTTGCGATCCTTTCCATTTGTAGGACTAAAAAATACTGTGATGTAAGAATAATTAAAATATACTCACCATATTAAGTTCTGAATTACTAATATTTTAGACCCTTCAAGCACACAATCTTTCCTAATTCCTTTCATCAAGTTCTTGACATAAAGTAGTACCCGTTTCGCACAGAATGATGTCCAGAGTACAGGACCTGGTTGGGCAACAGAAAGTGGGGAGAGTATGGACCAACCCATTTGGTCGCTTCGTCATCTAAGTATTCTTAGCTTTTAAAGTGTTAGCACACAAGCTCGTCTGTACTGCCCTAGTGGAGGTTATCTCTCTCAAATCCTTGAAAAGGATTAAGGATATGGGAGTTACCACGTGACAATTATAACTTTTGTATTTGGCCCTTTGTCACCTTCAAATTGCTACTGTCATCAATAATTCTACATTTAGCATTTGCAAGTGAATGTGAGTTACTTAGCCTATCCATTTCACGTTCTGTAACACTGCTTTCAGAACACAAGTGCTGATAAAGCCATTGATACTTGCTGAGCAAAGATTTTGGAAATCATCGTTATGTTCCAGAAAGGAGTTGGTTTTACAGGTCAACAGGAATTACCATCTGCACAACCACATATTGCTCCCTGCAGGCTACTCAATTTTTCAGTTGTGATGTAGGTGAACTAAAGGTAGTTTTTCTTTACGTAAACAGGCATATGGAGCGCCAATTTATTGATTTAAGCCACTGAATCCCTCAGAGGTCTAAAGTTACTATGCACACTGTAAGCACTCTAAGAAAACGTTCTCCACACGTACGCATACTTTGACATGAGCAAACAAGTGCTTTATTTGGAGCTTGTGGTTAATATAGGAAACCTATTCATGTGTTAAATAAAAGGGTCTTTGTGGAAGAACAAATGGATTAAACATTAGTAGCAGCTTTCTGTCAGTTTCCTCCATTCCTTTACCAAGCCCCTAACTAAATTACCCACCCCCACTGTCCCTAACAAATAATTCTCATACAATTTATACATATAAATATAAAAATTTCATGCACAATTCTGAAAATCAACCTGGGGTTGACAATGATATGCTGTTTCTTACTTTGGAAAGCTGTATCTCTTCAAAAAGGTGAAAATAGAGAACGTCAAAGTACTTGAGAATTCATGTTTTCTCCTTCATGTGCCTTGACTTTGAAATAAGCATACGTAGGCCCCTTGTGCTGCCGAGGTACATAAAAATATATAACTATCACCTGCTACTTGTCGATTTTACCAGCACTGCTAAAATGTGCAGGCAATATAGCGAGGGAAGAAAAGATCATTTAAAGAGATACAAATCCCAGTAGGCCTGCCCTCTGAGAAAAGCAAAATAAGTGGCAGATACTGGAATTTCTGGTTGGAAGAGGTACGATTTGAAAGCGGTGAGGAAAAGCAGTCTATGGTGGGATGGTACACCATCAAGTTCACTAAGGGAATGAGGTACTAGAGCACGGTAAACACCGTTGGGTGGAAGGAAGCCAAAGATAGGGAAAGAGGAAACATTTCTCAGTGCATCACGATATACCACCAGAATTTTGCCCGTAGACAGCTTATACATATAGTCTCCTGGTAAAATATATGGATGTATATTACATAAATACTACAATAGAAATAAGAAATTGTAAGGCTTTATAATATCTCTTGTCAGGCAATCCTCCCATGGCACATTCATTTGTCCAGCAGAAAGTCAGCTGTAAATCTGTATTCTGCAACATGGCTTGTTTGCGTTTAAATCAAGATTTTCTTCATTTGCAGCGCAGTTTGGCCACCAGGTATGCTATGCTCAGAAACACCCACACAACAAGTAAATTGGGGCTGAGCGCAAGTAAAGGAATGGAGTAGAGGAGGCTGGGGTCTAGCCTGAAATCACGTATGGGCACCAGACCACTCAAGTTCTTCTGGGTGACTACCTCCCGCGTTCCAATGCTGTGAGAAGGAAAAAGGTTGGTGAAGGCAAACAAGGAATAAAAAAAGAGAATGAGAGGAAGGCCAACATGCAAGAGGGGTACCAGAAAAAGCCATCAATGGAAAAAGGAGACCAGAAAAAAATTCAGAAGGTGGAATATGGTAAAAAGACCAAACGTTGGAAAATAAGTAAAGAAAAAGACACAAAAATGCAATAAAAACAACAAACAAATTACAAATAAATTCATAAAATCATTACAGATAAACAAGAGAGAGAGGATAAAAAAGAAGAGAAACATAAGAAAAAGTACTGTATTCTACTGAAGAAGAAAAGTTGAAAAGCAAATGGTTTTTCATGTTTGCTCTGTTAGCAGGCCAGGCGGTTTTTCATGCGGCCATGCCATGCTTTGACATGCTGCGAAGAAATGGGTCTCTGAAAGGCAAGCAGAACATGAACCACCACTGCAGTATTTGACCCTTTCCAGCAAGCTTCATGTTTTGGAAGATTCATTTATTAAATGAATGATTCTGTTTAGGATTTAGTTTTTGCTGCAAGGCTACATGTCAGTTTATGTTTATGTAAATTAGGAGCTTGAGGAAGTAAGCGTAACAGTAAACATTTTGAAAGACATCTAAAGTTATTTACTGCAATGGATGGCTGTTAAATAGTTAAGTGTTGTATTCTTTCTTCACTTACCATTTCTTGATATTCTTTGGAGTCCACTGGCACAGAAAAAAGCTCATCCTCCAGTGCTGGCTACCATATCTCTCTACTCACCCTGCTTAAAGTGTCCTGGCCCCAACATATATTTTGATCACTCATGCATCAGGAAGATCTCAATTCATTAGCCATCGCCTAACAACTGTTGCAATGGGCTAGTGGCCAAAGCCCTGTGGTGCATGATTAAACAGGAGTATACCTGTTTTTTTCCTGTACAAAACTTATCTCTTAGTTTTAGTCCATCACCCCCCTTTTAGGTACACATTGTGGTTTGGGGAATATATATATATATATATATATATATATATATATATATATATATATATATATATATATATATATATATATATATATATATATATATATATATATATAGCCATTTTTAGGTCTAACTTGCAAGTGCAGTTGTCTATAAGGCCTTTTGTTATCACTTCTTTAAAATATAAAAGAGTGGGCTTTGGCTCCGGCGAGTGGGCCACATGTCTCTAACCTCATGCTACTGGTAGTCTGCTGTATCAATCCACTCTCTATGAGGTGTTTGCATTGCAATGCATTCCTGACTTTTATATTCTAAAGGTGCTCTGAATCATCACATATTACATTCTTTATATCATAGATGCAATGTATACAACAAGCAATTGTTTTTTATTAAAAACAGTCTTGTGGGCTTTTTAAATGTCTTACTCGGGATCAAAATATAAGCCACACCTTTTGACTTTGCCAGCTCTAAATAAGATTTCACCCAGGTTATTTTCCACCTCACCTTAAGTTAAGGAAGATTCACCTTTCACAAGTTAGAAAAAAATGTCCAATATTTTCAAAGGCATGTTTGTTTTGTGATGGATACCCAATGCCCTCTGTACAAGTCTCAATCCATAAAATGTCCACAAGGTGCTAGACCGGGATTACTGAAAACTTTTTTTTTACTTGTCCGACAGGCAAAGGCCCCAGAAGGTGAACGTTTTGCTGAAGTCACAAGTAATGACAGCATCCTTCCTTCAACTTAAGGGACAAATTCATCGAAAAGCAGTAAGAGATGGGGGGAATTAAAAGAAATGGTTCAAGAAAGAGGGGGAAACAGATGTAAAAAGAGTGTCTCTTAACGACTGGCCAGTACATCATTCTTCTAAGTGATAACTTTGTCACTTCATAGTCTTCAATTCCAGAAAAATATCCAAGTTTCAACCTACAAATCTGAGGAGCGGAAGAGAAATTCATGAAAACCTCTATTAGCGATAAAGCCTTAATTCAGCACAGAAAACAAATGATGTCTGAGTTTGAACATGAGTTTCTAGACAGCAGTGAATAGCAGCCGTCAAAGACACAATCCTTCGGAGACCCTTGCAGGGCGTCAGCATTAGCTTTACACTTAGCTGCTTTTCACACACCCATCTACTACAATGGATGTGACTAAGAGACATTTAGTAAAAGGGGCAGTTTATTCTTTTGCCACTTTTGTACACAATAATTCTTGGAAATTGGCAGAGTTTGGCACAAGATATTTCTTTGTAAGAACCTTGCTCTAAGAAGCACCACTACACCAAATGAAGAGCTGACAGTCCTCCCATCCATGTGATTCACTAGTTAGGAGCACTTCTCTTTTTAAAAAAAGTGACGTTTTTAACTTGCTTTCAATAAGTGACAAAGAAAAATGCAAAAAGTTGAATCGTTGATTCATTTAATACTCCGAAATGAACTATAAAGGTTATTTTGTAAAGAAATTTGAAATAGAAGAATCCATAAGCTCAAAGGAATCAATCTACATAGAGCCTAGCAAAAAAAGTCAAGGTCCTACTGAGCTGGCATACAAGGCTTTGGTGGAAACAGAGGTTTTACTCAATGAAAATTACATGATCACTGATAAGTCGAGAAAACACATTAATTCAACTGATTCTTGTAAATTAATACAAATGGAAATTGAATTGTCCATTTATAGTATAGAAAACTTCAGCTGCTCTTTAAAACAAGGAAATATGAACCTCAATTTTTACTGACCCAGCCAGGAGCAGCAAAGACCATTTTCATCATATATAATGTTGATCTCTAAAGGCAAAAAGGAATTAAGGTAATGAGAAGGGGCCTAACAAAATGAAATATATCATCAGCTTATCCAAGCACCTCAACAGACCCCTCACTTCCAAACTCTCTGGAAGAAGACAGATTGCATCTTTCCTTAAATGCCAACACAAACCACTCCAGAGGGAAGTAACTCACTTGCAGTGCAAGACATAGTTGCACAGCTTCCACTCCTCACAAATCGCCAAAAGGAAGCTAGGTAAGCTCGTTCCGTGACAAGATAAAAGAGGGGGATACTTGGAATCCCTATCCAGCATTCGTTAAAGAGGAACTGCCTTTTTGCAGCAGTAAAGAGACTCTGCAAACACCATTTGTTCAGATAGTGCACTGCCTTTGTGTTAAGTACATTTTTGATCTCCATCACCAGGTACATGCAATTCTCAGGCAGGTGGATTGGTCCTAGATTCACAATAGTGATATGGAGGTTATTCATTCTTGGGAGATACAAACTCGTCAACAAGCAGTCTTTTGGCTCACTTCGATAATTATTGGCTGGTGCTGCAGTGGTTCAAATGGCTCCCTACTAAGAAGGTTGCTGCCCAAAGTCCATTAAGATAAATTCACTAATGAGTTACCTCAATGTTTAACAAATTTGTGTCACTGTACCTATGGAAGGAAGAGTAGTTCAAATCTTGCATTGGAAATCCAAGATATTCAGGATGAATACCCGAGATTCCATTGGCCTAAAACAGGAGTCCAGCCACCAAAAAGCAGATGCTCAGGGAGACCATGTGAGGCCTATTGTGAACATCCTCAACGAACATGACAAAGCAAGATTGAAACATTTAAACATTTATGATGCTCACATCATGAGGGGAGTGCACATCTCTGTAAAATAGATCAGTAGCGACTCCACTGTGTTGTTTTTGTTCAACACCTTATCAAAGTATAGGAAGATGTAAATGGTTCTGCACCTCGTGTTTGTGGGAGTGCAACCAGAAACTTCACATTGACTGTCAAAGTCAATGGTGAATTCAAAGGGAGAGCCTGGCATTGTCATTTATCTATGCATGCCAAGAAGATAATATGACATGGCAGTATGGGAATGTGGAAACATGTGCCCTGATTGTTGAGACAAATCAAGCTCGATTTATCAGAATGCTCAGGTGAAACAGTGCCAAAGTGTTCATTTTGAATGGCTTGTGGTATTTCTCTAAGGTCAAGGATAGAACATAAGATTCAGTCTCTTCTAGAGAACCTGAAACATTTGCATCACCGTTATCTCTTGGAATACTGCTGATTATGTTTTTGAGTAGTACAAATGCACCTCTCTCTAGAGGGCTACACAATTCCTAACAAGGGAATAAGTAGTAGAAAGTTCCACCTAGTGTTTATTCCACAATAGCCCAAAAATTGCTATAGATATTAAGAGCAAATCTTCTCTCTTCTCTCTTTTCTCTCTTCTCTCTTTTCTCTCTTCTCTATACATTCATTCTTTTTCTTTTTGCGACGCTTTATACTTATTTCTTTTCTTTAAAAATATTTGAATTCATTTTTATGTAACATGTTTTTATGATATGTTATGCTTACCTTATCTGAACTTCTTTTAATAAAATTTTGTTCTTGAAACTTAAAAGAGTGGAAATTAAGAGCAAATAAAAAAATCTTTAGAAAGCTAAATATATTGCAGAAACTTAACTAAATAGGGAGATGGGAAGCCACACAAAAAAGTCTGTAAGCTTAACAGCGCAGGTCTACGTTTCCTGGAAGGCTCTTAAGAGAGCAAGAGGAAGAAAAATGACGACTATAGTCTGCCTTTCTTCTATTGTTCAAATGCATGTCAATTATCCATTTGATACCACTGGTGATAGTAAAAACTAAAACAAGGTATGTGATAGCTCTCAATTGAAAGGTAGGGATATTTTCAAAGGACTAAACATTCATTATGGATCTGTTTCACAATGACCACTTTTATGCTTTGCGTTTTCATACGTTGCTTCATTTGACACAGACATAGATTGTACTTTGGACACTAAAGAGGTTTGGTCTTTGAATTATCACAATATAGGATGTCAAAGTCTGTTCCAGTCTTGCTTTAGCTAGCCCTTGCTTTGTTGCTTTGCAGATGGCTTTTCTGTTAATCTGTCTTATTTCTCCAACTCTCACATTTATCATATAACCTTCAAGCCCAATGAAATGTCTTTCCAAACTTTGCTCACAAATAGTACTCCTTGGATGCGTACCAGATCAAAAGCAGGCCTTGTTCTGCAATTTCACAAAGACTGTCTCTACCAGTAGCATCCACTAGCTACTTGCCCAAAACCAGCATTCAATTACACTATTAATAAACTAGGATCTCTAAAGAGTAGGGAGATATGTGAAGAGGGTGGCTGTTATATTAGAAGATCAGTAATGTAGTGGGTATTCAGCTTTAGCTAAATATAAGAGTGTTTCAAATTAGCACTATGGATGAGAAAGATTGGTTCATAAAATCAGATTACTTAGAATGCTTGAACTAGCTACTGTTGTTTGACTACATTTTAGTCTCACTGGCAGGGATAAGAGGCAAACCTACCCAGTGGGTTTGTCTTTTTCGGTTTTGGGTCAAATTGGGTGAAGCATATGCTATCAATCGTATTGCCAACATAGTTTCAGACATAAACAGCATAAAGTCCGTGCACTACTTATGCACCCTTTCATTTGGCTTGTGTATTTAACAGTGGTTAATACCCACTTCAAATAAATGTAGCCACAGTTAAATCTTAATTACAACACTGAATCGTTCAAAGCCAATCTGATGGCTTCAATGCATATGTTCACACTCAACTCTATGTTGTCAAGAAAAGTCATAGCACTGGAATTAAAGAGGGAAATCAAGAGGAAAGGTAAATAAATAGGGAAGTACAAAAGCAATGTATTAGACCCAAGGGTACCCATGTACTCCAGGATAGTAAAATCCCACAAGATTTTCAGGATAACCACTATGACAAAATGGCACACTTTGAGCATGAGCACTGGAATTTAGATGTAACTTTTTGAGGTTTTCCTGAAATTCTGATATGTATACAGTCGTCTTTGACCTACGCTAGACAACTTGGCAAATTCTGTTTTCTAACTAATGTTGTGAACCTGGCTGAGAGGAGTAGTAATAGGTTTTGTTTGTTTGTTTTAATGTTAGATGAAGTTAGAAGAAAGGGTCAAATAACAGAAACATACAGAAAGGATAAGAGCACTGAATATTTTAGAGAAAGCTGATGACGACAAAAAAAACAGTACATTAAAAGGAATGAAATACAGAACAAAACTCAAAAAGAGAAACTTAAAATTGCTTTCTTATCCTTTCTTTGGGTATGTAAAGGTATAACATTTTCCAGCAGTGCTTCAAGCAAAGGCGTGGAGCAACAGTAAAAAAGAACCGGAGGAAATTACAGCATTTCATTCTGCATTAACAATTTCTGCTGAGAAGGAATACAGGAGGTTTTTAAGTTGATGTGACAACGGCACACTGAACAGGTTGTGATGGAGGTTTGACTGCATTATCATGAAAACATTCATACTGACAATTAGCCCAACATAGAGCGAGCTGTGTTGTATTGCCGGGGTGGAAGCATAGCAAACCAGTGCAACCTGCAGATGCATTCCCCTTTAGAAATCAGGCAGAGGAGCCAGGGATAGCCACCTGTCTCCTTCCCCAGCCCCTGTGTGGGCAACCTCATTGTGGCTTTTATCAGCCATTCTGTTGCGTACTGGGTATGAATGGAATACAAAATACCCAAAAAATGGTGATGATTTGGGCTCTTACATGTCCACTTCCTAAGATCATGTACTACTCATCGCACATGTTGCCTACTGACACTTCACAGATCAATGGGGGGGAAAAAGCATCGAGGCAGCTGTTGTATTTTTTTTTTTTTACATGCAGGTTGGTCATTTTATGTGTTGAAAGTATGTAGTTTGGTGTAAAGTATGAGATTGCAAAAAAAACTAAAATAAAAAAGTTTTTGTTTTGTTTTTCTTTGCTTTGATTTCGTTCTAACTGTACTTTTCATAAAGGAACTGGATATTCTGTAGTGAGAAGTCTGCTCATCTGCAGTTTACATGGATCATTAATCAGGGAGTCAATGGTGAGCAAGCAGTGCGATGCTTACCTCCTCATGCACTCCAGGGCCTGTGTGAAGACCTGAGGAGCCATCCCATGTTCATGCTGCAAGATCAGGCACTGTTCCAGAGTCACTGACATGGCGGTTCGGTCCTTGGCACTTTTGCAGCTTGTAAACCTGACACCATTCAACCTGCGGCATATCTAGAAAACAAGGATAGAAAATATAGGTTTTACATCCCTCACTAAGGACTGAAGCCAAAAGAAATGGTGGAGAAGTGGCAGGGAATTTAATAATAAAGATATACTTTTATGCTCTTAGTGGGCTACATGTTCCTATTCACATCTTTTTCACGTTGCAGTAAGTTCAGCTGTTGGGTTGTAAGAATATAGAACAATACTGAAATAGCGTAATGCTTCCAATAGGCGAAAGTTAAACAATTCAGTTTCTTTCAAGGAAGGGCCTGAAAATACAAGTTAAGTCTTTTGTGCCAGCCTAACTCTCACATTGTTAAAGCTACACATGACCTGATAAAAACAGAAAAACATTGATAATCAGTTTCCGATTTGTGGACCAGTGTAACAAATAAGGTCCTCAGTATTGTGTGAGGGTGAAGCATGAGAGACATTTTCTCCAGATATTGGGGAAGTCAGAGGTAACAGAATATTATCTGCAGTGAGTAATGTGGTTTCTGTCAGGTGTCTTGTTGCCTTGGATACTCTTGTACTCCAGTTGGATTGCCCATGTACTCCCCTTTGTACTACGGAAACTCCAATGGTACTATGAGTGAGCAGTCAAGGTTTAGGCCAGGAGACGGTAGTGGACTTTGAAATCTAACTCAAACAGCAACAAAAGTTACACCCTGCAAAGTTCAATGTCCAGCCGTACATATGCTAAGTAATAGTATATCTTTGATTAGAATAGGACAGTTTACTGATGAAGAACAAGGAAAATTAGAAGATATTAGGACCTTCTGAGGCTCCGAAGTCAGCGAGGTGGTACTACAACGAGTTCTGGAGAGAAAAGCTCCAAATACTCATTGTTCAGGGCACCTGGAAGTTGGGTAGTCTCCATGGGCTCAGCTGTTTTTTGCATCGGCGGGATATCCTTTCCCTGCTTGCCGCTGGATGGCGGCTGCTGCTGCCGCAGTTGCAACCAATGCTTTGGATGACTCCCAAAACTTGCTGAATTCACGCCGCCCTTAAGTTAATTACTGGCCTTCGGGAGCTCGGATTATTCCTACTCCTCTGCACATCGTACAACAAATATATGAATCCATTTAACGTGTGTATCTGATTCCACCACAGCTGATCTTATCCTGCTGCCTCAGATCTCTGGGTTGAGTTCTCAACCCTTTGTTCTTTTGTCTGCACCACTTCCTGTATTCTTCCCAGTGATTACGATCCAGGCACATCTGTTCGTGTGCCCCACACATGATCTGACCACGCTGAAGAAGGTGTGACCCATACCTGGTTTAGACACTGAAACTCGCGATGGCGCAGGATAACCATATGTCTCCGTTTTTTCCACATTTCCTAAAAAGAAGATACTGGACTATGGACTGTATTAACTTATGAGAGTATCAATAGCTTTTTGCTTATCTCTTGTTCAAGCTTCAACTCACTTCTGCATTGGAAGGATCATGTATCCCGCGTCTTGTAATGTTCAATATTTTAACCCCTTATGAATTTCCAGCGTGTATGAGTATGTTTGGGCCTGTGGTTGTTTGTGTGCATTGAGACAGTGTATGTGTGGGACCTCACAGGTCTATGTTTAAACTGAAACTCTATTTTGTTGTTTGCATTTTTCTATTAATTTTGATAAAATGGTATAAAGAAAATGCTACTTACCAGTATGCATCTGTTCTTGGCATGTAGAGCTGCAGAGTTGCACACTGTGCATAGATCGCCACCTAGTGTTAGGCCTGGATGTTTGCAGTTTGTTGTTGTCCTGAAAAGTTCTTTGGAATTCACAAGATAAGTGACTCCTCCTTTGGACCACATTGCGCATGGGCATCGGCTCCATCCTCAGATTGTTTTTCGCCATTAGGGAAATGATGGGGCTTTGCAAGAAAAGGAAGGTTGCCCATGTCATTTGTATCTAATTAAGATAATACTGGAACAGACAAGGGTAGCAGGGGAGGCGAGTGGGCGTGTGCAACTCTGCAGCTCTACATGCCAAGAACAGATGCATACTGGTAAGTAGCATTTTCCGTTCGAGGCATATGAGCTGCAGATTGCACACTGTGCATAGATTGTATAGCAGTACCCACTCTTAGCGGCGACCACCCCAATCTGTTGCAGTAGTTTGAAATAATGTTTTGAGAACAGCCTGGCCCACATTAGCTTGTTGTTTGGTTTGCACATCTACACAATAGTGTTTTGTGAATGTGTGCGGTGTAGACCATGTAGCTGCTCTGCAGATGTCATCTAGGGGAATGTTCCCTAAAAATGCCATTGAAGCCCCTATCTTTCTTGTAGAGTGTGCTTTAGAAGGACCAGATAATGTACGTTGAGCTTTGTGGTAACAAATCTGTATGCATTTGACTATCCATCTAGCTATCCCAGATTTTGAAATGGGATTACCCTTGTGTGGTGGTGAGAAAGACACAAAAAGTTGTTTTGTCTTTCGAAAGGGTTGTGTCCTCTCGATGTAGTATAGCAATGCTCTTTTGACATCTAAGGTGTGAAGAGATCTTTCTGCTACTGTCTGTGGTTGAGAGAAGACAACGGGCAGTTCCACCGATTGATTGAGATGGAAGGGAGAAATGACTTTGGGCAGGAATTTTGGATTAGTACGTAGAACTACCTTATTATGATGCATTTGCAAGAAGGGTTCTTGAATGGTTAGTGCTTGTAGTTCACTAATTCTCAGCAGAGAAGTAATAGCTACTAGGAACGCAACCTTCCATGTTAAAAATTGTAGTTCACATTTGTATAAGGGTTCTAAGGGAGGTCCCATTAGCCGTGTGAAAACAATGTTTAAATTCCACACAGGTGAAGGTGGTACTCTGGGAGGAATTATTCTTTTAAGGCCTTCCATAAAGGCTTTAATAGCAGGCACTCTGAACATAGATAGATGCTGTCTGTTTTGCAGATATGCTGCTATTGCAGCAAGATTTAGTCTGATAGACGTGTAGGCTAAGTTACATCTTTGGAGATGAGTAAGTATCCTATGATGTGTTGAATAGACACGTCTAGGGGATTAATATTGTTGTTGTGACAATATATTACAAAGCGTTTTCACTTAGCTGCATAGCATGCTCTAGTGGTTGGACTTCTAGCTTCTTTTATGACATTCATGCAGTCTGGAGGAAGGTTCCGATATCCAAATTCTAGGATTTCAGGAGCCAGATCGCAAGGTTGAGCTGAGCTGGGTCCGGGTGCCTGATCTCTCCACAGTTCTGTGTTAAAAGGTGTGGAGACAGGTATAATTTTTGGTGCGGTACTACAGACAGTTGTAGCAGTGTGGTGTACCACGGCTGCCTGGCCCACGTTGGAGCAACTAGAATGAGGGTCCGAGAATGCTGCTGTAGTTTGAGTACTACTGGTGGCATGAGTGGTAGAGGTGGAAAAGCGTACGCAAATTTGTTTGACCAGTTCATCCATATCGCAATGCCTTTGGACTGTGGGTGTGGATATTTGGCGGCGAAGCTTGGGCATTTGGCGTTTTCGTGGGTGGCAAACAGGTCTATCTGAGGTTGTCCCCACATCTGAAAGAATGGTTGAAGAACTTGCATATGAAGTTCCCACTCGTGGGTCTGTTGTGTCTTATGACTTAACAGATCCGCTATGTTATTTTGTACTCCTGGAACATGTTGGGCTAGAAGGAATATGTTTTGAGGTATAGCCCATCGCCATATGTCATGTGTGTACATCCCTGTTTCTGTATGTAATACATGACTGACATGTTGTCCGTGAGGACTAACACAGCTTTGTTTGATACTTGCTTTTGGAAAACTTTTAGTGCTAGAAATAAAGCTAGTAACTCCAGATGATTGATGTGGAGTGAATTTTGTTGCGGTGTCCACCTGCCTTGCATGGTGTGTTGTAGTAGGTGGGCCCCCCCGCCGGAGAGCGATGCGTCGGCTGTCAAGATTATCTGAGGAACTGGCTCTAGGAACGGTCGTCCCTTGGAAAGGTTTTTGGGGAGAGCGATGAGTCAGACCGTCTACCAACACTAGGTCTGTTAATTGACCTTGAGCCTAGTTTCATTGACGTGATAGGCACTCTTGTAGAGGACGCATTTGAAGTCTTGCATGGCACACTAAGAAAATGCAAGAGGCCATCATCCCTATGAGCTGCATGAACACTCGTGCTGGAAGGGATTGTTGTGGCTGAAACTTTTTGAGAAGAGTTTGCATGCTGGCTATCCTTATTGGAGTGGGATAAGCTAGCACTGTTGAGGTGTTTATTGTAGCCCCAAGGTACTGTTGTACTTTGGATGGTTGCAGATGAGACTTGGTGTGGTTTATTGTGAACCCCAAGTTGTGGAGCAGTTGGATTGTGGCACGAGTGTGTTCCACACACTGGTTGTATGAGCTGGCTTTTATGAGCCAGCCGTCGAGGTACGGGAAGACATGGATGTGCTGTCTTCGTAAATGTGCTGCCACTACTGCTAGGCACTTGGTTGAATACTCTTGGTGCTGTTGTGACTCCGAATGGGAGTACTTTGAATTGATAGTGCTGCCCGTTTATTACAAATCTGAGATACTTCCTGTGAGCCTTATGAATGGGAATGTGGAAGTATGTGTCATTGAGATCTAGAGTAGTAAGGAAGTTGTTTTGTAACAGGAACGGAAGGACTTATTGGAGTGTGACCATGTGAAAATGGTCTGACTGTAGGTATATGTTTATCGGTCTGAGGTCCAGAATAGGCCTTAGAGAGCAGTCCTTCTTTGGTATTAGAAAATATAGAGAGTAAACCCCCTTGTTTTGTTGGTGCAGAGGAACTGGTTCTATTGCACTTTTTTCTAGCAGAGATACTACTTCTTGCTTTAACAGTGATAGATGTTCTTGTGACATTGGACGCTGTTTGGGTGGTATGTTTGGAGGGGTAGATGTTAGTTCTAAACAGTAAGCTGACTGAATAATTTGTTGCACCCACCTGTCTGATGTGATGTTGGTCCAGGCAGGAAGGAATTGTTGAAGTCTTCCCCCCACAGGAGTGGAATGTTGGGGAGGGGGGGGGGGGAGTCATTGGGTAGGTGTGGAGGCAGAGCGGGAGTTGTTGGTTTTGCCTCTGCCTTTGTTGTTGTTACCCCTGCAACCCCCTCTTTGGCAGCCCTAAGTGAATGTGGATTGGCTAGGGGTTTTGTAAGAAGTGGAGGGACTTTCTGAGGAGTAGCCTCTTGTGTTGCCTCTGTATGATGAGCGACGAAAAGAACGTCTGGGAGCTTGCTGCTGCAAGGCTCCCATAGATTTTGTTGTATCGGTGTCTTTTTTCATTTTTTCTAAAGATAAGTCAATATTTGGGCCAAATAAATGTGTCTCATCAAATGGCTGATTAAGGATGGAGTTTTGTACCTCAGGTTTAAAACCCGAAATACGTAGCCAGGCATTTCTACGTAGAAGGGTGCTGGTATTGATTGTCCTTGAGGTGGTATCTACAGCATCTAGGGCACAACGAATGGAAATATTAGTAATATTTGTACCTTCCTGTATAAGTTCATAGGCCCTATTTTTGTATTTGTGTGGTAGATGCTGCATTATGGACTCCAGTTCATCATAATGTGCCCTGTCATATCTTAAGTTTATCAAAATGGGACTAGCTCAAGAGCAGGGTTTAGTCTGACATTATTATTATTGTTTTCCTAGCGACTCAGTATGGTTTTACCGATTGGCAGTGGCACCTGTTGGGTGTCTTTGGAAAGCCCTCACCCACCAACCTAGTTGGTGGCATGCTTCATCATCGGGCCCACCCAGTGACACCTAGCGTGTCCCGGGTGTGCTTCGACGCCTGATTACAGCGGAGCAGGTATGTCACTGTGTGTGCGGTGTGGGGTGTTCAGGTATGTGAAGTTAAAACGGCTTGGCGGATGGTCCCTGAGGTGAGGATACTTTATTAAAAGGGCCTCCGTCAGCGGTTAAAAATAAGGCTGTGGGACGTTAGAGGCGGGTTACGACCTCCTACGTCCTTAGAGTGTCAACATGTTTCAGCCAGTGCCTTATTACTAATCTGGCTCCAAGGTTATTGAAGTGGCAAGGTGTGGCCAGGATTTCTGGCCAGCAGCAGCGTGGGACCTGTTGTGCCTCCTTCGCAGAACACCTTGCCACTTCAATAACCTTGGAGCAAAAAACAAGCATTGAAAGTGTGATCTTGAGAAGGGAATCCCCCCTCTCACAGTTAGATACACTTTAGGGCGTGTAGACACATAGACTACACTACACAACCCCTATTTTAACTCACACATATTTTACAGTCCTGATGAAAGCCAGATTAGTAATAAGGCACTGGCTGAAACATGTTGACACTCTAAGGACGTAGGAGGTCGTAACCCGCCTCTAACGTCCCACAGCCTTATTTTTAACCGCTGACGGAGGCCCTTTTAATAAAGTATCCTCACCTCAGGGACCATCCGCCAAGCCGTTTTAACTTCACATACCTGAACACCCCACACCGCACACACAGTGACATACCTGCTCCGCTGTAATCAGGCGTCGAAGCACACCCGGGACACGCTAGGTGTCACTGGGTGGGCCCGATGATGAAGCATGCCACCAACTAGGTTGGTGGGTGAGGGCTTTCCAAAGACACCCAACAGGTGCCACTGCCAATCGGTAAAACCATACTGAGTCGCTAGGAAAACAATAATAATAATGTCAGACTAAACCCTGCTCTTGAGCTAGTCCCATTTTGATAAACTTACATATAACTGGGGATCTGGACTAGCTATCTGGTCCTCTCTCTCCCTCTTGATTATCGCAGCCCTGTCATATCTTGCCAGCAACGCTTGGGTGTTGACAATGCGCCAAATGTTTATTTTAATTATTTATAAAGTTTTATATAGCGCTGTCTAGACCCAGAGGTATCAGAGCGCTTTACATGGGCATCAGATCATAGTTACAGGTCACATCATTGCAAAGGTTACACAGTTCTTAGAGCATGGCAACATAGTTACATGTAAGGTCGAGATAAACAATAAGCACAAATACGTAAGGGGAAAAGCAGGCAAGGTGAGAGATTCCGGGGAGGGGGGGTTGGAGCACGGGAAGTAGAAAGATAATGAGGGCGGGAAAGGGGAGGGGCCGGTGAGAGACACAGCATGGGAAGAGGAGGGGGAAGGGTGGTGGGGACACAAACCGGTAGACGAGTCAAGGCAACGTCCCAAGTCCAATAAGCTGTGATCCCAGGGCAGACAAGGGGAGAGATTCAAGGGAGAGAGGATAGGAGCGAGGGAAGAGACAATAAGGAGAGACGAAAAGAAGTCTGCCTAAAGACCGACTGGGTAGGTGACGACCAAGGAGGGAATCCACGGCCCATCTCCCCTATAGCTAAACCAAGTAGCTCCATCGGGCGTCAGACAAAATAGTTCAGTCTCAATACATTGAGAGAGGAGGGAAGGAGAGACATAAATAGAGGGAGGATGCAGTAGGAGACGACAGGAGAGACAAAAGGAAGTGTAACTATGTGGTAAAAACAATAAACTAGAAAAGATCAACAAGTAAACATTATATCAAACAATCAGCAATACAATTAGGGGAGGAGAGAAAGGAGAGAGAAAGTAGTGGGGGGTAGAGGAGGAGGGAAAGTGAGGATAAGGGAAGAGACAACCGTAGAGACGAGAGGAAGTCTGTCTAAAGACCGACTGGGTAGGTGACGACCAAGGAGGGAATCCACGGCCCATCTCCCCTATAGCTAAACCAGGTAGCTCCATCGGGCATCAGACAAAATAGTTCGGTCTCAATACATTGAGAGAGGAGGGAAGGAGAGACATAAATAGAGGGAGGATGCAGGAGGAGACGACAGAAGAGACGAAAGGAAGTGCAAC
Source organism: Lissotriton vulgaris (assembly GCF_964263255.1). NCBI lineage: Eukaryota > Metazoa > Chordata > Amphibia > Caudata > Salamandridae > Lissotriton > Lissotriton vulgaris. The sequence goes on along the minus strand of NC_141696.1, from coordinate 441,039,691 downwards.
AATGTGGTTCGACAATATACCAGAAAAAGAGCAACAAGTAAACATTAAGTAGAACAGTCAGCAATACATTAGGGGAGGAGAGAAAGGAGAGATAAAGTAGTGGGGGGTAGGGGAGGGGAGAGAGTGAGGATAAGGGAAGAGACAAACGTAGAGACGAAAGGAAGTCTGTCTAAAAACTGACTGGGTAGGTGACGACCAAGGAGGGAATCCACGGCCCATCTCCCCTATAGCTAAAACCAGGTAGCTCCATCGGGCATCATACAAAATAGTTCAGTCTCAAGTGGCGAGGGAAGAGGTTCACAGAAAAACAGGGTGGGGACAAAGGGCAGGCGCATGCGAGGCCAGAGGACAGAAGCTGGAAAGAGTAGGAGCGGAGGGGGTGGAGGGTTGGGGGAAGCGGAAAGGTAAGGTCAGGAGAGACGCGGGTGCGTTAGTCCGAAGTCCGGCTGGGTAGGTGATAGTCAAAGGAGGGAGCCCAAAGTCAATTTCCCCCATAGGTAACGAGGTAGCTCCATCGGGCATCATACAAAAGTATGCAGGTGGCCCCTCAATTCGTATGCCCCAAGTCCTGCAGTAGAGCTCCAGTCTACACTCATACACCACTCGCGGTCAGTACAATACCAGGGTATCAATATTGCATTGGGGGAAGGGCGCAAGTCACGCAGTACAGCGCGCCATTGCAGCCTGCACATCACCCCACCTCCGTGCTCTTACAATGATGCCAGTGTCCCATCAAGAACTCTTCTTCCAGTCGGCAGCTTGCAGGTGCAATCCCCACAATCTCACAGCATCTCAGCCTCCCTGATCAAACAGTGGAGGTCCAGAAAAATACAAAAGGCCGGCATACAGGGGTACGTTAATTATTGTTGCGGCCACAAGGTGGAGCTCCAGGCGTAGACAGTCTTAGTAGGGGAGAGTATGGAGGCAGCAGGATGTCAATTGCCCCAAGCGGTGGGCTTAGAAGCAGTCAGTCCTAGCACACAAAACGCGGCCGCCATATTAGAGTCAGGCAGAGGCGAAGGGGGAGAAGTCCTGCTGATTAGGATCAGGTCTTCACTGCTGCACGACACCGCTCCATCAGCGTCTGATCTTGTGTTCAGGCCTTCGGATCGGAGCTCACGCCTCGCAGAAAAGCGCTGGCACCGCCAATTATCGGGCGATAGGACAGACCTATATTTCGCCTCGGCCGCCGCCATCTTACATCGGACACAGCTCCGGTGCTCGTCAAAGTTTTATATATATACTGCGGGTCTGTGCATATAATCCAGCATGCCTGCCACTGTTCAACAATATGCCTCCTCTCAGATCCGCCAGACCGCTCACCATTTAAGAGTCCTCGGTGCAGGCAGAGGAAGACGACAGGCATTTCCTCACTGTGAGGCAGGAGTGATAATCGCCATTTTGTTCCGATCGCTCATCCCGTTTCTCGCCAGCTTCAAATATAGATTTACCGCTGACATAAGGCAGTCAGCCAATATCTAGGCATCCAAACAGGTAGCGCTGAGGTTCCGGTAAGCTAGTTCAGGCAATTTTCAAATTTTACCGTGCTGGCACTGCCAATTATCGGGCATATTCCAATCCCCTGGTGGGGAGCGCTGAGACTGTACAGTAAACAAGATGCATGTTAAGGCACACCTCCGTTACCCTCTCCGGTTCTTGACAATTTTCCCGCCAGGCATCTTTCTCCACCACCTCACTTGTCAAATCGCGCCGGCTGGTGTTCGTTCTTCCCCTTTTTGGTCGGCCCGCCTTGGTCTGCTCATATGATCGTGCCACCTCATTACGTCCGTCTTCCTTGTTTGCCCGCTCCTCGCCGCACTCTGCCCTTAACCCTGTTCGTTTACCGGAGCCATCAAGGAGCTTAGATTCTTTGTCTGGTGGTGAGGCCTCACCTGATGTCTGAGAGTTAGCATGTTTATGTGCATCAGACACTATGAAAGAATCTAATGGTTCTGGACCTTTAATGTAAACCGGATCTGTAGGGGCAGCTATATATTTTTTCTAAATGCGAGGGTTGAGAAGCCAAGCCATGACAGGATCCTTAAAAACCTCTGTTGCATGCTTGATGACACTTTTAAGCATTGGCAAAATGGAAGTAGACCTTTGTGTGTTATCAAAAGTGTAATAGGAAATCTTCCTCCCCTGCATCGGTGTGTAAGTCAACCCCATGATACTGGGCAGCTCTTTGGACTAGTAGGTTAAAACCTATAGTGTCCTCTGGTGGGGAAGGTCTGGAAGGGTATACATCGTCTTGTGGGACGTAAGGCACATCAGGGGTGTTGTAATCATCCCATGGATTAGGTGACTGAGGGGGACTTTTGGTCCCTGCTGGGTCATGTGCACCCCCAACTGCGTCATCAGAGTCTGTATCTACATCATCGTCTGGATTAGTGGATGGTGTCGGTGAATGATGTGGTGGAGGAGGTGTAGGAGGAGGAACAGTATGGGGAGGTGGTGATGAAGGGACCCTTAATGAAGAGGTTGCATTGTCTCTCTTCTTTGGGGGAGGAGGTGGTGCCGGCGCCTCAAGTGGTCTCTTCTTGGAGCTAAGAGTCAATTGACCAGTCTTAGGATCCTTTACAAGAGTTTTTTGATTAGGATCTGGTGTGAAAAGTTCTTCTGAGTAGGGAAGATGCTTTGGCGTCGAAGTTTTCGGATCCGTGAGTTTTTTCGGCACCGAGTCGGTGGCTGGTCTTGGGTCTTTTGGTTTGAAAGTGTGCCCTTTTGAAATGTCTTTTACCGGAGCTTGTTTTTTCGGTTCCGGGTGTTTTTTCGGCTCCGAAGTGTGTGAATCTGGAGCTTTAGGCGTTTTTTTACGTTGCTCCGAGTCGGTTTCGGCATTGATGAGCCGCTGCCAGTCTTCGGCGCTGTGTGCTTAAGTGTCGAAGCAACGGTCGGCGTGGTTGAGGAAGATGGCTTCTTCTTCAGTGTCGGTATAGGATCGGCACCGAGAATAGGCTGGCTCGAGCCTGAGCCGCCTGAAGGCTTAGTAGGCTTCTTTGCCGGGTCCGAAGGCGGGGCGTGGGAAGCAGTCCCTCGGTGTGCAGCCGGGCCTGAAGGTGAGGGTGTGACCAAAGCCTTTTTTGAGGGTGTCGAGGAAGGGTTAGGGTCGACGGTCTTACCTACGACCCGTTGAGCTGGAGTGATGTCCTCGACGTCGGATTCTTCGGCATCGGAGGAGCTGGTACTCTCTTTGGCGTGCTGGTGTTCTGGCACGTCGACGCCCTCTTCAAAGATGTCATCGGGGATCAAAGCTGACGAGCGAGCCATAGTTCTTCGAGCTCGTCGGTCCCGAATTGTCTTCTTGGAGCGGAATGAGGCACAAGCAGAACAGTCTTCCAAGTGTGGAATTGGAGTTCACATTTGTGCAAAGGTTCAAAAGGAGGACCCATCCCGGTGCCTAATTACCATTGGATGCATCACACTCCCCGGCACCTGGTTGTGGGGCATCTGGCCTCCCACCCCCTTTGTCTAGTCTGAGACTTCATCGGCGGTGGAGGGGCCCCGGGGGGGGATTGTTGACGGATGGGTGTGCACTGAGCCGGCTCCTTTATTCCTCAATTGGGGGGCTCCTTATTTGGCCGGGGCCCCTGGCTCCCCCTCTCCTCCTAGGGGCCCACCTGCACTATTTCGGTGGCTGAGTCGGGCTGCGTGCGGAGGGGGTGTGTTGGCGCCCCTGGGGTGTCCTGTGTGGCGCAGTTTGGGGAGTGCTTGGCCAGTTGGGGGATATGCAAAAAGAACAATTGATGGACAAAATGCAGAACAATGCCATACATTCACCCCATTACAGAGATCTGGGCCTAAATCCATCGTTTTTTTGCTCACCTTGCCATTCCAGTTTGGATCCAGCCATATGCAAATCAGTCTTGGCCCGTTGGGGTAGCCACGAGCCGGCTGGTCTGGCATTTCGTCTGGCCTGCAGGGATTTACCGCTTGGACACGGGGAGCCCGTGGGCGGCCTGCACATCCCCCGTGTGATTCTGAGATTGAACTCAAGTGGAGTGAAGGCGACCACCGTGCTGTGATCTTCAGAGGAGTTTTGTCCTCTAGCTTTCTGTGCACATCGCCTTTGGTGGATCCTTACTGAACGTTATTTCTGAGAATGTTTGGTGGCCACAGTGACCTAGTAGGTGCCATGCATTGCAACTGGTGACTGGAAGTGGATCCCATTAGGGAGTTTGATGCACTTTGATAATGCTCGCATCCTTGTGTTTCCGGACTATACCCGACTTTTACAGCAGAAGCGGCAGTCTTTCATGGCGGCCCCGCACACTGTTTTTGAGTGAAGAGGTCTTCAACTGGACACATGAGACGGTGCGGGTGCGGGATATTCCTCGAACAGTGAATCTGTTCACAACCCACCAAAGCTCAAAATTAAGGGAACCAGACAATCGAGATCCAAACGCTGCTCACAATTTTACAGTGATGCCAGTAGATCTGCATCGGTGCCGCGGCAAAGGCACTCAGCCTCATGACTCAACTGGAACTCTATACGATGGCGAACCTTCGCACAATTTTGTTTTGTGGGACGAAGCAAATGTAGGGGCTAACATCCCCCTTTGACCCTTGTGGTCTAGGGGACGGTCCGTGGACTACGGGTGGGTTTCAGGGGATTTATTGGAGGAGGTGGGTGGGGGGCCCCCGTTGGGGTCTCCGTGATGTCTTCACTGTGACAGATACATCAGCTGTATCGAGGTATTGGGGTGGGGGTTTGTTGGGTCGTTTATGCTCTTAGTTTGCACTGTATTACTATTGAGTAGGGCTTTTAGGTGCTCTTTCTATGCAGATTGATTCAAGTACTACGATTTGGGATGTTATCTTCATTTCACTGTATTATCATGCCATTGCTGTGTACCGCTGTTTCCTTTTAGGTTGCCACATGATCTGCTAATTGATACTGCTGAATATATAGATGCCTGGCCCCATGGCTAGTCGGCGCCTCCCTGCTGGGGCTCTCAAGATTGTGAGCTGGAATGTCAGGGGGGCCCTAGACAAGGTAAAGAGGGGGGCCATACTTCATCAAGATAAAAGCTATGGGGCAGATGTCCTGATGTTGCAGGAGACGCATTTGTTTGGGACAAAAGCCCTCTGCTTTTTGAGATATGGCTTTTCACAGGTCTTTCATTCTGGATTCACGAGGGGTTCCCGGGGGGTTGCTATTCTTATACATTGAAGAGTCCCATATATTCACTCCAAGGCATGGGTTGACACGCAAGGGAGGTATGTCCTTATTCAGGGGTCCATCTATGGGGAACAAGTAGTGTTGGGTAGTGTATATTCTCCTCCCCCTCTTTCTTGGATGCTGGTTGAGCGCATTAGAACTGTGTGGACTGATCTATCGGATGGTTTCGCAGTGGTCGGGGGAGACTGGAATGATGATATGGAGCAGGACAGGTGGCGACGTGGGGGACTGCCCGTGGCCGGCCAGCCAACTAAATTATCGTCCTTGGTTTCGAGAATGAGCTGGGTGGACACGTGGCGACAGCTGCGTGGAGAGGATCAGGGCTATACATATTTCTCGGCTGTGCACAACTCATTCTCAAGGCTAGACTATGTATTTGTGCCCTCTGGTACAGAGAAATTCTTCTGAGGGGTCTCTCGGATCGGTCCCCGGTTACGATCCTGTTACTGCTTGGGACCCGCAAAGCCACCCTTTTGTTGGCGCCTCTCCCCTTGGCATTTGCAAGATGAACAATATAGGGACCACATTGGCCAGGCCGTCGTTCAGTATCTGAAATTCAATGTCGGTTCTGTGGCCGCCGCAGAGCCCTTTTTGGAGGCTATGAAGTCGACCATACGTGGCCTGGATATCTCCTATTGCTCCACTGCACGTCGGGTAAAGAAGGAGTCACTGTAGCATTCCGAGGCCCGTATTTTGGATCTGGAGTGAGCGGGTAGGGAGGAGGGGTTGCCCTAGCACGTCGGCAGTTGGAGGTCACTTGACATGCACATGCAGACCTATTAATGGACAAGGCCCGACTGGCATGGCTGGCGTCCCATAGCAGGATCTACCAATGGGGAGATAAGTCCAGCCAACTCCTCCATCGCCTGTGACAGGGAGTCATGCGCCCCTCAGGTCCTCCCTGGGATCTTGTTGCGTGACGGGCGGACTCTTGGGGATCCTTCTGCTACAGCTGAGAGCTTTGCACAATGCTATGCAGAACTCTATGCCCGAGGGAGGTTTTATAGGAGGACTTGGTCCGCCGTTTTATAGGGGATCTTCCAAACCGATGCTTTCTGATGAGGCTCGTGCAGAGCTGGATCTCCCACTTACAAAGCAGGAGCTGGGCTCAGCTCCGGGAGATCTTAGTTCAGGAAAGGCCCCAGGTCCTAATGGATACTTTTAAGAGGTATCACGACTTTGGGACCTCATATCCTGTGGGTTGTGGAGGAAGCTCGGCAACATGGATGCCTCCCGCAGGATTGGAGACATGCAGAAGTAGTTGTGTTTCATAAGCTGGGCCATCCCCAGGACCATCACGCATCATATCGCCCTATCTCTTTATTGAATGTAGAGGCTCAGATCTTGACCAAGGGCTCGGCCAACCGCCTCCAATATCATATCGCTTCGTTGGTCCACTCGGACCAAGCTGGTTTTATGCCCCAGAGGGTGACGTGACACAATATCCGTCGGGTACACATAGCCATTGACACCATTCAGGATCTGGAGGTGCCAGCTGCGCTTCTGCTGGCTGATATGGATAGGGCATTTGACTCCCTCAGTTGGACATATCTTTTTGCTCTTCTTGACCATCTGAATATGGGTCCAAGCTTTTTGTCCTACTTAAAACTGCTATTTATGCACATTACAGCCTCGGTCCGTGTAGCAGGGTCGGTCTCCTTCACTTTCCCAGTGGGACGGGGTACCTAGCAGGGGTGCCCGCTATTGCCATTTCGATGGAGCCTTTGGCGGCCTAGGTGCGGATGGATGCACAGGTGGCGGGTTTGAGTGGGCTCAGGGCCTATCATATTGCATCCCGTTGTACGCAGACGACGTTCTGTTTTTTTTTTGACGGACGTTAATAGAACTGGACCGTGGCTACTTCGCATTATGGAAATCTTTGATGAGTTGTCAGACTTGTTCATGAGCCTGAGTAAATCCATCTTATGGCCACTTGGGAATTGGGTGGAACTCGGTGCCTGGGCCTCTGAGGTGCCGGTTACTACAGTAGATATGAAGTATTTTGGTGTCTTCTTGTCGGGCTCCTCGGCGATGTCCTGGGACCGTAATATTATACCGGTGTGGATGCGTGTGCGAGACGAGCTGAGGGCCTGGTCCCATATGCCCCTTTCTCTCTCTGGCTGTTCGGCCATTTTTAAGATGGTTTCGCTGCCACGGCTCCTCTACCAACTACAGAATTATCCCTTCCCCGTCCCTCCTTCTTGGTTTTGCCAGGTTAATTTGCGTTGGGCGGGTAGGATACATAGGGTTGCGCTGCGGACATACTTTCAGTCCACTTATTGTGGAGGGTTAGCCACCTTGGATGTTCGCTCCTATTATATGGCGTCGCAGTTATTGATACTAAACAACTGGTAGTACGGGGATAGGTCTGACCCCTCATATGCGGTGGAGCGGAGACACATGGGGACGCACCCTCAACAGGCCATCCTATATTCGGCTTCTATACGTAAAGCCTTGCCATCAGCCACCAGGGTGTTTTTTCAGGTGTGGAGATAGGCTCTGCGAGTGATGGGGTGGTGGGGTAGATTAACGAAAGAGACCCCCCCCTTTGGTCCAATGGTAGGCTGCTGCAACTGGTCAATTTGGCAGACTTTCAAGACTGGGACAATATTGGGATTTCTACCCTGGGGGATGTTATGTGTGGCACGGTCCTTAAGTCTTTCCAGGATCTTCAGCATGATTTCCAGATGCCAAAAACACAATTTTACAAGTTTCTACAGTATAGGCACGCTGTCCTCCCCAGTGTTCAAGACTGGGTGTCCCTTCCAGACTTTAGACCCCTCAAGGCTAAATTGTTTATGGGCGACTTACAGGACCATAAAATATCCAAGATTTACCAGTCCTTGGTGACGAACTGCCCCACTACACTGGATAAACTCAGGGAGACATGGGAGAAAGATTTGGGTCCACTGGAGGGGACGGCTGGTCGGAGGCACTGGCTTCCCCCTAGGGTGCAGCAATAGCAATGTGCCTCCGACTGATTCAATTCAATTATTTACACCGGGTATATTACACTTGGGTCAAACTATGGAGGGCGGGCTTGATAGCATCCCCGCTTTGCTTGAGATGCGGTCAGGAGGATGGTACTCTGTTTTACACAGTCTGGCAGTCTACAGCACTTGCGAAATTCTGGCAGGGGGTGTTGACATGCCTTGCTGAGGATTTGGGATGGGAGCTGCCCTCTTCGCCTAAATTGGTGTTGTTACATATAATGGAGGGGGTGGGGGAAATATCTATAAGCGCCATTTGATGTTATTGGGTCTTGCACTTGCCAAACAAGACTTTGCACGACATTGGAAGGCAGAGGCCCTGCCCTCAGTGTCAGCATGGAAAAATGGCCTTGATTTCAATATGGGCCTGGAGGGTCCTATTCTTAAAGCCCTGGAGTGTCCGAAAAAGATATTAAGATCTGGAAGAGATGGGCAGACTATAGAGGCCTCTACAGTGAGCCCATCTCTACGCGAGATGTGGCGCTTTTGGGTTAATCGGGCGGGGCAGTGGTGCAGGGACCTACGGGTTTCAGAGGGATTAATAAGTGATGCAGCGTGTGGGTACTTGTTGACTAATATATGGTGCAAAGACAGTGCTTTGAGGGGGAGTTCTGTTTATTTTTTTATTGCCTTTTGCAATTTTGTATATTAATTGTCAAAGGAATCTATCTTTTTTTGTATAGTAAAATGTGGCAGTTAGGCTCTGGGTTACAGAGCTCTGCATTATATTCGTATTTTGACGCAATAAAAACTGTTTACAAAAAAAAAGGAGGAGCCATGAGTCTGGTAAGGACAACATTTAAAATCCATACTGGAGAGGGTGGAGCTCTAGGTGGAATTGTTCTTTTAAGTCCTTCCATAAATGCTTTGATAGCGGGTACCCTAAACAAAGATAACTGTGGTCTGTTTGGGAGATAAGCTGCTATTGCTGCGAGATGTAGTCCTATGGATGTATATGCTAGGTTACATTGTTTCAAGTGTTAGAGATAACATATAATGTTTTGAATAGCAGCATTTAGTGGATTGATTTTGTTTTTTGTATAGTAAATCACAAATTGTTTCCACTTTGCTGCATAGCATGCTCTGGTGGTAGGACGTCTAGCCTCCTTAATGATGTTCATGCAGTCTGGTGGGAGATTGAGGTAACCAAACTCTAAGACTTCAGGAGCCAGATTGCAAGGTTGAGTTGACTGGGATCTGGATGTCTTATCTCTCCATGGTTCTGAGTAAGAATCTTGGGTGAGAGGCGTAGCTTTGGATGAGGAACTACTGATAGTTCCAAGACAGTTGTGAACATGGTTGTCGGGCCCATGTTGGAGCAATCAGGATCATTGTGAGGGAATGCTGTTTGAGCTTCCAAACCACTACCGGAATGAGTGAGAGAGGCGGAAAAGCGTAAGCAAATTTGCCTGACCAGTTCATCCATAGCGCATTGCCTTTGGACAATGATTGTGGATACCTGGGCGTGCAGCTTGGGCATTTTGGGTTTTGATGTGTGGCGAACAAATCTATTTGTGGCTGGTCCCACATGTGAAAAAATGGAAGAAGAACTTGAGGATGAAGTTACCATTCCTGAATCTGCTGTGTTTGGTGACTGACCAGATCTACAATCTGATTGTGTACTCCTGGAAGGTGTTCTGCAAGAAGATAGATCTTTTGCGGATGGCCCAGCTCCATATGCTTTGAGCTAGGTGTGAAAGCTGTAGAGAGTGTATCCCCCCTTGTTTTTGTACGTAGTATATTGCTGTTATGTTGTCTGTACGGACCAGGACAGCTTTGCCTATGAGATGGAGTTGAAAGGATTTTAATGCTAGAAAGACTGCCAACAATTCCAGGTAATTTATGTGGAGTTGTTTTTGCTGAGGGGTCCACCTGCCCTGAATGGTATGGTTTTGAAGATGAGCTCCCAGCCGGTGAGGGATGCGTCTGTTGTTAGCAAAATCTGTGGAACTGGGTAGAGGAACGGCTGCCCTTTTGAAAGGTTTTGTGTGTTCCACCACTGCAGAGAGCGATGGGTACGGCTGTCCACCAACACCAGATCCGTTAGCTGACCGTGAGCCTGGTTCCACTGATATGCCAAACACTCCTGTAGGGGACGCATCTGGAGTCCTGCATAAGAGACGATGAGAATGCAAGAGGCCATCATCCCGATCAACTGCATGAACACTCAAGCACGTAATGAGTGTTGAGGCTGAAATTTGGATATGAGAGCTTGCATACTGTTTATTATGAGAGGGTTGGGTTATGCTAATGCTTTTGAAGTGTTTATCATAGCCCCTAGATACTGTTGTGTGTTGGAGGGTTGTAGGTGGGATTTGTTGAGAATGAGATTCACTGTGAAGTCCAAGTTGTGAAGCAGCTGGATTGTCTTGTGTGTGTGTTGCACACGGCTGCTGTGTGATCTGGCTTTTAGGAGCCAATCGTCCAGAAAAGGGAACATGTGAATGTGTTGTCTTCGTAAGTGAGCTGCCACTACTGTGAGGCACTTGGTGAAGCCTCTGGGTGCTGTAGCCACTCCCAACGGAAGGACTTTGAATTGATAGTGTTGGCTGTCCACCATGAACCTGAGATATTTTCTTTGAGCGGGGTGAATGGGAATATGAAAGTAGGCATCCATTAAATCTAGAGTGGAAAGAAAGTCGCCTTGTTGAAGCACTGGGAGCACCTGTTGGAGAATGACCATGTGAAAGTGGTCTGACTGAATGTAGAGGTTTAACAGTCTGAGGTCCAGTATTGGTCTGAGACAGCCATCCTTTTTTGGAATTAGAAAGCAGAGGGAGTAAACTCCTATGCTTTGGTGATGTAGGGGAACTGGTTCTATTGCATATTTTTGTAATAGAGAAAGAACCTCTTGTTTGAGGAGAGTGAGGTGTTCCGGGGACATTGGACGTTGTCTGGGAGGGATATTTGGGGCAGTAGAAGTGGGTTCCATGCAATAACCACACTGGATTAATTGTCTTACCCACTTGCCTATGGTCTGGAATTCCAGACAGGTAGGAACTGTGAGAGGCGTCCCCCGACAGGAGTGGGATGGTCGGGGGGAAGTGAAGGAAAACGTCCGCTGCTTGGTGGTAGGGGAGTTACGGGTATTGTTACCACAACCTCTTCCCTTACCATTGTTGCCTCTGTACCTTCCACGAAAGTATCCTCTGAAGGAATTGTTCTGATTGTGGCTCTTATAGGAAGAAGAGGGATGAGGTAATGGTTTTGGAGCCAGCTCTGTAAAAGGAGAGACAAAATGCACCCCTAGGGGATTGCAAGGCACCCATGGATTTAGACGTTTTCGTATTCTTTTTCATCTTTTCTAAAGATATATCAACTGTGGCCCCAAAAAGATGCTCTTGGTCAAAGGGCTGGTAAAGACTGTCGAACTGCACTTCCTGTTTGAATGCAGAGATTTGGAGGCAAGCGTGCCTGCGTAGAAAAACACTGGTATTAATAGCATGAGAGGCAGTATATGCTGCGTCAAGTGCACATTTTATTGAGGTATTTGTTATTAATTTTCCCTCCTGTATAAGTTCAATGGCTTTGCCTTTAAATTGGTCAGAAAGATGTTGCATTAGCTTTTCAAGCTCATCGTAGTGAGCTCTGTCATATCTGGCCAACAAAGCTTGGGCATTGGCAATCCGCCAATGATTTGCAGCCTGTGACACAATACGTTTTCCAGATGTATCTATGAGTTTGGATTCCTTATCAGGAGGAGGGTGTCGCCTGTGCTTTGTGAATTTGCTCTCTTGTGTGCATTAGACACTACAAGAGAATCCAGCGGGACCTGACCTTTAATGAATACAGGGTCATTGGGAGCTGCCTTATATTTTTTGTCTACCCTGGTGTTAAGAATCCTGGCTCTGACGCAGTCCTTAAAAACTTCTGGTGCATGTTTTAACATGCCTTTTAACATTGGCAGGATGTGTGTGGATGTTTGTGTGGGTGTAAATGTTGCCAGAAAAAATCTTCTTCTAAAGGGTCGGAGTGTAGCTGCACCCCGTGGTACTCAGCTCTGTTAATGAGTTGCGCAAACCCAATATTGCCATCTGGTGGTGATGGCCTAGAGGGATAGGGTCCAGGTCATTGTGTAGCTTGGGATCCATGTTGTAATCATCCCAAGGGTCTGGATTGTGTGGGATGGTATGCGAGTCATCATACTTATCTGGATCTCCATCCCCACTCTGATAACTATCATCATCCTCATCATCATCTTGCGGTTGAGGTGAAAATGTATGTTTTGGGGAGTGTGCTGGAGAAAATTTTTGGGGTACAGCTAGAGGAGGAGAGCGAGGTGGAGTAATGTTAGTGCTCATCTCCTTCCGTTTCAAGGGTATTTGGGAGTCTTCTAAAGTGTCTAATTTTCTCTTTTTAGGAGGCTTGGCGACAACTTTGCCAGTCTCTGGGTCAATGTATAAAGTTTTTTGTTTTGGATCCGCAAATTGTGCTGGAAGCTGTTGCTCGAGTACAATGTCCTTTGTCAGTGCCGAAGATTTGTGTGTGGTTTTGGATTCCTTAGCTTTTGGTATTGGAGTTTGTGGCTACAAGAGTTTTTTTGGCTCCGAAGGTTCTAAGGTTTGTCGACTCCAAAGACTTTTTCGGTTCCGAAGATTTTTTCGGTTCCAGATGCTTTGTTTTGTTTCTTTCGATGCCGAGGGTTTCGGCGTCGAGGATGTTTTCGGTGCAGATGAAGAAGGGCGTGGCACCTCCTTGGTTTTAAATTTCGGTGCCGAAGGTGATTTTTTGGCACAGGAATGAGGTTGGCTCTATCCCGAGCCAGAAGGCTTTTGTTTTTGTTTTATAGCCGGGCCCAAGGGCAGGGCATCTAAAGTGTGTTGCCAGTGTCGACCTGAGCCTGAGGGCGAAGGTGTTACCAGAGCCTTAGGTTTGGGTTTGGTTGGGAGAGGGGATTCGGTACTCTCGGACCGATGAGCCCGGGTGACTGCCTGGTCTTCGGAGTCGTAGACAGAGATTTCTCATTCATTATCCTGTTGTTCCGGTATGAGATTGGGATGTGCACCGAAGATGTCTGGAATCGAACGGCTTCTGGGAGACATTTTATGACGTCAAGCCCGACGGTCACAGATGTTTTTCTTTGACCTGAAAGATGAACAGGCCTGCAGTTCTTTTCTTCGTGCTCCGGGGAGAGGCAGAGGTTGCAAACCTCGTGAAAAGTCTGTGTGTGGGAACTTAGCACCACACCCGGGGCATTTTTTGAAAGGAGATTTTTCCATTGACTGATGGCGCATTCGGCGTGGATAAGCCCAACGGCCGGCGTCGAAGATCAAGGTCGAGGATTTTTTATGTGTTGAAGATATGCGTTGAAAAGGAAACACAATTGAGACAATACCGTTGAGTAGCGAGGGATTGCGTGTCAAAGGGGATTCGAAATCGACACCAAACCGGAGCGCAGCATATCACATCCGAACACAATGGAGGAAAAAACAATCTGGAGATGGAGTCGATGCCCATGCACACTATCGTCTTAAGGACGAGTCATCTACCTCGTGACTACAAAGACTTCTTCAAAGACAAAAACAAAGTGCAAACTCTGAGCCCAACACCAGATGGCGATCTATGCACAAGTATACGATCTACAGCTCACATGCCTCGAACCTACGGTTTCCTGCAACTTCTGAGGGATGAATAGAAAGACTTTTCTTAGTTACAATGAAAAAAGGAGGAGGATGTAATGGCATTAATGTGGGTTTCGAATGAAAGTTTGCTGTCAAAAAATATCCACAAGTTTTTAATTTTTGTTACTGGAGTGGGTGGGTTGTCTAGATCCTATGGCCACCAGCTCGGGGACCAAAAAGAGGTATTTCTTCCGAACAGCAGTACCTCAGTTTTACCAGAGTTACATTTTAAACAACTTTCATTCATCTACTTGGTAGTTTGTTGCATACAGTTATGAAACCTAATAGTGGGGTACTCTGGATTACTGGCCACAGATATCACGATCTGGGTCTCGTAGATATAGGATACCACTGAAAGCCACAGGATTTAATGAGACGCACCAAGCGGGTGACTTACTGGTTAAAAAGGGTTGGATTTAAAGATGAGCCCTGTGGCACACCACATGGTAGAGAAAACGTGCGTGATGTGAATTCGTCCAAAGCAACATTTGCTCACGTGCAGTGAGAAAAGATTTTAAAAGTTGATACCAAACCTAATAAATGCAGTCACTGAGAATTCGTCTTTCATAGCATGATTGTTTACACAATTCAGCACAATAAAGTTTATATTTTGACATTAGTGTGGGTTAAAGGTGTGAACGTTTAATATTTCTCTCTGGCTTAGAAACAAAGCATATGGGCATCCAACAGTCACAAGCTCATTTAAACAATCAATCCAGTTGCACTTTTGTTCACCGATCAGAGTTCAAGTCCACAAATTCACATCACTGTGGAGAGGTGTGGTGCAGTGGCCAGGGCAGTTGACTTCGGAGCACAGGGTTCACAGTTCGATCCCCGGCTCCGGTGGCATCTCTGCTCAGCACCAAGTGATTCTGGGCAATAGCTCACTTAATATCCAGGATGGCCCGCACCGCCTTGAGACCCGTAAGGGTGAGTAGTTCGTGCTTTACAAATACAGATTTACATTTTACAGTGGTGGGCTGCAGGCCCGGTGCTTTGGGGGCAAATCAGGTTCACCAGCAGGAGTGGTCTTTCAGTGCATCTGGGACGTCCTCTACCCTCTTGTGCGGTTGAATCTGTTGCTTATTGAGGTCCTGTGAGCTATAGGTTCTGATGGATCTCAAGTAGGCTCTTCCCTAGAGTCAATTCTTCAAGCAGGACACGGTCAGCCGGACCTTAGCTCTACCTCCTTGATTTAGGCAGCTATTCTCCACTTCATCTGGTCCTAGGCTTTGCTCTAGAATACCCTTACAGATAAGAGCAGTGAAGAATCCAAGTTATTGCACGTTGTCTCTCTCAGCTGGTGCTCCAGAGCATAAAGTTAAAATGATGGAAAAATAAGGCTAATAGTGGGAAGCCAGCACCCAGTGAAAAAGAATGCTACTTTTAAAATTTAACCATCTAGCCAACTATTTTGCAGGCTTTTGTTCACATTTTTTAACACTGGAAAGAGAAGTCAGCAGCAAATTGTCAGTGGGATAGATGTTGGGAGGGCAAAATCAGACACCACACTGTCATTCCACTGTTGCGATGCAGACTAGGGCTTGACTTCCACAGTCTTTCAAAGCAGGGGTGACTCAGGTACTGCTGCTGGGCAGATCCCAATCAATCATCATATGAATTCTCAAACAAATATCACACATACACACCATATGGCATTTATTATAGGAGAAGCGAAGGACCACAGTCATTAGATGCTTGCTGCGTTTGCCTCAGGAACAAGTAAATAAAAAGGCCTATGTTCCACTGGTAATTATTTCTACCAGTCTCCCTGTAACCTGATGAGGGGAGCACTAACCACCCAGAACTATTAATGGGCATACTTTTTGAGCAAAAAAGTCAAATAAAATAAACATGGGGAACTTTCGTCCATTTAGATTGTATGAAAAAGGTTTCACCTTCAGTAATGGTCTTTCTGGTGGCTACTGCTTCTTCCTGCAGATCCTACAGCTTTTGACTGTCCCGGGACCCAGACTGTTCCGCAATGGTAGGGGGTCCAAACTTTTTGGCAGTGCTGGAAACAGTGCAACTGTGACATCATCAGAGGCATAAAGCACCCATCCCGGTGCCCTGGTGTCAGTTTCCCATCCTTTTTTTTTTCCGCAAAGCACATTCTGATGCATAAAATAATCCACAGAGAAGACGTCCTCTTCTGGACTGCTTTACCCTTCCTACTACCCACATAACCTACGAAAAGCTGGTTCTGGTTGTCAGAACTAATATCCTAGGTTTGGTATATCTATAAGCTGACCGCCGTCTTGTGGATCAGCCACTGGAGCATCACCTCCTCCTTGGTGAGATGTGGTGGAGGATGAAAAAATTACTTCATTTCGTTAGCAATCTTTCTGGTAGAGACTCTATCTACCTGCAAATGTCTCATCTTTCTAATATCCCAGAGACCATACTGGATTCAGAAACGTACAGTAGCTCTTCCTCAATGGTACAGGATGCTCTCTAGGTGCTGCTGGAAACTATGCAATTGTGATGTCATTGAAGGCATGAAGCACCCATCCTGGCTTCCTGATAGCACTTTCTTTTTCATTTTATCCCACTAAGACCATTTTGATGCACAAAATAATCAATTAAGATAGGGTCCGCTTTTTGACTGATTCGCTCTTCCTGCTACTTAAGTAACCTATGAAGAGGTGCTTCTTGGTTTGGTCTACGTAGAAGCTGACTGGCTTCTTGGAATACTGCATGTGGTGTCTCTCCTCCTCCTTGGTGGGATGTGGTGAAGGATAAAAAGAAGTGAGGAGGGTAATGGATTGACCTAGAAAGAAAGGGGTCACAATGTTTGAAAGGAAAGCAGCGTTGGTTCGAAAGACCAACTTGTCAGGGAAAGATCATATGAATGGAGAAAGGATGCTCAGTGCCTGCAACTCATTGAAATGCCTCGCTGAAGTAATCACTGTCAGAGAAACAGTTTTTAACATGAGTAACCTTAATTGACAACTTAAAAGAGGCTCGAATAAGTGACTTACTCAAGAAAGTCTTGTCTGAAAGGCAGAGAACTGCAGACAATGTTGCTAGGTATCCCTGAAAGGAACCCATAGCGTAACCCTGCCCCTAGGGAAGAGCAAAATAAATTACTTCCAACACATGGGCTTTCAATGTATCCAGTGGACAGAATCACATCCACCAGTTCAGATAGCAGATGAAAGGAGCTTAAGTGTCCCCACTCAATCTCCAGGCATGAATGTAGAGGCTCTGGACGTTGGAGTGCAGCACCTGCTCCTCCGACTAAGAGCAAGTCCGGCCTAAAAGGTTGGCGAAATAGAGGACACAGGGATTGGTGCAGAAGGTCTGCACACCCCACTCTTCTCCGCCAATCTGGGACGATGAGGTGACTTAGGCACATTGTGGAGAATCTTTGTTTTGACCAGAGGAATGGAGAGTTTGGGAGGAGCTTTTGTGCATTACAGGTGTAGCTGACACTACGTCAAGACTTTTTCACAAGCCACATGGATAAACATTTCGGATAATATCGGAACTTGGATCTTCTCGAAACTATGGCTTTTAAACTTTACACAATGAATTAGTTCCTGATACTCCGTGTCGCTTCATCCTATGACCGAAGCCTGTTTTACCTATGAATCAAATGGTTCCGCATGCATCCCTATTGACAATATGAGTATTGAGAAGAGGATTTTGCGGCTCTTTTTTAGTGGTCTTTGATGATAAGAGCCACAGATAAGATTGAACAATTGTTTTCTCAGATACCCCTGCTCCCATATATCTTTTAACCCCTTCGATGCTAGTGACGGAACCATTCCGTCATCAGTCCCGGTTGAGCTGTGCTGATGACGGAATGGTTCCGTCACGACCACACCCATTATCATTGGGGCCCAGCACAGGAGGAAAATATCATCCGCAGCGATGAGGTTAATCCTTGTACAATTAAAAATATTGGCTCTGATGAAGGTGGTGATAAGAATGTGTATACCACCAAAACATACGTGGAGCATTCTTCTTTGGGAATCCGCCCAGTGAAACATATAGGAAAAGAAATAGTTGTGATGTTTGCATGCAACAATGAAATGATACAGTGATTTTTATACACTGTAGTAATTTATGAAATGCATCTATGCTACAAAAGAAATGATTTCTAAAAAATTCTTCCTCTCCTTTCTCATTGTCAGATTCCCATATGTGTTGTCAGATTCCCATATGTGTTGCCAAATTGTACTTTTATTTACACACTAATGATGTTAGTTTAAATGAGTGGTATGGTATGGAGTGAGTATGTTGTGGTTTATGCATGAGTGTGCTGGGATACAGTAGTTATATTGAATTGATTTGTCTTAGATTTGCATATTGCATCTTTGTCAACATTTTTTTAAATTAACTTCATTATATAACTGTGATCTGTGAATCTCATAGGTTTATAAATGAATTTCTTGCTTTTTTTTAATGAAAAATAATAAATAATAAAAAACCCAATATAAAAATATATATATATGTTTATCTAACTATCACTGCAATTTCTACATTATTTAACAATTGAAAGGAAAAGTTTCACTTTTGGGGGGCGGTCATAAGCCATAGGCTATTCTCACAAGAAATATAGGTCAGCTAGAGGTCTTCACACTGGTTTTGCCTGTTTCTTTCCCCCTACTCTTGGACCTGAAATTAAACTAGGGGGGATCTTTTTTTCTTTATTGAGTTTGGGAGGAGATGCATAGTGAATTAGAAAGTTTCACATTGTGGTCATATTATTCGTCAAGATTTGGACAGACTGAATGTGAACAGAATAGAGGAAGGCCTTGAGTGCAATTCGCATCACTATCAGTTCGAGCAGGTTGATGTGAAGAGGCCTGTGATCTTCAGTTCCTGCTGATGTGCACCCCACCCTACAGTGGATGCATCTGTCATAACCATGGACACTAATTGTGGAGGGCTGAATGACATCCCCTGGAACAGGTTATATTCCACCGACCACCAAGCCAGATCTGCTGCAGAGTACCAGGAGATCAGCATAGTGTCTCTGAAATATCTCGCTGGTGCTGGGACCACTGCCTGGGGAAGCACCACTGGACAGTTCTCGCGTGTCAGCATGCATGTGAGCCCAAGAGGATTCAAGAAACCAGTAGACCTAGCAGGCATAGGAACTTCAAGACTAAAATCACAGTTTCCTCCAGAAACATTGAAATCATAACCTCAATGAACCACATCCTCTGAGGGGGAGGGAAAGTTTGAAGAGAAGTTGTAGCCAGAATTGCCTCTAGGAACAGAATGTGCAGAGAGTGCTTTACATGAATTTTGGGCACACTGAAAGTCCAATCAAACAACAAGGAAGCTGTTGATTGCAGGTGGTAGCACACCAGCAACGGCGATGAGCTGCTACGTCTGCCACCACCTTTTTGAAGACTTGACTTGCTGATGGCATTCCAAAAGAAAGTTCTTCAAACTGGCAGTAAGTATACCCTATCATAAACTGCAGATTCCTCTTGTGAGAGTTAAGGAATGGAATGTGAATATATGATTGCTGCACGTCGAGGGACACCGTCCAGTCTCCTTCTTCCAGCGACAAAAGTACTTCAGCCAGGGACAGCATCTTGAACTCTTCCTTCCAGAGGAAACATTTTAAGAATCTAAGGTTCAGGATTCATGAGAATCAAAAATTGCCCCCTTGCCAAATTTCCTGCTCTGGCATCAACTTCACCACTCTGCAACAAGGCTGCCATGTCCTGTTGCAGAATACGTAGATGGTCTTCTGTCTGAAATGTCTGCTAAGGAGGGATCTGAAGTGGGGCCTGTTGGAAGGGTAGGACATTTCCCATTGTATCATTTGAAGGACCCACTGGTTCAAAGTAATGGTCTTCCAGGTCTGTAAAAAGGAGGATATCGGTCTTCCTACAGGCCTTTCTTGCTATGACAAGGGCAAACCAGAGCTCATTTCCCGGTGGTAGAGGGGAAGGAGGCTGCCTACCTCTGTATAGTATGAGGTTACTGAGAGTAGGCGGCTTGTCTTTGGTAAAATTCCTCGTGAGAGGCTACAAAACTTTCAATATTGATGGCAGTATTTCTTGGGAGACTGCAAGCAAAAGAAAACAATCGTAGCTCTGCTTGCTTTAAAATATTTAAAAGCAGAGTATGGTTTGTCCACAACAGGATTTGCGTTGTCAAATGAGAGGTCCATCAGCATTGTCTGAATGTCAGAAACCAATTCAGAAGATCTAAGCCATGCAAGGCAATACACATATACGATTGCCCTTATGACTGAATCTGCAATGTCCAGTCAGGCTTTGATTATATGCTTCAACATATCTTGTCATTTATATACCGCTTGTTCTTCAGGCATGTCAAAGGGATCTGAATCAAAGACAAAGAGGTCATTCATGCATATTGTTCCAGTATCGCTCCTGAGATCCCTTACATTGCTCTTTATGTATTTGTTGTTCCTCCAACAAACTTTGAGCTTGCCTATTGGAGTGGTAGACCATTTCCTGGGACTTGGAGGGAGGATGATCAACTGACTGGCTCCGTGGTGCTGGTGGCACAGTCACTGTCAGCGCCTTTTTGGTAGCACCATTGGCATTGGAGGCAGCGATGTACATCGTTGATCTGGTGTAAAGGTCGGTGCTGACATGACCTAGGGCATCAGAGAAGTCAAGAAGGGAAATAATGCTGCAGAAGGACTTGCCGATAAGAATCCATTGGCCATCTCAAAGGTTGCCATGGGGCCTTCAGAAGGGACTGTTGCTTCCCAAAACATTTCAAACATTGTGTTGAGAAACTATGCTGGGTCTGTATTTGCCTTTTGTACCGCTTTGTTCGCCATAAGTCGGCAGGGTATGCTCAGACGTGAGTCCCTTGCTCACTTTGCCATTGGATTCAAGCAAGCCTGGCTGAAAACGGCTGAAATGCCAGAAACCGGTCCTAGGAAGCTTGTTTCCGGTCCAAGGAAGGCATGGCTTGGCAGTTCGGGCTGGACTGTTCCCATGAGGCACAGGGTCCGACTGATTTGCATATGGCCATGTCTGAACTGGGGTGGCAGAGTGGGCTAAAGAACGATGATGGATTAAACCCAGATCTGTTGACTGGGTGTGAGTGTTTGATTGGTTCAGATGCTCCGTCCATCACCACCCCCTTTTGTACCGCTTTGTTCGCCATAAATTGGCAGGGTATGCTCAGATGTGAGTCCCTTGCTCACTTTGCCACTTGATTCAAGCAAGCCTGGCTGAAGACGGCTGTAATGTCAGAAGCCGGTCCTAGGAAGCTTGTTTCCGGTCCAGGGAAGGCATGGCTTGGCTGTTCGGGCTGGACTGTTCCCATGAGGCACAGGGTCAGACTGATTTGCATATGGCCATATTTGAAGTGGGGTGGCAGAGTGGGCTAAAGAACGGTGATGGATTAAACCCAGATCTGTTGAGTGGGTGGAGTGTTTGATTGGTTCAGATGCTCCGTCCATCACCACCCCCTTTTGTACCGGGTCTGGATTTGGGGCACCAAATTCAGGGAAGCCGGAGTAAGCAATGTAAACTGCAAAAGAGCTGGTAGGTGCATTGGAATCAGGATACAAGGAGGCCCTGGGACTGAGTCAGGTAATGTGGTGCTGCTGGCACCATGTCCACAGGTGGGACGGTGACCAGCTCCAGTTCCAAGGAAGACTTACCACAAGGCGGGAGCATAGGGGAAATTTGCTTCTGGGGGAAGACTACTGCAGATTCTTCCTCTTTTTGTGTTTGCGGTGCTTGTCTCTTGACAACCTCAAAGATTGACAGGGGGATTTGGATCTCGTCAAGATCGGCGTTGAGCCAAAAAGTCATCACGGGCCTGGGCCATAAACTGCTTCCCCTCCAGCTCCTTGATTGCATTTAGATGGCTACCGAGGCAGAAGTCACACAACCTCATATCATGCTCTCATGCTAAGCACCACAAGCAAATGTCATGGGGGTTCATAATGGACACTTGCCCATCATAATCCCTACAGAATGTGAACCCTCAACATTTACCTGGAGACATTCTTAGCACTGTACACAATTTTTGTCTAAAAAATCATGATGACATTTCTTTCAGAGACGACAGAGAGCTCCTGATCAGGGTTGGGTATGCAAGGAAAAAGGGAAATGAAATCATTGCGTCAGGGTAAGCGGTTATGGCTCTGATGAGGTCACAGTGGCGTTTCCGATGCAGACACTGAGCCACTGTCTTCTACTGGAGCAGAAGAGCTATTGAAATTGTTTCGATCAGTCTAGTGCCTGGGATATTCGAAATGTGAAGAATCTGCAGGTAAAAGTATCCATCAAAAACATGACTTATAAGGTGTTGACCTATAACTAATGTAGGAAGTGTAGTCCTTTTAGAAGGAGTTACTTTATATATAGGAATGGCCAAAACAAATGGAGGTTCAGTATACCAGCAGGTATTGGGAGTTAGAATGGGTATCAGAGTATGCTGGTCCACTTATTCAGGAGACGGGTGTGCCTGGGCTTCTTTATAATGAGATAGAGGAAAATTAGAAATAGGGTGTAATGTGACACGTAAAAATTAATGTCAAATTATTTTGTGTATTATTCATGTAACTTAAAATTTAAACAGCAGCTATGGAATATAATAACGCAAAAATGTTGATGAAAATATATGTTGTGATCAAGGCTGTGAAGGCAAAACTCATCTTGTACACCACGTGTGAATGAATCATGTTTGGGAACCTCGCAGTGCCCACGTCCAAGTTGTTGGATCCTTGTTATGGTTTAGAGGTCCACATCTATGCCTATTAAAAAAATTAGAGGAACTGCTCCTTCTCTGCACATCTCTCTCCCTTGGGATTTAAGAGGCTTGGAAAAGCCTCCAATTAGACATACCCTTATAATCACCCATACTTTCTTCCGTCTTCCCAGCAACTGATGGCTGAAAAGGTTTTAGACTTGCTCAAATTTAATGCGGAGAGCAATCCATCCAGAGATGGTCAGCTTCTGCACAGCCTTTCCCTTCTTTGCTCCAACGGAGCCCAAGAAGAGTTGGTCATACCCCCGGAAGTCTTTTGTAAGGTGAAGGTAGAATGACAACGCTCCTTCTGGGTCCAGATGGTGGAGTCACTCCTCTTCTTTAGAGGGATGCAGCGCAGCGTAAAACGTAGGCAGTGTGATGGACTGGCCTACATGAAAGGGAGGTACAGCTTTCGGCAGAAAGGAAGCCCTCGTACTGAAACCAGCTTCTCTGGGCAGATGGTCAGGTATGGAGGCTTGGATGACAAGACATGAAGCTCACCGACCCTCTGGGCAGATGTTTTTGCCACCAGGAAGGCAGTCTTGATGGTAAGGAGCCTGAGAGGACAATTGTGCAAGGGCTCAAAGGGAGCCCAGATCTGGAATATCAGGACACAATTAAGGTCCCACTGAGGCATGATAAAGGAAGAGATCTATGTTGCTAACCTTTCAAGAACCTATGTACAATAGAGGTTTTTAAAGAGGGTCAGGCAACTACAGAAAGATAACCCTTTAAGGTGCCCATGAGCAGAACCCTGCTGGGCAAGGGAAAGAATAAAGAGAATACCCGAGAAAAGGGAGCAGAAAGGGGGTCAATCTGCTTTTCTGCACACCATGCCACAAGCTTGCCCCGGTGGCAGGCATATACCATTTTGGTGAAGGGACGCCTGGCTGCCAGTATAACACTGCAGACTTCAGGCGGAAGGTCGAAGAATGTCAAATATCGCCACTCAATCTCCATGCAAGAAGTCAGAGCTTTGACAGGTTCGAGGGAGAACTCTCCTCTGCTTCTTCAACAGAAGATCCTTCCAAAAGTTCTGCCTGATTGGAGGACCGATGGCCATGCTCAACAGCTCAAGATACCAAACTCTCCGTGCCCAGCACGGAGCTACAAGAATAACTTGGGCCTGGTTGTTCCTAATCTTCTTGAGAACCCTGGGCAGGAGTGGTATGGGCGGAGAGGCGTACAGTTGGCATGAGCTCTGCTCGAGAGGAAAAGCATCTCTGAGCGAGTGCCACCTTGGAAACTCCAGCGCACAGAACTGTCGACATTGGGAGTTGTCGGTGGTTGTGAACAGATCTATCCAAGGCTCTCCTCACTGCTGAAACAGACCTTTCACCACCTCCAGATGGAGACGCCATTGACGATCCACTAGGCATCCTCGGCTGAGTTGGTCTGCACTGGATTTAGGTTTTTAACCACCAGGGATATGCCCTGCTGCTCCAGCCATGTCTAGAGATGCAGGGCCTCTTGACAAAGGACCCAGGACCCCACCATGCCCTGTTTGTTACAGTACCAGTGGTGATGTCTGTGAACATCTGCACAAGCCTTCCCTTGATAGAGGGTAGAAAGGCTTTCAATGCCAGCCAGATTGCCCGGAGCTCCAGAAGGTTGATGTGGAGTCCAGATTCAGACAGAGACTAGAGTCCTCTGATGTCCACCTCTCCCAGTAGCCACCCCCCAATCCCAGCAGTGACGCATCTGTCACTTGTGTCAGATCTGGCTGAAAAAGGGAGAGTGGTCTGCTGGTGACCCACCTGCAGTTCGTTAACCACCACTGCAGATCTTGCACAGTTCCCTCCGAGATATTGACCATATCACAGAGATTTACTTGATGCTGTGCTCACTGGAACTTCAGGTCCCAATGCAGAGCCCATATATGCCAATGGGCATCTGTCACAAGAGGGGTGAGGAGGCCATGAGGCCCAGCAGCCTCAGAGTCAGTCTCACCGAAATCCAGGAAAGAGGCTGAAACATCGGTATCATATCCTGACTATCCTGGACTCGCCATTCAGGAGGATAGATCCGAAACTGCACCGTGTCCAGAACAGCTCCAATGAAAGGGAATGTCTGAGAGGGAGTCAGGTGTGACTTTGGCACGTTGATAGTGAAACTCAGCGAATTCAGGAGGTCTGCCGTAGTCTGGAAGTGGGGGGAGATGACAGCCAGGGTGAGCTCGGCTTTAACAGCCAGTTGTCTAGATAGGGAAAGTCGGGCACCACTGATTTCCGCAGATAAGCTGCAACCACTGCCATCACTCTGGTGAACCCCTGAGAGGTGCTGGTAAGGCCAAAAGAGAGCAAAGCGTACTGAAAGTGCTCAGGCCCACCATGCACCTCAGGTGACGCCTGTGGGCAGGCAGGACAGTAATATGGAAATATGCATTCCGCAAGTCCAACACTACCATCCAGTCTCCTGCATTTAGGGCAGACTTGAGTGAGCTTGAGCATTGTTAACTTCTCCTTACTGGGGAAGAAATTGAAGGCACAGGTCTTGGAATGGGACAAAGGCCGTAGTTCTTCTTGGGTATTAGAAAGTAGCGGGGATAAGAATCACAACCTACTTCTGGCATCTGCACCCTCTCTATCGCTACCTTGGCCAAAAGAGCAGCCACTTACTCGCAGAACAAAGATAGATGACCATCCATCAACCTGTCACAAGCAGGTGGCATGGGTGGAGGGTAAGTCTCAAAGGGGAGAGAGTAGCCCCTCCAAACAATCTGTAGGACTCATTGGTCTGATGTAATAGACCACCAGTGGTGCAGCCGCCTACTGGTGCCCATGATGATAAGGGGCAAACTATACGGGCTTGGAGGCTGCGACTGCCAGGAGGGTGGTGGACTGACTTGACCGCTGGCTGCCAAAACCACAAGATCTGTGGGTACCACATCCTCGACCACATCGAGGCTGCGAAGCTAGCACACCACGGTGGCTGCGCGGGTACAGACGCGACTGGAAGCTCCTTCTGTGGCCACGAAAGGTGGATAGGGGTGGCGGGGAACCAAGGAATGGTCAAGGACCTGGACGTAGCCCTACTGTCTTAAAGCACTCTAGGGCTGAATCGTCTTTGTCTCCAAATAGAAGGAAGCCATCAAAGGGCAGGTCCATATGTGACACTTGGACATCCCCACCCTCCTCACCACCGTTGCAAATTACGCCCCCTTCTCCTTAGCCATGGTAGGGGGAGAAAGCATGTAAAATCTAGAGAAGTATTTAGTCCGCTGGTGTCCGCCAAATCCTCACACCAATCCATGTTAGGGTCACAATGCTGGTATTCTACAAGGTCCAGCAACCCTCCCTGAGACCTAGCTCATAAGAATAGGGTTCAGGCTTTAGCCTGGAAGGCAGACCTTCAGTCAGCGTTGGGCGACGCATATCCGGTTCGGTCGGTGATCAGAAGGGGGACAGCGCCACTGGTGGGTGCCAGGAGTGTCAGCATCGGGCTCAGCATCAGAAAAGGTCAAGAAGGCACGTCCGGCATCGTTACGGGTCCATCAGTGGATCCAATGGGCCTGACTAGCACCGGAGCTGCCACCATGGATAGGTGTCTCACCCAAACCCACAGGAGGCCAAAAGGTGTGCCAGAGGAAACAGGTGCCCTAATATGAGGTGCATGACCTCATTAAATTATCTTAATTGTGTGGGAGGTCACTCCAGCTCCCGGAAACTTGGGGAGGCACGCAGATGCCCTAGGCACTGGCTCAACCGAAGAGCCAGGCCTCAATGTTGACGCTCCCTCGTCTTGTCTGCTGACACACGGTAAAAAGTCAAAGACCTCTTCGGCAACGACAATGACTTCTTGCGGAACTTACTCAGAGGTCTCTATCGAATGTGTGGTATTTCCCCATTACACATTTCTAGGGACTCCAGAACTCCAAAGCACCAGGTACTGCAGAGGAACCTTGAGCTCGAAGTAAAGAGAGGTGTTGGCTCCTGGCCAGCGGTACAAAAGGGGGTGGTGATGGACGGAGCATCTGAATCAATCAAACACTCACGCCCACTCTGCCACCCCAGTTCAGACATGGCTATATGCAAATCAGTCTGACCCTGTGCCTCATGGCAACAGTCCAGCCCGAACTGCCAAGCCATGTCTTCCCTGGACCGGAAACAAGCTTCCGAGGACCGGTTTCCGGCATTCCAGCAGTCTTCAGCCCAGCTTGCTTGAATCCAGTGGCAAATTGAGCAAGGGACTCACGTCTGAGCATACCCTGCCACACTTATGGCGGCCAAAAGCGGTACAAAAGGGGGCCAGCTACCCCTCCTGGTGGTCACATTTAACCAGTCAGATACCCAATCATAGATTGCAGTGTTATCAAAATGTTTTGGTGATGGTAAAGCTGGACCTTTCCACAAACAGTATACAATTTAAAATTGTAACTGCCATTCCTCAAACTTCAAAATCTCTTCCTATAAAACTGCAATTTCAAGAACTAGCAAAAGAATAATATTTGTATTCGAGGTTCAGCTCACATATTCAAACTGGATAGATCATCATGTGTGGAACCCTTCTACTCCAATATAGATTTTACTTCTCTAAATCCTGTTTAAAATTAGTTGATCAGTTATTTGTCTTGCCTTGTTCATACTAAGATTCGATGTCGCCTCAACTACTCTCACCCCACTCGGGATGGTAATGTTAGATGCGGAAAAGGCATTTGACCGAGTGGGGTGGGAGTATTTGTGGGAGGTTTTGAAGAAAATTGGTATCGAGGACCCCTATTTTGATTGGGCACGTTCACTCTACGATGCACCTCGGGCGAAGATCAGCTATGGGGGATCGGATTCACCTACGTTTTTGATAGAGAGGGGAACAAGGCAAGGTTGCCCTCTGTCCCCTCTACTCTTTGTGATATCTTTGGAGCCTTTCTTAAATGCATTAACAGCTCAGGATAGTATTATACCTGCACAACACGGGGGTAAAAACCTGAAGATAACTGCTTATGCAGATGATATAGCGATATACACTACTGATTTGGTTACAGCAATTCCGGCAATAATACAGGAGGCTCGAAATTTCGGAGATGTGTCCGGCTATAAACTTAACGTAAGCAAGACACAAGTTATTGCTAACCACAAACCATCGGAACCAGTTTTGGGTCTATGCCAAAGCGCGACTTATCTTGGAATCAAGTTGGCAGCTAATATAGACAAGGTGATAACTATGAACTATGACTCCATGCTAAAGGAAATCACGTTACTTCTAAAAAAATGGCACACAATTCCGCTTAGTCTAGTGGGGCGAATTAATTTAATTAAAATGAAGATTTTACCTACACTTTTGTATTTATTTAGATCAATCCCTTTACAAATTAACAAACTTTTTTTTAAGAAACTAGAAGGCATTTGTAGCAATTTTGTGTGGGGCTATAAAAAAGCGTGCAGATCTATCAAATTACTGAAGCTACCTATCGAAAAGGGAGGCTTGATGTTTCCTGATTTTAGATTATATTATTTCGCTACTTTTTCTTTACGTATACGAAGCTTGTTGAAAAACGACAGTTCGTTATTCTACCACCATTACATGCTGGGACCTGACTGCAACCAATTCTTATTTCGCGCACATGATCCTAACTACTTCAAAAGAGTTAAATTTAAGACCGCAAGACATATTAAGAAAATCTGGGACCAAATTATGACTCTAGAAAGAATTTCTTACTATAATGCTGAGCTTAGACTGTGGGGCAATCCTGGGCTACCTGGTATTTTTTCAGACGGTGTAGGGAAGATATGGGCTAGGCATGGAATTATTACTCTGGGAGACCTCTATGGCCCGAACGGCTTTCTAGATTTTGGCATACTTAGGCTTACCTTTGAATTAAATGAGGATATGTATTTTAAATATATCCAAATCAGGGATTTTCTACTCCGTAAGATGAGGATTGTAGAAGTATCACATTCGGACTCTTTAACATGTCTCTACTCAGATAAAGTTAAATCACTTATAAGCCTAAGCTATGGTTATCTGACTGCAAACAAACAGGAAAACAGTGGGAATCTAGCGGCTAAATGGTCATCTAGACTAGGAGTTAACATTAACCCTAAACAGATCTCAGCCTCATTATGCCAAATAAACCGGGTAGTTCAATCCTCAAATTTAAGGCTCCAGCTATATCGAACAGTTACTCAGCTATATTATACTCCACAAAGAATAGCTAGTTGGACACGTGGTAACCAGACTAACGATCGTACTAAATGTCCGAAATGTGATATGGAATAAGCAGGTATCGAGAATATGTTGGTTTTATGTCCGAAGCTATCTATATTTTGGAAAGGGATAACTGATGCTCTGTTGAGGAAAAAAATTAATACTCCGCCGATATCGCCACAACTGATCCTACTCGATATTCAAGACAACCATAGTCAGTATAGGGATCTATTAACAATTGTATATGCATGTGCTAGGCTAGTTATAGCTAGATCTTGGATCTTAAAAGATCCTCCAAGCGTAATGGAATGGTGGAGCTTGATAAATGAAATTAATGTTATGGAACTTTCCTTAGCAAGACTTAGAGGACCCAATGCCTTGAAAAAGAAAGAAAAAATTTGGGGAACCTTCTTTTTTAACTGTAATTATGTTTAGAGACCAGTGTTAAATCTACTGTCATAATTATGCTTTCTTAAAAAACATTTTTGAAACTATATGTGTCTATTCCCTGCTTTAGTTGTTAAAGGAAAAATTGTATTTTCTTTTTTTCTCTCTTGTTGTATTTAAATTTGATGAAGATGTTCTTCCTGCAATAATAAACATTTAAAAAAAAAATATATATACTAAGGTTACAAACCTTTGGCCGATAACTCCTAAGTCGTTGCCTCTCCACATACTGTCCAGACCAAAACAGCCCAACTTCTCTTGGCACAAGATGCTTCAAATATGTCAAACCACTGGAATCCAGCTCCTACTCATCATCCCCAGCAATGCACGTGGAAAAACAAGGAGCAGGGCCTTCTCCACCTTGCCACTTCAGAGACTAGACTGTATAAAAACTCATGCAACTGTTCTACAAGGTACTCCAAACAATACTGTTTACTCAAACTCTGAAGTTATAACAAGTAGTCTAAAAAAATGATGTACTGTACTGCAAGCTGAATGAATTGCTTTGAACCAAGTTCACTGTAGCGACCATTGAATTTCAGAGACTATCATGTTTTAGCGACAAGAAAATATAAATAAAGAATTGTCTCCTCCAACGTCTTGTACTTGTATGTGTACTGAATCAGTAAAGGCAGGGAATAACGAGGAGTATAATACAAAACAGGATTACTGGAAGTTCAACATTATAGACAGAACGGTAAATGGGATTTATTTTTAAAGTAAACTGGAGTATGAAGTGCTAATATTTGGCCCTCGTGGAACAAAAAGGAAGTGACAGAATAAAATAAGTTTTCAAGAATCCAAATACCTCAGCAGCTTGCCAAAGAATGTCCACGTTCTTGTTCTTCCGAGCTTGGACATTTTGTCCCAGGAATCTCAGAAGTTCAGGCAGGCAGGTCTGGCTACGGGATCGAGGCAGGCCTAGGAATAATACAATACATAATGGATAATTAGACAAAAACAGTAACACATAACTCAACAGAAAATATAAGAGCCAGCGTTCATCCTGTAGCACTCAGAATAAACCAAGTGCACAACCTGTGACTCTGTGTGTATAGGAAAAGATTTGAGGTCATGAAACACTACACACATAACAAGTTCTTCAGACAACTAAAACAGCTGAGGCAATTATCGCAACACTTTTGCTTACAGCATTGGTTTAAGCTTTAAGTAAAATGGGCTTAGGTGTGTGAAAGTGGAAGTCCTAAAATTGAAAAAAGAGCAAACAGTTTTGTTCCTATATTCCTCAGAATACTTGATTTTGAAAAATATCTTTCACATGGTATTCTCTTTTTTCTCCTTTTTAACGTTATGCACACAATTATACCTCTATTAGTCTTTTCACCCGAACCAGTCTTCAGGTATCATATTTCCTCACAGATCTTTGGCCACATTAAAAAAGGCGACATCATTCAAGGCAACTGTTGTAATGAAGACCACCCATAGCAACCATGAATAACATTGTCTTCTCAAGAGGAGCATTACTACCAGACATCAACTGTCTCCACAACTTCTACAACTGACTGTGAAATAATTTGGAGTGCAGAATGTTCTAAGGAACACTGGGGTAGGTAGGCAGACCAAAATGGGGAGAATGGGCTTGACAGGCCTGGAAGAATATGTGGGCATAATTACAATGAGAAGATATAACATGACCCCAGAGAAAGGCAACATTTTATAATAGTGTGACATATAATAATCCTAAGGTACCCTATACACATGGAAATATGCAAAGTTCAGAGAATACAGGACGCAAAAAAATACAAGGTTGGCAAACGTTTCCACAGTAGTCTTTACACAAAGCCCCTTATTATGATGTCAGGGGGGTCTGCCCCACATACAGGGCATCGGTCCGACCGCCGCATTAAGAGGAAGGCGATTGGAGCAATAATGTCCAAGGCATAGACTGCCGCTTCCAACAAGATCCAAGATCCCGTCGGGGCAGCGGTCGGACTCCTATTACTACAATGGAAGCAGTGCCTGCGGAGGTACTGCTTTAGGGATTAGGATGTCCCTTTCCAACTGCCTTTTCATGGCGGTCCCACTGCTACAAATAGGCAGACAGAAATAGACTTTTAGGGCCCCAAGCATGGCCCCCGGTGGGCCATTGCCCAGTGGCCGGAGGGCCCATGTAGGGACCCCCAAACATCCCTGTGCCAGGCACCAGAGGTGCATGGATGTTTACAAACTGCCTTTTTCTACTGTGGCTAGTTCTGCAACCTTTTTCCTGGGCGCAGCACAAGCCGCAGTAGAAAAAAGCATATTATGACTGCCTGCAAGGTGGTCGTATCCTAATAGGGTGGGTAGGACTGCTGACTCATTGCCGGACTGTTCCTGCCCGAAATGATGGTGGTCGACGGTTTGACTGACCGCCATTGTAATAAGGCCCAAAGACTTGTTGCCAGCTGGGGTTCCTTTTAAGGCATCCTGCTCTTCCGATAACTGTATCTTTGGGACCCAGCTCGTTCTTATGAATGATGACTCTGGCGGTTCCTATGAAGCTACAGAATTATCCATTTCCTCACAATTAGCTGTTATTCAATTTCACCACACTTTTCTTAACTTCAAACAATTGTACATGGTTAAGAAATGTTACATTTAATATAGAAGAGCCATTGTTTCTTGTCTCAGCATCCTTCCACTGCACTTTTGTACACACTTTAAACTGGTTGCAGTATGTATATTTTCTCTGATTCACCTTCCCTCTTTCACTTATGCAGGCCCTGTCTAGTTCAGCAGTCGCATGACTATCAAGCCAGGCTGGAATGAACTTGGTGCCTGCGTTCATATTCTTTAGGGGGATAAAAAGGGGAAACCACAGTGATGGAGTTGGGAGTAGTGCAATAGGCACAGATCACCTCTAAAATTGCATGTATTTTCCGGACTTCTGTTCACCATCCTAGCTATACTTTGTGCCAGGCCACTTATTTGAAGATAGTATTAATCAGGTCTAGGGTGTCTTACCAACATTTCTTGTAGGAAGGCCTTTATATGCTATCCGATGTCAAATGGACCCCAGTGTTGATGATAAACTCTTCAGGAATCCCTTCATTAGCACATACCTCTATTTAGACATTTATAAAGACATCTTCATGTTTTGGGAGATCAACTTGGTAACTGCCCATCTTGTGTGATAATCAACTAGCACTAGAGCAGAATTCCCTTCAATTTCAACCCCACTGAAAGATCCAGGGGCGTAACACAGGCCCACGCATCCCCCGCAGTGCGGGGGGGGGCCCTCAAGCTCAAAGATCCAATGATGTCTAGAGCCACCTTACCCCAAGATTTGTTAGGGAAAACCATGAAAGACAGGGAGGAATTCTGGGCCACATTTACTTTGCCACAGGCTATGGAGGACTTTGCGTTCAGTTCAACCTAAGAATTCATACTTCCCACCAATATTGCACCTGTGGAGAAATGTGGCTCTATGATTAGAGCTTTCAAACAAAAACAATGGCTCCTGTGGGTAAATACTCAACAAGTTATAATAGTATAAATGCACAATGGCAATATGGGTGATATGAAAGAAGACGAAAGGCAAGTAAGTGGTATATGCACTTGAAGAATATATTAATTACCAGCAAAAATAGATACACATGTAATCAATTCACACATTTATATACATTTGTACAATTTCAAAACAGTGTAATTGTGTCCCAAGTGAATAGATTCTAGCAAAAAAACTAAACATATTCCAACCAATCATAGTGAAAAAAGTGACATGAGGTTCCTAACATGGATTCGTTTTTTGCAAAGGAAAAGAAGCGACCTGTATATTAATTTTCCAAATAAATGCAAAAAGTTGCCCAATAGTGGAAACTTATTTTCAAGAACGGTCCGCTTCTTTTTCGAGTTGTCGTCGACGTTTCGACCTCATGAGGATAAAAGGTCTCTTCAGGACTGAGTGAATGTGGGGCACCTGCTCGATTCTACTGCGGTTTACGTATGGTGATTCTGACACCGTGAAGAAGGTGAATAAAAGCAACTTACAGAGATCCCAGCTGGGACCCCTGTAATGACTGCATATGGCGTGAATGTAGAACACAGTCTCGCTATCGTTTCCCGGACTGCGACTTGGGTTCAAAAATGCCTCCGAGCACTCAGTGGTGCTGCAGGTGAGGCGATTTTCTTTAATAACGATGCGGCCAACTTGTCTCAGGGCTCAGATAATGCTGGCTCTTGAACTTGCCGTGTGACTTCGGACAATCCCGAGGATACAACCGGCGTCCGCACAATGGCAGAGCTTGCCGAACGACTGTGCGACGTGCGTCTATGATTTGAGCGGCAGACCCTGATGCAGAGGTCTAGCCCGGGACCAGGGTTCAATTCCCCGCCTCGGCGGGTATTGGGCTCAAAATTCCACGGACCTGATAATTCTCGCCTCAGTGCCTATTCCAATCATGGAGTCCCACTCTACAACTCTGGGCAATAGCTTGCTTAATCTCCACAACGGCCTCCACAACGCTAAGAATGCCTGGCCTCCACCTTGGGGGTGCCCAGGAGTGGACGCCTCACAGGGAAGACGCCTCACAGGGAAAGCCAGGATGGGTTCCACAGCGGTATTCGTACAAGCGCCTTGAGACCCTTGCGGGTGAGTAGTGCGCTATACAAGTTTCAATTTACACCGTAAGCCTATTTTTTGTAAAGCTCTTTCCTATGTGTCCGTGATGGCCTAATTCTACATTTTGTTCCTTAATGTTCCAGGTGGTACTAACCTTCTACAGCAAACAATTTCCCACCTGTAAGGTTAGTTTCATGTATTACATGCCTAAAAGGTCGGATGGCATTTGGCAAATCGTTTTTGGCTGGCCACCCACTACAAGCTCATTTTTTAACAGTTGTAATCATAGTGTCTGTAGATACATAATTTCCCCATTCCTCCTCATTGATCCCTTGTTGCACAAGAGAAAGCACAACTTCATCAACACCAATGACTGTATCACCTAAAGCAAACTCTGGCATATGAGAAAGACAGTTAGCTGCTAGACGTCTAAGCCTAAGTAGGCACTTTATCCTGAAATAAAAACTATAACATTCTAAGATCAAGAAATCACCTAGCCACGGGGAGGGGGTTGTGCTATAATTATATGCTGGTAAAAGTGAAAAGTAAGGGTTTGTGGTGTGTGCACTACAAATGTGATGCCCCAGAGAGTAAACTTGAAGTGGCATATAGTGCAGTAGCATGCCAGTGCTTCACCTTTCACCACTGATTAGTGCCAATCGGCACCCTTCAAAGTCTGTGACTAACTGTAATTGGGCCATGCCTAGACACTTATTACTTGCATTAGTGCCTTAGTATGAGAACAGTGTGTCTGGATGTGTGAAACCTTCCTAGTGTGGGGGCTTCTCAAATTTGTTTGATTTTCTCAAAAGCTTTCTGGGAACTATTAGACCATGAGAAATGCAACCCCTTTTTTGAAAAAAGCTAAAAAAGGTTCCATGAAAGTGGTGAAACTGTTAACAAATTTAGAGTAGTATTTTTATAAACCCAGGAAAGATTTGAGTTCCTCTTTGATTTCAGCAGAAGGTGCTTCGTTGACTGTCACAACTCGGTCAACATTTGGTCTTACTCCGTCCTTGGAAAGGATGAGTTCCCTAAGTAGGTTATGGATTCAATATTTATTTAACACTTCTTTTTTTTTAACTGGGTTCCTCCTCCTGCCTTAAATGTTCAATGTGTACAAATGTCTGTGTCGCCATTGTAGATTTGAATATCGTCCTGAAAGAACAAGATGTTTGGGAGTCCTACTGCATAATACACTGGAAAAGATGCCATGGGAGTCAACCATAGGGAATTTTCTTGAATATAAAGGCTCCTAAAGGAGATATAAATGAGGGAAGACCCTGAGTTTGCATGAAAGGCTACCTTCTAATAACCAAAGGATAGATTACAATGCTAAAGCATGTTATGTTATGTTATGTTAAAAATTCTTATACCGCACACGTTCACCGGGTCGGTTTCTTGGCGCTCATAACAGATACAACGGGCAAGGGCCAATGATTACTCGAGGGCAGCTTTGAAAAAGAACGTCTTTAATGTCTTGCGAAAGCATTCATAGGAAGGGCAGTGACGGAAGGAGGAGGGGAGGGAATTCCAAAAGAAAGGGGCCAGGAAAGAAAAGCGGAGACCACCATGTTTCTTGCGATGGATTTGAGGGATGCACAGGAGATTGCCGGCGGAAGAGCGTAGATTTCGTGTTGGTAAGTACCGCTTTAAGTTGGAAGAGATAAAAGCAGGTGCAAGATTGTAGAGAGCTTTAAAAATAGTGCATCCAAGTTTAAAGGTGCACCGTTTGGCCAATGGAAGCCAGTGAAGGCTCCACAGTAGTGGTGAAACGTGCTGGTGCTTGGGCTGGTGGAAAACCAAGCGGGCAGCCTGATTTTGTATCAGTTGGAGCCTCTGGAGCTGGTAAGCAGGAATCCCCATGTATAAGATGTTGGCGAAGTCAACCCTGGAGATGACAAGGGCCAAGACGACTAAAATGAGTGCCTCTCTGGTGAGAAATCTACAGATCTTGCGTATCCTGCGCAGATGGATGAAGCAGGATGATGTAACTGCTGAGATCTGCGACTTCATGGACAGATCACCAGAGATGACTACTCCGAGGCTTTTCACAGAGCTGACAGGGCGGGGGGGGCACCAAAAGAGAGGGGCCAATAGCTATCATTCCATGGATTGGCCGGCCTGCCAACCAGGACAAGTTCCGTCTTAGTAGGATTTAGCTTGAGCTGGCAGTGGGCCATCCAGTCAGAGATGTATAGCATGGTGGTTTGGAAATTAGTGAGGGAAGAGGAAGAGGTATCAAGGGGGAAAATCAACTGCAAATCATCTGCGTAATTATAGATTGTTGCAGAGGAGTGACGGAGAGAAACCATAAGGGGTTGCATATATAAATTAAAAAGGAGGGGGGATAGCGCTGAGCCCTGGGGGACTCCGCAGGAAAGGGAAGAAAGGGGAGCAGAGAAGGTGGAAAGATGAACTGCTTGGGAGCGCCTGTCGAGGAAGGATCGGACCTAATCAAGGGCAACGCCCTGAATGCCGGCGTTGGTGACACGGTCGATCAATATAGAGTGATCGACCGTGTCAAAAGCCGACGACAGATCTAACAGGACGAGGGCTTGAGAGATGTTATTGTCCGCCCCAGTTCTTAACGTATCCATGACGGCCGCAATAACCGCCTCAATGGAGTGAAGGGGGCGGAAACCAGCCTGTTGAGGGTCCAAAAAAGATGAACTCTCAATGAAGGTGCTCAAGCACCGAGTCACGTGGGTCTCCAAGATCTTTCCCAGGTAGGGGAGCAGAGAAATAGGCCTATAATTGCTCAGAACCAAGGGGTCTGCGTTGGCTTTCTTTAAAAATCGGTAGCACCACTGCCTGTTTGAAGGAGTCAGGAACTACTCCTGTGGCCAACAAGGTGTTAAAAAGTGCCAAGGCAGGGTCAGGGCAGGCCAAGAAGATTTCTTTGAGGATAGGGGGGGGGGGGGGGGGGGGGGCGGGGGGCAACAGTCATTGGGAGACCCGGAACTGACTTTGTGCAGAAGTCTCTGGAACTCAGTAATGGAGATAGGTGGGAGAGCATACAGTTGCTGGGGGTTATTGGGGGTAATGAGAATGAAAGGGACGAAGTGGGCGGAGAAATATTATTTTTAATAGTGGAGATTTTATCCTGGAAGTAAGTGTTTAGCGCATCACACAAAGCCTGGGTGGGCACGGAGGGGAGGGTGACACGATCGGGAAGAGAGAGCTCATTGACAATCGAAAATATATCTTTTGCTTTGGAAGCAGACTCCATGATTTTTCGGGAAAAATAGGATGTTTTAGCCTCTAAAATGGAGGATTTATAGTTTTTTAAAAGGGTCATGAATTCGATTTTGAGAAGGGAATCATAGTTGTGGCGCCATCGGCGTTCAGCCTGGCGGAGAGCCAGTTTATCAAGTTTTAGCTGGTCAGTGAACCATCGCTGAGCGTCGTGAGGGCGCACAGCTTTTATGGTTTTTAATGGAGCTACTGAATTGCAAGCCAACGCCAGCCATTGTTCGAGGATGGAAGCTTGATGAGTGGCTGAGCCGGAGAGCAAAGGGGCTGAAGCTGCCAATAGAGAGTGTAGTTCAGGTAAATTGGCTTTTTTCCCATTACGAGCTAAGATGTTAGTTGTGAGAGGGGAGCGGCGGGGGATAGAAAGGTCTAACGAAAAGGAAATAAAATAATGATCTGACCATGAGCAGGGAGTCACCAATGGGGGCGAGATGCCAAGGTTTGCTGTCCAGACCTGGTCCAGTATGTGGCCCTTGCAATGAGTAGGTGTTGAAATAAATTGTCGGCAGTTCATGCTTGTAAGGAGTTCTGAGAACTGTTCGGAGAGTCGGCTTTCCCGAGGGTCGGAGGGCCAATAATTAAAGTCACCTATGATGATGACTTTAGCGTTATTAATAATTAGTTGAGAGATAAGATATCCAACTTGTTGTGGGAAGGAGGGCATGTAAACAGGGGGTCTATACATAAGGACACAGGTAAGGGAGGACCTGGTGGAACTAAGTTTAAGAACAAGGGTTTGGGTATTGGGGATAGGAGTGCAGGCCAAGGTGGAAAAGATATGCTCAATGCGGATGATGGCTGCGACCCCACCACCAGCTTGTCCCCCTGGACGGTTAGATTGCATAATGTAATAACCAGTAGGAATGGCGGCAAGGATATCGGGAACAGAGTCATCAGTAAGCCAGGTTTCTGAAAGGAGAAGGATATCCACGGCACTATCATCAAGCAGGCGATGGATTTCCAGCTGATGTTTCGCCATAGACCGGGTGTTAAGATATAGGATGGTCAGGGGACACGTCACCGCTAATGGGGAGGTGGAGAACGGGGGTACGGAATTAGGAAAGGAAGGAGGGGGATCAGAAGCCCGTGAAGTAGGGACAATCAGAATGCCGCAATCCTGGGCCGTCCTGATGGCACAAGGCGGTAAGGACACTGCCTGCCGTAAAGCATGTAGATCGGCAGACGAGTAAGTAAGGATTTGAGTAGAGTGTATGGCAGCTGGACGCGCCCGGCCGCGGACGGGCGCAGACGGGCTGGACTTAGGCGCGACTTCGGCGCGAAGTCGGCGCTCCCGCTGCGCTCGTCCGCTGCGCTTCCACCATACCGTCATTTTATACAGATCTGAGGTGAACCACTAGACCGCTAACCTGCGCTGCGGCTCCCCACATGTTACTGAGGGCCATATGTATCAAAAATCAATTTTGTATAAATAGAAAATTTTAGGTAATCGTTATTTAAGGAATGCAAAATGGCATGTAAGAAAATAGCAATTACCAAATAGTGATTTAAATAGATTCGCAATTAGGTAATCGCTATTAGGTACTACCACTCCATTCGTTCCTATAGGCTTAAATGTCCATAGGTGCGAATGGTTTTGCATTAGCTAATTTGCAGTTACCTAATTAGTAATCCATCCGTATTCTGGCACTTAGGACTCTCAAAACAACGCAAATGCCCCCATCTGCCGTGGTACCTAAAGCAATAGGAGAAAGTCATTCGGATCATTCAATTTTCTCAATTATTTCTTGAGGGAATTATGATGTATTTGAGCCCCTCTAGATGGGTGTCAGGAGAATCAACAATACTAGGTTTTATTTTCAAAAAGATTTAGTCAAGCATTCCTTTGTCAACCACGGTGTAGAGGTAACATGAATCCGCAAGGACACTAGTTCAAGTTCAAGTTCGAGCATTTATATAGCGCACTACTCACCCAGAGGTTGTCCCTTGATTTAGAAAATCATCTTATTCGTCCCTTTCTTCAAAGTATTTGATGGAGTTTACTGGCTTGGCCTGAACTCCCCTGCAGGCCAGAGTGAAATGCCCTTTCTTCCCACATTTCCTACACACACAGAGGTTCTTCGCTGAAAAGGCTGGACTGTTTGCTAGATGGCCTAGTTAACCATAACTAAAACATTTAAATTAGGAAACTTCACAAATAGACTTGTGATTACTTGTGGATACTTTGTCTGCAATGCAGCAAATATCTTTAATCAAGCAGTACATTTGTAGAGCGCTGGCAGGGTCCAGTTAATTAGCCAAATAGCCAGGTTTTCAGGGACTTTCGAAACTCTGCAAGAAATGGGGAGGTCTGCAGATGAAAGGGCAGCTCGCTATATGTCTTCGCTGATGGGTAGAAGGTGCATTTTGTTTTATTGTGCAAATCTGGTGTTTCAATGACATCTTAATGTCCGTGGCACTATCCGCTGTGTACTTGATTCCCTCAGTTATCACTACTGCTTACTTCAGGCCTGGGTTTTTGCTAGTAGCTTTTTATGGATACCAGGGAATGTCTGACAAACTGGTACCTAATAAGGGAGTCACAGAGTCCACCAAAATGGCAACCATTGCCTTTAACAAGATAATATAACTTAAAACATTTTGTTTGCATTCTCCCAAAAGATTTATATCGCTCTAACGTTACATTGAGCTCCTATCAAAACTATCTTCTGATTTTTTAAATGCAGCTTCAAGTATATCTCTTGGTTCCTCCGATCCCTTCTTTTACACAGGCTCAGGAAGGTTTTTGTACACTTTACATCCTCCTACCTCAAGCTATGCAATGAAACATGTTGTTTCTGTATTCTCAGAGGGGATAACTTCTCCACACTAACTGCAATCAAGTACTACTCAAAAACTTGAACCGAGTGCTTGCATGGTAAACATGGTCCCCCGAACTCATTTATGAAAGGTTGGGGTTGGGACATAATTGTCTGCTGTCATTTGGTCAATATAAATAAGTAAATGTTCAATAACAATAGAGAATGTATTAAAATGGCATACAAGGTAATGT
This sequence comes from Lissotriton vulgaris, assembly GCF_964263255.1. Lineage (NCBI taxonomy): Eukaryota > Metazoa > Chordata > Amphibia > Caudata > Salamandridae > Lissotriton > Lissotriton vulgaris. The sequence goes on along the minus strand of NC_141696.1, from coordinate 440,999,769 downwards.
GGCGGAGAATCTTAGATGGAGGCAGGGGATCCAAATGGAATAAAAGTTGGATCCTGTACCAGAGAGACACCAAGTGGAAAAAAAAATAATGCATGGGCGCAGGAGAAAAAAAGAAAGTACAAAAAACATAACTGAAATAACCTATATCAATGCTCAACTAGTCTAAGTTTTCTTTCCTTTATTTTCCCTTTTCTTTGACTGGAACTCTGCAAGTTGCAAAGACAGAGTTCAGTTTCTTGTGGTACTTCAAGTTGAAAGTAAAATTTCTTATGGTAAGTGCAGTAAAACTGCTTGCACATACCTAAGGTCTGATTGGCGTGGTATGAGTAGAAGTGGGTGAGCCAACAAATTAACGGAGTGCTGAGCAAAGATTTTGCTCTGGCTCTAAGAGCCTGGTTAAGTGGTAAGCCCTGAAAATATTTGGTTTGTTAATCGTGCAGCAAGGTTCATGTTTGAATATGGTAAGATATCTTCAAAATTAAAAAAGCATATTTCTTTAACACACTGAATAGTTTCACCTTAGTACATTATGTTATATCTCTCTATCGAAAAGTATTTATTAAAAGTGATTGTTTTTAAACAGAAATCAGAAATATTCCTGCCCCAACTGTGATGATAATGCTATTATCATTTCAACTGTCATGTGTAACCTACATGTGGTCTAGATTCTTGTTAGACACAGAGCAACAATATAGTTTATTAAATCAAACACCAGAGAGGTGTTTGTACAGCGAACAACCTGAAATCGCATTTTGAAGGTCTTCTGATATGTTATAATTAATAAAAAAGGATGCTCTGCGACCAAGAGTTTGTCTAGGATTACACAACTTGGCCAAGAAAGCAAGCTGGGATTGGTTCCAGAGTTTCCATTTTCACACTTTGCAATTCAGCCACCACATAGGTATCTCTGATATGAAAGGTTATTGCTGTGGCCTTAATGTTTTGAAGATGGCATTTGAGCATGGGTGACAGTCGGAATTCACATTTTATTTTTGGCAATTTTAATTAGCGCAAACCTTGCCCACAGACATACAATGAGAACAAAACGTCTGTGGTGGAACGTCCTAATGAACTCTGAGGTAAGCAGGTAGGGCATAATAGGGAACTGGGAAAGAGAAAAAAGGGCTGGAAAGGACTGTAAGAATTTGTAGCCACAATTGTATTTATTCGAAAATATTTCAAAGTAATGCCGAGCAATGACAAACATGCTAGATCATTTCTCCGAGTTGCTGCTTCTAAAGTATGCTGGTTGTGAAAAACCCTGCTATTAAAGGATAACAAGATATCCATAGATACAAGGTAGGAGCATTCAGCACAACTAAAGAGCTATAGGGAAGATCTTTCTGAGATACATCATAATGCTATCTAAGGTAAGGCTGCGTCTAGGTGCACCTATCAAAGAAATACTGGAGAATGATTACTCCACATCATTATGGTCTGCAGATTGTAATCTTACACCCACTCGATTTATAGCTACAGCAACTTCATTCTTTCGCAAGTGCTTTTGAATTAAGAGACCCAGCATGTTGGCAACCAAGGGCCGAAGTCTGCATTTCTCTCGACTGCACTGTTTCCTTCACGGAAAAGACTTGAGTTCTGCACTGTCCCTAGGAAACTAACATATATCTTAAATCATAAGTTTGAGAGTGGAATTAGTAGCCCTATTTGAATTTTAGGCAGACTGGTCTTTTACAACCAAGAGAAACAAAACCCTTAGCTTCCAAATTAAAAGCTGAAGCACATGGCAAGAGGACACGTTCCATGATTTTAAGACAAACATCTATTAGTAAGTACATTGTTTTTTAAATAAACATGCCAATAACTACTTACAGTCATCGGGTAAGACTTCTTTGAACTGCTCATAATAGGAGTTTAACCGCACTAAACTCTCCATGTTAATGATTTCTTGTAACGATGTATCCCCAAACCTGAACGATTACAAAAGATAAAGTTATGCATTTTAAAAGTAACAATGTTTTCCTTGGCTTCCAATGGATTGGATGATTCAACACTTTAAACGATTTCAATGTGCCAAAGTAGTGGCAGTGTGCCTGTTTCACAATCTTGGGTCCACAAGTACCAGAGATGCTCATTCTGTCATTACTGGCAGTCAGAACCAATATATTATTTGCTCAAGTATTCAAATTCTCCTTTGATATTTTAAGTATATTTTTTGCGTACTAAAGAGTACAGAAAGACGAGGAAAGGAAATAAAATTAGATTATCCACCAAAATAGTATTACTTTTCAGTTTTGTCAATCTGCTTAAAGGGATTTTTTTAGATACTGCCAACAATCTGCAGAAATCTACAAGCAATCTCAAGTTTGATACATAGAGTGTGGGATGCAAGGAGTACAAAACTGATATACAGAAATGAAAGTCATTGGTCCAATGAGTTGTGAGGTGAAATGGTGATGGATTGTTAGTATTTTTAATAGTATATTTTCTTTTCGGAAACAGCATTTTAAATTCCTTGTTTTTCACTTTCTAGATTACATAATGTCATTTAAAATATGAAAAAAAAACTGCTATAAATTCATTTTGAAACAATCCCCAAACAATAGTTTGGATACAATTCTAAAGTTGCTACTTCACAGAAGTGCCACAATATGAATCCTCTTTGGTTGTTAGATACATACTTTTCTGCTAAGGTCTGCTGTTCATTGATCCCCACGTTGAAGAGAACAGGCTGCACCCTCAGAAGCATGCCACTCTGAATCTCTCTTGGCAAGGTGTCAAACAAGACGCTTGGCAGTGGAATCCGGACATTAAAGCCATCTCTTCAAAAAAGGCAGACACATTCACAATTAAACACCATTCCAGCTTACAATATCAGTAGAATTCTTCTGTGAATTCCAGCCGGACAAACTAAGGAATACATCTTTATAGTCATTAATTCACCATAGCAAATGTTTTGGTCACTGACTTACTTATTTAGGTAAGGGCCTCCATTAAACATAAGTCTCCGAGGAGGTGCTTTAATCATAAAAAATCCACACGTTCAGACTGAATAATGTTAATGTTGATTGGAGAGAGGGTGTAGCCTTATGGCAACAGGGGTCGACCTCGAAGCTGGGAAACAGGGTTCGAGTCTCCGCAACGACGCTCAACATCCTGCGATTCTGGGCAAATCAAGTAATCTCCCCGTATCCAACAAAAATGAATGTGGCCTTGTGTAATAAAACTGGTGCTCATGTAAAGTGCTCTGGTACACAATATCATCAAGTCTAGTTCGCGCTATATAAAACTAAAAAAAAATGTAAAAATATGTCAGCGGTCTATGATAGTGCCGACATTATGATATTCAAAAGCAAGTTCGAAACAGTGAACCTAGCTGATTCAGAGGCCAATTCTAAGCACCAGTTAACCCCTCGTGATTTCTTTGGAGAAGACTCAAAAGCTTCAAATGTTAGTTTAAAGCTAAAGAAATACACCACAGTTCGATACTTGGCATCAAGGATTACCATGCAGATACATGGCCCCATTAAGGATTTGGCAGAAGGGTATTCCATCACAAGCATGACAGCATCCAGTCGGCCTTTTTGCAAGTTTGTTATAACCTAATACATTTGTAATAAAGGGGACGGGATAACTGTGTGTGTCTGGTAGAGTACCCATCTGTCACTCTAAAGTAGGCCTGTAGACATAATTACAGGCAATATTTGAGTGGCCAATTTGGCACTATGGAGTAGTGTCACTTTCAGATGAAACTTCCGCTGTCAGGAATTGGAGGACAGGGGCTTCTCTGGTGAAAATGGTGGCATTTGCTGAGGTTAATATAGGACTGTGCCAACGTTCCAATGAATCTACTATGTGCCAAGTACTGGCTTAATACTGCTTGATCGGATCTCAAGTTCAGAGTATTGCAGGGAGGCCCTTTGCAAACCTACACAGCCAATAGACGAGGGAAGCTAAGCAGTGTAAAACTATAGGCCTCATTTACAGTCTGGTGAACGAAATACTCAGACACAAATGTGGTGGTTGTTCTGTCCGCTATGTTACAAGTACATTATAGCCTACAGCACTCATAAAATGGTGGACAGGATATCTGTCATGATTTGACAGAGTATCTCATCCACGAAACTCTAAATAATGCCATATGAATTTTATTACCTAGAAGATCAACTTCAATGGGCAGCAATATGGTAAACAGGGACCCAGGTTACAGAGTGCAGAGCATTGAAAGCTGAACTGGAAGGTAGCTCAGTGGCCAAACAGCTCCTTAACAGAGCTGTCAGGGGGAACTGATCTAGACTTATGTGAGTAGCACAAAATTGCTGGGGCAAATGCTTAAGCCAGACTCTGACAAAGGTGGCATATGCCCGGAATGGGCCACTGGTGGCCCTTTCCAGACTTAAGTGGTACAGCTGGGTACCACATTGTGTTGTGACAGGGCCTGTATTAAAACAGTGGGTGAACTGTATAAACCAAAACACTAAGCCCTTGCTCTCTTTAATTGATAAAGTCTGCTTGGGTTTTTGTGACATATTGTGGCATCAATCACCAGATGGTCCATTTAAAACTTTGTTATTGAGTGAAAACATCTTCAGTTTTAAAAATGAATTATAATTAAGGCAAATAAGACACTCAGCAAAAGTGATTAATCAGAATCAAATGTCTGTCTGTACTGCTGCCCAATTTAGGTTAACTGATGTCTGCAACGTTGTTTTTCCAAACATACAGAAATTTAACAAGGAAGCATGGCCCGCAAATGCAACAGTTGCAGTAGACCCAGGTTCTGATACAGATATTTGTGAAGGCCAAATGCACAGCAGAGCTATCTAATACCTTTCCAGTCAATGACATCTAGATGTTAATTCAGCTTGCCACATGTAGCACCTACTGATAAAGTAAGATAGCTATTATTGCAATAGTATAAGCATGTGGCAGAATAGTAATAAATGCACCCACTTCGTGCAATTCAATTGGTTTAAACCAACAATTTATGAGTTGAGGTTAACATGTGAAACTGAAACATAATCTACCAATTATGCCTCAACGTATCACATCTACAACTTAACATTTAGATCTTTTGAGTAAAAAGAACCTCAGTAATGTGTGGGGCCATTTTGGTGACCTGTCAACTAGGCTGAAGTCATCTAGAAACATAATTAAACTGACTTATGGTATGGTCAATAGCGGAGTGTGACATTATATGTGTACCAATTCCATTGCTTTAAGCGTAAGTATAAAGAATAAATAGGTTAGGTGTCAACAAGCAATACAGCTTTTCGGATATCAAGAACATGTTTTAGGACTGTCCAATAATCGCCAAGCTGTGTACTGAGTGTACTGAAATCACCGCAGTACTCATATCTGTTACCGATCGTCACAAATTACATGCACTAGAATGTTGCATTCTAAAACTTTATGCTCTTCCTAAGGCAAGTAACTGGGCCTAGAAGTAGTAGTAGTTATAAGGTTTTTTAGGTTGTCTGTTGTGGAACATTGCCACAGTAATGTCAAAAGCATGTTTATCATTAGGGTTATGAAGAAATCCCTTGAGATGGTACCCATCATTCTCTTTAAATGCTATATGTAATTTGAATACAGGGTTATTTACAGATACTGCTAATTTAATTATAAATTGCACCTTACATTTGTCATGTTGGTAGTGCGAAAATCAATAAAATAGGTGTAAAAAAACAAAACAATGTTCCTGTTTTCCCACCTTCGCAAATGTACCGGTATGAAGGTTTTCACTTAAGTTGAGCTCTTAAAGATGAAGCTTCAGTTTAAACAATTTCCTCCATAGTAACATTCAATCTACTGTCATGAAAACCACAGAGTAACCTTCAAAAACCAAGATAAATTGGTTATGGCAGGAAATCATGCTCTTTATGCAAACAGTTGTCACTGAGAATGAATTCAATAGTAAAAACACCCACTCAAAAACTGAAGTTAGCTATTGCTATAAGTTGTCAGTTTCTATAGCTACTGCACTAGTTCTTTGGAATAAAACATTCAGATCACGATAATAAGCTATCAATATAAGTTCTTGCTTATTTTGTGCATTGTATCGAAGGACTCGAAGAGCAAGCCACCTTACTTGGATCTCAGTTTTCAACTTGAAAATCCCCTGGCACAAAATAACAGTCCTAAAAATGGGGGGTGGGTGATGTGCCCTCACAAGTCTATGGCTGGTGGCCTCTTTTGGCTGAGTGCCTCAGAAATGACTATCTCCTTTGTGTATCATTGGTCCTAGCAAATCCCAGAAGGCTTTAGAAGAAAATGGGCTTCAGAATTTATGTTCCTTCAGCTGCTGGGACGATATGCAGGTAGTTAGCCCTCCAATGATAAATATGGCCAAGGTCGTCCCTAAGCCTATCACAGCTATGCTAAGGTGAATGGGGGAACATTTTCTGTTTGCAGATTGTGTATTAAGTTTGATGGGGCGGTGGCCAAAGCTGGCCAGTCCAATGGCTAAACAAGCAGTTGTGGTGAGCATTCCCGTCCATATAAGGTCCTGAGAGGAGGGCTGAATTCCACGTATCCCTCATCACAAAGGTTTGATTTGTCTGCTAATCTCTAATAACGGGGACGCAGTCTGCTGTCAGCTTCTAGAATAATGGTAGCATAGATGTTGGGAACCTAAATGGACCTAGAGGTGAAAAATATGGAACCACATCTTGCTATATTTATAGCCATAGCATTAAAGTGTAAAAAATGGGCGAATTGCAGAGATTTTGACCTCAGCATGTTTAAAAAAAATGGGAGCAGTAGGAAGGCGGAAGACCAAGGCTGTATGCTACTAGGTCTCAATCAAGGGCAGTGAACACTCATGGCATCTTAAAAAAAAAAAAGTACGGGTGATTAATTGGAATAGAAACTGACAATAGTTAATTTGAGGTGCACAGGAGAATTTATTTAATGGTTATGTAGAGCCGTCTAGGGTGACAGTATCCTTTTTCAATTATCACCCATCTGCCTGTCACACTACAGTTACAATTCATCTCAATCACTTTGTTTTAGTCTTTTGGATGATAATAGGTTCACCATGACTCCTTAGTTTCTTACCTTCTAAAGGGGGTCTGATATATTGGGCAGTTTTGCCACTTGCTTAGAACTACCTACAGGACCATTCCCTTCAGTATTTGTCCAGTTTAAGCGAGTTTCACATCACATTGTTAATGTGGATATGACACTTTAGTCTTGCATGCATCGCAACAGGTAGTAAAATATTAATTACTTTATCTCTTATCATTGGCTCCGTACTGTATGGAATATGTTACTTATCCTGTAAACCTCAGTTTGTAGCATGGAGTGATGTAAGTCCACATGCTCGGTGTACTCTTGTCATCTAGTGTTGGGCTAGGATGTTTGCAAGTTGGTTTTCTTAGAACATCACAAGATGTGCTGTGACTCCTCCTGTGGTCTACAGTGCACATGCACACTAACTCAATATTAGGTAGCATATGAAGTGTTAATTGAGAATTGAAAGAAGAGATCTGCAATTATCACAAACTTCAGAGAGGAGGGTGGGTGCATGTGAATCTACAGCACTACACACAACAAACCGATGCTTGCAGGGTAAGTAATATTTTTCATTTGTAGCATATGTGGCTGTAGATCCATAAAAGCCTTGACTACTGGGACTCTAAAGTCAGATGAATGTTCTCTGATTTTCATGTAAGCAGCTACAGCCGTGAGGTGTAAACCTATTGATATGAAAGCATGGACTGATTTTCGAACATGTAAAAGGCAGCAGACAATGTCCTGCGCTTTAGACTTCAGATGGTCTATATTTTTGGGAAGAGAGTAATAGACAAACATTTTCCACTTTGCCACATAACAGGCCTGTGTGGTGAACCTATGCATGTCTGGCAGAATGGTCATGTATTCCTGTGAGAGGTTTAGGTATGCAATCTCTAGGACTTCAGGTGCCAGATCACCAGGTTGATGGTATCTGGGCCCTGGGTGCCTGAGCTGGCCTGGTCGCTGGGTCAGATTGTTTGACCCGAGCAGACGTTTCTCAAGGTGCTCATAGACATTTCAAGGAGCACGGAGTACCAGGGCTGTCTGGCCCAGGTGAGGGCCACCAGGATGAGCGACAAGGGCACTTGCCTCATCTTCCTCGTCATATTCACAGAACATGGGAAAGTCGAACATTTGAAAATTGCCATTACATTTAAAAAGAAGCCATTGGGCCTGATTCATAGAGGTCTCTAAGCAAATAGGTCAAACTCACATGTGGAGAAAAAAGACATTTGTGAATCGAAATGTCACATCCTGATTTACAGAACTAGGACCTTGCAAGTGCCTGCTGTTACAAAATGGGGAACACGATGATGACCTGCAGGCCCTGAGGATCTCCACTGTAAGGTGCTACCTACTCAAACACTCACGCGCAAGGTGCATTCAATTAACACCCAAATGAGATATGAAGAGTGAGATACAAAACATGTAAAACACATGAGGTGCTAATCAGCAAGTTTCTTTGAAGAATCGTTAGAAACATTAATCTGTGATGTGAAGCTATTATTTTAAAAAAGATATACTGATCTGTGGTCAATAGTTATCTGTAATGTGTTTATGTAAAATCAGGTAACATATAGCAAAAAACATCAAAATCTCAGCATTGATACTTTATGCCTAATGTAAATAATCTTCCCCAAACCTCTTTAAGGCCTGCATCAAGATTCTTCCCCTCATAGTAATAAGAGGGCAGGCCATAAAGAAAACAACTTCAAAACCTTATTTCTTTGATGAGAGTCCCATAGCCACATTGAAAAAGAAATCTGCTTGAGCCGCATCCCAAATCAATCTAAAAAATATCAATGTCTCCATTTCTCCAGGTACTTTTACCCCTCAGACAATCTTGTGTAAATCTTCTTACGATTAAAAAAGACACATCTCTTGTAGTTGGATAATATGCTAAATGTCATACTGGATGATACATGCTTGTATCAATAATGGTGTGAATATATTGTTTACTTTAAAGGGTTCGAAGTTCTACTGCCGGCTTTCTATTTGTCTGTTATAGGAATCATATTTTTATAGTAGGTTCTGAGCACTTTTGTACACTCATAACTAGCTTTCACAAATGTGTTCAGTTATTCTATACACGTTGCAATCTACTTCAAAACCTATATCTGGTTAAACTATTAAAAATAAAAACTGCCATTGAAAGAACCTATCTCGATTTAGAGAATCTTCAAAATTTGAGACCCATCTGAAAACTTCCTTTCCCAGGTAGAATTATGAAAACAAAGAAACTTGAAATGTAACAACCAATCTAGATTCCACTTGAAAGTCAAAAGGAGAATGAAACCTTCACGATTCTGTGTAATGCTCTGAGGATTCTGAATACTGCTGACCATGAAACTGTTCTGCGTATGCTGATGACACACATAGGGTTATAAAGAGATATTTTAACATGGCGATCTTCTTTATTAAGAAGCACAGCTCAATTGATTACAGCAGAATGTTCAAACTCCCAAGCCTTTTTGTTTGCTTGTGGCATACCATAAGAACCGTTACTATAACCAACAATACTTAAATTACACGTGGAATTTCTAGGTATACTGATTTCAGAAGATGATGAGTATCCATCCATAAATAAGTGGACGACACCCAACTATACTTAATTATTTTCATCTTCACACAAGATTTAGGAACTTAAAACCTTCCTCACCAATATTGAAAGCTGCATTTATCTTTCTCTATGGAACTAAACCCCAGTAAAATTGAGTTCCTTGTCTTGCATGCCAAAAGGCACCACTGACTATTCTTTCAAGGTTGATGGAATCCACACCTATAGATATCACTACAGCATTAGTCCCTTAGACAAATCTCTTGACTTTGAAGTTAATCTTACCATAAAGTATTGTGTATAGTAAGATTAACTTTAATTATCACAATCACCACAGCCTTATTATGGCGGCTGCTTTGGTCCCAAGCCTTTGCCTGTTCACGAGTGACTGATTCTTGCTTTAATGTTTAACATTCATATCATAACACATTTTTACTCATTCATGCATTAGTTTTTTATTAATTCAGTATCAAATGGTTTAGTAAATTAAGGGGACTTAAAGTAAACAAGCTAAAGAAGGCAATCATATCACATTTACAAATGTCTTAAATTACCTCCACTCAAATTCTCACACATGTTGAAAACTCAATCTTTGGACATTTGAAGCAACTTTCAAGATCCCCTCTTCCTTTGTTCTCTTTAGCTTCATCGTTCACTCAGACCATCATACACTGGTGCTTTACTAGTAATGCACTATATACGTTATCATCTTTATTTTTAGCTCTCCTCTTCCTCTCATTTGTTCTCCCCTCTTCTGGTTCTCTCATCATTTCTTTAACATCATTCACCCGGTTCCCTCTCTGCACAATTTCTAAATGACGTCAGAGTCTGTTGCCTAATTATGGAAGTAAGATTACCTAGCTAATGTTGACATTGTCTGTTTACTGGCATGCACAAAAGCAATAAGAGACAAAAGACATGATGTTCACATTTCAATAACATGATTTTTTCGCTAAGTTAGAGGTATCTGAAAAAAGAATTATATAGTTCTAATTCAGATTTCATTATCTAAAGCTTACAGGAATTTATAGATGCTTTACATTTTCATGTCCAGGGGTGAGAGTGGGTAAGGTATAACACAACTACAAAAGGAACAGAATACACATAAAAACCAACATTACTGAAGGGGCATACATGTTCCTACTAAATTGGACTGTGCCTGAAGAACAAACTCTGCTCTCGACTCAATGCAAAGCAGCCACTGCTGTTTTCTTCAGAGGGGCATCTTTGCACGAGATGTTTGTTGTTTTCCCTTCCATACCTTTGCTTCAACACTTAAGCAGCCATATCTTCCCAGCACTAATAACCAGTTCAAGTTAACTTGCTGCCTTACTATACTGAAGATATAATGCTACTGGGTCTACACAGAATACAATTCTTATATCTTTCACAAAGGTGCTACACTGCCTGAAACATCAAATGGTTGAACATCATGGAAGTGTTATTTGCTTTAGACTGACTAAAAATCCCCATCACCCTGCAGAAGTACCCATTGACTACTCATCCTTGGCACAGGTGGAGAGTCAGTTCCAAAAAGGAAGGTTCTTCTTCTGGTATAATTTGTAACACCAAGCAGAAAGACCATGCCCAGCAAATCTCAACATTTCAGGAGCCAATTGGGCAAAATAACATGCCCCTCAAATCTAAGTGCAACCACTGCCAACTCCTGCAATTGAAGTGCTGGAAAAAGCTGCATTCTCACTGAAACATCTCTTTCTTGGAAGGAGGTGATATGTACACCACATCCTTCAGGGCCATTTCCTACCATTAGAATCATATTCATTCATTTGATAACTTTATTTCGGTCAAAAGACCATGAAAGTGCAGTAAAATATGTACAGGCACAGTAATAAAACCACAAATACAGTTGGATTAAAAAGATATTAAACAATGAGTTATCAAAGAATAAAAGTATGGGTAACTATGGGACATTATTTCGTACTAGAAAAAAAGAGTTCTTCTCCGCCACATGCCATATAAAAAGCGGGAAACAGCAAAAACAATGGGAGGGGCAGTATCATAGGTTAAAACTCTTGAAGCTTGGGCACATTCTCTGAAACCCAGATTTTTACACATTGGAAGGATCCAGCATTTCCGAATTCCGCTGTATGTGGGGCAGAAAAAAAATATATGTACAATGTCTTCCCTCCAATAGTTGCAAGCAGGGCAATTGGCCTCCATCAAGTGTGACCATCTGGATGTTAGTGCCCCTATCGGTAAGGAGCCATGCCTCAGCTGAGTATACAGTTTTCTTGCGAATGGGGGCTGTACCAAGTCCAGAAACACCTCCGTCCTGGGGCTAACTTTCGTCAATAAAAACTCTGTGGTCAGCCTTCCCAAGGAGGTCGAGCAGTGTAGGGTTTTAAGGTTGTATGACTTTACAGCCGCCACTATTTGGGACATTTGCGTCCTCACGCAGCAGTCTTCAGGTGCATCCCAAAGTTGTGACATACCAATTTGATGGAAAAAAGCCTTAACATGGACCAGCCATGGTATGTTCTTATGCTGTAGCTGGCCCCAGATTGCAGTGAACTCTGCCCTAAAGGATGCAAGCTCCGGCACAGACCAAAGCCTTCTCCAATAGAGCAGAGGTCGTGCAACTGCCAGCTCGTCGAAGGGTTCCAAGCCTAATCTAGGCGTAGTGGTATGAGAGGAGTACTTTGTGGAAGACCAACCAGGTGGCGCATGAAGGCAGGTTCAACCTTCGATAGCTCATGTACTTTCATGTGTCCCCAAAGTTCTGCGGCATACAAAGCTGCTGGCCTGACCTGTATTTTGTAAATCTCAAGGGCAGGAGTGAGGTTTAAAAGTCGAAGCACTGTGGAATCTACCTATGCCTCCCATAATCTGGGCCAGTCTCAAGGATGATTTAGAAATTTGGTGATCCCAAGTGAAATGTTCAGTCAGTGTGGCCCCCAGGTATACAAAAGTCTTGACACGCTCCAGGGAGGTTCCATTCAGCGTAGGATTTTGGCGGGTATGCCTCGGGGGATTGAAGATCATGAACTTTGTCTTCTCCAAGTTGACCTCCAGCCCCCGTGAGGCACAAAAAGACACAAACCCGTCCAAAACCCGCTGGATGCCCGTTGATGTCCGCGATAACAACAAAGTGTCATCCGTGAACATCAAGGCGGGCACCCTACCAGTGGCCAGGCGAGGAGCATCGTTGTCCCTGACGCCAGAAAGTACATCTATCAGACCATTAACATACAGGCTGAAGAGGGTGAGGGCCAGTACACAGCCCTGGAGTACACCCCGGTTAACGGGGAAACGAGCTGATAGTTCCCCGTTCCTTCCACATCTCACCTGTGCATAATTCCCTGTATGGAGTCTGATGAGGGCTTCCAACAAATAGGGAGGGAGACCAAGCTCCTCCAAGACCGTCCAGAGCCTCTCCCTGGGAACCAGATCAAATGCGGCCCGCAGGTCCACAAAAACAAGGTAGAGGCTGCCACCCTCTATTCTTGCAGTTTTCCAGTATAGGACCTGGAGTCGAAAGATCTGGTCCATGGTCGAGACCCCTGTTCTAAATCCGGCTTGAAGGGTGGTTAAGACTTTATTCTCCTCCATCCAACCCAATAATCTATTGAGTAGGATTCGCCCCATCAGTTTCTGGGTGGTGTCAATTAAGCTAATTGGTCTATAGTTAGATGGGGCAAGCGGACATCCCTTTTTAAAAATTGGAACAATCTCGGCTCCAAGCCAGGTCTCAGGCAATGCCGAGCCTTGTAGGACCGCATTGAACAAGACCATCAGGTATGGGGCCCAGATTTTAGGTTGGGAACAAAAGAGATCTCCTGGGAGCCTATCAAGACCAGGAGCTTTGTTTGGGGGCAACCTCTCAATTGCCGACTCCACTTCCTTAAGGGAAATAGAATCAGGATTAAATGTAGTAGTCCTCTCTAGGGCACCCACTTGTCCCATCCTATCACCAGGGCCCGAGACCCCCGGCAGTCTATACTCATGCGGGGAGTCTAGGGCCACGGTGGCCCCAGGGGCTGGCTGGTTATCCTTGGTCTTACAAATTGGAATTAAACTTCATGAATGTGTTACGAACCCTTTCAAACAACCACTGCCACCCACGCCTGCCTGGAAAAGGTAGGCAGGTGACAACTGATGGTATGTCCAAGGAATCAGACAAGCATCTCATAAGAGCAAAACACCAGGCACTTTGACTTTTGATTCAAAATAAGCTTCATTCAAACCAAAACAAATCCATCATCTGACACCTCTGTTGGTGTAACATTCTGTAGGAGAGTTATGAGCCTTCTCCTGACCCAAGAGAAAGTGTAGTGGGAGACTGAACTGCCATCTTCTGTTATATTGTCCTCTGCCCCTTGAGGGACTCTTTCGACACTGGGACTGACTCACAAAATGTTGACACATACCAAATCTAGATTTGTACATATTTAGAGGCACATGTTTAATGAAAAGCCTCCTGTCCCAAGAACCTTCCAACACCATTTGAACTTAACCAAAGTAAGGTAAACCTTTACATCAATAACTTCCCCTGTATAAAGATATGTCCACATTCTTAGCTTGAACAGCTGGTGAGAAAACAGATTTCTTGAGCGTTGAGTAGTGCCTCACAGCAGATGAGGCAGTCATCCCCTTCTCATTCAAGTCAACAATTCAATACATATCGTCAGCCAAACTTAAAAAGCAGAGGTCTATGATTAGGCAAATTACCCACTGCCTTCTTCACCCAAGGCAGTAAATATGCCTCTGCCTAGGCAAATCATTAGCAGAAGTTTTGATCTCAAAGCCAGAGAAACTTTTTTCTTTGTCTAGCATTCACTTTCTTAACTAAAAAAGAAAGCTTTAGACTCTCCTCTAGCATTAGCCTCATACACCTGCATAATGTATGCCACTGGATAATTATTATAAGAATATGGGTCACCAACCATAGGTCTATAGTTGTGTAACAGCCGTATTATAGTAGCACTGAAGCTGGTTCCTTTGAAAATTGGAAGGAGAGTGACTAATTGCATTGTCCTGTATGTCAGCCACCTGTGTAGATAGTGGCTTTCATCCTCATGGAAGAAGCCATTCTGAAAAGGCCTATGTTGAAGATATAATTGCTTGAGGGCGCGGTAGACACAGTTTCAATTATTACTCTAGCACAATAAGGGTCCAAAATATTTGAGTCCTACAGAACCTATAAAGCAGCTGTCTCCAACAGGACCAGCGCAGGTCATGAGTGGCTCAAATGCTGCTTCTGAGTAACATCCGCAGCTTACTGCTTGTCTGTTAAATTGAGACAACGCAGCTGGCAGAACTTTGAACAGTCCACCACTAATTCTGTGAACTGGGAAGCTGCAGAGCAAGCACATGCAGCTCACGGATCTATGACAGAATTTCGACAGACAGAATTTCGACCTACACAAATATCGGCGTAATTATATCGATAGCAAAAATATCGACGCCCTATGTACAACATGGTAAGTACCAAAATATCGAAAATTTAATATCGATGTAAAAAATATCGTTGTTAAATATATCGATTTTTTTTTAATTTAAAATAACATAAAAAAAACTGTAAATAATACATAATAATTACTTAAACATATTTAAATATATGTAATAATTGTTAAAAATAATAATAATACATATTTAATAAATAAAAAAAAATGAATCATATATAATATATAATTACTTAACAATAATTACTATTCCCACTCCAGTGGGTGCAACAGTAGGGAAAACTGACCCTGAACACTAAAAATACCCCTTTACCAAAAAACCTAAAACTGACCCTGAACCCTAAAAATACCCCTTTACCCATAAACTGAAAACTGACCCTGAACCCTAAAAATACCCCTTTAACCAAAAACTGAAAACTGACCCTGAACCCTAAAAATACCCCTTTACCCAATAACTGAAAACTGACCCTGAACCCTAAAAATACCCCTTTACCCAAAAACTGAAAACTGACCCTGAACCCTAAAAATACCCCTTTACCCAAAAACTGAAAACTGACCCTGAACCCTAAAAATACCCCTTTACCCAAAAACTGAAAACTGACCCTGAACCCTAAAAATACCCCTTTACCCAATAACTGAAAACTGACCCTGAACCCTAAAAATACCCCTTTAACCAAAAACTGAAAACTGACCCTGAACCCTAAAAATACCCCTTTACCCAATAACTGAAAACTGACCCTGAACCCTAAAAATACCCCTTTAACCAAAAACTGAAAACTGACCCTGAACCCTAAAAATACCCCTTTACCCAATAACTGAAAACTGACCCTGAACCCTAAAAATACCCCTTTACCCAAAAACTGAAAACTGACCCTGAACCCTAAAAATACCCCTTTACCCAAAAACTGAAAACTGACCCTGAACCCTAAAAATACCCCTTTACCCAAAAACTGAAAACTGACCCTGAACCCTAAAAATTCCCCTTTACCCAAAAACTGAAAACTGACCCTGAACCCTAAAAATACCCCTTTACCCAAAAACTGAAAACTGACCCTGAACCCTAAAAATACCCCTTTACCCAAAAACTGAAAACTGACCCTGAACCCTAAAAATACCCCTTTACCCAAAATTAATTAATATTACAAATAAATTACTTCCCACCCTATTCCCCTATAAACCCACAACCCGCTCCAGTAGTAAAACATATAATTTAGTTAAAAATATACATAAATTATCAATTAATTAATCAATTAATCAATTAAAATAAATCATTGCCAATTAATATTTAATTGCAAAATAAATTAATAATTGAAAAATAATTATTTAATTACAAATAAATTACTTCCCACCCTATTCCCCTATAAACCCACAACCCGCTGTGGTAGTAAAACATAATTTAGTTAAAAATATACATAAATTATCAATTAATTAATCAATTAATCAATTAAAATAAATCATTGCCAATTAATATTTAATTGCAAAATAAATTAATAATTGAAAAATAATTATTTAATTACAAATAAATTACTTCCCACCCTATTCCCCTATAAACCCACAACCCGCTGTGGTAGTAAAACATATTATTTACTCTTATATATTTTTAAATTATAAAAACATATTAAACACATATTATAACAATTAATTTAAATACTTAACTTATATTTCTAACACATATTAGTAAATCGAAATTACTTACATCGATATATATGCTATCGATATTAGTAATTTCGATATTACTTACCTTAGGGTCGATATTCTGGCCATCGATATTCTGGACATCGATATTCTGTCCCATCGATATTAGCAACTCGATATTAGTGTAGGTCGAAATTAAAAACTCGATATTTTGACTGTTTACCGCAGCTCACCTTCTTGTAAACAATTGTCAAGTTTAAACTTATTCCTTCATAGCTACAGCCTACCACGGTAATGTGAAGCATTTATAGTTTTGTAGGCAAGTTGGATCTGCACTTGCGCTCACTGTTATCACTGTTATTTATGGGTTAAGTTTCTTCCTTTCTTCTTTTCTCTCATTCTAGCTTTCCTTTTGTTTCATTTACTTCTACCTTCCTTTCCTTTTCTAAAACTGATATTTCTCACTTTTCTATCCTTTTCTATTTTTTCTTTCCTTCACTTCATTTCCTCCATTGCTTCTTTTCTTCTCTTTTTTCCATTTTCCCATTGTTTTCTCCTTTCCTTTCCATATTTTCTATTTAATTTACTTCTCACTTTTTCTACCTTATTTCTTGTCTGTCTTTCCATTTTTCTCCTTTGTCTTCTCTCCTGTTAGAACCGGGGTCTCTAGTTGGCAGGGGTACGCACCCTAGTCCAAGTAGGGACCACCGCTTCGGACAGGGTAGCTTGGCGCAGAGCAGGAAGGCTTAACTTCAGAGGCAATGTGTAAAGTAATTGTGCAACACACTTCAACAATGACACAGTAAAAACACTCACAAAAGGACACCACACCAGTTGGATATAGAATTAAAGATATCTTTATCTAAAAGTATGCTAGATCTAGAAATATGGTGAGGATATTCCACGTACAGTCATAAAGGTTTCAGGGCCAAAAAGGGCTTTAAAAAGCTCTCTGTAAGGTTGTCACAAAATTGATCTTGTGGGCTCTAGGTTTCCCCAGCCACTTGCAGTAGCGAAAACCAGTCACAGATTTGGGGCAGACTATCTTGGAATCCTCTGTGGTGGAAATGTGACCAACATGCCCCTGTGCTAACAGCAGGGCGAAAGGTGCAAGTTGATGATCCTGCGGCGTGTAAAGGGGCCCAGCAGTCTACAGTGGCCCCGTGGTTCAATGTGCACTATTAACTGAGGGCTGTCCCGCTTTTAATCATGCTGGTAGTTTCAGTTCCGATTTCAGCAATGTCCCCAACCGGAATATTAGTCTGGACGGCCCGGCCCGCAATTAAACAGAAATAACCCCTGCAGTAGATGAAGGCAGTCCCCGTTACTTATTTTTGCAACCCCCGGCCGGCCCGATCTCAGCCTTACCGTCTGCCCGCAACTACATCTTAACAGTCTCCCGCAGCCAGCGCGCTCGCAGCCACCTGAAGCAAGCGTTACCTGTGAGAGTGGTCGCGGTTCAGACTCTCCTCACTTGATCTCCGCCGGCTGGCGTTGCCTGGGTGGGGGGCGAGGCAGGCCCCTTCTTCCTGTCCCGGCCAGAACGTGGGGAAGCCCTCGAGACAGCCACCAATCCCCGCACGGCCCTCCAATGACGTGAAGGGAATCCTCGGAGTCTAGAGACAATGACAGCGCGGCACAGGGGTGACATCAGCGGGGCAGGCAGCGACCTCCCGAGTCTCCTGGGCCACCGGCGGTGCTTTCAAAGGCGATTTTGATGCGCCTGGGCTCGGGCCAGCGGCGTAGGTCTTGGGGACAGTTTCCACAGCGATCCGACTCGGGCCTGCAGCGGAGACTCTAGGGCAGGGGTCCCCAAACCAGTCCTGGAGGGCCGGATCCATGCCAGATTTTTTAAATTACTACATGTATCTCAATGGGGATATCCAAAAAATCTGGCATGGATCCGGCCCTCCAGGACCGGTTTGGAGACCCCTGCTCTAGGAAGAATAGCGCTTCTCTGCACAGCGCTTTACAAGGCTGCACAGCGCAATTGGGCCCCGGGCCGGCGGTGAATCCAGGGGCACAGCGCTTCCTCTGCCACAGAGCCTCAGTCACGGCGCACAGCGCTACTTTACCACCGCTCTCCTCAGCGCATTCCCTGCAGCGCTTTACAGACAGTGGTTGAGGCACCTTTCCTCACAGGCCAGCGGCGGTGACTTCAGGGGCAGTTCTGATCACAGGGGAAGTCCCACGTTTAAGCACAGTTTCAAACACGCTGCGTGGTCACGCTTCTACACAGTCTTCTTTAAGCAGGGCTGGTCCTCAGGTGATTGCAGGTCCTTGCACACAGTGTGACAGAGGCAGCTTACAAGGACAGTAACACATTGTAGTTCTTTTCGGGTGAGTCAGTTCCTTGCGCACAGTGTTGCGGTGGTAGTCCTTGTAGTTCGTGGTGGAGACACTCTGGGGATGTTACTTCAGCTCTCCCATGCAGGGCAAGATTAGCAGGCAGTAGGGCAGCTCAGCAGGTTGTGGGGCAGCAGTTCCTTGGAGAAGTCAGCCTCCTTCCTAAATGGCAATCCTTCCTGGCACAGCAGTCCTCACTCCAGCAGAGAGTCTCCCAGGTCCAGCAGTGGAACAAGAATGTGAGGGCAGGACCCTCCCTTACATAGTCTACAGTCCAGTTACTGGAAAGTGGTGGAAGTCTCTGGAAGGGTATGGGGGCATGGGCTTCTGGAAGAGTCCAGGGAGTTCTGGGATGTTCCCTGCCTTCCCTGACCTGGTTGTCACAGTGACTAGAGACTGGCTGTTAAGGCTACAGTGGGCAGCCCGCCACAGCCCATTCCAGGGGAGAAGGTGTGAATCACCATGAGGTAATATGAATTTTTATGGTCAATTGTGTCCCCTAACGTAGACCCCAACGGCTCCATGTACGTGCTTCAAGTACATGTATGTTCCCTCCACAACCAGCTATGAAGACGCAAATACATTTGCGTCCAACGTTAACATGTCCTCTTTCAGATCCACCATGAATGGATCGATTATTCGGTTCCTAAGTATGCCGTGCCACCGTCTTTACATGGTGCACTTTCACGTTTTCCTGGCTCTGGCGAGCTAGGCCCTGATTTCTGCCATTGAGCCCTTTCTGCCTTCTGCCTCCGAAAGCTGCAGCTTGGATCCGCATCCATGACCCTTGCCTTACTCCCTGTGCGGCGAGCGGTGCCCGGCTCGGCCTGCTTGCCTGCCAAGACTGTATTCAGCCTTCAAGTTATCTGCTCCGCTCCTCGAAAATACATTCCTGTCTAGTGATTTAGGAAAACATCTTCCCAGCTGCAGAGCAAAGGGCCCGGCCTTTCTGTCTCCATGCAAGTAATTCATTGCTCCCGTTACCTTGGTAGGCCCATGGCCCCCTCGCATTACACGCAGACACGTAGTCACATATGCACGCACTAGCAGTCAGTATAGAATAGCCTCTGCCCGAGAGACCTTTCCTTCTAGATAATACAGTTCCTCAAACACAAGATATCAGATATGATTGGGTTTAGGTTGTTCTGACATGCCAGACTTCTGTCTCCTCTTTTGGAGCTAAATGTCAAGTCCCCTTCACCCTCAAGTTCCACGTCAATCACACGTCATGTTGCCCGCGCGCGCATCTCTGCCATATATTACTGCTGACACTGCAGGATTCTTCTATGGATCCACCCACCTGTGACACTTTTATGTGACGTTTCTAGCACACACCTCCGTGTACGCCCTCGTGCACGCCTTCTGTTACGCACATGTGTTCTTATCTCTTTTCTCTCAGCTGTTACGCCTTCTGTATCCATCACCATTATATGCATTTACTATATATATTGTACTCTGTTAATAAAGCATTGTCTATCCCTTCCTGAACCTTCGTGGTGATGGAACATGATACCTGGTTCGAACCAATTCCATTTTATGGAATAAAACCCTTATAAACTCAGATGCCACGGACTTTGCCTCTCATTTTGGATTGAGTTATTCTTATTGAACTTTACCGCATAGAAATTCCGCATAGGTAAACTTTATTTACCACATCATTTGGCGCCCGAACAGGGACCCTCCCCCACCTTACGCGCCGGCGGTGCGTTGCAGGCCTAGCCCCCTGCCACAGCCGTGACGGACAACTACGCGTACCCGCAGGATTTCCTGTATCTCCCTCAGGCCAACGGAGGTGACTGAGGCTGCGATCGACACCCTGACGAGACGGTGAGGAGTGCGGAGGATCCCGACCAGAGCCCAGCCGAGAGAGCAAGGTCCGAGGTGTTCAGAGGCCCACCAGTTCCGAAGGTCCGAAGTATCTACGTCACGAGTCGAGTCCAGTCCGGTCCAGTCCAGTGTCGAGTTTCCGAGGCCTTCCGTTCTGTGCTTCCCGGTGAGTACCGTTGCTGGGGACGCATCTAGATGGGTGCATTAATTTGTGTCCGGTCAAGACGGGTTTGGGTACACAGACCCGGTCTGCACTGTTTAGCAGTGTATCTGTACTGTTTAGCAGTATATCAAGTATCAAGTTATTGTCCGTTTCCGAAATGTTTTAATGTGTTTTAATGTCGTGGTATGAGTGATTGTTTGATTTTCATTACTGTGTTTATTGTATTAGTTGTGTCCAATTTCGAGTAAGTATCAAGTATCAAGTATCAAGGTTCAGAATGCCACTGTTCTCTAAATTAAGACAGATAGGAACTAGGAAAGGGATACTCGAGGAAGCTGTTCCCATCCCACCCAGGGACACTCCCGGATATTTTATGTACCACAAGCACGGCTTAGACGCTGTCTTATATCTCGACTTGTGGGTGGATTACACTAAGGATTTAGCAGAGAATCAGAGATGGCCCGTTACAGGGACATGGGATGCCGAGTGCATCATGAGAGTAGAAGAAGCATTATGGAAAAAGAAAGCCAGACAGTCACAGAAAGATGCCATTGAGCTATGGCGTAAAGAATCACACAGACGGACAGAGAAAGCACTCAGAAAAGCAGAGAAAAGTAGAGAGGATTCTGAAAAAGCTAAAGAAAAGGAACTACTAGAAGAAGGAGAACGAGTTAGAATGGAACAACACGATAGACGGAGTAATGCCATTATGACAGGATTGTATCCAGTCCTGGCCGAGGGCCTGCCCAAGGCGACCCCGGAAACACCGAAAAATCTGCCCCCTCCATTGGTTCCGACTAAATTACGTCACAAGACCGCAGCCGATATTTTCCTTTCTTCCTATTTAGATGACGTAGCTCCCGAATATACTAATGTCCCACCTGCACTTGTACCACCCGCTGATCATCGGCCCCCAGGTCCGCAACAGCTTACCCCTCCCGGTCTGCTTCCTGCACCCTTACCTGTTATTCCCCCCGGTAACCCTTTTGGGCCTGGCGCGGTTCAGGCCTCAACCCAGTTACAGCAGGTACCGACCTTACAGCCAGTTCATGCTCTAACCTCCGCTACAGGAGGTGCTACAGGAGGTTACCTTACCCCGCCACCAGTACAGCGATTAACTGTCAGAGAACTAGCAATGCAACGTACTCCGAAACCAGCCACAATTGAAAGGCTTAAAGAATATCTTACAGACTGTAGATATGATCCAATACCAGGCCAAGACGGTTGCATGATATTAGCCTCAATACGTATAAGACGTGCCGCAAACTTTTTAGTTCTATTTCCAGGAATGGCAGATTATCTAGATAGGATATATCATTTTGTTCAGACTGGGGAGGGTCAGGAATGTATTCACGAGGCCATGGCACACCAGAAAGTAGACACTCAAGGTTTAATATTAAGATTCCTCATAAACTGTTTCATAAGAGAACGAGACCAGCCTGGTGTAAATAAAGACGAGATGGAGGTACTAACTACATGGGGTCAGAATATTGCAGACGGAAAACATGATAAACAGAAATGTATAGAGGCCATGTACAGAAAAATCCGTAAAGAAATAACAGTATTTCATGAAAGACAGAAAGCTGAAAATGAAGCAGATGCTGACAAGAATGAATCCTCAGAGGAGGAGGAGCCAGAACATACAGAAACGGTAGCATATGTAGGAAAGGGTAGACCCTTTAATAAAACGTTACGCCCGGAAAGCAAGAGACTTTTTCACTCTGCTATGTCTAACCCGAGGAGTCCTGAACATCTATTTCAGGCTACCGATAAAATACTTCAAGAACGAATGGGGTACCATGTACTCAATTCCATGGATGAACAAGAATTAGCCAGGTCAGCAGTACAATGGGCTGACAATTCCGATAAATATAATGATGACGCATTAGCGCAAACATTTTTGAATCTTTCCCCAGACGAACAGCGACTAGCTGGTATGTACATGATACAACACCTCCTTATATTGTATAAGAGCCAACATTCTGATCCAGGTCCCCTACCTGATGTACTAGTAGAGTTACTCATGAATAAATGGAGAGGCCTGGGTACCGATTTAATTAAAGTAATTTTAGAACATCGACACAGATATAGTGCTTTCCTGAATCCACAGTTTGTTTCAGCTCCACCCCCAGAAAGGAAAATGTTTTACATAGACAGACAAAATCCCTTGCGAGAAGTACATCCAGTCAGGAATGATGATAACACCCTTACACGTGTGTATGTATACACGCCTATAACTAAAATGGAATTGTTAGAAATGAAGAAAATAGTGCCCAGTCATGATAAAGACCCTGCAGGTTTCCACCGTGAAATAAAAGACATGTTACTCATGGGAGATTATACCTATCCCGACATTATGAAAATATTGAAAGTGTTATTGCCTGCCGGTATTTACGAGAAACTCAAAGAAAAAGAATGGGAGGTGGGAGACACAAAGATTGATTGGGCTGCATTAGAAACAGAAGAAGCGACCCGAACCCCAGGGTTGGGTCTTGGGGACAAAACTAAAGCATTACCAGGATTGTTAGTACAGGTCTTGCCACGATTATTAGCAACTAAAAAGGAGGACTGGGATGCAATCTCAGCCTGCAAACAGAAACCCGACGAGGACACTAGTGACTTTTATTCCCGATTTGAGAAATGTTTTATTATTAATAGTGGCCTGAAAGCAAGTAGCGAGTCATACCCACACCTTTTTGTATCTAAATTAGTCGAGAATTCTCTGCCCCAAGTTAAGAATCGTGTACTGAAAGTCGAGAGCACATGGCAAGCAAACACGCCTTCACAAATGTTACAAATGTTACAGTACCACCAGAACAGAATTAGAGAAGAACATGATCACGAACAAAGACGTATGAAAGACACGAAAATGAAAATGCTCGTTGCTCAGTCAGTTCCAGCTGACGGTCAGAAAAAGGGCATGACAGTCCAATAATTCAGCAGCTCCTGTTAAAGGGACATGCAACTATTGTAAACAGCCAGGTCACTATGTAAACGATTGTGCAGTTTTGAAACACAATATATCTACAGGTAAAACTAAAGAGAGACCGCGTCCTCCTAGACAGGACCAGGTCCAACAACACGTTACACAGAATGTACAGCCTATGCATGCTCCACAACAGACAGTACAGACCGTAGCGGTACCACAGCCACAACCGATTGCCGCAACGCAACATGCCACGCAGCAGATGTACCAATATGCACAAACTGATTATCCCGATTATCAGCGATACACATGAAACAGCCTAGAGAGGGAGGTTGGCTTGCCTCTTATTGAGGTTCCTGTAGATCAAGAGGGTCCTTACGTACATAGTCAGGTATTAGGGAAAGATAGAAAGTTTTTGATTGACACAGGGGCAAGCAGAACAACAATCAGTCACGACGAGGTTCCAGGGGCACCCCTCTCAGGCTCACAGAATGTTTCCCTTGGATTTTCAGGAAAACCTATTGTTAATGAAGTATCGAAACCAGTTCCCCTTGCAGTTGGTCCATTGTCACGTACTACAGATTTGTTGCTCACGAAATCATGTCCGGAAAACTTGTTAGGTATCAAGACACTGAAAGCTCTAGGAGCTGTAATTTGTTGTTCTCCGGAAGGAGTGAGATTGTTTCTACGTGACTTTAAGGGTCACTATGTGTTGAGAGATATTGATCCCAGATTACAGAATGTTCCTGCACTTTTATGGGCACAAGGCCCCACTGATGTAGGTTGTATGCATATTACACCATACCGAGTTACACTCAAGCAAGGTGTTGTTTTGCCACGAATCCGACAATACAAGTTACCCCCAGATGCTGTAGTGGCTTTACTGAAAATCATTGATGAGCTCATTGCACAAGGAGTGGTTGTAGAAACCGACTCAAATCTATGTAATTCCCCTATCATTCCGATTCTTAAACGCACTGATCCGAATGCACCTCCAGTTTATCGATTAGTCATCGATTTACGAGAATTGAACAAATGCATTGTACCACAGTATCCTGTGGTTCCAGACATCTCTTCATTACTGACAGCTATTGATTCCGAAGCGACGTTCTTTACTGTAATTGATCTGAAGAACGCCTTCTTTAGTGTCCCCATTGATCCGGAAAGCCAATATCTTTTCGGATTCTGTTTAAATGGCCGAAGCTTCAAATTTGCACGCGCACCTCAAGGATTCACAGAAAGCCCCAGCATCTATAGCCAAGCATTGAAAAGACAACTTGACAGTATTCACATGCCTGCTAACACTGCCCTACTTCAGTATGTCGATGATCTATTGATCACCGCCCGAAGTGAACCAGAATGTGAACAAGCATCACTGACAGTTTTGTATTTCCTGGCTGACAAGGGACACAAGGTGTCTCCTTCGAAGCTGCAATTCTGTGTTCAGCAAGTGGTATACCTTGGGCACTTGCTGTCCAAGAGGGGGAGACAGCTAACACCTGACCGCATCCAGTTAATTGTAAACATGTCACAACCCAAGACACAAAAGGAGGTACGGGCCTTTATAGGCCTCACTTCTTACTGTAGACAATGGATCCCTCAGTATGCATTTCTAGCTAAGCCACTCATACAGTTGACAACACAGGAGACAGCGACATCGACTGTCCTCCCTTGGACTCAGGAACATACACAAGCTTTTGACGACTTAAAGAAAGCCTTATGTCAAGCACCAGTTTTAGCAACACCATGTTACAGCAAACCTTTTACACTTTTTGTCACAGAACGCGAAGGTACTGCATTGTCAGTACTCACACAGGATCAAGCAGGTTCACACAAACCGTGTGCTTATTTTTCTAGTACATTAGATCCAGTAGCCCAGGCTCTGCCTGCGTGCTTAAAATCAGTAGCAGCGACAGCTCTAGCAATCAGACAAAGTGATTCCATAGTGTTAGGACACCAATTGACAGTACAAGTTCCACATTCTGTGGAAGTTCTTTTAAACCGTACACAGACTCAGCACTTGACTATAGCACGACTGACAGGTTATGAATTGACATTGTTTCAGCCACACATAGAAATCAGACGTTGCAATACATTGAACCCAGCTACACTTTTGCCACTAAGTGAGACAGACCCTTTGGCACATGATTGTGTTGAAGTAATTACCATTACGACGAAACCCAGACAAGACTTGACAGACATCGCATTACCAGATCCAGACCTGACACTTTATGTGGATGGTTCATGTATGAGAACAAGTACAGGAGAGTTAGTGGCCGCATATGCAGTAACGACAGAAACTGAAGTCATAGAAACGAATCGTATTGACACCCTGTCAGCCCAAGCAGCAGAGCTCATCGCTCTGACTCAAGCCTGTATTCGAGCCAAGAATAAGAAAGTTAACATATACACAGATTCCCGTTATGCCTTCGGAGTCGTACACGACTTCGGTGTACTCTGGCAGGAGAGAGGTTTCTTGACCTCTCACGGTGCCAAGATCCAGCACGGTCCCCTTATTCAAGCTCTGTTAGAAGCAATACATCTGCCTACAGCCATATCCATCATGAAGTGCAAAGCACATACGAAAGTTACAGATACCATTTCCCAGGGTAACGACCTGGCAGACCGAACAGCCAAGCATACAGCTCAGACTCAGACTCACACAACTGACTTGACAAAGACAATAGTCCCGACACCGACACATTGCATGACAGTTAAGGATCCCGCCCTAGATGTAATTGACATACAGACACATGCTACACCAGACGAAATCAAGAAATGGACTGAACTAGGAGGGATCCAGACAGAACAGGGATGGATGACGAAGGGAAAAGCCACATGGTTTCTCCCCGACTCTATGGTTCAAGTTATCATTAACACAGTACATAGTCCTGCACATTTAGGAGAAAAAGCCATGTTAGACAGTATTCAAAACCTTTGGTTCAATAAGCATTTACGAGCAGCAGCAAAACAGAAAGTGCGTACTTGCATGATCTGTTGTCAGTTCAACCCAGGTAAAGGCATTCCCGTAGAGCAAGGTGGATTTCATCCTCCCGATCACCCTTTTGAAGTCCTCCAGATGGATTATATCCAGATGGAACGTTGTCGAGGATTCAAATATGTCCTCGTAGTTGTATGTGCACTTTCCCGTTGGACAGAAGCATATCCAGTCCCAGATTACACTGCTCCGACCACTACCAAGCAGCTGGTACGTGAATTTTTCCCCAGGTATGGTTTGCCCCGTATAGTGTACTCAGATAATGGTCAGCCATTCTCGTCCGAGCTTATGAAGCAGGTATCACTCCTGCTAGGTTATCAGTGGAAGTTCCACTGTGTCCGACATCCCGAAGCAGCAGGTCTCGTAGAGAGACACAATCAGACCCTGAAAATTCGCCTTGCCAAGATATGTAGAGAGAAAGGCATCGACTGGATAGTAGCTTTACCAGTTGCACTCTTTTACATGAGAATGATAGCACATTCAAGAACAGGGCTATCCCCGTACGAGGTGGTCTTTGGCAGGCCACCGAATATGTGGGGGACGCCTCTGCCTCGTAAAATCACAGATGTTGACTGTAATATGCTGACAGATTACCTTGCCTCCTTGATGTCTGCACTACAATCATGTCGTTCACAGGTAGCTGCAGCCTTTCCCGACAACACCGAGGTGAAGCCACACGAGATCGTCCCTGGAGAATACGTTTTTATCCGAAATTTCGACAGGAGGAGTCCGCTGGAGCCCCGTTGGCAGGCGCCGAAGCTTGTGTTATTAACAACAAGGACAGCAGTGAAGGTGGAGGGCCGCAAGGGCTGGCTCCACTTGAGTCATGTAAAAAGACACTATGGACTGCCGCCAAAACCAGACTCCCAGCCCTGCCCCCTTCCAGAGACTGATACTAAACTCCCCCTGGTAGAGAAAACTCCTTCTCAAGAATTTCGCATGAAGTTAAGGTCTAGCAAGTCAGACAGTTTAATTGTTTAAGTCCTCCCCTAGGTGAATCGGTTAGACAAGTTTCTGACATGTATCGGTTAGACCCCAATAGAGAGAGAGAGATAGACAGAAACAGCTCAAGAAACATGAATATTGTAAATCTCTCCGTAGTCACTGCATTGTGACATTATTGATTATGTTTTTTCTGAGTCTTATGATTATTGCTGCAAGTATATTGCTACACATGTACTTTCCTATTTTCACACGTGCACATTCTTCTTCAAATGACACTGTCGAGCACACTTTCAGTGAATTGCCCCCGCACGAGTTATCTTATCGACTTGCGCTGCGCAACAATACATTTATCAGTATGTTACATCATTCCCATCAGACCAGCAATGCTACAAATTGTTGGATATGTGGCCGACTCCCTCCCTATCAGAAGTATAAGGGAGTTCTGCCCCTCTTTCCGTACCCGTTCACACATAATGGTTCCTGTGGTGCATGGTTTAGTTTAATAAATTCTTTAGATTCTGATTCCGTAGTTTACCAGGGCAATTGGGTATGGGGAAATCTGAACACAGTTTTGCATAAAGTATGTTTCCCTGACAAGGAGGGTCTTCCCCAAAGGACAGGGACCGATCTAGAAAACGAAGTATATGGATTAGGTAATTTTACACTTAACCTCATGATTCTGAATGTCCAGTCCGATACAAAACCCGACTTACCCATTATGTCAGTATTACCAGTCAAAGGTGAATTATGTGTCAGAAAGAATGGTTCAGTACACCTAGGTCATAGTAAATGTACTACCGTGATCGAATTCAGTGATAAAGGCAAGTCTACATTCAAAGCTTCCCGTCATTCCTATTTCATTTGTGGTCATACAGCATATATACGCTTACCTCTAGATTGGGATGGTACTTGTTACATTGCATTCCTTCTGCCACCTGTTTTCCTAGCCCCTCCTGATTATCATAGGGACTCCCATCTAGTACACAATAGACCCCAGAGAGATCTCCCGATTGTCGACTATACTGAAACGGCATGGGAGCAGTATACAGACTTTAATAAAGGCTTCTTTCCCTATTTAGGTACTGTCTTTAATAGTAAACTGATATGTAAATTAACCAGAACCCTTGAAGCAGTAGTGAATGAAACTACTTCCGCCCTAGGTAACTTAACAGAGGAACAGTCTGCTATGAGACTTGTCGTTCTTCAAAATCGTCTTGTTCTTGACGTCATCCTGGCCGATAGGGGCGGAGCTTGTAGAGTCATCGGATCGAGTTGCTGTGTTTTCATTCCAGAAAACGCACCATCAGTGTATAGAGCCATAACCCGTCTCCACAAGATTGCAAGTCAGATACACCAGAATCCAGGCACCTGGACTTGGTCCGGTTGGCTCTGGAGCGTGTTATCAGCCTGGGGATGGAAAGTCCTATCCTTCCTAGGAATAGCCCTTCTCATAGTATTCAGTTGTTGTCTATGTCTGCAATGTGGGCCAGCGATTTGCGGCTTGTGCGCCACATCATGTATTCCTCCTTTAAGTTCACGTTCTAAATCCCGCCTGAAAAAGGAAGAGCAAATGATGTTATATGAACAGATTGATGGATTAATGAGGATTGATATATCATGAAGGGTCCGTAGGGGACAAGGAGGGAATGAGGTAATATGAATTTTTATGGTCAATTGTGTCCCCTAACGTAGACCCCAACGGCTCCATGTACGTGCTTCAAGTACATGTATGTTCCCTCCACAACCAGCTATGAAGACGCAAATACATTTGCGTCCAACGTTAACATGTCCTCTTTCAGATCCACCATGAATGGATCGATTATTCGGTTCCTAAGTATGCCGTGCCACCGTCTTTACATGGTGCACTTTCACGTTTTCCTGGCTCTGGCGAGCTAGGCCCTGATTTCTGCCATTGAGCCCTTTCTGCCTTCTGCCTCCGAAAGCTGCAGCCTGGATCCGCATCCATGACCCTTGCCTTACTCCCTGTGCGGCGAGCGGTGCCCGGCTCGGCCTGCTTGCCTGCCAAGACTGTATTCAGCCTTCAAGTTATCTGCTCCGCTCTTCGAAAATACATTCCTGTCTAGTGATTTAGGAAAACATCTTCCCAGCTGCAGAGCAAAGGGCCCGGCCTTTCTGTCTCCATGCAAGTAATTCATTGCTCCCGTTACCTTGGTAGGCCCTTGGCCCCCTCGCATTACACGCAGACACGTAGTCACATATGCACGCACTAGCAGTCAGTATAGAATAGCCTCTGCCCGAGAGACCTTTCCTTCTAGATAATACAGTTCCTCAAACACAAGATATCAGATATGATTGGGTTTAGGTTGTTCTGACATGCCAGACTTCTGTCTCCTCTTTTGGAGCTAAATGTCAAGTCCCCTTCACCCTCAAGTTCCACGCCAATCACACGTCATGTTGCCCGCGCGCGCATCTCTGCCATATATTACTGCTGACACTGCAGGATTTTTCTATGGATCCACCCACCTGTGACACTTTTATGTGACGTTTCTAGCACACACCTCCGTGTACGCCCTCGTGCACGCCTTCTGTTACGCACATGTGTTCTTATCTCTTTTCTCTCAGCTGTTACGCCTTCTGTATCCATCACCATTATATGCATTTACTATATATATTGTACTCTGTTAATAAAGCATTGTCTATCCCTTCCTGAACCTTCGTGGTGATGGAACATGATACCTGGTTCGAACCAATTCCATTTTATGGAATAAAACCCTTATAAACTCAGATGCCACTGACTCTGCCTCTCATTTTGGATTGAGTTATTCTTATTGAACTTTACCGCATATAAATTCCCAACCCAGGCAGCTATCAGTATGCAGAGGGGAGGGGGGAGTCCGCAGTGCCCAATCTAATTGTAGGCAAGAAAAGGTCCACTTTCTAAAAGTGGGATCCCTAACTTAGTAGTGCCCAAACCCCATATATCATTGGAAAGGGTTCCCCGCCCAGAGTTCAACAAGACTAAACATAACAGGCTTATTAGGTCCCTGTCCGAAATTATCTCATAAGGGGGGTTCCCAATGTTAGCCTATGGAGGATTAAGCCTTACTGCGGTAGCAGGGGTTTGTGGCAGATATGCCACCGTCATATGGTTTTAGGGGAGAGCACCTGCACCTCAGCACTGTTTAGAAGTGGTGAGGCGCCCAGAGTCCTAAGTCCAACAAAAAGGTACAGTGAAAATGGGAGGCGCAAGGGCAAAAAGGTAGGGGAAGACCACCATAAGACTGACAGGTCCAACACGTGCCCCCCCCAGCTGAAGGTGGGGAGAACTACCCAACCTCTAGGGAGTTCTCATCACTAAGAGGGAAAAACTTAGAGAGACCGTCAGCATTGGCGTGGTCTACTCCGGGTCTGTGTTCCAACCTGAAGTCCATATCCTGTAGGGAAATGGACCACCTCAACAATTTGGGATTCTCGCCCCTCATTTGCATGAGCCACCTGAGGGGGTTAATGGTCAGTCTGAATCAGGAAGTGGGAGCCAAACAAGTATGGCCTCAGCTTCTTCACAGCCCAGACAACTGCAAAGGCTTCTCCCCATATAACACTCCACCGCTGGTCTCGGGGGAGTAGCCTCCTGGAGATGAAAGCCCCTGGTTGGTCCTGCCCCTCCTCATTGAGTTGCGAAAGTACTGCCCCTATGCCATGCTCTGAGGCGTCCGTCTGGACAATGAACTCTTTGGAGAAGTCAGGGGCCCTGAGCACAGGAGCTGTGCACATGGCCTGCTTTAGGGAGTCAAAGGCTTTTTGGCAAGCCACTGTTCAAATCACTTTTCTAGGGTGTTTCTTAGAAGTTAGCTCAGTCAAGGGGGCCATAACCCTTGACAAATTTGTGGTAGTATCCGGTGAGGCCCAGGAAAGCCCTGTCCTCAGTCTGTGTCTTGGGGGGCTGCCAGGCAAGGATGGTTTCTATCTTGGCCTGTAGGGGCTGCACCTTGCCCCCGCCCACCAAGTGTCCAAGGTAGACTACCAACCCCTGCCCTATCTGGCATTTGCTGGCTTTGATAGTCAGACCTGCCTGCTGCAGGGTCTGAAGCACTTCCTGGAGGCTACCCAGATAGTCCTGGTCCTCTCTCAGCTGCTACCGAAGACAGCTATGTCGTCCAGGTAGGTAGCAGAGAAGGCCTCTAAACCGGAGAGGACCCAGTTCACCAGCTGCTGGAAGGTGGCAGGAGCATTTTTCAGTCCAAAGGGCATCACTCTAAACTGGTAGTGGCCCTCTGGGGTGGGAAAGGCAGACCTCTCTTTGGCTCCATCCGTTAGGGCGATTTGCCAGTACCCTGACGTGAGGTCAAAGGTACTCGGGTATCGGGCAGCCCCCAGCCGGTCAATGAGCTCATCTGCCCTAGGGATAGGATGAGCATCAGTCTTGGTCACAGAGTTGAGTCCTCTGTAATCCACACAGAACCTAAGTTCTGGTGTGGTGCCTGGTGGGGCAGCTTTTGGTACCAGAACCACTGGACTGGCCAAGGGCTGTTGGAGGGCTCTATCACCCCCAACTCCAGCATCTTAGTGACTACACTCCGGATGCCGGCCTTCACCTTGTCTGACAGCCTGTAAGACTTGGACTTGACAGGGGGGCTGTCTCCTGTGTCCACATCATGGGTACACAGGTGGGTAATCCAGGGATAAGGGAAAATACTGAGGAGAACTGCCCCAGGACCTGGCGGCAGTCCCTCTGTTGCTCAGGAGTCAAGGATGGGGAGAGGACCTCTCCCTCCACCGATCCATCCTTCTCTTTAGCCGCAAAGAGGTCCGGGAGAGGTTTGCTTTCCTCTTCCTCTGCCACATCAGTTACCATCAGGAGGTGAGTTCAGACCTCTCATGGTGGGGTTTGAGGTGGTTGGCGTGTAGTACCCTGTGGGGCTGCCTGGGGGTCTTAAGGTCCACTAGGTTAGTGGCCTTACCCTTCTCCAATATCTCATAAGGGCCTGTCCAGCCATCCTGGAGGGCACTAAGCTCCACAGGCTCCATGACCCACACCTTCCGTCGAGGTTCTAGCTCCACAGGGTGAGAATTCTGGTCGTACCATTCATTCATGACCGCCTGGCTGGCCTCTAAGTTGTCAGAAGCTTGCTTCCACAACTTAGCCATTTGACTGCGAAAGGCCAGCATGTAGCTCACTACATCTTCGGGAAGCCTCCTTGGAGTCTTCTCCCACCCATCCTTCACTAAACTGAGAGGTCCCCTCACAGGGTGACCGTACAAGAGCTCGAAGGGGCTGAAACCCACCCCCTTCTGCGGTACCTCTCTGTAGGAAAACAGCAACAGGACAAGAGGACATCCCACTTTTTCCTCGGGCAGACTCCAGATCATGCCCTTTAGGGTCTTGTTAAATCTCTCCACGAGACTATTGGTCTGTGGGTGGTAAGGGGTGGAGAACTTAGTAACCCCACACTCCTTCCACATAGCTTGCATGTAGGCAGACATAAAATTGGTGCCCCTGTCGGATACCACCTCTTTGGGGAAACCCACTCTGGTAAAAATCCCCATCAGGGTCCGGGCCACTGCAGGTGCAGTGATGATTCTCAGAGGAATAGCCTCTGGGTACCGGGTAGCGTGGTCCACCAGAACCAGGATAAACCTGTGACCCGAAGAAGTCGGTGGATCCATAGGCCCAACAATGTCGATGCCCACCCTCTCAAAGGGGGTGCTAACGACAGGTAGTGGCTCTAGGGGAGCCTCCAGCTTAGCCCCTGTTTTCCCACTAGCTTGGCAAGTCAGACAGATCCTGCAGAATGTATCTGAAGAGATCCTCATCTGTGGCCAATAAAAATGGGGGACAAGCCTAGCACAGGTATTGTCTTGGCCCAAGTGTCCTGCCAACGGGATCTCATGAGCCAATTCCAAAAGAAAGGCCCTGTAGCACTGGGGGACTACTAAGGCCCATGATGACCTATGCACTGGAGCCTTGGGCTCACTATAAAAGAGCCCATCCTCCCAGTAAATATGATACTTGGCGGAGGTATTGCCCGCTGCTTGGGCTTCGGCTTTTCGCCTCATGCCCTCAAGGGTGGGGCACTCCTTCTGTGCCCAGCAAAACTCCTCCCTGGTGGGACCTCCTTCCACCTGCCACTCTGCAGGGGTAGGTAGGTCCCCCAAGTGAGCAACGTCCCCTACCGTGGACTCCGGTGCGACCTCCTCAGTTGCCCCATCCATCTCACGGGGTGACCGCCCCGGGGGGGGGGTCCCCTCGCCCACGGGTGCCTCCCTTTCTAGCAGCTGGCTGGGCCATTTTTCCAGGCTCCAGCCCTGGTGGACTCCCTTTCCGGGCATCCATGGACCGTGTGGTAGCACAGATCCACTCTGGTAACCCCAGCATCTCCACATGCGCTTTGAGCTCTACCTCCTTTCATGCAGCGTGCTCAAGGTCATTCCCTAACAGACAGTCCACTGCCATGGCAGGGTTCACAGCAACTCCTAGCAGGCCTAAAACTCCCCCCCAATCGAATGGAACCTGTGCTACGGGATAGTGACCCTCCCTGTTGCCAGCCATCACAACTGGATGGAATGCATCGGGAATTATTTGCTCTGGGGACACCAGCTGACTCCTTACCATAGCCATGCTGCCTCCTGTGTCCCTCAGGGTTCTCCACCCCCTGACCATTGAGGGTGACCCACTGCCTATACTTAGTAGTATTGGAGGGCATGTGGACCTTAGGAACCATCTCACTGTCTCCCAGAGACACTAGGACAAGCCCTGCCCCCTCACTCCCATTATCTAGGGACAGCTGTGGTGCTCTCTTGCAACACTTGGGATCCCTCTTGTAGTGTCCAATTTCACCACACTCATAGCACCGGACAATTCTGGGCTGCTGACCTTTGTCAGGATAAGTGGGCTTATGGTGGACAGATTGGGGCTGGGACCCAGACCCTTTCCCTTGTGAATGGTTTTGGGGGCCTTTGGAGAACTCTTTCTTTTTATCTCCCCCCCTCTTTCTTCTGGTGGGAACCCTGACCACCCCTTTGGGAGTCCCCCCAGAACCCCTTTTGGACACCCTGGTACTGACCCAGGTGTCCGCCTTCTCCACAAGCTTCCTAGGATTGGTCAACTTGCGGTCAACCAGGTGTTGGCGCAGCTCTGGAAAACATTTCTCTAGAAGGTGCTCTCTTAAGAACAAGTTATACAACCCTTCATAGTCATTCACATTGCTGCCCCACACCCAGCCCTCCAAAGCTTTACTAGCGTAGTCCAGGAAATCTACCCAGTTCTGTGTGGGAAGTTTGTGGCTATTCCTAAACCAATGCCTATCCCTCTAAGGGGTAAGATAAAACCTTTTAAGCAATGCTTCCTTCATGACAGAATAGTTAGTCTGATATTCCTTTTGTAGGCAAAGGAGTGTGTCCCTAACTTCTGCAGGTATGTACTTATACAAACCACCCCCCAGTAACTCTCTGGGACCCCATGGGCTCTTAGGAACACCTCATAGGCTGCTAACCACTTATCAATATTATCCCCCACCTTAAAACTGGCCATCACATCTTTAGGCATGAAGACCCTGGACTCATGTGAAGCTTCCATAGGTACGCTGCCACCATTCTTGTTGCTGTTGGTCACTACTTGTAGGCAGTGCTTAATTTGTAAAATTTGAAGTCCAGGTGCTCAAATGTTTGTCGGAGGCCACACCCATTTCTCCGGCTCTACCCACTTCCTTCACTAGCTCCACCCACTTCATCTATTGGCTCCACCCACACCCTCAACTTTCACCCAAGCCATGAACCTTTAAAACGTCACAATTGTCTTCAGGCCAGAACACATGGAAATGTTACACAAAGTGGTATTGGATCCCACCTGCACCAGTCAGCCAAAGACAGGGCCAGAGAGGCTGGCTCATGAGTCAGGGTCACCGAGGCAGCGCCGGTGGGGCAGTCGCAGTGAGAGTGGGTGCAGCAAGCTGCTGTGCTCACTGGTTGCAGTATAACTGATGGCACATCGGTGGTAGTAATATATCATGCGACTGGGAGGGACCAAGCCTACCGGGCCGCATCCAGGCTCCGTTGCCCAGTGACGATCATGAATAATTATTAAGTGCGGTGCCTGAGAGAGCAGGTAATCTATTACCTAAACTGTAATTATTAATGACATCTTTTTAAACACTTCTCCACAGCTGCCGTGTATAGATTGCTGTTACAGTTTTGAGCTATGTGACTAGGTTAGTGTAGTACTAGTAGGTTCTAGTACTTCTGATTCTTATTTCCTCCTTCAGCCTGTGCCTCAGCCGGAGCCCTCACTAAGTGTTCCTGTCGGCACACCTTGCAACTTTAGAACTCTGCTCTGAGTCCAGCAGAGCCTGAGCTGGTGGTGTTTAGGGCAGGCGCTCGCACACTATCAGAGCTGTGCCACTGTGACTCGTTTTGTATTCAGAGCTCCTCACCAGCAATGTGACTGGGGGCAGATTAACTTCGCTACCGGCTGAGCCAGTGAGTGAGACAGAGACACTTCTCAAGGACATCGGCAGCTGCATTATTATTCTTTTTTTCCCTACCTAGGTGCACCAGTGAAGTGTTGTGACTTTACTAGAGACAGGAGTATTTATTATAAAATTAACGCTACCACAGTGATTTCGCACAGATGAGAGGTTAAATGTCCCTGTTGAAAGCACTTGACTGTACCAATGATGAACTGCATATTCCCAAAATTACTATCACTGTACAAGGACACTAGGTTAGTGCCCTTTCATTTCTCTGATTTGGAGCAGTTTTAAGAATTTCTTAGTTTCTTGTTCCTCCAATATGTGTGTCATTTCTAATGTTTATATCAATTTCCCTTGTCAATACTGCTTGATTTTGCTTGTGAGTACAGTGTCACTCATAGTGGTTGAAATGTCACTCATAATTACACTTAAATTATAGAAATGTCACATAGCAATTTGAAACCTTGGCAGCTATGCATAAGCACCCATGCCATAAACCATGGAAATATCACACATAAGCAAGCACCCAAGCCATAAACAGTGGAAATGTCATACTTAAGCCCTCAGGCCAGAAAGCATGCCATAATCCGTGGCAATGTCACACATAAGCATCCAGGCCAGGGCTAGGCCAAAAACCTAGGAAATGGCACACAGAAGCATCCATGATCCATGCCATAAACCATGGAAATGTCACATATGGACATCCAGCCGGGGTGTGTTGTGGACTTCCAGCCACAGTACAGCTCTGATCTCATATACGCATCTCTGGGGCGGGGCTTATCACCACAACACCCAGCTAAGCACCCATCTTGGTAGGGGTGACTTAATTATTCAAAGTATAACGCAGAATTACTGAAATTACTCATTAATAGAAATTCAGGCCAGGCATTCTTGTAAGGAATCAGTGTCTCGGACACCATACCATGCAACAAAACTCTACCAGCATTGATGGACAACGTGGCAGGGCGTCTGGCAGCAAGGATATAGAAGGGAACAGCATCACAGAGAGGAGGGGTATGGGCCAAAAGCTGACAAGAATGAGGCCATGTAGAGTGACAGAGAAAGAGAAATTGTGATAATGGGGTAGAGAGTGAGGGAGGCAAATATAAAGAGGAAGCAGGAGAAATAAAGGTAAGAAAGAAAATAATGTGAAAGGGAGAAAAGAAAGAAAGATGCATACACGTGGAAAGAATGGGAGACTGAATAAATGTAAGGATGATGTGTGGACAGGTGAAAGGATGGATATTTAATGAGTGGATAGAAAAGTGGGCGCAAGGGAGAAAGCTTAGCTAAATGGTTAGTTGGTGGGATGGATGGATGGGCTGAATGGTGCAATGATGGACACATGGGGGGCAGAGTAGATTGGATGCAAAATCAAAGGATGGATAGATAGGTGAACAATGGTGGTCAGATAGAAAGGTATGATAGGAGGAAGAATGGACGGATGGATGGATGACTAGATTAACACATGGGCAAAAGGATGAATGGATATGATTGATCAAAAGATGAATGAATGAAAGGGTGGACGGAAAGCTAATAAAAAGGAGGGCTGAAAGTGAGAGACGATTATAAATGGGTACGTGGGCGGATGAAAGGATGGTGGATAAATGGATGGAAGAAATGGTGAACTAAGCTCTTCAAAGGTGTGTTGTGCTTGCTTGCTTCAAAGTGGCGGTTCTGGCTACTCTTGTTAGTTTCGTCCCTGGGTTTTTGGAGCAGGGTTCGGAGTTATTTTGGCATAGTCCTGTCCGAGCGCTGTGCTGGATAGATTTAAACACTGGAAACGTTGGATCTGGACAGTGCAACCACGCTCTGTCCAATTCGAATTAGACATTACAGAACTGCCCGGACATAAGAGGCCCTACTCGAGATATGCCTAAAGGAAGTGGGTGTGTACTTCTATGTAATTGTAATGATAGTCGCAGAATCATATTTCGTAGGAGGTCAGGATTAACAATAGGTACCTGGCAGTGGCACCACTATTTCACGATTCAAAATTTTAAAACTCAGCGCTATATCAGTATTAGCAGTATAGCATTATATAGCTCAGAGCCTCCGGTGCCAACGCCGTTTGAATTCGAGAGAGGCAGCCATTGGTCTGTGGTGTCTCCTGCTCCCTACACCCTTCAGTGGCAGGAGATATCCTTCTGGCGAGGGTGGGGGGGGGGCTCTTCCTGTCAGGCTGGGGGAGCCCTGCTGACTGTGGATTGGACTGGACAAGGAGAGCGCTCCAGGTGTCAGACAGGCTAAGTCCGGGGTGGGGGCCAGGATCAAAGGCAGCCGCTGAGGTGTGGGGGCAACGGATGGCTCGGTCTGAGTCCTGGATATAAAGTTGAAAGCTGCCCGGGTTGCACAGAGAGCAGCAGTACCACCAGACATAGAGACAGCCTCGCCCGTAATAACCACTCTGGCTCCGATGCCAGGGTCCGGGTCCCACATGACGGGTCCCGCAGCCCTTACTTTTCTACGATCCACAGTTAGAAAATACCAGGCAGTAAAAGCGGAGGGTGAGGTCCCTTACTCCTAGTCCAACATTGTTGGCAGGGTGTCTGACAGGAAGATCAGACTGGGGCAGAAACAGGCACATCAGTCTTACCTCATAAAAGCGTAAGGGCTGGGGCAGTGTCAGGCCCTTGCCTGCCCACATTCTCTGGATAGTCTGTAGTCAGAACTGGATTACCATAGATCATGTTTCACGTGAATGCCCCTAGTTCGGTCAGTCACAGACCAATACCTCAGAGCCTGGAAGGCCTAGGTCAGACTCAGCCACAGACCGGTGCCCTTGAAAGACCAGTAACTTCTTCCTATATTTACTCCTACTCTCCCCCATAACCAAACGCTTCTTGTAGCCAGCTGCCTTCTTAGCAAACTTCTGGCTCTGGCAACATAACTGGAGGTGAGGACTTCTCATCCCGTCCCCGCCCCGCCCCCTTCGCCACCCTGGGCAGATTTCTTTGCATTACATCCTGCCTCAGTGGCGCAGCGGGCATCGGAATAGGATACATTGTAGCAGCAGTGGCGCAGCTGCAATCACCACGGGAGCAGTGCGCGCCGGCCACAGCGCTGGAGCGATGACCCTGTAATTTACGACAAGGCAGGGGCCCTCCGGCCCTGGCAGTTTCTAAGTGTGACAGTCTGCCTCTGAGGCGGGCTGCTGCTGCGACATCCAATTTGCACAATTTTACACACAATCGCGTGCAATACCATCTCTTCACCGGAGAGACCCGTGTGATTTTAGTGAACAGCCAACATCGTGTGTAGACCCGGCCCTGGGAATTAAGTGCCGGTGCTTAGCACCGGAAAGCACATGCACAAATTAAGCACTGCTTGTAGGGCTCGAATTTCCAGTTCCTTCAGGTTGAGCTCATGGGTAAGTTTCCTCTCCTCCATGGCCGACCTTTCTTTCTCACGCTCCCTTTCCAACTTGGCGAGTTCCAATTTAAACTGTCTCTCCTCTCTCCTGTTCTCCAGTTCCTCTGAGGACAGGGTCCTTACTGACACACTACTGCCTGCCCTGGCAGGTACCCTTGTACCTAATAACAAGTTGCCACTTTCCACCAAGGGCAATAGGTCAAGTTCTCCTGTGGCACCATGCTCCGATCCCTGCCCGTCCCCATCTCCTTCTGGGTGGGCCATTACCCATTCCCTCAAGGCTTTCTGAAGCTCTGCCTTCTTAGCGCTTCGCTTGAAGGGCACCCTTTTCTCCTTGCAGAATTCTTTGAGCTGCGCCGCCGTGTAAGTTTCCAGTTTAGCCAGCTCAAATTCCATCTTGCCAGGTAGGATCTCAGATGTTCGTAGAGAAAACCAATGAGACTTGGCAAATAGGACTTTGAGAAAGAGCAGGCAGTCAGGGAGAATTAATAAAAAAAAAGCCAATTGGAGAGGGTAGACAAAAAAGGTTTCAGTGGAGTCAGGTGTAGGGTTGTGGTGTACACTGAGTCACTGCGTGGTGTTACACAAGCACACGTCCTATCCCACTGCTTGATCACCAATGTTAGAACTGGAGTCTCTAGTTGGCAGGGGTACGCTCCCTAGTCCAAGTAGGGGCCACCGCTTCCGACAGGGTACCTTGGCGCAGAGCAGGAAGGCTTAACTTCAGAGGCAATGTGTAAAGTAATTGTGCAACACACTTCAACAATGACACAGGAAAAACACTCACAAAAGGACACTAAACCAGTTGGATATAGAATTAAAGATATCTAAAATTATACAAGATCTAGAAATATGGCGAGGATATTCCACATGCAGTCAAAGGTTTCAGGGCCAAAAAGGGCTTTAAAAGGCTCTCTGTAAGGTTGTCACAAAATTGAGCTTGTGGGCTCTAGATTTCCCCATCTACTTGCAGTAGCGAAAACCAGTCACAGATTTGGGGCAGACTGTCTTGGAATCCTCTGTGGTGAAAAAGTAACAAACATGCCCCTGTGCTAACAGCAGGTCGAAAGGTGCAAGTTGATGAGCCAGCGGCTTGTAAAGGGGCTCAGCAGTCTGCAGTGGCCCCGTGGTTCAATGTGCACAGTTCCCCGCAGGTCCGCTATTAACTGAGGGCTGTCCCGCTTTTAATTATGCTGGCGGTCTCAGTTCTGTTTTCAGGAATGCCCCCAACCGGAATGTTAATCTGACCGCCCCGGCCTGCGATTAAACAGAAATAACCCCTGCAGTAGATGAAGGCTGTCCCCATTACTTATTTTCGCAGCTCTCGGCCGGCCCGATCTCAGCCTTACTGTCTGCCCGTAACTACGTCTGAACAGTCTCCCGCATCCGGCGCAGCCTCCTGAAGCAAGCGTTACCTACGAGAGCGATCGCGGTTCAGGCTCTCCTAACTCGATCTACGCCGGTTGGCGCTGGCTGGGTTGGGGGCGAGGCAGGCTCCTTCTTCCTGTCCCGACCAGAACGTGGGGAAGCCCTCGAGACAGCCACCAATCCCCACGCGGCCCTCCAATGACGCAAAGGGAATCCTCGGAGTCTAGAGCCAATGACAGCGCGGCACAGGGGTGACGTCAGCGGGGCAGACAACGGCCTCCCGAGGCTCCTGGGCCACCGGCGGTGCTTTCAAAGGCGATTTTGATGCGCCTGGGCTCGGCCCGCGGCGGAGGTCTTGGGGGCAGTTTCTACAGTGATCCGGATCGGGCCTGCAGCGGTGACTCTGGGGGGAATAGCGCTTTTCTGCACAGCGTTTTACAAGGCTGCACAGCGCAATTGGGCCCGGGCCGGCGGTGAATCCAGGGGCACAGCGCTTCCTCTGCCTCAGCGCCTCAGTCACGGCGCACAGCGCTACTTTACCACTGCTCTCCTCAGCGCATTCCCTGCAGCGTTTTACAGACAGTGATTGAGGCACCTTTCCTCACAGGCTAGCGGCGGTGACTTCAGGGGCAGTTCTGATCACAGGGGAAGTCCCACGTTTAAGCACAGTTTCAAACATGCTGCGTGGTCATGCTTCTACATGCACAGTCTTCTTTAAGCAGGGCAGGGCAGGTCCTCGGGTGGTTGCAGGTCGTTGCTCACAGCGTTACAGAGGAAGCTTACAAGGACAGTAACACGTTGTAGTTCTCTTCGGGCAAGGCAGTTCCTTGCGCACAGTGTTGCAGTGGTAGTCGTTGTAGTTTGTGGTGGAGACACTCTGGGTATGTTACTTCAGCTCTCCCATGCAGGGCAGGATCAGCAGGCAGTAGGGCAGCTCAGCAGGTTGTGGCGCAGCAGTTCCTTGGAGCAGTCAGCCTCCTTCCCAAATGGCAATCCTTCCTGGCGCAGCAGTCCTCACTCCAGCAGAGAGTCTCCCAGGTCCAGCAGAGTAATAAGAATGTGAGGCCAGGACCCTCCCTTATATAGGCTACAGTCCATTTACTGGAAAGTGGTGGAAGTCTTCTGGAAGAGTCCAGGGAGTTCTGGGATGTTCCCTGCCTTCCCTGACCAGGCTGTCACAGTGACGAGAGACAGGCTGTTAAGGCTACAGTGGGCAGCCCACCACAGCCCATCCCAGGGGAGAAGGTGTGAATCACCACTCCCACCTCCCAACACAGGCAGCTATCATTATGCAGAGGGGAGGGGGAAGTCTGTAGTGGCCAATCTAAGTGTAGACAGGAAAAGGTCCACTTTCTAAAAGTGGGATCCCTAGCGTAGTAGTGCCCAAACCCCATATATCATTGGAAAGGGTTCCCCGCCCTGAGTCCAACAAGACCAAACATGACAGGCTTATTAGGTCCCCGTCAGAAATTATCTCATAAGGGGGGTTCCCAATGTTTGCCTATGGAGGATTAAGCCTTACTGCGGTAGCAGGGGCTTGTGGCAGATATGCCAGCGTCATATGGTTTTAGGGGAGAGCACCTGCACCTCAGCACTGTTTAGCCGTGGTGAGGCGCCCAGAGTCCTAAGTCCAACAAAAAGGTACAGTGAAAATGGGAGGCGCAAGGGCAAAAAGGTAGGGGAAGACCACCCTAAGGCTGACAAGTCAATCTCCTTTTCTGCTTTCCCTGCTCATTCTCTCCATTTTCTTGTTTTCTTCAATCCTTTTTCTCAGTTACTTCTTTCCTTTTTGCATTTCCTAATCTACTCTTCCTTCTTTCCTTTTAATTTTTTTCTTCCTTATCTCCATGCTCTCCTCTTCATGTACTTTTCTTCTTTAATGCCCTCCCCTTTCTTCTTTTTAATTTATTTTGCTTCTTCTCTCATTATGCGCCACTTCTTTTTCTCTTTACCTTCTCTCATGTCTTTCTCTTGTTCCCCTTTTTTTTGCTCTTTCCTTTTCTATTTCTCCTTTACTTCTGTTATCCATTCCTATTTTACCTTTGCTCCTCCTATTTTTCACCTTGATGTTTCAGTCCCTTTTCTCATTTCCTTCGCATATTTTCCTGCTTTTTTCTCTTCTTTTTGTACTGCTCTTAATTTTGTCTATTCTCTCCTTTTCCATCTCTTCCTTTTCTTCTTTAGTTGGCATTTTCTCCTTTTCTTCTCTCATTTGTTTTGACTTCTATTTTTTTACCTATTCCTTCTTTGCTTTTCCTGCTACTTCTCTTTTTGCTATTTCTCTTTTCTCTCCCATTTGCCCTCTTCCGCTGTGTCCTTTCCTCTTTTGCATCTCTCCCTTTTCGCCCTATCATTTTCTTTTTCTTCATTACTTCACTAATTTCTTTCATTGGGGCTTCTTGGCTCCTTTTCATATTTATGTTTTCATCCTTTGCGGTCTACACGCTTTCATTCTTTCTTGCCTGCCTTCTCTTTCATTCCTGTTTACTATTTCCTTCTCTCATTAGCATGTCATATTTTCTATTTCTCCGTGTCCTTCTCTCCCTTTCCCCTTTGCTTCTTTTTTCTCCTTTTTATAATTCTCTTTCCTCTGTGCTTCGTTTTCTCCTTTTCATTATTCCCTTATCTCCATTCAATTCATTCTTTTTGTTTTTCTTTTCTCCTTTCCTTCCTTTCCTTCTTTTTTCTTTCCTATCTTTTCTCCTTTTTTCTTTCATATCTTTTTTCCTTTTTTAACTTGTTCACATTCCCTAGCTCCCTCTTTCGTTCTTCTTTTCTCTTTCTTTATTTCTTTCTGCATTAATCTTTTCTATTTTAATTGGTGTTTGATGATTGCCTAACATGTATACTCAATAGTATGAGAGTGGCTGCATAGGTATGGTTGTGTTAGAATTGCTATGAAGATTTCATGTACCACACAAAATAAAGCATTGTTAATCATCCTTCCTAGTTAAGGGTGCTATGTACAGGTTCAAAGAATTCTTGTTTGTTAGCATCAAGTAATAAAATTCAGGACACTTAGCCACATAAAGTTGCTCGGGCCCTGGCTCTTCACAGAAAGAGCAGTGCCATCCGATACCTTGGATGACATAGACCACTAGCCCCAGTGAGATGCTTGTCTCGGAGACATTATTCAGAAACAAGAA
The DNA here is from genome assembly GCF_964263255.1 of Lissotriton vulgaris. Lineage (NCBI taxonomy): Eukaryota > Metazoa > Chordata > Amphibia > Caudata > Salamandridae > Lissotriton > Lissotriton vulgaris. The sequence continues at coordinate 440,955,659 of NC_141696.1, read as the reverse complement.
CAAAGGGACACTACTGGTCCTTGGGGACCCCATGGGTAAACCTTTGACTAAGCAGATCTGGTACCATTAGTACTGTACACGTAAGAGAGCAGGAGTGGGGTTCTTGAGGGCCAGGGTTTAAGTTGATTGGCCTTTATGTACCCATATCTATTTACTTTACATAAACAGCTGTAGCTCAGGACAGTTTCCATTGACCAGAAGTAGCTCTTACTATAGGAAAAGTTGGAGACCTCTGCTCTGAAGTGTCTGCAACTTCCTCCCCTTCAGATCCTCCGTGATCAATATGAATTTATTTAGATTCAGCAAATGGCATAATAAGTTTACCAAAAATCATATGGTCTCTTTGAGCGAGATGAACCCATCAGCAGTTTTCTGAGAAAGTAATTCAATTTCTGGATTAAATTTGGCCCTGGGCACCAAAGACAGTGTCACTGGCAACAGCAACATCTTTGGAGGAACCATCAGACGATGCCGCAAAAATGCTAAGTCCACATACACTTCCTAAGCCAACTCCCTAAAGACACAACCTGCGACTCCCAGCTCCACTTACTGCTCTGAATCTAAGACTTTCATACATTTTCCCAATCTTTCTAAACAGTGAGTGCATGCAATGGTGCAGAACTTACAGGGCCCTGCTGCACCACAGCAATGGTTCCATGCTGCGGAAAAAGGCAGGGTGGAGGAGGATTAAATGTTAAAATGCTCTCCTAATTGGGTCACAAATGGAAAAGATCTCTATATTAAAGGCCTTAGAAAGCTACAATTGATTGTATCATTGGCACTGAAGCCCATGCCCTTTCCTCTACATAGGCCAAACTGGAAGGTTGCTCCTAAAACTGTTTACCAACCACCTTCAGAACTAGTTCATGGTCATCCTCAGAGTCCCATAGGAAGTTCTTTTTACTCTTTCCATCAGAGGAATGTGTATCCAATGGCTAAATGACAAGAATTCGCTCCTCAATCTCTTCTGCTTATGTTTTGATTACCAGTTTAGTCAAAGAACACTAATGAAAGTCCCAGCCCCTTATGTGGAAGAACAAGTCTGTATCTAATTTTCCCTTTCTGGTGGTCAAAAACAAGCAAGCACTGCATTTTCATCTGTCATGCTGAACACTCAAACACCACTTACTGTTGGTAATGGGTATCAGTCCTGACATCAACCTTTACATTTGCTGAAACTCTTATAACATTAAGGCCTTTTGCTCCTAATGATAAAGATAAATTAGTAACAAAATAAAAAAACTGCAAAATAAAACAAAATTTGCTTCATCTTTCCCATTGTTGCCAGAGAGTTCCAGAGTCCTGGCTACGGGCATTGAAAAGGGGGCTGAATGGGATGCACATGGCTTATGATCTAGAGTACGATCAGGTTCATATTAAGTACACCTCTTTCTCCTACAACATGATTTTATATTAAAAATATTGATGGGAACCCAGCCTGCTTAGAGAAAAGAACCTACAAATGGAAAAGTACCTATTAGAACTAAGCATTTAATGTATGTAACAAAAAAACAACTAACCTAATGAAATAGTTTTCAGCTCATTTAAACAACAAAACCATCTGATATTTCGGTCTAATGCTGTTTTCGATATGGAACGAAAAGCAGCTAGAAAATGATACAGGGTTTCTAGTTACACCAATGCAATGTCTGATAATTCTCACTGTAAAAAAAAAATCATTTTGGATTTAGGGAAAGTATTTAACTAAAGGGATACCAAGATGGAAATCACATCGAGGGTTAAAACCTTTGCACGCATGAATACATTTTTGATTAGTCCATACCGATTTCCTGTGATGACAGGCAGCATGTCAGCAGAAGAATTTGATGTGGCTTGGGTTACTTTAAAAGTTACATTCCTCAAGTCCATAATGCCTAGATTCATGTCCTCCAGCATCGCCAGTTCCTCACCTAAAATCAAGAACAAATTCATGTTCAACTGTTTTAAAGATGCCAAATGTCACATTCAGTACTATAAGACTAAATATAATTGAAATAAAAAGTATTTTGGGAGTGCAACTAAATAGTTTAAGTACTGATCATACCAGGAAGCTGTGCTTCAGTTATGACCTTTTTTTTACATGTAGAACAAGCCAAAAATCCCACACAAATGGACTGACTTCCAAAATAGTAACCATGGAAATCAGAACTTGTTCTCCTAAAGAGTTAACTGAAGCTCACCTGGTAAATGTAATGGTTTAGGGGCTTGGCAGCAAATCAAGCAAGACTAGTACCTACTTACTTACAATTTTGGAGGTGACTGGCAAATGAAGTAGGTGTGACGTGAGCCAGGGTAGGATGGAACAGGAGTGAGGTTCTTCCCCCATGGGTTTAAGCCTCGGACGGGCAGGGAGATGTGGTATGGACTTGGCCGATCACCTCTAGTAAGAGAGATGGCAGTAATGCTGGGATTAAGCAATAACTCCTTTCATCAAGAATCATAGGATGAAAACAATGTACAGCATGGAACAAATAAACATCAACAATATATATTTTAACAGTGTTGTTTCCGGGTTCAGTCCTACCTTGGCTTGCACAATAATCCAAGCGCTTAGGCTTGATTGGGCACTACTGGAGCTCTTGGTGAAGAATATAATGGAGTAGGCAGCTGATCTAAGCTGTATGTTTTGATCAGGGCCGGACTGGCTACCGGGCAGTTTGGAATGCTGCTGATCTGGGGGCTGATTTCGTTCATGGAGACTTGAGTGTGCTAAACGAAATTCGTTTGGCTTTAATTATTTAGAAATAAAATAGAAATAAAATAGAAAGCAGCCCCCACCACAGTGAAATAAGCCCCCAGCTCGGCAGCATTCCAAACTGCCCGGTAGCCAGTCCGGCACTGGTTTTGATGGCCTGGCAGAGGCAGTGAGTCAGCTATTTATTTATTCATTTAGAAACATAAAAAGCGCACAGCTACCTCCAACGGGGTTGTCCCGGCGCTAAGACAGGCGGTAGATGCAGGTACCAGAAGGGGCTAAGGGCTGGAAAACAGCCAGGTCTTCAGGACATATTGGAAAATGGTTTCAGATTCAGCCATACGCATGGACAATGGCAGGCTATTCCAAGTTTTGGCAGTAATCACTGCGAAAGCTCTGCCACCCATTCTGGATCAATGGAACAGGGAGTCATCAAAAGGCGTAAATGATTTGATCTAAGTGAACGGTTGGACGGAGAGTGCTTAAGTCGAGCTCTAAGGTAGGCTGGACCCTGGCCCTGAATCGCTCTAAAAGCCAAAACAAGAGCCTTGAACTGGATACATTTGATCACTGGAAGCCAGTGGAGCTTCTTCAAGTGGGGTGAGCTCGAGTGGCGATATGGAATGTTACAAATCAGCGTAGCAGCCGCGTTTTCAACGATCAGCAAGCGTTTGATCAGGTAGGCTGGTGCCCCCGCATATAGACTATTTGCATAGTCAAGATGTGAGGTTATCAGGGCATGAATAATGGTCCGACGAGATTCCAGAGGGAGAAAGGGTAGGATTGTAGGGAACATGTGCAATTTACCAAAACAGGCAGAGGAAACCTGGTTTATTTGGGATTTGCAGGATAACTCATTGTCAAACCGGAACCCAAGATTCCTGGCCGAGTCCACTGGTTTCTGAGGGGGATTCAGCTCAGAAGGCCACCAAAGTAGTGGCAGAGGGGGGTCTTTTTGATGAAAAAACAACACCTCAATTTTGTCTGAGTTGAGCCTAAGCGTGTTTAATGACATCCAGGTTTAGATATTATGCAGACAGCGTCTGAAATTAGAAAATGCTACTTCAGAGTGATCTTAAAATGAGAACACAAATTGTGTGTCATCAGCATTAGAGATCACTCTGACTTCGCAGGATTCAACCAGTGTAGAGGAGAGAGATATACATTAAAGAAGAGTGGGCTTAGAGCAGAGCCCTTTGGAACTTCACAACTCAGGGCTTACTCCTTGGAGACAAAAGGCTGAAGGGAGACTTTTTGAGTGTGGCCGCTAAGGTACGATCGTATCCAGGCCAGAGGGATACTCTGTATCCTGAGGCTGTAGAGTCTCCCAAGCAGAATAGCATGAGAGACCGTGTAGAATACCGCGGACAGGTCAAGAAGCACCAACATCACTGCTTCGCCTTAATCCACGCATTCGCGAATGGTCTCAGCGACCTCAAGAAGGGCAGTCTCAGTGCTGTAACCGGATCTAAACCCGGACTGAGATTCGTGGAGAAGATGCCGGGATTCAAGATAGCATGACAGTAGTTCCTGAACTAGTTTTCACAGGACTTAGGCTGGTTTTGGTAGAAGAGAAATAGGGCGATAGTTTTTAAAGACAGATGGATCAGCCTCAGATTTTTAAAGGATTGGTATTAAAAGGGCCTGTTTCCAGGTTGAAGAGAAGATCCCAAATCAAATTCAAAGGAGAAATAATAAGGGGGGCTAACAAGCTGAATAATTGTGCTGGGGAGGGATAGTTTGGGGAGCCAGATTTACAGGCGAGAAGTTTTTGAAGTGATATATCAGTGGAGATCGGGTGGAAGAGCTTAAATGCATTCCTATTATTTACCTCAGTGTCTTAGACAGAGGAGCAAGGTGTAGGGACAAAGGTAGAGTAGATGTCCCGAATTTTATTGTGAATAAATTCCGATAGTCCATTACATACATCCTGTGTGGGGGAACTGAGCTTGATAAATCAGATGGTTCAGTGAAGTCTTTAACTATTTTGAAAGGAGTTTTTGATGAATTACCGGTGGTATTGATTTGATTGATGAAGTACTCATAAAGCTAGATAAACATTGCACAATACTTGCTGGTGATGGTAACTTTGTTAGGACCTGTGCCTCAGAGAATATAGAAAGAAAGGATGGCGGACAACCACAAGGTAAAAATTCTAAGTAAAGGTGAATGTAATATGGTAGTTTGAAAGGTAGTAACCCTCCGAAGTATTCTGAAAATACTCGGAGCAAATGCCCAACAGTCTGGCATAAGGGTTTGGAACTCTAGAGTGGTAAAGAGCTCTTTTGGGACTCTCGCTTGTAAAACAGAAAGGGAAAAAAGCTCTTTCAGTGTTGATGTTCTGTTCTGGAGGCAGTTTGGATCTGCAACATAGCAAATAACAGAAGGACACCTTATGCAGTGTGAAACAGATAGCTCTGAGTTTTCCCAGCTGGAGGTACTGTACAGGTGATTATCCCAAGCCAACCCCAGGGTGGTCCTCTCATTTGCAGGGACAATTCAGACTTGCAGCACAGGGTGAGCCTCTACGCCCACAGCGTTCAGCACAGGCTACACTTTATAAAGATCCCTCAATATGCTTAAAGGAAGAAGGAAAGCAACTGATTCGAGGGCTCCATATACACTCCGCTTCACAGGGTGACTGCCAACACAACAGCTAGTTGATCATGAACGTGAACCTTTTCCGTACAGGGAGGTTGGTCAGTCCTGTCTCTGTTATGGTATGAACTCCATATTTCTTTACCTGGGTAGATCAGCTGGAAGGAGCCACAGGTAATAATACACAGAATCTCCTGAGATATTGTGGTAGGTTCAAAACTTGGATAATACCCCTACAAGATTGTGGTTGCCCTATCTCAGCTTACTGAGCTATAACCACAGACAACATTGGAACCGCCAGGACAGGTAAACTCTGCTGATTGACAGTAGCAACTCAAAACTGCTGCCCAAAGAGAGCCTTGAACATATGTGCTCAGTTTTATTTAAGAATTTGATCAAGCATATCACATGAACATGATGACTGACCTTCAAGAATATTTTCCCAATCAAATTAAAGGGGGTCTTCTGGCATGAAGTATATATTTCTCAGCTACTTAACCACTTCTGGGGCGCGGCTGTGATCTGCCACAAGCTTATTCTTGGCCGCCATTTTCAATCAACACTGTGATACCTCGTGAGTCAGCTCCCTGTGTTCGGAGTGGGAAAATATATTACAAATTCCGTCCACCCCTATTCGTGTCTACTCTTCTGACCACCAACTGTGTGTACACAAAGAAAAGGATATTCAGAGTGTGCTCCGAGCCCTCCTGTCCATTGTTGCTTGGTCACAGGTTCACTGCCTCAGGGTTTTTCATACTGCTGCGTTTCACCCAATGTCGTTCGCCATTAGCGGGGTCAACTCCAGCCTTTCTCTACGTAGCTCTGCATTTTGTGAGTCTGTTAGAGGTAACTGGCGGTTGTGCTCATCATCTGATTCCGATTCATATCTCAACAGTGCTATGGTGTTGTTAAGATATTCTGCTGTCTTTATGGCTTGTGCTCACTTCTCTGCCAGCTGCGTTTTGGTGGGCCGTTGTATCTTGCTTCTCTTCCGGCCCCTTTGTGCGCCCACCAATTTCCAAGGTGGTCTTGATTCTTTCTGTGTGGTGGGTGGAGGGTGTGCAAGACCATTTTGGTCCATCCAGGACCAGGCTTCTTCTGGAGTGGAACAGTAGATGTTGGACTCGTTGTGACAGATGCAGTTTGCTGGGTATTGCCGTGCATACTGTATCTGGTGCTCCCTCGGGCAACGCTTGACCTCCGTGTATGAGGCTCTTCGGCGTTGGACAGCCAGTGTGTGTCCGGGTAGATGTACTGTTGCCTTCTCCACCTGCCAGGGACCCTTGGCTCCGTTCACTTGGAGGACACGGTCTCTGTCCCGGTAGTTGAACAACTATGCCACAACTGGTCGAGGCGGGTTTCCTGGACATGGAGGGCCACCTGGGACCCTATGTGCCCTTTCTATGGAAAATAATTTTGAGACCCTACCCTGGAGGATTTCGTTGGAGATCCAGTTTTCTAGATATAAATCCATGCCTGGTCCTCTTATTCACTCTGGCAGGCCTACAACACGGATGTTGTTCCTATGAGAACGACCTTCTAGCCGATTCCGACTACTCCACTATGGCCTTAAGTTTCTTGTGGTCCTCTCTTAGAAAGCCCATATCCAGTCATAGTGTGTCTATTTTGGGACCTAGCATGGTCTTAATGTCTAGTATCGCTACCATGAGTTCATCGAATCAATGTGACTGATCTGGTGGGTTGCGCACATTAGGGGCATCTAGTTGTGCATGGTTTCTTCCAACCGTTGCAGGCGCTGATGTTTCAGCATCTGGAGGGTGCGATTTGTACACTCACGGCTTTCCCATTCTGAGTTGGCCTCTGAGTAAGTGAGCAGACTATATGGGGGTACTGGTTTTGACTCACGCTGCGATCCTCCATAAGTTTTCTCGTATCCCACCACTTGTGCCTCGCAGGAGGTTGTGTTCACCGCCCTCGCTCTGTTGCTCAGCGTGTGCCCAGTAACTTAGCTCCTTTGCTCCAATGCCCCGTCATGGCAGGTAGGAAATGCATCAGCGGTGCCGCAGGCCCTGTGAAAGGGGGCCAAGTCCAGGACCGCCGTTACACCGTCGCCGTTCAGAGTTTTAAGGGGTATGGGCTCTCGCACAGTCGGGGGAGCCAGGTGCCTACGCTGTGTTCTTAAATAGTGTTGCAGGGATGGTACACCACTAAGCCCTAGGCAGTGTATTCACACAAGTGTGCCTCTTCCACCTTCTTTGCTCGCCCCCATGCCAGCCTCGGAGTCGTCGAGGCTAGCAGCAGCTATTTAAGGGCCTATGTGGTGTCTCGCCATAATGCAGTCTCCTGTTCACTTTCCACCCGGTCGCTGCCCTCTAGGGAGTGACGCTGATCACCAGGCCATCAATTCGGGCAATATTCCAGGCTCTGAAGGAAAGGGAGCGGAATGCACTGCCTTGATAGCAGCAGGGCTTTAGTGCGGGTAGGACCGGGGCCTTGCAGTGTTGCGTTATGCATGTGCGAGTGTTGTGAGCCGCTCAGCTCCTGCCCCACTACTGCTTGGACTCAATCTGGCCCCTGGAGGGGAGGTTGGAGTTTCCAAGTGCGTTCGCCGCGATCGAGGACAATGGTTTCGCAGACTGCAGGGCCCAGGAAGGGGGAGGAGTCAAGGTGCCCCACGTTAGGCCTGGGCCTGACAGGGCCTCGCCCACCAGGTATGCAGCAACAGCGCCAGCCTATCTGGGTCCACTAGTCACTCACCTCCAGTGAGAGTATGCAGCGTCTGTGCTCATCTCCGACCGCCTGTCTCAGCTTTAGGGAAAAAGGAGGCACTGCTGCTTCTCGCATCTCCGGAGCTGGTGGTATCCGCCGCCTTTCCCACCGACCGATGCTGTCAGATGGCCCAGTCACTGTCAAGGACCGCGGTCACCAACAGCCTCACCGCCACGCCTCAAGCATTCCGCTTACTTCGTATCCGCTTCGACTCGGGGGGGGGGGGGGGGGGGGGGGCAGTGTACGTATGGGGAGTGTGCACCCCACCTCTGAACCCCGGATTGATGGCTCATTTTACGCTCTTGCAAGATTTTTTTGGCAGGCCTCGCAAAGAGTTCATTGCTATGCGTCCGCACTCGCCGCCATCTTCGCTTTTCCCCAAGTTATGCCAACTTACATTTGGCGCGCTGGGAGAAATAGGGTGCTGAGAAGAAACTTTTTCGAAAGAATGGAGTGAGAATGTGGTCCTATGGACGCGCTTCATTGATGATTTGTTTGTGTTGTGGAGAGGCACTCCTAGATCTGCTCAAACATTTGCTATGAAACAGCAATAATTGCCTAAACTTAAACTTTACTTGTAATATTAATCAAACAGAAATTTGCTTCCTCAATTTGGTAGTGTTTGTAAAAGACAAAAAGCTACACACCAAAACTTTTAAAAAGCCCACGGCAGGAAACACAATTATTCATTCAAAAAGCTTTCATCTGGCAAAATTAAAACAAAGTATCCCTTATGCGGAACATCTACGAATGAAAAGAAACTGTAGTGAGGCCGGAACTTTATGTGAAGCACAAGAAGAATTGGAAAAAAGGTTTACAGATAGAGGTTATGATAAACTAGTTTGAAAACAAGCAAAAGATAAGGCAAGAAGAGTGCCTAGAGTGTCTCTATTGTTTGATGTGAGTGAAATGAAAAAGAAAAAAGCAATGGGGTGTAGGAATCGGCCTAGAATGGTAACTGGATATAATATCTACCATCAGAAAGTGAGACAAATTCTAACTAGGTCAGGAGTGACCCGGTAATTGGATGTGATGTTATGAATAAACCGGTATTCCCATTCAAAGGGGCAAAACCGATGCACCAAGAGTTGGTAGTCAACAGTACAAGAAGTAGACAGTTGGTTAAAAGGCAATTCAGGATTTTGGAAGAGCCAAAAATGTAAAGCGTACAAGCATTGAATGAATAAAAAAGAAATAATGTTGCCACTATTAAGAACTCCATTGAACATATGTAGCTCTTATACATGCTGTAGTGATATCGTGGTATAGGTGCTGCAATGCTCTTGCCCAAAATTATATGCAGGAAGTACCATTCATATGGTACACGTAAGAATACTACAGAATTTAGGGGTAATCAGAAATGAGAATCAAAGTTATCCGGTAGCACACCATATATGCCTGAGTATCATAATGGAAGATGTGAAGATTTGCAGTATGTTGTCATCGATTCTGTACTGAAAATTGGAGGGGGGGGGGGGTAACAGAGAGTTAAAGTTAAGACAGCTTGAATCAAGGTATATCATCATTTTAAATTCTAAAATCCCCTCAGGCTTAAATTCGGATGAAGAACTATACATACATATTTGAAGAAGGATTCTAAATAAATACACGCTCTAAGCCCTGTTGACAGGACACCAAGTTTGAGTATGATACATGAGGAAAATTCTCTCATATAGGTGAATATTTCAATGCACATTAATTAGCACAAATGTATTGAAATACAAACAGTGAGGGAAAAAAAGCTAGTAAGGTCTGACAATATGAATAAGCACTAGCATTGTATTATCATTGTATTATCATTGAATAGAATCAACTCCCTATGAATGATTCCAATCGGGTACAAGTATATAGCACAAGTTTTGTTTGATCTATTGGACGAATGTTGTTGTAAGAAAAAGTATTTGTCTTACAATATTAGGTGATGCACTTTAAAAAATGTTTACAGCACTTGCACTTTATATATAATAAAAAAATACATTAATATTTTTTTAAATAAGAGGAAATAACTATCAGAGAAATATATAGCAAAAGATCAGTAGTATGTTTTCCATTTCCATGCGAATGAAGTAGTAGGCATTGGATGACGCATATTTAAATAATGAACTCTTAAAGAATGTCTTTTACATGTGAGCAAGGCAGCTGTGACTGCTGAAATGCGTAATGCCATTTTGATGAAAAGAGTACAAGAAAATCTACTGATTAATCAAGACCCAGGAGTTGTTGGTACCTGTATGACGTTGGAGCAGGAGTGGATGATATATATTTATATATATCTACTCATATTTTCACACTCTGCCCAAAGCAAATAAATAGGTTGCACTCCGACTTCAATGATTCCAAGGCTTGTGCCCAGATTTATTTTTCAAATTTCAAGCATACTCGCTAGCATGAAAACAAACCACCAACGTTTCGGTCTCAGCCGAGACCTTGCTCAAGGTAACACCGTAAAGCAAAGGAGTCAGAGGGATACCTAACACTCATGAATCTGGAAGTAAGGGAAACACAAGAAAATGTCAATTTGGAAGAGATATGCACACAACTGGGCGCGGGTCTGAGCCAGAAAAAAAAAGTCTCACTTTTATCCACAAATGCCAGCTGGCAATAAAGTTGACGTCTTTCATGAGGCAGTCACACAGGACATTTACAAAATAAAAAGACAAAACTATGTGGACAACCTCAATGATGCTGAGAGACAGGCAGGAATAACATTAACCTAAGACAACAAAATTGAGATTAAAATGGCAGACAAGGGCTCAAATATAATCACCTGGGACAAACAAGATTATAATAATGTGGCATATGAATAATTGAATGACCAGATCTATTATGAGAAATTATCAACAAATCCCACTGTCCAAATGAAGAACTCAGTTGATGAAAAATTGAAACAATGGAGAGATCAAGAATTAATAGATCACGATTAATGGAAATACCTAACGGTCCAACATCCAACCATGGCAACGATGTAGTTCCTGCCTAAGATCCACAAAAACCGCACTAGACCACCGGGGCGCCCGACAGTGTCGGCAATCGGATCTCTGCTGGAACCAATGGCCAATTATATTGATTTTTTCCTTTTACCTTTTGTCTCCAAATTAAGGTAATACATAAAAGATACAAGTGACATGTTGAGACATTTGAATGGCATTCCGTGGCAAACATTCTACAAATATATAACGATGGACGTGGTGTCCTTGTATACCAATATAGACCATGAAATTGGGATCTCAGCATGTAATTTCCTCTGAAAGAACGTAATATCCATTTCACTCAACATAACACCATGCTAGAGGAAATGATTGGCATATGCCTCAAACAGAATGTGTTCCTCTTTGGTGAGGACATTTTTCTTCAAACAAAGGGCACCGCATGGGCTTTTCTTTTAGTCCAGGTTTCACCTGCCTCGCAATGGGGTGGTGGGAACAAAAATGGGCATGGCAATCAGACAATGACAAGTTCCTAAATAAAATAGTTCTATGGTTACATTTCATAGACTACTTACTCATCATTTGGGACGAGTCGGATGAAGAGTTCAAGGAGTATTTTATGATTTTAAATGATGCACCAGCTAACTAAGTTCACATATGATCTGAGCAAAACGAGAGTAACGTTTCTGGACACAGCAATTTACATTGTAAAGAATGAAATCAATACAACGATGCACAGAAAAACTACTGCCACCAATACTACTTTGCATGCTCAGAGCTTTCATCAGCAAAGCTTATTTCAAAACATTCCCTACAGAGAGTTTCTGAGATTGAGGCGTATATGCTCAGAACCTAATGAATGGATGAAAAACAGTATGCAGACAGCAAAGAGATTTTAAAAGAGAGGATATGCGAAGAAATTAATCGAAACAGGCTGGGAAAGAGCTAACAAAATGAAGAGATAAGACCTGTTGAAGCCAAAATCAATAAACAACCAAAAAACCTCAGAATTAGAGCTAATAAGATTCATCACAACTTTCTCTAAAGAATCAAAACAAATCTGGGATGTGATGAAAAGAAACTGGAACATTTTACAGTTGGACAACTCAGTTGGAAAACTGATGGGAAATGCTCCAAATATCACATCTAGACAAGCAAGAAATCTAAAAGATCGTCTAACTCAAAGTCATTTCCAAAAGGAGAACAAAAAAACAATGGCTACACAGTAAAGGCTTCAAAAAGTGTCATAGTTGTAAAGTCTGTCAAATCGCTAAAAACACCCTAGAAATAAAAAGAGCGGATGGACGAATCTGGAACATTGAGGAGTTAATCACTTGCAAAAGTCAGTACGTTGTATATGTAATTGAATGTCCATGCCCTTTGCGATACATAGGGAGCACAAAGTGTGAACTAAAAAAGCGTATCCTTGAGCATGTCAGAGCAACCATACATAAAGATAGCGGAAATGCAGTTGCTAAACATATGGAAACAAATCATAATGGAAATTGGAAACTATTAGTTTTATGGAATTGACATGGTTATAAAACACGTGAGAGGAAGGGATAGAGAAAAAACATTACGACAAAAAGAATAACTGCATATTTTAAATATGTGATCTTCGACCCCACATGGTTTAAACCAGAGCGAGGAACTTTACATTCATTTATAAAGGACACTGAATGTGTGGTCAAACTGTACTTAAAATATGGAAGCCTCCAGTAATTAGTTTAAGTGAGATGAACTGAAATTAATTTTTTTAATAATTTTGTTTTTAAGAAACAAATTGGTTCTTTACCTTGTATATAGTCACACACTAGAAATTGAGAAAAGTTATGATTTATCAAGCAAGACAAACTGATGTAATTCATAATCCACTAGAGGATGATATGGTTGTCAGGAAAAAGCAGCTCGACAAAAAAAGCTTGATAATAAGTATGTGAATGTTTAAAATATTTATGCCACCGGAGGAAGATACCCTTTGTTTGAAAACAAGGCTGATAATTTGAGAGTACACCTGGTAAAACAATGTCATATGAAAATGTACATAAGGAGTGACTAAGCAATGTTTAAATAATGTGTAGAAATCTGAAGGTGAAATGCACACACTACAACTACCATAATGTCCTTGAAATAGGAAACAAACAGGAAATTATGTGAAACAGTGTTTTAAACTGTGGGAGAGCAAGAGGGCGTTACCGTGAGCAAGGTCTCCGCTGAGACCGAAACGTTGGTGGTTTGTTTCCATGATAGCGAGTATGCTTGAAATTTGAAAAATAAATCTGGGCACCAGCTTTGGAATCATTGAAGTCAGAGTGCGACCTATTTATTTCCGTTGGGGAAGTGTGTGAAAATATTTGGCAACCGGGCTCGGTTGCAAGGCAACGCACCGTTCATAGAGCGCCGTGTCAGTGAAAGGAGCCAAAAGTCTGGAAATATATATATATAAAAAAAATATATATTTATATTTTTATATATATATATATATATATATATATATATATATATATACATATACATATATATATATATATATATACATACACACACTCACACACCCACTCATTCATCCATACAGCCACTCACACACGGATACACAATCACTCACATAATATATGTTAGAAATAGTAGCCCTCATTAGTAATACAAAAAGTATATTAATATTATTTATTTATTGAAAGTTTTCTATAGCACGAACAAGACCCTTGGCTATGAGAGCACTTAACATAACAGGAAATGGATTAAAGACACGTCTTATATGAAAGGAAGATAAGTAAGATAAAAATAATTAAAAGTACAGTACATGGTTAAAAAAAAACGAATATACAATGTCCTGAGGTAGGTTAGGGATTAATTATATTATATATAACTTTTGTAGTACCTTCATATCTTAGTACTTATATGTTTAACACTCAAACTTTTAGAAAACACTCACAATCACTGGATGATGTCATGAGTGATGTCACTGACCATTTTCAGTTTCCTCTTCCTCTCTGGCTGCTCTTTGTCTGTGCTGCTTGCCATTTTTAAAATTCAAAAGTGCAGAAAACTTGTTCTGCTGCTCAGGGGCTCAGCTCAGCTCCAACTGCCTCTCCAGAAGCTTCTAATTAGTTGCAGCAGCCTGTGTAGCCACTTCCTGGTAGGGAGGGGGAGGGTGGTAGCACCTGATTGGCTGCCTGATTCAGTTTCACTTTTATTTGCTTTCCGTTTCGGTATTTACCGAATCGGTATTTACCGAATCGGTATTTCCAATTCATTCAAGGGCCCATAGGATTGAATGGAGAATACCGATTCGGTAAATACCGATTCGGTAAATAACGATAGGCCAATTCCGAATTTTACCGATTCGGTAAAAAATACTGATTTTTTACCTACATTACATTTATCAACTCTTACATACCGATTCGGTAAAATTCAGTATTTAAGAGTCGGTAAAATTGAATTACCTACTTCTAGCCCCTAGTTTCCTAAAAACTGAGGTGGATAGCGGGAAGGGGTAATTCTGCAAATGGTATAGAGGCGTGGCAGGACAAACATTTTATAGATAGCCAAACGCCCAATAATGGATATCAGTAGCGTTGTTCAAAAATCTGAATTCGAGTCGCCTGTTCAAAATGGGGCTTAATATTATCTTTCCAGGCCTGAGTGGGGTCAGCGGTTACATACACTCCCAGAGGCCCTCGAGGACCCGCATAGTGGCCGCCCAGCCAGGCGCCAACAAGGGGGTACACTGAGGATTTGGATTTATCAATAATGAGCCCATGAAATCTTTAAAAATCCCCTGGTTCTGGGCCCTGAATTAGGGAGGTTATCCAGAAAAATCAGGACATCGCCGGCATATAACATTATACTATCAGGGATCCCTGGGGCCCATTACCACCCCCTCACCACGAAGTCCACCCTCAGCCACCCCACCAGGGGCTGAATTGCATGAGCACACATCAGGGGCCATAGAGGGAAGTCCTGCCTCATCCCTCTGGGAATTGACCAGACAATGAACCTTCTACTCTCAATCCCGCCTGAAGGTCGATGTACAGAAATCGTGTCCTGGAAATTAATTTGGGCCCAAAGTTGAGTTTCTTCAAAGGGTAAAACAGGTAGTCCCATTGTACAGAATCAAATGCCTTATGAAAAATCAACCAGCAGGAGTGCATGTGCTCCTGGTAGTCGATGTGCTAATGTAAATGCACTACGTACATGCCCGAATTTTATGCCATGCGACTCTCTTAGTCATAAAGCTACATTGATCAGCATGGACCAAGGATGTAATCACGAAGCTTAGTCTATTGGCCAGGGTCTCAGCTCAAATCTTAACCTCCTTCTCTAGGGCGATGGGATGAACAGTAGTTAGGTGGGTGTCCCTGCTACGGTATAACAACTATTTTGGCTAGTTGGAGGCCGTGTGGCTACTGACTGTCTCTTGGGCCTGTTTAAATATATTCTAGAAGGAGTTCATAAGTAGTCCTCTATAGGTTTTGAAGAACTCTACCGGGAGGCCATAGAAGCCAGGGGTTTTCCCTGGGTGGAGTTGCGACAAAGCGTCTCCCAGCTCTTTGCAGGTAATGTCTTTATCCAATGAGTCCCATTCTAAGTCCGTCAGAGGGCACATGGGCAAGTCCTTCACAAAGTCCTATAGGGCATCAAGGTCCCCCGACGTGGTTGCGTGTATAATGATGAGTGGAAGGTGGGCAATGGGTTTATCCCCCACGTGCCTGACCCCTATCACGCCTGGTGTATATGCAATAATGCAGTGTTAGTGCAGAGCCTTCCTAGTCTTGTCTTGTCGCCCCACTGATAGGTACGACTAGTGTAGCAAACCAATCTGTTGTGGCCAACATTATAAGCAGTTGATGAAGTACCTCTTGTTGATGTAGGAAATCTCTCACGAAAGTGGGGGAGCCAGACTCAACATGAGCTGCCTCTAACTCTAGGATGCAGGTACCCGAGTAGGTCATTTCCTGCCTGCGCTCCTTGCTCCTTCCTGAGACATAACCCATAATGTCACCCCTGAAGGTGGCCTTTAATACCACCCAGAGGGTCTCTGGGGAGTCGACCATGCAAGAGTTGTGGTTCACATACCTTTCTGTGGCTGTGTGTATGTGAGTCTTGGTCTCTGCTTCCTTAAAGGGGACCAACCTTAAATCTAAAATTTGTTTGCAAAGTGAGGAGGAAGGCAGGTCCAGACTGGCCGTAGCGGGCACTGGGCGTTTCCCCGGTGGGCCGCCTTTGGACCCCTGGGGGTTAGTTTTTGTTACCGGGGGCCGGCAATATCGGCCCGGTAACAAAATCGGCCGCAACTGTCCCTCAGGGGGCTGCTTGTTGGTCAATGCATAGCAGATGAGATGGTCCATTTCTGCATGCCCTTCCCCTTCTGGGCCCGACATACCCCATGAAGAGTTGATCGTCACCTGGAAAACTTTTATCCAGTCAAGGTAGAACAACAACCCTTTTTTTGAGTCCAGCCAGTGGACTTATTCCTCTTCTTTATAGGGTTGAGGCAGAGCGTAAAAGGTAGGCAGTGAGATATGCTTGCCTACATGGAATGGGGTCCCCACTTTCTGTAAGAAGAATGCTCGAGTCCGAAGTACCAGTTTGCCGGGGTAAAATGTTACCGAAGGAGGATGTGCTGATAGCACCCGGAACCTGCTAAGCCTCCTGGCAAATGTTATTGCCACAAGAAAGCAGCCTGACAGGATAGTTATGGAACGGCTCAAAGGAAACATACATCAGCAAGGTAAGGACTAGGCTGAGGTTCCACTGAGGCACACTTAAGGTGGAGTGCTGACAGGTTCGGGTGCAAGACCCATCCCTGCTGTGACAAGAGATCCTCCCAAAGAGGCTGCCTGATCGGAGGACTGATGGACATGCCCAACAGCTTGCAATACCAGACTCTTCAAGCCCAATTCGGTGCCACAAGAATGACCTGAGCTGGGTCGTTTCTGATCTTCTTGAGAACTCTGGGTAAGAGTGGTATTGGCGGAAAGGCGTACATGAGGCCCGGGCTCCACTCAAGACAAAAAGCATCTCAAAGCGAGGGCTACCGCGAATATTCCAGTGTGCAGAACTGCTGACATTGTGCTTTCTCTGCTGTAGTGAACTGATCTAACCAAGTTCTCCCCACTCTTGGAAGAGCCCTTGCGGCACCTCTGGATGGAGACACCACTTGTGATCCGCTAGGCATCGATGGCTGAGTTTGCAAGCCTTGCCGTTCAGAGAGCCCACCAAGTGTTGGAACACCAGGAGAATTCTCTGACAAAGGGTGCACCACCTCACCCTGCACTGTTTATTGCAGCATCACATGGCACCTGCACTCGTCTTACCTTGATGGAGGGTTGAAAGACTTTCAATGTCAATCAGATCACAAGAAGGTCTAACAGGCTGATTTGGAGCCCATATTTCTCCGGAGACCAGAGTCCTCTTCACCTCTCCCAGATGGCCCCTGCCAGCCCAAGATTGACGCATCTGTCACTACAGTTAGATCTGGTTGGGGAAGGGAGAGAGGTCTGCTGCTGGCCCAATCGAGGTACATCAGCCACCACTGCAGATCTTTTGAACATTTGGCACATTGATAGTAAACCCCAGCGTGTGCAGGAGGTCCGCTGTAGTCTGGAGGTGGGAGACGACTAACTGGGGAGAATACACCTTCAACAGCCATTCGTCAAAGAGGAAGACTGGCACCCTTGATCCCTGTAGATGAGCTGCAACTACCGCTATCACCTTGGTGAACACCCAAGTGGTGCTGGAAAAGCCAAAGGGGAGCACGGAAAAATGAAAGTGCTTGTGGCCCACCATGAACCATTCTGCAAGTCCAAAGCTAACACCTAGTCTCCAGGCGAGACAGGATTTGAGCGAACATGGGCATTTTCAATTTCTCCTTTTTCAGGAAGAAATTTAGAAGGTGTAGATCTAGGATAAGACAAATGCCTTCGTCCCTTTGGGCACCAGAAAGTAGGGGAAGAACAACCATGGGAATAGCAACCATGACCAACATCTAATGCCAGCACCCCCTCAAAGGTGCCCTTGACCAGAAGAACCACCACTTCCTGACGGAGTAAGGATATCTGGTCCTTCATCATCCTGTCGCAAATAGGTGGCATGGGTGGAAGGGTAGTCGAAAAGGGGAGGGAATAGCTCCTTTGGACAGTCTGGAGAACCCAGCAGTCTGATGTTAACAATCTCTAGTGGTGCAGGTGATGGCATATCCTGCCCCCCCCACCCCCCAACTGGATGCCCGTGATGGTCAGAGGGCAAACTACAGCAGCTTGGAGGCTGCGGCTTCTGGTGGTGGTGGGCTGGCTCGAGCTATG
Organism: Lissotriton vulgaris; assembly: GCF_964263255.1. Lineage (NCBI taxonomy): Eukaryota > Metazoa > Chordata > Amphibia > Caudata > Salamandridae > Lissotriton > Lissotriton vulgaris. The sequence continues at coordinate 440,937,405 of NC_141696.1, read as the reverse complement.
TCTACCTGACTTACAAAGTCTAAGGGGACTGTGTCCTGGCCATGCAAGGGCTAGGAAACCTACCAGCTGTGGTGGCTGGGCAAGTAGACATGCAACTGTAAGCCCTTTCTGTGGCCACGAAAGGAGCAAAAGGTGGACTGGGGGTGGTGAGGGGCCATGGAAAGGCAAGTAGCCCTGCTGTCCTTGAAGTGCTCTAGTGTCTAGTCTCCAAAGAATCAAGAGTCATAGAAGGGATTGTCCATGAGCAAGGCCTAGACATCCCTCAAAAACCTAGTGTTTCTCAACCAGGCGTGGCGCTGATGCCCACTGACGATAAAATCGCTCTGCCCCGGAAGTCGGTCATATCCCGCCCACATCGAATTGCAAACTTAGCTGCATTCCTTCCAACACCAATGGCTTGAGAGTGTATAGCTCGGGTCTCCTACCAGACCATAGGCAGCACCTTGGGAACAGAGTCCCAGACTATATGGGAGTATCGGCCCGAAAGACAAGCGGTGTTCACCGACCGCACTGCCAAGCTGGCTGAAGAGAACAACCTCTCTCCAAAGGTATCCAGCCTCTTGGATTCCCTGTCTTTTGGAGTGGTAGGGAATGAGCCAGGATCTACTCTGGAAGTGGTGGCTTGGACCACCAGCTCTCCGGGGTGGGGTGCTGAATGAGGAGAACGGCTTCTCCTGGGGTGGGGCAATAGTGGTGGGCAATTGTTTTATGCACAGGATCCCCTGTGCAGGTCTTGGACCAGGCCCCAAGAAGGATGTCTGTGAGAGCTTTGTTAAAAAAGGGAGAAGCAGTCATATTAGGTGACTCCAGGTTGATGCACATTCATCTTGACAGCCGAGGAGGGTAGTTGAAGGTCCAGGACCTCAGGTGCCCTTCTCACCACCAATGCAGCTTCCACCGTAGCCATGCTAGGGGGAGAGACCAAACCAGTGTCTGGGGAGGGGTCCAGGCAGCTGGCATCCACCAGATCATGATACCAGTTGTTGTCCACATTGTCATCTAATAGCTGGCTTTCCTAAATGGCCACTGGCTCCTCCTGGTGTCATTGGAAGAAGGCAACGGCTCCAATCTGGGGGGATCTGCCCCAGTTGGCTCAGGGATCGCCATCGGATGACGCTGGTCCAGCTCTGTATCAGTCAGGGATGACAATGGGGATGACGCTACTGGGGGCATTGGCACTGGAGCATGTGTCAGGGAAGGCTGAGGTGGTATGACTGGTGCTGCTCTGGATCCATCACCAGATCAAAGGGGGCCGACTTGCACTGAGGGTGAACCAGCCAGCTGAAGACTAGTAGGGGCCCCTCCCAAGCCTGTGGTGCCCAAAGACTCTCCTGCAGGGATGAGTTGCCTAGATATGAGGAGCATGGTCCCATAGAATTCACGTAGCTACACCTGGCTCACTCCAGCTCCTGGAAATTCTGGAAGGCACTGTGACGGAAAGGCACAGGCTCTACCGCGGAGCGAAGTATAGAATGCAGATGCTCCCTCGTCTCATCGGAAGACTTAGAAGAGCGGGGCGAAGTCGAAGACTTCTTAGACTTCTTCCTCTTGTGGGACCTTCCTCTCAAACAAGATCAAGACCATTGCGGAGTCGTACGCTGCACGTCAAAGAGATTGAGGGACCGCTGCCCTTGGGGTGCATGGTGCAGCAACTGGTACAGGTCTTCACATTGTGGTCATGCTCCAAGCACCAGAGACATACCAAATGTGTGTCTGTCAGCAACATTTGTAGGTGAGAGGTGCTACATGGCTAGAAACCAGCTTTCCTAGTGGACATACCTGGCACACCAAGAGACAAGTCTCACAAAAATATCTCAGCAAAATGTCAAAAATAGAGTCAGTGAAAAAAGACTGAAGGTAGCTCTTTTCTGGATCTGGGATGACTGGCATGGAAAGAAAAGAACTGATGTCAGCGCACTGAAATGGTGCCTATATGGGCCCAGCGCACATCACTTACGGTGCCACACGGAGCCAAACGGCCAGACTACCGGCGTGCAGGGGTAGTGCTCATGGAAAATTTCGTGATCCAGTCTGACACCTGGGGAAATTTCTATGGTAAGGGATCTGCAGCTAGAAGTCTCTATCAGATAACACCAAGTATTTACAATGCAATAGGTCTCGTAATTGCGAGAATTTGAGCTATTGGCATTGTAAATGGCAATGCCTTTAATTGATGTGTTTAAAAAACCTGTAATAATAAAAGGCCTTATCATTTACAATAGCAATTGGTTACGTTTGTAAAATGCAAACCCTATTGCATTGCCAATGCTTTTTTTTACAAGTTAAACACCGGTCAAGCGCGTCGTGCTCTTTCTTGGACAATGAGTTCGTTCATGCCCCCTGTCACTGTAAGTGTGCAGTTTCTGCCTCTGAGAAAACACGCCAGGTCACACTCTGCTCCACAGGTAACCTGGAGTGAACGTGTCCAGACGGGACGCATGACGAGCGAGCCTTCCGGCTACTTATGGGCCACTGCATGGCGGTAAAAAGGGAACAACTTCCAGATATGGCCCTCAGGTTCACGGAGCACGGACCTGCAAACACGCTCTCCCCACTAGGACTTGCTGGTGCTTGGGCTGGTGTGCGGAGTTGGGTGTGGGTTCCTGCCTTATGTTCTTAGTGGTGGTAGCGGGTGTACATTACCTCCACCCTCTACCCTATAAAAGCGCCTTAATGCCTCGTCAGGGTAGTAACCGCTAAATATATGAACTTACGTTACAATAAGTGGAAGTTGGAGTAGGGAAGAGTTGTGGTCAAAAAAGCAGAAGAATTCTACACAAGTAAACATTTAAGCCATTAAACAAGTGACCACCCCCCCACTTCTCGACAATAACTTTAATCAACAAGTCTAGTTCTGCATGAAAAGCTAGTATCAACTCAGTGGATGTTATTGCTTTCTACGTAAGCAAAGTACCCAATCAAATGCTCGTTCATCTAAAAAAAACAAAAAACAACCTCTGTCCTGAAATGAAATACAAACTATCTACAAGATGACGGCAAAAATGTCCCACTCACCCACTTTGGGTGAGTAACTTTTCTGCTGGCCGTGAATCGGGTGCACTGACTTTCTCAGGAGGAACCAGCAGAGTGCAGCAGAGAGCCGCTACTGCATCAGCAGCGAGCAGTGGTCCGTGAGCTGTTGAGCGAGCAAGACGCCAGACGACCGAGCAAGCCATCTGTAAACCGAGGCTTCGAAACCCCCCCCCCCCACCCCCCCCCCCCAAGACAATCGAGGGGCAGGGGTAGGAGGGCGAGGCGAGGCCAGAGGCGAAACGAGGACCACCGCGGTGGAGCCCAAGCGGAGCGGCGCCTCATAGGGTCTCATAGCGCCCACCGTGCTCCGTGCTCTCCCGCGTCACGTCGCCCAGCTGATTTGCCGATTAGCCTGCGGTGTCAGGAGTCGGGGATCAGGCTACCGAGTACAACAGACCGGGACTGACCGAACCTGACCCGACCCAGCTCAGCAGTTGCTCCTGGTGTCTCCTGGTGTCTCTTGGGCATCGCCAGGTTCCCCAGCCACGAGATAAGGACCAGATCGGACCTACAGAACACTAGCAGGCAGCTAGCACCGCGGGTGAGAGGTGTGAGTACCAGCAGTGCTATCGGCAATATCAGCCCAGTAACTGATCACTCTTGAAAAACGTGTAACAATGGATAGGCCCACCAGATAAACCTAATTAATAGCCGGGGCAGACAAACAGACAAACAGAGTATTAAACAGCACACGCTAGAGCTCCATTACCTGCTTAGCAAAAAACTGTCTACCGGCATTTTTTTTTTTTTTTTTTTTGATAAAGCTAATTAACTGCTGGGTCAGTCTAACAGTGTGTTAAAAGTGTATGCTTGGGGGACTGAGCTCCATTACATACCATCACATACCTGGCAAAAAATTGGCTACGAGTACTATCCTAATACCAGAGAGAGCAGTCATCCCGCCACCTACCGCAACAACACCTCGCTATCTCCCTAACAGCAGCTGCCCAAACTCAGAGGGGGCATATAGGCTTGGGAGGTGGAGCAGGAAGTAAAGCGAAGGTGGTAAAAGACAAAAGGGGGATGAGGTCTGGGAAAACACGGACAAACCCACCCAATAATGTAAGGAAAAGAGCAAAGGCCAAAACCAAATCCCCCGTTATCCCAGCCGAGGGAAGTGCGGCCGCACCATTAATACCTTCTGTATACTCAATTTTCAGCAACATGAACCCAACCGGCAAATTTACTTTTCTGAAAGACCCAATGACAGCTATTTATGCAATGCCGATAACACCAAATGGATTGCAAAAACCAATGTCACCAAAAAAAGTAGATATAAGGCCAATAGATACAAGGACTCCTCTGAGCGTCTTAAACACCAATGTAGATAGGGCCAATGGAATAGAGGAAATACCCAAGTGTACGGGTGCCACCCTGGAGAAAAATATGTTTCAAATTCAAGCCCAGGTGCATAAGGAAAACAAAAAGAACGACTCAATTCAAAGGCAAGGACAAGAGAAACAATAACAACCCATACAGGATCAATCAATGCCACGGACTGCCACGATGAAAGACACGCAACAAGTAGCTCACCTAACAAAAAAGAGAACAAAGGCGAAAGAACTTCCGTAACACTACCACTATCAACCAATGCCATAAATCAAGAGCAAACAATAACGGGAAGTCACCCGGCCCAACCTGATAACGAGGATTGTCACAACAATAGTATGTATGAATTAGCATACAAGGTGCCTCCATACAGTCACTCAACCCCAAGACTGGACTCACGCATGACCCCTGTAAGGGATAAAGCCATAGACAAGACAAAGACAAAGGAGTTTAACCCCTGCTGGGCGCCTCAAGTACCTACACTTAATAAAGGAAGAACTACAACACAAAAAACCTGCTCGGATATCCATACAACCGAAAATAACCTGGAGGGATTGAAAATCCCCAGTAAATCACTCACCACCGAAAAGGAGGACCAGGAAGCAACCGAAAGCAATTTTGAGGGATTAAAAATCCCCAACAAAGCATTCATCATCGTAAAGGAGGACCAGGGAGCAACATCAATCGGTTGGTGTACAAAAAAACTCTCCAATCAGGGAGTCGCCAAGTAATAACATAGTTGAGATATCCAGTGGAATGAACCAGGAAGTGGACATTAATGCACTAATAGATTTACCAAAAGTGATTGACATCGATGCTCAAACGGAACCTTCAATAATAGAGATCTCAAGTGTTTCGGCTGGTGCTGATGTAGCAACCACAAAGAACCTCGAACTATGTCCCGAAATACGGAAAAAAATTAAAGTGCGGCAGAAAGACACAACATCCATAAAGCAAGTTCCACAGGGATTTTTCTCCAATTGCAATACAGGGGGCCAACAACGGCAAGAAATAGAGCAGGACATTAACGAAAACCTGGAATCTATAATTACATTGCACAGTGCACTGGGGTGCATATTGGAAACCTCTATTAAAACTCTCAATATGCAGTCAGATAAACTCGACATTCAGATACATTTAATGAGTACAATGGCGGAACACATATCTAACATAAATAAAAAGTTAGACATCATGGCCAGCATTCCCAACATCATTAAGGACCAAATCCGACCGTGGGCAGCATTCCAGTCATGCACCTGCCATCCAATATTGGAAAAACTAAAGGATTTGCCATCAATTCTTAAAGACATACTACAGGAATGCAAGCACGCTAACCAGAGTAACAACAGTACACCAATCGGATGTGACCTTATTTCCCTCGGAAATTGCAAAAGCACACAAAAGGAATATCCAGTTAAATTTAATGCAGACCAAGCAGACGAATCAGCACGGCAAATAGCAGTGGAAAAAAACAAACAAAACAAACTAACAACGATATCTGACAATATAATAGAGGAACCTAAAATAATAGGTGCAACGCCTTTCATCATACAAAACAATGGTTCCAAACTATTGGGAATAGAGCATTCAAACCAAGATGGGGTAAGAAATCCAAACGACCCGAAAGGTCTAACCAAGCGGCAAAAAAAACGGGCAAGAAAAAACAGAAATCAGCTGCCAAATTGCCCACCTGCAAATAAGCAGATGTTGGTTACTTTCCCTATCTTTAATCAGGGAAAAAGGACACTAAAACAGGACCCCAACATTAAAGAGGGGACATACCAGTCATCTCTCGGGACAGAAAAAGAACACAAAAATCGGAAAAACCCAGAAGAGGGACAAATGCTATTAAACACAAGCCCTAAGGACATGACCCAACTGACAACATCAAAAAAATCTACGCATACAGAGGGGGTCGTTCTTGCTAAAATTCCAGAAGCCAGGAACCCCAGTAGCACTGATCTGTTTAGTTCAATGACTGCCGTAAGTGGCACTGGCTGGAGCACGGATCAAGGGCCCAGCAACACCACACAACTAAATAAAACTTCAGATAGTCTGCCAGATGAGCCGCAAAATACTGAGTCTATCTCTCGCCAAAAAGGGAGCACCACTTATGAAGAAACAAGGCTCCCTGCAAACAGGATTGAGCAACACAACAAACATGAACAAAGCAATCAGGGGCCCCATTGGGTTGTAGTCAAAGGCACGGACAAAAATCAAAAAGTGCCCTCTATTCGTGTCACAATACCAAGCAACAACCCAATTGAAGGGAAAAGTGTCACTACACCGACCGATAATCAAACCTCAGAGAAAAGTGATCAAAAGATCAATAGGCAAGTAAGAACTAAGGCGGATAGAAATATGCACAATCAAATACAACTCACGATATTTACAGGCAACAATGGTATGCAACAAACTACAGAAATCGCAAATGTGGAAAGGATAGGACCATGCCCCGGGTCTGCCACTGCAACCAGTGGGCACCACCCAGAACACGCTGGCTTTAAACAATCATGCCGGGAAGTAAAGGCCATGGCGAGTATGCCACTCACACAAACTCAGAATGATGCGTATAATCAAATAGCGCAATATCTCCATCTTAATGCAAAGGATTACGATAATCACAAGTCTACAAAACCCTCATCAAATGAAAAAGTACAGAGTAGCAGTGACCGACCTACTGAGATGCAACCAGTCACAGCAGGAAAGATACTTTTTATTCCCAACTACGAGCCCCAAGGCACACAAGACCTCTTAAATCGAGGGAATATTCTCCATCTGACATCTACCATCCCAAGCCTAAGCCACCTAACATCCGCCGATTTACTATCAATTGAATTCATCACGTTAGAGGACAATGGGGCTAGGGAAGGCACATGTGCCACCTGGAGGAATGTAGAAGTGGTAAAGAGCATTCTAACTGAAACGCGTAAATTTGAAGAGTGGGGAATCACGCTGAAAGAAGAAACAAAAAAGGGCTATCCGTCACCCCTGCTAAGAAGATGTGGGAAAAGAGCTCCATCTGACAAAAGAGCTGACTGCAAAAATCGAACCACTCATTCAGTACTACAGGGTGCCAGGGGGGCGGAAACTCCCATCAACAATCACCAGAGACAGGCACTGGGCATTAATGGTAACTGAACCAACTGCGAGGCAGGCAAGACCAAAGAAATCCTAATAAAGTTACTTTCCTGGAACATCGCAGGAGCGAAAAACATCTTAAACCATAGTAGAAAAACAACTACCTGGGACCAATATGACATCATAGCACTTCAGGAAACGTGGACAATGGAACCAATTGACTTACCAGGAAGACTATGTTTCCATGAAAGTGCGACGCGTCCCCAGCGCTATGGGCGCGCAAGGGGGGGACTTTCAATATATGTATCCACTGCACTGAAGCTCAACGCCTCGCAAATGGATGTATCAGCAGCAGATATGAAAATCATTAAACTGGAGAGCACAACAAAAGGCAAGACGAGAACAATCATCCTAATTAATTTATACGCCCACCCGAAAAAATCAGCCAAAAAAGAACTCTTCCAACATGTTGTTAATGTTGTAACCAACACCCGCCTTGAACAACCAAGCTGGGAGATTATCGTTACGGGTGATTTCAACACCAACCTTTTACATCATCCGGAAGATGAGGACAGCATCTCAGTAGCAAACGAAATGTGGGACGTTGAACCTCAGGAGATTGTTTCGGTCATGAAGAAAGATAAAGTGGGTAGGCAGCTGATGTGGGACTTTGAACGCCTTGGCCTATGGGTAATAAACGGTAGAGCCATTCACGACAAACCCCCTGCCGCAACCTATATAGGCCATAATACAAGTTCCATCTAGGATTATACATTGGTAACACTACCCCTACTGAGTCTAATTAAAAAATTCCAAATAATCTGCTCATTAGACAGTGATCATTCAATGCAACATATCGAGATGAAACTGAATTCTTCTAGGTACGTAAAGGCGCCAACCATGCCAGGCATAATCTCTACAATTAACCTGAAGCGGTTAAAGTGGACGAGCAATACACTGCCTCAAATAGCGTTGGACGCTAAGAAATTATTTAAAACATCTATCGCAGAGAAGGATTTATGCTCAGAAACCTGGTCTGACTTCCTGGAAAAGTTACCAAGGTCCAGTAGCAATGCTAAAAGGGAGACCTATCCTATGTCTGATACCAAACTCACAAAAACTACACTTTCTATGAAGAAACATCTTCAGAAGCTCACAAGACGGGCACAAGGTCCAAAGATAAAACCAAGCCTTTGGCAAGAAGTCCGATCTATAAGGAGAGACTACAAGAAGCTGGTATGGATGGAAAAAAGGAACAAAGCCAATGAATTCTGGGCTAAATTGTTGCATAACACAAAAATATCAGACTCCAGGGCTTTCTGGATGCAAGTCAATTCCATTATTAGAACAGCACAACCTATAAGTATGACATGCATCAATGAAAACGACTGGGCCCAACAAATAGTCGACACATTCTCGACAAAACCACCTGCACACCAGATTATAACGTCAATAACGGCATCTGAAACATCAAGAGCAATGGACCAGGAAAGCATGGCTGTTTCTAGCACTAATGGCATGATCTACCGCCAGGAAGATATGGGTCAACCCATGTGGACAGACGACGATCGCCGAATATTACTAATAATCAAGAAAGGCAAGCAAGAGAGTGCGCCAGGACCAAACGGCATCCCGCAGGCAATCTATAAAGAGGACCCCAAGTTCTGGGCATGCAAATTTAATCTCTTGTTTCGGTCAATTAGCGACTCAGGTCGGGTCCCGGAAAGCTGGAGGGGTGCCATCATCAATCCCATCTATAAAGGCGGAGACCGCAAAAATCCAATCAATTATCGCTTAATAGCTCTGATCGATGCGGAAGCTAAACACTACGCATCCCTGGTGCTAGCTGATCTAGCACAATGGTCGGATATGAACAGCAAAATCCCGTTAAATCAGACAGGGTTTCGTCGCGGAACAGGCACCATGGCAAATGCAATGGCATTATGCTTGATGGGTGAAAAAAGCCTCCAAAACCATCAGGAACTTTACACCTGTTTCATTGACTTTAAGGCGGCCTTCGACCGTGTCAACAGAAAATTACAATGGACTAAATTGAAGCAGCAGGGCCTGCCAGACTCAATCCTAACGCCGATCATCGACCTGTATAGTAACACCTGGATGCAGGTAAAGATCGACAATGGACAGAGGCTAACCCGGAAGATCAACACATCTGATGGACTAAAGCAAGGCTGTGTTTTGGCCCCCCACCTCTTTAATTTATTCATGGCTGACCTAACAGTAACCCTTGACCGGACTAATGCTCATCCGCCGCGGCTAGGTAATCTCCGTGTAACACACCTATCCTATGCCGACGATGTGGTCCTACTAAGCCAGACAAGAATGGGCTTGCAACGTTTTCTAAACGAATTGACCCGCTATACAAAACAGAATTTGCTAGAAATAAACAGTACAAAAACAAAAACCATGGTTATAACCCGACGACACAAAGTGCCACCAACCTTCTCAATAGACAATGTTAAATTAGAAGCGGTTGGAAGTTACAAGTATCTCGGGATACTACTGGACAAGCGTCTCGATTTCAGCATGCAATTTAATAGCATGGAAAAGAAGGGCACAATACTATTGCACGCCTTTAATACCCTAGCGACCAAACTTAAAGGTCCTTTGGTCTCCCCCTTGCTAACAATTATGAAAGCTAAGTTACTCCCAACAATAGCTTATGGGAGCGTATTACATCATGGCAAGAGTGCACAACTTTTGGACAAAGCACAAATGAAAATCTACAAGCGAGTATTCGCATTACCAAGAAACGCATCACCCGCACAAGTAAGGCTTGAATTTGGTCTGCAATCCCAAATACTGCTGAAAAAGTACGAGACCATAAAATTTTGGTATAATGTCTGGATGAATCAAGAGATAGCGGTCCATCGTGCTATGTGGGAAACAATTAGCAAAAGTCCCAATTCTCATTACGCCAAATACCTTAAATTGTCATTAGAATCAACCGACTTGGCTACTCTCTGGGAATCCAAGCTTCCAGTACTTTTCTTTAAACAGTTGGTAAAGAAGGCTGCCAACAGGCATTCGTTGCTCGACGATAAAATAACCTTCAGTCGTCGGTCCCATGCCTGGATGACAATTCAATCTTATAAAAAATTAGTACCGGCAGCCTATCTAGACCTTGCTTTCTCGCCTTTCATCAAACGTAAATACCTCAATTTAAGGCTGGGTAACTTTCCAACAAATGCCGAGACACCAAAGTGGAAGTCCCAAGAATGTGACGGATGCGGTTTATGTGGCGCAGGAAGACAAGACTTTATCCATCTGATTTGTATTTGCCCGGCTCTGATCCAGGAACGTCGGAGTGGGTTAAAAACCAAGTTTAAGGAATATGGAATACGTACCTGCCGGTCTGCGATCATACAAATTTTATGCTCAGTAGATCCGCAACTCATTTGTAGGGCAGTCAAATTCATTGACATTTTTGAGAAAAACCAAAGAATACTGGCAAAGTCTTGAATCCGGAACATGTTAATATTCAAATTTGAAAGACTTTTTCATCTTAATAACTTTTTTATCATTCGCAGAGCAGTGTAAACTTTCTGTGTTTTAGTATATTGTCGTATTTATACTTTGTAATGGTTTTTACTAACTATACAATAAAGTATTATTATTATTATTACTTATACAGCTTGTCATACGAGCATTTGGATAATTCTCACAAGTGAGTCAGATATACTCATTGACTGGGAAAGAGAAAGTATTTTGACAAAGATCCAAAGAGTTCTTAAGATGTAGTTGCAAAGCGACACATTAGAGCGCTAAATATCTTTCAGATACATTAACAAGTGGCAAAAAAGAGTAAAAGGTTATGACTTGTGCGCGCACTAACGAATTGGCACGGGTTTGCTACTTTAAAAACGGTACAAAAGGGGGTGGTGATGGACGGAGCATCTGAACCAATGAAACACTCACACCCAGTCAACAGATCTGGGTTTAATCCATCACCGTTCTTTAGCCCACTCTGCAACCCCAGTTCAGACATGACCATATGCAAATCAGTCTGACCCTGTGCCTCATGGGAACAGTCCAGCCCGAACTGCCAAGCCATGCCTTCCCTGGACCAGAAACAAGCTTCCTAGGACTGGTTTCTGGCATTCCAGCCGTCTTCAGCCAGGCTTGCTTGATTCCAGTGGCAAAGTGAGCAAGGGACTCACGTTTGAGCATACCCTGCCAACTTATGGCGAACAAAGCGGTACAAAAGGGGGTTGTGATGGACGGAGCATCTGAACCAATCAAACACTCACACCCAGTCAACAGATCTTGCTTGCTTGAATCCAGTAGCAAAGTGAGCAAGGGACTCACGTCGCCCATGGCTGGGTTCAAACTGGAATGGCATGGTGAGCAAAAAAACGATGGATTTAGGCCCAGATCTCTGTACTGGGGTGAATGTATGACATTGTTCTGCATTCTGTCCATCACCTGTTGTTTTTGCACTTTAAAAACGCCGGCAACCACGGTCAGAAGCAAACGCATGCATTTATGCACCGGCTGGTTGACAAGAGTGTCGTTCTTGCACTGGCCAGTTGGTGTAAAAATCGGTGCAAACTTCTTAGACAGTTGTGCAAATATTTGTATTCTGGTCCCTTCAGGGTCTGAAATTGGCGGCATGTCTACTATAACGCAAATACAAATCATAAAACCAATGCACATATTTTCACAACGGTATTTTAAGAGGAAGCCAATTATTATATCACTTGTGCACTTAGTGTGTTGAGTGTGGGGAGGTTTCATTGGCTTTCCCTGGGGCAAACAGCGCAGCTGCAAAGATAAGAAATAAACAGAATAGTGGCAAACTTTACGCGCAGCTTCACTGATCAAATAAATATAAAAATCAAAAAAATTTCACTTAACCCATCAAAATGTACCCATTTCAAAAAATAGCAACACATAATTAAAAGTTAACAACTGCACATAAAGTGTTAAAAAAAAGTTGCGAGAAAGATTGAAATCTCAACATGGCACTATATATTCTTTTGTTCCCTCATTCAAATGAGGTACCACCATTACTGCTTCCAGGGCGTGGTACCCCGACTCGAGCTCTGACTGCTTCTCACTTAGAGTTACCACAAAATGCACGCTGAATAGAAACAAGACTTAACAGAGGCATCGGACAGTGTCTTCTGCCCGTGATTGACAATTGCGGCGCGTTTACCATAACAACAGTGCCACTAGCAGGATGGGGAAAGGGGCGGGTGTTAATTCATGCAATTCCAGACTGGCCTGATGCTGAAATCTTGGGGGCGCTCTTTGCTATTTTGGATCTAGGGGGTTTAACCAACCTTGCGAGTGAATAGAGGTTCGCAGCAGCAAGGGGACACCAGGCGCTGGGTGTGCAAAGAAGCTGCACGTATATTAGACAAGCATTGGCAATGCCAATTGGTCTCGGCATATTAACTATTTTAGTGGTGTAGTTGCTATTATAAATATATTAATATACTGTTAACATAGGGTAATGAAGTTGGAATTATAGTGTAAAACGGGTGGAAACTAAAGCGATTGGATAACTTCAATGTAAAGGACGGCAGTCCTCCCTTTTGCAAGGAGCAAATCGGACACATTGTACTGGGGACTTCAATGACAATGTGTGCTTTTTGAGACCTCACTGTAGTGGGGCTACATCTAGCCCCGAACAATCGCACAGCTAAATGTGCACAGTTGCATAATTTTCTACTGATTTTTTCAAAATTCATCCATTTCACTCCATAATTTTCCAATTTTATCATTCTTATTCTTCTCTGATAATTCGAGTCCACACGCTAAGTGTATATGCTGTTTTCGAGTTTTTACTGTTCAATCCATGTCTATCCGGACTTTAAGAATGAGCAGGACTAAAGCATAAATTCATTTTAGGCAGCATTTATTTAAAAAAATACCCAATGCATTTCGGGCTCAACGCCCTTCTTCGGGGGTCTCTGTGAACAAATAAAAATAACCACAATCACTAAATAAGTTATCCACTTCAATATAGCATTACCAATTACTGACACAATTTGATTAAAACTATTGCACGATTCCAGTAAACATTTATGCATTTGAAAGGGCTATACGCCACAAATCAATACATTACAAGAGTCCCTGAGTATCAGGCGGTATCATTAATTTGCTCCTACCTGTTTCATTAATTGTCACATTCCCATTTTACGAACAGTCGAAACCTCCCCATCTCCCAGTTTATTGCGTTCAAGTTTCTCACAATGCCTTTCAAATAATCCCTGAAAATGTATCACTAATGTGCCCCTTCGAGACCTTTTCGTGTTTAAAACTCTCTGCATGCACCCTTTCTTGAGTAATGAGCCGTGTACAGACCGCCGTAGCTTGTCTCCCGTGTTTACTTCCGTTCCGTAATTATTTAACAGTTTAACCTCAGTCTGTATCCACCCCTCCACCATTAGTACATTATCCACCAAACCATACCCTTGCAATGCGCTCTACTGGTCACGTACCTGCCTTCTGTTGTTAAAAAAACGTACGTACTTCCTCTGTTGAAACTTGTTTTAACAACAGAAGGCAGGTACGTGACCAGTAGAGCGCATTGCAAGGGTATGGTTTGGTGGATAATGTACTAATGGTGGAGGGGTGGATACAGACTGAGGTTAAACTGTTAAATAATCACGGAACGGAAGTAAACACGGGAGACAAGCTACGGCGGTCTGTACACGGCTCATTACTCAAGAAAGGGTGCATGCAGAGAGTTTTGAACACGAAAAGGTCTCGAAGGGGCACATTAGTGATACATTTTCAGGGATTATTTGAAAGGCATTGTGAGAAACTTGAACGTAATAAACTGGGAGATTTCGACTGTTCGTAAAATGGGAATGTGACAATTAATGAAACAGGGAGGAGCAAATTAATGATACCGCCTGATACTCAGGGACTCTTGTAATGTATTGATTTGTGGCGTATAGCCCTTTCAAATGCATAAATGTTTACTGGAATCGTGCAATAGTTTTAATCAAATTGGGTCAGTAATTGGTAATGCTATATTGAAGTGGATAACTTATTTAGTGATTGTGGTTATTTTTATTTGTTCACAGAGACCCCCGAAGAAGGGCGTTGAGCCCGAAATGCATTCGGTATTTTTTTAAATAAATGCTGCCTGAAATGAATTTATGCTTTAGTCCTGCTCATTCTTAAAGTCCGGATAGACATGGATTGAACAGTAAAAACTCGAAAACAGCATATACACTTAGCGTGTGGACTCGAATTATAAGAGAAGAATAAGACTGATAAAATTGGAAAATTATTGAGTGAAATGGATGAATTTTGAAAAAATCAGTAGAAAATTATGCAACTGTGCACATTTAGCTGTGCGATTGTTCGGGGCTAGATGTAGCCCCACTACAGTGAAGTTTAACTTTAGTGCCATTAGGGCATGGCACCAGTCTCAATCAGCACGCAAGCCTCAGATAAAAAGAGACAAGTTTGAGAAATTGGATTAAGAGGTGTGCATCCTGTCCCCCCATTTACAGTGCAGTCAACCAAACGCCCTACACCTGGATAGCACCCAAAGATGAAGACAAAGAATATCGATGAAAAGATGGCAACAAAACACGAGTCTGCGCGCCAGGAACAACTACGTGGTTCATCAAGGACAGTCGTTTAAGGATTTTATTTCAGATGAAAATAACATTGAACATTCACATTGCATTAGTTGTGCACTGTTTGGCATACCATCGTTGTTATATTAGGTCACATTACCTTGGATTGCACAGATCGGTTATAACTATTTGAACTGCATTATGGGAGGAGTAGTGTTTTACGAACAAATCTCAGCAAGTGACACCGGGAGGGCGGGAAATTTGAATCGGGAACCTAATTGGGCAGTTGAAATCAGGGGTTTATAAGAGAGAGTTTCAGGGTGGGTGACTAATGGGATGTTTCAACAGAGGAAGTACGTACGGTTTTTTAACAACAGAAGGCAGTTACATGACCAGTAGAGCGCATTGCAAGGGTATGGTTTGGTGGATAATGTACTAATGGTGGAGGGGTGGATACAGACTGAGGTTAAACTGTTAAATAATTACGGAACGGAAGTAAACACGGGAGACAAGCTACGGCGGTCTGTACACGGCTCATTACTCAAGAAAGGGTGAATGCAGAGAGTTTTTAACACGAAAAGGTCTCGAAGGGGCACATTAGTGATACATTTTCAGGGATTATTTGAAAGGCATTGTGAGAAACTTGAACGTAATAAACTGGGAGATGGGGAGGTTTCGACTGTTCGTAAAATGGGAATGTGACAATTAATGAAACAGGGAGGAGCAAATTAATGATACCGCCTGATACTCAGGGACTCTTGTAATGTATTGATTTGTGGCGTATAGCCCTTTCAAATGCATAAATGTTTACTGGAATCGTGCAATAGTTTTAATCAAATTGGGTCAGTAATTGGTAATGCTATATTGAAGTGGATAACTTATTTAGTGATTGTGGTTATTTTTATTTGTTCACAGAGACCCCCGAAGAAGGGCGTTGAGCCCGAAATGCATTGGGTATTTTTTTAAATAAATGCTGCCTGAAATGAATTTATGCTTTAGTCCTGCTCATTCTTAAAGTCCGGATAGACATGGATTGAACAGTAAAAACTCGAAAACAGCATATACACTTAGCGTGTGGACTCGAATTATAAGAGAAGAATAAGAATGATAAAATTGGAAAATTATGGAGTGAAATGGATGAATTTTGAAAAAATCAGTAGAAAATTATGCAACTGTGCACATTTAGCTGTGCGATTTTTCGGGGCTAGATGTAGCCCCACTACAGTGAAGTTTAACTTTAGTGCCATTAGGGCATGGCACCAGTCCCAATCGGCACGCAAGCCTCAGATAAAAAGAGACAAGTTTGAGAAATTGGATTAAGAGGTGTGCATCCTGTCCCCCCATTTACAGTGCTTTTTGAGACCAACAGAATATTTTTGCAGTTAGCCAATGTGTTTTTTTCATTGAGGGCCCGGCAGCTTTGCCAATGCTTTATTATTTTAAGTGCGTTCAGCCCGTTGGAATAAGTCACTTTTGTCAATTTATTTTTGTAAATCATCAAGGATTGAAACATGCTTTAGTTTGCTTTTAGCCTTGATGTAGTGTGACTCGCATGCAAAAGGTCATCATTTAAAGTAACCACATTTTCGTTACTGAGAGAGAACAGTATTTGGATCTTTAAAACAGATTTTTCTTTTTTTAATTTTTAATGCTCATGGTACTGCCACCCGCCCCTGCCTTTATTCCTTAAGTCCTTTAAAGTAAAACAACCTATTATTGGGCACTTTATGGCTCTATTTTGTGCATTTTGATGTAAATAAAACAGAATACTTCTGGCATGTACAGTGGGCGGTGTAGAGAGCCCCCTGGGCTTCTCTATACATTGTAACCACTATCTTATGCATCCCCACACCCCCGGGGCGGGCTCACTCCGGGATATATAATAATGAGGCGGAAGACCGCTCAGGGTCTTTCTGGCACCCTACAACAAAGCATACCTGTTGTCCATTTGTCTCCGTCCTGCGACCACGTGTGAGGCCCCGTCCTCACACACCACATTGGCGACGAGGCCGGTACTGATCTCGCGCGTGCCCTGCGTTGCCTCCTGCCCGGAGCGACGGCGCGCGTCCTGCGCCTGTACATCGGCGTGCTGCCTGCACCGAAGGAAGATCGACGCGGAGCCCACCCGCTCTGGACAGAGGCCCACCAGCTGCATTGCTCCGCTTGCGCGTCGACTCGAGGCCCGCCCACGCGTCTCTCTCTCTCTCTCTCTCTCTCTCTCTCTCTCTCTCTCTCTCTCTCTCTCTCTCTCTCGGGAGCGCCTTCAGCTGGCGGGACTCGCCGCGCGCGCGCCTGTCGGGTGAGTGGCTCGTCCTGTGGCCCCGCCCACGCCGTACTCCCGCGGCCTACAAAGCCTCGGCCCGCGTGCTCCCATCGTACACACAGCCCCCCCCTGGCATGCGACTGACACACTCGCAGCCTCAGAGGGGAGGGGTGAAGCTGAGCGACGCTGCACGTCGGCTCCACACTCCACCTGGCCTGCCCCCGTCTCTACCAGCCAGCGCGAGTCATCGCTCTTCAGCCCCAGCAGCTAGTACAGCAAACAAGCATTGGCCACGGAAAAAAAAAAAAAAAAAGAAAAAGAGATGAAAGAGGCATCGTGCAATTAATGGCTCATCCAGGCACTGGGGCTACACTTTGACGGCAAACTGCAGAGTGACACCACGTTCCTCTGTTCCAGCCCCGCCTTCACTACTTACCAGTGGCCCTACACATCCATAAAGGTAAAAGGGGGGCAAAAGACTGTCCAGAGCATCCGTGACACCATCACGAAAGGGGAGAGCATCTCTCAGCCAATCACATGCGAAGAGGCCGCGACACAACTCGTGCAGGGGTACACCACGACAGACCCAGCTCCAGGGGCAGCAGCGCCCTCACCGCCACCACCTGGCCCGGCGAGAAACGCCCAGAACCAAGCTGGAGTTACCGGGCCCCAAGTAGTCGACCATGCCCACACAGGCATCGCGCCCCCCCCGTTCAGCGAGTCGGCTGACCCTGCGACGGCAGCGCCGAGGTGGAAGGCATAGCTCGGAAGTCTCAACCTATATTTCAAGGGAACCCGCGAAACAGACGGAACAGTAAAGAGGTCCCTCCTCATCCTATACGGAGGCCCTGAAATATATGACCTCTTCGAGACTCTCCCAGAGACCGGACGGGAAGACGACTATGATGCAGCGGTCGTCGCGCTTAACGCTTACTTCGGCCCCCAACTAAACAATGATTTTGAGAAGTTCAAGTTCAAGAGGGCGTGGCAAACAGAGTCTGAGTCGGTTGACATGTATTATGCAAGGCTGCGCCGCCTGGCCAGCAGCTGCCCATTCCTCAATCCGAGAGAGGAGATAAGAGACCAAATAATTGTGGGGTGTCGCTCAAAACTCATCCTCCGGCAGCCTGGAATAACACTAGATGAAATACTTGTCCTTGCCCGTTCGCACGAGCTGTCGGATGCGCGGGCTGAAGAAATGGAGGCTGCCCTACGCTCCCCAATGGCGCTTCCCGCGGTATCCAAAATGGCGCCGATCAAAGATGAAAGAGTAGACGCGATACAAAGAAGACCACAGTACAATCGTTCGCGACAAATGCCCTCCAGGGGCACTCAGTGCGCCTACTGCGGGGAAGACCACCCAACAACTGCGACATGCAGTGCAAAAGGAAAAACTTGTCTAAAGTGTGGCCGACTAAATCATTTTGCAGCCGTGTGCCAGGGAGGGAGATACAGGTCGAATGCACCAAGGTCCCGCGCAGGTTATGGGCCCAGGCAACTGACACAGCGAGTCAGGCAACTGTCTCTAGAGTCCGAGCGTCCGCCCCCCGACAACCAAGCTCAGGGAAGAAGGCCACGGTATGAAGATGATGATGATGACGAAGTGTACGTCATCTCGTATGTCAGCAGGGTATCCACGAAGAGAAGACCACCACCCATGTGCACCGTCTCCGTCGAAGGCACCAAGTTGCGCGCATTCAGACACGGGGGCGTCTGTGAACGTCATGGACTCGGAATATGAACAAATGTCACCCAAGCCTGCACTGGCACCCTCAAGTGCACGCATCTACACTTATGGAGGCACGGATCCGCTCCCACTGCGCGGAGTCATCAGCACCACTATCGTGAATGGCGAATACTCGACAGAAGCTCGATTCCATATCACCGAAGGGAAAAAGGGCACTTTTCTGAGCTGTCACACAGCCGAGGACTTAGGACTGGTGTTTTTCGCAAATCAAGTACATCAATCGCATGTGGACAACATGCTGCAGGAGTTACCAGCGCTGTTCAGCGGACTGGGGAAGCTGAAAGGAAAGAAAGTTCGTCTACACATAGACACCTCAGTGCGCCCAGTCGCTCTCAGACACTGGCGTGTTCCATTCAACCTCCGACCACAAGTGGAAGCTGAACTCAAAATGTTAGAGGATCTCGGGGTCATAGAAAAGGTGTCAGGTCCGACCCCATGGGTGTCACCGCTGGTCGTAGCACCCAAGCCCAAACAACCCGGCGCAATCAGGCTGTGCGTCGATATGAGGCTCCCCAATGCTGCCGTGAAGAGAGAACGTCATATTACCCCGACCATGGATGACATCGTCGCGGACCTGAACGGGGCAAAGTGGTTTTTCAAGCTGGATCTCAACTCGGGGTACCACCAACTCGAACTGGAACCCGAGAGTCGATATATAACCACTTTTTCGACCCACGTGGGGCTCCGACGGTACCGGCGGCTGAGCTTTGGCGTATCCTCAGCCGCGGAGGTATTCCAGAACCAAATACGGGAGGTGTTGTCCGGGCTGAGTGGGGTCATCAACCTCAGTGATGATATCCTCATTTACTCCAACACTCTCGAGGAACACCATGCCCATCTGAGAGCCACCCTGCAGCGGCTGGCGGAACACGGACTGACCCTGCATCGATCCAAGTGTTCGTTAAACCAAGAATCCGTCGACTTCTTTGGTTACACATTTACACGAGAAGGGCTACAAGTGGACCCCAGAAAGGCGGAAGCAATCCGGACAGCGAGCACTCCGCGAAACCCCTCCGAGGTGCGGAGCTTCCTCGGCATGGCCACTTACTGTGGCCGGTTCACCCCCAATCTAGCGGCTCTAGCAGAACCCTTGCGAGCACTCACTCGACAAGATCATGAGTGGGAGTGGACCAGCACAGCTAACCAGGCATTCCAGGACGTCAAAGCAAGCCATCTCGACAAGACAGTAATGGCATACTACCAGCCGCGCCGGAAGACAGAACTAATCGTGGCTGTCAGCCCAGTGGGCCTGGGAGCCGTATTACTGCAAGAGTACGGACTAGATGATTGGAAACCCGTTGCATAAGCAAGTAAAGCCCTGACTGACATGGAGACTGGGTATGCTCAGATCGAGTGTGAAGCCCTGGCAAGCAAGTGGGAGTGCCAGCATTTTCACTTATACCTATGTGGACAAGATTTCACTGTAGTGAACGACCACAATCCACTGTTGCCTCTGTTCACGGGATCATCCAGACTCGAGCCCCCGCGGATAGAGCGGTGGGCCGTTCAACTGCAAGGATACAACTTCAAACTCGTGTTCCGACCGGGAGCACACAACCCTGCAGATTATCTCTCCAGGCATCCAGACGTGACGAAGCAGGCTCTTCCTCTCGTCGATGGACCAGGTGTGGAGGAGTTCGTCCACATGATATCCCAAGCGGCCTGTCCTCACACAATGACACTGCAGGAGATAGGCGAGGCCACTGCCAATGGATGAAACACTGTCCCGGGTCAAGCGCGCTCTTGAGGAGAATCGTTGGACACGCTTCCTAGACGGGATCCAGAGTTTAAGGCCGGTAGTCAGCCATGCCCGGCAGCAGATTTGGCAGGTCCGGAATGAACTGAGACTAGGAGACGAAGGGGTCATACTCCGAGGGCACCTGATTGTCGTGCCAGAGGGTCTTCAACGACATATGCTGACGATCGCACACGCGGGCCACCAGGGAATGGCCAAGACCAAGGCCAGGCTGAGGAACAAAGTCTGGTTCCCCGCAAAGGCCAACATGGTGGACGAGATGGTACGCGCCTGCCATGCCTGCACCATTACCGGCGGAGACCCGGTGCCGACGCCAGTCATTACAGAAGATGCCCCTCAAACTCCATGGACTCACCTTAGCGTCGACTTTGGGAGCTTCCCTGATGGCAGACACACGCTCGTAGTGGTGGACTCGTTTCCCAAATTTCCAGTGGTAGAAGTGATTCAATCTGTCGCCTTTCCTCAAGTCAAGAAAGCCCTCAACCACATCTTCGCCACTATGGGGCTCCCCGAAAAGATAAAATCCGACAACGGACCGCCATTCCAAGGAAGAGAATTCCATAACTATCTAGAAAACCTCCGGATCAGACACCGAAAAAATCACACCGCTGTGGCCCCAGGCAAACGGGGAAGTAGAGAGACTCATGAGAACCATCAACAGAGCTCTCAGGATTGCTGTGGACAGTGGCAACGACCCAGAAACAGCTCTGGATCAGTTCTTGAGTGCCTACCGACAGACTCCACATAGCACCACGAAATGTGCCCCAGCGCACGTGCTATTCAAGAAGGCACCTCGAGGCAATATCCCGACCGCATCCAACTGGACGCCTGAGGCAAGAGATGATGAGGCCATCCAGTCAAGGAGACAAACCACTAACCGGAAGGCAAGTGAGGCTCGGCATGCCCGACATCCGAGTCTACGAGAAGGAGAAACCGTGGTGGTCCAAGATCGTCACCCAGGGTGGAAATTCCGAACACCCTATGAGCCTGAGAAATGGACGGTAGAGAAGATTCAAGGAACTATGTTCACTGTTCGTCGGGGTCATCAAACGGTGACCCGGTACACATCCTGTTTCAAGAAGGTGGGAGCGCCGGCCGGCTCTCCCGCGAGAGTCACCAGTCAGGAACCCGAAGAGGACTACGGTCTAGAAGGTAGCCATGGGTTGGGGCCCCCTCCCTGCAACCGGGTGGAGGAAGGCCAGTCGGAGATGCCAGTCCCACCACTGCATGCAACACCACCCCGTCGTGCACGGCCTCTCCGGCCGTGAGTAGCGAGACAACCCCGGCTGGGGTTGTGGCTTCCCCGGCATGCCGGAGCCGCTAGTACAACCTAAGGCCCAATCCGGGCCCGAGCTAGAGACTGAGAGACTTTGCCTTGGACCTCACCCCTATGAGTCCCCGGCCATAAGGACAGACTAAATTGATGGAGGGATGTAGAGAGCCACCCGGGCCTCTCTATACATTGTAACCACTATCTTATGCATCCCCACACCCCCGGGGCGGGCTCACTCCGGGATATATAATAATGAGGCGGAAGACCGCTCAGGGTCTTTCTGGCACCCTACAACAAAGCATACCTGTTGTCCATTTGTCTCCGTCCTGCGACCACGTGTGAGGCCCCGTCCTCACACACCACATTGGCGACGAGGCCGGTACTGATCTCGCGCGTGCCCTGCGTTGCCTCCTGCCCGGAGCGACGGCGCGTGTCCTGCGCCTGTACATCGGCGTGCTGCCTGCACCGAAGGAAGATCGACGCGGAGCCCACCCGCTCTGGACAGAGGCCCACCAGCTGCATTGCTCCGCTTGCGCGTAGACGCGAGGCCCGCCCACGCGTCTCTCTCTCTCTCTCTCTCTCTCTCTCTCGGGAGCGCCTTCAGCTGGCGGGACTCGCCGCGCGCGCGCCTGTCGGGTGAGTGGCTCGTCCTGCGGCCCCGCCCACGCCGTACTCCCGCGGCCTACAAAGCCTCGGCCCGCGTGCTCCCATCGTACACACAGCCCCCCCCTGGCATGCGACTGACACACTCGCAGCCTCAGAGGGGAGGGGTGAAGCTGAGCGACGCTGCACGTCGGCTCCACACTCCACCTGGCCTGCCCCCGTCTCTACCAGCCAGCGCGAGTCATCGCTCTTCAGCCCC
This sequence comes from Lissotriton vulgaris, assembly GCF_964263255.1. Lineage (NCBI taxonomy): Eukaryota > Metazoa > Chordata > Amphibia > Caudata > Salamandridae > Lissotriton > Lissotriton vulgaris. The sequence goes on along the minus strand of NC_141696.1, from coordinate 440,914,499 downwards.
AGCAGCTAGTACAGCAAACAAGCATTGGCCACGGAAAAAAAAAAAAAAAAAGAAAAAGAGATGAAAGAGGCATCGTGCAATTAATGGCTCATCCAGGCACTGGGGCTACACTTTGACGGCAAACTGCAGAGTGACACCACGTTCCTCTGTTCCAGCCCCGCCTTCACTACTTACCAGTGGCCCTACACATCCATAAAGGTAAAAGGGGGGCAAAAGACTGTCCAGAGCATCCGTGACACCATCACGAAAGGGGAGAGCATCTCTCAGCCAATCACATGCGAAGAGGCCGCGACACAACTCGTGCAGGGGTACACCACGACAGACCCAGCTCCAGGGGCAGCAGCGCCCTCACCGCCACCACCTGGCCCGGCGAGAAACGCCCAGAACCAAGCTGGAGTTACCGGGCCCCAAGTAGTCGACCATGCCCACACAGGCATCGCGCCCACCCCGTTCAGCGAGTCGGCTGACCCTGCGACGGCAGCGCCGAGGTGGAAGGCATAGCTCGGAAGTCTCAACCTATATTTCAAGGGAACCCGCGAAACAGACGGAACAGTAAAGAGGTCCCTCCTCATCCTATACGGAGGCCCTGAAATATATGACCTCTTCGAGACTCTCCCAGAGACCGGACGGGAAGACGACTATGATGCAGCGGTCGTCGCGCTTAACGCTTACTTCGGCCCCCAACTAAACAATGATTTTGAGAAGTTCAAGTTCAAGAGGGCGTGGCAAACAGAGTCTGAGTCGGTTGACATGTATTATGCAAGGCTGCGCCGCCTGGCCAGCAGCTGCCCATTCCTCAATCCGAGAGAGGAGATAAGAGACCAAATAATTGTGGGGTGTCGCTCAAAACTCATCCTCCGGCAGCCTGGAATAACACTAGATGAAATACTTGTCCTTGCCCGTTCGCACGAGCTGTCGGATGCGCGGGCTGAAGAAATGGAGGCTGCCCTACGCTCCCCAATGGCGCTTCCCGCGGTATCCAAAATGGCGCCGATCAAAGATGAAAGAGTAGACGCGATACAAAGAAGACCACAGTACAATCGTTCGCGACAAATGCCCTCCAGGGGCACTCAGTGCGCCTACTGCGGGGAAGACCACCCAACAACTGCGACATGCAGTGCAAAAGGAAAAACTTGTCTAAAGTGTGGCCGACTAAATCATTTTGCAGCCGTGTGCCAGGGAGGGAGATACAGGTCGAATGCACCAAGGTCCCGCGCAGGTTATGGGCCCAGGCAACTGACACAGCGAGTCAGGCAACTGTCTCTAGAGTCCGAGCGTCCGCCCCCCGACAACCAAGCTCAGGGAAGAAGGCCACGGTATGAAGATGATGATGATGACGAAGTGTACGTCATCTCGTATGTCAGCAGGGTATCCACGAAGAGAAGACCACCACCCATGTGCACCGTCTCCGTCGAAGGCACCAAGTTGCGCGCATTCAGACACGGGGGCGTCTGTGAACGTCATGGACTCGGAATATGAACAAATGTCACCCAAGCCTGCACTGGCACCCTCAAGTGCACGCATCTACACTTATGGAGGCACGGATCCGCTCCCACTGCGCGGAGTCATCAGCACCACTATCGTGAATGGCGAATACTCGACAGAAGCTCGATTCCATATCACCGAAGGGAAAAAGGGCACTTTTCTGAGCTGTCACACAGCCGAGGACTTAGGACTGGTGTTTTTCGCAAATCAAGTACATCAATCGCATGTGGACAACATGCTGCAGGAGTTACCAGCGCTGTTCAGCGGACTGGGGAAGCTGAAAGGAAAGAAAGTTCGTCTACACATAGACACCTCAGTGCGCCCAGTCGCTCTCAGACACTGGCGTGTTCCATTCAACCTCCGACCACAAGTGGAAGCTGAACTCAAAATGTTAGAGGATCTCGGGGTCATAGAAAAGGTGTCAGGTCCGACCCCATGGGTGTCACCGCTGGTCGTAGCACCCAAGCCCAAACAACCCGGCGCAATCAGGCTGTGCGTCGATATGAGGCTCCCCAATGCTGCCGTGAAGAGAGAACGTCATATTACCCCGACCATGGATGACATCGTCGCGGACCTGAACGGGGCAAAGTGGTTTTTCAAGCTGGATCTCAACTCGGGGTACCACCAACTCGAACTGGAACCCGAGAGTCGATATATAACCACTTTTTCGACCCACGTGGGGCTCCGACGGTACCGGCGGCTGAGCTTTGGCGTATCCTCAGCCGCGGAGGTATTCCAGAACCAAATACGGGAGGTGTTGTCCGGGCTGAGTGGGGTCATCAACCTCAGTGATGATATCCTCATTTACTCCAACACTCTCGAGGAACACCATGCCCATCTGAGAGCCACCCTGCAGCGGCTGGCGGAACACGGACTGACCCTGCATCGATCCAAGTGTTCGTTATACCAAGAATCCGTCGACTTCTTTGGTTACACATTTACACGAGAAGGGCTACAAGTGGACCCCAGAAAGGCGGAAGCAATCCGGACAGCGAGCACTCCGCGAAACCCCTCCGAGGTGCGGAGCTTCCTCGGCATGGCCACTTACTGTGGCCGGTTCACCCCCAATCTAGCGGCTCTAGCAGAACCCTTGCGAGCACTCACTCGACAAGATCATGAGTGGGAGTGGACCAGCACAGCTAACCAGGCATTCCAGGACGTCAAAGCAAGCCATCTCGACAAGACAGTAATGGCATACTACCAGCCGCGCCGGAAGACAGAACTAATCGTGGCTGTCAGCCCAGTGGGCCTGGGAGCCGTATTACTGCAAGAGTACGGACTAGATGATTGGAAACCCGTTGCATAAGCAAGTAAAGCCCTGACTGACATGGAGACTGGGTATGCTCAGATCGAGTGTGAAGCCCTGGCAAGCAAGTGGGAGTGCCAGCATTTTCACTTATACCTATGTGGACAAGATTTCACTGTAGTGAACGACCACAATCCACTGTTGCCTCTGTTCACGGGATCATCCAGACTCGAGCCCCCGCGGATAGAGCGGTGGGCCGTTCAACTGCAAGGATACAACTTCAAACTCGTGTTCCGACCGGGAGCACACAACCCTGCAGATTATCTCTCCAGGCATCCAGACGTGACGAAGCAGGCTCTTCCTCTCGTCGATGGACCAGGTGTGGAGGAGTTCGTCCACATGATATCCCAAGCGGCCTGTCCTCACACAATGACACTGCAGGAGATAGGCGAGGCCACTGCCAATGGATGAAACACTGTCCCGGGTCAAGCGCGCTCTTGAGGAGAATCGCTGGACACGCTTCCTAGACGGGATCCAGAGTTTAAGGCCGGTAGTCAGCCATGCCCGGCAGCAGATTTGGCAGGTCCGGAATGAACTGAGACTAGGAGACGAAGGGGTCATACTCCGAGGGCACCTGATTGTCGTGCCAGAGGGTCTTCAACGACATATGCTGACGATCGCACACGCGGGCCACCAGGGAATGGCCAAGACCAAGGCCAGGCTGAGGAACAAAGTCTGGTTCCCCGCAATGGCCAACATGGTGGACGAGATGGTACGCGCCTGCCATGCCTGCACCATTACCGGCGGAGACCCGGTGCCGACGCCAGTCATTACAGAAGATGCCCCTCAAACTCCATGGACTCACCTTAGCGTCGACTTTGGGAGCTTCCCTGATGGCAGACACACGCTCGTAGTGGTGGACTCGTTTCCCAAATTTCCAGTGGTAGAAGTGATTCAATCTGTCGCCTTTCCTCAAGTCAAGAAAGCCCTCAACCACATCTTCGCCACTATGGGGCTCCCCGAAAAGATAAAATCCGACAACGGACCGCCATTCCAAGGAAGAGAATTCCATAACTATCTAGAAAACCTCCGGATCAGACACCGAAAAAATCACACCGCTGTGGCCCCAGGCAAACGGGGAAGTAGAGAGACTCATGAGAACCATCAACAGAGCTCTCAGGATTGCTGTGGACAGTGGCTTCGACCCAGAAACAGCTCTGGATCAGTTCTTGAGTGCCTACCGACAGACTCCACATAGCACCACGAAATGTGCCCCAGCGCACGTGCTATTCAAGAAGGCACCTCGAGGCAATATCCCGACCGCATCCAACTGGACGCCTGAGGCAAGAGATGATGAGGCCATCCAGTCAAGGAGACAAACCACTAACCGGAAGGCAAGTGAGGCTCGGCATGCCCGACATCCGAGTCTACGAGAAGGAGAAACCGTGGTGGTCCAAGATCGTCACCCAGGGTGGAAATTCCGAACACCCTATGAGCCTGAGAAATGGACGGTAGAGAAGATTCAAGGAACTATGTTCACTGTTCGTCGGGGTCATCAAACGGTGACCCGGTACACATCCTGTTTCAAGAAGGTGGGAGCGCCGGCCGGCTCTCCCGCGAGAGTCACCAGTCAGGAACCCGAAGAGGACTACGGTCTAGAAGGTGGCGAGCCATGGGTTGGGGCCCCCTCCCTGCAACCGGGTGGAGGAAGGCCAGTCGGAGATGCCAGTCCCACCACTGCATGCAACACCACCCCGTCGTGCACGGCCTCTCCGGCCGTGAGTAGCGAGACAACCCCGGCTGGGGTTGTGGCTTCCCCGGCATGCCGGAGCCGCTAGTACAACCTAAGGCCCAATCCGGGCCCGAGCTAGAGACTGAGAGACTTTGCCTTGGACCTCACCCCTATGAGTCCCCGGCCATAAGGACAGACTAAATTGATGGAGGGATGTAGAGAGCCACCCGGGCCTCTCTATACATTGTAACCACTATCTCTTGCATCCCCACACCCCCGGGCGGGCTCGCTCCGGGGTATATAATAAAGAGGCGGAAGACCGCTCGGGGTCTTTCCGGCACCCTACAACAAAGCATACCTGTTGCCCATTTGTCTGCGTCCTGCCACCACATGTGAGGCCCCGTCCTCACACACCACAGGCGGTCGATGTGTGCCCACACACAAATATTACCATTAGCTGATGGGCATTGAGCTAGCATCGGTGCTTAATTAGTAAAACAAGAAGTGGCAGGGCCCTCGTCAGGAGCCCACTGCAGCTCGCACCACGCATTGCCCCTCCCATCGCTACCAGGGACAATACGAACGCAACGTAGCGTAAAACGGGTGGAAATAAAACAACACTGAAAGCCAGTGAAACCCGGGATGCTTCTTTGAATGGAAAAAGTAGGGGAACGGACTGAAATAATGTTTAAAAGTAGGGGCACGCCGTGCCCTTCCGATCCCGCCCACTTCTACCACTGGTTGGTGTGCAGAAAACGACCTGATCGCAGCCTTTTGTTTTGTAAATGGTGACTCTGCAGCTGGTTTATCGGACTGAGATGCACAGTACTAGTTCTCTGAATAGCCTGTACCCCGGTGCAGGACTAGTTAGACTATTAGTTGGTACCTGACAGTGCGCAAGTGCTTTGGTATCCATTTACCCTCAAGGAGCACGTAGACCTCATTCTCTCATTCAACCACCTGTCCTACCTCCTACTGGTCACCATCCAGCTACGTGTTCGAATTAAAACAGCGATGCTAATATGAATATAATACAAGGCTTGCTACCAGGTTCAGTGGTGGCTGCGCTGGCTCTTTGCTTGGCAGGTGGTACTCTGGATACGAAAAAATTATGTAATTTGTTTGTTAAATGTAAATCTAATAGCTGGATTGAGCACGCTGCCTAAGGGTGATATGTGGTTTTGTAGCTATATTGTTATCCATGAAGCTAGAAAACTGTGGTTTAACTCGCGACTCTCTCACTTGAGCAATGCTTGTGATCCTTGGAGAATAAGTTGATTTTCCGGTCTCTATTTTCTAACCTGACGGTAAAAAGATTAACTAGAAGCTGTTTTAAGTGCTACAAAATATCTGGCGGTGAAGCGCTTTAGTTAACGGAGGTAAGATAATACATTGTTCACGTCTTTCTCTCTACGATAATTGTATCAACTATAGAAGAATATTATTAGGTTTTCCACGAAGGTTGTCCCTTGTAATAAAATGTGCACGCTGCCGGTTGGGTCGATAAAGGTTTGAAACATAGCGCCTGCTGCTAGTCTTGCGCTGATGGAACGCTGTAAAAACCAGATGCTGGAGTGCCCTTCTTGATGGTGCTCATTACATTGAAGATGACGGACTGAGTTGGCCCCTCCAAGTTTTCAATTTGAGATGAAGACACACATGTGGTCTTGCATCAAGTACGTTATCCCGCTGAACTTTCTTCTAAGTTAATTTAATTTCTATGGCTGCAAACGCTTCCACAATTCTAGTGTTTTCTTTTTTGCAGGTTAGACTTCCATTCCCCCAAATAAGTTTACCTTCCGAAATCAGGGGGTGGAAATAATGGGGCGCAAGGCTGTAATACAGAGGTTCCCAAACTTTTTTGATATGCGGCACCCTTGATCTAATTGCCAATTGGCCGCGGCTCCCCATCATATCACTTTTTTTTACAGGTGCGGGCATGTAAGTCCTACCTTGGGAGTACTTCTAGCTTTTCTCCATGATGAGATTAATTATTTTTTCTATGTAGGAACACTTTTGCTCATTTGTTGTGAAAATGATGTGAGTATTTAATTGAAATATATCAATCTTTTTTAATACTAAAAAAACACTTTTTCACTTCTTTGACTGTTGAAAGTAAAGTGGGACACACATTTAGAAATTATTCAAATGGGCAAAGAAAGGTAAGGTATGTTTGCATGTCTGTGTGTGTGGGCGCGCCCGTTTGCACTTGTGTGTCGGAGTGTGTGTGCATGACAATTTGATATCACTTCTCTCTCATTTGACTTCTGGGTATGACATAACCTCAGTGTCACAAAGGTTGAACTAATAAGGCAGAACCTATGGAATTACTGTGCTTTAGTTTACGTAACGTAACAGAAGGGCCCTGCATTGAAAGAGGAGAGCCAGTGACGAGCAAATTAGTGACTGATCACTGCTCATGGCACACTATGTTACAGAGTCTCAAGAGTCACTGCATGGGTCAAATCACATAGACATCACACTTGCACCCCTCATGGACAGCCCACCTTTGTATTTTTTTAGGTCTCGGCTAGTAACGCGCTGAAAGCGCATTCTTGCCGAGAACTATAGTCGGCGTCTCAGCAGTCTGAGAACGCCGAAGTGAGACAAGACCTGGCCGCGCGCAGCGTTTCCCCATAGGATAACGTTGTGCGCGCGGCCAGGTCTTGTCTGTACAGCATTGCATGGCAGACCGGATCGCGTCGCGCGCCTCTCTGGAATGCAGGGGGGGTCTGCAGAGGGGCGCGCTGCGCTATTCACGAGGCGCGTGGCGCTCATAAACAAGCTGGCTGCCTCTTCTCTCACCCGCCCTCCCGACTTTTAAGGGGATTCTGTTAATGTAATTTGTAGGAATTCTTTGATGGTACTCTGGTAGTCAATGTATTATTTTGATTTAAAACGGATCTCCCTGTGAGTATCAAAAGGAAGTCCTCGATCTCCTCCATTTACATTTTGACTTTCTCCGTGTCCACACACACTACGCACTTAATATGTTAGAGTGAGTTCAGTTTTAAACATGCAGGCAGTAGGATCTCCCTGCGAGTGTCAAAAGGAAGTCCTCGCTCTCCTCCATTTACATTTTGACTTTCTCCGTGTCCACACACACTACGCACTTAATATGTTAGAGTGAGTTCAGTTTTAAACATGCAGGCAGTCTGTTTGTTGTTAGTCAGTGCCTCCCATGCTTACTTGTCGACTCGGACTATAAAGCTAAAGGCACGGTCTGACGCAGTTATTATTTACACAGCTCTGATGATGCACCTCAGGCACGGGGCTGACACAGTTATTATTCACACAGCTGTGATGATGCACCTCAGGCAAGAGGCTGACAATTATTATTCACACAGCTCTGATGATGCACCTCAGGCAGGGGCTCACAGCTGTTATTATTCACACAGCTCTGATGATGCACCTCAGGCAGGGGCTCACAGCTGTTATTATTCACACAGCTCTGATGATGCACCTCAGGCAGGGCCTCACAGCTGTTATTATTCACACAGCTCTGATGATGCAACTCAGGCACGGGGCTGACACAGTTATTATTCACACAACTCTGATGATGCACCTCAGGCAGGGGCTCACAGCTGTTATTATTCACACAGCTCTGATGATGCACCTCAGGCATGGGGCTGACGCAGTTATTATTCACACAGCTCTGATGGTGCACCTCAGGTACTGGCTGACGCAGTTATTATTCACACAGCTCTGATGATGCACCTCAGGCAGGGGCTCCCAGCTGTTATTATTCACACAGCTCTGATGATGCACCTGTGGCACGGGGTTGACGCAGTTATTATTCACACAGCTCTGATGCGCTCTCTAATACTCTTTACTAATAACTCTCTCCTACTCACTATCAACTTCTCACTCTACTACTTACTCTGTGTGTGGGTGGTAATGCAATAGGTCTCGCATATGCAAGCGATGAAGCTATTGGCAATGTAAATGACAATGCCATTTAATTATGATTTTAAATAAAAATCATAAGCAATGCCAATAGCTCTACCTTTGATGCTGTCTGAGGATTGTCCACTTCATTTCATTTACTGTATGATTTTGCTCCATCCAGTGTTTCACCATCAGTGCTGTCCATACTTTGCATTTTATTCTCGATTTGTACTGCATTATTCTTGTTTTTACTGGTTGTGTCGTCTTTCCAACGTTACCATGCCACACGGGCATGTAACGCAGTATACCACGTTCGGAGTATTGCAATTTGTAAACTCCTCATGGCGGATAGTTTTACTGCCATACGTAAATTCTGTTCCTTCCATAGTAATCCCGCAGACTGCGCAATTCCCACATCGATGATGCCCTGTTACTGATGGGAGAGATAACATCGAATGTATAGATGGTTGCACCTTTTTCTTATTGGTGTTGGCTATGAGAAGTTGGCCTGATATGTGATGTCCACTATTCTAGTGGGCACCCTGTATCCAGTGCTGCCAAGGTTTCAAATTGCTAGGAGTGACATTTTCATAATTTCAGTGAAATTATGAGTGACAATTCAACGACTACGAGTGACACTTTCTCGCAAGCAAAATAAACAATGAAGACACAGGAAACATATAAATATCATAAGTTATATCACTCATATGAACAATAAGAAACTCAAGTAGCTTAAAACTGCTGCATAGCACCAGAAATAGAAAGACATTACCCATGACTGCAGCCCTTAGTAACAGAGGGCATGCAGGCAATGCAGCTGCTGAGAACTGCCAAGCCTTTTGAGTGTTAAATGAAAAAGATGCCACCTTGGTGTGGGCCATACAAACATACCGCTATGCTGGACGTTTAAGCTCTCCCACATCGGCTTCTGATGTGTCTCCCCGTTTCCTTATAACTTCACGATGACGTGGCCCAAGACACTGTGCCTGCAGAGGTGCCAGTGAAATGCAGAGTGGAGAAATCCGTCGCTAGCAGTTTTTGCCATGGCAAGAGGCTTTAGACAGTTAATGGTGAAGTGCGAAGGATAAGAACATTGGAGGCATGGGGCAACCATGAGCCTGCAGTGGACTCTGGGAGGAAGGCTCAGGCCACAAGCCACGGCGGCGACTGCCTCCTTTGTTCAGTACGTCCCGCGGCTCATCTTCTCCGAGCTCATCTTGGCCTTTCTGAAATAGAAGCAGGTGCTGGGTATCTCTGCAACTACTCAGCTTCACTGAGTCAAAAACGTGCAAGGATCACGGATTCCTGACCCTGGAGTCAAAAAATGTACACAAATGGCATGTATTTTTTTCTAAGCAAGGTGGCAACCCTATCAGCAGGTGTAATCTTTTTTTCTACTGCGAGTAAGAACTCAACCCGACCTGTAAACTTAATGGCATATCTCTCTATGAATGCGGCCCGATGTTTCCGGTTTCTTCCAGGCATGTTGTACATTTTTGCAACTCCCCTTCCGAAGAGCCTGGGGGTTGATCCCACTCTTGTCTATATAGGAAGGTGAAACCAAAACAAGAGTTCAATTGTGGGCGCCCAGAACATTCTCTAACTTTAGGAGACATGTTCATTTAAAACAGAGAGTGGGAGACCTAGGCCAGTTCCCAGGCTTCCTCCGTGATCGCTGGAACTGAAAACATGTCAAGGCGGCTCCGGCGGCCAGGATCCATAGCCTTCCCCTCTGTGAGTCTGCTGTCAGTGACAGAAGTGTCTGCCCGAGCGACCGCTGCAAGCACGGTCACTGTCTCTGTGACTTGATGCCTGGCAACGATTAAATGCTATGCTGGGCGATTTTTGACGGCCCGGCCAGACGAGCGGAACTTAAGGCAGTTCCGCGAGCGCCATGATTGCGGAGCCCTGACCAGTACCAGCCCCTCGCTGCTGTTCCTGTAAAGTTCCACAATAAATTCCCCGCCTTCGGCAGGCACAGCAGGACGTGATGTCACCAGGCGGCGCCAGGTATGGCTTTATCTCATTGGGGCGCCCCTCCCTGTTTGTGATGGTAAAGTAGTCTTTGCGCACTAACCAGACATAATTCTGATACATTGTTGCAGCCAGTGAGCTGCCTACCAGCATTCAGCCTAGCTCAGCTACAGAACCAAGATGGCAGGAGCAGCCCACGCTGTAGTGCTAACTGTCACACTCCATAATATTACTGCTTTAGACAGCGCTTCGGTGAGCTTCAGACACTATGCAAATGCGTGACAATGCATTTCAGTGCGGTGATGCAGATCACCACACTGAAATGTGTTAAGAGTCACGTTAGATGCGTGATGCTTGGCAGGACTGTGTATCAGTCCAAACAACCCTTATGGTGATTGTTGTAAAGTCAACCTTATAGACCAGCTATCCTAGAGGTAGCATGGACAAAGCAGTCTTAGGCTAAAACTTCAGAGGGCATGTAAAGCCAGCTGTTGTACCATATAAAACCCCTTGAATACCAAATGAAAGGATACCACACAGGTTATATATAAAATATATATGTATTTATTACTAAACAACCCCTCTGAGCTCTTTATGAGATCAGAGGCACAAGCACATAACAAGATACTTAATTATCATACAATAAGTTGCACAAAATACAGTAGGTCCTGTAGTGTTTACACTGGTAGCCAGGAGATACATCAATCACGAGACACAGGTAAGTCGGCAATACTTCTTTATTGATCTCTCTTACGACTGGTCACAGGTATGTCCGTCCTGCGTCCCGTCCTGGTCATTCTGTTCTCGCTTCCTGTCCCTAACCGGATGTGGTGTCCAGTGACCTGGTCACTGCCCTCATGACCCACAGGGTCCTAGTGCCGTCCTGTCAGGTCGCCCTATCTGTCGAGTCACTACATCTCCCCCCTTGTTGCAAACAAATGTTCATGGTACATTTCCACTAGTTATTGTCGCCCCCCCCCCATTGACAGTACTTACTGATAGTTATAGTGAGAGAGAGAGAGAGAGAGAGAGAGAGAGAGAAGGGGAGAGTGAGAGAGAGAGAGAGAGAGAGAGAGAGAGAGAGAAGGGGAGAGAGAGAGAGTGAGAGAGAGAGAGAGAGATAGAGAGATCTTGTCGCTCTACATCTCTTCAATTAGTCTTTGTGGTTTTCTGCATGTTCTTCTTGGTCTTTCGTCTCCGTCAACTCCTAGTTCTCTATCTTCCGCCTTCCATGGCAGCTCTGTTGTTGCTGATTCTTCTTCTTCCTTCTTTAGCTCCTTGAAGTGAGAACTGTTTCTCGTTATTGTTTGTTGGTCGAAAGCTGCAGTTATCATCGTTCCTTTCACTTTTGTCACCATCAGTGGATCTTTGGAGAATGGGCTGTCGGATTTCCGTTGTTGTCTCTGTCTCACCACCACCAGGTCTCCTTCATTTAATTTCGATTCCGATGAGTGTCTCCGCTGATCCGCATACTCTTTCATTTTCCTTTTGGCTTCTTGAGCCCTTTCCGCAATGTCGCTCCGATCTGCGCTCATCTTTGCTTCCATTTGTGGCAGTCTCGTCTTGCTCGATCGTCCCAGTACTAGCTCAGCTGGGCATCGACCTGTGGAGCTGTGAGGGGTATTTCTGTAGTCCCTCAACACCTGGCACAGTGCCTGTCCAGTCGATATTTGTGTCAGTTTTGCTCTCTGGATGGCTTTCTTTATAGTCCCCATAAATCTTTCTGCTATCCCGTTGGCCTGCGGCCACAGCGGTGTTATTTTCCGATGCTTTATCCCCAGGTAATCCATGAACCGGCTGAATTCTTCTCCTGAGAATGCAGGGCCGTTGTCCGTCTTTAATGTTTTGTGGAGAGCCCCAGGCCGTGAAGATGTCATCTAGCACAGGTAGAGTGGCACTTGCTGATGTCGACGATATCTGCCTTACAATCGGGAACCTTGAGAATTCGTCAATGACGACCAACAGGTAATTTCCAGTCTCCAACGGTCCATAAAAATCTGCCGCTAGCTCTGTCCATACTGCTTTTGGCAGTTCTGACATTTGTAGCGGTGCTGGTTTTGATGGCGGTCCTGTCACTTGACAGACATGGCAGCGTGTTACTGCTTCTTCCACCATGCCATCCAGTCCTGGGAACCACACCTTTAACCTCAGCATTTTTTTGGTAGCGACAATACCTCGATGAGACTCATGTGCCAGTTCAATTGTTCTCTTCCTCAGCCTGTATGGTATGACTATTCGTGATCCTCTCATTAGAATGCCGTTCTCGGTTTCTGACAGTTCTTCATTTACTTTCTTGAAGGCCAGCATTTCTTCTTTTATTACCCCTTCTTCTGTGGGGCTGTTATTATTGATATGTCTCCATCTCTGTTGTCGCACTACTTTTCAGATGGCCTGCATGGTGGGATCTCTCCTTGTTGATTGCTCTAGCTCAGCAATCGTTATTGACGTCGGAGTGTTTTGCTTGAGGATGAAGTTTAGGTATTCTTCTGCCATGGTAGTGCCATCTTCTCTGTGAAGCAGCGGGTGTCGTGACATGTAGTCAGCGGGATTTTGTTCTTTTCCTGGTTTATGAATTATTTTGAAGTTGTAGTCCATCAACCTTATTCCCCACCGCCCTATCCTTGGTGGTATCTTGGCGCTTGGTTTGCCATAGATGGTTACTAGTGCCTGGCGGTCTGTCACAATCGTGAAAGGCTTCCCGTAAATGAACATGTGGTAGTGCTCACATGCCCACACCACAGCCAGACTCTCTTTTTCTAGTTGAGAGTACGCTCTCTCAATGTCTGACAAACTTTTGCTCCCATAAGCCGCGACCCGTCGTGGCGAGTCCTTTCCATGCTTGTGCTGTGCCAGTATCGCGCCCAGGCCCACTGTGCTGGCATCCACAGTGAGTTTGGTGCATAAGTTCGGGTCCAAGTATGCCAGGTGGTTTACTGCCGTCACTGACGCCCTTATTTCTTCGAACGCCTTGCTGCATTCTGTTGTCCATTCAAACGTTTGTCCTTTCTTCGTTAGCTCTCGCAGTGGTATACTCACTGTCGTGAAGTCCTTGATATAGGGGGCACAATAGCTGGCAAGACCGAGGATTGACCATACTTCAGCTATGTCTCTTGGTTGTTTTGCCTTCTGTAAGGTATCTGCCTTGCTGCGATCCGGCCTCATTCCTTTTTTCGAGAAGATGTGCCCGAAAAACACCAGTTCTTCCCTTCCTAGTTCACATTTCTTTTAATTTACTGTTAGCCCAACTTCTTCTAGTTGTGAACATACTTCTCTCAGTGCTCTGTCATGTTCCACATCTGACTTGCCGAACACTAGGATGTTGTCACTATAGTTCAGACTGTTCTTGATTGGTCTTATTATTTGTCTGATTGTTTCTTGGAAAATCTCAGCAGCTGATTAGATCCCAAAGCTCAACCTCTTGTAGCGAAACAGACCTAGATGCGTTGAGAACGTCGTTATGTACCTCGATTGTTGGTCCAGTTCTAATTGATGGTATCCCTTACACAAGTCCAGTTTTAAAAATCGTCGCGCTCCCGTCAGACAGCTGATCATGTCATCCAGATGTGGCCCTGGATGTCGTTCTCTTTCGATGGCGGTGTTTGGGATTCTCATATTCACACATATTCTAATCTGTGCAGTGTCCTTCTTTAGTACTGCTACTATTGGAGATACCCATGGCGTTGGTCCTTCAGCTGGCTCGATGATGTCCTGATCCAGCAGTGACTTTATTTCTTCTTCCACTTGCGGTTGTAGATGTATCGGTACGCGTCTGTGATGCTGAGCGACAGGCCGGACTGCTTTGTTGATGTGCAACGTGATCTGACGCCCTTTCAGTTTTCCAAGTCCTTGTGTTAACTTCGGATACTCTCTTAGGATGCTTCCTTTGGCAAACATGTGATACGTCATCTGTAGCAGACCCATTACTTGCGCTGTGACGTTGCTTAATAAGCATGGTGCTAGAATGTCTCCTCTTAGTACATGAATCTCCTCTGTGACTGTTTTGTCTTTATATTTCGAGGTATCCGTGAACTTTCCCAAATTTGTTCCGGGTCTCTTTGCACCCCAGGTGAATACTTGCACTCTTGACGGTTGTAGGTGCGGTTTTCTCTTAATTTTCTCATATTCTGTGGCGCACATGATGTTGCACGTGGCGCGACTGTCTAGTACAAATTCTGCTTGGTGAGGCCCTACATCGATGGTCACTGATTCTGTTGCCTGTATTGACTGCTTGTCTACCAGTCTGATGCTTTCTTCGCTGTGTTCTTCATCCATGGACATGAGGTATAGGCGTTCTACTTTTTCTTCTGCTTCTTCTTCTCCTCCTGACTCTAGCGAGGAGCTCCTTGTTGTCATTTCCATGTGTCGCACATGCCGGTTTGTCGTCATTCGTGGTCTCCCTGGTCTACCTCTTTCATTTTTGAATTGCATGCCTTGGCACATGGTGGCAAAATGATTACTTCTATTGCACTTTCGGCATGTCTGACCAAATTCTGGGCACACACCTCGGTGTCGAAACTCCAACCCACATCTGTCGCACTGTGAGCCTTGTTGTTTCTTTGTCAGTTGTTCACCTGACCCTTTCTTCCAGTGGCCCGATCTATTATTGTCTGTCATTCTGTGTGCTTGTTCAACCCGTCTGTCCATTTGTCTCGAATGAGCCATCGCTCTCGCTTCTGCTCTTGCCAGCTCCAAAATCTTTTCTAGGGTGGTTGGCTCCTTTAATATTCTCGTGCGGAAGTCAGTGTCTCGACATCCTTCTATTATACTTAAGCGGATGGCCTGCTCATTGTCATATTTTTTGAACTCACAGTGGGTCACTAGTTTTCTTAGCCTTGTTGCAAAATCCTCTAGTGACTCGTCGGGTTGTTGAAATGCGATGTTAAAACTGTATCTTTCAAAACCAATATTTCTCTGAGGGTCAAATTTGTTCGTTAGACACTTGATCAGTCCTGTGTACGTCTTTATCTCACTTGTTGGTAGAGTTACTAGCAGGTCATCTACCTCATCTCTTACCAGGTTAAGGAACAGTCCTAGTTATTTAGCTTCTACCACGTCAGTAGCATCCATGTACCTTTCAAACTTAGTGATCCAATTCTCCCATCTTATTCCCACTTGTGGCTCCGATACGCTAAATGATAGTGGCCTGCGATATTGTGCGCTTTGTTTGGTCTCAGCCATGTTTCTTTCCTTTATTTTTTCTCTTTTGGTTCTTTGTTGTGCCCTTTTCTTTTTTTTTTTTTTTTAAATTTTTGTAAACCTTTATTGTGCATTAGGCAAAGTACAAATACGGGCCCACAACCAACAGGCCGGCCACGGATACGTTTGTAGCAGCAGAGCAAGCAATACGGTGACACAGTAACACCTCAGTACGACATCCAAGCATTTAAAAGTTACGCTGTAAAACATGTGATACCGTGTCCCAGGAGTAATGAAGGTTTGTTTTACATTTTAGTTGCAACTATTAAAATTCGACTTTTTAATTTTATAAAAACAGAAGGCTAAGAAAGTAGAGTCCGTGCAGGCATGAAGTGACAGTATCAGCAAGCTTACCACGCAATTAAGTTACCCAATAGTCAAGTCCCTCACGGCTGCATGGCAGCTCGAGACTTATACAGCAGGAGTTACACGTCTAACATCCTATCCGTGTCCGCCGCCACCCGCCCCACTTCTACATCAGACACAGACCCAAGATAGAATAAAGAAAGAGAGACAAAACAAAGAAAAATTCAAGGCACCATAGAAACTGAAACCAGAAAATTAAAATCCCATCCCCCAACCCCCCACCCTACACGCATGCAGAGGCTACGGCCTTACCCCCCCCCCGCCAGCAGTGTGTCTGTCGCCTAATAAACCCGAAATATAGGACAAGACAAGACATTGTATCCCAGTCAGCCAGCTGCGAGGGCAAATCCAAACTGTGTGGGGGACAGACCTTCCGCTCCCGCCCCAGATCGATCAAAATTGCATCAAGCTTCTCACCCAGTGTGCGGTAGCCATGTTTCAGCGCCGATCGTAGTTCACCCAGAGCAGCTACAACACCTCCATAAGACCGCGCAGGCTGCGGTTCCGTTAACTCCAAATCCAAGGAGGATGCATATGATCTGGCCCCCAGTGCGGACGTGGGATAGCAGTTCCAAGGCGAGAGCGGGCAATCCTCCCCACGTTGCCAGTGAACAGGCATCGCCATCTTGCCAACGGTCCAGTATTAGAACAGGGGGGGTGAAGGGCGAGGCACTACCGATGATCAATTCAAGCCCTCGGTGTCTTTAGAGCCGTCTCACGGTCAGCAGTTATTCCAGGGAGCCGCATCGACGTTGCTGGTTAGCCATGGCGGGGGGGGGGGGGGGGGGGGGGGGCTCGCCGATGCCAGGCAGGAGCAGCAATGGGGTCCACGCAGCAGTCCGTTAGCGCCATACAAAGGAGTCTCTCACCCAGCGCGTCCTCGCCACACACTCGCGCTACACTGGCGTTGCGTGATAAACCCCTGGCCGGTTATGCTGGACGTTCTGTGTCCCAGGCAAAGGCGGCGCTCCCTACACTCCGGCTCCAAGCGAGCAGCCCGGTCGTCACGGAGCCCCTGAGGTCCGGCGGCGCGCATCGATGTCCGCTGGGGTCCAGGGCAGCGAGGCAATTTCGGGATATCTTCGGTCCCCGGGCAGTCAGAGGACCCGGAGGAACGCTGGCAAAGTCGGCATATCTTACCGCACGTCCCGCTGGCGATTTACTTCAGGATATCGAGCAGGATTCTGATGCGGGATTCAAGGGCCGGCGGAGCCGAGAGCCTACACGTCCGCTCCTGTAGCCATCTTGGCTCCATGTTGTGCCCTTTTCTTGCTCCTTCCTTGTGTTGAGTGTTTTATTTCTACTCTATTTCTTTGTTTTCTTGTTTTCTTTTCTCTTTTGTTTATTCCTTCATTTTTGGATCTTTTGTCCCTTTTATTTCTTCTTTCTGTTTCTCGGTTTGACTTTATTTAGCCTCTTCTGGGCTTTCTTAGTCTTCTTTCCTCTTCATTCTCTTCTTATTTTCTCCCTGCCTGGCCTTAATATGGCAGCCCTGTTGTTTCCTATGCAATTCCTTTCAATGTCCTCTTTTTAAAATGGCCGCCTCTTTTCTCGCGCGTCTGACTCCAAAATGGCCGCTTCCCCAGATCTCGCCTGATTCTAAGATGGCCGACGAGACTCTCAGACTCTCGCGAGAGCTCGCGCCTCTATTTTCAAACGCCGCGCTTTACTCCGCGCTTACCGCAGTTGGCCAGATATCTCTTCAGAGGCGGTCGGGTGGGATCCGATGTCGCTTGTTTCTTCTTCTGCTTTCCGCTGCCAGTACATCCGGGGTGGGCACCTGGTTATTCCTGATGGTGAGCTCGACGGACACGCGTCGATTCACGCGTCGGTTCGTTTCCCTTCGTCGCCAGTTGTAGTGTTTACACTGGTAGCCAGGAGATACATCATTCACGAGACACAGGTTAGTCGGCAATACTTCTTTATTGATCTCTCTTACGACTGGTCACATGTATGTCCGTCCTGCGTCCCATCCTGGTCATTCTGTTCTCGCTTCCTGTCCCTAACCGGATGTGGTGTCCAGTGACCTGGTCACTGCCCTCATGACCCACAGGGTCCTAGTGCCGTCCTGTCATGTCGCCCTATCTGTCGAGTCACTACAGGGCCCTAGGGGCACGCTAAACCATATATTAAAATAGTGGTATAAGAACCACATCACGGACAATGGGTAGGCCTAGGGTATCGCTGGGGCTACGCTGTACTACCAAAGGATAGGAAGCAGGAGGCCCATGGGAGGCGTGTGCAGTGTCTTTACACACACGCGAGTTACCATAGAGTTAGAATGGGAACGAAAGAAATGGAAACTAGTACTTTTAGGACACTTCCGGATAGACTAGGAGAAAGCTACTGAAAACTGGGACACTAGGATAGTCAATACCAACAGGAGCACCGGAGTACTCGCGTTACCTCACCCACAGGAAGCGGGTGCATAGGTGTCAAAGTGTGTCTGGTTTCGTCGTTGAATCCTATGGAGCCTTGGAGAAAGATGCTGCAGGCGACCAGGAGAGAAGTGTCCAGGTGGATCCAAGGGCGGATCGAGGATGGTGAGTACCTGAAAGCAGAAGGGACAGAGTCTGGGTCACTAGCCAGTGACCAGGAAGGAACCAGGCGATGTCGTGAAGCAATCAGGTGATGTTGTGAAGCTTGTCTCTGCAGCCACGTGGACCAGGAGGTGCCGACGATGACCAGGAGCTGGGCACGGACTGTCCCACGAAGGATCTCGCTGTCGGCGGTGTCGGATTCCGGATTGGAGTCAACAAGCCTTGGCAATGACAACCCACGCAGGAATCGAAGATGGCTTCTGGATCAGACAGCAAGGTCTGATAGGCTTTTCCTTTTCAGGGAAGCAAGGGCCAGCCTGGAGCAACCAGGCCAGTTGTGGAAATTCGTAGGTTCGTCGTCACAGAGGCCACTAGCCAACTGGCAAGTGACCCGACAGACGAGCAGGAAAATGCAGAAGGGCCCCACACGGAACTCATGGAGCGTGGAGGGCTGATCTTCGGTGCAGATGATGCTCAGGGCTGGGGCTTCTCAATCCCCAATGCACAACATCGAGGGGCCCTCAGAAGCTGCATGGGAAGCAATTCGCAGGCTTTCCAAGATGGCCGGTCCCACGTCTCTCGTCGCCTCCACGGGTCTCAGCTTTGCTGTGGCTGTGGATCGGGCTGAAGGAAGTCTGTGTGTTGTCAGGCTCTGTGCTCGGGCTCCGGTGGGAGCGTCGACAAAGCAAACCGTTGATCACTTGATGGTGCCTGCTTGCACAGGGTGGTCACTCCTTGACAACAAGGGAAATTCTTCAGTCTTCTATGTCGAGTATAATGTCTAAGGTCCAAAGTTCATTTCAAGTTTCAGTTCAGGATAAATCTAAAGTCTCTCGACTCAGCTCCTACCTATATACTAATCTGAGGGGCTGGATTACCTGGTAGGTCCCTCCTATGGGTGGGACCAGGGAAGGGGGTGGTTACACCCCTTTCCCTTTGTCCAGTTTCGCACCAGAGCTGGTGCTGGAGTGCCCCAGCAACTGGTTTGAACCGGGCTATGCACGGGACACCTTGTGTGCCCCAGGCAGTGTCTCATTTCATTCAACCCTCCCTGCCCCAATACACAATAGCCTGTCTGGGGTAGTGCTAGCACCTCCGAAGACAGGAAACCTATTGTCCAAGCCTCCCTCGCTGGAAGGACTCCCAGCAGCAGGAGGTCAGACTTGTGTCTGTGGCAGCAGCATCCATTTTGTGATGCTGAGGCTCTGGTTAACTTTAACCGGGTTTAGTGGGAACAACATGTCTTCTCCCTCTAGAAGGGTGGAATGCTACCCCGTCGCCAGAACTGGCGAGGGGGTAGTATTCCAAAGGGTATGACGCCTTACACAACATATTTTGATAAAGCCAAACCAAAGTTAGCATTCAACTGCGATGATGATAATGCACTTAAGAGTATATGGTATGGCTATATCATATAACAGCTATAAAGACATGGTTCTAAAAGCTGCAGACAGGCTCAGCTCATGCTAGAGCCTCATCTCACATAAAACCAAGCACTCTGCCTCCAGGATTGTTAAGGCCTGCCATAGGAGTGATTTATAGGTATATATGTGTCTATATGTAAAGGTAGGTATAGGGATACTACACCTAAGCAAGGGGTGATTACACAACCTTGCCCCAGCTGAGTGATCAGCCAGGTGTGTCAATGTGAATGGCCAGCCATGGGTGGCATAATACATGCTGCAGTCCCTGGTAGGCCTCGGATGCACCTATGCCCTGGGTACCTATGGTACACTATACAGGGGCTCATAAGGTGACCCAATATTCAATTGGAGATGTACCTAAAGTACATGGAGTCCATTTTACAGTTAGAGCAGATAGCCTGGGGCCCTGGTTAGCAGGATCCCAGGCCAACCAAGTCGAAAACTAGCTAAACACTAGGCAACAAATCTGGGGTAACCATAGTCAGGTATCCACCTTCCTACATTGGCTCTCACCAGCATTTCCTTGATACTGCGATTTTTCTTCAACGCAAATATTGGCATTTCCTTAAACTCTGTTAAGCCTTTGACACTTTGTCAGTTCTGCCTGATTATTTTTTTAGCATGATTTGTTGATCCTGAATATGTGGTGACACAAACCAGTGGCATGTCTTTGTTCTTATCTTTAGATGTTAATAGACATTCCCTGGGTGTAAACCAGGCCCTCTTCATTGCTCTTTTGGTCATTTTTCTTGGATAATTCCATTGCACCAATTTTTCAAGTAGGAATTTCGCATTTTTAAAATAATCCTTTTTTTTTTAGAACAGTTTCTTCTTATACGAAGAAATTGGCCGTATGGCAAGTTGTCTTTTAAATTTCTCTGGTGGAAACTTGTGTAGTGTAAGAGGGTATTGCGGTCTGTGTCTTTTGTAAATAATGAGGTAAAGAGCTTCCCATTTTCATGTTGGATCTTCAAATCTAGAAAATTGATCTCTGATTTGCTGGATGTCAAAGTAAACTGTATGTGTGGATTGCGTTGGTTGAGCCAAATGTAGAATTCATTCAGTGCTTCTGATGTCCCCCTCCAGAGCATTATGATGTCATCAATATATCGATGCCAAAATTGTATATGGCCATCGTAGGGGTTATTGCTGTAGATCCACCTTTCTTCATACATTGCCATGAACATAATAGCCATTTCCGGTGCAAATGGAAAACCAATTGCAGTACCTTTCATTTGAAGGTACTGCTGCCCATTGAATTCAAAGAAATTGTAAATTAAGCAGATTTTTCCAATTTCTATTATGTATGATGTGGGAATTTCATGTGGTCTTGTCCTTTTCTCCAGGAAGTATTCCATTGCTTCTAGTCCCTCTTCTTGTGGAATATTAGTATATAAACTAATGATATCTAGGGTGACTAGGAATTCATTATCATGATCAGACGATTGATCTTCCAGAATGTTGATGGCTTGCATAGTGTCTTTTATATAACTGGTTGTGAGAATTACTAATGGTTAGAGAAAGGTATCAATATATTTTGCAGGCCTTTCCAGGATTGGATTTACTCCCGATATTATTGGGCGACCCGGGGGGTGTTCTGTGTTTTTATGTATTTTTGGGCAAAATATACATTAATGAAGTTCTCGGATTTTGATTGAGGAGATATTTTGCCTCATGTTTTGAAAGCCATCCATTTTCTTCACCAACCTGAATTATTGTCATCAATTTCTCTGTAATTATCCTTTCCATATCATGGTCGGTTTTTTTGTACTGCTCCTCATTTTCAAGCTGTCTTCGTATTTCAGTCTCATATTCCTCTCTCTCCATAAGGACCACCCCTCTGCCTTTATCGGCGGGCTTTATTATGATGTCTTGATTTTTTTTTTAATGTTCCAGGGCTTTTTGTTCTTCTTTAGATAGGTTCCATCTAGTATATTTCCTTTTGTTTTCCAACGTGTCAAGATCTTTCAAGACATTTTTTTCAAAAACAAGGATCTCCATCGGGATCCCCCCTGAGGGTGGGAAGAAAGTCGAGCGTTCTTTGAGGCATGAGTAACTCTTATCCTGATTATACTGTTTATCTGCAAAAAAAGACTTTAATCTCATTTTTCTAAACAGTTGCAGTATTTCCAATTTGGTTTGGCTGATGTAATTTTGCCACGATGGAATAAATGATTGTCCTTTAGTTAATACCTCGACCTCTGCTGGACTTAGATCAATTTTAGTCAAGTTGTATATTGGATTCTCCTTCACCATCTGTAGGTGTTCTCCAGGTCATGATCTCTCCCTGATAGTGGGCTGGGTTGGTGTTGGAATTGTACCATCGTCCCATTCTGTTTCTGGTTCTCTGCCCTGTGTTGCCTCTTCCTAAAAAAGGCTGTGGTCTTGGAAAAAAAGAACCGGTTGATTGCTCCTGGCACTTGTTCAGGGCTCTGACATGCTAAAGTTGTCCCAATATGAAGATTCATCCAAGAAAGTTGTAAATCGCTTTTGGCTTCTGGCTCTGTACGTTCTTAAGATTCCTGTGTTGTTCTGTTGTTTATAGTAGTCATTGTCTAGGTATGGATATGCCCTTGCTTCGCTGAAGTTTGCAATATCTTTAACTAACTTCGATCTTTTGAAATCTTCCGTTGTTTTTTAAAAAATTGTGTTTTCTCTTTCTACTTTGGTTAATAGATCTTTTGAGTTATCTATTGCTTCGATGAACAGTAGGGCTTCCTCCAGTTTCTTTATAACGTCTAACTCTTCTAGACTCAGTCTCTCAGCAGTTTTTATTGACAAGAACATCCAATCTCGGGAACATTTTGTGCCAATATGACTGAAGTCTCCCAAGTACGGAGGTTGAACTATAAAAATCACAGGCACGTTTTTTACCTCAAGTCCAATAGGAATTGTACCAGCTCTCAAACGCTCCAGCAGCACCTCCTGGTGTAATGCCGTACAAATTTGTTTTTTCTTTAATCTTGTGATCTTTTCTATTTCAGATTGGAATTTAGGGTTTGACGTATTTTCAATGTTCAGCTTCGGGGTCTTTTAACACCTTCAATGCTACAGCAATTCTCCCTGGATGCTGAACCCCCTTGAATTCCCTTGTTCATGACGAGCTCAGCTCGTCATAAGCACACGAGCACTGTGCTGCATGACGAGCTGAGCTCGTCATGAGCATGGAAGGGGTTAAGTAACTCTTCAATATCTTCTTCCCTATAGCTCAATGTTTTCGGTTCTGACATTAGGTATGCTCCAATGGTAAACAAAATGAAAAGAAAAGTGTGACTACTAATTCTTTAGTGGTGAAAAAGTGGTGTGGACCTAAAAACCATTCACTACGGTTTTGTTATGGGTACAACTAATCTCTTGTTTTGAAAATGTTGTCTGAAGTTCATGCAATGAGTGAGATAGATAGATTCAGTTCAGGACCCTAGAGGTTAGAATCTATAACCATATATCAATGAACAACACAGCTCGACCATTTCCTGGTAAAAAGTAGGATTACGACTAAATATGATATATGGGAAACATTTTGTTTACATTGATATGCGCTGTTTTTGAATACTGTTCATAACTTTAAAACAACAACCACAAAAATGTATGCATAATGACTGTATTTATAGAGTATAGAAAGAAATCAAACTGTGTTGTTTTGAATCTGAAGTATAATCAATTTTTTTTAAAAGTAAAATGACAAATAGAATTTTTGAAGAGAAATGGTCGAGCTGTGTTGTTCATTGATGTTTAAGAAAAAGTAATTGTGGTGTTACATACCTACCTTACATGTTAAAAAACTGCAAGTTGCACTTTTCATTTATTGAAATTGCCGAGTAAATAATTAGACCCATGGCATTGAGTAATCCAAGAATCTATGGTCCCAGAGGTATCTTGTTTTTCTAATATATGGTTATAAATTCTAACCTCTAGGGTCCTGAACTGAATCTATCCCCTGAATATAAGCGTCAGAAGCAGCATGTAGGCACAGGCTTGCTAGTAAGAGCTACCACAAAATGCACGCTGGGCAGAAACAAGACTTCCATCAACAGAGGCATCGGACAGTGTCTTCTGCCCGTGACTGACAAATGCGGCGCGTTTTCCATAACAGTGCCACTAGCAGGATGGGGGAAGGGGCGGGGGTGGGGTGTTAGTTCATGCAATTCCACACTGGCCTGTTGCTGAAAGCTTGGCGGCGTTCTTTGCTGTTTTGGACCTAGGGGGTGTAACCAACCTTGCGGGTGAATAGTGCTTCGCAGCAGCAAAGGACACCAGGCGCTGGGTGTGCTCAGAAGCTGCACGTAGGCACAGGCATGGTAGTAATAATCTACGTGAGACGCCGTGCAGAGTCCCCGGGAGTATTTTGGACCTAGGGTGCGTAACCAACCTTGCGGGTGAACAGAGCTTCGCAGCAGCAAGGGGACACCACATGCTTGGTGCGCTCAGAAGCAGCACATAGGCACAAGCGTGCGTCAGAGTTGACACGCCGTGAGAGCGCACATCGGCTGTCCGGGCAAGTGCCCATCAGAACGCGCCGTGAGCGTGCACATCGGCTGTCCAGCCAACTGCACATCTCCTGTCCTCCTTCGGACGCAAAACCCACAACAATAGATCTCACCAAGGCAAGCAACGCATGCGCAGGAGTGATGGCCCAAAGTGATGGAAGTATTAAACTCTCTAGTCGAACTATAAGCAGCCTCCAGGGCGCAAAGGATATTGGCATTAGAGATGAACTTCCCCTCTGCCACTATCTTTTGCCTCTCTTTTCTAATGGTCTAAAGTGAAATTGTTGGGGCAGGTCCTCCCTCTTGTCCCACTGTGCTCTATTCTAACAAGACAGAAGGCCCACGAAATTGGCGATGCACTAGTGGGTTGCAGAACCTACCACTCATGCCCGCAACGTCAAGACACTTGCTCTCCTTATCCAGAGGGGCGCATCACACGTGGGTTGTGCTGCTGCTTGTCTGCAGGCAGTAGCAACTACGTGGTAATCTAGGACGACTTGCCCTCTAATGTACAAGGTGTCAGAAGAATAATGTTTATACTTCTTCTCTATTCTGGGAGTGACAAACAGTGATTTCACCAGCTCCTTCAACATCTCTGGGGCAGCCTTGATCAAGCCCTGGAGCAAACGCTCCATCCTGGACAGTGTCTCTACTAAGAAGTCGTTATCCTCAGGTGTGGTGTGAAAGATGACACCATAGTAGGTAAAATTGTCATCTGGGAGAGAAGCCTTGACTGGAACATACTACAGGTCCCAGGTCCCCTGGAGTTCTATATCATAGTCTTCCCAGGGTTCATCAGTGGGATGTGGGTAGAAAGGGGAGTCAAATCTTCTGTATGTAAACAGGAACTAGGACCCAAGGTGTCTAAAATGGAATGTGCTCCAGCACCAGTTTAATGTTGGCCGGACCTTGAGGGCAGCAGTGCACCTTGAGAAGGTGTTGGCTAGTACATGAGCTAGATGAGTGATCCCCATGGGGGAGTTTGTGTGGCTTGTGAGGTTGTGTCAACAGGACTCAAAACTCTCTGCATCTGCTTGGAGTGCAGACCGGTGCTAAGGGAACTGGGCAGAGTGCCTTCATCTACATCCTCTTCCTCCATCAGTTCTGGCGGCTGAGGAGTCGAAGCAGATAACCTCTGCGCTTGGCTGATGGATGGGGACGCCTGTGGAATCTGCATTGTCCCTTCTTCGGCACCAAGCAGGTCAGCTTCGTCCAAGATAGCCAGGGTGGAATGTAGTAACCCCTGAGGGTATCTGGGAGGAGGGGCTATGGGTGGTGGTGGAGGAGATTTGGATCAAGGTGGAGGGCCTCCTTGGATGCAGGTGCTAACGGTACAGACGAAGGATCTGACCTAGGAGTGTTCTTGAAGATGAACCTGTATTTCTTGGGCACCACTGTGCCAGGGCGAGTAGAAATCTTCTGTGTTTGAGGATAGATGAAAATAGTATTTTTCCGCATGTTGAGTTTGTACTTGAGTTTTTCAAGGATGGGCCAGTCTAATTCTTTGGGGTTGGCTGTCGAGGCCAGTTTCAGGGCAGATGGAGTTTTTGTGCTGACCGAGCCTTCAGTTTCAAAATGGGTTTGTGCACTTTGGCGCCAAGTTGTTTCTTCAGGCTCCAAGGCTGGTGAGGATCAAGTGTCTAGGCTGGATCCAGATTCAGCTCCAGCATTGGTTTAATGTTGGCCGGACTTTGAGGGCAGCAGTGCATCTTGAGAACGTGTTGGCTAGTACATGAGCTAGATGCATGATTACCATGGGGGAGTTTGTGTGGCTTGTGAGGTTGTGTCAACAGGACTCACAACTCTCTGCATCTGCTTGGAGTGCAGACTGGTGCTAAGGGAAGAGGGCAGAGTGCCTTCATCCACATCCTCTTCCTCCATCAGTTCTGCCGGCTGAGGAGTCGAAGCAGATAACCTCTGCGCTTGGCTGATGGACGGGGACGCCTATGGAATCTGCATTGTACCTTCTTCGGCACCAAGCAGGTCAGCTTCGTCCAAGATAGCCAGGATTTCTGTGCAGCATCTTGCCGTGGACCCAGCATCTGTCTCTCCTATTGGGAAGGGTCTTTTTGCATCTGAAGGCAATGAAGGGGATACAGCGAGTATTATTGACCTGTGGGGAGAGAGACAATTCAAAGACCCCATGCGGGTCTGTCCAGGGATATTTGGGGTGGCACTCAAGGCATTTCCTCAGGGTTGACCGATGCCTCACACTCTATGCCTCTTCACTCTCTGCAGTAGGTACAGAAGGGAAGGAGCCCCCGAATGGCGATGGCATATTGAAGTTCCAGAACTTGGACTTCGGTGATAGTCTTCGAAGTGTATTGAGAAGAGGCAGTATCAATCGCTTAAAGTTTTCTCAATGACGGGATTAGAGAGGATTAGGCATTTAGCAATGGAGCATGTTATCATCCCATGGGTGTTGCCAGCGAAGGGTTAAGTCACTATATATATAGATCATGATTTGAAAGATTCTGCAAACAAAGACAAGTAGTCAACGTCCAAGCCCAACACTAGATGGAAGGAGTATGCAGAGCATGTGTGTCTACAGCCAGACATGCTACGAACATGATGTTATAATTTATCTTTTGAACATTAGCATTACTGTTAGCAGGAAGGCAATCTGCATCGGTATAGCAGATGATGATGTCTCTTGCAATGTGGTTCTGATTACGATATATAGACATGTGGGAAGATGTGTAGACTGGCATCCAAAAAAGGATTAATTCAGAGAAAAGAACTGAAATGTCTGAGCACCACCATCAGTGAGCTCCTATTTCTGACCAATACTATTAGATTGTTGTAAAAGCATGGTGGAATGAAACCAAAGCGTGTTGTATATTTAGTTTGTGTTGGAAAACCTGAAAGGAACTAGAACACACTTCCTAGGGCAGTCAAAAATTAACAGTGTTTAGAATTACTGTGGAACAAGTTCGGTTTGTCGTCGGTCAAAGAAAGATAGTGGTCAGAATCTGTCTACAGGACCAAAATACCTATGTCAAAGAATACGTGCTCAATGTCAATACTGCACAGCAACAGTGTTTTAAATTTAAGAAATGGCAGATATTTAAGGTTGTGGTCTGCCTAAGTGATCAAGGCCTCATGTTGTTTAAGGACAAGTACTTGGTCTGTGCCTCCAGTGTCAAGTATGTCATTCACATTTTCTCACAGAACATCATCAAAGTGGATCATAAGAAGGTGGAGGATGTCTCAACCACAGCACCTTCAAACACCTTTCTTAAGTTTGGTAAATTAACTTTTCACAAGTTTGTCAATACAAGCTGGCCACTTCAGCCATTCACATAGCTAACAAAACGTTACCCACCAATCAGACTTTATCCCTAGCTAAACGCGCAATTATATAATACAGATTTTTTTTTAACGTAAATCTGTTATTATTTTTTATATAATGAACAGAGAGAGGGTCCTGGTATACACAGCGCCAGGCCCACAACCCTAGGCAGGGCCGGCCGCGCAATTCAAAGAGCTTAGAGGGATTTCGGGGAGGCGTAACTGAGCAGCTTAAACACAGCATGTCGTCTACAACCCTTGTTGAGCCGGCCAAGTGATATACAAAACGTAATAGTAAAATACAATTATGGGTGAGATGCAAGACCCTTAAACAAATGCAATATCATAGCAAAGAGAGGGACAGAAGGTGAAGGTAAGAGACTTACGGAAAGGAGGAAGTGAAGAGCAGACAAAAAGTTGACAATGGAGGGGTACAGAATTAAGAGGGAGAAGGGCCCCTGAATCTGGGGAGCTATGTTGAAGTGACGATGTTGGCGAGTGTGCAGGCGAGCGGGGGGAGAGCAATAGGAGCTAGTGTTGTATACTAGTCAGGCCAGGAGTCGGTACGCGTGTCATGTGGGACTATGAGCAGAACCATTATGGTTGTGTGAGTAGTCTGTTGGGGTCAGTCGGGATTACAGCGTCATCAAATAGGTGTAAGGCCCGGAGTTTCGGGGGTAGGAGACGTGCGTGCTCTACAGAAATATGTAACTAATGGATTCCAGATTGTGGTGAAGCGGGTATTGCGGGACTGCAACCACGCTGTGAGAAGTTTTATAGTCACTACGTGCCATAGGTGCACAAACCAGGCAGCAATTGGTGGTGGTCTCAGTTTTCTTCCAATATAACGCTATGAGTTGCTTAGCAGCTCCGAGCATATGAAGAGCTATGTACCAATCACTATGGGTAAGCGCTTTTAAGTTGTCGGGCTTAAGGCCTAAAAATATTGTGGCTGTGGACTCAGGCAGGGGGAAGCCCAGTACCTCCTTAATATGTCTAAGAACTTCCTTCCAGAACAGGGTCAGTAGAGGACATGCCCACCAAATGTGACTGAAGACCCCAGAAGCATTCGAACATCTCCAGCACAATGGGGAGGATCTGGGGAACATCTTGTGCAATCAAGAAGGCGTACAATACCACTGTGTCACAATCTTATATGCAGTTTCTCGTTGTGAAATACTGCGATAGATCTTTGGTATGTCCCGCCATGGGCAACTACACTGTGTGGGCCTGATTTCAGTGTGGGATGTCAATTGCCATTGGAGCTGATATGGGTGAATGGTTACTAGTGGGGGGTTCTGTAGGATCTGGTAAGTCTGGGAGAAAAGGACCTTTGACTCATCAAAGGAGTGGACCAATCGCTCAAAGGGGGTGAATGGACGAATGGACGCCTGCGGCATCTCGGGCGAGGACAACCAATGGTGCAGCTGTGCATACTGGATCCCAGCTCCCGCCGGAAGGTGGGCTCCTCTCTGCATTGAGCAAACATTTTGATCATGCCCCCATCGTACAGATCGCTGATCGTTCTGCATCCATTATGAAAAGAACTGCGGGTTAAGGCAGGAGGAAATAGCGGCTTACCTGCTATGGGAGTGTGGGGGGAGGGGAAGGTCATGAGACCCTTGCGTACAGCCACTTTGTCCCATATATCCAGCACCGTCTTTGTAGGCACGGCAATATAAGCGCTGCGAGAGCGCGCAGTCTGATGGAGCCAGGAAAGGTTCCAGATGAACCGGTCCGGTTACCGCCCTGTACATATGGAACCAGATCTTTTCACTCTCAGTTGTTGTCCATTCCGAAACGATGCGAAGGTGGGAGGCCCAATAGTATTCCAGAAGGTTGGGGCACGCTAGTCCTTCTCTGTCCCGCGGGAGCATGAGAATTTTGTGGGAGAATTGTGGCCTATACCCGTCCCATATGAAACTTGTGAGACCCCGATGAAGGCTCTGGATCTGATGCTGCAGGATGGGGGTGTGGAGGCAATGAAACAAATACCATATTTTCGTGAGTATCGACATTTTTATCCCGTTGAGACGGCCCAGCCAAGAAAGGGCCAGGGATTTCCAACCCCTCAGATCCTCCAAAACAGCCTTCCTGCACTCCCGCCAAATTGTTTGGGTCCATGTGTCGAGAGAAGGAGTCAGCTGAAGCCCTAAATACCGAATGTAGTTAGTGGCCCACCGATAGGGGGAGAGTGCCTGCAGGGCCGGTATTTCCACCTCAGGAATTGTAAGATCCAGGGCCCAAGACTTCCCATGGTTAATTTTAAGACCAGAGGCCCGCTCAAAGGACTGCAGAAGGGAGTGGAGTGCAGGGAGGGATATATGCGGGCGTGACAGTGTGAGAATGAGGTCATCAGCCAAGAGCGCCACTTTGTTCTGCCGACCCCCGAGGGAGAGGCCATGCATGTCCGCAGCTTGCCTAGTCATCACGGCCATAGGTTCTACCACAAGGGCAAACAATAGAGGGGACAAAGGGCAGCCCAGTTGCGGCCCCCTGTGAATAGAAATAGGGTCAGCGAGCTGCCCATTGACCCACACCCGGGCCTGAGGGGAGATATAAGGGGCCGTGATCCTAACTATCATGTTCCGGCCCAGTCTGATTTTCTGCAGCACTGCCCGGAGGAAGGACCAGTGAACCCGGTCAAACGCCTTCTCCACGTCGAACGATAAAAGGCATGCTGGTACGTTTTAGTGCTGCACCTTCCCCACAAGATGTGCAATTCTACGTATGTTGTCCGCTCCATGTCGATTCCGGATGAAGTCAACCTGGTCCAGTTCGACAAGGCCAGGCATGTGGGGATCCAGGCGCGGCCAGTATTTTGGTATATAATTTAAGATCCGTGTTCAGAAGGGCTATGGCACGGAAGGATGAGCATAGTGTGGGATCCTTCCCCAGCTTGCGAATAAGGGATATTTCTGCCATGACAAGGAGGGCATTGGTCCCTCCGTGTCGGAGAAAGAGTTGAATAGCAGCAGGAGATAGGGTTGGAGTTGTGTCAGGAACAGGTGATAGAAGGCCAACGGAAGCCAATCCGGGCCTGGTGACTTACCATGAGGGAGGTCCTTTAGCGCTGCCACCAGCTCCTCCGCCATGAGAGGTTCCTCCAGTTGTTTGGCGTGATGGGGGTGAAGTGGGGTCCAGGTGCATTGGTCTAGGATAACGCTGATCTGGTCCTGGGACGGCTCGTCTGCCGTGTAGAGGGCTGAGTAATAGGCCCGGACGGCTTCGCGCTTGGCCCCTTCTGTGGTGACCCTCTCTCCATCAGGTGTTAGCTATGTGAGCCATCGCAGCACACGCCCGCAGGCGTTTCACCAGCAATCTGCCCACTTTATCCCCTCCCTCAAAATGTCGTTGTTTTAACCCTAACAGGGCTCTTTCAGCCTTGTTGGTGCGGAGGGAACAGAGTTGTCCCCTAAGATTTGAAAGGCTGCGCTTACATGCAAGCGTGGGGCTTTCCTGGTCCTGTCTCTCTAGGTCTTTAATATCCTTGGAGAGGTTATCCTCCAAGAAACGGGCCCTGCGTGCACGTGCAATTGCCAGGGATGTAATATGGCAGCAGATCGTAGCCTTAAAGGTATCCCACACTACAGGAAAGGGAGTTTCAGGAATATCATTACTCGCGAAATAAGAGTCAATTGTGGTCAGTATGCTTTCCACATCTACTGGATCCCGCAAGATGTGCGTCCGCAGACGCCATCGCGGAGTACGGGGGGACAAGCGGCCGGATCCTGCAGGAGAAGTTCAACATGGGCATGATCAGAGAGCGAGATGGCGGACATGGAGGCTGAAAGTGTCTCTTATCAGAGCGCGGGAAATAAAAAACAGAATTTTTTTAATCAGGTATAATGTTGATATGATTAGTCATTTTCCACATCTAAGAAGTGTTCCACCATACTAAGACCTGCAGAAAAATTATAAGCATAAACATCGTTTTCTTCAGATATAAACCAGGCAGGACCATGTGTCCCAAAGAAGCCCCTTATTGTACCAAAATTACAGAAACAGGGAAGGATTTCAATGACATTAATTTCAAGTCACAGGAGGCCATGTGCTTGAAAGGCCTATGCATCAACCTGGCCAAAACCAGTTTGATATTCCAGCAGACAGTGGCAGTCAAGTGGGTTTAAATCTTTGTTAAGATCTGATGGCCGTGTTTAGGCGGCCAAATAGCACCAGTGGATGTTTCCCACCATGAAGCTTAGATACGTCTGGTTTTCCTGTATGAGTGTTACATGTAAGTAAGCATCTTCCAGGTCCACTAATACAATTGGTGCTTTGGAGAGCTGCAAGGTCCAAAGATAAAGTCAGAATCTAGCCCTTCTAAAGGGTGCAAGACTGCCTGAGATTGCAGAGTTTCTTGATGAGGCAATGCCTGCCACAGTTTTTCCTTACAAGGAAGTAGTGGAGGCACTATCCCTGTTATCCTTCTCAGTGCAGGACCATCCCATTTTCTAAGGAAGAGTCTTATGACATCCTGCAGAATTTACAAAGAATGAACTGGGAGTGCTAAGTTTTCTCCAAAAGATGTAATTATTTAATCTTAATTTGATACACACACAATATCAATGAAAAAAACAAGGTAGGACGTCATCAGGGCTGCAAATGTAAAAAAGAGACAAAATACAAATGTATAAATTAAATGCCAAAATATTATTATTCTTTCTGTGAATAGGCTCAACAATTGTATTACATTTAGTTCATGTAGTACTTTCCAATCTGGCACCAGATTGGAAGAATAATAATATTATGGCATTTAATTTATACATTTGTATTTTGTCTCTTTTTTACATTTGCAGCCCTGATGACGTCCTACCTTTAGGACGAAACGCGTCGGCTGCTGACAAAACAAAGAAACGCTCTTGGAACATAAGAATTGTATTATCTCCTAATGAAATATTGTTTTTTTCATTGATATTGTGTGTGTATCAAATTAAGATTAAATAATTACATCTTTTGGAGAAAATTTAGCACTCCCAGTTCATTCTTTGTATATTGAGTAGGTGTTTAGGGTTTGGACGGTGCCCTAGTAGCTGGTAGAGTGTACCCTTAAAACAATAACTGAGAAAAAACCCCTCTGAGTGCACCCTAGTACGCCCTACGTCGTCCATTGGCTTCTGCAGAATTTCTATGGACAGCGGCAGCTGGGAGAAATGTAGAGCAAGGCAATTTCTGATAATCTAGAAGCCCCATGTATCTGTGTTCATTTGGTGATTATGAATGAAAAGCCTCCTTTCCCCTCCCTTACTCCCCCGACCACTGGAGAGAAGTGAAGTAAACCTCCAGAGATGAAGCTGAGGAGGGAAAGTAATTTGGAATTCCTAGCCTCTACTGATATTGAGGATGTGATACCGGTATTTCCTCTGAAACACTACCACTAGCGTGTGACAAGCTGGAGGAAGACACGTGTTGAGCCGGAGGGCGATGCGGTGATTGCCAGAGACCTAGAGGTAAAGGAGTCTTGGCAGTGAAAGACTGAAACATCTTTGTTTGATGAAAGAGGACTGTGCTCTGGGTAATACTGTGTACATGGCACTCAGCAATCTGTCTTTGGCCATGCTCGACTACCACTACTGGAAGGTCTTGCTAATACAGTCTCGACAAATTGATTCCATCAAATGGGATGTTAATGCCTACGTATAGAGAAACCAGCATTTATGATCTTGGTAGTGAATAAGGTCAAGAGCAAACATCACTTTTTTCTGCCACGTCTTTGCCCAGGTGAAGCATTAACACACACTCCAGGATACAGCATAGGTCTACAGATTCATGGTATAGCTTGCCACGACGGTTTAATGTTAGCCTGTATGAGTGAGAAAATCTGGGTTAATATTACAAGTACCCTTCCTCTTAGCCCATTTGGGAAGGCAGAGCTTTGTTAATGGAGAAAGCTTCCATCAAAGCAACAGTCTGAGCTGGTGGGGGGAGGAGGGGGATGTTCCAATAGACAAAAATGGCGGTGTATAGGCATGCCTGATATTTGTTGTCCAGAGACTAATCAACCCATGCACTCAAATATTATAAAGTAAATTTATAGGAAGAGGTAGCAAAGAGAAGGTCCTTAAGGTGACAATATGTTTAGGGTGACATGCAAACAACAAGGGTGACAAGTAAACAGTAGTCTACTGACTAGAGTGGGGATAACTTCATTTTTTGGGCTACAATAATCAATACAGAAAAAGACCATAAATTAAAATGTATGACAGTATAATATGATTTCTCAATCAAAGTTGAACCTTAAATATAAAGCTCTCTTTTATATGTGCAGTCTTCAACAGATTAGTTATTGTTTTAAGTCTTGCTACTTTGTGTTATTTGAGTGGTTAAGAGTGTCAGCTACATAATGAATTGAGAAGTGAGTGGCATGTACTACTGACGGAGGAAAGTTTACTTTTTGAGCAGTCTTTTTTCATGACAGTCCTTTTCTAGGATTGTGTTTAGGCCTGTGTCCACAACTAGAGGAAAGAACAAGCAGCATCCATGGAATAATGTAGTCTATCCTACTGTTAGAAACTAATAAGTGGGAGGAGGTTACACATTTACAGAAAGAACATTAAATGCTTTCACTGACCGAGACATAAAGGTATACTGGAATAATGTAGCAGTCTTCTTCAGCTAGAGACAGTAGAACGAGCTAATGGATAACAAACATCATATTTGAAATTATACTTCCAAACAGATCTCAAAAGATAAATGCACTAAAGGCACTTGTGAATGTTTCTTAGGAACTACGGCATGAACATGCTCATCGTGACATTTAATAAATTAACTCCAGTCACTTGGTGAGGAAAACGATAGATAGCCTCTTACCATATGTGCTCAACAGGCTTTCAAACTGTGCCAGCAGTCCGATGGTGTACAGCTGCCGTAGGAACCCATCATCGCGTAGGCAGTTCCTCAGCTTTATTATGAAGCCACAAATCAGTGCAGTGAGCTACGATTGCAAAAGAGCAAATCACGTTAAATACCATCTGGATTTCAAAGAGGGGGAGAGGAGTAAATGGCAAGCAATGAGAAATTACACAGACATTAACCTTGAATAGGAAGGGGAAATAAATAAAATACAAATTGCTCCTGCAGTAACAGTTAATACCTAAATACTAACTGTATGCCAGGAGACTTTTATTTCTTTCCCCTGGAAGAAAACCGCAGTTTTGTGCATTTTTACATTGTGCCTCAGCCCCTAATCTAAAACTGTAATTAAGAGAATAGGCTCTGATATCAAAGAGTCACCCAAAGTGCATCCTTATTTTGCAAGACTAACTGCTACTGTCGCTACCCAGGCTATGAGAGACTAGTAGAGGTAGCAATGTGCATTCTACTTAGGGGGAATAGGACCATTTACTCTTCTGTGGCACTGCATACTGCCCCGCCCCGTGTAAAGGTGTGAGCAGTCCCCGATTACTGGGATCTTTGCGTTGCATAAATCTGGGACACATGGAAGGTGTAGAGAGAAAGATGGGAGGAAAAAGGAGAGAAAAGGTTTGTGTTTATCACAAGTGTGCCTAGAAGGATATATATATGGGAATCGAATGGATTCCATGAATATACACCACACGAAGGTGGTTACCTTTCTTCTTGGGTGTCAATGTGCATCTTGTACAATGGAGCCTGCACATATACACGCTCCCTTCTGATTCCCTAAACCAGAAGACGTTGATGGGTCAAGGGAGATAGCCAGCAAGATACATTTATTATAGCTGCTGCTACCTATGCCACAGCGACAAATGTACCTCCCGCTTCCTTGGTGGCGGTCACCCACCCTAGCCCACTATAAGGCCTCTCTCTCTGAAGCCATTACACATCTAACGATCCAGCCTAAACCATTCTCAGGAAGGCCATCTAGGACAGTATGCTCACGCCATAAGGAGATTACGCCAGGACCAAGCACCTCTAGAATTGAAGAGGAGTCCTTAAATTCAAAGTGTGCAACCACCCTGATTGGCCTGGCAACCAGAGAAGGATACACAGTGCTCTCCTCAGCCAATACTTTATTCAACACATTCACAATGGAAGTCCTGTGTACCAGGGCAATAGAGAAAATGTGAGAGAGGCAAAAGTGGTATTGCTGGGTCTAAATCTGGAAAATCTACTGAGCTGCTTCGTTGCTGGACCAGGGGAGAGAAGGATGAACTTATCTGCCAGGACAAGGAGCCGGAGAAAATTGGGCAGGAGGAAGTGACCTCATCCACTGATGACAGCTTTGGCTCAGCTGACTGAAGGGGCCATGGAGGACATCTCAATGGATAGAGACT
Organism: Lissotriton vulgaris; assembly: GCF_964263255.1. Taxonomy (NCBI): domain Eukaryota; kingdom Metazoa; phylum Chordata; class Amphibia; order Caudata; family Salamandridae; genus Lissotriton; species Lissotriton vulgaris. Next base: position 440,878,615 of record NC_141696.1, on the reverse strand, counting down.
GCCCAAGAGCCACAAGGTCCTCCAGCCAGATGCCCAGGAACCCTCAACATCATCTGGGTTGGGGACCTGAACCACTGCCTTCACAATCCTCCCTATACTTATTGAGTGTCAGTATTCATCTCTACATGATCCTGGGAATCTTGATACATTTTAATTGTGACGCATTGTCAGAGATCCTAACTCATCACGTTGAGGAATTTGCTCTGATTCCAGAATTATTAGAATAATCCTTAAAGCCGAAGCTTTTCTGGAGATATCACGGTCTGAAGCCTCTGTCAGGACCGATTGCAAAGCTGCCCCAACAAGGGGGAAGTCTCCTCCAAGCACTGCGTAAAAGACTAAACAAGTCTTATTCACTTGAGTGATTTTAATAAAGTTGTTTTTGAACACAAAGAATGTGCTGAAAGTTTTTTAGTTAAATGTCTCTGCATCAAGACATTGTTTTCATGGTTGTAAGAATATCAAACATATAATCCAATGCATGTTTCATCAAATTCGCTTATCCCAATGCATTTCGGGCTGTTCCTCAGCCCTTCATCAGGGGATTACTCTACAGGAAGAAAAAGAAAGAAATGGCTGTCAGCCTAAAGCTTAAATGATAATGGTACTATACATGCTAGGGTGGCAACATGCTCAGAGGTGATTAAGAGTACCGGAGTGTGAATTGATTCTTATTGCTATGGGAGTTTTATGCATGCTTCGTGGGTGAAATTAATGCTGCGGAGTGATTGAAAATAAATTGCAGGAGTGGTGGAAAGGATACAAGTGCACAAGGGTGAAGTTAATACGATTTGTGGGTAACAACCGACTGCGGGTGTGGCGGAAAAAATATGTGAGCAAGCGTGATGTCGATGCTAAAAAAATGTAGCTTAAAGATTATGAAAATGAACCCGGTGTTCGGTTTTGCATGCAGCTGGTGAAAATAAAACCATGAACCCAAGTGTCTAACAAGCAGGAATGCTAATACGGCGATAACTCACTAATACCATGCGGCTCTGGGTTCGAAGACCTGTAAGAACACACACGTGTAAACCGGTGGTTAGCACTCGGTAAATAACACGGTAAATATGTAGAGCTTGTCCTCAAGACGAGGTACTTACTAGAATGTGATCAAGCTCCGCGTTGTGTTCTGAATGGGTGTCCCTCCGGTAAGCTGGCACTTGGAACCCGTTTGAGTGTGTGTAAGCGTCGCCGCTGTGTCGGCTGTTATAAACATTGAGGATGGAAGTGAACCACGACTATGGGCGCCATCTTGGAATGGTCAATGTGTTCATTAGTACGCCGCGATAGGGTGAATAAAGTTGGGAGCTGATGAGTGCCAGTGTGGTGGCTGTGATGAACATAGATGATGAACTTAAACTACGGCTGTAGGCGCCATCATTGAGTGGTAAATGTGTTGGTTAGTACGACGCAAAGAGGGGAATAAAGTGAACAAGGCATAGAAAAAACGGTGAGAGGGTAAAACCTTATATTAAGGTGAACAATATATTATGAAGCACACAATGCAACAACTATACAAGAAACAATGAAACGGTCTTAAGGCGATATACATATTATCAACAATTGATGGATGATCATAGATAACATAGGAATTCCATCCTATCATTCAACCCGTTCGGTCGCATCATCGCCATGTAGCGGATCCAGTAATTCTCCCGTTTGAGAAGTGTGTTTTTGTTGTGTCTGGTAGGTTTAATCTGTTCTAAATCCAAATATTTCAATTGGGCCACTGTGTGGTTTTTCTCAAGAAAGTGTGCTGCCACTGTAGATTTAACATTTTTGGTCCGGATATTACTTTTGTGCTCAAGGATTCGTGTTCGAATTTTTCTCTCTGTGTGGCCTATGTAGCATGAGCCACACGTACATTTGAGCATGTAAACCCATTCAGAACACCAAGCGGAGCTTGATCACATTCTAGTAAGTACCTCGTCTTGAGGACAAGCTCTACATATTTACCGTGTTATTTACCGAGTGCTAACCAACGGTTTACACTTGTGTGTACTTACAGGTCTTCGGACCCAGAGCCGTAGGGTATCAGTGAGTTATCGACGTATTAGCATTCCTGCTTGTTAGACACTTTGGTTCATGGTTTTATTTTCACCAGCTGCATGCAAAACCGAACACCGGGTTCATTTTCATAATCTTTAAGCCACATTTTGTTAGCATCGACATCACACGCGCTCACATATTTTTTCCGCCACACCCGCAGTCGGTTGTTACCTACAAATCGTATTTACTTCACCCTTGTGCACTTGTATCCTTTCCACGACTCCCGCAATTTATTTTCAATCACTCCGCAGCATTAATTTCACCCATGAAGCATGCATAAAACTCCCATAGCAATAAGAGTCAATTCACACTCCGGTATTCTTTTTTTTTTTTTTTAATTTTTGGGAAACCTTTATTGTGCAATATAAAAAGAACAAATACGGGCCTACAACCACCAGGCCGGCCACGAAACCATTTGAAGCACGACTGCAAACAATACGGTGACACAGTAGCTCGTCAACACAGCGTAGCAAGCAATGAAACCATATCGGATAGCGCCTTGTTACCGTGTCACAGGAGCAGTGAAGGTTAATTTTAAGATTTTGTCCCAAATATAATGTTCATCGTTTTTAAAAAAAATAGTAAGCAGGGAGAACAGAGCCCATGCAATCACTTCAGAACAGAAGCAGGCAGCTTAGGTACGCGAAAATCAGCAACAGCAGAAGCCGGAATCCCCCAGGCAACATGGCGGCACAAGAATATACGTATCAGGATAGTTAAGCCAATCAGTAAGCACCGCGTCCCCCATCGTCCGCCCACCACCAATCCTATGCACAGACTCAAGATAGAAACAAGAAAAGATAAGAGTACGAGAGTGAGAAGAAAAACAAGGCCCATAGAAACTAAAACAATAACTAAAACCCCATCCCCCAACCCACCCCACCCTACACGCATGCAGAGGCTACGGCCTAACCCCCCCCCAGCAGTGTGCCTGTCGCCCATTAAAGAACCCGAAATATAGTATCAAGGAAAAGAAGAAAAGAAAAGGAAAATCTATTATTACCGGAGGAGGGCCAAATCCAAAGTTTCCCGATCTCCCCAGCCAGAATCACACTCTTCCACCCCACACATGAAATAATCACAGTAAGCAATAATCACCAATTGGGATGGAAAGGAATATCATTGCAATACGTATTGAGGAAGCGCCCCAGTCCGAGACCCCACCAGACAGTCCAGCACAAGTTAGCACATAGAAACCCCTAGCCCTGGCCAGATCGTAAACGTCCACCCAACCACGGTTCTCGTCAAGAGCCCGCCACAGACTGAACAAAGAAGCAAGATGGCCACCCTCTTCAGAATCGAGTTATCCATGAGCAAGATGGACTCCGCCAAACACAGTCAGCCCCAATGTCCCAAGGGAGTATCATTTTCAGGTCAGACAGGCATCGCAAAATATGATGCAATAGTAGCGGAGCCTGCAGTTCACAAACCACCAGGAAAGCCAGTTGCTGCGCCGACGGCGCCATAAACAATAGGTGCATTGCCACGGGTGAAGTCTTGGTGTTAGGCGAGGAGGGAAACACTGTAGCGTAGACAAAGGAAACATCCTCCATGCGCTCGGGCGGCAACAATGTAGCCCAGTCAGAGCCCAGTGAAGGCGGATCAGCACTGCGAGGTGAAGAAGTCGGTGTTTGAAGCGCCGCTGAGAGTATCGCATCGTCAAGCTTCCTGCCCAGCAATCGGGAGCTTTCACACCACGCAGCCCTCAGATCGGCAAGCGCTAGTAAAACAGAGCCGCAGGTCAGTTCAGGCGATTGATCCACTCTGTCCGCAGTGTGATGTGCGGCTCGCCCTCCGGCACACTGATCGGGAGCCCACCTGGCGTCATAGTCCTGGGCTGTAGTATAGTCCCCTCTCGCTTCAACGGCGCCATCCATGTTTGTCACCCCACCGGGAATGCACGAGGACAAACAGGCAAAGCAGCGAATCGGAACAGGGTCTCAGGCCACCGATATAGTTCAGGGCAGCCGGCGATGAGTGAACAGCAAGACGAGTCCCCCCCGGTCAACCGAGGTCGGGGGCGAGTCAGAGGCAGGCTCCGCCAGCTGGCCACACACCAATACAGGGAAAGCGCGGCGTGTCTCACCTGAGCTCCCCCCACAGCGAAGCAGCAGGTCAAAGTTTGAGCAGCCAAAAGAAAGCCTCGCGAAAGGGTCTGGTGGATACCGGCACTTCGTGTGCTGCGAGGCGGGTCGTCAGCGTCACCCCAGCTCGATCGGATTACGGAGCTCCAGCAGGCGCCATCTTAGCGGAGCAGCCCGGGTCACAGCTCCAGGTCCAGGAGCGGCCGCCGAAGTAACTCGGCAGTATCTCCAGTTAGGAGGCTGGCAGGGTCGTCGGAGAAACGGCAACAGCCTCAGCGATCTTTCACCGTTCTCCCGCAGCCGCTCAAGAACAGGATAGAAGGCAGAATATACCTGCGGGAGACAAAGGCTCACGGAGCCGGGAGACTACACGTCTGTCTCCGCCGCCATCTTGGCTCCTCCCCACTCCGGTACTCTTAATCACCTCTGAGCATGTTGCCACCCTAGCATGTATAGTACCATTATCATTTCAGGTTTAGGCTGACAGCCATTTCTTTCTTTTTCTTCCTGTAGAGTAATCCCCTGATGAAGGGCTGAGGGACAGCCCGAAATGCATTTTGAATTTGATGAAACATGCATTGGATTATATGTTTGATATTCTTACAACCATGAAAACAATATGTTGATACAGAGACATTAAACTAAAAAACTTTCAGCACATTCTTTGTGTTCAAAAACAACTTTATTAAAATCACTCAAGTGAATAAGACTTGTTTAGTCTTTTACGCAGTGCTTGGAGGAGACTTCCCCCTTGTTGGGGCAGCTTTGCAATAGACCTTGTTTCCACATACGCAGTAGGGATCAGACAGCGTCACCTCTTCAGCACGCAACAGATCATAACACAGATCACTATAGATGAACTGAGCAGTGCAAGTCCCTTTCGTTTCTTTATGAGGCCTCTGTCAAGACCCCAATGAGCACATCAGTCGCTAAGTGAACTTTATGGTGACCATTTTGGATGCCCCACCACCGCAGGCTCTCAACTATGACAAGTGGGCACCTTTGTCAGACACAGACACTTGCATTGCCCATTGGCAATTTATTTTTTGGGTCTCCAATGAAGGGCTTGTGACCCTCAACTCAGCACCAGTAACAGGATATCAGGTCACCCTCGGACACTACTGGGAAAGGCCCTTGGAAGCACCTACAAATGATTATTTGCAGTGTGAGCAAGTCGTAGTTTGGGCGTTAGGCTTTTTTAGGTGCCTGACAGGTGCCTATAGTGTGTTCCTCAGCATATTCCTTTAGATAACATTATCTACAACACTGAATACCGAAAGCAAGAGTATTTAGCAAGTTCAGGTAATCTCTTTTCTGAAAAAAAGACTTTGAAAAAGTACATTTGAACACTTCCAGAAAAGGACAGCCTTGTACAGCTGGAGTAAAAGTCTATGAGGAGGCTGTGCATAAAATGGGCTCAAATGAGTGTGGGCAAATGTTCAGGCTGACAGAGGGACAGGTGGTCTAACTAAGTTTGGTACTTCTGCATATGTGCCACTGTCATCATTAGGCCAGATTGACGTGGTTATGGCCCGCTAAGGTCTTATAATTAAATTTTGGGCATCCAAAAAGAAATGTCCTTCACTCCTTGACTTAAGTGTACAATCTGTTGTGTTTCAATACTTAGAATAAAAGGCGCCAAAATTCAACTTTTGTTTGGCACGACAAAGAAAAGCTGCTTATGCCACTTTTCCTATATTTTTGTGGGTCCAGAATACGTATTTAGAGGCACTTTAGTCCTTTGCGCATTCATTTATGGAATTTAGAATTACACACATTTCCCTGAGCCATCCTTAATGGAATTCATGCTTTGAGCTTCTCTGCTGGGCTGAGTTGATTATTCTGCTAGGAAGATAGCATTCAAAGCTCTCCCTGGACAACAGGGCCATTTGGAGAGATTACCCTTCTCCAGGGAGATGAAGGGACTGAAGAGGAAATCTTTTTAATGTGATTAGCTCTCTATCTCTAATAAGCCTAGACAAAGGGAGGGTATGCTGATTTTCTTCTCTAGTCACCAGACGGCTTTCTTTTCAAGTCTGGGACGGAAGAAATTAATTCTGGCTGGGAAGAGTCTGGCTCGGAGAAAAGGTCTGTTTCAAACTTGCATCAATCCATCATTTGAAAATTCCTATTGTGCTGTCTAGAAGTTTTGGACCCGCCATGGGTTGCTCCCAGGAAATGCACGGCAGAGGGATGATGTAGAATTTGCTGGGACAAGCATGTCTATTAAATGTACACAGGTTCACCTGCCCAAGTGCCCAACAGCATATATATTCCTTAACCTGACTTTTATTTTATCTCTGGTTTCACACTAATCTAAGAATGTGCACAGAGGCCAAGGCATGTCTCTGAATACAAGAGGTTCTGTGACCTGGAAGGGTGCACCAAGCGTTCCCTCAGTGCTGACTGTGGGCTACTATCTCTGTAATGTACAGTCTGCGTAACGTTCTGCTAGTTTGTGTATATTCACATCCTAGCACTGAAACCCAGACAGGGTGGTAAATGTATTTTTGTGTGTAGCAACTACAGGTGTAACAAATATATGGTGTGAGTGAGTCAGGGTAATGGAAGCCAGTCAGTCATTCCGGATACCCCTGGTCTGCCCTAGCAGAAGTTGTAGGCCTGTGCTCATAGATAGTAGAAGTATATTTTATACAATCCTGCAGCTGGAGGGACGAGACACAGACACTGAAGTGAGGTAGTGAAGAGAGGGCTGCCGTTTAAAATTTTATGAGGCCTTTTTGTTGGCATGATGCTGCTGATTAGCCCTCCTGAAAACTTACATTTTGTGACTGGTGGGGTTGAGTGGTGGGAATGCATACTATGTCTTTTGAAAGGTGAGGAAGTCTCTAATTGAGGACTGCCCTTTTCTTTTTCCCTGGGTACTGTTACATTTTGGTTGATGACAGCCAGGGGCAGATACTTCACAGCTTGTTGTGTTTCAGGTTAGATGCAGCACCTGTACTACGTGCTGTGATAAGTCTCACTCTGTACAAAGGCTGTGTTTGGAGAATTGCCTGGAGAGGATACCTGAATGGGGAACTGCCCCAAACTACTTCTAATGTTTGAGAAAGTTGATCCACATTCCCTGCCTAGAGGTTGCGCTTACTGAAAACGGAGACTGTTTGCTATGGTTTGGCGGGAGTGGTGCTCCCACCAAACAATAGTAAACTGCAATGTCCCAGGAGTAGGCACTCTTGGACATTGCTGGAGCAGGCCCTGGGGGTAGCATTCCCCAGGGCCATGTATGGCTCCAGGAGGAGGGCCGCGTGCCTCCCCTACTTTAGGGCCCGCCTCGGGAGGTGGCAGTCGCCAGGGCCAAGGAGGAGGGGCCATGCAGCTCCCCTCCCATTCTTACGAGTTTGGCCTGGGGGGGTTGTGGTCCCCGGGAACCGAGGGTGTGTGTGTGGCCCCCCCCAAGCCAAATATAAAAAGCCTGGGGAGAGGGTGGTCCCAAGGCCAGGGGGGTCAGCGAGCCCCTCCTCATATTATTGTAATTAGCCCCTGGATGGTGGCGGTCCCCGTGGTTTTGATAAGTCAGCGGAGGGGGGCCCTGTGCGCCCGCCTTCTATACTTATGATATGCCCCCAGCTCACACAGGGTTATTTACAAGCAAGCGCAGGAGTACCCACGTATTTTTTTTTTAATTGCGGCAAATTCACGAATGCAGCGATTTCTCTGCAAATTAATACATAAAAAAATACATTTATGCTGTGGCAGGGGCTTATGAAGACCCCAAGACCATGGCTTGAAGGTCAGGGTATTCCTACCCTGCCCCCAATTCTTTATTTTCACTTTTTTTTCTTTAGACTCAGTGAAGCCCAGTCCCAAGATGGCTGCCAAAACTTTCTAGTTGAAGCGTTGACAGCCAATCAGAGCTAAGCATTTCCCTGTACGAGCTCGTCTTTTTTTGCTAAATATCCATAGCCAGAGATATCACTATAATTTCTTCTTAAGTTTTTCAACAACTATCGAACAGATTTGCTCCAGATCATAAAAAGACAATCTGCGTACCAAACTCTATCTTTCTGTAAAATTTGTTGTAATTCCATTCAGGGGTTCAGGCTGTAGTCGTATTGATAGGTTCCTATGGAAATTAACATTGCAAACGCATCCTTTTCCCCCCCCCCCCCATTTTTCTGAGCACCCCTTCAAGGACCCCCCCAAAACTGTTCATGTGCAACAAGAATAACCGGAGCACTTTGTTTAAAAAAATTCCTGAAGATTCATCAAACGGCAAAAAAGTTACAGGCAAGTCAAAAACACTTTTTCTTTTGGAAACCAGGTCCTAACTATAACGATCTACTGGCCAATGCCAGTAGGATGGATGAATGTATATGTGTGTATATATATATATATATATATATATATATATATATATATATATATATATATATATATATATATATACATATATATCCTTTTGGCGGTCGGCAGTAGGTAGTTATATTTAGAACCTAGTTTCCATAGGAAAAGCATTTTTTGATTAGCTAATAACTTAGGCGTCGAGAAATTCTCCCAAAACAAAGTCTATCCATGTCAGCTCCTATCCTGAAAGTTTGGGGGTGATACGTCAAGTGGGGCTGAGAAAAAAAGGGGCGTCCCAAAACGCGCTTCCCCCATGTTATTTTCTATAGGAAATTATGAGACAGGCTTCAGCCCGAACTGCTGAACAGATTTACCCCAAATTTGGGAAAAAGGTCGTGCTTGGTTCAGAAAGCGACCTTTCCTTTAAATGGTGTAAATCAGTTCAGTAGTTGCTAAGAAATTAAAAAAATAAGAGTAAAAAAATCAATTTCCCATAGGAAACTTTTGGCAAAAAGATAGTGCTTGTTTTTTTTTTAAATGGTGTTAATTCGTTCATTAATTGCTGAGAAATTAAAACAAATAAAAGTTTCGATATCTTGGGCAGCGGGGGATTCGCAAACCCTCCCGAGCACGAGCTTCACTGTGATTGGCTGCCAACACTCCAAACCAGGAAGTGTTGGCAGCCATCTTGTGAGTAGAACTGAGTCACAAGAAAATAGAAAAACAAAGGTGAAAAAAAAGAAAAGGGGGCATGGTAGAAACACCGTGACCCCCTAGGCCTACTCAGGGGGTCCCACAAGGACCCCCAGGGCCAAAAAAAGCATTCTTGTTTGTAAATCATCCGAATTCGCGCTGGGTGCGCAAATCCGGACGAAAAAAAAAGAACAAAGCGCGGGCTACCGCGCTTTGTATTCAAAAAGCCCTCGGGTGGGCCAGGTCCGGGGGCACTTTTAAATAAAGTTGCGGGGGCCCGCAGGGGCCCCCGCAGCCCCGGGGACCCCCACCTCCCCAGGACTTATTAAAATAAATGCCAGCCCGGGGCTACCTAAAGAAATGCGTGGGGGTCCCAACTCCCCATCGCTGCTCTGGGGACTGCCACCTCCCCGAGACTACAAAACATAATTAGGGGGGGTGGGAGTGGGAAGGGTTCAAGCCCCCCCCCCCCCCACTCACTGCCCCGGGGACCACCACCTCCCCAGGGCACTTAATAATGAGATTTGGGGGTCCGTAGTGGATCCCCGGACCCGGGGACCACCACCTCCTTTGAAATGGAGGGAGGGGGGCCACGCAGCCTCCCTCCTGGAGCCCTCGATGGCCCTGGGGACCGCCACCCCCCAGGGCCGGCTCCTGCAGTGTCCTGGGGTGCCCACCCCTGGGACGCTGCTGTTTGCTATGGCAGAGTGGGAGCTGTGCAGTTCCCGCCCTGTCATAGCAAACTTGCTTTGGATTTTGGAAGCGAGAGCAGAGAAACATACTCTCGACCCCTTCCCGTTTACATTTTTTTTATTTTTAAAGTGGTCCGGCCCTGGGGATGGGGTTCCCAGGGCCCCAAAAAAGTAAAGAAGGGGGGGGGGGGCACACTACCCCCCCTTCCTAAATTTTTTTTTTTTTTAATAAGCCTGCATTGCCGCTAGGCCCCGCCCCCTGGAGCGTTGTAAGTTGGGGAATTCATTTCCCTTGAATACTGATGGTCTCTGGGGGCCAACAAGCGAACCAGGTACCTCCAGTATGCGCCAGGGAGCTGCGTTGCAGAGAGGTGTTCAGAGGCCACGCCGCTTTTTACACCTCTCTGCAACGCAGCTCTATGGTGCTTACTGGAGGTAGCTGGTTCGCCTCCAGGGACCCTCAGGATTCAAGGGGAATTAATCTCCCAACTTAAAACGCACTAGGGGCGCATTTGCACAGTGGTGAAGGGAGAGGGTGGGGCCTGATGTGACATTTGTGTACTTAATCAACCACTCTGACAAAACTCAAGCACTTATAAATTCACCATGCACTCTCCTTGCAGTATTCTAATCATCCAGTCACTTCCCATGCACTCCTGCAATGACCCATAAACTAACTGATGCACTGCTACAATACCCTGAGCAGTACCCATGCAGTCCAGCCATCGCCCTGTCACTACCCATGCACTCTTCCAATCACCTAGCGCGCACCATTTACTTATCCATTCACTCCGCAAAACCCAGGCACTTATAAATTCACCATGCACTGTTCTTACAGTACTCTAATCATCCAATCAGTACCCATGTACTTATGTAATGACCCAGGCACTAACACATGCACTGCTACAATCCTCTGAGCACTACCCATGCAGTCCATCCATTGCCCTGTCAGTACCCATGCACTCTTTCAATCATCCGGCCAGGACCTTGTACTTATCCAATCACAACCAAAACCCAAGCACTTATAAATTCACCATGCACTCTACTTGCAGTACTCTAATCTTCCAGTCAGAAAGCATGTTCTCATGGAATGACCCAGGCACTAACACATGCACTGCTACAATCCCCTGACCACTACCCATGCAAATCTCTAACCAGCTACACAGTATTGATTCACTCATCCAATTACCCAGGTTGTACACATGCACTCCAGAAATCCCTGTCACTACCCATGCACTGCTCAAATCACCCATCCAGCATCATGTACTTATCCAATCACTCCGCCAAAACCCAAGCACTTGTAAATTCACCATGCACTGTCCTTGCAGCACTCTAATCATCGAGTCACTATCCATGTGCTCATGCAATGACTCAGGCACTAACACATGCACTGCTAAAATCCCCTAAGCACTACTGATGCAGTCCAGCCATCTCCTTGTCACTACCCATACACTCCTCCAATCACCCAGCCAGCACCATGTACTTATCCAATCACCCCGCTAAAACCCAAGCACTTATAAATTCACCATGCACTCTCCTTGCAGTACTCTAATCATCCACACAGTACCATGTACTCATGTAATGACCCAGGTACTAACTCATGACAAATACAGAGGAGGTCATGCTGATCACAGGGGTACCCCAACGCTTAGTGTTCCCTAGTGTATGTAGGTGTTTTCACTGTATTCCAAGTGTCTTTTAGCAGAGCACTGGCTCTGGTCCTGGTTAGTCAGTCAGTTATCACCAGTACCCGTCAGTAAAAAGTTGGGGGCACAGGAGGACTTTCAGCTCCTCTCTTGCTTCTTCCTGCACATCTCTTGCTTCTTCCTGCACTTTTTTACATCTTTCTGTACTTCTGTATTTGTCTTGCTTCTTTCTGCGCGTTTCTTCCTCTTTCTTCACATGTCCTACCTTTGTAGGCATAATTAGAAATTTGCATTTAAAAAACCATTGCAATTCACTGAAAAAAACATAGATTTCAGGCATGTTATAGTAAGAAATAATCATTTAAAAAACCTTAGAGATTCACTGAAAAAAACATAGGTTTCAGGGACGTTATAATTAGTTGGACATTTCACTCGTACAAAACCATAGAAATTCCCCGTTATAGTTAGGTCAGCTAACTTTAACTCGCGCCCCCGCAATGCACTGCTGATGACGTCACATATTACATCATTCTACGGAGCTGATACGTCATGCGGCATAAATCTGCATTAACAGAATAAAGAAGCACTAACTGTTGGTCCGTGTCCAAGAGGTTTCTTGCAGCGGGGCGGGAGCGGCTTTCCGCTGCTGAGACGCGGTGTTGGAATATATATATATATGTATATACATTCCGGTAAATGTGAGAGGGGGCGATAGGTTGAAGCAACTCAGACGCCGGGAGTCCAGGTATATTATTGATCTGATGACCAAGTCACCACTAGGGTTGAATAGCGGAGAGGAACTTGCTGTACATTTGGGGAAGTGAAGAACAGTCATTGAATTGATTAGAAATAGCATGTTTCATGAATACTGACAACTGTGATACTAATTCTTGTCATACTTGATAATGACATGCAGAGTAACCACTACCTGACACCCTTCAAAACTTTGAAACTCAACATTGAAATAGGATAGGTAGCAACACTAGTTTTATCCTATAATATGTGATGAAATGCACTTAACCAAGACAATAAGCATCTTCTGGTTGCTAACGTACAATGGTGTTGTATTTGGCTATAATAGAACAGAGGGACAAAAGCGGAAGCATGACTATACTTTGAACACTACATCCTGAATATGTTGGTTGATATATCATATCAAAAAACCCCTGTTTAAAATTTCCGAGGGGTTACTTGCCGATCCACGGCGAGATTTTGAGACCCACATATGTGGATAAATTGTGTATCATTAGCATCTCATATTTATGGTTAATAGTTGAGAGCATATGATATGATACCAACTCTCAGGATGATAAGCCGATACACGGCATTATTCTATAATAGCGGCGCTATAATGTAAATGATATATGCATTATTGGTAACAATTTGGTTTGACTTGCACATTCCAATATGGCGCGACTTTTTGCATGTATGCTTAAGTCCCTTTTCTATGTTATACACTTATCATGTGACATGGATTTAAATGCACTGCTGGTCCGCGCGCGGGCATCAACACTGACGAAGGCTTGCAGCCGAAATGCGTTTGTTGACTCTGAATAATAAACACGGGAAGGTTTAACACCAACTTGCCCACGAGTGCTGTTTCCTAACGTATCCGGGAGGATTATATATATATATATATATATATATATATATATATATATATATATATATATATGAGATAATCCACATAGAGCACATTGATTTCTTAAACCTTTTGGCTTGAGCTCTTCGGCAGAGTGAAGCAAACTGCATACCCAGCATATGAGGTCAAAAAACCAAACATATAAGCAGTTGAAACTGTTATTGACAGAGCTGAAGGAGCAAGGTATAACGTCTTCGCCAAATAGTAAATAGTAATTTTGTTGAAAAGAATTCTGCAGAATAATGCAGTACTATAAACGTAACTGACCAAAAGCAAAGGTGAGGTAAAAACGTGTAAATAATCACAAGTTTAGCTGAACAATCATAAAGTCCTGCAGTAAGCCGAAACCCCACACTGGTTGCAACTAGATCAACACGGATTGCAACTCAGGCATGTATAAATACTTCTGTCAAATAAACAAAAACAGAGAGGTCAGATCGGTCTCAAAAAAGCCACAGAGACGGAGCGAGATAGATAAGAATCACACACCCACTTTGGGTGGATAGGAAAGCCCTCACACACCGACCTAGTCAGTGTCATGCTTCATCACCGGGCCCCACCAAAGAGGCCGAGTGCCTCTTCGGTGTGCTGCGACGCCAGAAAGACTGCGGAGCTGGTTGTGTGAGAAAGGCGTGCTGTGAGGGTAGCTAAAATTAAAAGTGCCTAAAAGGGTATCAGTAAAAAAAGTTTAATGAGTGATCCCTAAGACACAAGTGAAGAGTATTATGTGTCTGAATTTAGCTGCCAAGGTTTAAGGATTGGTTAAATTCAGAAAAAATACTTAAGTCAGTCAACATGTTTCTGCCATATGGGTGGTTTCAATTTACCAAGGCATTCGTCAGGACTAAACCCCGGCGGTATGGACTCTCTAATCGTCCACCCTGACCTGGGGACGTGAAAGTGAAAATCTTAAAAAGGTGAAAAAAGTGCTTAGAAAAGGTAGAAGAGCGGGTCGCTCATTCCGAAAAATGCTCCAAATTATGGAGTATCTCAGCACTTTAAAACAGGACGCTACTTGCACCATGGGTCTCGGGAGGGGGGTTGGAGCGTGCCTGGCACATCGCCCTCAACGCTCTCAGCCAGCTGTGAACCTGGACCCCGACAATTTTTTTTTAAATACTTCCGTCCACACAAGTCAGAATGAAAGAAAGAAAGATCCAACCAGATCCTGCAAAGACTTGTCTAGGCATCTTTATCACACCGTACACCTCTAAGTTGCCTGAAAGCCCATTCAGCAGGTACACAAAATAAATGTAAGTCATCTAACAGCATTTCTTTCAGGGTATTCTGTACAGTCTGAAAACCCAGACGGACACAGCCATGCATGTCTGCTTTGTGCAACTCAATGAGCCATAGATCTACCCACGGACTCAGTGCTGTCGATACCATATTTTATTATGAATTTCACAACCTCTCGACCATCCTGCACCAACTGTACCAGTTCACTTTTGAGTTCCTCTGGAAGAGAAGGCAGCAAACTCTCCACTGAGTGCTATAGTGCAAGAGACAACTTTCCAGCCATCTGAACTCAATGCTTGGTGGAACCAGAGGGAGGATATTTGAGTCTGCAGAGGCTGTATCTACTTGCACAACCAGACTTTTTGTGGATGGATGTTTGAAGAGACAATTATGATCCCAGGGTCGGGCCAATGCCTATGGAAAATAGTCCTGTCTATAGGCATTCCTGTTACTGGTCCTACCCAAGCCCCTAACAATATGTTGTGTAGGGCCTCATTATAAGGGAGTAAGGACTCCAGTCCATCTTATTCTGGTGAAGAATAGCCACCAAGGGGGCTGTGGATAATTCCACTGAAGGAAGCTGACAATCTAAGAAGTTTTATCCGACGGACCCTCACGCCTTTGGCTGAAGATGCTGACAACAGGAAACACAGTCCTCCGGGTCATGGGGGTCTCCCAGGCACCACAAACCTATGGAATGAGGATTTGTGCCTGAAGGCATCGCACAAAAACACACTGTTTCTCACACAAAATGTGGGGATGGGCCAAAAAACAGCCCCCTAACAGCTTCGGATCCAAGTTGCAAGCGCAGAAAAGAAGAAACTGACGTCAGCGCAACGGCAGGGGTGTTATAGGAACTCAGTCGACGTCACATTGTGTGATGGCATTGATACAGAGTCACGCGGACGTACTGGGAGATAAATTTCGGGAACCGTTCTCATGCCTGGGGGAGGATTCTAAAGTATAGAATGTGCGGCTAGATGTCAGATACACATTAACTTCTGCAAGATCTCATTGCTATGGACTGACTTCCACCATTAACTTCTCCTTTCTTTTTAGGAATCAATACATGCACCCACAAAGGAGAATGTGAACTGCACAACTATTCCGGAATGACCTGAACAAATTGCAATTTTTGCAAACAATAAATACATGAAACTGCAAAACAAGAGTACTGGAAAGAGGTACAAGGGCTGCAAGGCTGCTGTAGTTCTTCAAGTCGCTAGTAGATGCCCCTTCTCAAGTCAGATTCAATAGCTTGAAATGTCAATCATGAAGCTGAGGAGGTGTGGCTTAAATCTAGAAATCTGCATACACCCACTTGCTACTCTAATACCTTGTGTTCATTGGAAACTGGGGTTGCAATATACTGCAAAAAGAAGTCTCCACAGAAAAGCACAATGTAGATGGAAAACATGGGACTCTACTTCCAACAGAGGCCGTCACAGAAGAGTACAAAAGAGACGGAGAAGGAAAGCTACAGTTGAGCTATACTACCAACAGAGGGCCTCCCAGAAGATGGAAAGCTGCAATTGTGCTGCTCTACCAATAGAGGTCCTCACAAAGAAAAACATTTTCCACTCAACTACCTAAAGAGGTTCTCCAAAGAAGAGTACAATGGAGATGGAATGCCGTTGCATATACTACCAACAGAGGTCATCGTACAATGGAGACGGAAAACTTGTTGCACTCTATTACCTTCAGTGTTCCTTACAGAAGAGTGCAATCGAGATAGAAAGCTGCAGTTGTGCCATAATACAAACAGAGGTCCTCTCAGAAGTATACAACATAGATGGAAAACGTATTGCACTCCAATAACAACAGAGATCCTCATATAATGGAGATTGGTAGCTGCAGCCTGCACAACTATTCCAGGCTAAATCTAACATCTGGGAATTTTTGCACACAATCAATATATATAACTGCAACATTAGTGTATCGGAAAACAGAGCAAAGGCTGCAAAGCTGCTGCAGTTCCTCGTGTCATTAATAATGGTCCCTCTCAAGTCATATACAATTGCTTGAAATATCAACCACCAAGGTGAGGGAGTGTGATTTTAACCCTGAAATTTGCTTATACACCCTTGCTAGTCTAATGCCTAGAGCTTGTTTTTCTGAAGGATAAATAAATATACCAAACCTGGTTGATAGTGATGAGTCTTTTACTTTCAATAAATATCTTGAATGTTATAGAAATAGTTAATGACACCCTAGTATGCGTAGGGACTATCAGTCACTGAAAAGTACAAGTGTCAAAAAAAGTTCCTTTGCTGGGCAACTGTTTTTTAGATGTATGTATTCATGTGTAAGGGATAAATGCACCCACTCACAGTGAAGGCATCCATTAGCTGCCGTTGACTGGTTCATTGACCTATACTTTGTGCTGTGGCTGGAGGGAACATTATGTGAGCGACATTTATACAGGCCAATGGCGAAACAGTGTTGATTGAGCGCCTCCATATATGTATGTTTATTGTATATTTTTGAAAAACATGAAGCTGGCAAGGCCAGACCTATAACTGTCTGCCAGAGAGAACTGAAACAAAAAGTGATTGGTTTCCGTATGTAAAGTACATGGGAGTTAAAGAGGTGAATGAGACAAATATGATGATCGAGTATAGATTCCTGGTGTAAAATAGTATGTCATGCACAACAATGGGAGCACTCTCTAGGGGCTGAATGATACACTAAAAAGCCAACAACATGAGAGAGATGTACACCCCTGTGGGCTGATCCAAGGTGCAAGTAACACAGATTCAAAGCAATGGCTAAAGGGTGGCCTCTATGTACAGTGGAGGCAACAGGTGTTGCTGTTAAGGAACTGTCAATCCAAATCTAAAAATTAAACTCAATTTACTTTGGGCTTGTAAACCAGCACAAATAGCTCCCATAATACAAGTTCAATATTTAGTATTTGGTCTAAATTATGATAGGCAAAATGTTCTCTGCTTTCGAACTTAAAATTCAATTGGACTTGTATATTAAGGGGTTTACTGGTGCAGTTAATTTCCTGAGAAACACATTCACTCATTCAAAGGCAGATGTATCTACAGAATTTCTATGAACAGGTGGATTCTTGGCACAAGGAGATGAGCAGTTTTCCCTGAACTAACTGGTTATACATATAACATTATGCGGCTTGGGACTTGATTCTATATCTCCAGTGTTTGAAAGTAGGAACATGGAGATATACGTTAGAGATATTACATGCAGATCGGAAACAACCTTTATTTTCATTACCATTACCAAGCAATGACTTTTTGAATGCATTGCCTTCATAAGCAAGTCTTTAGCACACAAATGCCTTTACCACGCATACCTTTACAACGAAGTGTAAGTTTATACTAAATATATATCAGGGGAAGAGAAATGAAGCTGCAGGCACGGCCCACTGGGGGGAGCACTTGCACGTATGTACCTGCAGCAGCTGAACTTGGAGCACCAAGTCCGGGAACATCGAGTTCAGAGACTTTCCCCCAATCGAAGCGGGGCCCTTTGTATTCAAAAGCGGACAGCAGGTAATTTAGAGAGAGAAAGGCATTTGAGAAAGGCATAGGAGCCGAAACCGGTCATGCCGACCCTGAGCTGCTGAAATAAAATGAAAGTTTTCCTGTGGGCCTGCGAGGACTGAATTCTTTCTGCAAAGAAGGTTTTGGAGTTATGTTTAGGTGCGAGGTCACGCGCACCGTGAAGTCCCCTTCCTAAAACTGTTCGGCGTAAGCAGTGGCAACTTTTGTGGATTCTCTCAATGTTCTTGGGAAATACACAGAACCGCCGCCAATCAACTTAAGGCACATGCTGTGGGAAATTGTGACTGCACAAGTCAAGTCAAGTCAAGTCAAAAGATTTATATAGCGCGCTACATACCCAGAGGGTCTCAAGGCGCTTGAAGAGGGGTGGGGAGTTATTAGTCGAATATCCACGTTTTGAGTTGCTTTCTGAATGCTAGGTGGTTCTGAGTAAGGCGAAGGTGAGTGGGAAGTGAGTTCCAAGTTTTAGCTGCTAGGTAGGAGAAGGATCTACCTCCCATGGTGGTTTTGTTGATGCGAGGTACAGTGGCAAGGGCTTGGTTGGAGGATCGTAGCTGGCGGGAGGGGGTGTAGAAGGATAGTCGTGTGTTGAGGCATTCGGGTCCGATTTCATAGAGTGCTTTGTGTGCGTGGGTTAGGAGCCGGAAAGTGATCCTCTTATTGACGGGGAGCCAGAGGAGGTTTTTCAGGTGATCAGAGATGTGTTCTTTACGTGGGATGTCTAATATGAGCCTGGCTGAGGCGTTCTGGATGCGTTGTAGTTTTTTCTGGAGTTTTGCGGTGGTGCCGGCGTAGAGGGTGTTTCCGTAGTCCAGTCAGCTCGTGACCAGAGCGTGGGTGACTGTTTTTCTAGTTTCGGTAGAGATCCAGCGAAATGTTTTTTTGAGCATGCGAAGAATGTTGAAGCAAGATGAAGAGACGGCGTTGGCTTGTCACTGTAGGCGCATGCTGTATAATTAGTGACTGCACGAACATCGCAACCAAAATATTTATCAGTGCGTCAAGGTGCCTTATGGGATTTGGTGGCAGGATGAAGGACACAGGAATGCCTATAGTTTTACCACGAACACCATCAGGGAAGGAGAAATGAAGCTGCAGGCACGGCCCACTGGGGGGAGCACTTGCACGTATGTACCTGCAGCAGCTGAACTTGGAGCACCAAGTCCAGGAGCATCGAGTTCAGAGACTTTCCCCATTCTTCAGAGTGCCTGCACCAATCGAAGCGCGGCACTTTGTATTCAAAGGCGGACAGCAGGTAATTTAGAGGGAGAAAGGCATTTGAGAAAGGCATAGGAGCCGAAACCGGTCATGCCGACCCTGAGCTGCTGAAATAAAATGAAAGTTTTCCTGTGGGCCTGCGAGGACTGAATTCTTTCTGCAAAGAAGGTTTTGGAGTTATATATATATATATACATATACATATATGTACATATATATATACATAAAAAGGAAGCGGAGAACTCTGGGCAGTTCCCACATTTAGGTGATGAGACGCTCCTATGTATTGCACACTGCAACACAGTTGACACTCTAAATCTGCTCACCTCAAATGTCTGTTTTTCTAGCAAAGTTTTTAAACAAAGGATTAGCACAATGCCGTCCATGTTGAGCTAGAAAGGGACAAAGCCTTTTGCCATTCATACAGCAAAGTCTTAAAGCATCGGATTAGCAAAGTGCCATCCATGCCGAGCTGTAAAATTACATAATCTTTTAACCACTCCAGACACACTGTATCTATATAAATATATCCATGAATGCTTTCCAGGCTCCTGCATCCATTCATGAACTCCCCCCTCACACCAAGCGGGAAAGAAAGTAAGCAGCACTGCTCTATAATTCACCAGTAATTCTTGATTTTCTTGTTTTCACATAAGGTGCATGTTGTAATGTAGCTTGTCTTGTGCATCCTCCCTATGCTTAATCCAGCTCTACTGCTTGGCCCTTGATGATGTCATTGGAATGTTGGGAGGGTTGAACAGTAAGGAGATGTCAGTTGGTATGAGGGGCTGAGCAGTGGAACTGCTCCTGGTGGGGTCTGTTTCTTGTATCTACATAACATCTTATACCAAGGATCTTAAGTGAACAATAAAGCTATGATCCTGGATACATCTATGGACCACAGATCTTTCTTTCATTATTTTAACAGTGCAGAATATCGACCTACAAGTTTCGGCTAAAGCCTTCGACAAGGTAATAGAGATTTTTAGTGCAGAGTGGAATTTAAAGGGACAAACTCTTTTCCCACCATGAATCCTTTCAAATCAGCAACTGGATTGCTAATCTTGTAAATGCATTCTTTCATTTTGGCATATAACAGACGCCATTTTGTTCAACAGAAGTATAAATACATTTTAACAAATGGCGTGCATATCAAAAGAGGATTTGGATAAACAACTATGTGCTGTCCTGCACTTACATTTCTGCAGGACCAACATACTGGGAACAATAACAAACATTATATCATGCAAATCAACCCTCACTGGTCAATTATATAAACCCTCGAACAAAAGACAACTGCTTATGCTTCCCATATGGCTTCAGTGGGTCTAAAAGTAAATGAAGTAAAGTCCTTTGTACTTATAGTAGGTACCCATTTTCTCTAGGACCAAGGAGACTAGAGGTGATTGACTCTTTCTCACATCTAGAGGTCTATTTTGATTAAAAAAACAGTCCAGGGCTAACAAGGTGAAAAATAGAGCTCTGGGGATGGAAAGGAGTATGGAAGCTATAAATTCTTTCGCTAGCAGACTGGGCACAAAACCACTGGCTGTTATAAAGTCAATATACCAGGCAAAGACACTCGCTGCAGCCACATATGGGGCAGGTATATGGGGAATGGTCCCTGTAATGCAACTTCAAATGATAGAAGATCGATTTTTTAAGAAAAACTTTCGCTCCCCAGATCGTGTTTGAATTACATTTGCCACACGGAAGCAGGACTACCCTATATAACAGATATTGTCAAGGTCACCCCGATACTTTTATGGCACTCAATATGGTGCAGAGATACAGTAGATTTAATGCAGCTTATAATTAAAAATTGTATTGCTATGGAAAATGCATGTAAATTTCCTTGGCTTCAGTATGTGAGGGTAAACCTAGCTGATTTAGGTCTAGACTCTAGAGGAACTGTTCACCAGTCACAACTTGTGCAGAATAACTCAGAAGCACAAACTAAAGGAAATTTTATTCACAAAGGCGGCATATGAACGCCAGGAAGGAAAGCGGTGGAAGAAATCAGTAATGCTATACTTCCAATTACCACCTATAATTGTGGGGGATTTTTCCTATCTATACAATATTGGAAATAAACAACATACATTTATTTTGTTGAGATTCCGATTAAAATTAACTACATTGATGCTCGGTCATCCTTCAAGAAGGAATAGGAGCTCTGATCTCTCGGCATGGAATATATGATGTTACTTAGCATCCCGTTACTCCACAGGTATTTACTTCGAAGTTTTTACTTCGCAAATACCTTTACTAAGCATGATTTTAGTGCACATGCTTTACTTCGCAAATATATACAAATACATTAAAAATGCTTTTACTTCGCAGTAAATAATTACGCATACCGTTACAACGCGTTATTGGTACTTTAAAACAAACAAAACAATCATAGTAATAGTAACCTATCCCCTGGCACGCACCCTGAACCCTCAAAATACCCCCTACACCCCAAAACCCTATCTCACCCTGACCGCTAAAAATATCCCAGTACCCCAAAACCTAAACACACCTTGAACCCTAAAATTACCCCTACACCCCAAAACCCTAACCCACCCTGACACCAAAGCTTACCCCAAAACCTAAACGCACCCTGAACCCCAAAAATACCCCAGCACCCCAAAACCTTAAATGCCCCCTGAACCCTCAAAATACCCCAAACCCTAACCAATCTTGATCCCCTAAAATTAGCCCAGAACATCAAAACCTAAATGCACCCTGAACCCCAAAAATACCCCAGCACCCCAAAACCCTATCTCACCCTGACCCCTAAAAATATCCCAGTTCCCCAAAACCTAAACACACCCTGAACCCTAAAATTACCCCTACACCCCAAAACGCTAACCCACCCTGACACCAAAGCTTACCCCAAAACCTAAACGCACCCTGAACCCCAAAAATACCGCAGCACCCCAAAACCTTAAATGCCCCCTGAACCCTCAAAATACCCCAAACCCTAACCAATCTTGATCCCCTAAAATTAGCCCAGAACATCAAAACCTAAATGCACCCTGAACCCCAAAAATACCCCAGCAGCCCAAAACCTTAAACGCACCCTGAAACCTCAACCCTCAAAATACCCCAGGATACCTCATGCACTCCAAAACCCTAACCCACCCGACACCTAAAATTACCCCAGCACCCCAAAACCTAAACGCACCCTGAACCCCAAAAATACCCCAGCACCCCAAAACCTTCAATACACCCTGAACCCTACAATTACCTCCTACACCCCAAACCCCTAACCAACCCTGACCCCTAAAATTACCCCAGCACCCCAAAACCTAAATACATCCTGAACCCCAAAAATATACCAGCACCCCAAAACCTTAAACGCACCCTGAACCCTAAAAATACACCCTACACCTCAAAACCCTAGCCCACCCTGACACCTAAATGCACCCTGAACCCCAAAAATACCCCAGCACCCCAAAACCCTAATTCACCCTGACACCTAAAATTCCCCCAGCACCCCAAAACCTAAACACACCCTGAATCCCAAAAATACCCCAGCACCCCAAAACCTTCAACGTGCCCTGAACCCTAAAATTACTCCCTGAACCCCAACACCCTAACCCACCTTGACATCTAAAATTACCCAAGCACCCCAAAATCCTAACCCACTCTAACCCCTAAAAATACCTCAGTACCCCAAAACATAAACGCACCTTGAACCCTAAAATTACCTCCCCACACCTCAAAACCCTAACCAACCCGACCCCTAAAATTACCCCAGCACACCAAAACCATCATCATTAACAATAAACTTTATTTCGGTCAATATGACCTCAAAAGTACAATCAAAATACATGCAAGTGAATTAAAAAGAAAAAGAAGAAAAAAAAATTGCATCAACAAACAATTACACATAATTAAAAAAAGGGGAAAAGATTTGATATGTACATTATAACAAGCATTGAGATTACAAGAATTTCACACACCATTTGAAAAATCCTGCAACCCTAAATTGGGGGACGACAGGATAATATCGCAGAGGTTTGTTCTAGGCAAGAAACAAGGAGTCATCTAAGGAAAGTGCATAGTGCAAGTGAATGAATAAATAAATAAGTTAGTTATAAAAAATAATCATAAAAAGATGACCACAGTCTTGTCATACAACGATTAGTGTGGTCCTCACACTAAAATAACCCACTACTACAGGTTGCTTCTATACAAAACGTTTTTACAGGGATTGTGGAAGTAAACTAATTGATTTCCAGTTCCCTGGAGCGGTGAGTAGACTGGTTTTTATCTAATCAAAATAAGACTAATTAAAACCCTCAGAGGCAACCACGGAAAGATAGTCTACCCAACTAATTAAAGATAAAATAGTTAAGTTTCTACTGTGGAAACTTCTATCACTTGTGGAGGAGTTTTTACAAAAAACCTGCGGGTACACCACATGGAGAATAAGAAACCTGCAACTGAATAAACAACCGGGGTTCTAGTGTCATACTTAAGTATCCTGAATGCCTCTAAGCAACGTCTAGTTCCAAGGTTCCTGCAGATCTGCACCAGTCAACGTTTTCTTGCTTTGAAGTAGCCAGGGCAGCTGAAGAACACGTGGAGTACTGACTCTTCAGGGCAATCCCATGCCGGGCAGTTCAAGACTTGCACACCCCTCCATTTATATGTAAAACAGAGGAGCGGCAAGACCCCATACATGAACTGGAGGTAAAGCTTTCTGGCAGCTGCTGGTTTGATAACATCTAGGGCCGGCTCAAAACAGAATCTCTCTTTTATTTCTAAAAATGCTCTGGTTAGTTTACCTATTCGGGGACAGCTATGAAGCTGTGCCATTTTATGTTCCTCATAATGGGTCTTCAGTTGTTTCCTGGTTAATGAGGAGCAGGCAAGCTCAGGATCAGCCCAAAGTTCCCGTAGCCCCATATTGATTAGAGTATGTTTAATGTACGCTAGCACAGCAATTTAGCAGCCCCCCACAGGTTCATTACTTCTAAGAGTTCTTCCCTATAGGATGAAAGGTCTGGGGTAACCCACAGACGTCGCCAGTACATTAAGGGTTTGAGATGAATTACTTCTGTAATTGCCACAAGCCCCAAATCTAATCGAAGGGGGGTTAATGGGGTGCTCTGTGGGAGATTTAACAACTGTCTAGGAAAGTTGTTCTCTACCTGTGGTAAGTTCTCGGGACCAGAGTAGCCCCAAAGCTCAGCACAGAATAATGCCCCTCCCCTGGCTTGAGCCTTATAAATTTCAATAGCTGGGCTGACTGGTTCCTATCTTGACTTACAGAAGACCTTCATAATCCCACTTGAAAATTGAGCTAGTTTTTGGAATGATTTTTTAATATGTGCCTCCCAATCCATGGTTTCTGTAATAGTGATTCCAAGATAAACGAAAGAGGAGACTCTTTCGAGAGGTTTGCCATATAATGAAGGGTCAGGGTGTGTGCTTTTTGGACTATTAAACGCCATAAATTTGGTTTTCTGTAGGTTGATTTCTAAACCTCTTTCTCTGCAGAAAACTTCAAATTTATTAAGGACCCTCTGTAACCCCATAGGCGATTTAGATACTAATAAAGTATTGTTGGCAAACATCATTGCTAGAATCATGCGGGAGGCTAACTTGGGTGAATCTAGATCTTTTTATGCTAGCAAGGAATCTATTAAGCCATTAATATATAGGCTAAAAACGAGTGGGGGCAAGCACACAGCCCTGGCAGACACCACGCTTAATTGGGATGGGTGCAGTTAACTTTAGATCCTTGCCAAACCTGATTTGCCCGAAATTGTCCTCATGAAGCCGTTTAATGAGATGGGTTAAATATTCTGGAACCCCCCAGCTCATGGAGGACTATCCACAGTTTTTCCCTTGGAACCAAGTCTAAGGCTGACCTCAGGTCCACAAATATTAAGAAGAGACTACCACCCTCCAGACACACAGTTTTCCAGTACAGCAGTTGTAATCTGAGTACTTGGTCCATGGTGGACAACTTTTCCCTGAATCCAGCCTGAAGGGGGGTAAGTATCTTCTGTTCTTCCATCCAGGTTTGTAGCCTGAGCAGCAGTATGCGTGCAAAGATTTTTTGAGAGTTGTCAATCAGGCTGATTGGCCTATAATTGGTTGGTAAGAGTGGTAAACCTTTTTTGTAATTCGGAATTATTTCCGCACCAAGACAGCTGGGGGGAATCTTCATACCCTGCAGTATGGCATTAAATAGTACCCAAAAATATGGGACCCAAATAGCTGGTTCGCTCCGGAAAAGGTTCCCAGGTATCTTATCCAAGCCTGGCGCTTTGCCTGGGGACGTTTTCGCTAAAGCTCCCTTGATTTCATTTAGACTTATTCTTATGCTAAAGCTATCATCATAAGGGTCAACAGTACCCCCGGGGTTTAAGGGGGTGTCGGTCCCCAAGGGACATCCTTCAGATAACCCACCCGACAGCATTTCTTTCTTGGAATAGAGGGATTCAAAGTGATCCCGCCAAACCTCTTCATCCAAATTCGGGTCTACCGATGTTTTGGGACCCGAGCAGTCAGAGTTGACAACACCCCAAAAGGTCCTCATGTCCTTATCTCCAAGGGCAGTTCTCAAAGCGTTCCACCTTTCCAAATCCCACCTCTTTTTGGCTTCAAAGATGGCCGCCTTATAAGCCTTCCTGGCAGTTTTAATTTGCGGGCGATCATTAGCCTTAATTGACACAACTAGCGTTCTTTTAGCCGTACGGCAGAGATCATTAAACCATGGATGGGGGGGCTTCTTGCTTGGGCGATTTGTTTTTTTTTGGGAAGAAGTTCAATGTGACTTCTAGTCTGGCATGATTCTTGCCAACCAGCTCTAGATCACGGCCGAACTTGATTGAGGCTTTTGAGTTGGATGTCGACAAAAGGACAGGGTAGGGTTTCATATAAGGTGCTCATAATGTCAAGTGATAGGGAAAAGTGGGACCATCTCACTCTTCTCCTACAATTGGAGAGTATCAGCCTTGAATCAGTAGGTTTATCCAGCATTGGGGCTCTCCCCAAATTAAATGCTTTGAGTTCAAGTACTAGCGCGTAGTGGTCGCTATCTAACCGAGGAACAATTTTAAAATCAATCAACCTATCCCAGGATTTAGAGTCGATTATAATGTAATCTAATAAAGAACTACAATCTTTTCTATAGAAGGTATAACTATTAGAAGTATCAGACAGTGTTCTACCATTGCATGCTCTTAAAGAGTGTTTTAATACGAGACATCTGGATCGCCAGTGGGGACCATTTTTTGACTGGTGGGCATCTCGTCTCCGGGATTGCCCGGTATTTGTGCTCATCAAAAAGACTGTTCGGGAGGATTCCCTCCTGAGGCTCAAATTGGAAGTTGAAGTCCCCACCTAGGATCACCATATGGTTGTCAGTAATGGTGCCTAAAAAGGTGGTTAATTCTTCCAGCGTGGCAGACTCTTTGCCCAGGGCTATAGGTCTAGAATATACATTTATAAGAGCTACAGAAGTCTTTAATGGAAACTGGAGTATGACACATAGTATATCATTGGAACCTGTGTCTATCTGCCTGGCCATACATCATAGATGGACTCCAGCCCATGTACTAAGGCCACCAGATGGTCTCCCTTTACCCCCCGTTCTTGTGGGTATGTTAAAAGAGGCAAAACCCGACTTAAGAACCTCCCTTCTTGCCCATGTTTCCTGAAAATTGCAGATCTCAAATTGGCTAGTAAAAGAATTCCAATCAGGGTCATCCATCTTGTTAAACAGACCTGCAATGTTCCATGCTAAAACCCTTGTTTTGGGAAAATTGAGGGGATTCTGATTGTGGAGGGCCAAGATGGGTAGATGTGGAGAAACTATTATTATTCCTTACCCTACCTAAAATATGGGCCACAATGTAGGCAGAGTTTGGAGTTATCGATCAGTGCCAGATCGCCGCCAGGGTAAAGCCGCTCAAACTCCCACCGATTGGACCCTCTCCCCTTAGGCGACAAAGCCCTGTAACGATGACCTGAGTCAGGTTTTCTGTTTGTGGGGTACTTGTTTGTGCCTTAATATTGGAGGGTTTTTCCTTTAGTCAATCTACTTCATCAAGGCAACTAAACCTGTTTCCAGTGGGAATATTAAAACTAAATTGCTTTTGCCAGTTTTGGACTGGGCGAGGTAGCGCACCGTTATTGGGGTCAGGTCTCCAACCCTGCTCTAAATGCCAGGCATCATAGGGAGGCCTAAATTGGGGGGTAAAATAACCTAAAGGAAGTAATAGGATACCACCCTTGTTCCTCCCAACCTCTCTGGCTAAAATTCTTTGGGTCATCTGTGGGTTTCTAAAATTAATTACTATGCAATCTCCGTGTATGTCCTTGTACCGTCTGCCTATCCAACCCAACCTGCAAGTAGTTAAAATCTCATCCACGTGCTCATAGCTTAAATGGCTGTGGTTTACAAGCCAGTGGACACATTTGTTTTTTAACTCTTGGTGGGATTCAGATTGGCCCCTTCTAAGTTCAGGGGTACCTGCAAGAATGAGAACATAGGGGGTAAATTTATGACTGGAAGGGGGACAAAAGAATTAGTGCCTTATGTATTTATGGGCGCACCACCCCCCACCTGCCTGATATTTGATTTTAATTCTCCTGTTGGATGACGCAATGCAGGCGAGAGAATAGCTGAGTTGACATTGCCCAGAGGTGGATTTACCACGCTTTCTCTATTGGCCTCCAATGCCAGTCTCCGCCATCTGTTTTTGATAGCTGGGCTTGCTCAGTGATGGTTAGACGGGGGTTGTCCGGTATATTGCTTAAGGTGGACTGGACATTTGTCCTGCTATCAGGGCCAGGAGTACTGTCAGTTGACGCCCTAGTTCTAACCCAGTCATTAACAATTGTGGCCAACCCATTAATTCTCTCTTGTAGGGGTCTTAGTTCATCCTTGACTATATCCCTCATTTGGATCTGAAGATCCACCACCAACTTTGTAACCCACGTTGGCTGGTCACTTATGGATTCTGTACTCTCTTCTGACAACCCCCTCCCGGGATTTCCATTGTTCGAAGTTAAACCCTGAGGCTTTTTCCTTCTTGATACTGCTTTCATCTTGGGGTTGGGTTTAGGTTTGCCTTTTCTACCCTGTTGATTTGATGTAATAACCCTAGGTGGCTCGGGACTGGTTGCTTCAGTAATACAGAGGTTGGTCGCTAGAGAACTCAATTACTGAGATCCCTGTAGATTGTAAAAGACTGGGATCAGACGTTACTATATCTAAGTTTGGGGTCAGAGACAATCTTCTCCCAGTCCTCTCAATTTCAGTAGCTACTGCTCCCAAAGCTTTTTCTACATCCTATCTATAGAGGTGGGTTTAGTGGATGCTTTGGGCAGAGCTAGGATCTGTTTCTTCTCAGCACATGCCTGTTTCCCCATTATGCAATATCTTAAGATAAGCTCTCCCGCAAGTTATAGATTGAATTTAAGGTGAGCAGGAAAGATAATTGAAGTAGAACACCCACTATCAGCCTCAATAGGGAAAACACTAACATAAAAGCCAAATGAGGGGGCCAGTACTGGGGAGCACTATTTGAGACAAAAGGATTCTGTGCACACACGGTTCCTTAATGTTCACAATGCAATGTCAGATTGTAATCCACAGGGCGCCAACCTAGTACCAAAAAAGGAAGGGATAAATCCCGATATTTAGCAGACTGCGCGGGGGATAAACAGTACCTTGAGTTCAGGTCCCAGTGTTCAGGTGTTAAAAACATGGCCCAGCCCAGCCTCTTCCGGCCGTGGACGGGCCTGCCATTGTCAGGGCGCGTCAGGGCGGGCGGGAGAGCAAGGATTGCTGGGAGTTGGAGTTCCTTCTGCCGTTCCCCTCACGGCTCGGTGCACTCAGAAGAGATCTAATGCCAGCTCGTTGCGCCATTGCCCTCACGGTGGAGGTGATGTAAGTCCCACATCCCCTTTGCTCTGTTTGGGCGTCCCCAAAACCTTAAATGCACCCTGAACCCTAAAAATACACCCTACACCCCAAAACCCTAACCCACCCTGACCCCTAAAAATACCCTTGTATCCCAAAACTTTAATTTAGTAAGTGCATGCTAAATAATAGAACATGGGTAGTAAATGCATGCTAAGTAATGACATCTGCGAACTAAAATATGCGTAGTAATGGTAATACGAAGTAATCACCGCATAGTAAAGGAAGAATACCGTCAGCATGCCCATGTGATAGGGAGTCAGTGCAGTCAGACCTTCACACCTTCTTTTTCAGTGGGCTTTAAAAGAAGGAAAGAGACAGATTTATCCTCCTAATCCTAAAGAAGCTAAAGTTTAGGATTCTAATATCTGTTTTGTGACAGCCCTTTTTTTGATAGCTTGTCTAAGAAGTAGGAAAAATATGGCTCTCACTGCACATGAAGCATGTTAAGCTAGTTATTTTTAATGGCTAACTATCCACAGGCTATTTTATGATTACATGTGAATGATTGATTGTCATGGTTTTATTACTGATCTTGTTATTTAACATGTTTATATATCTTCAAGTGGTTTCTAAAATACTTCGATGATGTCGTAATCTTTTTACCTTGACTAATTAATTTGTCAGATTGTAGCTGAATTCGATCTATTTAACTTAATATGGTTTTAAATGTTTTTATAGCTTTTTGTACTTTTATGATCTGTTGATCACAAAACAGACCAAATATGATGTCTAAGATATAAACCCTCGTCTTGTCGCTGTCTGCTGCTTGGGAGTGTTGCACTATGCTGGGGAGGAGGAGGACTTAACTCCCTAGCAACCTTTGCCTGCTGACATCGACCTCGGGTGCCATAAGTTTGCTGGAAGCGTCTGCAGTGTGGGACGCGCGCGGGGCAAGAGCAGGTCTGTCTGCGCCCGTCTGCGGCCTAACGAGACTGGGCTGGGCCTGCTCTTTTGGCCCCATTGTTCGGACACAACCATCATCAGCAGAAGTGGGAATTAATGGATGAAGGTACTGTGATGTATGAATGAGCAGTGATTTGTTTCCCAGGACGGTTGCAAGGCCTGCTATTGTACTATTCTAGACATTGGATTGTGCCTCTGTACACGCCACATATCTTAACAAGCATTTGCAATGCAATAGGTCTCCCATTAGGAAAGTTTGAGCTATTGGTATTGTAAATGATAAATGTTATATTTATGTGTTGGTTTTGAAAATAGCTAAATTATTAGCTTTGTCATTTACAATTCCAATAGTTTTAACTTTCGCAAATGTGACACCTGTAGCATTTGTAATGCAATATGTGTTGTATTTACGTGACATAGATGTATTGATATTAAAAATAACAATGGCTTTTCATTTTTTTAAATAATTAATACCTAAATAAAAGTTATTGTAATTTATAATGGCAATAGCTTAAACTTTTGTCAATAACTTTTGTGAAGATTATGTTCAGTGTATTTTATTGTGACGAAAATACGAGAAAATTAAGTGAAATATTAAAATCTTTTTGTGACATTTGTAATGAAGCTTGAAACATTGAGAGAACATATTTGAATCAGTTGTTGTTGAATAGTTGCACAGATTGATGCTGTGGTGGCGCTGAGTGATGTTGTGGTGGCGCTGAGTGATGCTGTGGCGTTCAGTGATGCTGTGGTAGCGCATAGTGATGTTGTACCCCTGAGTGATGCTGTGGTGGTGCAATAGATAGAGGGAGGGCGATAGATAGATAGAAGGAGGGCAATAGATAGATAGAGGGAGGGCGATAGATAGAGGGAGAGAGGGCAATAGATAGAGGGAGGGAGGGCGATAGATAGAGGGAGGGCGGTAGAGTGAGGGTGTGAGAGCGGTAGAGTGGTAGAGTGAGTGCAGTAGAGTGAGGGTGTGAGGGCGGTAGAGTGAGGGCGTGAGGGTGGTAGAGTGAGGGCTGTAAAGTGGTAGAGTGAGGGCTGTAAAGTGGTAGAGTGAGGTCAGTAAAGTGAGGGAGGTAGAGTGTTAGAGTGAGGGCGGTAGAGTGAGGGCGTCACGGCGGTAGAGTGAGGGCGGTAGAGTGGTAGAGTGAGGGCGGTTGAGTGGTAGAATGAGAGCCTGAGGGCAGTAGAGTGGTAGAGTGAGGGCGGTAGAGTGAGGTTGGTAGAGTGGTAGAGTGAGGGCGGTAGAGTGGTAGAGTGAGAGTGGTAGAGTGAGGGCGGTAGAGTGGTAGAGTAAGGGCAGTAGAGTGGTAGAGTGAGGGCGTTAGAGTGGTAGAGTGAGGGTGGTAGAGTTATAGCGTGAGGACGGTAGAGTGGTAGAGTGAGGGCAGGAGAGTGAGGGCAGCACAGTGGTAGATTGAGGGAGAAGAAATCTAGAGTCGAAGCCTAACCACCGCCCTTCTCACAGAAATAGCATGTTTTACGTAATTGCCAACTCACGTGGATAGCAGGAACACATATTTAAAAGGTTGCTTCTACAATAAAAGAGAAACAATTTGTTTCCCGCTCAGCCACGTTTGTTTAAACAGCGTCTCTTTTCCCAACTCATTATTTTCAACATCCTCTTACGTAGACGCACAGGAAGTAGAGCCCCCTTCGGTTCCGGTGTCAGTGAACCCCTCTCCTTGTTGCTTCTAGCAGCAGAGCCGTCACTGCCACAGGCTACGCTGACATTCCATATGTGCATTGGTAAATAGTGGCTACCATTCACAGTGCAAAGGCACAAATTTTATCAAGGTGAAAGGCGGAGGGCAATGGGATCCGAACTCATTTAAAAATGTTCCTCAGATTAAATTAAGAGTGGAGAATGAAAGTTTGAGATGGAAAACCAAGTCCAACCAACTCAAAAGCGCAAACTTTTAAACTCGGCAGAAAAGATGAAAAGCTGAGCCGTCAAAGGATTTTTAGCCACTGCTTAAAAACCCTTTTATTTTCAAGAGAGGAAGGAAAGATACCTGGCGGGAAGGGAGGTGGAGAAGGGCGGTGTGCGAACGAATGTGAAAAGCCCTTCATGTGAAGAAATGCTACAAGATAAGAAGGGATGTTACATTACATGTATCAGTGTATATACGAAAAACATAAAAAGCGGAGGGGAGATGGGAGTCGTAAAAAAAAAAACGAAGAGTGAAACGTTGAGAGAGTTTGGATTAGAAACTGTGACCTGCGTAACAGACGCGGGCATGGGTGAAAAAAACAGCTATAGCATTTTTTGGATTTGTAACATGCTTTTAAGATTTAAAAAAAAAAAACAACTCTGCAGCCGTTCGTCCCATCACACGTGCATATGCGTGCAATAGCACATAGATACAATCACACACACGTCCGCATATGATTACACACACTGTAACACCAAAGAATGAGGGGAGTTTTAGTTATTAATGAGACGGGTAATGCGAGAACACTATGGCCTACTCACCCACAATCTGTGCCCAAAAAAACTTCAAAAGCTTGGATAGCTGCGGCTACCATTTTCAGTACTAACAGCAACGGGGAGGCCACGTCCAGGAGAATGGAGACCGTGTCCTGCTATTGAACAGGATAAGGTAACTGGATTTTACTTATTAACAAGCAAAACCCACAGCTTCATCGAAGGCTACCGGGTGGCAAATACGAAAGGCCCATCAAAAAGAGGCACTACAATTTTTGCAAGTAAGCACATACATGTGCAGCAAACGCGACAGGGCTTGGCTCCCAGCAGCAAAGGCTAAGTCGCTCACTTGTAGATTGCTTTATAATTAATTTTATTTAATATCCAAGAGTTTTTTGTATGAATAGATTATTAAACACATTGTCATTTACTGTTCTTGGGGCACTTTCTACTAGTTACCCCATCTGGTAAAAACCCTTCTGGCTAGGACTTCTGGCTTTACAGTGCCTCAGGAAGGGCTCTGTACAGAAATGAAAAGAACCTCTTTAAACAAACTGACCTGGAAGCGACTGCCACAAGACACTGCCATCAGCTTCTGTCTTTGGTGTTTAACATTGGCTGATACCAATGTCTGACATGACTGTGCCTAGAAG
Organism: Lissotriton vulgaris; assembly: GCF_964263255.1. Taxonomy (NCBI): domain Eukaryota; kingdom Metazoa; phylum Chordata; class Amphibia; order Caudata; family Salamandridae; genus Lissotriton; species Lissotriton vulgaris. The sequence continues at coordinate 440,845,584 of NC_141696.1, read as the reverse complement.
GGCACGGGATGCGGAAGCCAACAGCCGGGCATATATACCTATATTGTATTCCAGGACTTTCCCCCCTCATTCCAGAAAAGCAACCCCTCAAACTCGAAACGTTACTACAATCAACATGTACCACAATCAGCCACGGAACACTGCCTACAGCGGGGCGTGGGGGAGAAGCACATTGCCCCAGCACAGATAAAGGAACAAGAAGCTACCCAGCAGACTCTTCCCCAGACATGTTCACATGGCAATGCAGTTTAGAATCACAATGTTCCAATCCCTACTCCAATATGGACTATAAGGAAGGGAGTGGGGGAGAAATCGCTTTCATACCTCCACACGTCAGCATCACCACACTGAGCTTCGTATTCCAGCCAACTACCTTAAACACCCGCTGCTCGCCTATCATAAGTTTCTGTAGAGCTCGGACAAAAAAGAATGGAGGCTTTCTAATGGGCGATTTCGTCAACTGTTCCCGTGCAAAGCAAGCGGCCTCAATGTCTTTATGCCCCGACTTTTGAAAAATGCGACGATGGTAGGGATGGGCGGGAGCCTTAATGTAAAGGGGATTACGACAACTGTTGCCGTGCAAGCGGCCTTAATGTCTTCATGTCCCCTGAACAGCACCAGGAACACAGCCACCGAGAAAATATGACAAGTCCTCCGCTGAAATGGAAGACGAGGTTGTTTTTGAAACAGCCTTGTAGTGAAAATAAAAAGAGCAGTGCTCATAAAACGGGCGCTGCAAGAGCATTGAAAGCACAGTGTTCCTGAAGAACTGAGGCGACATAGCTGAAGTCAGGCAGCCTTCGTTGGGACGTGGGCGGGGCCTGCAAAAGAAACAGGAAGGAACCGCCAGGAGAACGTCCGGAACCCTGCAGCCTGAATGCTGAAGTCCCTGGCCCCCTCAGAGGGACCGGGCGAAGACTGCATGGCACCAGAGGCAACACGGGACTTCCGAGTGCCGAGACTAACCCGCTGGCTACCGAGGGAGAGAGGGACACGCGGAAAGAGCCCGGTGAGTGGGGGGTGGGGGGGGGATTGTGTGCGTGTGTGCGCGTGTGTCTGCGAGTGTGTGTGTGTGTGTGTGTGTGTGTGTGTGTGTGTGTGTCTGCGTGTGTGTGCGTGTGTCTGCGTGTGTCTGCGTGTGTCTGCGTGTGTGTGTGTGTGTGTGTGTGTGTGTGTGTGTGTGTGTGTGTGTGTGTGTGTGTGTGTGTTCGCGCGGGCGTGTGTCTGTGTTATCCACTTCCTGGCAATGTAGGACAGGAGATGTGCACGGCGTGTGGGTGAACGTGCACGTTCACATGGTAAAATCCCCTGCGCGTGCCCATCCCCTGTCTCACATTCCCAGGAAGTGGACGACTATAGATGCTTGCTGGACGCAGTGCTTCGCACTGCTACACCAGCTCGACCTAAATAGGGAACAACCAAGCATACGTTTGGAGAGGGTAGCGCTTTATTGAAAGATTAAAAGCTGTGGGTGCAATTAGTAAAAAAATTTAACTGGTAGAAAAGAGATTATCATTAGCTCCACCCTCACACTCCCACCTGGTTACGATCAGTGAAAAGGCAGCTAATGAGGAGTGCCAACCTCCGGTTCCACTCTTACCTGCAGTCATTATTAACAACATTGCAAATGGCCCTGCCAATTGTCCAAAAGTCCCTAGCCCAAATGATGAAGGGAAGGGTACGTCCACATGCTAATGGGGGGAAAGAAAATGGGTAGATGGGGCTACAAAATCAAAAAAGGCAGTGCTTTGCGTCTAAAAAGACCCGGCAAAACACAATACAAGAGCCATTCACTGGGTCTAATGGTATAAGAGGGGGTTCTCCTGACTACGATGACCTATACACCTGCGTCAGTCAATGTATATCTGACGCCCATTCTACCCCGCCTGAGGTCTGGTGAAGAGCAACTGCAAATGGTGATGAATATTTTAAGGCAGAGGGCTAGATGTGGCCCAAGTTGTCATATAAGGACAAGACCACTGTATACACAAATAATCAGGAAACAGCCCATTTAAACATAGGTTAAGCTCCCGTAACCTCAACGGTCCCCAAGCCCATCAACAAGAAATGACTACACAACATTGGGCGGAAATTGAAGAACCAGTGGCCATTCAGAAAGAGCATAGAACAGGGACGTGTGAAAGAACAGAAGTTTAACCCTCCCGGTGCGATCAGCATTTTGGTATATAAATGCGCCCAAATCATAATCGGTTCCATCACACTTCCCCCCGAGGGAAGGGGAAGGAAGATTAGCTGACCCTACCTTTAGATAGAACCACATATACCTTGATACTAATGGATGTTCCACCATTATCCACAGAACAATATGAAGAATCTTAAAGTCCTATTAATAAATCAGCACATTGGAGCATCAGAAAATCAGGGTGTCACTCCAAAATTACAGAAAACATCATTTACACTGGTAGAACAAGTTACTTACCTTCGGTAACGATATATCTGTAAGAAAGATTAGTTAGTGATAGATTCCTTACCTTAGAATTACCCCCAGGCGTCAGACAGGATCCAGTCAGTTTTCTTCAGCAGTACCCCTGCGCGTCGGTAGGCGGCGTCGTGCGGCTCGAGCTTCTGAGAGGGAATCAGGTGTGACTTCGGCACGTTGATGGAGAACCCCATCAAATACAGGAGGTCGGCCGTAGTCTGGAGGGTATCCTGTTGCTTTGACTCTACATACAATCACGCGAAAACAGAATCACACTGCCCTAGGGAAAAGGTGGGACTTCAGCCCTTTTTTAAAGAGTGATAATTCATCCAGACTCCTCAAGGAAAGTGGAAAAGAATTCCAGAGCTTAGCAGCACTAAAGCCAAAGGAACGGCCGCCCAACCGTGTCCTCTGGATTCAAGGAACTGCCGCCAGAAAAGCTGAGGAGGACTGTAAAGGTCTGGCTGCTGAATACCAAGAGAAGCGTTCTTGAAGCACGAGAGGTCCCTGTCCATGGAGTGCCCTGAAGACTATACAAGATGCCTTGAAGCAGATGCGCTGATGGATACGCAGCCAATGAAGGTCCCTAAGCGCCAAGGTAGAAGAAGATGAGCGCATCCGGAAAAGAGCCAACTTTGCTGCCATGTTCTGTATCCGCTGTAGCTTTCTAACCAGAGAGCTAGGGGCGCCTAGGAACAGTGCCTTGCAGTAATCGAGTCTGCTGAATATAATGCTGCGTACTACTTCAGGTCTAGCCGATACGGGTAACATAGGAAGGATCTTACGCAATGTCCGTAGCAGCATCATGCATGTCCCAATGGTCTTGTTAACAAAGACATCCAACTGGAGATGTGGGCCAAACATGACGCCCAAATTACGGGCAGCGTCCGCAGCTCCGACCGTGACCAAAGAGGAAAATGGCCAAAAGTCCATGGGCAGAGGACGAGGGATTTTGTCTAATGAGCAATGCAGTACCTCTGTCTTGGATCCATTGAACTGGAGAGAATTGTGTCGCAACCAGTCCGCCGTGGCTAACAAACAGTGATGAAAGGTCTCCTTAGAGACAGCATCTTTACCTTCAAAGGAGAAGATAAGCTGTGTGTCATCGACGTAGTTTATTACAGAAATGCCAAAGTATTTAATTAGCCTGATCAGAGGACAGAGGTAAAGATTGAACAGAATGGGGCTAATTGCTGATCCCTGTGGCACGCCTTGTCCCACCTTTCTGATGCCAGATCTAAAAGGGGGCAGAGCCACCACCTGATGCCTGTTATGAAGGTAAGAGACTAGCCAGTCCTGGGCCAGACCAACAACCCCGTTCTCTTCCAGTCTGCTGATTAGAGTAGAGTGGTTGACCGTATCGAACGCGGCCGACAAGACCTGTGCAAGTGTGAGCATCTTGAACTTCTCCTTCCAGAGGAAGCGATTGATGTTCCGAAGGTCTAAATTAGGACGCAGGCCCTAGTCCTTCTTTGGAACCAGGAAGTAGTGGGAGTAACAACCACAACCTACTTCTGGCATCGGAACGCGCTCAATGGCCCCACATGCAGGAAACGCGAACGGCTTCCTGAGCTTAGTGACAGAGCTCAGTGCAATAGTTAATTGGATTGGGATTCGTTACCGCCGTGGATGATTAGAGAACCCAAAGGAAGACTCAATGAGGCTTGCTTTTCCATTGGGGTGATAGCCCATTTTGAAGGATTTCAAATTAAAAGTCCTTACGATTGAAAGTGTTTGTGTAAGAAGGTGGATTCTGTATCGTTGGCTACAGTAAATTCAGACCTGGGTTCTAGTATATTTGCCCTCGTAGTCCCGATGAGGCCTGGATTAAACAGAGGCTGAAACGCGTCCACACACACAAGTGGAAGACTCCAAAACAAGGAATCTGTTTGAACATTGTTGATGAAATAATCATTTAAGAGAGTGCTATTTTGAGAGAGGTCAAAAGTGGTTAAACCTCGTACACTCCCTTTGTCTTTGTTTTTGTTTTGGTGATCTAAAGTGCAGGAATGTTATGTGAAGGAATTATACAGTGACATCCTTGTTCAAATAAGTGGGGCATAAGAACCGTGAGTTTGGTTCCAAAAAAAGTGTATATATATGTAAATCAGAAGTATATGTGTTTTGTGTGTATATATGAATTGTGTACAGTTTTGTTCAATGTGAGAGACCAATAATTAAGGTTTAATGTGGTTTAATTAAAAGAAAAAGTTGATCCATGCATTTGATATTTATTGCTTTGTGCCTATGGCTATCTACTCGGATATACTCTATATCTAAAAATGACTTCAATTAAATTGTGTTGAGAAGGATTAACCCAAGATTGGACAATTGATGGTATTCAGTCTTACAACCAGATAGACTTAATAGTGTTCCGTAGGCTTTACCTTGTTTTTTTCCAAATTACGGGCAGCGTCCGCAGCTCCGACCGTGACCAAAGAGGAAAATGGCCAAACGTCCATGGGCAGAGGACGAGGCATTTTGTCTAATGAGCAATGCAGTACCTCTGTCTTGAATCCATTGAACTGGAGAGAATTCTGTCGCAACCAGTCCGCCGTGGCTAACAAACAGTGATGAAAGGTCTCCTTAGAGACGGCATCTTTACCTTCAAAGGAGAAGATAAGCTGCGTGTCATCGGCGTAGTTTATTACAGAAATGCCAAAGGATTTAATTAGCCTGATCAGAGGACAGAGGTAATGATTGAACAGAATGGGGCTAACTGCTGATCCCTGTGGCACGCCTTGCCCCACCTTTCTGATGCCAGATCTAAAAGGGGGCAGAGCCACCACCTGATGCCTGTTATGAAGGTAAGAGACTAGCCAGTCCTGGACCAGACCAACAACCCCGTTCTCTTCCAGTCTGCTGATTAGAGTAGAGTGGTTGACCGTATCAAACGCGGCCGACAAGACCTGTGCAAGTGTGGCATCTTGAACTTCTACTTCCAGAGGAAGCGATTGATGTTCCGAAGGTCTAAATTAGGACGCAGGCCCTAGTCCTTCTTTGGAACCAGGAAGTAGTGGGAGTAACAACCACAACCTACTTCTGGCATCGCAATGACCTCAATGGCCCCCTTCGCCAAGAGGGCCATAAGTTCCTGCTGAAGAAGTGCCAAGTGATCCCCCGACATGCGGTGAGACCGATGTGGCATGACTTGAGGGGTAGTCTCGAAGGGGAGGGAGTAGCCCCGTTGGACTATCTGCAGAACCCGCCTGTCCGAAGTGATGGTGCGCCAGTGGGGGAGGTGATGGCGAATCCTGCCACCCACTGGCATTTGGTGGGCCTGAAACACCGGACTAGGAAGGTTTGGAGACAGTAGGGGCAGGGGAGGTGGTGGACTGACCCGCTCACTGGCCCTGTGACCCACCTCGGCGGGTTCCACATCGGCGGCTGCGCTGAGACGGTTGCTGCGCACGCCTGTGGCTCTGAAATGAACATCTTTGGGCGCCCCTTCCATGGCCATGAAAGGAGCCAAAAGCAGAAGAGGTAGGAATGCGCATGGCCGAAAGCCCTAAGAACTTGGCTGTAGCCCGTGAGTCTTTAAAACGCTCCAACTGCCTTGTCGCCAAAAAGGCGAGTGACATCAAAGGGCATGTCCATCAGAGTGTTCCGGACATCCCCGGAAAAACCAGTTGTCCTCAGCCAGGCGTGGCGGCATAGCACCACTGCCGTGGAAATCGGCCTGACCAGCGTGTCGGCAGTGACAAGGTCACAACGAATTGTGAACTTGGCTGCGTCTCTCCCTTCAGCAATAGCTAGGGAGAGCACCATCCGGGCCTCCTCCGTACACTGAGGCAGCACCTGCGTGTCCCACACAGAATGGGAATAACGGCCCAAGAGGCATGCGGTGTTCACAGACCGCAGATCTTAACTGGCGGAAGTAAACAGTTTCTTTCCAAACTGTTCCAGTTTCTTGGATTCCCTATCCAGAGGTGCAGAAGGGAATGCGCTTGGGGACGCAGAGGCTTGGAAAACCAAGCTCTCAGGGGTCGGGTGTTGGGTGAGGATAATGGGGTCACCCGGGGCCAGGCGATGGCGTCGGGCACGTTCTTATCCATAGGAGCCCATTTGTTGGGCCTGGACCAGGTGCCCAAAAGAATGTCTGAAAGTGCGTCATTAAAGGGCAGCAGTGGCTCCGTAGAGGAAGACGCTGGCTGGAGCACTTCTGTCAGGTGGTTAGTCCTGATGGCCACCGTAGGGAGCTCGAGGTGGAGCACCTCGGCTGCTCTACGCAACACCACAGAATATGTGACACCCTCTTCCGTAGCCACGGTATCCTCTTCCCAGTCCGGGTCTTACTCGCACTGGGCTGCAAGAGGGTCCTCAGACCCCTTTCTCCCCAACCTGCCAGGCAGGCAGAAAAGAGAGAGGCGAATGGAGAAAGGGATAGAAATTCCCTATTGGAGTTGGTATCAGATTCGATCAACACCGGTCCGGCGCCGTCTCCACGTCGGGGTGGAAGCCGGGGATGGCGTCGTCATGGAGGACCCCGCGGTGGTGCCGTAGACGTTGATGTCGTTGGAGGTCGTTCAAGGCCACCCGACATAGGCTGGGATCCATGCATGGATCCATGGGGGTCTCGCGGCGCCAAGACTGGAATCGTCTTTGATGTCTGGGCCGGAGCCGGCGACAAAGAAGAGCCAGGACTCCCAGTCTGACCTGCGGGGCCCGGAGACGTTCCAGCGAGACCCAATGGGCTAAAAAGGCAGGCCATGGCTGACAGAAAGTCCTGTAGTTGGGCAGGAGTCGCCGACAGACCCAGGAAGGCGGGTAGACTGTCCGCAACTGCACAGGCTCTGCCGGAGCCGCGGGGGTAGCACCACCCGCACCCTCAGCCATGTCACGCGACGGGCTAGGGGAAGGCGAAGAGCGCCAACGCTTCTTCAACTTCTTGTGCTTCGCCTTACCTGACTCCGAGTGTGAAGACTTCGGCGAACGATGGTGGTGGTGGCGGCGGCTTCACGACCGGTCCCTCGACCTCCCACGGGACGGGGACCTTGAATGGGGCAGAGCTGACTCCCGGGCCTCCAGCAACTTTCGGGACCGAGTCAGAGTTGTGGTCGCGCCCCAGGCAGTAGAGACACTCACAGTGCAGGTCCGTCACCGACATCGTGGGGGACAAGCCGCGCAAGACTTAAAACCCGGCATCCCTATACACCAGGAGTCAAAGACTCAAAGAACAGAGACAAAGCCCCAAAAATAACTCAGCAAAAAGTGACTGGGGGTACCGCTCTCTCCAGATCTGCGCTTGCTGGCGTGGAAAAAGAAGGAACTGATGTCAGCGCGAGTGGGCGCGTCTAAGTATCTCCAGCGACGTCATCTCGGCGACTACAACACCAGAGACGTACGCGGAGCCGCACGACTACGTCTACTGACGCGCAGGGGTACTGCTGATGAAATCTTTCCGGATCCAGTCCGACGCCTGGGGGTAATTCTAAGGTAAGGAATCTATCACTAACGTGTTTCTTTCAGATGAGACTGATGGATAGGCCATACACCAAAATCTGTAGAGGGAGATTGCGTAGTTTTAAAATTAAAAGATCCCAGGTGTGTACACTTTTTGTTAACACGCTTGAGCAATGTGACATAGGATTCTGGTAACATAAGAGCATGGCCCCTAGGCTTTTTCTATCCTCCCCATCAGGCCCAAGCTTTAATCAGCGCTAGGCCACACTCAGCACATGCAGAATAACTTTCAACCATGGGAGTGTATCGCCCATGCAAACCGATTTGATGTTTTATCAAGTCTAACAGATATAGTTTGACATTCGGTTCCAGCAACTCTGGAAGGAGAGCAGGACCAAGTAGGCAGGATTGATTTACTAACAAACGCCCCACAGGAAATGAACTCAGCAGGGTGTACAGGAAAGTGACATTACCTTCCCCCACCTTTTTCCCCTGCATTCCGAATCACGAAGAGAATGGGCAAGTAAATTTGGGAAGCATGATCACCCCTTTCAGGACATTGTCATGGAACACAGCGGGAGTTTGCTCAAAGTTAAGTAATGAGGATTGGTTAAGCTATGTCTTAGATTTTGACTTAATGTGTCTACAAGAAACTTGGTTGCCTAATGACTTTTTTATAAATGGGTTTTGTTCCTTTTGTATCCCGGCAATCTCCTCCGCATCAGGAAGGGCCAAGTGTGGCATAGTGGTGCTCATAGCAGTAAAATATGTGTCCACAAAAGCAACAACGCTTGTTGCTCCCTCTGGTATCAACTAATTGTGATTTTAAGCCTGGGGCTGGTTGATTTACTCCTGGTGAATTTCTATTATAACATCTTTGATAATGGCAACTGCCAAGTGGCAGAGGACCTACAAGAGGAGATTAGTAAAGTCACAGGAATGAGACAGTCGCAGTGTATTTTATGAGCTGGAGTTTTTAATTATACTTTTTGTAAATATAGTAACCAATGTGTCCCGGGATGGAAGACAGGGATGGCCAGCATATGGCCCATTTTAATCATTCTGGTCTGGGGAGACCTTAAATGCCATATTGGTTGTAAACAACCTAATTCCTCTGAATGCTTGTGCCAGTAACTCCATCTTGTTGCGCTCAACCTTTGTAGGGGGGTCGTCGGACTAGCTCCATTGATGTTATATTAATAACCAAAAGATATATTATCTCACGCAAGATTTTAAAATAACACCAAACTGTTTGAGTCACCATAACCCACATATAGCCCACTTTAATATAAATACTAGGACAGGGAACGTGGAAGACCAAGCAATTCAGCATAACCCTAAAAAGGGAATTATGCTGAAATGGGACCGGGTATATGTGCAAAAATTTGATCAGGAAATTATCTCAGGTAATTGGGAACTCGTAGCTAGCTGTTTGAAGCAGGATCCTATCCCAACAGAAGTAGTACGGGACTTTCAGTCATTTCCTTGGGTTTGGTAAAGAAGATTCCATCTAAAAAAAACAACTGGTGCACTGATTTAACACTTAATGCACCAAAGCTCATAAAGAGCTATAAGGGGCTATACATACCATCCCTCTGGATAAAGAGCGAGTAAAAAATCCTGAGGGGGAATTACAAATCTGTGACTGAACAGAGGAAAGGGGAATTGAGGAAGGAGCATGGGAGCATAAAGTCAGTGCAGGGTCTCTTAAAGATCCCAAAAAATTCAGGGAAATTATAAATCGACCAATGTTCTCAGAAGACTTGACTCCGATAGACACACTGATCCTAGGAGAAGCTTGGGCAGCTCATTTCACTCATATTTTCAATCATTTAAATAAGGTAATAGACCCGGGGGCTTGGGGTTTGGAGATGTCCCACAATCTAAGTCAAGCTCTACACCTAAGCATGTCCATTTCAGTTCAAGAAGTAGAGATGTCTATAGCACAGGGCATTTGTTTGAAGGCTCCTGGGACAGATGGGATGCACCTCGACCTCTTTAAGGGTAACCCTTTTTTGTGGGTGCCATTACTAACCAATATATTCAAAGCAGCTATTATTGGCCCATTGCCCAGGTCATGGAAAGAGGTGATAGTGGTATCTGTTTTTAAAAAGGGAGACGGAAATGACCCTGCGTGCTACAGGCTAATTTAAATGATTGGCGTGACAGCAAAGGTATTAGGGAGGGTCCTCTTGTACACACAATATGATTTTGGAAGGACCATGGGCATGACTGAACAATGCCTCAAAATGTCTCTCACTGACAGTAAATACAATAAGTCCATGAAGAGTTATTTACATCTGGCATTCATGGACTTATCTAGTACCTTTGACACTGTCAATCGGGACAGATTGTGGGCAATGATGAGAGACATGGGAATAGAGGTAGCATTGGCAGTCCTTTTCCGTAGGCTACACGCTGACACAACAGTTGGATAAGATACGGAAACAAGGGAGAAAATCTCAACCAATCGCTTCAATTGAGGGGATCCATCAAGGTTGTATTTTAGGGGGGCGTGGCTAGCAGCCGATCATGGCGGCAGCATAAGGGACGAGCTCCGCAGCTGAAGCGGCCTCTTCGTCCATCCGACTCATAATCCGTTACAATTTCCAAGCCCTACAGGAGGGTACCGGAGCCCAGGACCGGGCGGTGTAAGCAGCGAGAACCGGCGTTCAAATCCGACGTCTGGAGACCGAGTTACGTCGTGGCTACGGTTTGGCCTACTTCAGCCTCCTGAACCTGGGTCTTCCCTGACCAAGTGGCCCAGCAGGAAGTGCAGTTGATCCAGGGGACCAGGACCGGAAGTGCCGGCAAGCCGCATAGGACGGCCGAACACACGAACTCAGCGACGCCAGACTGGGCGCCGACTACGATTCAAAGAAGTGTGACGGAATATAGCACTATCACCGGTGCCCCAACCCTGCTTGAAGGCGGATCGGCGCCCATAAGAGCGAGGGATCCTGAGAAGGTGGAGGACGGCCGCCATTTTCTAGGCCGAAGAAGTCACTACGCACTTATCAACTGCCGACACTCTTCGCCCTGCGGAACAACCTACCAGTGCCCGATTGAAGAGCCTGAACATAGCACACGACTAGGCCTGGTTCAGGGGAGTGGGTGCGCCACTCCGGACAACCTGGAGTGGAGAGGCCCGAAGAGCACGGAGCCCAAGACCATGGCGGGGAAAGGTCCCAAGGGCGGCGCCACACAGACCCGCATTGAACGATATACCTCTGACAAACCAACTGCCTCCCCAGTGACGGGGAAAGATATGGGGGGCAAGACTGCAGATACCCCGGGAGGAAAGAAGGCGACGTTGGATGATGTGATGCATGCTTTGGCTCAACTACAGACGGCGGTGGGTTCGATCTCCACGGATGTCACTTTGCTTAGAGCAGACCTCCACAAAATGTCGGAGAAGGTTAAAGACATGGAGGTGGTTACAAAATCCCTAGTGGAGGATGTCTCTGAACTACAACAGGCAATGGGGAAGATGGCGCAGGACAATAAATTGCTGCGTGAGAAGCTTGACGAGCAAGAAGGGCGTTCTAGGCGTAACAACATCCGTATTATTGGGGTGCCGGAGTCGAAAGGAATAAGAGCCATGGACTTGTTCGTGGAGAGCTTAATCACGGATGAACTTAAACCGAAGGGCCTGTCCACCTTTTTCTCCGTTGAAAGAGCCCACCGCGTGCCGGGTGGCCAGCCGAAACCAGGGGCGACTCCACGGCCCATAGTAGCCCGCTTGTTCAACTTCCACTACCGGGACGCCACCTTGCAGGCGGCCAGGACCTCTCCTCCTATTAAACTTCAAAACTCCACCATTGTCTTCTTCCCCGATTATACGGCGGACGTCGCACGCAGGCGAAGAACATTCTTCGAGGTTAAAAAGGAGCTGAGGACACGAGAACTACCGTACTCCATGCTCTTCCCTGCGAGGCTTAGGGTAGTAGCCGAAAACAAAACTTGGTTCTTTGACAACCCAGAGGCAGTGCAGGACTGGCTGGAGGGATGGAGACCGGGACACCACCCGCGGCGAACCAACCGACCCAAAAAGGGCCGAAATGCAGAACAGCATCCGGACTCCCAGGCTTCGGGAGGGGGCCCAGAGAGCGGCGAGTTCTTGGGTGCAGAAGGCGGACAAGAAGACAATGAGGAACAGTAATCTCCAGACTTTTATGCTTCCTTAGACTTATAGTGCTGAACACGCGCTTCCCGCCATTGGACACTGGGTGATGGACCTCCGAGGGTGTGAATGAGAGACTGCCGGCGGCGGAGAGTCCCTCACCCCAACGCGCAAGTACACTGTTTTGGGGATGGGGTATGCACTCTGCTCAGTTGGGGGGGGGCGGGCAGTTTGGAGTCCGTGTAGCAGGGGGGCAGAGAGGGGGGTGGGCAGGGGTACGGGAATGTTTAAAATTCAGGACCACTTGGTCCTGCGAGTTTTTGTTTTGCACACACACATGTTTATTAGTATGTTTCAGTATTTGGGACAGCCAGGTGACCGGTGGTGGGAAGGAATCACATCTGCCCTGCACTCGTCTCCGTACATCATCTCACTCATGGCATGAAGGCCTCACGGCCGCCCACCAGTTTTTCCTATGGCTAGGATAGATAACCACACCACACCGGCCCCGTTGCACGTCATGTCGTGGAACGTTAGGGGCCTAGGAGACAAGATCAAGAGGGGCTTGGTGTTGCAGGGCATTAAGAGACAGTGTCCCGCCCTAGTCCTTCTGCAGGAGACACACTTGTTGGGGGCGGCCACACGGGCTCTGGACAGGAGGGGGTACCATATGATAGCACACGCGGAGTTTACCTCAGGGTCACGTGGCACGGGTATTCTGCTAAGAAAGTCCTCCCAGTACATAGTGAAATCTACGACAATAGATGACCAGGGCCGCTTTGCGGCAGTGCATAGCCAATGGGAGGGTAAACTGCTAAATGTGGTCTCCGTATATATTCCACCGGCATTACAATCAGTAGCTCTGCCGGACCTCGGCAAATTCCTGCTGGAACTCCCTGAAGGGGATTTGCTTATAGGTGGGGACTTCAATATGACGCTCACGGATACCCTCGACCGATTCCCTACACGAACACACACAGATGGCCCCAGCAGATTGCAGGCCTTTTTGAACGCACAGGGTTTAGTGGATGTATGGCGCACATTGCACCCAGATCAGCAACAATACTCCTATTATTCAGCAACCCGCAGTAGTCTTTCAAGGATAGATTACTTTTTCACATTGGGTAACGGTCTCCTTAACATTGGCGAGGCAAAGATACAGCCGAGGGGCATCTCAGATCATTCGCCGGTCACCCTGACCGTCACTAGCGCAGGTACAAAACGCCAGAGGGTATATTCGATTTTCCCAGGGTATCTTAAAGCCCCACAGATTAGTAAAGATCTAAAGAAAGCGACCCGGCTTTACTTTGAGGAGAACCTGTCATCGGTGGACTCCCCCTCCATACTGTGGGAAGCCTACAAAACGGTGCTCAGGGGTCAGGCTATCGCAGCAATAACGAACCACAAGAAAGCACACAGGAAGGAAGCATTGGAATTGGAGTTGGGCCTTGAGAGGGCCAACACTGCCCATATGGCGGACCCATCGGAAGATACACTTCATGACCTGCAGATACATCAGCGCCGCCTCAACAACCACTTGAGACGTGTGACGTTGGCGGACATCGCCGCGACTAAACACAGGGTCTATGATATAGGGGATAAAGCTAGTAAACTCCTGGCGTGGCTGGACAAGAAACAAGGGGGGGGTAGGAATATACTACAAATTACAGACTCATATGGCGTCGTCCACACCCAACCGGGGGACATAGTAGAAGCTCTGGCTGATCACTTCCATGAAGTATACACTCCAACGATAGTGGTGACAGATGAAGAGGCCCGGGACGCCCTCCAATGTGTGCCTCTGCCGAAACTGACGGACGAGGCGGCGAAGGATATTGATGCCCCCTTAACCGTTGACAAAATTCAATTGGCCATTAACTCCCTCCATTCGGGTAAGGCTCTGGGCCCCAACGGGGTGCCCATTGAGTGGTTTAAAACCATGTCTGACTCTCTAAGTACGCCCCTTCTTCAGATGTATGAGGAGAGTAGGTTGAAGGGGACATTGCCACCGGATCAACGGATGGCGACTATCGTTGCTATCCCGAAACCGGGTAAACCGTCCAGCGACTGCAAATCGTACAGGCCTATTTCCCTCCTAAACCCGGAGGCCAAAATAATAGCAAAAGTGCTGGCAAACAGACTTATGCCATGCTTAAGTCAACTGATTCACCCGGATCAATCTGGCTTCATGCCGCATCGAAGTACGGCCCTAAACCTTCGCAGGGTACACGGAGTTGTGGCGAGACTCTCAATGTTGCAGGAACCGGCAGCGATACTATCACTAGACGCCAAGATGGCGTTCGATTTGGTAGAGTGGAACTACCTCTTCGCGGTGCTCACACGTATGGGCTTTGGTCCAGTCTTTATTTCCTGGATACAGATGCTTTATAAAGATCCCATGGCCAAGGTAGTAGCGAATGGCCACATATCTCGGGCCATACATTTAGGACGTGGCACGCGACAGGGATGCCCACTCTCGCCCCTCCTCTTTGCTTTGGTTCTGGAACCGCTAGCAGTCACTGTCCGTACTACGCAGCTCCTGAAAGGGATCCGATGGGATCCACAGTGGGAAGACAGAGTGTCCCTTTACGCGGACGATATGTTGGTTTACCTTACTGACCTAGAAAACAGCCTTCCCAACCTCCTAGCACTTTGTAACTCACATGGTCGAGTATCAGGTTATACCATCAATTGGGCGAAATCGAAACTTTTTGAGCTCAAGGGGCCACTCCCACCACTGCCAGATTCCTGTCCGCTGGAGATAGCTCCCTCTTCTTTTAAATATCTGGGAATCCACATTACTCGAGATGAGGCGGAGTTCGCGCGGCTCAACTTGCAGCCTCCCTTGCTCCGACTCCGTAACGATGTGCAACACTGGAAGGAACTCCCACTGACATTGCTGGGCAGGGCAGCGTTATTTAAAATGATGGCCCTGCCGCGCTTTCTATACGTTCTTGAGAACGCCCCATGCTTGATACCAGCCAGCTTCCTGCAGAGAGTAACGGCACAGATCACAAGTCTGCTCTGGGGGAACCGGCCAGCTCGGATTTCGCACATAAAGCTAAATAGGAGCTGGTACGATGGAGGCATTGCACTGCCCAATATGCAACTGTACTATTGGGCGGCCCAACTCAAGATTCTTAATCAGTGGGTGCACGCCCCGCAGGATGATCCAGCCTTTAAGGCGATCAGGACACAACTGGGCACGAATAGCTTACTGGCACCTCTGTATCATCGAGGCACGGCAGCAAAACTTATAGGGCCCACTAAACACACCGTTCAACTGTGGTACAAGGCACAAGCGAAGTTACACTGGGATGGGACCATCACAAAACTTACGCCTTTGTGGGATGCCAAGGCACTGGGTCACCTACGACGCACTAAGGGCTTCACTCAATGGGACAACATTGGGATCTCAACCGTGGGAGACATGTGGACCAGGGAGGGAGTGGTTTCGTTCGCGACCCTTCAAGAACAGTACGAATTGGGGGCTAGTGAGCTGTACAGATATATACAGATCAGACATGCCCTACAGGCAGCAATCCCACCAGACACGTCCCCACCAGAATCCTCCCCGCTGGAGGACCGTCTGCTCACAGATTTCATACAGGAAGGCGCTACCTCATTAACATACCGAAAACTCATCAACAATTTACCTGACCCACTAGAGAAGCTAAAAGACAAGTGCATGACTGACGTCGGAGACCTAGACGAATCCGACTGGAACGCAGCCATGGCGTCTCCACGTGAGGCGGGTAGATCATCTAAATTCCGTTTGGTGCAGTTAAAATTTTTTACATAGAATTTATTATACCCGAACGACACTACACAAACTGCAGAGAGCGGACCACCCGTATTGTCTCAGGGGCTGCGGGGCAGAGGGCACGTTTATACACACGTTGTGGGAATGCCCATGTATTGTTAGTTATTGGCAGCGGGTGCTACGCACCATCGCACAGACACTCCACACCTCACTCACATTAGACCCACGGGTTTGTTTACTGAATGTGTGGGGGCTTACAGACCTTACTTTCTATGAAAGGGTGTGGACCACGATAGGGCTTGTAACAGCCAAACGAGATATCGCACAGAAATGGGGATCGGCAGACCTCCCCACACTGGCGCAGTGGATCAGGAACATGGATATGCTTATGTTAACAGAGAGAGCAGTCTACAAATTAAGAGATAACCCGCGCAAATGGATTGGGGTCTGGCAACCGTGGAACTCCTATAGGGGGGATATTTGTGAGCCATTGACGGAAGAAGACCTTGAAGGTTCAGACGATGAGGAGTACACTGAATAGGGGCCGAGGCCAAAGGTGGGCTACTTGCATGGGGGGGAACAGGGCTGGTCACGTAACAATGGGATTTGAAGTGGGGGGTGTGTGGGCGGGATGTGGTCTTGGGAGGTGTATGCAGCTGGTCCCTCACAGGACAATTACGATGCTAGATACCATGCTACGAATAACTTATTGTCATGCTGATTCATGTGTGCAGTTCTTTTAGTTTACGTTTAATGTAATAACAAAAAAAACAGAAAAAGCAAATTGTATTTTTACTGCGAATTCATTCGTTCCACGTATATGATCATCTTGATAATTGATGCTATTCCTGCAACCGGACGGGGTTTCGAAGTCTCCGTATTGCCTACATATGCTTCATACTGCAAGCCGGCCTCAGGGTTGTAGGCGTATATGTGTATGCTGATGATAACACTATATGATTTTGCAATAAAAATAAATTTTAAAAAAAAAAGGTTGTATTTTAGACCCTTTTTATTTCTCATTTATACAAATAAGCTCAAGGCCTTTTTACTGAAGAGAAAGCTTGAGTTCCCGAGAATTGGTAGTAATTTTGTTCTACTGTTATCATATGCAGACGATGCAGTCCTGTTGACAAGGACATCTATGAGCCTTGATGCTTTTACAGATTTTATGACATCTCTTGACCTAAAAGTTAATTTTAATAATCCATACATTATGGTAAGTGGTCCTCATACTACAAAACAAAAACATTCATGATGCACGGAAAAGTGATGGAAAAAGGTTAAAAAAAAATCATATTTGGGTTACGTATTTATTACACAGCTGACATGAGACCCCCTGTTGACCCTAAGAGTGCAGCAGACTAGCAGGGACTTGGACGCGCATTTTCGGCTTGCAGCAAAATTGGGCCAGAAACCAGCTCAAAAACTTTTAACCCTTTATAGAGCAAAATGCCTTTCCATCGCCAGGGTATAGGGATACGGTTGAAGCAATAAGCTTCAAGTGGTAGAGAACAACTTCATTAGAAGACTCCTGATGGTACCTAAAGGTGCGTCCACAACATTTTGCCAGGCCAAATTGGGTCTGGAGTTTATCAGGACTGCATTGGCCTTGCCCCCCGTGTTTATTGGCCTGATCTGGCTATTTTACTGTTTTTCACGCGAGATCATCAGGGACTGTCTTATTATCTCTAGTTCTAGTTCCATTATCTCAAACACAGGTTTCACAAGCTTGGCTTAGGTGACTTTTTTGATAATCCTCAAAATATGACCACCAAAGCAAAAACAACTATTAAACCTGTGTTTTTACCAGGGCTAACATGCGCCATCTGTACCGGCAAGGATATTTTGGAACTCTGTCCCTTGTTCTGGCCAAACCGTTGAGCACTCATTTAGAGTTATATTTAGTGTTTTGCACTAATTCGTAAAATACATTTTACCTTACACGGGTCTGGTTAGGCACAGTGTACTTTTTGCTTGCTTTCCCATGTCAAGGAGGTTGGTCGGTTCAGTTCACTCCATGTCCTTGTGATAACTTGTCTAACAAAGTACCCTGCACCTTGTATTATTTTTTGCACTTTGTAAGTCATTGAGAGCAAGGTGTCTTTTCAGTGTACTTACAAAGAAGGTTTTAGATAATTGCATTCTGTGGCCTAAACAAACATATGTATCACAGTCCTGAATATCATCAAGGGAGACGTTGCGATCAGAAAGCATTATTGGTAAAACCTGCAATAGAGTGCCAGGCACTACAATTATCAAGTTACGTTAACTGAAATGTTTTAACACCTCCTGAATAAGGTATGTATTATGCCTGGTTCTCTATGAACACTTCTACATGCCTACCTCCCCCTCTCAAATTATGGTTCGTCAAACGCAGCGGAGGCATAGTTGGGAGATATGCACCAGTCCAGTGAATTGTATGAGCCACCCTCACCTGGAAATAATACAGATAAACCGGGTTACATGACAGACCTTTAGGAGCCCACCGCAAGGGTCCTCGCTTTGAGGTTTTTGTCTCTCTGGTTTTGACTGTAGTTAAAGGGCTACATTTTATAAATTGATGTACTATGTTGATAATCAATTAATTTATGTACACTGGCATGAAATGTGATTAGATTTATTAAGTTGTTATGTATTTAAAAAAAAATATTGGCACTGTGCACTTTTATGGTTCATCGTACCAAAATAAAATTAATATCGATTGAATCCCACATTGTTCATGTTTTCATAATGACATCACGTGTGTGTATATATATATATATATATATATATATATATATATATATATATATATTATATATATATTTATGTATATATGTGTGTATACATATATATATATATACACACACACATATATATATATATATATACACACACACACATATATAAAACAAGGAAATGGAAGCGCTCACACAGCGGAAGGTTAAAGGTGCGTGTTTTCACCAGGGGTAATAGGTGATAAGTGTTTTTAGGGTTTTGGGGTGGGTAAGAGGGTGGTAAGGGTATTTTTAGGGTTATGGGGCAGGTGTATTGGGTGGTAAGGGTATTTGTTAGGGTTTAGAGGTAGGTGGCTGTATTGCGTGGTGAGGATGTTTTTAGGGTTTAGGGGTGAGTAAGGGTATTGGGTGGCAAGGGTATTTTTAGGGTTGGGGTGGGTAACGATATTGGGTGGTAAAGGTGTTTTTAGGGTTTAGGGTAGATAAGCGTATTGGGTGGTAAGGGTACATGTAGGGTTTAGGGGTGGTTGAAATTAGGGGGTGGAAGTCGTAAGGTAATATATATCGATGTAAATATGTTTATAAATGTGTGAGTATATATATATATATATATATATCTATGTTCACTTGATGCCTTTAAGTAGGTTTGAAACTGACTTGCACCCTAACGTGATCAAGGCTGTCCGCAGCCGAAACATGTTGTTGTTAGGTGAATAAACACCCTTGGAGTTGCATTTGGAGTCGCGTTGTTTGTGATCTGAGAGCATCGTCACTGCTTCGCAAACTTTAGATATATATATATATATATATATATATATATATATATATATATATATATATAAAGGCCTTTCACTTACCTGCAATATACTTACATTTTTGTAGGTAAGGTAGGCGTGGTAAAGGCATATGCGTGGTAATCACTTTCATGGTGAAGGCAATGCGTGGTAAAGACATTGCGTGTTAAAGGCTGCGTGGTAATGACATGCATGGTAATGGCATGCCATACATCCTGTGCAGGTTCATTGTATAACACCAATGAACTGCTTTTAAACTAAGGGCATCTATGAGTATCCTGAGTAAGGGGGATTTAAAGGATGCACTTCCACCAAAACCCAGCATTGATGGCTTAGAATTGTCCCACCAGGACACTCCCACTACTAGGAAGTTTTGTACTTTGAGAACTTTTGATGAACACACAGTATGAAGGTGATAGGGGGGTCTAAATGTGAGTGGGTGCATTTTGAGAAAGAAATAAAGAAGCGTTTCAAACGGACTCTTTGATACCCAAGATGAAATTTAAAACATGATGGTTATAAACAATAAATAAGGAATAGAATGTTTAGGAATTTGGTTATATTGGTGACAGCTAGATGTATGCATGTGTGGAACACAATACATTAATCTGTATAGTTAACTGGTGTTTTTAGGTGGATATTTGTGATACCTCTGTTTCACATTTTTTGTCATGGCTAAGTCACTAGCATTCTAATAAAAAAAAATACCCAACATCATATTCAAGGTCAGCTACGATGCAACGCTAAACTAACAGCAAACAGAACTCATCAACAGGTATGAGGAAAAAAAAGATACATGTGGTATATATTCCAAGCACTGCAAAAGGGGAAATGATTGTGGGTTTTAGAGTTTACTGGATGACACTCACCGTTTGACAGAAGACAACATCTCTGCGATACTGAAGGCTCAGACACAAAGCTATTGTGGGAGCGCTGTCCTGCATCAACAAGAAGACCATGGCTCTTTTCGCTTTATCACTCATCATAGCTACACAGTCAGTGAGTGTCGTCAGCAGGGGGTAAAGGGCCTCACTCCATTCACCTACATAGGATAAACAAGACCTGGATGAGAGGGAGCCTTCTGCTTTGTCACCACCGCTTTTGGCATTTTCGACCTCTGTATGGTATTCATATGTTAATAGATGGGCCCTAGCATAATTCAGCCTGTCTTTGGGATTGAGAGAACAGTGTCGTCAGAAGGCAGCAAAAGAGAAAGAACGACATGATTTGTAAGTAAACATGGCTTGCATTTATCAGACCTTTTCTAATATCCCACTGTTTAGCATATTTTCCCAATACTTTTATGTGTAAATGATCACTGATAAAAGTTTTAGTCCTAGAAAGCAGCCTGCTAAGCCACCAGGTTGGCAGAAGCTGTTGCAGCTGACTTCCACGGGCAGAACTCTCCTCTTTCTGGTCTAATTGTGATGAACGTCCAATCCCCGATGAGAGGGATAAACTATTGTTTTGTTACAGCTCAGTTGTTGTTTCTTACTGCAGAACAAAATTTTAAAAAGTCGCTGGTACACCGTGAGTTTTCTCGCTGAGTGTCAGGGACATTTTATTCTGTTTAGTGGTAATAGTTAGGGACAATCACTGGTGAAAATCCCACCGTAAATAGGGTGAAGCATCTGCAACTGTGACGTAGATGCTCTGTGGCACATTAAGCAGCCAGCTGAAGACTTTCCAATGGCCAGTGAACTGAGGCTCCGCTATCACAAAATGTGCTGCTCCCCTACCTCTAAATGTGTGAAAGGAACTGTGGGATTTGTTTTAAACAAGCCCTATTGATTTGTGATGGGGCTCCCAGTCCTCCCTCCAAAATGAGGTCCTAGTCCATTTTTCCTAAAAAGAACTGTTCAATTTAATTTATGTTACATTAAAAGTTATCATAACTTTTAATGATCTATTACCTCATCATGCATCTTGGTCTAAATCTGAGGATAATACCCAGATGAAGTAATAATGTTACACCATGGTATTACTCCTGTTCTACAAGTTATATGCATATATCTGGGGAAGAGATGGTGGTTACAATCTTGCAATATGCTTTTCCCCAAATATTTTTCACTTTGTTACCTACTAGTCTTCTGCTGTTGGTATACAGACTTTCATAACATGGGACTGATTGACAGAGATATACAGTATTTGGATTACAGCAAATGACCACCATTATTACAGGACTAGCATTGAGCAGGTCAGTTAATTTTATCTGAGAAATATAAAGTACTAATTGGTGTAAAAGACACTGGCTTGACTACAAAGAAACGTATCAGGTACTTTGAAATGGCAACTCAACATATACCTGTCTCAATGCAGTAAATCCCAATAATCTTGCTCTGATCTTTTTCTGGATGTCACTGTAGGGCAAAGTGAGTGGGCTGCAGGGCGTACTGATGCATACAGAAGTGCTGCTAGAGCTTAAAAACCACATGTTTAAAAGAAATTATGCTAGTAAGGATGAAGCCAGGGGTCAGACATAGTTCAGGTTAATGAGAAAGACTCCTTCAAATTGGGAAACTGTACCAAGAAACTTTAATTCAAGCACTGATAATAAAGCACTCCCTAAACAGAGTAATATTGCTGCTTCCCAATCATAAGCTGTACTGCAAAGAAAAGGCTGATTAACAAAGGGGCAAGGCATGTGTTGGAATCAACGTTAATTTTCAATTTGAACTGATAGGAGGTAATCGAAAGCACATCAGCCAAGGCACAGAAGAGAGGACTAAGTTTCTGATTTAGTTTGGTGGATGGGTTAATAAAGCACTCATGAACAGATATCCTTAGTGCAAGTACCATAGGATGTGATGCACTTGTAATAAGCTGGGTGGGGTATCAGTCACATTTGTGACAGAGTAACCTGTCCGATAGACCCTAAATCAGTCCCTATGCTAAACCTCTTACTCTTATTAGGTCTTGGTAACCAACATTGCATCCTAGTTACACACCAAGAGCCCCAAATGACCATGCACTAGATTCTGATGTGTGAGATGCTAAGATTAGAGGCCAAGAGAAACGGTCAAGCACCAGAACTTCTTACAGAGTCAAGAGGTCAATTCTGTAAGATAGAAGAAATGGGACTGCACAGCCAGGTAGACTGTGCTCGAAAAACGGGAGGCAATTTAATTTAAGTGGGGCTCCACTGATTACTAAGCAGCCATTATGGCATCTTAGCCTGGAGATGTGCCTCTGGGGACCAGAGTGAGAAGAGGCAAGCTGTAAATAAAGTTACCCATCCAGGACAGAAGGTGTGGGAGGGAGAGGAGAGGAGAGGAAGAGAGAGAGAGAGAGAGAGAGAGAGAGAGAGAGAGAGAGAGAGAGAGAGATGGAGAGGGAGGAAGAGAGAGAGAGAGAGATAGAGGGAGAGGGTGAGAGAGGAAGAGAGGGAGAGGGTGAGAGAGGAAGAGAGTGAGAGAGAGAGAGAGATAGAGGGAGAGTGAGAGAGAGAGGGAGAGGGGGAGAGGGAGAGAGAGAGAGAAAGGGAGGGAGGGAGGGAGGGAGAGAGAGAGAGAGAGAGAGAGAGAGAGAGAGAGAGAGAGAGAGAGAGAGAGAGAGAGAGAGAGAGAGAGAGAGAGAGAGAGAGAGAGCGCGAGAGAGAGAGAGAGAAACTGTCCTTGACCATCCAGACATGCCTGGAGATGAAAAGTTCCATTCTTTTTATTTATTTATTTTATTTTTATCGTTTTATGGAGCGCGAACCAGACCCAAGCTAGACCCTGTTTGTGCAGTGGTACTTGAACACCAGATGTCACTGCTAAGTTTAGAATGGACAGCCAAATATTTTGAACGAGAATCCTCAAGTTCATGACTCTGGAAAAAGTGTCAAGGAGTCTCAGGTCATAGCTGTTTTTTCACAGGAATTTGTTTACTTATTTCTGGGTAGGGATGCAGGTTTAGTGGTATCTCATTGGCCACCGTGAGAATCTTACCTACAAGAGGCAAAGGCCAGAGAAGACACACTATCAGTACACACCTTCAACCTGATCCAAACCGTCATGTCATACCAGATGTCATGAGAAAGAGTGGTCTACAGATAATCTCTTCATTGGGGTCATCGCCTACTTTTCAAATCAACTCCACAGGTACAGACAGCATAGAACAGAGACATTAAATTAGGGTTAGCTTGTGTCACCCAAGCTGAAGCATCAGTGTCAGCATCACCCAAGGCAGCCTATGAAACACTAAGTGGAGGCTTCAGTTTCAGGGTTCATGGTATTGTGGATGAAGCTCACCAACCAGAAGCTTCTGTTGCATTATTGCACTAAAAAGATCTTTAATGGATTCTGAGGTCATAGTTTTGACCACTGCTTAACTTGAATGCACCTCTGGGC
Source organism: Lissotriton vulgaris (assembly GCF_964263255.1). NCBI lineage: Eukaryota > Metazoa > Chordata > Amphibia > Caudata > Salamandridae > Lissotriton > Lissotriton vulgaris. The sequence goes on along the minus strand of NC_141696.1, from coordinate 440,822,010 downwards.
TAGTCTCTTTGGCAACACCTGTGATTGCTTAGTTGAAAGCCAAGGGGTTCTTGCTGCTGGTATATAGTGTGGAAGTGCCAGCCCCATAATCACTGGAGCAAGCCATCCGAAAGTATTAGAAATTACTTGAGCAGTAAAGATTGGGACTTCAGAAAAAAGAAGGCTGCAGGAAAAAAAGACTGGGTAGGTACAGAAAAACAACTTGCTTACCTTTGGTACAGTTAGGGACTCTATCTAGTCATAGATTCCTTACCCTAGAATATTCCCCAGGCTTCGGACTGGATCTGGAAACTTTTCAAGCAGCACCTCCGTGCTGGTAGGTGGAGTTGTTCAACTCTGCGTTGGCGTCGTTTGCGCCGGAAGTGACGTGCGCGGAGCCTATATGGGCGTCACCCCAACATGCTGTCATCAGTTACTTTTCATGGCCTTTACATTCCAGAAGCAATGAAGGTTGCTGATGTACAAGTGTGCAGACACTGGAGACCTCATAAAAGCAATCTATATGAAGAAATTTGCTCAGAGAGCGCAGAGGATGGGATGACTGGCAACAAATCTGCAGCTAGATAGCCTTTAACAGATATGGTGTTACCAAAGTAACTTGGTCATCTAATAGAGACTTCTAGCCACAGATTCCTTAATTAGACTAGTTACCCAAGCAAATCCTCTCCGGAGGTGTGTCTGCAAACAACTTTAGACCAGAAAGTACTGGAGGACCAAACGGGCAAAGTGCCCATCTCAACCAACCTGACCGTCCAAGCAGTAGAATGTTCAAACGTTTGCAGACACCCATTTTGCAGCCTGACAGATGTCCAGAACAAGGACTATGCAGCATACCGCAGGATTCACAGATTTGGTCTGCTTGAATGAGTCCTCTGGAGGCTGTATTCTGGCCAGTGCGTAAATTTTAATACAGATCACTATCCATAGTGAGATGGTCCGTTTCTGCAGAGCCTTTCTTTTCTTCACTGTGACGAACCGAAAAAAAGAGTTGATTGTCCACCTGGAACTCTCTGGTATGATCAATGTTGAATGACAACACTCTTTTTGTGTCCAGGCAGTGGAGTATCTGCTCCTCTTTGGAAGGGTGAGGTGGAGCAATAGAAGGTAGTCAATGTGATGGTCTGGCCTACATGAAAACTCATTTCTACTTTTAGCAGGAAAGAGCCAACCAGTTTGACTGAGACAAAAGTGGTGTAAGGAGATTGCACAGAAAGTGCTTGCAGTTCACTAACCATCCTGGCTGATGTAACAGCCACTAGAAAGGCTGTTTTTATAGTAAACAGGTGTACAGGAAAATTGTGCTTGGGCTCAAAGGCCAGCACATCAGGAAGGTTAGAACAAGTTTCAGGTCGCATTGGGGTATGGTGAAGGGTTTCAGAGGGAACCTTTGCTGTAGTCCATTTGGAAAACGAGTCACAGCAGGTGACTTGACCAGGAAGGTTTGATCTGGCAACCGCAAGAATGCCTAAATGGCTGAAAGCTACCCTTTAACACAGAGCAAAGTATTGCCAGGCAAACAATAGATCCAACAACAAAACCTCAGATAAGGGTTCTGAAAGAGGGTCAACGTTTTTGGAAACACACTAAGCCACACATCTTTAGCAATGGCAGGGATATACTGTCTTGGTTGAGGGATGCCTGGCTGCTAGAATGATATCACAGACTTCTGGAGGGAGGTAAAAAACTGTTAACTGCCGCCGCTCAATCTCCATGCATGAAGATAGAGCATGCACAAGTGGGTGAAAGGCCCTGACCTGTTGCTGCAACAGTAGACCAGAATGTATGATGTTACTACGCGCTCGGGTTGATTGCGGTATTTTACAACGCAGGTTTTACAATGCAAGTCGTTTCAACAACTTGCGCTGGAGGGCGCTGGACTTAGAAATAGTACGATTTACTATTCCAACACCAGTCTAGGTACAGTAGGGAAGGAGTTGGAATAGTAAACCATACTATTCCTTAGCTTACAGCGCAATCCAGCACAAGTCGTTGAAACGACTTTCATTGTAAAGCCTGCGGTGAAACGCCCTCGTTGTAAAGGCCGTCTCCCGTAGATCATCCAGAAGCGGCAACCTGACCGAAGAACTGATGCTCATGAGTTTAGAATATCATACTCTCCGTGCCAAATCTGGAGCCATAAGAATGACTTAGGCCTGGTCGTTCGTGATCTTTCTGAGAACACTGGGCAGGAGTGGTACTGGTGGAAAGGCCGACAGAAGGCCTGAGCTCCACTTCAGATTCAAGACGTCTACAGCCGAGAGCTGCCTTGGAAACTCCAGCACACAGAAGTGCTGAAATTGCACATTCTCTGCGGTGGCAAAAAGCTTTAACCAAATTCCGCCTCAATCTTTGAAAAGACCCTGCACCACCTTGAGATGGAGATGCAATTTGTGATCCGCTAGGCATCGACCCCTGATTTTGTCAGCTCCAGCATTCAGGGAGCCTGCCATATGTTGAACCTTCAGGAAAATGCCCTGATATTCCAGCTATGTCCAGAAGCACAGGGACTCTTGCCACAAGGTCCACAACCCTACCCGCCCTGCTTGTTGAAATACCTCATGGCGGTGGTGTTGTCCATAAACACCTGAAGCAGCTAACCCTTGATAGAAGAAAGAAAGGGTTTCAATGCCATGCAAACTGCTCTGAACTCCAACAGGCTGATGTGGAAAGGAGACTCTGCCGGAGACCAGAGGCCTCTAATCGCCACCTCTCCCTAATGGCTGCCCCAACTCAGGAGTTACCGCAGTCAGTTCTGGATGGGGAAGGGCATGATGTCTGCGGCTCACCCAATCGCAGTCCATGAGCCACCACTGCAGGTCCTTTGTAGTTCACTTCAATATCTGGACCAGGATGGAGATATCCCCCAGATGCTGTGCCCACTGGGACTTCAGGTCCCACTGCAGAGCCTGCATATGCACATGGGCATGCATTACTAGCAGGATGCAGGAGGCCATGAAGCCTAGCAGCCTCAGAGTCAGTCTCACCGAAATCCAGAGTAGTGACTGAAACATCAGAATCATAGCCTGAATATTCTGGACTTACAGATCTGGAAGACAGTCCTAAATCTGCACTGTATCAAGACCAACCTTAGGAAAGACAGCATCTGAGAGTGAGTCAGGTGTGACTTCGGCACGTTTACAGTGAATCCCAGAGAATGGTGAAGTCCCACCATAGTCTGGAGGTGGGCGACAACTGCCTGAGGCGACTCTGCCTTCAACAGCCAATTGTTGTGGTAGGGAAAGACTGGAACCCCTAACCTTTTGCAGGTGAGCTGTAACCACTGCCATCACTTGGTGAAGAACCAAGGGTTGCTGATAAGGCCAAAAGGGGGTACGGAAAACTGATAAGGCTCATGGCCCACTGTAAACTGCAGGTAATGCTTGAGGGCAGGCAGAACTAGAAAGTAGAAGTAGGCATCCTGCTAGTCCCATACTACCATTGCATCTTCATAGTCTAGGGCAGGCCGAACTTGAGCTAACATGAGCATCTTGAATTTCTCATTCTTCAGGGAGAAATTGAGAAGGTGCAGGTCTATAATAGGGTAAAGGCCTCCGTCGTCTTAGGCAGCAGAAAGTCGCGAGAACAGCAACCATGACCTGCTTTAACTGCCAGTACCCTCTTGATGCCTTTTTTGGCCAAAAGAGTCAGAACTTCCTGATGGAGCAGAAAGAAATGGTCTGCAGTTAGCTGGTCTGGGGATGGTGCCAATGGGGTGGGGTTTCCAGGAAAAGGATGGAGTAACTCTGCTGAACAACGGGAACTACCTGCTTTCCTGATGTTATGGACTGCTGGCTGGGCAGGTGATGTCTGATCCTGTCTCCCACTAAGTGCCCTTGATGGTAAGAGGGCAAACTAAATTGGTTTTGAGGCTGTAGCTGCGGGGTGGCAGATTGGGTAGACCTCTGGTGGTGTGTCCCACGAAGCTTGTGAACCATGTCCGTGGCAACAAAAAGACTGGAGAGCCTGTTGGCCTTAGTGGCTGGGAGGGAATGGAAGTGATTGGTAGCCCCTACCTTGACATGGGAGGGACAAAAGCCAGATTAGGGTTGGCTTGAGGCCATGGAAAAGCACAAGGCCCTGCCCTTCATCTGCCTTGTCGCTGAAGAGGCAAGTGCCATCGAAGGACATGTCCATGAGGGAAGCCTGGTCATCCCCTGAAAAGCCAGTCAGTCTCAACCAAGCGTGGGATCCAAGTGCCACTGACGACACGATCGCTCTTCCTAGAGAATTGCTCATTTACAGTTTGCAACTCATAGTGAAGGTAGCTGGTTCTCTGCCATCAGCAAGACTGTGTTAGTATGGCTGGGGGCTCCTCCGAGACCATAGGCCATATGTGAACAACCAAATCCCAATTGGGTGGGCATATCGGCGCAGAAGGCATCCAGTGTTTACCGACAGCAGTGCGAGGCTGGCAAAGAAGAACATCCTCTTAACAAAGGTGTCCATCCTCTTGAATTCCCTCACTGGTGGAGTGGTCGGGAATGTGCCACAGTTGACTTTGGATGTGGAGGCCTCGACACCCAGACTCTCCGGGGTGGGGTGCTGGGTGAGAAAATCTGGGTCCAAAGGAGATGGGCGATGGTGTCGGGAAGAGGCCAGAGCAGGACATCAGTGAGGACTTTATAAAAGGTAGGCGAGTTTCTGTAGGGGTGACTCTCGGCTGAAGCACCTCTGCAAAGACGTTCATCTTGACTACCACCGAGGGGAGTATGTGGTCCAGTATCTCAGCCTCCATCCTCACACCACAGCAAATGAGGATCCTTCCTCCATAGCCACACTGCGAGAGACCAGACCAATGTCCAGGGAGGTGTCCAGACCACTGGCACCTGCCAGTTCCTTGTACCAGTTGTCTTCGACCTCATTTAGGGGGTTGGCTTCAAGGAGCGTTCCCTCAGCACCTTGGAGTTTATGGCACAGAAGTCCTCACAAGTCTTGGAGTTGTGGTTTGGCTCCAAACACCTAAGACAGACCAGATGGGGGTCTGTCACAGACATCAGTCTGCAACAGGAGCCACATAGCTTAAACCCACAGGTTTATTGGAGGACATCCTAAGCACATTTGGAGACAAGACTAAAAAAAACGACAAAATGTTGAGAAAGGTCAGTTAAAAGATGACTGGATTAGCTGTCACCAGAACTGTGCTGGATGCATCTGACCTGATTGCAGTGCGCTGGCGTGGCACCTATATAGGCATCAGGCACATTACTTTCGTCGCCGAATGACGCCACATACTGGTTTGCAGAGGTACTGCTCAAAAAGTTTCTAGATCTAGTCTGACACCTAGGGAGTATTCTACGGTAAGGAACATGCAGCTTCAAGTCCCTATCAGATAGCATCATGCAGAGACCCCTGGTAAATGACAACCTCTACTCAGCCAATATCATACATTTGGTTCAGCCCCAATTACCAGGATATGCTTCCACTTGGACTGAAAAGAACAAAATTACTGGATGCTGAAGTCTGTGAAAGTAAGAGACCACATGGCTTAGATCACTGCAGTCTACTTGTGCCCAATCCTCAAATATCTGACGATTCAGCGAAGCCCAAACCCCAAAAACGGAATGTCATCTAAGGTGCCAGCAGAACTTGGTCCTGAAGTGAGTGAATGTAGAAACAGGGGGTTCAGAAGGTAATGTTGAGAGAGATAAAAGTCAGAAGGTAGGAAACACAGAGGGCAAAAGCTGGGTATAAGCAGAGAAAGAAAAAAGCAGAACAGGCAACAAGCAAGGAACACAATAATATGATTTGACCACAGTGATGGATGTACTTAAAAAGTCATCAGTGCCTTAGTGAAATCACCTCAGACTAACAGCAGCACACTGCTCTTAACAATACTCATACAACAAAGTGAAAGCTGTGATAAGATTTTAGAGACTGGTGCACTCAATATAATGGTAGGCTGAGATTGAAAAAAAACCCCACTAAGACAGCAAAGATTCCATAGAATCTGGACTCAACAAATGGAGTGTTTTCGATGGATGTATCTTCATACATCCTACACCATTCCATTGCGTGCTTTTACCACACGTATAATACATCGCAAAGACCACAACATCGGAAATTTTCACATCGCACGTTGTTTCCTATTGGCAAGTACATAACATCGCAGACCGCCAAATCGCACGTCATAACAACGCGTTCTTTGCAATAATAACATCCCACTTGTGCTGAATACCAAGCAATGCTTAAAATTCTACCAGTTATCCCGTCTGTGCTGCCAGTTTTCAATGCGTTCGTGTATCATAGTATCATAACATCCCACATGTGCCGAATACAAAGCAATGCTTACATTTCTATCAGTTTTCCTGTCTGTGCTGCAAGTTTTCATTGCGTCAGTGTATAATTTTTGCTGTCTGTTTTCCCGTCTGTGCTGTCTGTGCCACCTTACAATAATGCGCTGTCTGTTTTCCCGCTGTCTGTTTTCCCGTCTGTGCAACTTTACAATAATGTGCTGTCTGTGGCACCTTACAATAATAACAACGCGTCATGACTTTTGTGCCAGTTTTCCAGTTTCCCCGTAGCAAGTAATGCTATTATAACATCGCAGCAATGCTTACAATTTTACAATTATAACAATGCTATTATAACAACGTGTCATGACTTTTGTGTCGGTTATAACAATGCTATTATAACATCGCGTCATGACTTTTGTGCCGCGTAGCAAGCAATGCTATTATAAAAGAATTGGCTTGGTAGTTTGGTCTGCCCTGTTCCCATGATGCACTGGGCCAGGGACAGACTAATTTGCATGTAGCCAGGTTCTGAGCTGGGATGGTGCAGTGAGCTAAAAAACAGTGATGGATCAAGCCCTGATCTTTGGACTGGGTAAGAGTGGTCTGCTTAATTCAGACACTCTGTTCATCACCACCCCCTTTTCTGAATCATTATAAGATCGCAGCAATGCTTGCAATTTTACAATCATAGCAATGCTATTATAACATCGCGTCATCAGGACTTTTGTGCCGCGTATCAAGCAATGCTATTATAACATCGGAGCAATGCTTATAATTTAATGATAATAACAATTCTATTATAACATCGCGTCGTGACTTTTGTGCCAGTTCTCCATCGCGTCATGACTTTTGTGCCACGTAGCAAGCAATGGTATTACCACATGGCAGCAATGCTTACAATTTTACAATAATAACAATGCTATTATAACATCGCGTCATGACTTTTGTGCCTGTTTCCCAGTTTTCCCCGTATCAAACAATGCTATTATAACATCGCAGCAATACGTACAATTTTACAATAACAACAATGCTATTATAACATCGCGTCTTATAACATCGCGTCATGACTTTTTGTGCCGGTTTCCCAGTTTTCCCGTAGCAAGCAATGCTATTATAACATCGCAGCAATGCTTACAATTTTACAATAATAACAATGCTATTATAACATCGCATTACCTCTACGTCCCTCGTCCTCGACCCAGTCATAACTCATGAGGAATTCCACAAACAGGAAAAAAAACAGGAAACGCTTTTAGGCTCCACCCCCGCCTAATAGGTGCAATATCATACCTAACTACCAGAAGCACATCCTGTTTTGTTTCCTGTCAGTGGTTTACTCGATGGAAGGCGCTGGGGTGAGTGCCGGGCACTTACCTGCTTCATTTGTCCTGTGGATCCTCCTCTGCTGGGCTCTGGGAGGCTCCCGTGGACCGGCGTGGATTCCTTGGAGTGGGGCTGCTGGGCTTCCCTGTCTCCTCCTGGGCTCAGGAGACCTGCGCTGCTTGGCTTCGTGGGTCTTCCTGCCCGGTTTTTTATCGTGCAGGGCAGATTGGAGGCGGTGTCCTGATTCTGGTACTGCTGCGCGGCGGAGTACAGGTAGGAGTGTGGGGCGGTAGCGCTGGGCCGTCTCTTGGGCGCGCTTCTCCCTGATTCTCCCCCTCTTCGGCGAGTGTGTCACTCTCAGCCATGCCTTGCTGAGGTGTGGGGGCCCGGGTGTCAGCTCGTCTGTGATTGCTGGCGTCTTGGGCTTGCTCGCGCTTCCGCTGTGCAGCTTCACGGCGAGGGCTGCATGTTAATAGACGGGACCCCGGGTGGGCTCCGGGCGCGCCTGTCTTTGGAGGTGATTTTTGGTGGTGGGATGTTTTTGCGGCCCGCGCTGGCTGTTTGGCCACGGTTTCGCTTTGGTCCCGCCCATCCTCATTGTGTTTCGTTTTCGGCCTCGTTGGTGATTGGCAGGGGCCGGGACTTGCCTCTTGGGATGTTTAACGTGTAGGGGATTGGTCGTTTTTTGTACTCTTGTCGGCCTCTGCAATTCTTTCTCCCTGGGGGGCTAATTGGTTGGGTGTGCCCTATTTAAATGTCCTCTGAGGGGGGGGGGGGGTCCGGTTGTAGTATTCCTGCTTCTTTGCTACTGCTGCTTTGAACCAGTGTGAGTTAGTTATGGGCAAGCACCCTGGGTCCTGTGGGGACTCCGCTCCTCCTGTGAAGCATGCCAGGAAGGATGATGATAGGATTAAGCGCCTTATTCTGGAGACTCTTTCTGATCTTAAGGCAAACAAGAAGGCTGCTGTTGGTCTTTCTGGTGCTGCTACCTTTTACTCAGATATTTCCTCCTCTTATGAGTCTGATGAGTCTTCTCTTGCTGCTGTTGAGCTTCAGGGCAAGTACATTTCCAGGGACCTCTTGCCTGACGTCATGTCCCATGTGCAGGTTAACATGGGGTTTCTGATGATTCTATGCCCAGCACCTCTCAGGATACTCTCTTGCCGCAATTTAGGAAGCCAGTTGCCTCTTCTCTGCCGGTGCATCCTTTTGTGTCTGATGTCCTGCTGAAGGAGTGGAAGGACCCAGATCATATTGCTTTGCCCAGGTTTATGTCCAAGCTTTATCCTTTGTTGGATATGGCGGACTCGTTGCCTGATTCCATTCCTGTGGACTCCGTTGTGGCCAGTCTTGTGGGTCGTCCTTCCATGGCGGATGATAACATTCTGAAGAACGGTGTGGATTAGAAGGTGGATTCAGCTCTGAAGAAGTCTTATGCTGCCTCTCACCTGGCTATTCGTTCTGGTATTTATGGGGCCCATGTTGCCCAGTCTTTGCTGACCGATTTCAAGTCCCTGTTTTCTATGATGCAGGAGGGTGGCAGTTGTCCGGAATTACTGGAGTCCATGGAACGCCAGGCAGAATTCCTGTCGGACATCGCTTTTGATTCTGTGAGGGCTTCTGCGATGTCCTGTGGTTCCTCTATTGCTGCCCGCCGGAACCTGTTGCTGCGGGATTGGAAGATGGAGGCGGCCCAAGGTTTCATGGCTTTGAGGCTGCCTTTCACTGATACCCGTCTGTCTGGTGACTCTCTGGAGGAGAAGCTGCATAAGGTCTTTAAAGAACGCAAGCATTCTTTGTCTTTTCATGACCTTCCGCCCGTGGGGGTTCCTCCTTCTCAGGTGCCAGGTCTTTCCACCAGCCTTCCAGGTTTCCACAGTCATCCTTCAGGAATCAGCGTGGCACTGGCCAGTCTTTTCCACTGAAGTTTCAGAAGAAATCCCAGCAGGGTGCTGGGTCTGGCCCGCAGCGTTCCTGACTATGCCGTCCAGGGGGTCGTTCTCGATGGTGGTCCACCTGTGGTTGGTGGGAGGCTTCGCATGTTCCTTCCGGCTTGGCGCTTGACGACCTCCGACAGATGGGTGCTGGATGTTTTGTCTCAAGGTTACCAGATGGAGTTCCTGTTCCCCCCCCCACTTCGGGGTGGTGGTGACCCCATCTCCTCGGGATGCCTCCCGTCGTCTGGACTTGTTGGAAGGGGTTCATCTTTTGGTCAGCAAGCTTGTGATTGTCCCTGTTCCGGAGAAGGAGCTGGGGATGGGCGTATACTCCATCTTTGTAGTGCCGAAGATCACGGGAGGTTTCTGGGTGGTCATCAACCTTCGGGGTCTGAACTTGTTCGTGAAGAAGATCCTGTTCAAAATGGAAACTGTCCAGAAGGTGATTCCACTGATCCAGTCCGGATGGGTGTTCTCCACTCTCGATCTCCAGGACGCGTATTTTCACGTCCCTGTGGCTGTGAGCGATCAGCGTTACCTGCGCTTCTGCCTGGAGGGTCAGCACTGGCAGTTCTGCTTCCTTCCTTTTGGTCTTCGGTCCGCCTCCAGGATGTTCACCAAGTTGGTTACTCCCTTGGTGGCATATCTCCATCTCCTGGGGGTGTCAGTGTTCCCATATCTGGACGACTGGATGGTTCAGGCTCCATCTCTGGAGGGCATGTCTCGCCACCTTCTCTTGACCATGACTACGCTCAGGGAACACGGGTTCTTGATCAACTTGCCAAAATGCCACCTAGAGCCTGCCACCTGGAGGACCTTCATCGGAGCCGTGTTCGATTCTGTAATGGACAAAGTGTTCCTGCCGGACGCCCAGATTTGTTGCCTTCAGTCGTTGCTGAGGAAGTTGTTGTCACAGGCTTCGGCTCCCCTCCTGCTGTGGCTGGAAGTTCAGGGTTACATGGCTGCGTCTGTTTTCACCGTACCCTGGGCCAGGGTTCATCTGCGCCCTCTGCTGTGGCCTGTGCAGAGGTGGGTTCCCTTTCCTGTCTTGGACTATGTTGTTCCTGTGCCTGTGTCTCTGGACATTGTAGCTGCTCTCCAGTGGTGGCTGGATTCTTCCCACCTTTCCATGGAAATGTGTATCCATCTGCCCCCTCCTCTGGTTGTGATCACGGATGCCAGCGCTTCAGGCTGGGGTGCGACTCTGGATCATTGGGCGGTGCAGGCTTGTTGGCGCCCGTCGGAGTCGCGCAGGTCGTCCAACTGGAGGGAGTTGTCTGTCGTGGAGAGGGCGCTCCGCTTTTTCCATCTTCATCTGAAGGGTTGCCATGTCCTGGTGAGATCGGACAACACAGTGACTGTGGCCTATATCAATCACCAAGGGGGGACCCGCAGTTCATCCCTGAATTTGGAGGCTTGTTCCATTTCAGCTTGGGCAAAGCAACATCTTCTGGCCCTGTCTGCTCAGCACATTCGGGGTGTGGACAACGTGGTGGCGGATTCATTGAGCCAGAGGTTTCCTTCGTCTCTGTCCCTGTGTCTGGCTCCCCGGACCTTTCGGTTTTTGCCTGAGGTTCGGGACTCTGGATGTGGATCTGTTTGCCTCCCGGTCCAATGCCCTGGTTCCCCTGTTCTGCTCCAGATCTCCGGAGGTGGGCGCCCGAGGGGTGGATGCCTTGCCTCCCCTGTGGCCTCCTTGGCTTCTATATGCCTTTCCTCCCTTTCCTCTGATTCATGCCTTTTTGCTGAAGGTCCAGCGGGAGGGGGCTCAGGTGGTGGCTGTTCTTCCACACTGGCCGAGGAGGTCTTGGTTTCCTCTGTTGCTGGTCCTAGCAGTGGGCCCTCCTTGGGCTCTGCCCCGCTACCCCTCTCTTTTGAGGTCCCCGTCCCCCCTTCTGGTTCTCCTCACCGTGGCGGTCTAGAGGTTGAACGGTTGTCTCTTGGAGTCAGTGGTCTGCCCGACCACATTATTTCTGTGATGCAGGCCTCTCGTAGGCAGTCTACCGTGGCTTCCTATTCGAAGCACTGGTCTTCTTTTTCGGGGTGGTGTTCCCCCTCTGGTCTGTCTCCTACCTCTTCTGTTCTTCAGTTTTTTCTGGATGGCTTTCAGAAGCGTTTTGCTTTGTCTACCTTGCGGGGCCAATGGGCTGCTATCCGTGCCTTCTTGGATCCGGTTTCTTTTCTACCTTCGGATGGCTTGTTGGTTTCTCGCCTCTTTCGAAGCTTCTCTCTCTCTTCGCCTTCTGTACGTTCCCTGGTGCCCCCTTGGGATCTTTTCTTGGTGTTGGGTGTTTTGCAGTCCATCCCTTTTGAACCTTTGGAGTCTGTGGACCTTAAGTTCCTGTCCTACAAAGTGGCTTTTCTAGTGGCTATTACTTCTGCGAGACGGCTGGGGGAACTTACAGCCTTGCATTGTTCTCCCCTGTTTTTGCGTTTTCTGGATGACGCTGTGGTGCTCTCTTTGGATCCTGGGTTTGTCCCCAAAGTCCGCTCTCGTTTTCATTCTTCTCAGGAGCTCGTTTTCATTCTTCTCAGGAGCTGGTTCTTCCTTCTTTGTGTCCTTCTCGTTCTTCTCTTTCTGAGCTCTTGCTTCATTCCTTGGACCTGAAGCGCGCCTTGTCTATTTATGTGGCTAGGTCTGAGGGGTTTCGCTCCTCTGACTCCCTCTTTGTGACCTTTGGTTTGGCTGGTAAGGGTAAGGCTGCTTCCAGGCTTACTTTGGGTCGCTGGATTAAGGCTGTCATCACTCTTGCTTATCTTGGTGCTGGTTTGCCTTGTCCAGTGGGTGTTCAGGCGCGTTCCACTCGAGGCGTGTCTGCCTCTTGGGCTGCTTATCATGGTGCGTCCCTTGATGAGATCTGTCGGGCTGGGACTTGGGCCTCCGAGTCTACATTTAGACACTACCAGTTGAATTGTGCCCTTTCTGACTGGACCAATTTTGGTCGTGGGGTGTTGCAGGCTGTGGAGGTTTCCCCCCGCTCTGATTCTGTGTGTTTTATTAAACTTTCACTTGCTGCACTACTTTGTGTCTGATCTGTGTTTTGCTGTGTTTGGGTTGCCAAAGGCCTGGTTGGGCGTTGCTTTGGTATGCCTCATGAGTGATGACTGGGTCGAGGACGAGGGACGTAGAGGTAATGCTATGATTACTTTGGGTAATCCCCACTACTCGTCCTCGACCCAGTCATACTTCCCACCCTCCCTCCCTGTCCAGGCCTTTGTTGCTTGGTGTGTCAGGATGTGCTTATGGTGGTTGGGTATGACATAGCACCTGGCAGGAGGGGAGGGGGAGGGGGGGGGGGGTTGGAGCTTAAAAGTGTTTCCTGTTTTGTTTCCTGTCTGCTGAATACCTCATGAGTGATGACTGGGTCGAGGACGAGTAGGACTAAGAGTAATGGGGATTACCCAATGTAATCATAGCATTAATGTTTACATCGTAAAGTTGCATTGTTCTGGCTTACGTTGGTATGCCTTACGATGTAAACGTTATTGCGATGTCCTAATTGCGTTGTGATGTCCCCGCGAAGTGATCACATCGTTGCGAAGAGTGTTCGCCGTTTTCGATACATGACTGAAATGGGAAAGAAACCAGGGTGTCATACTTTAAATGGTACTGGAAGAAAAAATAATGGATCAACTTGGAAATGAGACAAAAAGCCAGAATGGAAACCACAATGCAGAAACTAGTAAATGGTTAGAGAAGAAGCCAAGGATTGGAGCCCATGCTTGCAACAGCTCTGAAGACACTGGAAATGGTGAACGTGAAGAGTAACTCTGAGCAGGAATACAGAAATCACAGACAGGAATTTGGTGCTCAAGAGCAGGATACGTCCAAGAGGAACTGGTACGGATAATGTTCTCTTGGTACAGGGCATACAAAAAGGAACTCAGAGAGATATCCAAAAGCCTTGGAACAACTAATACCCAGCTGGAACATGTAAACTAGACCATTGACCTATTGCAAGTTTACAGACTAAAGAAACTCAGAATGTAGGAAAACAAGGAATTACGTGCAAGTGACACTGAAGGGGCTATGTTTTTTTGCATAAGTGAATACTTTGCAAGAACAAAATCCCATCACTCACAGTCAGGTAAGGCAATGGTTCAAAAGTGCTAACCCTGTGCCTCATGCTACATGCTACGGTGGAGGAACAAAAGTGGGACTGACAGAACAAGAGACCAGTGAATAAAGAGGGTGGCTGGAAGCCCCAATAACTAAGCCTATAAAAAGTAAAATGTTATTCAAATCAAACAATCCTGTCTAACACCAGGTCTGATGACTGCAATACAGTATGCTAGTCTGCCTCTTGGCACACAAATGTTTATGCGGGATAGTGGGCAAAAATTGAGTTTAGATCACACCCCATTCACATGCTAATTTCTTTGTAATTATTGTTTTATTTGATTTTACCCAAGTATAGCAATTTTAATATCATACACATGATACAAATGTTCCCTGTGAGCAACTAAAAAGCCAGAAGGGTGTAACACAGTCTTATAAGATAAAATTATATAATAAATGTTGAGAGTTGATGATGCATTTTTTAGGGGAAATAATTTGGCAGAAAATATTAAACATAAATTAGCAATGCAACCTGCATGTTCCAGAGCAGAAGCAATGAATGAAAAAGGCACCTACCTGGGGTTGGCTCCTCAGCAGCGTTGCTGAAATCTGCACAAAAATGAGGTGCAACATGCATGATTAAGTAGCAGCAACATAGATAAAATAAACAAGCAAGTCAAATGCTTAGCGCAATTATAAAACAAAGCAATATTACAGGAGAGTGCAACGCAAGATATTTTCAATTGCTGTCACATATGGCTCTTCAAAGCATGGATAGCATGCACTATAAAATCATTATATAGGGTATATCAGATATTATGAAATGATCGTGGAGTTATTCTTTTGGGGCGCAGCATGTGTGATCTATGATAAATGTGCTGTCCGAGAAAGATTCACAAGCATGACTAGGCTTCGCTCAATAAGATGAAGAGAGCTCTACATGCCATTTCATAATACCATCAACAAAATTTCCAGTCGTAAGCAAGCGGAGCAGAACAGGGGATAAGTTACAGATAACTCAACCTTTAGCAATACCAAGCAAAAAAGCACTTTTGTTGGAACCTATTTAAAGATATAACAGTGACAGCGGTCACAATATATTCATCAATAATAATTTCTATTTTGGCATTTAATAATGTTTTTTAGACCAATCACTAACTCCTGATGTTAGTGGTTAGTCAATATAACTGAATTCCAAATTAAATGTCTGAGAGCAGTAGTAATAGAGGCCTTTATGGTCCAAAGAATCTTTCAACTTCCTAATTAGGTGCGATATGCTTGAGATACGAGGATGAGCCCTTCCTACTCTTTGGCAAACAAACTGTTGGGTAAATGCACAGGAATAGGGGTGATGGGACTAAAATGTATTTGACTGGAAATCTGTTTGGTTGATTAAATAAATGTGTGGTTGGGAGACAAACACCCCTTTATCATACCTCTTTCCCCCTTTTTGCGGGAGTGTGGTGAATCACAGGGTTACAACCTGTTACGACTAGCTGACGTGCACACATTACCTCAACCCCATGTGACATATCAGGGGTGCGCTAATAAAAAGGTAAGTCTCTGCCCATGCGGACGGAGAGCTAGAAACCACCAACGCCTATCTGTTCTTCATTTATCGCAGACTGGTGCACCACTACAGTGGCAACGAGGTAGAACCTTGTTCACACATACCTCAGCCCGCAAAAGTAACCGTGGTACTATGCTTGCTGTTTCACCCGTTCCGAGTAGAATTGACTCAACACCATACAGCATCCACCTTCTCGCTGCCTTTGGGGACACTTCTGCTGCAAACGAGTGCCGCTTCTTATGTTCCTCGCCCCATCTTGGTGCTTCATTTTGCCACCTTGCCTGGCATAATCAGTGCGACGAGCACAACATGAGCCCTGCATTTCTGCTCTCTGGTGAGTGCTGGCCCCTTCCAGCCAATGGCAGCACGTCCAACCCTGCCACCAGCTTGGTTTGCCGGGGCATTCCTCTTTTCGCACCTGTTCATCATCATGAGTGCTGATCAGCAGGATGGTGCGCACACATTGCTCCAACAGCAAGCTGAGCCTCCAAGCCTAGCAGCTGATGCTCTGTCACAATGCCTCATGCCCGCCCATGTCATTGGACATGTATCCAATCCTTTCCCCCATTCAGCAAGCTCAGTGACTCTACGACTGAAGTTCCACATTGGTGCATTTCGTTGTGCACCTGAACAATTACTTCAAGGCCACTAAAGAGACTGCTGGTGAGACTAAACGATTCCTGCTGCTACATTATGCCAGCGAGATCTTAAACTTTTTTCACAACCTGCCTAGCATTAGTGCTGACAATGACTATGACACAGCCATAACTGCCCTCAACAAGTACTCCTACCCCCCAAATGAGCCCAGATTTGAGAGGTTCATGCCAGAGCAAGCTAGACAACAGGAAGGTGATTCTATTGACCTCTTCTACGCCAACCTGAGGACGCCTGCTGGCACCTGCATCAAGGATGATCTACAGAAAGAGGTACAAGCTCAAATAATTCAAGGCTGCTGGTTAGCCACACTGAGGCGCAACATCGTTTGTCGCCCCATCATGACACTTGAGATTCTTATGCTTGTCCGCTCCCACGAAGTGTCCAATGACCGGGCTCACTAGTTAGAAATGGTGTTCCATAAACTTGCCACAACACTGAAACTCCCACTCCAAGACATCAAAACAGAATCAGCAGCTGCAGTCTCGAATGACCCCCCTAAAATGGAGTACACCGAAGCCTGTACGCAAAGAAGACCTCACCAAGGACTCCTGTAGTTATTGTGGGTTCACCTCACACCCTTTCACGAATGCCTAGCCAGAAGAAAAATGTGTTCGATGTGCCAGTGCCTCAATTACTTCGCTAAAGTCTGCAGAGACGGACGCAGACCACCCACATCCAGAGTGTGTGGCATACCTCAGTGCCAGAGAGTAAGGGTGCTAAAAGATGATCATTTATCAGACCCTGGAAGCACTTCTTTGAACACGTGCAGCAGCAGCGTTCCAACCTATGACAAGATCTTCTTCATATCGTGTACTCATGAACCGGGGCACTGTCCATGACGTGCCCCCCCCATGCCCAGTAACCATAGGCCACACTCCAATTACACCTCTGATCGACAAGGGCACATCGGTCAATGTAACCAGCATGGCGCAGTATCTCGCCCCCTATCCCGCTGGTTGGAATGTTCACCTCCTACGTTTCCCAAGGGGCTCATGTCTGCTCCACTAACGTCTTTGGCACCTCCTTAGACGCCGAAACTCTCCTCAGCTGGCACACCGCTGTGCACATCAACTTTACTGGAGCGGTTGGTGATTTGGCCAGTGACACTGACCACTTACTCCTCAACTTCCCCAGCCTGTTCACCGAATTGAGATGCCTCCGGTCTCACTGCATATTGACCCTGAGGACCACCCTGTTGCACTGCGGAACTGCAGAATTTTGTTGCACCTGCGCCCTGTGTTTTAGGCTGACCTGCAAAAAGTTGAGGATGCAGGAGTCAATGAGAAGGTATTTGGGCCCAACCCCTTTGGGTGTCCTCTATGGTGGTTGAGAAGGAGTCCAAGCAGCCAGGGTGCAATCTGCATTTGCATTGACGTGTTTCCCCAATAAAGCCATTTAACAAAAACTCCACCTTTTGTCCACCACTGACGACCTGACTAAAAACATCAAAGGATCCAAATGGTTCTCGAAGCTCGACTTGAACTCATGCTACCACCATCTGAAGCTGCATGAGGACAGTAGGTACATTACAACCTTATGCAGCCACGTCGGCCTCCGCCGCTATCGCAGGCAACATGTTGCAATATCATCTGCAGCGTAGGCTTGCCGAATGCGATACAGGAATCCACAGAGGTCTCAGGGCGTCATCAATGCCAGCGATTACATCTTCATTCATGTACCCACTCTCGAGAGTCACCATCGCAGCCTGCATGCAGCCCTCAAATGGATTGACTCAGCTGGCCTCAACTGAAACAAGTGCGTTCCTTTGTCAGGAAATGGAGTTCTTTGGTTATATCTTCTAGAGCACTGGCATCAAGGTCGACCCTGGCGAAGGTATGGACATTAAAGAGGTGACTACACTATCATCAGCTGCCGAGGTCCAAAGCTTCCGTGGCCTTGAACTATACTGCGAGAGATTTATTTCCAACCTGCCTATGTTGAAAAGTCCTCTGAAACACCTCACCAAAGCATCCACCCCCTGGGTGTGGAGGGAAAACAGAGGATGATGCATCCCAAGTCATCAAGAACACTCTCCTCGAGGACACTGTAATGGCGTACTTTGATCCTGCAAAAGAATCTGAGCTTGTGGTAGGTGTTAGCCCCATCAGCCTTGGCGCAGTCCTAATGCAGAATGCTGCTCTGTGGGCACCTGTCGCGTTTGCCAGCAAGGCAATCAATGACACCGAGAAGAAATACGCCCACATAGAAAAGGAAGCACTTGCCATCAAATGGAACTGCCACCATTTTCACCTTTACCTCTATGGACGGCCCTTCAGGGTAATAATTGACCACAAGCTACTCATACCACTCATTGCAGGTACTGCACCACAGCCAACTCTTTATATAAAAAAATTGGCCAGCAGCTCCACATATATCAACTGTCGGCAAGCCAAAAGCCAGGATGTGATAATCCTGCAGACTACCTCTCCAAGCACCCATGGCTGTCGCACATTGGTTCCTAAGGCCCTCTGTCTGACAAAGATGAATATGCACTCTGGATCAGGAGGTCAGCTGCCTGAAAACAATAGCCCTCCAAGGCATTGCTGATGCCACGGTCTCAGGCCCATGCCTCTAAAAGAGTGACAAGTGACCAGTTCCGACAAGTGGAAGGATTTCCTCTGTGACCTGAAGAGAAAAGATGACATAGCTCAACAAGATCTCTCGGCTCTGTGGAACATCTTGTACAAACTCCGTGCCGATGAGCAGGGGATCCTCTGAGAGGCCACTAAATAGTCATCCCCAGCTCATTGAAATCAGCCATTCTCACACCTGCCCACACCGAATGTGTTACTACTTCTGGGTTTTTCTGAAGTGCTTTCCATATAGGAACCCCTCCTTCCTCTGATGAAGCATGCCATTCTTCTAACTTCTGGTGTCTGAGGTCATACACATCCAGTTCCTACCCCCTCCATAGGGCAAGAATTTTTTAAGTCTCCATGCTGCTTTTTGGTGCTCAGGCTATGGACAAGCCTGGGACCTGCATATATTTGTGCAAGTTCTGCTTGTTGGGTCACCTTTCCAGAGCACACTCCATGTCATGGCACCACAGGCACGGAATAGCCTCTCATGAACCCAAGGAGGCCATCCCCAGGGCAAGCCCAGAAGGCGGAGTGAAAGGGCTGGTCCAGACATGGCATTAAAAGGGCCCGGGACTGAACAGCCTGCAGCATCCATTGCACCAAGTGAGACCCAATGAAAGACACTCCTTTCCCAAACCTATTATTGCGAATCTAACATCTGCAGATCAAGTAAAAGGTGAACACAGGAAAACAAACTCCTGTCGCCCTCAGCTCAGCAGCAATGAGGAGAATAGTCTCCCCCTTGCAATAATGGAGGGCTAAAAAAAACAGAGGAGCCGGCTGCAGGAAAATCAGAAACCTAAAGGAAGCCATCAGGAGGACTTCAGTGGCCCATCTTGCTTTAAACCTTGCCCTGTAATGGCACCCATGTGGGTTCTCCATCAAGGACACATTTGATGGATGCACTGTTGTCCAGCATATTAGAGTAAGCACCTGAGTGCTACCGGAGGAACCATAAGTTATCTAGGAATTCCATTCATTTAAGAAGAATAAAAAAACTCCATAATAGGCCTCCTTAGGAAAAATCTGTGAATTTGTCACAAGACAAGAGTTGGCCTGAGTTCTTGTGGGAAGTAGCTGCTCTGTTAAAATCAATAATTGTGTGTCACATTATGGATAGAAACTACACCTTGCCTATTCGCTTGATCATCTGCTGAATATCAAAGAGGTGGTTCCATAGTGCGTGGCTTTTTTACAGTGGTGCAATCTTAGATTGAAAGAATACAAAAACAGCGGTCGCAATCTGAGCAGCACATCCTTGAGACCCAGGAGAGGATCACTCCCTGATATTGTGAGAATGTTTTGGAAGTGCTTGATTTGGAATTGTGCAATTGTTTATTTATGGATAATGAATGAGTAACATGGTACTGTATTGTTTTGTATTGTAACTGCATTTATATAGCGCTTACTACTCCAACGAGGCGTCAAAGTGCTTTTGCACGATTTATGAGTTTAACACAGAACTTAAAACAGTGAGCTCTCTGGATAGATCCTGTGAAGGAACAAGTGAGTCTTAAGTTGAAGGGTCAGAGACTGGCATTAAAACTCGGCTAAATTAAGGCAGCTCATTCATTAACACCTTGGCGCTAGGCGTTTTCCCCCCCTGTGCTGGAAATTGCTTTATTACTGTATTTATGACGAGCTCAGCTCGTCATCAGCACAGCTCAACTGTGCATCATGACGAGCTGAGCTCGTCATGAGCATCGAAAGGGTTAAGAATGGTTGTAGACCAAAGTATGTGAGGGGTGGCCCAAAACAAGCCACGATTGGAGAAGACACTTGCTATGGCATCGTGAACAATGTTAGAGGTAATTTGAAATTAATGACTTAAATAGGAATATCAAGGAAGTGACTTTATAAGTGACCCGTTCATTAGCATCCGAGGGTAAAAGCTATAAGTGGGTCATTTTGTTGTAAATTATACTGACAAAGGTTACAGAGCACAAACAGCAGGTGTTCCCTACCATTAGATGGCAAAAATGTTAGTCATATTATATAATGTTATCTACATTAAAGTTAAAATTCATCAAATCAAAATTCCACTCATCTCCTTCTCATCTTATTTCAGATCTTCCTCCTAGCAGCACACTTTCTAATTCCCTCTCCCTCACTTAGACATTTCAACACCCGTCCTTCAAAAAGCAGAGGTAGTTCTGCTGAAAGGTGGGAATCTGGGGCTGTTCTGCTGGTGAGGAATCAGAGCTTATCTGAAGACTGCAGCGTCAAGAGGCAAGGAAAATCCTGTCTTAGAAGACATTTTGACTTGAAAATGGCCATGGCCAAGTAAAAAAGATACTCATGATGAGCATTGCCAGAAGGGCCATTACTGTGTGGCCCAAGAGCTGAACGAGTTCAGCAATGGCCGCAAAGTAAGGTAAATGCGCTAAGACTTAGTGAGAACAATGACCCAGATCAACTGATTCGAAAATCAAAAGATCAGTGGTCAGAGAGCCCACCGAGACTCTAGAAGGAAATCACATAAAAGAGCAATCAAACATCTTGATACATCCAACAAAGGGAAGAAAAGATTGGGAAAGAGGTCCAGGACTCAGCACAACTATGAGATGCAAGAAGTGTAAACAAGTTGGTTCCCAAAGGAAAGAATAGTGCTGGCCCCAGGGCGTATCACAACACACTAGGAACACCTTGGGCGCATCTCACAGATGAGCTGACCTCCAAGAATCCTCCAGAAATGAGCAGAAACATGTATGGCAAGACCTGCAAAGAATACATCCGGAATTGGGAAAAGGTCACAGAGTGTATTCAAAAATAAGCTAACAGCACTGCTAGGGGTGACCCAATGGCAGCACAATAAACACTAGAGTTAGAGCTTTGCCAGGCAACCAGGGAAAACCACTCGATGTCAGCTAAGTGGGAGGAATCAGGCAATCCAGAAGCTTGATCAAACACAAAGGAACCCCCTATTAGGCTAGAAGACGCACCTTGACAAAAGCCAGTGGAAATGTTCAGAGAGGCTTGGTGCAAAGTCCTTTAAGCCTGTCCCTCAGGAATCCCAGGCAAGGCATAAATGGTGACAGTCTCTAACCTCAGAAGAAACCAACCGGAGTATTAAAGGCCTGTCATAAATGTAGGTTCTCTGGAAAAAACTCTGGTGTGAGACCTACTGGAAACAGCCAGGCTTAAAAGATGCATTATAAATCCCACTAGCCTTTTGGAATATTGGTTTTATTTAGCCCCAGATAAATAAAGGCAGCACACCACAGATCATACAGCTTTACAGAACAGGCACAGAGGCACATGGGGATCTCTGGTAGTCTTTTGCTGAGAGTAGGGATTGTGAAATGTACTGGTTCTGGATGGGTGATGGCGGGTCTTTATTGTATGAATATTTTTGTACTAAACAAGAGTCATCTCTTTACTGTGGCCTGAAGTTCATGACCTATAAGTTTGGAGGAATGGGATCTGGATGTACCAGTTCTACCTGTAACAGGCAAAGTCATGCCTTCAATTCTGTGCAAATTCTGAAACATGTAAATTTGGTATTGCCCTGAAGGTGTTTGGATCTAGTGACCATTTTGTGAACACAATCTTGGAGCATGCGCCCATATACTTTTCATTTCCTGAAAATGGGCCCTACAGTCTTTGCAGTGTTTTCCTTGAACAGAAAACACCTGGAGATTCTTGTGCACTGAGCCCAGACTCAACATTCATCGAAGGGGCCTCTTTACGGAGCAAGTCATCAGACAAGCATGGAAATGGAAGAACGTCAACATTAAAGACTGCCCAGAGCAGCAGGTTAGGTGTTTGTATTTTGTATTTATTGAGTTTTATATAGCACTGGCTAGACCCGGAGATATCAGAGCGCTTTACATAAGGAACAACAGCAAGTTACACCAATAATAATTTAGACATTTTTCACGGAAATTACAAAGTGAATGACAAATCATAGGAGGCAGAGAGGGAGAAGGGGGATAAGAATATGAGTAAAAGGATAGGTGGGGGAGAGGGGGAGGAACCTGAGGGGGTATGGGGTGAAGGCAGAACAGGTGTAGAGAGGAAAACGTTCGACTCAAGAGATAAGGAATCATAACGATTAGCATAAGGTAAAGGTAAAGTAATTTAAAGACAGAGTTGCGCGGAATAAACAAGGATAGTGGAAAAATTCAAAAGGGGGTGAGAAAGTAGAGGGGGACAAAAGTGGTTTTATGAGAGAGGGTGCGGGACTGGGAGGGAGTTAGGGGGGATGGAGTAAGGCAGATCAGACAGAGGGAGAAATACGTTTGAGGATCGTCGGGTGAGAAAGGAGGAAAGGGAGAAAGGACATAAATACAACAAGATGATGGGTCCAGGTCCGGGAGATCAGCAGTGATCAGCAACAAAATGGTGGGCGGGGCAAAAGTAAAAAAAGACAAAAAGTCCAAGATGCCAATCAGGGAGCATGAATTAGGAGCAAAAAGGAAAAGAAGTCAAAGGAGGGTATGCAGTTTGAGAGTCAAAGGCAGGAGGAAGGGAGAAGAGGCGTGCAGAGGCTCCGGACCACAGGGGCATTGGTGTTGACAATCCGCCGGGCGTAGCTCCCACACCCCCATACCTGGAAAAGGACTCTCTAGGTGGAATGTGACTCTGCGGAAGGGAAGCAGTACTTGTGAATATGAGGTCCCAGTGCCTGGTGGAAAACCCATCCAGGGAACACACCATGCAAAGCGAACAGTGTAGTTATGAAAACCTATGTGGGCGCTGGTAAAATCACACTTAAAGCAATTGGAAAAACTTAGCAGATGATAAAATGGACTCTAACAGGGCGAAGAGATGCACCTGCAAACAGATGTTGAAAAACAGAAGCACGTATGCAGAATAATATGTTTATTGGTATGACCGAGCCTAAAGTATGTTGGGTACAATTCTGCAATTTACACAAATCATGATCTAAGGCTGAAAAGGGGTTGGGCTACTAATCTGTATAATTTGCTTGGATATTTTTGAAAATACTACATATTGCTCTTCGTAAAAAAGTTCAATGCATATTTTGAATGGAAACACTGTCAATTACAGTCAAGAGCATAACATATTTTAAGCACACACACTATATGAGCATGCTGACATTCAGGGAAAGCATTCACCTTTTTGAACACCTTTTCTGATACTATCATCATTATGTAAACACACTTAAGTCACTGTTCTTAATATTGATAATCTCTATTTCCTGTGAGACAGGGGAACCAAAAAATGAATACAGTTGGATGCAATCACCTGAGTGAAAAGTTTAAATACAGGACAAGTGGTTTGAAGCATGCAAACAAAAAATCAAAAAAATTAAATAACGTGAGGAAAGAGGTTCTAGCATACGCACTTTTAATTCGGTATGAAAGGCATGCAGGAGGTGATGATAAGGATGAAGGTAGTGGGTGAGGTAGCACTGATGATGATGATGAATAGGGCGGTGATGATGACGATGTCGATATCTCATCAGAGAATTCTGGATTTATCCAGTAGGCTCGCGACATCCGATTACCTTTCTTACTAGAGCAGCTGACATCACACTGAAAAACATCTTCGCAGCTGTCGCTGTGCAGCCGTTCCTTCTGCAGGAGCTTGTCCACCCTCTGGATGATGCACTCCAGGCTCTTGTCAACATTCACCCAGACCTTCTCCTGGCAAGGGATAGAGAAAGAAACATTAAAGTAATCATCTTAGCTCACAATGGCCAGTAATGATTTATAAGAGACAATATAAAATAATAAAAACAACATTATGTTTTAGGGCCAGATTCAGAAGACCTCTAAGAAAACACATGAATCTCTGCATCTACAAAAATTACAGGCGGTGCATGGAAATCAATGTCAACTGTGGATTTAGAAGCGCAGCAGTATTATTCAATGCTTGCTCCTGTGGAATATTTGCAGGGTTGACAATCCACAGAAGTAAATGTGGAGGAAATGTACATGGGCACAATTTTCTTTTTTCCAAATATTTCTCCAAATGCAAAGCCTTCTCCACACAACCTTTAAATATGTGAGGGTATTTGGGGCACATATGTTCACTTTTACACTAACATTTTATGGTTCAAATTTGTTTTTATTATCGCCAATCATGAACTTAACATAGCCAACCAGTAACGCTGACGTAGTGTTATGAAGGTATACTACATTACAAGTATGCAACAAATTGACTGTCCCAACTATCTCCCCATCCAACTCCATCCTATCCACCCCCTTCCTCTTCAGGGTGCTCACATCAGAGTGGAAAATAACATAGATAAAAGTGATAGGAGAGTAATAGATTACTTGGGTGTGGACTCTGCGTGTAGCGCAGGCACCGGCTCCGTCAACCGGAGCAGTCGCAGATATTGGGGACAGGTCAGTTCTACAAATTACTGGGAGAGAAGCGCTATGTATGGTTGCCACAAATCTTGGTAAGAGTCCCCCTGCATGGTTAATGTCAGTGTAAGTTTCTCCATCTCAAGCACCTGCTAAATGAGATGAAGCCATTTTAGATGTGTCAACAGTCTCTCTGTTCCACAATGTGCTAGAATTGGCAGGTGTGCAGCCCCCACTGCTAAGCTAATGTGTTTGCCACTGCGGGACTTGAGTGAGTATGTAAGTGCATTGGGTAGCCCCAGAATGGTGTAAGCCGAGAATCGGGGTATTTGGGTGTTAAAATGTTTATCGTCGTCTGTCGAAATCTCTCCTCAAAATTGAGCCAGTCTGGCTCATCTCCACAGGATGTAGCAAGGTCCCCGGGGATCCACATCACCTCCAGCATTCTGCACTATGCACCGTGTTGCCTTGATGTAGACAGGGAGGGGGGCGGGGGGTAACGATCTTAGTGGCGGTTTCAATGCTGGCTGTATTGCGGGTTCCATGTCGTGCCCAATAATATGTGTCCTGCCACTCTCTAGCAGTCAGTTGGCTCCCCAGCTCCCCCTCCCAGCAGATCTGTGCAAGGGGCTTTGATCCCGCTGCCTCCCAAAGTAGTATACTATGCAACTCTGTGATTAGGAGTTTTACCATGTGTTTGGTGAGGAGCCATCTTTCAAAGTCTGTCAGGTGTCTTTGTGCTGCCTCCTTAATTGCGGGTTGCATGAGCCAATGTCTAATCTGGAGGTAGTGAAGCCTCTCGCTTTCAGGGATTGAAAAATCCTCCCGTACTCTGTCTAAAGAGATGGGCCCCTCCTTGTCCAAAAAATGCCCAATAGAGCGACAGCAAGTCCCCCTATCACGTCTGGAATAGGGCATGTTCGAGTCCCGGTGTAAAGTCTGGATTTCCCACCACCGGAGTTCGAGGGGAGGGGAACTTTGAGAGTCCCTTACGCACCGCCAGTCCGTTCCAAACCTTCAGGACCGATCGGGGATTGATATGATCTAACATTTTAAGCATTAACTGGTTTCATGAAACTCGTTTTGATAATTATTTGCAAATTGTTCTCCTTCTTCAGATGTAACCTATAACACAATATATATATTTCATTTTACTACAGTACAGAAATATGGCATGCACCAAGAAATCAGAGAGGGAGCCATTGTTTTCTATTGTAGGATATACACTAAAGGAATTATATCACCCCAAAAGGCAGACAATGTTAATGGGGAGCCTGTTTATCTGTGAATACTGTCTGAGATCCGCACTTTGTGAGATGCTAGCGACCGGTTTGCATGTGCTACACCAAATCTCACATCGAGACTTGCTAAATATCTGAGGTATTTGATTTTGAAATTGTCAAGTTAATAGTTTAGATCCCATTGTGGATTACTGACTATGAAGTTTGAATAAAAATTCTGGACACAAGCACAATATAATTTGGTTGAGATTTTGGTTCTCAATGTCAGATTAAAGAGTTCTTACCCCTGCACTATCACTGTAAATAAATAACTATGAAGGGAAGGGTTGTTAAGGAAAATGTATCTTGACCACTGCCTTATAACTACCAGGCTTTATAGGAAAATGTAATGCATCAAAGAATATAGTAGAATGTGTAGATCACAGCAACACCACTGTTGCAAACATAATTTACAGTACCTCCTACCTGGAAGACACAAGAAAGGGGAATACACTTTCATTTTGGCTGAGTAGTTTTCCATTCCCTTCCTTAATATTCTGCAAAATGTTTACTTTCATATTAAAATCAAAGTACTCATAAGGGACGCAGTAACAAACAAGAAAAAATCATGCAGCCATATGAAGATTTTGTCTGTTTCTTTCTGAAGAAGGCTTTGATGACAAGATTAATCGGGCTTCCAGATCTTAATAGCCTGCACTCTTATCTTACTGAGGTATAGGCAGTTGTCAGCGGGTTTAATACCCTTTCTCTAGTGATATTATGAAATTGAGAAGAGTTCTCGAAGGAGGTATGCTCAGGGTCTGTTGAAGTCAGTTGTTGAGGATGAGAAATTCCTATTAAGTGTTCTGTTACCCTAACCAACACAGGTGAATACAAAATATTCTGTGATGCCGTATAGTGGCACAGCATTTGCAGATTTTTTGTACAGTCATATTTCAATCATCTTTATTATACTAGAGCCACAAGATCAAACAGAAAACAATGACACACTCTTGTAAACATAAGCAACTTAAAGATACCTCACCCATTCTTCTTCGTGCCAGTCCACTTGCAGAGAAGACCGGCTATTTCTGCCTGTCCATTTTGCCACCAGCGTATCTTGGTCGTTCCTTAGCATCACCTGTTCCACATCTCCCGAGGTAGGAGATGCCTTGGATGCTATGTAATCTGGTCGTGCAGCATTCAGCCCTTGGATTGCGTTTGCCAGGAGTCTGCAGTCACAGACAGAGACGAGCTGCCTTGTCTAGAAGGATGGCAAATAGATAAGTGTTAACAGAGTGCAACTAACCACTCATTTCACACTGCTCTGTAAAGCTCGAAATTAAGATCCCTGTATCCTGCTTATGAGAGAAAATGCATGGTATAATGTTAATGGGTCTTCATAGCTGTATCTGCAGAGTCAGCGAAAAATTAGATATGTACTAACATGCTTATACTAGCATTAAGGATACATTTCAGTCTAGTATGGTCCTCCTGGTCTGAAACAATGAACAATATAAACTGCAACTTAAAATATAAGGGATAATATACCCTTGCTGTACATAATAAGGATATTGCAGGTCACCAAGGAGTTCCTTGACCATATACAGAAACAAGGCCGAAGGTTTGCAATATTCTACTCCATATATTACACGGTCACACCATAACACTTCCCAAAAACCACTTAAATACTTGATGTGGTGCTTTTTGATACGCAAGAGACAGGATATTTATGAACATGAAGACTAAAATTAGAATCTCTAGTGAAAAATGTAACACACCAAAAAGCAGATATTTGTTGTAAAAGGATATTAGAATGAGTTTAATGCAAATCAGATTTTTAAAAACGCTGTAGCTCAGAATACATAGAAACATACAGAGAGAGTCTATATTTCCTAGATTTACCTAAAGCAAAGAGTTCAGGTATTCCCTTATAAGTGGATAGGGGCTTGCTCTAGCAATCCCAAGGTGCTCTTCTAGGGGGTAGTGTGGTCGAGCAGCCTTAGGATTATCAGATAGGAGTGTTAGACATCTCCAAATACACACACACAGTCAATAATTGATTTTCATAACTCAATAAGGAGATCCACACCAACTTATAAAAATAACATGTATTTTTATTTATATTTGGGCACCAGAATCAATATGATCAGGTAAGTAAGTTTAGACATAGTAAAATACTTTTAGTTTTCAAAAGTCGACACTTAGTGCAATTTTCAGAGGCACCAACGTCATCCTATGGAGGAAAAACAAATACTGCATACAGTCACTTCACAGCGACTCACAGAACCAATCTCTTGGACTTAAGGTGAGAAAAGGGCACGGTCCAAGGCAGCATCACCAGGTCAGCTCGGGTGGCGCTGGGGCGGCCAGGTGCAAAGGTGCTTCTCAGCGTTGTGTGCCCAATGTTCTCTTGTGGGGAAAAAAACATGTACTGCATTCAGGCACTACACAACGACTTAAGGACCAATGTCCTGGACTTAAGGTGAGTATGGGGAAGGTCCAAGGCCACTGGGGGTGAGTGTGTGAAAAGTTTCAGCGCTTCGTCTATCATTTCCTTGTCTTTATTTTGTTCGCCTAAGTTGGCAGGGTATGCGCAAACGTGGGTCCCTTGCACCCTTTCCCACTGGATTCAAGCCAGCCTGGCTGATGAGGGGCATTACCCTGAAACCGGTCCCAGGAGGCTTGTTTCCGGTCCAGGGAAGACCTGGCTTGGCAGCTCGGGCTGAACTGTTCCCATAAGGAGCAGGGTAAAGGACAGATTTGCATATGGCTGGGTCTGTAGCGAAGTGAGCTTAAGAACGATGATGGATTCAACCCAGATCTAATAGTGACTTGGGATAAGTCTCTAAAAAGTTTCAGTGATCCATCCATCATCTCCTTTTTTTGCAAGGTCCAAGGCTACACCAACAGAACACCTCAGGAGGCGCTGGGGTGTCTGTGTTCAGAGGTGTGGTACGGCGCTGGGTGTCCCATTCACTTTAATGGAGAAGGTTCCAGTTGCATAGAGGCTGCAAGCTGGGACTGAGAGGCCAGTCAGGCTGAACCAACAAGGGGGCTCAGGTCTCACGATGCTCGGGGACGTGGGGACACCTTTGGTCATCTTCTCCAGGGTGGGTGGGTGGGTGGATGCAGAGGTGTTCTGAGGTATCGGGTTTTTTGGGCACCGGAGACACTAGTGAAGAGGGGGCCTGCACAAAGAGGCTGCAGGCAGCATAAGTGAGTCCACCGTTGGCAACCCAAGGTGGGCTTTGTCTCTTGACGGACAGAGCACCTCGCTGGCACCACTGGTCCACTTTAACTCGGGCTAGGAGCTATAGGTCCAGTGGTGTTTTCCAGTGTCGGGTTTGCAGCGGTCCTTTTGGAGTGCCTGTAGGATGCAGGGAAGCAGCTCTGCTACTCCATAGGAGTACCTGGGTCTTTGTTAAAGGCAGGCAGTCCTCCCAGGCTTTTGGAGGTACAGCAGCTGCTGGACGAGACACATTTAGCGCAATCTGGTGGGAAAAGCAGACAGGCTGGTGGGGTTTTGGCCAAGTCAGTTGCTTCTCCACAGTTCTTGCATCTCACGGCTCTTCAATGTCTTTCTTCTTAGGTTAGCAGGAATCTGATTTTCTGGTGCTAAGGACTCCCCTAAGTACTAGATTTAGAGGTGTTAGGGGAGTGTAGGGTAGTAGCCAATAACCGACTGAACTCTGGGGTCACTACACCCTTGATATGAGTACTTCCTGTGGAAAGTGGGCATCATAAAGATCGCAGCCTTCTGATTTTCGTCTTTACTTCAGGTAGCCCACCTTAGGGGTGGAACTAGTCGTCTTTACTTCAGGTAGCCCACCCTAGGGGTGGAACTAGTCGGAAAGTGAACACGCCTCTCTGATTTCTAATTTTCTCTTCTGCCCAGGCACAAAATTTGCGGGGGTCAGCATCCTCTCCAGTGAAGGATGCAAGATTTGCATACCAAAGGCGGTGGGCTCATTGAAGCCCCATGCCTTGGAATGCTAATTCGCAGGTCCTCCTGTGGGAGGGGGTGTAAACACCAGTCTTTCAGCACACTAGTAGTTGGTAGGCTTTCACGGGGTACCTCTAAGGTGCCCTCTGGGTGCATGTATCAATAAATTCATCACTGGAATCAGTGTGGGTTTTTAAATATGAGATGTTTGATACCAAACTTCCCTAGTTTTAGTAGCTGGGGGGTTTACCAGTGTCCAGCACATGTCCTTAAAATGGCTCCCATGGTCACTTGTACAGCCAGCAATGGGACAGGTCAGTACAGGGGCATATCTGCTCGTGCAGCTATGCCCACACATGTAGTACAGTGCACACTGCCTTAGGGATGTAAGGCCTGCTATAGGGGTGACTTACCTATACAACATGCAGTGTTTGCAGGCATGGCACACAGGGATGTGTGCCATGTCGTATTTTCACTTTTGTCAGTGCCAAGATATGCAGTCTGCATGAGTGTGGTGATGGGGTCCCTGAGGATGGCACAATGCTTGCTTCAGCCCTTAGGGACCCTATTTAGTACCCTAGGTAATAGGAGTACTATTTACTAGGGACTTTCAGATGGTGCTAAAGTTATTGCCAATTGGGTAAACAATTGTACAGTTTAGGAAAAGAGATCTGGCTCTGGGGACCTGGTTAGAATGAACCCAGTGCACTTCCAGTCACAATTGCATCGAATACCAGGCAACAAGTAGGGGTGACACTTTCAAAAAAAGCACTTTCCTACACAGGGTTGTCCGCAAACGTTTGAGAAATGTGGGCCTGTGAAAGAGCACATATGAATCCAGCCCCTAATAGGTGGCACAAGTGGAATCCCCAATGTTGACAGCTACAAAGGGGAGCTTTATTATGGTACGTGGGTGACGTTGTTGTTTGTTCATGTGTGCAAATGTTTGGTGGATGGCCCTCGTGGTATGGGCTGGTGGCCCTGCTGTTAACGTTACTGTTCTTGACAGACATTGTTGTTCGCAGTTTGGTGGCTCCTTTACAACCTAGTTGCGTATAATCAATAAAAAAGATAAAAAAAGAAAATATACCAGATGATCTGCTTTTTCTGTGTCCACGAATACGTTAATAAATTGTCATAAAATTGATGAATAACTCTGGGTGTTGCAATCCCGAACGTAGATTTGACAATTACTGTCGGTCTAAAGGACCTTGTTCAGGTATATCAGTGGGTATGCAACAGGATACCATCCAAAAATAACATTATTTACTGGTCAATCCGCAGAGGACTACCCTGCTCACATTGCTGGGGATCCCACAATAAATGTTCAGTTGGTGATCATAAGGATAATAAGAGATGTCTCAAATCCCGAGAAGAAGAAAGTAGTCAGTGGCATGCTACCCTCAAAGATCACACAATATTTTGTGTCAATGCTGGGTTGTGATGGTGGTAATAGATTCTGTAGAAATCAGTGAGCAGGTGCTATAAGCTACAATATGAGAACAAACAGTGACATTTGAGGGTAATTCCCTAATGATCTTCTTGGACCGCTACTCAGACACTTGGGCTGGAAAGAAAGCGTAACTCTCTGCATGAAAAGATCTGGATGCTAAAGGGATGGATGCACCAAACAGCTATGTGGTCACATTAAAGGTGCTTTAAGTGGGGCATAAATGAGTATTAATGCATTCTGAAGCAGTGATGTCACATAGACTAGTAAGAGACGCACAACTGCTTAAAGGAACGGTTTGAAACAGCAGTTTCTCAGTGACAGAAACAAAGAGGGTGGCGTAGTAATACAATTTACCAGCAATCTAACCACGCTCACCATAACTCTTAAAAGTGTCAGTACAAGCTACCTTCAAACTATATAACATAAAGGAATGAAAAGGGCAACCAAGGAGGGCCTCTTGCTTGGGTGCTCTGCGTCTGAGTTAAAATCTCAGTACTTTCCATTGAACAGCACTTTAATATTTTAAAGGGTTTGTTGAGCGAACAGGAAGGCAAGGTAAGAGAAGCTCCTATCCTTCTGGAACAAGTTTTCTTAGTAAGTCCAACTGAATCATTTATTTACAGGCTTTCTTGAAAAAATTTCACTTATTCGGGCAGTGTCCAAAGAGGCTTGGAAAAAACAGTTTACCCACCTCTTGCAGATTATGCTAAATAAAAATAGTCGGCCAGACCTGGTTTACACATTACCCCGTGTAGTCAGAATGTAACCTTTTAAATTCAGATCCACACACACACGCATACTTGCTGGATCCTAAAAAACACAGAATCATCTTTCTCTGAAGCAATATTTAAATTCTCACATGTAGCACACAAGCATCTTTACTTAACATTCTTAAAAAAAGGTAACAGCTCACACTGTACCATTAAAAATGCAAGTTGTGGGCAAAGCCTGCTATGCCCCTCTTTAAGTCAGTCACATTGTAGGGAAATATGTATATGAATGAAGCAGAGACACTGGAATGGAGACAAAAAGTCTTAAGGAGATGCAGGGTACCTTTCACAATATTGAGACCAAGGTAACAGCCAAAGATGGATTGCTAGAAATAATGTAATGCACAGAAGCAATACCAACAGGAAATATTCAAAGGAATGGGCAAGACTGATTTTTGAGTGACACAAATCAGCAAGGAATTACCTAGAATATACTTTGAATTCCATCACTCAATTGAGCCTAAAGAATAATACTATAGCATTCAATCAATGAATCTTGGTATTTCTGGTAATCCCTCTTAAAGTCAGAATTGCTACCTAAAATGAGTTAGTTGAGATGAAAGTGTGCAGACAATTCTGGTTCTCTAACAGTCAAGTAGATTGTGTCTCAACAGATGAAGGGACGGTCTTTGAAGCTGTTACTACAAAGAAGAATGTCACCTGCCAAGGACTTATTTTGCTATTTGTTTTGGGACTTGACTAGAGACACATAGTTGAAAAAGCCATTTCAAAGTTTAAGGACAAATATTCACATGCCTGTGTTTAAAGGATACTGACTGGTA
This sequence comes from Lissotriton vulgaris, assembly GCF_964263255.1. NCBI lineage: Eukaryota > Metazoa > Chordata > Amphibia > Caudata > Salamandridae > Lissotriton > Lissotriton vulgaris. Next base: position 440,789,202 of record NC_141696.1, on the reverse strand, counting down.
TCTGACCAGAATATGAAAGGTTCAAAAGTGTAAGGCCCACATGTTTGCATATACAGATACTGTCCACAAATTATTTAGAGAATGTTAAATAGGAATTTGGTGGGATAACAGATCTTTAAATAATAAGGGTGCGCCCTTCACTAGTTAGGGTTTCCGGATTGCCTGGTGCTTTGGGGTGGGAAAGATCAGAGATGACACTTGGATTGAGGGCTGATGGGTGGAATTCGAAGTAGTGAACTGACAATTCTTGGGGTACGCTGGTCGACACCACCAATTAATATTCTCATGTCTCAGTGTACATGGGTATCCATATATGGAAGTGATTTTATGAGTCATGGAGACTGCACTGCTGTGGAAATCTCAACATTATTAGCAGTAAAGGGGTGTTAATCCTAAACTAACATTTAAACTGATACTGTACAGATTGAGTTCTGTGTAGATGTGTATCTGAGAGTTATTACAATAAATAATTTTTTTTTAAAAGGAAATGCATTGCAATGCCTCCTCCAGATTGGTATGGGGAGTGTACATGTAGCATATCATATTTATCCCCCACTAAATTATCAGGTAAGTAAGGGAAGACCGTGTGAAACAGAATGTCTGTTTGTGAAAGCATATCTACGGTATAGAACAACAAGTCTACCATTTGTATAGAACATTTGCTCCTCTAAAACTTACAAAAGCAGTATTTAAAGTAGTAGATTTATTCTTAAAAAATACATATTACAATCAGTATTAAATATATATGCCTATGAAACCTTAAGAAGACAGTCTGTGTGATTTCCTTTACCCTCATCAACCTTTAACCATGAAAACCTTGCTTGGGGGCACACTGGGAAAGGGAAAAGTACAGTGATCGCATTGTGTAGGAAAGTGCCCTTTTTAACATGGTTACGCCCCACTTTTTGCCTGGTATCTGATGCAACTTTGACTGAAAGTGTACTGGTTTCCTGCTAACCAAGCCCACGGTACCAGTGTTATTTCCCCATAATGTACCATTAATCCACAATGTGGCAACACTTTAGAGTCCAAGAAAGTCCCTAGTAAATGGTACCCATGGTACCTAGGGCATTGGGACTAAAGAGGGTCCGTAGGGGCTGCAGCATGAATTGTGCCACCCAGAGGGACCACTCAATAAGTTCATGCAAGCTGTCATTGCAGCCTGCATGTCTTAGTACAGAGAAAAGTGAAGAGTCGACATGACAAACATCCCTGAATACCATGCCTGCCAAGCACTATGGGCCAGATGTAGGTAGCCAAATACCGGTCGGTAACGGCCGAAATTACCGAATTTCGGCCGTTACCGACCGGTATTGAGCTTTTTAGATGTAGGTGTCATTTTTTAAGGATTCAGTATTTTACCGAATCGGTAATTTAAGGATTCGGTAAAATACCGAATTCTTAACATACCGATTCGGTAAATTACCGAATCCAGGATGTAGGGACCACTCAAGTTAGTGCATTCCTCAGTTAAGGATTCGTTAATTACCACCAACTAGAAGTTGCTGGTAAATAATGAAAACCTTTGAAAAATCTTTTTTTTTGGCTTTTCCAACGGTGCCATGTTGCAGACATACATGCCCTTAGAGCATGTATGTCTGCAACATGTGCACCCATACCCAATTGAGGGGTGCAACAGGGTGTCAAAGTGACACCCTGCCACCCTTCAATTTTCCCCCCTTTTACCGAATCGGTATTTACCGATTCGGTAATTGACCTTCATTCCTATGGGCCTCCAGGTATAGATAAGTCACTCCTACAACAGGCCTTACAGCCCTAACGAATGTGCAATATACCCATGTGTGGGCAAGGTGCAATATATCCATGTGTGGGCATACCTGCAAGAGTGGATAAGTCCCAGGGATATCTAAGTCCATTCTTAGGTACCACAAGTGCACAGGGAAACCATGCCGAGTACATGGGCTGGACACTCGTGATTATGAGTTCCCCAGCTACATGATGGCTTCCCTGTACCCTCAGATGTTTAGTACCAAACATCTTCTATTAATAAACCCACACTGATGCCAGTGCTGGATTTATTAATAAATGCACCAGAGAGCACCTTAGAGGTGTCCCCTGAAAATCTACAGACTACTAGTGTGTTGACTGACTGGTTTCGACCATCCAGCCATCCTAGACATGTTTCTGATCTCCTGAAGTGAGAGCAATCACTCTCGGAGGTCGAGAAACAAAGCATGCTCTGGGCAGAACCTGCCCAGTTCCTGCGTGGAGCCTCTTCCACGCTGCAACTGCATTCCAGGGCAGGAAGCTTCAAAGGCTATGCCACCTTTGTTACGCGACCCAGGCCTCTCCAGATAGTGGAGATGCCATGCCACCACCCTCCCCGTCCTAACCACACGTTTTTGGGCAAGACAAGTGGGAAAATTAGAAGATTAGGAGGTGTGTCCAGCACCAAGCCGGCATCACCCCTAGGGTGGCCTAGCTGATCTGTACACCACCTTCTCAGATTCTTCCATCTTGTCTTGGACAGAATTAGCCTTCTAGGGTCAGGGTTATGACCACTTCCCACAGGAAGTGGTCATATAGAAGGTGTAGATCCCCTAAAAGTAGGTAGCCCATTGACTAATACCTGTCACTCTCCTTAATGCCCCTAAATTGAATATTTAGGTGTCACCCCTGAACCCAAGAACTCAGATTCAGCGGATCAAGAGAAGAAGCAAGAAATGCAGAAAACCTTTGAACTTTTGGTTCAAAACCCTGCCTGCTCGTAACTCTCTCGACAATCGCAACAGAGTGACTCATCCTGCAGGTTGGAGAGCTACCACAGTCTTGGGTTGCCTGTCAGCCCTTCAAAAATCGCCTACAGCCTCCCTTGGAGTAGAGGAGCTACTGCCCTGCAGTCACCAATAAACAGAGTCCGGCCCACCATCTGGCATCTCCCTGACTTGACCGACACCACAGACGACCAGGAAGAAGTATTCGTGCTCTGGAGGGTCAAAGTTGTCTTCCGACCCAGTGTGAAGACACCAGGACCAACCGGGGCCGTGTAGCATCAACCCCCAGGGTACCAGACGCTCTGCACCAAACACAAACAGCAAGAGTCTAATCCAGATACTTACTGCAGCACGACCGAGCAGCTGTCGAGGGACATCGGCATCACTGAGACCCACTTTGTGAGTGGCCCAGCTATCCTGATTTTGCCCCTGCCAGCTGCTTGTCCCTAACAGTGAGGAATATCTCCGCACATCCAGCTCAATCGACTTAACCACTCTGCACCCAAGTCGCCCAGCCCGAGTACCGAGGAACTGGCTATGTCCCCTTGCTCCAAGGCCCCTGGCGAATCAAGTCCCTGTTTGGGAGATCTTGAACTTGTCCCCAAGTCCCCCTGTGCAGCCTGTTTTCAGGAGGCCCCCTTCTCCATAACGCACATCTACCAACCTAACCAGCACCCTGTTCACAGCTAATCCTGGCCAGTTCCTGAAAACCGCTTGCAGTAATTTGGACCTTGGCTCACTACAATCCAAAACCCAGAAAGTGAACACCAGAAACCGACTATACTTACCTTTATGCATGTATGTCTTTTCCTTCCGTAGAATTGCTTTGTGCGTAAAGGTGCAATATTTTGAAAGATTTACATACCTATAAGAATTGCCAACAAAAACATTACTTACTTTTGAACTACATTTTTGGTTTTAAAAAATCTATAAAAATAAGTGTTATTTTTCTAATTTGATATCGGATTTATTCTTTGAGTGTGTGTCATTTATTGCCTCAGTGAGTACAACAAACTTTTAGCACTATCCTCTTATAAGCCTAACTGCTTGCCCACGCTACCACAAAAGAGAGCGTTAGTACTGTCTTCTTTAGCCTCTGTAAACCAAATGGAGATCCACTGTGTACTTAGGTTTAGTGCTTCATACAGAGAGCTAGTTTCCTGTACATTGTCTTTGCGCGGATGTCACAGATCTCTTTGTTTTCCATTGTATCTCCTAACTTTCTAACATTCGCCTCCCTCCCTGTCTATCTCCATTTTTTTTTACCTCTGTCTCTAATGCTCATGTATTGGTCTCTCTCTCCTCTCTGCCTTCCAGTAGGTCAGATTTTTCCTTCCTCGTCTTCACATCCTATGTCGGTTTCCAGTTCTACCTTTCACTTTGACCTTTTGACTCTACCTACAATTTGCCTGCCCATCCTCCATCAAAAATGTTTTTGTGCCTAATGCCCCAACATATTCACTCTCTAGGGAAGAATAACTGTACCACTATAAGTAGGAGAGTCTGGATGGCGGGATAATGGGGATTTTCTCATAATTCTCCAGGATTCATTATTTTTCAATGCATGCATACAACATTGCCAGTGTTGGTACTGCCAGTGAGCTGAGTCTAGTCATTTTGTGAATGGAGATTTATTCTGTGGTTGCAACATTTTCACAATTTTGATGCTAATTTCAGGACCTGATGAGAGTAATTTCTTTTTGATATTCTAATCACTGAAGCAAATTAGTCAAGACATATGATGAGAATTATCCAAGAATAAGAATGCTGAATGAAGATCACACAATTTTCCAACTCGCATTCGAATTCGAACACACATTTGGGACAGAACAAGTTCCCTGACTGGAGCTGAAGAACGTGTGCCCAGGGACCTACCTTGAAGGAATGAAGTGACCAACTGCTTAGATGGAACATCAAAGGTGTCCTTGCATGAGAAAAAGGAAAGTAAAGAAGCTAAGGTGGTGTCAAGATGAGACTGCTGCTGCAAGACCAGCACCCCTCACACTGAAGGGAGAAGTCAGGATGATGTGAGTATCCGTGCTGTGTGTGCTGAGCCATTGAAGTGCCTGCGATTGTAGGGCCTTCCTGAAGATTAACACAATGCTTAGCAGGCTAGCCCAGTCAGAGGATGTAGTGCCTAGATGTGACAGGTGCTGATAGACTCATGGCCACATTTGGCTCCTGGCCTGTGTCAAGGAGGCAGGTATACTCAAAGAGGATACTGATGCTGGAATATCTCTATTGTGAGCCAGGGTGGGCTCCTACCAAAGTTTGGGTGATGTGCTAGTGTTTGGGCCCGAGGAAGATGCTGCAAAGCAAGGCCCACCAGATGGCAATCAGTGCGACTTGAGCATAGCTGCTCCACTGCTGATGCTGGTGCTGCCGATGCTCACCAGGCAGGGCATGTGCAGGCAAACATACCACAGACCACAATATTATCGGCTGGGCTGGAGCAGAAAGCAAACAATCCCTGCCCAGTAGGCCATGCAAGGAGCATACCATCTAGAGTGGAGATGCTCCACTGACACAAACAAGTGCAGACCCTAAACTGTAGATCATGAACATGATCTAGGAATAAAAAGTTATGGGCGGCTACTATTTCAGAAGGAAGGGGTACCATTATCCCACTGTATCTAAAATTACCTGACTCTTGGGTGTGGGGGTCAGCAAGATCACAGTATGTTAGAGGTTACTGCAGGAACAGTACCTCCATGGGTCTCTCAAAGTAGGATCATAGGTCCATTAAGCATTACTGATTAAACTGTATCCTCGTGTAATACCAGACATCTAACTACACCAGGGCCCATAAAAGGAGGTACAAGCGTATTTTTTTTTTTTTTAATATATTCTTATATAGCGCCTGAATAGACCCCCGGAGGGGTATCTCCGCGCTTTGCCAATAAGAATATTGCTCCAGATGTTAGATCAGGGAGGATAGTGCTTATTACCAGGGGACAGTCAATGGCTGGAAAATAGGTGTGTTTTTAGGGTCTTCCGGAAAGTCAGATGGCTGGTGAGAGATCTCAGCTCAAGAGGGAGAGTGTTCCAGAACCTGGGTCCCACATGGGCCAGCGCTCGGCCTCCTTGTCTAGACTTCTTTATTCTGGGTACCTGTAGAAGCTCCAGGTTACTGGAGCGCAAGGAGCGTCCAGGAACATATGGCTGGAAGATTTTGGCCAGATATTTTGGACCATCACCTATCATACTTCTATGAATAGTGCATAGAGTTTTGAACTGTACTCGCTTCCTCACTGGCAACCAATGGAGTCTGGTCAGCAGGGGGCGAGAGGGAGTCCTAAAAGGTACATTAAGGACAGCCCTTGCTGCTGTGTTTTGGATCACTTGTAACTTTTTGAGTTGTCCTTCATTAGCTCCTAACAGAAGACCGTTACAATAATCCACTCTGCTGATGACTAACGCCTGCACAAGTGTTTTTCTGTGGCAGTCTGGCAGATAAGGGAACACTCTTTATAGCATGCCAATTGCCCGAAAGCAAGTGCTGGCCACTTGATTTACATGGTCCTTAAAAGTGAGTGTCTGATCTAAAAGTACTCCCAGGTTTTTGCCCGTGCTCTTAGGACTGGGAACAGGTCCTAATTCCAAGGGCCACCATTCAGGTGACCAGTATGTTGCTGCTTGACTAAACAGCATGACCTCTGTTTTCCCTATGTTACATTGAAGACAGTTTGATGACATCCACTTGGATATTGCCCTCATTCCATCTGCAAAAGATCTTTTTATTGCAGGTGTCAGATTTTTAAAAGGGAAAAGGAGTTGGGTAAGACATGGAGTACACTTCAACTTTTATGTACAGTTGTGCAAAAGTAAAGTACTTTTCCTTTTTGTACACCAAAGCACTGACATGAGACTGATTTGTTGATTGTTGCTAGAAGGCCGATTGAATTCTAAGTCTATAACCCCACACTACCTCCCTGAGTATGTCTTAAAGTGCTTGACTTCGCTGCAGGAGGTTTAAGTGTTAAAGAGATGTACTTGGTGCTCTCTTTTGGGCTTAATAATAAAGTTAAGTCCTAGGTGGCCAGTGGTAACTGAATCTAATTGTCACAATCTTAGCCAGCCTAGTAACCAATGAATGGCCTGGGGCTCCTGGAAAAGTTCCAACATATGCAGTCTTATCTCGCTCATGATGAGCAGGACTCAAATTAAATCATGAATTGAAGCAATACTCTGATTATGGGCATGTAATATTGATTTGGCATACCTTATAATAACACTAGGAGTTATGAAATCAGCCATTTATATGATTATTAAAATATTAGAAAATGCATAAAAAAGTAGCTTTGAATGTGTCTGGTTATCTTAATTTAGAGAAATTACATTCATTTAACCCACAGTTCAAATAGTCACACTATATGTAAAGAGCCACAAAATCGACATCTTAAGCAACTGGGAAACAGTATTAAAGGTACGAACAGAGACAAGAAATCATTCTTTCACCTTGTCTGCCAAAATGGCCAGTGTCCTCTCAAGACCATTGGCGGATCTGTCCTTGGCTGCTCTTGAGAGTCTTTCTGCATAGTAGCTGACTTGGGTCTTCAGAGTGTTAATGTTTGCAATAATCTCCTTTGCCCGAACAATATCCTGGGGTATGTAAATGATGGACTGAGAGGCTAGAGAAGTACTGAGGAAACAGGGAAAGAGCAAACAGAAGATACATTAAACAGACAAACCAGTGTTAGAACATACTACAAACTTGCCCCGTGAGTCATTCGTTCAGGCTACACACATGCCATTGTCAACCTACCAGATACGCAGCACTATCTTTTGCTCTACTCTATTAACAGTGAAATATCCCAAAAGAAAAAAATGGGTAATAATAGGAGTCACCCCAAGCGCCAATCAGTTGTGATACAACACAAAGGTAGCTCTGATTTAAAATTATTTTTATTTTCAACTAGAAAAGATCCAGATAAGGACTTCAGTTTTCTTTTTAGCTCCCTAAGAGACATCCGACTCCCAACATAAATTACTTTTGGGAAAATAACTTGCTGCACCCTTCCAATGGCTGCTACTGAAATAGTATGTACACAAAGTTCACTGCTAATAGGTCACTTCTATTGGCAATTGTCAAATTGTGTGCATGTCTTACTGTCAGAAGTAAGCTCAATGACATTTGGATATCACTGCAGGTTTAATCTCTCCTGCTCAGGTTTCTTTACTCAGTGAAAGATCCTTGGCGTGTACCTGGCATCAATGTTCAGTGAGCATTTTCCCACTTAATCCCTGGTTTAACAGTGCCTGTGTAGTGTGTGGTGTGTGGTGTCCACATCCAGGTAAAATAATGCGGAGAGGCCTATGACTAGAAATTTACATTACAATTGCCAAAAAGCATGGATTGTGCCATCTTACAAAGTCTTTTTATTATGGGGCTGGTTGAACTTCTATGACTTTAATGGAATAGAAGGACTTTCTGAATACCAAGTGTGATACGGCTGTTTTGGCATGGCAGCTATTTGTTACTTAAGACTTTTCATGACTTGGAAGGTGTGGGAAGGGCCGTAAACTCATATTGCAGTTTACCCAACTTTTGTTCAACATTCAAGTTTCAGCCTTTTGTTACTTGGGATACACAAATTAAGAGAGCCAATGTTACTCTTGCCACTCCATAATTTGAAGTTTCAATTCATTGTGTCTGTTTAATGAGTGGTGTCCATACGATGATCGAATAATGTAAAGAGGTATATGACTGTAAATTTACATTACAATTCCCAAAAAGCTGGGATTGTGCCATCTCCCAATGTATATTTGCTAAGGGGTACACACTCAGTAAAAATAATGACTGCAACACTTTGGTACTATGACTCCCCGATGTCAATTTGGAAAAGTTGTGTTCCCTTGTAGTCCCAGTTTGCAAAATTGGACGACCAGAAAAAAGGAATACTACACTTACAAAGAGAATTAATAAACTAAACACCTCTACAGTATATTCTTCACAAAAATGTTACTTATTGTGCATTAAGTGTTTTCCAGAAAAGGAGGTTATGTGTATAGATAAATGACTTTCACCAATAATTTACTAATTAAACAAGCAACTGAAAATGAAGTACTGTTTATGATAACATATATTTTGTTTATTGGAAATGGCATGGCTTGTTGACATACATCTGCATTCCAAACTGCAAACACTCTTTCAAATGAATAGCGTTGACCCGAAAAAAGCCAGAATGAGCTCCGGAATACTAGGAGCCTCAAACATACAGAGTGCATCCATGTATATCACTGCAGAGCTAATTCACAGCCATGTGCTGCTGTCTGCCTTCTAGAAACTGACAGGGATCAGGGAAAAGATCCACAGGCTTACCTAACAAATTTTCACCTGCAAAAAAGAGGCAGTGCGACACAAAGTCAAGTAGGTGCTTTTGAAAGCTTGAAATAATTTATTGTAATAGAAAAACTCAATAAATGAGGTCACATGTTATTTTTAAATATTTTTCTGGTTAATATGGAAGAGAAATAATCTAGGCAAAATTTCAGTTCTAGATTTTCATGGCTGTGTGTGACAGCAGGGAATTAGCAATTTCTGGGTAGTTTTCAAACTGCAGTTCTGGTAACAGCTGTCATTGGACGTAGAGTGTTGCTGGTGGGAGTACAGAACGCAAAGTGCTGTCGTTCCTAAATTACATACCAACAAATCATTGCAAAACAACAAGCAAGCACAGTGAAGCATGGCAGTTCAGACAATGGAAGTAAATACAAAATACAAATGCATTTTTCTGCAGATGACAGGTGACTAGGGGAGGTGAAATAAACAGCATAATACAAATTATACTATTTTGTGCCAAAGTGACAGAGGGACACTTCTCTCAACAGGCTCTCAAAAACAGAAAACTCACCAACACTCCTCAAAACTGCTAAAAAAGGAAATCAACAAAAATTAGCAAATTGTTAGCAAATGGCAAAAGCACAGCGGAAAAAAATGAACACATTAATTAAAGGAAGAAAATAAAGTGTTTAAGGAATCATCATTGGATTAAAAGAAAAAAAGGCTTTGCCACTCATTCTATGAAAACAGCTGGGCGTGGCTGTGTTGAGGAGGGATGAACAGGTACACATTCCTTTTGGAGCGCATAGTAATACGGTCAGGAACCATATGGGATCTAACACTCTAGCAAAGCGTCACTGTGCTTAACCATCATGAGTGCGCACCTCGGAATGGGCAATAACATGCAATATTTGTATGTTATCCCACATTATGAGGAGTGTAAATCAGGACTGGTGCAAATTGGGCACCTGATAAATATCGAACCAAGCTCACTCTTTAATGGGCACTTACCAGGTGTGCACTTCTCACCTGGGAGGAAGGCACTTTGCACCCTTCCTGGAATGAGGGACTCTGCAGTTTTCACCTGTGAGGCTGATCAATTTACGTTCGACTCTGAACGAGGGCCTCTGCAAGACATTTTTCTCTGCTTTGCTACCCAAATAGCTTGATTTTCTTCTCAAGGCTCTATTTTGTTGATTGAACCACAACGTCTTGAAGTATAAGGACTTCATGCAAGCTAAAGGCAGCTGGACCTTTAGCAAACATTAACAGGTAACACTGCCCATTTCTCACACGTCTCCACCCACCCCATTACGTTTATCTGTGTTTAAAACAGTTCACTACTCAGTTGAAATTGTATATGTAAGTGAAGTGAATGCATCCTTTATTAGGTCGAGAATTCGAGACCTCTTGTAAATACTTTAGTAGATACTTTAGTATATATACTTTAGTATATACTTATATGTGTATGTACTTTGTGGGCTCTGGAGCTCAGCCCTAGGACTTGTCTGCTTCCGCTTAGGGACTTTTTTTCTGTTCAACTACCTCCATTTCACTGTCTTGATAGAAAACTACCAGCAGAGGTCAGTAAAATACCAGAATTGTTTTCTGCTGAGGGACTTTCTTTTCATTATATTTCTGGCAACTGCCTCTATTTGACTTTCTTGATGGAAAACGATCAGCAGAGGTCAGTAAAATACCAGTATCACTTTAGCATTCTCTATATTCCAGTCCATAGAAATTGTCTTCCATGAGCACCCGTAGACAATAATATTTGTTTAAATCTTGGATTTTCAGTGATATGACCGCAGAAGGCCCTGCTTTTATATTAAAAACAGAGCTTTGGACTGTACAATTTCCTGCTGAAAGGCAATATTTCTCTCCATGTGCTCCAATACCTGGAGTGAAGTAGTGTGGCTCACTGGTTAGAGGCGGCAGACCCGAGAGCAGAGGACGGCCCGGGACCAGGGTTCGATTCCCGGCGCGGCAGGTTTCTGGACCAGGGTCAGCGGACTCGATAATTCTCTCGCCTCTGTGCCCACTCTGATCAGCGATCACACTCGGCAACTCTGGGCATTAGCTTGCCTCATCTTCACTAACGGCCCCACCAGACCGCCGGGAGATACCCATTAAGGGACCATCTCTCAGGGAAGCCAGGAAGGGTTTCGCAGCGGTCGAAGCGCCTTGGGACCCTACGGGTAAGTAGTGCGCTATATAAATGCCTATACATTTACATTAACATACAGTTTGGTACTTACTTTTCCTCCATGTTAAAGAACAGTAGATGATTCAGCACCAAGGCTAATGTGCTGCAGAGCTAAATACATATAAGGTCCCAAAGTCAAGACCAATTGCATTGCAAATGCTTGTTTTTAACACAAGCCACCCCGAAGACACTCAACTACTCAGTGTGTACACATATAATGTGTTTCAGGCCACCACCAAGACTTTCTGATTTCACATAGAAAAAGTCCTAGAATCTAGAACCTTTACAGTAGGGTCATTTTAGATAAAAGGATCTATTGCAAACTTTTAGAGTCAGTTTTCTCTGTGAACAAAAAGTAAGCAGATAGTATTTAGAGTATACAAATATGGCAGTCATCAGGACTCATCTTATTTTACTATACTGTTAAGAACATAAGAAAGTATAACTTTTGGCTGAAGGATACGCCTGGTCTGAAAGACTCTAGAGGACTACTTTGGGATATAAATAGGAATGAAGAAGGAGCTTATTTAACAAAACATCAACTTCAGTTGACATTCATGGACTCTGTACTTGAAGTGGACATACACTTATAAAACTATAAAACATGCTCCTCGTCATTATTGCTTTAAATCCTGCTAGATTTCCCCCCAAAACTCTAATCAATAATTTAAAAAATATATTTTTGGAAGCTTCTTTATTATTTATACTGTTTTGTTATTTGAGCTGCCTTCGTCTAAAACAGGAGTGACAAGTGGATTTATAAAGTGCTTGAGAACCAACTGAGGTGTATTGCCAGAAACTCAGAGATTCAACAAGAGTACAGACCGCAGAATAAAAAGCCAGGTTTTAAGGGTTTTTCGAAATTGCAGAAAATTTACAGTTGATCAAATATGAATTAAAAGTAATTCCAAACACTACGGCCTTGATTTTGATGTCGGTCGGAGGCTTTCCGACCGACATCTTTGGTTTTTATTCCGACCACCGTATTACGAATATGGTGGTGGGAATTGAAACCAGCTAGTCAATCCGGCTGGCAGGGCCAGTCGACAGTCGGAACCGGAATGTAATCCCTTAAGGACGGCGTTTCGGCCATCTGGATAACAATGTTTGTTTCCCACAGGCTTTTCATGTCGGGTTTTCTGACATGAAAAGCCTGTTGGAAAGCACCTTTGAGGGCTCCTTGCAGGGCCTCATTGCAACAGCAGCCTCCGGTTGGATGCCTGGGAGGCACATACGGTGCCCCCTGTCAATCCCTGCACTGTGTGGTGCCTGCCACATGATGCAGGAATTAGCAAAAACTCCTATTTCTCTATTGCAGCTTGTGCTGTGGACAGATTCCAACCGCAGCACAAGTTCCCATGGAGAAATGGGAGTGTGCGACTGCACCATGTGCGGTAGCATACAAATACTGCGGTCGGGACCGCCAACTGGAAGTCGGTCAGTCCCAATTCTGCAACAGTGTCGGGAGGACGTGAGTCCGCCCGACATCGTAATGAGGCCAAACATGTTTGACATTCAAATATGGTGCTCCTTGGCATGTTTTACTTATATTGGAACAGTTGGCAAAAAAGTATTGGCAGAGCGGAGAATACAAGCTGATTGATAAGAAACGAGAGCTTGGCTAAACATTTGGGACTAGAATCAAATAAACTTTAAAGCAAATACATCAGCTTTCGAAAATAAGTTTCTTCGCATTTGAAATAAGACAGCCATCAGAGGAGGGCAAGGCGTGCAACCGATTACACTAGAAAAAAGTAAAAGGCTGCATTTTTTTTGGTGGAAAGAAAAAGAAATGCATACTTTTACTTTGCAACTTTCAATGCCTGAAGACATGTCATAAAATGGAAGACAGCCTTCAAAAGAGAAAAGCTCACAAAGCTGAAATTCTGCACGAGCAGAAGCACATTTTAAAAGGAAAAGTCAGTAGAAGTTAAAATATTATTATTCAGGCACAGCATATTTCATTTCCTTAAAAAGTGTTTGTGCCCATCCCTCGTTTCTCTAATTTTTTTCACCCAATCATATTGTTTGATAAAACTCCACTTGAAAGGCTATCATGTGAGACTGCATACTTACTTCTTTTTTGCCTCTTCAAATTTGTGAAGGTGTTTCCGTAGTCCTCCTGTTTTAAACCCTTGGCAGTGGGCCGCTGGAGCACCTATAGTCACAATGTCATAATTCTGATCTGGAAGAGAAGACAGCAACTCTGTGAGGCATTCCAATCCTTCTGGTTTGCACCTTTGCTATGGTTTGAAACTTGCTACATAGTCGCCCGTTGTATGTTCTGCGTAGAAAGACATTTTCAATTCAGCCAACCTTTAGCAGCCTGCTCTGGCAAGTCAAAAGACCAGGCTACCACTGAAAGGTGTTTACAAATTAAAAATTGACTTATTTTTTTTAAACAAATGTTATTGATTTTCATGAAAACAATACATAGATGTAGAAACAACCAGTGACCATGAAAAAACTGGTCATAGTTAGGGAAGTATCATACGCAGCTTTCATGTAGATACATATGCTCTACAATGTGCTTGGATGCATGATCTGTAGCTTCCGCAGCGTGTGGTGGGGTATTTCTAAGGTTACAATACAACATAAAGGTTGCCTTCTCAGCACTTTCTTTTCAGAATGGGCATTTGGTACCTACTATCTAGTTATATTTGTGGATCAGCTCTCTGGGGAGATGGGGCGAGAGAGTCCATCATGTGAGTGCACAAGACCCTGGAGAAACAGCTTCCAACCACCAATTTATCATTGTATCTAATGAGCGTGAGGAATAATTCTTCTTCAGCAATTTTCTGTTTCTCTACATCCCTCAACCCGCCTATTTTTTTTTTTTTAAATCATATTTTATTGGAAGGAAAAACAGAGTCATGAAATCAGTCACAATTAAAACGACACAATTGAAATCGAGGTACAAATCAAGCAGGAAAATTAATTTGCATACGTTTCGTCATATGGGTCCAGCTCGGGCCATAGCCAGTTCAGTTGTCGGAGATTCACAGAGTTCACCTCGATATTTGTTCCAATGTCCCCATTTCTTGTCCCATTTCTTGGGGCAGCCCCTGACTTTGTACACTGTTTTTTCGGCAATCATGCATTGGTCCATCTCAGCCATCCAGCCCACCACCAGCGGCCTCTCTGGAGCGCCCCATTTCATAGCAATGGAGCGCTTAGCAAGGAGGAAACCCAGCGCCGCCCATTGTAGTTCCAGTTCGTTCAGGTCCGTGGCTCCCCACATATTAAGGACACATTTTTTCAGAGACTGTGGGACTGTCTTACCCAGGGAGTTGCTCATCTTACGAATAGTCCGCCCCCAAAAGTGTTGAATCACGGGCAGTCCCATAGGATGTGATAGAAGGTGCCAGGTAAGCTGCAACCCCTTAGATACAACACGTCAGGGCGTCTACCAATTTTGGCCAGTGTTGGAGCGGACATGTAGGCTCTATGTAAAACCTTCAGTTGGATCAGTCGGAAAAGATGGGAGATAGCTGCTTCTCTAGGGGACATTAGGGCCGCCTGCCATTCTTCATCATCTAAAAGAACCAGGTCGTCCTCCCATTTGTTCCGCAAGGGCTGGAAGGAGTCAGGTGGATTGTTACAGAGCTTGCGGTAAGTGTAGGAGATGGCCTTTTCAGAGAGAGGTTCCGACAGTAGTCTATCATACAGGGGGGGGAAGTCTCAGGTATGAATGTGAGGTCGGGATTGCGGCGAGGATGGCGTGTTTGATTTGAAGATAGCAAAAATATTCTGTCAGTGCAAGGGAATGTTTGGCCTGCAGCTCAGCAAATGTCAGTAATTTGCCCCTGTGTACTAGGTCTCCCACTGTCGAGATCCCTATCGTGTCCCATTTGTCGAATCCCTGAAGGAAGCAAAGGGAACCCAGTCGTTGCGACCACCATAGGGGTGTTGCCTTGGTAAGTTTATCCGACCATCCCATACACTTGTTGGCCCTGTGCCATATTGCGACCGTGTGTGCCATGGCTCCTGCATATCTATTCCTGACCGGCTTGCTGTAGAGGGCCCCCAGGTATCCCTCCCTCCCGGTCTGGCATCTATCAAGGAGGAAGGCCGGATTGATGGCTGAACCATGTATCCAAGGGTTGACGGCCACCAATTGCGACGCCCAATAGTTAAGATGCAGGTTAGGCAAGGCAATTCCCCCGTCGTACCAGCCTTGGAAGAGTTTATGAAGGGCGATGCGAGCTGCCCCGCCATCCCATAGCAGAAGGTGGACGTCACTCTCCACCGCGTTAAAATAAGAATCAGGGATCGGAAAAGGACATTTTTGCATATCGTACAAGAAAAGCAGGAGCGCCAGCATTTTAAATAGGGCCGCCCTGCCAGGGAGGGAGAGTGGGAGGGACCGCCAGTGGGCCACGTCACTGTGTAATCTCCGCAAGGGACCCAATATGTTACGATAATGGAACACCTTGGGATCTGATGTAACATAGATACTGAGGTATTTGAATCCGTCTGGGGCCACTGCAATGGAGAACCCCCGGGGCAGAGTGGGTGGGGGGCCATGCAGCATACCTCAACCTGCCTATTAACTGAAGACCCTTCGAGCAGACCCGTTTAGCCAGAAACAGGGCAAGCATTACTACATTATTTTTCATTTTGATTTTGCTTCTTCAAGGTGAATGAGGAAAGACTGAGGAGCTCTGTGTAGCTGTAGCACAGGAATTACATACTGTTACCCCATAAACACCTATTTAGAAATATATCATGGAAACAGAGGGAACTCGAACACTGGTAGACATGAGCACATGTAGGCAATGAAAACATTGTAGTTTAAGGATTATTTAATACATTCCTTGTCATTAACATATGTGCTCTGCATACTACTAAAGACAATATACAGATTTGGGGTTCAACTTGTATTAAAGCTATAATGAGACTTGCTTGAACCCATGTTCAGCTGGAAATTGCTACCAGCTGACAAAATAAAAATTAAACACAGACATAACAGAGTTGAGAAAATGCGGGGCTAAGACGCAAGCATACACAACTGTTTCAGACAATGGATTGTATTGCTGGGCAACAGGTGAACTCATGTGTTAATAACTGTTTTAAAATAATGACACTGTCGAACTGATGGATTCCCACCCACAGTATTTAGATGTGGGCTGGCTGAACTGCCGTCCCGGTCAGCAGACTGCTTACCATCACTTAAGCGGCTCACCTCCTTCGACGCAGCAGACTTCTCTTCTGGCTAACAGAGTACGTGAGTACGTTGCGGCATGCATTCTATATTGAACTATTGCTGTGGCTTTTGGATGGATGCTAGCAGCACACAACTGAGTTGTCACCTGCATACCTTCAAGCACCACCTGAAGGCCCAGAGGACTGGTCATCGTTCTCTCAGTCGCCCCTCACCACTATAGCCCTGGGAGGTGAAGTTCTTGCAGATCCTACAACCTGTAGGACTGACAGGAATCCCTGGTAGAGTCAGACTAATGAGTAACAATTTTTAACTTGACACTAAACATATATGCAATGTTTGTTTTTGAATTAGCTGTTGCCAATGTGTTTTGCATTTTGTTAACATATAGCATAGCATCCTCCTCACTCCCCCCAGCCTTTATGTTTGTTTTTGAATTAGCTGTTGCCAATGTGTTTTGCATTTTGTTAACATATAGCATAGCATCCTCCTCACTCCCCCCAGCCTTACAACCAGCCCAACCTTTTATTCCTTGCTCAACTCAATTTCAAACTCCCACCCCAATCTCAAGCACACTCATTTCTTTGCAGGCACCCACTCCAACAGACACAAGCAGCACAAACACACATATACAGACAAAGAAACACACAAACAACATACAGAAACTATGGAATCACCACCCACAAGCATCACAAGCACACCCACCACCACAACAACTCACTCATCAAAACCAACACACTTACAGAAAAGCACACTACACGCAAAACACCAACTAAAGACAAACCCACACACTCATCAGATTATCAACAACACCCAAAAAAACACATGCAAACCTGCAAGACATACACCAGACTGACATGCAATGGACAAACATGCAGACACAATCACATCACCCACTCCAAGTCCCTTTACCTCCATAAGCCACTACTCTACCACCCCTCCTACCTTTGCTCCTTTTTTCTTAATTTTTTTTGGGATAATGTAAAAAATTTACATTATAGAGATATCAAACTTATTTTTACATATTTTTAATTTTACAATTGCAATTTTGTTTTAAGTGTTTATACTGGTGTGTTTATATGACCTTAATGAGTTGTAAAATAAACTCTTATGCATTACACACAAAAAAATTGCATGTAAGAGCAATGTAAAATTGCACGAGTCTAGGGCAAATGTAAACACACGATTCATAGGGAAACAAGTAATAAAGATGCTTATCTTTGATCCCGGCGATGACGGAGTTGATTTTCTTCGGGTCAAGTAGCAGCAGCAAAGGAAAGACTTGGACAATCAGGTTCAAGACGAAAACGAAAGTGTGAAGCAGGAAAAAAGGTAAGTTTCTACCTCATACCCCTTAGATTCCGCCAACTCAGGTTTGCAGGTTTCCCCGGCACAGATTCCTCGAAGGAAAGGTACATTGTAATTCACCCGGCGGTAATTTTGGCTGGACTCTCTCCAACTCTGTTTTGAATATGATGCCGTCGATGCGGGAGGAAAATTCAGGCAGGGAAGGCGGCACTCCGACAGTATTTCATCCATCGACTTGCCATCATCTAAATAGACCAGGCGGACTACCTAGTAGGCAAACAGAGAATCCGACGAAAAAACAACAGCGGGACCAAATTCACCAAGATCTAAATCGGGCCCTTAGTTACCAATGATTCCAGTGCGAAAAGTATGTTTTTCGAGCTATAAAAAGAGCATTTTTCCTAAAGGAAAATCAGTCAAAGAGCCGCCATTCTAAAGACAAACAAGAAACCTAAGATACACTGATTATCATTGTAGGGGAAAGGGGTGCTGGGTCTCCTACTTTTCCAAGGGAGAGGGACCTCAGCTATTGCTCAGTCACCTAACTGATGACTCACACCACACAGTCTACTAAGCCTACGGATGGTAAAAGAAGTACAGGCTAGTTGAATCATGGCCACAGACGCTGTTCTTGTCACGGTCAGTGAGCACTGCCAATGACTGACATCATCTCTTCGTGCTGAGGTAGGGTGGGTGGTCTCTGGCTGGGCGACGGGCAGCTGGGAAAAAATACACAGAGCATAGCTGTTTTCTGCCTGATATGCTGTGGTGAAGGTAGTGGACGGTCACTGGCTGCATGACAAACTGCTGGTGAATTTTAATACATAATCCGGCCACAGGTTGTGAGCCAGAAAGAGATAAGAAAAACTCAATAGCCATATCGTACAGTGCCTTTCCACAATAAACCCAAAATACGTGCATAAAACATAAACACTTTAAGTATGATCTACGTAAGTAAGTAAACATAGTATTAAACATATCAGGTGTTATTTTTTAAAACAATCATTTGTTTTGTATTTTCGATGTACCTTCTTTGCAACACAAAAATGATTTTCTTTTAAAATAATACATAATAAATATTAAAGTGTATTAGCACACTTAACTACATCGTACTGCAAAAAAATAATTTGGTTAACATGCACCATGTGTTGCTTTTTGTGGGGGAGCTTTCTTTTCAAGATGGTGTCTGTGTTCATCAAATAGTCTCTAAATGCAACTGCGGCATTTGAAAACAATGCAACTTGTGCACTGCAATGAAAGCACTGCCATACAAATAGTAGCCAACAGCTTGACACTGAGAAAGAAATAGTCCTCTGTGGTGAACCAAGATGTGAGTGATAGTGTTTCAAAATAATCTTTCAATCTGTGTAATATACTGAGACATCTGGCAGATGCAGCACGCTTTCAATCCAGATCTAAAGTGGGGATCCTGACCTGGAAATGGTCCAGTTCTCATAGTAATGCAGGCCATAATGTGTGTGCCCCTAAATCTAAAAAATATGTATCTGTTGCAAACAAGAGCTTGTTCCTTGCTTTGGAAAAATCGATATTCAAGCAGAAACATTCATTCACAGTTCATTAAAAAATGACACTATGCGTACTGGAGCAGTAACGTGAAGTGTGATTTCTCCCTACTTTCTCCACTGCTAATCAGCCATTGGCTGACATGGGACCATGCAGTAGAATTTCTTGCAGATGACATTGAAAGTCTTTATCCCACCCACAAATAGTGTGTCTCGTACCAAGGCAGCATGTACAGCTCTGGTCTACAAACTAGTGACGGAGAGCGAGTACGCCTGTTCTCAAGTTGTGTTACTGAAGAATCATACTAGTGCTCTTCTCCTCATTGCATGTACTCCAAAGAGCCCTTCACTTCTAGGAATTATGACTTGCTTCAGGGCTTAAGGCTGAACATTGACTTCTGCAGTGCAGCTTAGAGACATGATAAACATAGCAATATAGTTGATGCATTGGACAAGTATTCAGAGAAGGGTGGAGATGTGTTACTTGATGTATGTAAATCAATGGCAAAACGAAAACTGAGAAACCACATTGGAGGAAACCAAATATGGAAAACCACTTTTAATTAAAGACAATTTGAAGGAAATGCAAATACATCTAAAATTAAAGGAAATGTTTTAAAGAAAAGATCATTTTAAGGAAACATACAAAATCACATACTTGGGTGAAGATTAGTGGTAGTGAGGGTTTTTTGGCTTATGGGATGGGTGGTGTTTAGGTGTGATGAGAGGTTTTTAGGGTTCAGGGATGGGTGGAGTTTAGGAGTACTGAAGTGATCGAGGGATCAAGCATGTGTGGAGTTTAAGGTGGTGAGGGAGTTTTAGTCACGGATGAGAGGAGTTTAAGGGTGGGGATGGTTTTGAGGGTTCGGGGATGGGTGGAGTTTAGAGTGATGTGGGGTTTAAGGGTTCAGGGATAGATGGCATTTCTATGTAGAAAGGCTAGTTAGGGTTCAGGAATGGGGGAGTTTAGGGGTGGTGAGGGGTGTTTGGGGCCAGCAATGGGGGGTTTTAGGGGTGGTGAGGGTTTTTAGGGTTCAGTGATGAGTGGAGTTTAGAGGTGGTGTGGAGTTTCGAGGGGTCAGGGATGGGTGGGGTTTAGGTATAGAAAGAGATTTTTAGGGCTAAGGAATGGGTGGACTCTATCGATGATGTGTGAGTTTTCATTTAAGAGATGGGTAGAGTTTAGGAATAGAAATAGCTTTAAGGGTTCAGGGATGGGTGGAGTTTAGGTGTGGTGAGGAGTTTTTAAGGTTCAGAAATGGGTGGAGTTTAGGTTTAGAAAGGGCTTTTAGTGTTCAGTTTATGTGTGGGGAGGCATTTGTGGGTGACTGAGATTCATGGTGTTACGGGTAGTGAGGGTTCAGCAAATTAAAGACATCCAAAAGTAATTGTCAATGTCAATGGTATTGATATGAAATAATGTGCACTGACACAAAGGCTTGAAATAAAATCCCTTTGACAAAAACTTTCTGAAAGTAAGACCCCCAACAACTTCATTTATACCTTAAAAAAAGACATCTATGAATGGGTTTCTATGAAATGGTAAATGCCATTCACTTTGAAAATTTCCATTAAACTGTTTAGATGTAATGGTTTCTCAGTAATGGTATTTCAGTCAATAATTTTGCTATAAAATTACATACCACTGTGGCACTCTTTTCAAGTCTCTTGGGAGAAGCTTGAGACTCTTGAACAATCATCACTCCACAGGTAATTTTACGAGCAGCAGAATCTTTGACTTTTGTTACATATGAGTACTGTCAAATGCAATGTAAGGCTATGTGTTAGCATCCCCTTAAATAAAGGATGATAGCTCAGCATAATGGCAAAGTATATATCCTCCACAATTGATAAGGAAAGTTCCAGCTACAATACTCTTTCTTGGTTGAGACTACATGGTTGCCAGATACCACTTTTGAGGGGGAAAGATTTTTTTCTGTTTACAAAACTGTATTTTGAGGCGTGATTGCTAACCGGAAAGTCCCTATGTTAGCATTTGCTGTTGAAATTTAGAAAACTTTTTTTCAGTCAAAGTCCTGCAGATGTTGTATGCTTGGCACTAATAAAGATTTCTCTTTACCAGGACCTACAGCTCTAACAATCACCAACTATAGATATTCTAGATTGCTGCTCTGTTTGACTATATCAAGTGGAGTTTTCAGATGTACAGTCACTACAAGGCCCCTTTAAAATATTTGGATGCATTGTGGACATAAAATAGGCATTTGAATGTTATTTCTTTTACTGTCACATTTACATATTCAACAATTTTTCATACAAATTTCGGTATTTTCTCCTAAACTTTAGAAACATTTTCTCCAGATGTTGGCAATTTTCTTTGCTAATAAATAATCATTCTTAGTTGACATGGGACTCTCTCAAATTGCATTTTCACTCCAGTAGATCAAAACAGGTGCCGGCATTTGGGTTTTCTGCTGCTCATAGCTTTTCTTTTAAAACCTATATTTTTCAGTTTTACAGAACATCACAATAAAAACAAGACAACAGGCATAAGTTTTCATGATAAGAATTACAGTACACACATCATGATATGACTGTACAGAAAATAAATCCAGGGACAAAGGACAATCAAAATCCCCCAAGCAACAACTGAGTTCTCCCTACATGTATGTCACGGACTGCCACTTCTTTTAAAAGGTGTTAGGATCTCCATCAGTGTATCACCCTCCCTCGTCGCCAGTCCCATCATTGTCCATCGAGGTCGTATCTGAGTCAAGATCTAGGAGAGTATCAGCCAGGGCTCATCAAGTCAGCTAGGTTGCCTTTCACCTTATCGTCTTAACTATTGAAATTTATGTGACTCTCCTCCACCAAGGACTTCTCCAATACATCATTTTGCCAGAGTGGAATCCCGGTGCCCTCTGCCGCATCCAGGTGATAGCAACCCACTGTCTTGCTAAGACTAATAACAGCTGTAAGAATTTGTATGACATGTTAAAGCCCTTCAGCCCTAAGTAGCATGCAGATCAACACTTAGGGGAAAGGGTCATGTTCAAGAGTGGGGTCCTAGTAATGTCATCCACCACCTGTCTCCAGAAGCCCTGTACTAACCAGTACTGCCAGGTTTAATGCAGAAAGACTGCCCCGCTGGTGCCACTGCATGGGCAACTATCAGTGCGAGTAGGGGGTCATACGGTGAATGTTCTTGGGCGTAAGATAGGTCATGTGAAGGAAGTTCTAGTGTACCAATTGTGGATTAATTTTTTTAACTCGCGTTCAGTCCCCGTCGACCAAACAGGTGTCCCAATCCAGGTCCCAGACTACACAAGCCCAGGGCAGAGGCCCCACTGGGCCTGCATCCATAGACCTGAACAGCAGCAGAATCAAATGACAACCTGAACCGCAGTTTATGAGGATCCCAAGTGTTTGCGAAGGACTGGGTGCTGCAGGGTAAGTTGACCAGACCACCCTTACCTTTTCTGCAAGGCCTGCATGGTACAGGAAATGGCCAGGCCAGAGAGTAAACTACTGGCAGCCCTCCTCAAAGGAGATGAAGTACTCCCCCGGGTATTAATCACCTAGGCAGGTGCACCCTCCTCCTGCCAAGTCATAAAGGACATGTCTTCCATTATCTGTCTGACTGGTTTCAGTATCCAAAGTGATAGTTCTCTGTGGAATGGGGAGCGTTTCCATACAGCCTGCAGAAACTTTGCCAAATTAGGGCAGTTTGTCGGACTATATAGGGAAGTCCCCGGGGCCCCCCATCAACAATTCCAGCAATCGTTGTGCCGCAACTGTACCAGACAGAAGGCGTTTCTCCTAGTTGTTGCCTGGGTCTAACCAATGAGCCACGTGTTGGAGGTGGGCAGCATAATAATACAGGTCGAGGCATGGGACTTTCAGTCTCACATCCTCGTACCTTTTGGTCAGTGTTGTCAGAGTCACCCTGCTACGATGTCCTGCCTATAGAAGAGAAAAGAAAATGGAGTCTAACTGCTTAAAGTCCTTTGGTGGAAGAGGGAAAGCAAATTCTGCAGTGTGTACAGTGTTCTAGGGAGTAGAGCCATTTTAGCTATAGCCATTCTGCCCCTTAAGGAGAGTGGCAACTCGTTCCAAAAGGCCACAGAAGATCTAAGCGCTTCTAAGACCCTATCCACATTATGGTGTAATTGCGGTGAGTGGGAGTGTGTTACGTAAACCCTGAGATATCTAAAGTGTGTTAATTCCCACCGCATGCCAGGAACCGGTAATTGGTCCACCGGCATGCCAACTAGTGAGGTCAATAGCAATAGCAGGGACTGACTACGATTAAGCCGGAAGCCTGACAGTTTCCTGAAATCGTCTAGTAACTGCAACAATTTGGGCACAACAGCCTGGGGTGAGGAGAGATAAAATAAGGCATCATTAACATAGAGCAAGATGGCATGTCGGGCATCTCCAAGTGGTAAACTAGTCCCCCAGGTCTCTTAATGCCATATAGCCAGTGGCTCTACTTCAAGTGCGAACAAGAGTGTTGACAATGGGCAACCCTGCCAAGTCCCAGAGCTCAATGTCCATGCCTCTGAACTGTAACACCCCACCCACACTCTGGCACTCAGGCTCTGCATAGAGGAATTGGATCCACCCATAGAAACAAGGGCCAAGACCCATAATGCGCGCCACCAGGAGCCCTTGTGTTAACGTGGCTGAGAATGCTTGGTAAAATTCAGATCGGAAGCCATCACTCCCGGGTGGCTTAGGCCGCGGCAGAATGCCAAGCGCTGGCCTAAGTTCTTCCAGTTCTAACTCTTTATCCAAGTCCTTGAAGCAACCGGCCCAAGTGAGGGAATGTCTTGCCCCTCCAAGAATGGGGTGTACATGTGAATGTCCACTGTGTTTACTTGTCACAGGTGCTTAATAAACAGGTCCACAATAGCCGCCCTGGAAGTAGCTCTGGTACCATCCATGGTGGATAAGTGTGACGTGAATGTGGGGTGGGGGGAGGCGGCGGTATTTGTTCCCTGCGCAGGATCCAGGCTAAAAGGTGTCCAGACTTGTCTCCCTCCGGGTGTAGCCTTTGTCGGTATTGTTTCAAAGTGTATTTGTCAAGTCAGTCCTAATGTCTGATGTACATCAGCAAACTTTGTGTTCCTCCATAAGAGAGGCGGGCAAGGTGGGTTTGCTTACTGTGCAGTTGTGTCAGTTCCTCCCTTTTTAGGTCAGCCTGGAGTTTTCTATGGACTCCACATGTCAGTCCCATACATGCACCCCTCAGGACTGCTTTAAGGGCCTCCCATTCCGTGGACTACTCTTGGTGGATCCGAAATGTGTTTCAAAGTAGACTGACAGTGACAGCGATAGTGCCTTCTTACCCACTGGGTCCTCCAGTATATCCGTGGGCATCCACCAGGAACTCAAGCTCTGACCGGTATACCCCATCATCACACTTCAACAGATGGGGCCCGATTGGACAGAAAGTGCACCACATGTGTTATATGAACATCATCTAGTTTGGGAAACTCCACCAACAGTACCCTGTCCAATTTACTGTGTGTGTGTTGCAGAGTAGCAACTGTAAACACTCTGTGCAGGATGTTTTAGGTGCCACAGGCCTACTAGCCCTATGTTGGCCATAACTTCCCCCACCCCAGAGCACGGCTATCATGTTGAGCTTTGTGCCTTGTCTGGCGGGAGTCCTGTCTAGATCACGGTCTAAAATCACAGCAAGGGCAAATTGATCTATTGGGTGATCAGGCCCTGAATTGTGAGAAAGAAAGCAGGATCATTGGTATTGGGGGCATATGTGTTTAATATTATTAGATCATGTCCATCTAAAGTGCCCTGAAGCAGGACATACCTAGCCCCTAAATTGGCTCCATATATGTAAGAGCGAAAGGGACTCCTGGAGCCACCCATTTCAAACTGCTCCAAGCATATGTGGAGTAAGCGGTGTGATACACCTGGCCCGCCATTTCTTGGCTAATCTTGTGGCATCTTCCCCATCTAGATGAGTTTCCTGCAGGCATGCAATGTCAATTTTGTGA